>NC_136431.1:266399383-268806883 GCF_052849685.1 Lactuca virosa
CTACATTCCTATATTTTCAGTAGTTATATTCATAAATGAATATAAAGTGAATCATAAATAAATTCCTATAACATTGTTTTTTTTTCTTCCAATTTTCTTGTTGCTATCATACATATAGAAACAAAGAGCGCTGCTTTTCCATGCTTTACGGTTATCCTTCTTCAAAACATCAAGCTCTAAATTACACCTGTTCAAAACATAAATCATTAATGTATAAAATCATGCGGTTACAATATACTTATATTCATTGATGATTAACTACAAAATAAGACATTTGACATTGTATTCATATAAGATTACAACTAAATTTATATTGATAAATTAACAGTCACATTCATAATATATGAACAAGAGTTAGAACAATAAGAAGGGATGAAAATGAAATCATACGAAATTCTGAATCATTTCTCTAAGATTAATGCATCAGGGGAGATGAACAGAGAAGCAGACAGAAGATCAGAATTCTAGTGCTAAAATGGGAACCACAGTAAACAAAGTATCATAGAGCAATAGATCAAGAATGCTTCAAACCTCATAGATTCTCAGAACATATACAAATTAAATATGGTTTTTTAACTAGCAGAAAAAAAAGAACACAAGTAAGAGTATGAACGTGAACTGCCAAGACCTAATAAACATCTATTAATCAAAACTGAACTTAAAAATTATCTCAAATGAGTCAAAGATTCCGATTATATCGCATTCCTCATAGACGCGTCAATTATGAGAAAATTTAAGATGAAGTCAGGGTACTACAAGTGAATAATACCTCATTCGATCCTCCTTTCATGAACCGCTAATTTTTTAAATCCCTCATGCTCCACTGTTCTCTTCGTCCCCTTTGTATTTCTTGCTGTTTCTCCGTTCTTCTTCAGTGCGGTCATCTTCAACATCTTCGCCATCATCTTCTCTTCCCTTCCGCTTCTGTTTCATCGAATTCAAGGATGCAGGTCTAGAATCTCCAATGAATATCGATGAACTAAAATCGAGTTGTAGGAGAACGATTGGAGATCGAGTTGTAGGGGGCCGATTTGGCGTTGAAACCTTGGAGGGTTTTGGTGATGGCGAGGTCTTGGTGATGGCGTGGTCTGATGGTGGCGTAGGGATGAGGCGGTGATATGTTGAAGATGTCGATTTAATGCTCTATGAGATTAGGTCAAGAAATAGAGAGGCAGAGAGTAATTATAGGAGTTTACAGAATTAGGGTAATGCTTATTTACCTTAATAGCCTTTATAATTTTCTTTAATTTAAAAATTAAAATTTAAATGTATTAATAATTAGAAAAATAACAATTAATTATAGCCACACATCTTAAAAATTAGATGGTCCAGATCTGTTCTCGCGTTCTCAACCTTTTAGGTGTTCTCATTTGATCCTACTCCTATATATATATATATATATATATATATATATATATATATATATATATATATATATATATATATATATATATATATATATATATATATATATATATATATATATACAGAGAGAGAGAGAGAGAGAGAGAGGTTCAAATATTCTAACTAATTATTGTATGGATGTAGGGCTAAATATGAGTCAATCATTTTGAAAACATAGATTAGGGTAGAGTTGTAATCTTAGCTTTTAATTAATTTTGGTAATTAAATATTCAAATCATTAGCCCATTTAATTTAGGCAAAATCACTGCTTTAAAACCCTACACAGAAGAAACATTGGGAGAAAAGAGTAGTCGTTGTGATGTCGATCCAAGGAGGAAGACGATGCAGGAAAGGTAAAGAAAGAATAAGAATTTGGTTGTGGGATCGGCTGCAGTACGTAAAACTTTTTGGTTCTCTTTTTCTTTCTTCCTTTCCTTCTATCTTCCTTCTTCTTGATTTTGTTTCTCTAACCTAGGACCACTGTGGTTACTCTGTACTTTTCAACTCAATCCTCCCTAAAAAATCCAATCAATTCAGTAATTTCGGCCTTAAAAGACCCACCAAGCCCTAAATCCCTTTGTGACGTGTTTTTGCTTAAGCCGATAGAGAAAGGAAAGATCGTGATCGAGAGAAAAGATCAGCAGCTGTGGTGTCGATCCAAGGAGGAAGAAGAGGCAGGAAAGGTCAAGCAAGAAGAAGGATTTGGTTGTGGGATCGGCTATAGCAGGTAAAACTTCTCGGTTCTTTTTTTCTTTCTTCCTTTCCTTTTATCTTCCGTCTTCTCGATTTTTTTTCTCTAACCAAGGACCACTGTGGCCATTGTCCAAGGCTGCCATTGTTGTTCATCAACAACCTCCCTAGGGTGGTTGTAAGAGGCATAAATGTCGATACAGTTGCTCAATCTTGCAATGCTTTAGCTCTGTCAAACTTATCACTCAAATTTCTTGGACCTTTGAGAGTATGTTTTTATATTTTTTTTAATAATTATTCTCAAATCTCAACTAGCCCTTATAGTTTCTTGATGGTACTCTGATGAAAACAGATTAGAGATAGGCTTACTGTGAGAGTGAGGGTATCTGACTCATCAGCTACTCATATATACTTTGAAGACTTCATCTTTAAGATCCCAAATCAAGAGGTTACAGACTTTTATCCTTAGTTTTTTTGGATCGTTGTTAGGATTAAGCCCTTCAATGGTTGTTTTTTTATGTAGCCAATTTTGGAGGCACGGACGACTCTAGTTTGGCTTGACAAAAACTATCGCCAAACTCGTATTCCACTAGAGGTAAGATCTAAACTTGTACAATTTGTTATTCATGATTAGGAAGAATGGTTCCATTTTTGTGGGGGAAAATAAGTATCAGAGGTTTGTTTGCATGATAAATAGTACTTGTACATGGATTAATTTTGCATAAGTAATTATGTTCATCATCAATCATCATGTAAACTTTGGCCATGTTTTTATTCAGTTATATCATATTCTTAGATATATGATCTTTTTTATTTTTAGTATTGGTATCGTTATCTGTTCTTGATATTTGAAAGTTCTTTTTCATGAAGTAGATGTACTGCGAGAGTGTTTTTGACAAACAAAAATATGCGGTAATTTTTCTTTGATTCCTTTGCCAACCTTTCTACTCTAAAAATTTTACGATATATGGGGACGAAAGGTTACAATCTAATGAAGAGATAATTGGTTGAATATGTTCATGTTCCTAAAATTTAGTCTATTTATGGTGTTGTTAAGAATACCAATGCTTTTGGCAGGTTAGATTTTGAAGCTACGACATTCTGCAATCTACGAATTTTTACGTATAGTCAGAATTCTGTTTGAATTCATTTGATCAAATCATATATGGTTGAAGAAGTTATTGGTATGTCAATTTTATAGTCATTTTCTTTTTAGCTTGTTAGTTTTGTTTTTTAAATGCCTCTTAATGTCGATTATTCTTTATATTTAGATAATTGAAACAACGAGAGATATCGAAGCAAAACAGGGTACATATGAACCTTACAACATTCTACTAGAATGGAATCTTGAATTTCGATTCTGTCATAATAGAATCTTGAATTCAAAGTTAACTTAAGTAGTGAATTACCAAACACACCACATAATGTAATCTCGTAAGCTCACTTACCTACCGATCTCTTTCTCGATATGTTCTTATTAGCTTTTGTATGGTTTTGTGTGAATTTTGTTTCAGAATGTCAATCTCATAGAATGTAAGCATATTTTGAAATGGCTTATGGGTCAAGATGTTGGAAATGAACCAACGAGAAGGGGAGGGCCTAAAGGATGGATAACATTGTATGGGACGAAGATGAACAATGACCACCAATCTTCCAAAAAGAATGGATTATTCTAGCAAAATAATCTACAATATAATGAAAAAACTATATGTAATAGTATATTCTGGTAGAATGATTTATATATTGTGCTTATGTGTTATTAATAAGTATAACATTACCATAGAATAGTATATAAATTTTTTTCTTTTATAAGAATGTAATGAAAAAGATTTAACTTGTATCCAAAATGTTGTTATTCTTCATGAAGTTCATTAAATCAAAATATATATTTTGTCTGAATGTGTATTCTTTTATGGTTCAATCATTTTTGTTATTTTTCAATATATTGATAAATATATTCTGTCAGAATATCCGAATTAGAATTAGCATCCCTACAATCATATTTATAAAATTAATAGAATCTATTATCCCGTAAAATATGTAGTTTTCCTTTTTTAAATTTATGTTAACTGACTAAAATACCTTTCGAATGAAATTAGATGGTATTTTTTAATTATCTTTAATTTAATAATATGTATTATTCACTTTCTTAAAATATGTAAAATGATTGGCCCACAATCATTCCTACATCCACACAATAATTAGTTAGAATACAATAACCTAAGCCTATATATATATATATATATATATATATATATATATATATATATATATATATATATATATATATATATATATATATATAAAAGACTCTGATGCAATAATAATGTATACTACTTTGATTGAAACTTATTGGAGCGACATTTTTATATTTATGCTTTTCATCTAAAAACATCGTGTTATATTTCACCATTTAACCCTTTTCCATCTCCATCCTCCCTTTGTCACATTATTCACGTTTGGAGAATTTAAGGTTCGAACTCGATGAAGAGACGATGTCGATGAAGGATTCGATTCAGCAATAACAAATGGTTTAACCTTCCTATCAACAATGGAAACCGTTCTCCACCTTGGTCGCCTCCTTCTCTACAGTTTCATCTCCCACGTCCCATCGCCATCGGTTGAAGTCTATTTTACCATGACCGTTACCAACCACAACGAATATCACCACCGCCGCTACCACCACCTTCACCCCTCTTCCATTTTCACCCCCTCTGCCGCCACGCATGCCTCATATGTTGCCTCAGACATTACCACCACTACCGAACCTCTACCTCATTACCACCTTTGTTGTCGTTGTCACCTTTGCAACCATCATCATCGCTACCACCACCTATGTCACTCCAACCACCAAAGCCATTTCCACCACCACCTACATCCCATCGATCTGCTAGCACAACCACATACACCATCACCTTCACAACCATCACATCTATCGCTACAACCATTACCACCACAAACACCTACATCACTACCATAACCACTTTTTCCACCTCCGCCTCTTCGTAACCACACATATTACTACATGTACCGCCTTAATCATAATCACCACCACCACCTCAACCTCACCAACATATTTATTACCATGCCCTCACTCCTACCCCTATTACCATCACCACTAAAACCTCATCCACCTTTGTCGTCGTCGCACACCTACCACTGCCACCATCTTTGCGACCATCACCACCACCTACATATCCAAAACTACCACCACCACCTCTACCACAACCACCATATTTATAATACTAGCTTACTACCACCACCTACCACCTCTGTCCTCTCCGCCACCACCACCATCATAAGTTTCATATTCGTCATATAAATGGATAGTTAAAAGACTAGTCATCAATTCAATAATTTCTTGGCTGATATTAATTTATAGTTATATATATTGATATTGGTTTTATAAGTTACAATAATATAATTTGATATTTTAAAAAAATATTCTCCAAAGAAAAGAGGATGTATGTTCCAAATAAATTTCGTTGGGAACAATCATTACTCCATAATTGAAAAATGACAAAGAGTAGAAAAAATCATTAAAATAGTTCATGCCAACCATAAAAGATTACCAATTGGTTGGGAGGCTTCAAATGGACCTATTAAGAAGAAAAAAGATATACATGTCTTATCAACATCGGAAGTGTCTCAATTATGCTAAAAAAATGAAGTAGATTTGAAAATTTATGTTATCGATTTGATTGTTAGCTGGTCCACCATATGATATATATATATATATATATATATATATATATATATATATATATATATATATATATATATATAATTATATATATATATATATATATATATATATAATTGGATCATAATATAATCAACCAAAAAAGTAAATAATAGAAATTCAAAAAGTCTTAATAACAAACTGATTCTGATTACGAGTTTTTCACTAAGAGTTCTCACAATGAAAGATTTCACTAAGTGGCTTACAAAAGTTGTAAACCCTAGTATAACATATATAATAGGGAAAACAAAAAATTAAGGAAATCCCTGTAAATTAGGGATATAAACAAGCTATACAAAAAGAATGATCATAATTACTAAGATGTCGGAGAAGACGCTTCATGAATATGAAAGTATTCACATTGGCTCTAACGAACCGTACAACATATAGAGACGTTGCCTGGTAATTAGAGTGAAGATGGTTTGAAATTAATCATATTATAAGGTTTGACATAAAAATCTTCCCTAATCTGATGGGGTCAAAACCTTTAGGAGTAAGTACCAGAAGGATAAAAACCTGTAGTAATAACTCGATCTGCATCACTAATAACTTCATGTTTGATCCACTTGTAGTTATCCTTTAGAAGTTTGTAACGTTCCGTCTGAAATTAAAATAATTAAATAAATAATAAAACCTAAACCCCAAGATGTAAATTTTTTTTATTTAGCCCTAACTCCGTAATAAGGAATCAATGTTATCCATTGGAGTTAAAAGTAGTATTTTGGGCAATGGAGGATTAAAGTGTAACTTTCGGACTAGTTATGAATAGATTTTTGGATGCTAGGGGCTGATTGGTATCTTTTGGACTTATTATGAAAGGATTTTTGGAGGCAGGGGCTAAAGGGTTAATTATGGATTTAAATTGAAAAACCTTTATGGAGGAGGGACCAAAAGTGTGAAATATGATTAAAAGTTTGAAAGGAGAACACGGGATTTAAACCCGTGCCTTCCCCCATCGTTTGTTGCATGCTACCCTCCAAACCCTAACCCTAAAAACTTGTTGCAACCGCCACCCTTATCTCTCCCATCTCCAGCCGCCGCCATCCCCTTCCGCCAAACACTACCATTGTGTTCCTGCTGCCGGCGACAACGAGGACCGCTGGGAAGGAGCAATCGAAGACCACCGACGAAGCTGTGAACGACCGCTGCCTTCTCCCCCTCGCCTTTCATTTCTTTTCCGTCGCCATCCGCAGCCATACGACACAACAGTCGTTGGCGCTACCCCCTGCAGCCGCACGTTTAAGTTCTGTTCAGAAGCTAGCCGTTGCCACCGCTCCGAGCGGCTATCACGTTTGCCAGCTCCGACTGCCGTACGGCACCACAAAGGTGGCTGAGTTTGGGTGCGTGATTTTCGAAAGAACTCGTGTTTGTGTATGTTGCTGCTTCACCGTGAAGTGTGTGTGGGTATGTTGTTGACCGGAGGGCTAGGAGTACCACCATGGCAGCCAACCATGGTGGTAGTCGCCTCATTATCTTCTTCTGCCGCCACCAGCCACCATAGTAGGTGGCTGTCTGTGTGAGAAATCGTCGTAATACATGTGTGGTAGTGGTATGTCGTTGGTCGGACATTTCTTGGTTGAAAGTTGAAGACAATCCATCTCCACCACCGTGGGGTGGTGGCTGCCGCCGCGAACCACCATTGACCACCACCACCCGAGGTGGTAGTGGGTGGTGCCCGACTTATTAAACTCTAATTCATGTAAAAACTTAACCATTGGACTAATTGCCTTGTGATTGGGTTGGAAACCCTAATTAGGGTTTAGAAAACCCTAATCTTGGAGACTGTTGTTTGGATTTGTCGGGACCCTCGTTTTGGACCAGTGGATTGAAGCTATGACTTATGCCCGATTACATTGTATGTTTGGTCTAGTGGAGTGATGGACTTAATGAATTAAGTCCTTAATGGGTTAAGTAAGAACACTTAACCCTAATCGTCATTTTATGTGAAAACCCTAATTATGTTGGGCTTCAAGTTGGGCCTTTTCTGTTAGACTTAGATGTTTGGATTCTTGATGGGCCATCTAAGAACAAGTATTTGGACTAGGGTTTTTGGATGGGCTTTAGGATAAGGCCCATGTGAGTGGTTTGGGCCCAATTTGGAAAATTGGGCCATAATTGGGCCTTGGTTGGTTATTTGGTTTTTGGGCCTTCAGAGTGTGAGTTTGGGCCTTGGTCTTGGACCAAGCTAGGTTAGGAAAAAAATGGTCCTTTTACTCCAAGTGTGGATTATGTTCATGTATTGAAACCCAAATGGTTAATTGGGTGTTGTTTTGATGATTGACAGTTCAGGGATTTGTCAGCCAGCAGCTAGAGATTTATTCGCGGGACTCCAGCAGTGTGAGGTGAGTTTACTCCTGTATGAACGGGTCGAAGGCACCAATGCCGGCCCGTATTTATGATTGTATGCTATCAGACTACGGTCCGATGTCGGGCGGTGCCCGATGTATGTTTATATGATTTCCAGGCTACGATCTGATGCCCGGGGATGCCCGCGGAATGTTCGTATGCTTGATGTCTTCGTCATTCTTGCATGTGTCTGTGTTTATATGTTTTCCGGACTAAGGCTCGATGTCGGGCTGTGCCCGATGAATGTTTATATGCTTTCTGGATTTTGGTCCGATGTCGGGTGGTGCCCGATGAATGTTTGTATGCTTATGTTATGTGATTATTATATGTGTATCGTTGATATGTTTATATGAAACATCCCAAAAATTATAGTCCATTAAATTCATTTTTAAATCATTAATTGAACCAGAATTACTAAAAATCATTTATCAAAACATGAACCATAATATCTCAAATGTCAAAATAGTGTATCGATATCAATCACATATCAGATAAATCAGAGTGAATCATCCCAGGCTAAACACTGTGGTGTGTGCGATGCAGTCATCCTGAGCTCTTCCCCTTACTAGCAGAAGTGCCTCAAACCAAAACTAAAAACTATAAGCACAAAGCTTAGTGAGTCTCCCCAAACTACCACATACCATACACATAATCACATACATTAGGCCTTTCCCGACATCGGACCGAAGTTCGGCATTGGCCCCTCGGCATCTAGCCCCGCCCGGCATCGAACCGAAGTCCGACATGGGGTCCCGCTCGGCATCGGATCGAAGTCCGATATACATATAACATATCAACAAACATATAACATAAACATATAAACATTCATCGGGCTTGCCCCGACATCGGACCGTAGTCCGGAACATATAAACAAACACATGCAAGAATCACGAAGACATCAAGCATACAAACTTTCCTCGGGCTTGCCCTGGCATCGGACCAAAGTCTGGAAACATATAAACTACATCGAACTATCCCTGGCATCAGAAATAAGTCTGGCATATGCTAACATACATAAACGGGCCGACATTGGTGCCTTAGACCCGTTCCTAGGAGGAAAACCCACCGCAAATGTCGAGTGAAGTAGCTGAACGTCTCTACTCACGCTCTATACAAAACAACCTTTTAGATACCATTGCTTACATCAAGACCCCTTCACGGTTCATCCTAGGTTAAAGTCAAGGTCCAAGTCAAATTCAACGCTCAGTCAAAGTTAAAGTCAACCATCCGAGTTGACTCAACTCGTCGAGTCATCTCCCTGACTCGCCGAGTTCCCTTGCTACTCATAGTCGTGATAATATGAGCCAACTCATCGAGTCCCTTCACAGACTCGTTGGGTTCTACCTTGTACAGGATCGGGACAAATCGACTCAACTCATCGAGTCCCTCTCTGGACTCGCCGATTTCCTCAGTCTGTTTGGGCCATCTTAAAGGATTAAGTCCCTACTCTTCAGATCTAAGCTCCATACGTCATCTACATGCTAGAAATGCCCTTTTAAGGGTAAAGTTTCCAACTTTACCCACTAATAGTCCTTTTTAATGGGTTTAACTCAAACCCTAGTTTTTAAGACATAGATCTTGGTCCAAAAGCCATAATACTCCAAACCAAAGCATGAAAACTGAGATCTAGGTCCTAGATACCAAATGAACACGTAAAGTCTCAGACTTTCCTTCCATGCATGGCCTTTTGGGGCTTAATAGGCCAAAATAACACCTTAAAGCTTGCATGGGGGCTTCAATGGTCATAAAGTTTGCAACATTATGTGTATGGTATGTGGTAGTTTGGGGAAACTCACTAAGCTTTGTGCTTACGGTTTTCAGTTTAGTTTCAGGTACTTTGGTTTTCTAAAGGAAGGGCTCGGGATGATTACAGATCAACCACCATATGTTTCCTCCTTGGATGTTTTACTCTGATTTTACAGAAATTGATACCGTGGTTTTATGTATATGGTTTTGATATGGATACTCTGATTGTGATGTTTTGGATACTTTGACTTATGTTTGACAGATGTTTTGATAACTATGGTTTTGTTTAATAATTAAAAATGATTTTTTGGGACCATATTTTATGAGTGTTACAAGTTGGTATCAGAGCCTTGGTTTGAGGGATTCGGGCACACTCTCGGGTGTGTCTTAACTCAAACTGAGGACTTGGTATGAAAATTTTCAAAAGAAAATTATTTTTATAAAAAAAGATTTTTAAAAAGAGAAAAGGGTGTGGTGCATGCAATCAGTTGAGCTCAAGTAAGTTCTCCCAAATTACCCATACACGTTTATGTTATGGTATGAATTGCGAATATGTGAACTGCATGCTAGATTAGGGCTAAGGATCTAGGAAGGATGCCTTGTATGCCTACTGTATGAGCTTATTGAACTGCATGCTAGTACTGTATGGTTACTCAATGCTCGAATGTTGCTTGCTTTGTGCTTTTAGGAGGTCTAGTTATCTTTAACTAACTAGTAAACGAATATGCTAAGTTACATATTGCGAGGACTAAATAATTTCAGAAGGTTAGGATTAGCCCTATTGTGCAGCTCTCGTCTGAGTCTAACCGTTGTAGGGAGAGATCTCTCATTCGAAGAATTATCTGGTCTTAGTAATATGTAATGGTATTCGCGAGCTAGTTAGGGAAAGGTAGCAGGGACTTCGTATGTAGGTGATGGCAGAGAGTGGGTCGAAGATTACCCTAGGGTAAGCCTACGATGAGATTAGCGCGGAGAGCAGTAGTAGTGAAAAGGACTTGGTGGAGTCAAGGCAATTCTTGAGAAACGTACGGATAGATGTGGAAGGTAGTATGGGCCCGTACTACTGAAAGCAGAGGATCCGTACTCGATTCAAGGAGGGCTGAGATAAAACCAGGGAACTTGTAGTGTGTGTGATCCCTCTATTTATGATGAGTATTCTGATGATTGTTATGGTATACTTTCGAGTATGGTGACACTACGTGGTAGACCAGATGGCAGTTCTGGTGCCAGCAAGGGATCAGGATCGGACTCTGGAGCCGGGCAGCTCGATGATCAGATGAGAGAGTTCATTTCATCTGAGATTACGTGCAATATCATTCACCAGACTCCTGTAATCTTCAGTGCGGTCAAGGAGGGCATTTTGGAGATTCTTGATGAGAGGTTGAGCGCATTCTACACTGAGATGGCAGCCATGATGGGGATGTATACATTGACCTTTCGGGAGTTTAGAGCTTGTGGAGCTCCAGATTATCATGGGGCTAGGACCCCATTCCTAGAAGCAGATGGTTGGCAGATGTCGACAACGTTTTTCGTACCAGCTGTTGTCCCGAAGGGGACAAGGACCGACTTGCTTCCTGCCTCCTGAAGGAAAGGGCACATGATTGGTGGGAAGAGATTGGTAGTGAGTTAGGTGATGATGCGATTGATGCTATGTCATGGGATGACTTTTCGACCAGATTCCGTGTGGAGTTTTCCTCGGAGATTGAGGCGCAGCAGTGGCACAAGAGTTTCTGGATCTCCTCCAGACTACTGAGACTATGGCAGAGATCACTGCCAAGTTTCGGGAGAGGGATTATTTGGGATTGCAGTATGCAACATATGAGGAAATGAAGAATGTGAGATATCATGATATACTGCGGAATGATATCAGGGAGTTCGTGAGTATCTCAAGGTGCGAGACCCTGAATGATATGATTTCTAGAGCCCGAGAGCGGGACATTGATTTAGAGCACATTGGGAAGAGGGGGACAGATCAGGTGCATATATTGGAGGGTCCCAGGAAGAGACCCAAGATTTTGGATCAGCTTTTGAGAGGCCAGCAGGGCCGGATTGAGTGCAGCACTTGTGGGAAACTTCATGATGGAATTTTTCGTTCCGTGGGTTTGGGTAAGTGTATCTTTGGGTTTGTTTCCCTGCTTGTGTTTGGGTTATATCTTCAAGTGATGTCATATGCCATTTGCATGCCATGAATTATTAGTGGTTAGCGAAAGGTCATCTCCCTATTTACGGGTTGGGAGTGTTCAGTATTATCTTGGTTTATGGTCGAGATCGGTTCAGGGGTACTATGTGGAAGGTCTGCTTTCAGGGTTCCACATGATGGTTATTTAGCATCATTAGGATTCAATGGTTTTAATAACCGTTGTTGATTGACGGATGGAAGCTCCAAGTGAAGTGGCTTGTTGCTGAGGTATTGGTTGGAGCATCTGTCTTTTGGTCTTCAAGATTGAGTGTGGTATCATTTCAAGCATCAGGGGCTATTGGTTTCGCTGGGATTCGGGAAGTGTTCATCTGTTATTTAGAAGTTATGTGGTCTTTTGGGGATTGGCTAGTGATGGAGCACTAGTTGGTAAGCATTGGTTGTCATTGGATCGATCGTTGGAAAGTGAGAAGGATTGGGAATCCTTCAATTCTCGTATGCGGTGAGAATTTAGGCGAATCAAAGTGAGGGAGAATCGTTTCGGAGCAGGAGCAGATATTGAAGCTCGGATAAGTTTCGCATCCCCTTCGGAAAGGAAGGTGAACCAAGTGGTTGTTAGGATTGAGGATTGTGTGAGTTAGAAGTTCGGGAAACTTACTAACATTAAGATCATGTTCTCTTGGTGATTGATAGCAGGCTTCGGGGAACCAGGTCGGGGTCCCAGGCATAGATCGAGTTTAGCTTGGATTCTTGGTCTAGTGTATGCTTAACTCTAGGAGTGTTCGGATTGATAGATTAGTAGTAAGGCATTGGGCTGCAATTATGGTAAGTGGAAGTGTTATAAGACTGCGGGGTGGCCCGTAGCATTCACTAGTTGGCCGTTAGTGTAGAAGTGTTGTAAGACTGTGGGGTGGCCCGTAGCATTCACTAGTTAGCAGTTAGTGTATAAGTGTTGTAAGACTTCGGGGTGGCCCGTAGCATTCACTAGCGGTCAGATAGCATGAGAAATGTTGTAAGACTACGGGGTGGCCCATAACACTCAACGGAGCCTATTCAGCGATGAGATTGCGGTAGATCTGTGACTTGCTCGTGGATTTCTTTAGGTGGTTTAGGCCAAGGCGGGTCAGTTGGCAAGGGTGTGGGAGGACCACAGCATGTTGGAATCAGGAATCGGTAGGTCGCGAGAGACCGGGTATGAGGAAAGACTACAGTTGGTCCTGTAGCGTTCAGTTTAGCATCGGATTAGTGTCGAGATGGTATGGGTAGTCATTGCCTGTGAGGCTTTCTGTCGGAAGACGCGAGGGGCGACTGTGTGGGAGTCTTTTGACTCCGCAACCGGGCTGGAACCCGGTAATTCAGTTGACTGGCAGACGAATTGGGACCAGGGTGGTCTCGGTGGATTTTGGAAAACAGCCAGGAGGCAGCGTGATGCTTCGGGCAATAGTAGTAACGTGGGGATTCATGTGTTTGTGGAATAGCTTGTTGATCGAAAGTGCTAAGCAACTTGCAGCTTGGATTAAATAATCTCGGAGTAATTGATTTGACCCTGTTGTGCAGCTCTCGTCTGAGTCTAACCATTACAAGGATGAATCTTCTACTTGAAGGATTATCTGAACCTTCTGTCAAGTATAAGTGTTATGCATGAACATTGGGTCTGTGACACTGTTTTCTAGTAGGAACCTCGAGTTATCAGAAGTCGAGTAGTCAGTTGGGAGATAAGTGGACTGGGTTCAACAATATTGATTCAATATGGTCGGTCTGTCAAGGAGTCAAACTGTAACGCTCGGTTCCTGTTATATATTTTAATAAGAATTATTCATTTTTGCAAAGGGGCTCAACGAATTGGAGGACCCAAACTCGTCGAGTAGGAATGAGATTCTTTTTGGACACGGGACTTGAAGTCTACTCGACGAGTTGAGAAGCCTCAACTCGACGAGTAGGCTGCTAGAGTGAAACCCTAATTTTCAGGGTTTGCACCCTATTTAAACACCTTTAACACTCCATTATGGCCTCCCTCATCGCCTCCCTCAGTCCAGCAAAACCCTAATTCGTGATCTAGAGCCTTTTGAGTGTGTGTGAGTGAAAAAGGAGTGATTATTTGGTTTTTCCTTGAAGGAGTGAAAGCTAGGAGTGCTTGGTGGAAGGAAGAAGCTTTGGATCCAGAGGAAGAACTTCATTTCCGGTTCTCTTGAGGTATAAAGTCTATACCTTGACTATTCATTTACTAGATCTCTTCATGGGGAAGTTTAGGGCTTTTAGAGGCTTATTTTGGAACCATTCATGGATGCAAGCATGTTTTGGAGCCATGACTTCAGATCTGGAACCTTTGATGGACTCCATGGCATAAAGGTGCCAACTTTATGGCCATGGGAGTCTCATGCAACTTGTGAACCACATTTTAGGGCTTTTGGGCTAAATAACCCATGCATGGACGTAAAGTTAGAAAATTTACGTGATATATCGACCCTAGGGAACCAGATCTATGATTTGGATGCAGTAAGCCCGACTAGAAATGACTGTATGGATTTAGACTATGTGGGACTCGACGAGTTGTTCATACAACTCGGCGAGTTGGGTCGTGGTCCCCCAACCTTTTCTGTTACTGAGAAAACTCATTGAGTCTAGAAGATGACTCAGCAAGTTGACCATGGTTTGAGTTATGAAGATTGAGGAACTCGGCGAGTGCAAGGAGGGACTTGGCGAGTTGTGGGTAAAAGGTCCCGACCATGCTTTAAGGATGAACTCGACGAGTTCATGAAAGGACTCGACAAGTAGGATTGGCATTTCAGGGTTTTATGGATTATGGAACTCAATGAGTTGTTCGACCAACTCGGCGAGTTGAGTCAACCAGGATGTTGACTTTGATCAGGATGTTGACTTGGACTTTGACCATTGACCAGAGTTGACCCTTAGAGTAGTTATGAGTATGAAAGGGGTAATTAATGGAGATAATTATGTGCAAGAGTTTGAGAGGAGTTGATGTAGGAACCGAGGACAGTTTAGCTACTACACGACACTCGAGGTGAGTTACCTTCCAGTAGAAGTGGGTCTAAGGCCACAATGTCGGCCCACTAGTAGGATTTGTTAGTTAGATGATTGTCTTTGTGATAATTGTCTGGTATACCATTATATGTTATACTTTATGTGCTAGTGTTCTATGTTATTATGTGGTAGTGGTAGGGGTGAAATAGTCCCCAGTTACCGGTTGAAAGATACCGAATGGGAGGCCAACACCCAGTTATGCTAGGCAGTTACCGGTTGAAAGATACCGAAGGGGAGGCCAGCACCCAGTTATGCTAGGCAGCTACTATTGGGTTAAAAATATGGTTTATACTTTGCTTTGCTAAGCATTTATTGTTTTTAGTCTTGGGCCGAAAATAATATTTGGTTTATTTGTAGGTTTGACCGAAAACCCATGTATTTTCGATCTAGCATTGGGTTTGGGCCTTGAGTTTGCGGTCCATATATATATATATATATATATATATATATATATATATATATATATATATATATATATATATATATATATATATATATATATATATATATATATATATATATATATATATAGAAGCAGGGGAGGCCTTGAAGAGAGAACAAAAGGGTAGGTGCTAAGTATGTATAAATCAAGGTGTTCTAGAGAGAGAAACTAGAGAGAAGAAGAGTGTGTGTGTGTGTGTGTGTGTGTGGATCTTATGTGTATGGAACATCATTCATATTATTGAATACACCATAGATTCATCAAGTTCTTCTTCTTATTCTTCTTCTCCATTTGATCTTGCATCATCCGCTTGATTGGGATTCCGCACCATCAAGCGGATCGGATTGATACATCAAGCGAATTTTTGGGACTTACAGTTGGTATCAAATCAAGAAAATAACCTTCTACATATCTACTTTATCGTAATTCCCCTGTCGCCCTATCAGTACCGAAATTAAGGACATGCGTCCATACATCGAGAAAAAGTTACACCACAGTTCTAGATATAGATTAATTTAGTGTAGCCCGCAGATTCCCATGTATATGTGACAACCCGAAAATTTCTACCCAGTAAAGTCAATCAATCCAATCCAATGTCAGACTTGTTTATGCTATCTTTTGGCATTGTTAGGGGTCTATTTGAGGGTTCTAAGCCTAGTACACTTAAGGATTGGGTGTAGGGTTGTGTCAGCTTAAGTTCATTGGATTGAAATCGAGTCGGAAACTCCATCACAAGGAGTTTACGGCCGCAAACTAGGAATTTACGGCCGTAAACTCTTGGTGGCCTTGAACTATCCTCCTTATAAGAGAATTTGCTTCATTTTCCTTCATTCCTTCAAGTCCTAGCCGCAAACTATCCTTTCTCTCTTAAATATCTTCAAGTGAAAGCTCTCATTTCACTCCCAAAACGTAAACATCTCATCCTTTACTTGTTCATGCTTAACAACCCCTTTGTTCTAGCCTTGAATTCATCAGTTCTACTTCAAGATCTACAATTCTTCATCCTTTCACCAAGAACACCTACTTGTTCTTGGTGGCCGTGAACTCCCAAAGGCTTCCAAATCGTAAGTATCCTTCCTCAATCTTGTTATTCATTAGAAACTCTTGTATCCTCATAAGACCAACAACTTATAAGCAAGGACCAAGATCCAAATAGCACCATTTTGGAGTGTTTACGGCCATACAATCTCCCTTGGTCGTAAACTCATCTTGCCTTGGCCGTAAACACATCTTCCCTAGGCCGTAAACTCAAGTGTGGCCGTGAACACACTTTCCTTTGGCCGTAAACTCCCTTTAGTCAATCACATGTGATTGTAACACTTCATTCCAAGTGTTTCCTAGTCCCTAAGATTGTTTCCTTACATGTTAGTTGTTTTAAACACTAATTACATGCCTATATATGCCATTATATGTCATTTAGGACTCGTTTGTGTCTCGGGACTTCATTCGTGGAACTTCTCATCCTTACGCGAATCTTCAATTGAATCACCCACATAAGGTGAGTTTATACCCCTATAATCAATCTTTTAAATGTTCTAAATGCTTTTAAGGGGGGGGGGGGGAATCCAAGTTGAACACAATGATAAGTGTGTAAATGTTATATGTGATAAACATCATTTCAAAGGATTTCTTATGTGTTTATAAGTGATCAAATCATTTCAAAAACTCTTTTAAAGTTATGTTACTTTATTGTTTATAAAACTCTGTTTTTAAAGTACAATCATAACTAAGTAGATAATCGAGTCTTTTCTACAAATCAGATACTGTTCAAGTAAACATACTAGTAAACTATAATAGGTATAGTTTAGGGGTTCAGTTCATACTATAACTAGTACAAGGAGGAACATACTACAACTAGTACATGGAGGAACATACTATAACAAGTTCAGGGAGGAATATACTATAACGAGAACAAGATAACAATAATGTGAAACCACTACTTCACGACTTAGCAATATACTTGTTATGTCGCGTTTTGTAACCAGAGTCTCCTGGAGGGAGAGCGTGAGTTTGTGTATATATCTATACGGGATTGACCATCCTACACCTTGCTGCTAGCTACAGTGGGACCTGCAGGTCTACGGGTGACAAATGTCATACCATTTTCGACGTCTTTGGAGCGTCGTGTTTTATCCTAGTGAAATCAAGCATGGTTATAACCTCATCACATTTTAACCTTAATTAACAAACGAGTTTTAAGGTGGTCAGTACTTCAGTAGTTATTTTATACAATACTACTATATACTGTCATTTTCCCATTACATTCTTATAGTGATATTCTCACAAAAAAAGGTAATGAAAACTATTTTCTAGTAAAGATAGTTATAAACTAGGGAAAACTTACATCATTACAAACGACAAGCAGAACATTCGAGTCTTAGTACATTCAGTTAGAAGGGGGATTATAATGCTAAACTTTATGATTCCTCGGTAGATACATCAGGGATATATATTAATTGAGTCCGACAGGCAGTAGGATGTGTGCTTTCCGCTTCATTTCCGGTTCCTTGTTTGGTTGTGGGCTTAGAGCAGATTCACCCAGCCTACTATCTATTCGATCTTAGCTATATATATATATATATATATATATATATATATATATATATATATATATATATATATATATATATATATATTCCGTATACACCAAATAATCATAAGGAGTACCAGGTATGGGTCAAGTCATAGTATACAGATTCAATACACCGTTTTCTAATACAAAACATACTTTTCAGATAGAACATGTAGTAGACTAAACTAGAAACTTACCAGTAAAGGGTTTAATTCATTTTATTAAACCAGTATAACTTAAAAGACCTTTGGTGGTTAATTCCAAAATACCTTAGTTTATACATCAAGGTTATATATAATTAATATCCGATAGGCAGTTGGATGTGTGCTTTCCGCCTCATTTCTTGTTCCTTGTTTGGTTGTGGGCTTAGGGCAGATTCACACAATTAACTATCCATTCGATATTAGATTATATATAGCTAGTATAAACTAAGTGATTATAGAAGGAACTATTGTGGTTACCATTTTTACTAAAGGAAATAAGGGTTTTTCTTAAAGAATGTTTTCATCAAATATAAAGGAACTATTACAGTTAACTCCGTGAGTACCAAATGAATACGCCAGGGTTATATACAACGAAGATCTAACAAACAATGGGATGTGTGACTTCCGCCTCATTTCCTGTTCCTTGTTTGGTTGTGGGCTTAGGGCAGATTCACACAATCGATTGTCTGTTTACTCTGGGTTTTATATAACTTGTATCCATTTAGTACTCATAGAAGGGATTGTAGAGCCATTTTTACTTATCTTTAATCATATCAGAAAATATAGGATTTTCTAGAGGAACAAGCGAACTTTTCTAAAAAGAACTTGCAACTTACTTTACATCATCTAAAATACTTATGAACTCACCAGCTTAAATGTTGATCTACTCTTTCAAAATAACTTGTATTCTCAGGAAACTAGTAGACAGGTACCCGCACTGGGATTCAGAAGATGGAGCATAGTATCTTCATGTCTTGTTTTGTTATTTACTTTTGGAGCCTATATTATGTGAATTACATACTTTGTAAACAATTTCATATTAATGCAATGGTTTTTGTTACTTTGATTACTATGATGCATGTGTTGTGATACTAAACATGACGTCCTCTGCCCCCGAACATTTCCGCCATTTCGATTTGGGGGTGTGACAATATTTCTCACTGCTGAATCTACCCGAGCGTCGTATTGTCAGACCAAACGGAACTATCTAAGTCAATACTTGTCAAGTCCTTTTAAATATCAATCTATGCCTAGTCTGGTCCATTGAAATATTTCGTGTCTACCAGCGCATTGAACACAGAGCCTAGACAATTCAGCATTGGTACCTTACACAAATTAAAGTTGCCTGTTATCACTTGGTTGATATCACTTCCCAACTAATTACCTGCAGACAGCCTCCATTAGAACATTTTTTTTTATTTTTTTTTTGTATTTTTGAAATTTTATAATTTTTTGTTTTGTTTTTTTTTTAATTCTCCCCCTTAAATTTGTGCATATATGAAAATATGAACAAATTTAATCAAAAACAAAAGTAAAATACAAAATGCTTTTGGTATCAAAGTTGTCAAGCAGTTTAACTTGTACCAACTGTAAGTCCCAAAAATTCACTTGATGTATCAATCCGATCCGCTTGATGGTGCGGAATCCTAATCAAGCGGATGATGCAAGATCAAATGGAGAACAAGAAGAAGAAGAAGAACTTGATGGATCTATGGTCTATTCAATAATATGAATGATGTTCCATACACATCAGATCCACACACACACTCTTCCTCTCTCTAGTTTCTCTCTCTAGAACACCTTGATTTAAACACACTTAGCACCTACCCTTTTGTTCTCTCTTCAAGGCCTCCCCTACTTATATATATATATATATATATATATATATATATATATATATATATATATATATATATATATATATATATATATATATATATATATATATATATAGACCGCAAACCCAAGGCCCAAACCCAATGCTAGACCGAAAACACATGAGTTTTCAGTCCAAGCTACAAATAAACCAAATATTATTTTCGGCCCAAGACTATAAACAATAAATACTTAGTAAAGCAAAGTATAAACTATATTTTTGACCCAACAATCTCCCCCTTGGTTAATAGCTTTCTTTTCTTTTGACCCAACAAACTCCCCCTAGGATTGTAGCTTGCATTTCTTCTCAGTCTTCACTCTGTGAGGTTGGCTTCAGCGTTTATCTTCGATTTCTTCACAGCTTCAAGATGAACAAATGAATCTTCTAAGTGAGTGACATCATCTTGAACAGTTGGGCATTTCTTCAAAATTTTACTTTGAACGTACGTTGGGTGAGGAGGCTTCATGTAGAGATTCTTGAAAATTGGTGCTTTTAGCTTGAGAATCTTTAGAGAGAATAGAGAATGAAACTTCAGGATCACTTCAACAGGTACATAGATATCAACAAATTGATTGAGGATGCTTCAATGCAACTTGTCACATAATCTTCAAGTCAGCTTCACCTTGCTTCTGGGGTTGAAAGGTTGTACGTTGAAAAATGATCTTCACTTCCAGTTCCTTCGAATGAATGTTCTTGAATGATCATCATTGCGCCTTGAGAAGTAAACGTGACTAAAAAGTCCATGTGGATCACAGAAAGAATCATAAAGACCCTTCTCACCACACTTGTTCAAGGATAATCCTTGGCTCAGAAAGAGACTTCTCGCAGTATCTGTGTGAACTCGGAGGAACGCACTGCGATTTGTTGAGTATCGGAGAACTACTCGTGGCTAGTTTTGATGTTAGCCCCTGTATATCCTTGATCATAGATCCCAATACAGTTGTCAAGTGAATGAGTTAACTTGGACCTTGGCGAGACGTTCATCGATACCTGTTTCCCTGATAGGTGAATCGCCCTGGTGCCGTGACAGTTCTTAGGAAAAGAAAGCTTACAAGACCAATCTGACAATTTGTACCGTTTCAGACTTTCAATTCCTTAGATACGACAGTTCTTAGAAAGAAGCTGTGTGACTGGCATTTTGTACAATGTCACACCAGGTATGAGCCATTATCCGTCAACTCATGGGTGAAATCTAAAACATTAAAAATAATGTTCACCGTCAATTTAGAAATAAATGGTTTTGGATTTTGGGTTTCAGTTAGAGTCATGGTGACAACGACATCTAAGATCATAAACACAAACTTTTTGGCAACCGTCAACCGATTTGTTTTATACTCGAACCTCAAGGGGTACCGGTACGTGGAAGTGATTTGATGGAGAAAATTTTAGATATAGGTTAAGAATGGTTGGGTGTTTCACATTGGTCATGGTGAAAATGACCTTTGATCATTAACATTTGATGCAAAGACTTCTATTAAGACTGGTATATGTCTCAATATGGAAGAGTCTATCTCTCGCATGTGAATCATCCGTCAATTCCTTGTGAAAGTAGTGTGAAGTGTAATGACCGTCAATTCCTTTCCACTTTCAGGTTTCTTCTCCTTACTCAGAATATTTCGATACATACTCTTGAGTCTCATCTTCTCCTGAATTCACTTTTCAAGACAAATGAAAAAAAATTTGGTAAACATAAAAAATAAAAGTAAACTTAGCACACTAAGAAATAAAAATAAAAGTAAAATACGCTCAAAACACTATTTTTTTGGATTTTTGATTTTTTTTTGAAAAAGAAATAAAAACATAAATGAAAATATTTTTGTATTTTTGAAATTTTATAATTTTTTTGTTTTTTTTTTAATTATCCCCCTTAAATTTGTGCATATAAGAAAATATGAACAATTTTAATCAAAAACAAAAGTAAAATACAAAATGTTTTTGGGATCAAAGTTGTCAAGCAATTTAACTTGTCATTTATCACTGAACTTCATATCATTTCCCTGATGATTACCTACCAAAGAAAGACACATTTATTTTTAATTTTTTTTATTTGTAATTTTTTTTGTATTGTGATTTCTCCCCCATAAATTGAGCATAGGGAAGAAATAAAATAAATGGGCAAAATTAAAAGAAATTTGTCATTGAAACGAATCATTTTAATAAAAACTCAGGAGCATCGAAAGAATTCAAACCGAAAGTCAGCAATTGAAGACGCAAGCAGCAACGAATTCAGCCTTAGTTGTGTTTCAATCTCGGAACAGATCCAAAAATTCTTCACATCGTTAAGTGCAATCCCCATTTCTGATCCTTTCCTTTCTTCCTTTCTTTCCCGCAAAGGACACATACTCTCAAACAAAGTTCTGAGTGTTGTACAGTTGAGAGATGCCTCCTATCAAGTGCTTGGAACAGCTACTATCAACAAACCGAAGTCTGATGATATGCCTCCATAGCTGCTCTGACACTGAGCGAGATCAGTTGGTCTTTGGAACCCAGTCCATGTTGAAACTGGGTTGACCTTCGTCATCTTTGCAATGAACTCTCTCCCATGACATATCCAGCTTATCACAAACAGAAGATGTAGAAATATTAGAATCATTTGAAGAATTGGGAGTATGAACCTTTGGTACCAATCTGTAGTTGGGTTTAACCCATTTCTTGTTCGATCGGATGGGTGGCTCAGTACTTGCTTTTGAACTTGAAGTCGGTCGCCGAGATGACTTTGACGTAACCGGTCTTGGTTTCACTGGAGCATCTCTTGAATTGGATTTCTTGGCCGACATTCCCTTCTTGACCTTGGTTGTTGGATTTTTGGCCTTTTGCGCGTTCCAATCACCATTGCGCGATTGTGACCTTGAAGGGCTTCTTTTGGAAAAGCTCCCTCTTTGTGCGTTCCGCCATCCTTGTGCATCATTGGGAACATATGCGCGATTAGGACAATTTCTAGCAATGTGTCCAGGTGTTCCATAGTGAAAACATGTTTTTTTCTTCACGTAGGAATTGTTTCTGCTTGCCCCTGGTAGCACGCCCTTGCCTTGTCTCAGATTGTTCCCACAAGCACACTTGCAACATGCACTCTGTCTAACTTGAATTGGTGGCATGTATTTACCAACAACAGGTTGATTAGAAGTAACTGAGTTAGAAGCAACAGATGCAGAGTTCAAGGAGACATTGGTTTGACAGTCAACAGAATCAACAGAACTAGAAGCAGTTATGTTCTCCTTGTCCTCATATTCCACTACTTTACTTGCACAAGAAGTAGAATCATTAGTATCCTTCACTTGAACACGCTCACTTGACCTCGATTGTTCAGTCTTAACTAAAGCTGGTGCAAGGGGTTGGCCATACTGAAGATGTGCTTCATTTGCAATTTCCTCCTCGGTTAGTGGAGTAGAAGTGTAGTTATCATTAAAAGGAGGTGGAACATCGTGATACCCTAGACCCTTGTTTTGATTATCTTTAAATTTTAGTTGTTTATCAATCATAGTCTCAACTTTCTCACTTGACACATCAAATTTTTTGAAGTCAAAATCTACATTTTCAAATTTGTTGTTTAATGTGTCAAGCTCTACAGTTAGACTGGGAAGCTGTCTCTTAACATAATCATAATTCACACATTTATTACTGTATTCTTCTTGAAGTTTTCTAAAGTCCTTTGTTTTGGCCTCTAGTTGTGCTTTTAAGGGTTTTTGACCTTTCCTAAGTGTATATCCTTCATATTTAAGGTCATCATTTTCCCTTTTTAGCAAATCAATTTGTTCGCGGAGAAATTTAATCGTAGCTTCTCAAGTTTGAGAGCATGAAACGTCATTGACCGGGATGTTTGCGGAACTCATTGTTTACCAAAAATTCCCTTTGACTTGAAACCTCGAAAGTCAACCTTAAAAGTCAAATTTAAAAAGTCAAACTTAAAAAGTCAAACTTAAAAGTCAAACCAAAAAGCTAAAAGTGAAAATTTGAAGGTTAAACGAGAAAGTCAAAGTTTATGATTTAAAAACAATAGAGGTTTAAGGATAATAAGAAAAAGGGTCTAGGGTATGAGTGTTCCTCCTCCTTTTAACCATACTTACACTAACATCCCTCTATCTAAAGAAGAAATAGAAAGAGAAGCATATCTTCAGTATGGCAAACCTGCTGTGGCGGTGCCAGAAAGTAGTTCTAGGGTAAAGGATACTAATGTTTCTGATTTACATGCAGATTTACCCTTAGATCAAGGCAAGCAAGCAGCTGGAGAAAGTTTTTCTGATAATAGTGTTGTGTTGCAATCTGATGTTTCTGTTATGAACACTGATGTTTCTGTTTCAAATTTGAAAACTAATGTTTTGATTTTTGATGATTCTGTGTCAAAGTCTGATGATTCAGATGTTATTGATAAGTGTGGTGATGTGTTTGATAAATCTGATGTTCCTGTTACTAGCACATACACTCCACCTACACCTGTCACACACTATGGATCATGCACATGCACTTGTGGGAAGATTAAGGGAGTCAATAACAACACTAGACCAGAAAAGAGCGGTATCAGTTTTTATGCTAAGAAACAGACATGCTTTAACTATGGAACTACTGGTCATATTGCACGCAATTGTCCAAATCGGGCATTTGTTCCTTTTTATGCACAAAGAAGAGAGAACGAGTCACAAGGAAGATCTCTCATTAGAAAATTCTCGAGATCTCGTTCTCGTGATGATGATTGGAATGTCAATAAAGACAGAAAACGGGTTGATCTTGAAAAGAATAAACAGGTTTTACATGAAAATACAACAGGTACTTTAACGAAACCGAACGTGGCTAAGCCAAGATCGGGTTCGTCAAAGTTTTCATCTGGTCTTCGGCTAATCTTAGACGGAAACCCTAACCATCAAACCAAAGAAAAATGTTTCAAAATCACATGTAAATGTTTTTAAACCTGACTATAAATGGGTCCCCACACATTTAAATGTCCAATCACCTTAGTCTTCTGTATGTGCGTCTGATAATCAATCAAATTCAAAAAGTAAAAAGGGAATTTCTGTTGCTAACAAGGGAAAACCCAGTGTCTTAATGACCTGGGTCCCAAAATCTAATTAATTCCGCTCATCGTGCAGGAACAACTACGGAGGAATGTCGTCAGACCCTCGTATGTCGACAGTGGTTGTTCCAGGCACATGACAGGAGACATCTCCCAACTTCATGACATTCAGAATTTTAATGGGGGCTATGTTTCCTTCGCAGGAGGAGAAGGTGGGAAGATCACCCAGAAAGGAACTGTCACAAATGGAGTGCTTAGCTTTGAGAATGTCAATTATGCTCCCGATCTGAAGAACAGTTTGTTGAGTGTCTCACAGATCTGTGACAAAGGCTTTTCAACTCACTTTACGAATAAAGAGTGTCTCATTCTAAAGCCCGGAATCGTCATACCTGAAGAATGGATCCTAGTCAAATCTGAATGAGAAGGGAATGCCTATGTTATAGACATGAATCATAACATTCCTGAACAAGTCACTTGTCTTTTCTCTAAAGTCTCAGAACACAATGCCATGCTTTGGCACCGTCGTCTCGGCCATGCTAATGCCAAGAACCTCAACCGCATTGCTAAAACTGAGATTATGCGCGGTCTTCCCATCAAGGACTTCATAACCTTTGAAAAATGTGTCACGTGTGCTCAGGGCAAGCATCATCACAAGCCACATTTGCCAAAGACGGTCAATTCAATCAGCAAGGTTCTTTAACTGTTGCATATGGATTTTTTTGGTCCAGTCAACGTTCTCAACATCAACAAGAACTCTTATTGTCTTGTTGTGATTGATGATTACTCTCGTTTCACATGGGTTTTCATTCTATGCAACAAGAGTGGGATTGCTGACTTGATCAAGAAGTTCATTGTGATGATTAAGAATCAAACGAATGAAAAGGTGAAGGCGCTTCGAACTGATAATGGCACGAAATTCAAGAATGCCGTTCCGGATCACTTCTGTGCCGAAAAGGGTATATTGTGTCAATAAAGTTCCGTTCGACACCACAACAAAATGGTGTTGCAGAACGGACAAATCATACTTTGATAGACGCTGCAAGGACGATGGTCTGTTATTCTAAATTACCAGTCTTCTTTTGGGCTGAGGCGATTAATACTGCTTGTTACATTCAGAATCGAGTCTTGATCAACAAAGCCCAAATGAAGACCCCGTACAAGATATTATACAATCACAAGCCATCAGTTGCTCATTTCAGAATATTTAGATGTCCTTTCACCCTTCTTCACCTCGAATCCAACCCCAAGTTCAGCTCGAAGGCCGATGACTTCTACTTTGTGGGATACGCCGTGCGTACAGCTTACCTTGTATACACAAAGTCACCAAGGAGATAGTGGAATCTTATGACGTGCGTTGGCTGGAGGAGAATGAGACAGATGCAAGAGTTGGACCTGACTGGTTATTCGATTATGCATCATTGTTTAAATCCTTTAATGTGTGTTCGGATAATGTTTCAGGTTCTTGCTCACGCTCAAGTGTGGTTGTTGAAGATGAAGAGGAAGATGTTGTGTACGAACCATCCCTGGTGACTCCTGCATCTCCTAGAGTGGATGAACCTGCTCTAAGTAGTTCCTCAAGTTCTCCAAGTCAAGAAATCTGTTCTGATGCTGAAGCCACTCCTCTTACTCCTGCTGAAAGAGAACTCATGTCAAGGGATACTTTCGCTGGTACTCAATCGTTCATGGAGCTTCCCTTTCCTGAACCAATTTCAAACGAATATGTGGCGAGTACCTCTCACAGTCCTAATCGTCTGAGGTGAGTGACTCAGCAAACGAGGGTTTTGTCAACATCAACAATCTTCCTGTCACAATCAATGATATCAGCCAAGAGATCCCATCTAGAATTCAACACGATCATCCTATCGAAAATGTCATCGGCCCACTGGGTGAAGGCGTTCAAACGAGAAGTCGGAGTGGAGATGTCAATACATGTCTATATTCTTGCTTTATCTCTCAGATTGAACCGAAGAATGTGGCAATGGCATTGAATGAACCGAGTTGGGTTGATGCAATGCACGAAGAGCTAAACCAATTTGTAAAACTGGGTGTTTGGAAGCTGGTTGAATTACCGAAGGGCAAGAAGTCACAAGACACACGCTGGGTTTTTCAAAATAAGCAAGACGGTTCCGGGGTAATTGTGCGAAATAAGGCTCGATTGGTCGTTCGTGGATTCCGGAAAATAGAGGGTCTCGACTACACTGAAGTATATGCTCCGGTTGCACGATTGGAAGCAATTTGTATATTCCTTGTGTATGCTTCATACATGAACTTCACTGTTTATCTGATGGACGTCAAGACCGCCTTCTTGTATGGTGCTATGAAAGAAGAAATTTATGTTGATCAACCTTCTGGGTTTGTCAATTCCAAGTTTCTGAATCATGTCTACAAGTTGGACAAGGCTCTATATGGGTTACATCAGGCTCCCAGAGCTTGGTATGCAGCTCTTACAGAGCACTTGCTCGCACATGGGTATACACAAGGAATGATCGATCAGACCTTATTCATCAAGCATGTGGGTGCAGACCTGATTCTTGTACAAATCTATATGGGCGACATCATTTTTGGTTCGACAAGTTCCAAGCTGTGCAAAGAGTTTGAGACTCTCATGAAGAAAAGATTTGAGATGAGTTCGTTGGGAGAAATGACCATGTTCTTAGGGCTTCAAGTTAGACAAGATTCATCCGGAATCTTGTTACATCAAGGCAAATACGTTGAAATTGTGATGCAAAAATTTGGTTTTAAAGATTCAAAGATTGCATTAACTCCAATGGTAGAAAGACCGTTGTTGTCTCCCGACCCAAAGGGGGAGCCTGTTGATCAAACTGACTACCGCTCGATGATTGGTTCCCTGATGTATCTAACGACCAGCAGACCCGACATCATGTTTGCAGTCTGTCAATGCGCGCGTTATCAGGCAAATCCTAAACTCTCTCATTTAATTGTTGTCAAAAGGATTTTTAGGTATCTCAAAGGTAGCCCTAAATTGGGTCTTTGGTATCCTAAAAATCCCGATTTCGATTTATATGCATTTGCTGACAGTAACTATGGAGGATGTGAGCTTGACAGGAAATCGACATCGGGAGGGTGTCAATTTTTGGGAGACCGGTTGGTATCTTGGCAGTGTAAGAAGCAACAAATTGTGTCAACATCAACAACTGAAGCTGAATATGTTGCTGCCTCTGCCTGCTGCTCCCAAGTCATATGGATTCAACACCAACTTTTGGATTATGGTTTGAATTTTCTAGAAACTCCAATCTTTTGTGATAATGATGTTGCAATCCAAATAGCTAAAAATCATGTCCAACACTCCAAAACCAGGCACATCGACATCAAAGTTCATTTCATTAGAGATTGTTATGAGCGTTCGCTCATCCGTTTCGAACAGATTCACACTGATAATAATGTGGCAGATCTGTTCACCAAACCGTTTAACAAAGCTCGATTCGATGTGCTTGTGGGGTTTCTCAAAATGATACGTTTTGAAGACTAATTTTGTGTTTTAGGTTAGTTTAAATTTGTGCATTTAATTTCCTTTCTCTCCTATGCACAAATTTAGGGGAAGAAATAAAAACAAAACAAAAATCATAAAATTCAAAAAAAAATGTTCTAATGGAGGTTGTCTGCAGGTAATTAGTTGGGAAGTGATATCAACCAAGTGATAACAGGCAACTTTAATTTGTGTAAGGTACCAATGCTGAATTGTCTAGGCTCCGTGCATCCATACTCCTTGTTTTTGCAATCTATTGTGATTGAATTGACTAGCTTCTCCATAGCCCGACATCGGTTGAATCCAATCGGCAAGCACCATGAAGGACATTTGTGATTCGATTTCGTGCAACAACAGGAGCATGTTATGTGCCCATTCTAAGGACCTCTGATATCAATTGTAAGTCCCCAAATCTGGAACTAACTAGTGATCAAACACAAGAACAATCAATAATCAATAAGAACAAGAAGGAGTAGAAGCAAGAATGATCCAAATTGCAGACGTTTCTATTAAACCGCAAACGTCTGGTACAATGGACACACACATACAACCGTACACTACTTCTGACAACACTGACACTATATATAGGGAACATGAACCGTAAACGAGTTCACGGCCGCAAACAACCTTGCAACCGTAAACACCAGTTGAACCGAAAACATCTTGTTTTCGGTTCACCCAACCGTAAACTCTAAACACCCCAAACAAAGACTAAAAAGACCTATACAAATGAATGCCTAGCCCAAACCAACAAAATATGACCTAACAGCTACCGGTTGAAAGATACCGAAGGGGAGGCCAGCACCCAGTTATGCTAAGCAGTTACCGGTTGAAAGATACCGAAGGGAGGCCAGTACCCAGTTATGCTAGGCAGCTACAGGTTGAAAGATACCGAAGGGGATGCCAACACCCAGTTATGCTAGGCAGTTACCGGCTGGAAGATACCGAAGGGGAGGCCAGCACCCAATTATGCTAGCCAGTTACCGGTTGAAAGATACCGAAGGGGAGGCCAGGTCCCAGTTATGCTAAGGCACTATGTGTCTATATGGTATGTGGTATGATGGGGGAACTCACTAAGCTTTGTGCTTACGGTTTTCAGTTTTAGTTTCAGTTACTTCCTCTTCGAAGGGAAAGGAGTCGACTCGGTAGCAGCGCATCACACACACACGATTTTCCGCATATGAGATCCTTGGGATTTGTACTCTGACATTGTTATAATTTTATGTCATGCTTTTGAGATACATGATCTATGGTTTTTATTAAATGAAATAATTGATGATGTTTTCTATAAATTGTTTTATGAGTCGTTATATCAAAAATGAAATTTTTTGTCATGATTTTTGGGATGTTACAAATTGGTATCAGAGCCTTGATTTAAGGGATTCGGACACACCCTCGGGGGTGTCTGGACTCATATCAAGGATTTGAAAGATTTTTCAAGAAAATAATTTTTCTAAAATTTAAAATATAGACTTTTGAGAAAGAACAAGGTGTGTGATGCGTGCTATCGGCCGAGCTCAAGTTAGTTTTCCCCAAGATACCCATACATGTTTATGATGATATATGATATGATTATGAGAACTGCATGCTAGATTAGGGCTGAGGATCTAGGAAGGATGCATTATATGCCTGTTGTATGTGTATGAAAACTGCATGCTAGATTAGGGCTAAGGATCTAGGAAGATGCCTTATGTGCCTGCTATATATGCTTATTGAATTACATGCTAGAACTGATTAGTCAGTGATATGATGGCATGAATAGGATATGCTTGATTTGGGTACTGAATGCTTGAATGCTGCTTGCTTTGTGCTTTTAGGAGTTCTAGTTATCTTTAACTAACTAGTAAACGAATATGTTAAGTTACATATTGCGAGGACTAAATAATTTCAGAAGGTTAGGTCTAGCCCTATTTTGCAGCTCTTGTTTGAGTCTAACCGTTGTAGGGTAGGACCTCTCAGTCGAAGAATTATCTGGTCTTAGTGATATGTAATGGCATTCGCAAGCTAGTTAGGTAAAGGTAGCAGGAATTCCTTATGGAGCTGATGGCGGAGAGTAGGTCGGAGAGTTACCCTAGGGTAAGCCTAGGATGAGATTACTGCAGCGAGCAGTAGTAGTAGAAGGGACTTGGTGAAGTCAAGGAAATCCTTGAGGAAAGTACGGATAGATGTGGAAGGTAGTATGGGCTCGTACTACTAAAAGCAGAGGATACGTACTCGAGTCAGGGAGGGTTGAGATAGAACCAAGGAACTTGTAGAGTGTGTGAGACCTCTCAAGGTTATGTATGAACCTGACGATTATGTGTTTTGTTTCAGAATGGTGGTGACATGTCACGGAGCAGGAGGTTCAGGGTCTGGGTCAGGATCAGGTTTAGGTTCGGGTTCGGGTTCCGAGCTAGTCGATGATAGATTGCGAGCATTCATTGCATCCGAGATTACGATAGGCATCCTTGAGGCGACCCCGGTGATTTTCCGGTCGATCAAGGAAGGGATCATTAAGCTGATGGAGGATCGTCTCAGGGCGTTCAGGAGCGACATGGCATCTGGCTAGTCAGGGACACGCACATTCTCCTTCAAGGATGTCAGGGGATGTGGTGCACCAGACTTCCACGAGGTGAAGGACCCCATTGTGGCCAGGAGGTGGATTACAGACATGGAGTCTACTCATTTGACGAGCTTCTTCCCTGAGGGGTCGAAGGTCCGGTATGCTATAGGATGTTCCAGGGACCAAGTTCGAGATTGGTGGGAGGCGGTCAGTGACACATTGGGAGCCCCAGCCATTGAGGCTATGACCAGGTCGGACTTTGTGACCAGGTTCAGGGCTGAATTTGTGTCGGATGGGGAGCTTCAGCAACTGGCCAGGGAGTTTATGGATATGAGGCAGACGGCTGAGTCGGTGGCGGAGATTACCGCCAAGTTCAAGGAGAGGGCCTTACTGGTACCTCAATACGCAGGGGATGAGGAGATGCGGAAGACCCGCTACCACGACATGTTGAGAGATGACATTCGGAAACATGTCAGCTACTCGGCATGCCCGACATTAGATGACATGATTGTGAGGGCGAGGGAGAAGGAGATTGACATAGAGCACATCAGGAAGAGGAAGGCGGAGACTGAGCAGGTTACTGGGGTTTCAGGGAAGAAACCCAAGGGATTCGACTCTAGGTCGAAGGGCCAGCAAGGCCAGAGCCACTGTGGGAAATGCGGCAGGTCACATGAGGAAGTTTGCCGAACTGGAGGATCGGGCTGCTATAAGTACGGCAAGACTGGGCACTTTGGCAGGGATTGTACTGCCCCTACTCCCACCTTTCATACATCAGACCTGATTTGCTTTCATTGCAATCAGAAAGGCCATAAAAAGTCCAACTTCCCTCGAATGACATCAGGAGCGCCAGTGGCGGCGCCAGCTCCAGCGACCCTGCGGATCACGGATGGCCGACATGGCAAGACAGATGCTCCAGTGGTGAGGACCCGAGCCTTCCAGCTGACCGTCGAGGAGGCGCATGCCGCACCGGATGTGGTGACGGGTATTTTTTCTTCTCCCTAACTCTTATTTCATGTCGGTTATGATATTTATGCGCTATGCTTATGTGTTTTGTTTAGAATCGTTCCATGTGAACGACATCTCAGTTCAGGTGTTATTTAACTCGGGGGCTACCCGATCATTTGTCTCTCTTGCTCTTAGCAAGAGGTTTTCTGAGTCTTCAGGCATGTTAGGTTGTCCTTTAGAGGTCGAGATTGCTGACGATCGATCTGTCCAGGCATCAGAGGTTTTCATAGATTGCGTTTTGAGGTTGTATGAAAAGTGTTACCTTGTAGATTTCGTTCTCATTCCGTTACGTGGGAACAAGGTTATCATCGGCATGGATTGGTTGAGCCCTAATGGGGCGGTGTGTAACATCCCAATTTCAAGGCCAAAAATTTCATTTTTAATTAAGTGACTCATGAAATAGTTTATCAAAAACATTGACAATGTCATATCAATTTATAAAACTGTAACTACGTGTCTCAAAACCATATCATCAATAGTAATAAAAATCAGAGTACAATCCCAGAAAACTCGATGCGGAATCATGTGTGAATGTGTGTGTGATGCGCTGCTACACCATCGACTCCTTCCCCTTGGACGAAGAGGTACCTGAAACCAAAACTGAAACTGTAAGCACAAAGCTTAGTGAGTTCCCCCATCATACCACATACCAAACAACATACATATTGTCGGGAAATTCTGGGGTGCCCGACCTACGCATGTCAACCGTTCTGGGGTGCTGACCTACCCATGTCAAGCCATTCTGGGGTGCTGACCTACCCGTGTCAATCCGTTCTGGGGTGATGACCTACCCGTGTCTGGCCATTTTGGGGTGCCAACTACCCTCCGGTCTATCTCAACCGATCACGGGGACTATTTAACTCCTACCGCTAGCATATAATATCATATCATAATCATACTATCAGACATATCTGGGGCGTCTAACCTACCCATCGGTCCTAGCGACCGAATCGAGGATGATTCCCTCCTACTGATACTAACACATATAACACATCATGCTAGCATGCACACATATCAAACCAAAGCAAACCATACAATTATCACTAAGACAATCGTCTCAACTAAACAACTACTAGTGGGCCGGCCTTGGTGCCTTAGACCCACTTCTACTGGAAGGTAACTCACCTCGACGTCGTGTAGTGTCTGAAATGTCCTCGGCGTGAAAGTCGGCTCTCCTCGACTCCTCAATCCCTACACGTCAACCCTTCTAAGTTGTCAATTCGAACATGCAACCCTAACCGGGGTCAACCCAATTCAATCAAAGTCAACATTGGTCAAAGTCAACATCCAGTTGACCTGAATCGCCGAGTTGGTCAACTAACTCGTCGAGTCCATACTCCTTTAACTCGATACCACCCCCGACTCTACTCGTCGAGTCTAGCAAGAACTCAACGGGTTCTCCTTCAATCATACCATAGGGACCATCTTCAACCGACTCGCCGAGTTCATCCTTGAACTCGTCGACTTCATCTCCCTCTTATGAATGTGTCCAGTCTATGACTCGCCGAGTTGTATGAACAACTCGTCGAGTCCATCTTCAAAGATTGGAAGATTGCCTTGGACTCGCCGAGTTTCCTCAACCACTCGTCGAGTCCCATGATTCCCAGGTCCCTTAAGGGCCTAAACAACTGAGGGGCCTTCCACACTATCATCTGGTCCATCGACATAAAAGATTTTGTGGTCATTACACCCTGGCTCGTCGAGTCCCAAGAACGACTCGCCGAGTCCATCTTTGACCATTACTATACAGTCGATTTAAATGGGTTTTAACACACCAAAATCATAGATCTGGCCTCCTAATGTCCATTTTACACGTAAAGTTCCAAACTTGGTGTGCATGTATGGGGTCCTTGGCTTAAAAAGCCATAAAAGGTGGTCTACAAGGTGCATGGGGTGTTTATGGCAACAAGGTGGGCACCTTTATTCCATAAAAACCCTCAATAGCCCTAGATCTTAAGCACAAACTCATTCCTTACACTAAATCCCGAATACATCCTCACTAGGGCTTAGAAAATGGAGGAAAATGGACCAAAATCAAGATCTACACAAAGAATAGATAAGGTTCAGCTTTATACCTCCAATAAGCTAGAAATGTGCCCAAAGCTCTGGATCTTCCTGATTCCCCCTTGATCTCACAAGCCTCCTCCTTCTTTTCAAGCTTCAAACACCCAAAGTAACACCTCAAGACTCAAAAACACACTAATAACGGCTAGGGTTTCAAGATAATGCTTTCTGGGAGTAATAGGGACGATGGAGGCTGAGATAAGTTGTTTAAATAGGGTGCAAACCCTCAAATTTAGGGTTTCACTCAAACAGCACCTACTCGCCGAGTCGGTCTCCCGACTCATCGAGTAGGCCACTTAAACTTCCCGCAAATCACGACTCTACTCGACAAGTTGGGCCACCAACTCGTCGAGTCCCAGAGGAAATACATGAAATTCTTGAATTTAAATATGTACCAGGAATCGGGTGCTACAAATCTCCCCCACTTATTTTAGACTTCGTCCTCGAAGTCTGCTGTTGAATCTGGAAAAAGCTCGGGGTAGTGCTCCCTCATCTCTTCTTCCGGCTCCCAAGTCCATTCTGACCCCTTGCGGTGCTGTCATTGCACCTTCACCAGCTCCACCCTCTTGTTCCTCAGATCCTTCGACTTCCTATCAAGGATCGTCACTAGCCGCTCGTTGTAGTTCAGGCTGTCATCCACCTGAATATCCTCCAAGGGCGCCAATGCCGAGTCGTCCACCAGACACTTCCGTAACTGGGAGACGTGAAAGGTGCTATGAATCTGACTGAGTTCAGCTGGCAGATCCAGCCTATATGCCACCTTGCCCACCGGGGCTACAACCCTGAAGGGTCCAATATACCTGGGGCCCAGCTTGCCCCGCTTCCTGAATCAAATGATGCCCTTCCAAGGCGACACTTTTAGGAGCACCATATCCCCGACCTGGAACTCTAGGTCTGATTGACGCTTGTTGGCATAACTTTTCTGCCGAATCTGAGCAGTCTGAAGCCTGCTCCGAACCTGTTGGATCCTCTCTGTAGTCTTGAGTACCACCTCGGCACTCCCCATAACCCTCTGCCCAACCTCACCCCAGCATATCGGGGTCCTACACTTCCTCCCATACAACATCTCGAAAGGAGGACGGTCGATACTCGCATGATAGCTATTACTATAGGAGAACTCCGCCAGCAGAAGGTAAGTATCCCAACTACCTCCAAAATCTAAAACACATGCCCGCAGCATGTCCTCTAGAGTATGGATGGTCCGCTCGCTCTGACCATCCGTCTGCGGGTGAAAGGTGGTGCTAAAGTGCAGACGAGTACCCAGCTCGTCATGAAACTTCTTCCAAAACCTGGAAGTGAACCGCTCGTCCCTGTCGGAAATCACTGAAACTGGAAGCCCGTGCCGCGCCACTACCTCCCTGATGTAGATGTCGGCCAACTTTTCGGCCGAAATGCTCTCCTGAATCGGAATGAAATGGGCGTTCTTGGTCAATCGATCAACGATGACCCAAATCGAATCTACCCCTCGCGCGGTCCTGGGAAGGTTTGTGATGAAATCCATAGTAATATCTTCCCATTTCCACATAGGGATATCCAACGGCTGCATCTTTTCGTGAAGCCTCTGGTGCTCGGCCTTGACCTTCCTACAGGTCAGGCATCTCTCAACATACCAGGCTACATCCCGCTTCATGCAGGGCCACCAATAATCGGGACGAAGATCTATGTACATCTTCGTCGCCCTGGGATGAATCGAGAATCGGGACTTGTGCGCCTCCTCCATCAGAACCTGGTGCACACCCCCGTGGTATGGAACCCACACCTTGCGTTGTAGCGTCAATAACCCACTGCTATCATAGTCGAAGGAGCAAACTTGTCCCACAATACGCTCGCTCTTCCAATGTTCCCCCTTCATAGCCTCCTGCTGGTCCTCTTGGATCTGTTCCAAAAGAGGATTCACCACTGTCATCCTCATGCATATGTCTCTGATCGGCGCTGCCTTGCGGCTAAGCGCATCGGCCATGACATTGGCCTTCCCCGAGTGGTAGAGGATCTCACAATCGTAATCCTTCACTACATCTAACCACCGACGTTGCCTCATGTTACAATTGGCTGATCCATGAGGTACCTCAAACTCTTGTGGTACGTGTAGATGGTACAACAGACCCCATAGAGGTAGTGTCGCCAAATCTTGAGGGTGAAGACGACCGCCCCCAACTCCAAATCATGCGTCGGGTAGTTCGCTTCGTGAGGCTTCAGCTGCCTCGAAGCGTAAGCGATAACGTGCTGTTGGGTTTTGACCAAACTAACACTCCTAAGGTGTTCATGCAACCCTAGAAACCTTGGATCTATGTTTGTCTAAAATACATGCAAAATAATTTTCCAAGGTTCATAACCTATCTAGCATACATGGGGTACTTTTAAACATAAAAGATACTAGAAGAATTACATACCTTTGTTAGTGAGTTGATTCCTTGGGAGTTTGAGAGCCAAGCACCAATAATGTGAATGCCTCAAACGGAAATCACAAATCACCACAAACTTGGAAAACTTATGAGAGAGCACTCTAATACTCTAGAAATCGGCCACACCTTATGCACACACACATAGTGTCTTTTCAAGCACCATAAGCCTCTTTATATAGTGTAAATGATTAGGGTTATGAACCATGCAAACCCTAATAACCAATGTCTTTTCCTATTCCAAGGATCCATGGGTTAAAAGCTCCATGGATCATCCATGGACTCCCATTCAAGCTTAGCCCATTTCCTTATGAGTGTGAGCCCAGACTATATAAGTACAATAGCCCATTATTTAATTAGTCACCTTATGATCACTAAATTAATTCATAATTAATTTAAGATCAATACTAATTAAATAATACAATTTCATATTAATATATTATAACTTATAATATATTAGTAGGCCGCAAATATACTCTTCTCATAATGTTATCCATATAAATAGTTCGGGTGAAGTGCAACCCAAATGGACCATGCCGGGTCGAGTCAAGTATATACCAAATAAGTTATGGACTTAGACACCTTATCCAACAGTCTCCCACTTGGATAAGTCTGATAACTGTATTTGCCTATATAGCTTCAGGAACCAACCGGCAATCGTAGCTCTCGAAAACTCTGTTGAACTATGAAGCGCCATTTTAGATAAGTGATCACATAATCCTCTGCTCTCATGATATCAGCCGGACAAATACATGGAACAATGTCTTACTTATTGTCCAGCAGTTTGTTTCCCGATTTTCGATTTGTTTGACAAAGAACTTAATCGAACACATCAATTTAGTTCTGACCGGGCCCGGTACATAGGTCAAAACAAAATCATCGAGGGGCCCAGATATCGCTTCTATTTCTAGAAGGAACAGATAAACTTCGACTCATATGCTTGTTCTACTACTCATTGAATTGCACACAAAGGCACGTTTTATAACATCAAGTTACTGATGCGTTTACGTGCAATCAATGCACAACCAACTCATAGGTAACAACTCATATCTCTAGGTTTGAAGACCTATATGATATTACCGTCTCACGGTCACTCGAGATAAATTCGATGAAGTGATACAAGTGAGCGTGGGTTTATTCCAATACTCATAACTTATGAGTACTCATGAATGTTGTAGCAACCATTGCTATGGCTAAACACCTTTAGTCATCTACAATCCCAATTCATGAAAGTCTTGATTCATACCTACTTCCGACATATGACCGACTGTGGAGAGTTTGAATAAACTTATTATTCTGGAAGTCAAAACATGCAAAGTTGAAACAATAGTAAATAATTGACAATGATAGCAACACCTTACTCATAAATAAATCACAACTTTTATTCATCATCAAACGTCGATTACATTTTACAAGTTTCAGTAATAACTATCTAATCTGTAAAACTAATATCGTCCCTCAACCCGATGCGTCTCGCATGCTGTAAATGCTTCACCCTCGTCAGTCCCTTCGTAAGGGGATCCACAGGGGTCTCATCTGACGATACCCTCTTTGCCACTAGGAGTCCCTCTTCTATCTTGTGTCTTATGAAGTGATATTTTCTATCAATGTGTCGGGATCTGCCATGATCTCTTGGTTCCTTGGCTAAGGCAACCGCACTATTGCTGTCACAGAAAATATCCATAGGCTCCTTAATAGCTGGTACAACTCCAAGGTCTCCGATGAAGTTCCTCAGCCATATCGCCTCCTTTGCCGCTTCACTCGCTGCTATGTACTCTGATTCACAAGTCGAATCAGCTACAGTCTCCTGTTTGGAACTCTTCCAAGTGATTGCCCCTCCATTTAAGGTAAAGACCCAGCCCGACTGAGAGCGGAAGTTATCCCTATCAATCTGAAAGCTAGCATCACTATACCCTACTACTCTCAAGTCATCACTCCCACCAAGGGTAAGGATCCAATCCTTAGTCCTCCGCAGGTACTTGAGAATATTCTTTACCGTAGTCCAATGAGCCTTGCCAGGGTTCCCCTGATATCTGTTGACCATGCTCAAAGCGAAGGCCACATCAGGACGGGTACAAGTCATAGCATACATGATCGAACCAACAGCGGAAGCATAAGGTAATCGACTCATCTCAGCTATCTCATCTTCTGTACTCGGGCTCTGAGCCTTGCTCAGTTTGGCATTGCTTTGGATCGGTAATTCTCCTTTCTTGGAATTCTGCATGTTGAACCTTTTCAACACCTTATCCAAGTAGATACTCTGACTAAGTCCAATTAGTCTTTTACTCCTTTCTCTTAATATCCTTATCCCTAGGATATAGGCAGCTTCTCCAAGGTCCTTCATAGCAAAGCACTTCCCAAGCCAGGACTTAACCTCCTGCAAGGTTGGGATGTCATTTCCTATGAGTAGTATGTCATCCACATACAGTACCAAAAAGCTAACTATACTCCCACTAGCTCTGACATACACGCAGGACTCATCTTCACTTCTTGAGAAACCAAACTCTTTGACCTTCTCATCGAAACAAAGATTCCATCTTCGAGATGCTTGTTTCAATCCATAAATGGATTTCTCAAGCTTGCACACTCTATTGGGGTACTCTGCACTGACAAAACCTTCTGGCTGATTCATGTAAACATCCTCAGCCAACTTTCCGTTAAGGAAAGCGATTTTGACATCCATTTGCCATATTTCATAATCATGAAATGCAGCAATGGCTAGCATAACCCTAATAGACTTAATCTTTGCTACTGGTGAAAAGGTTTCATCATAATCAATACCCTGAGTCTGAGTAAAACCCTTCGCAACCAGTCGAGCCTTATAAGTGTAAACCTTCCCATCCATGTCGGTCTTCTTCTTGAAGATCCATTTGCACCCGACTGTCTTACGGCCTGGTACATTGTCAACCAAGTTCCAAACTTGATTGTCATACATGGACTGTATCTCGCTGTCCATAGCCTCCTTCCATTTAGCAGACTCTGGGCCTGCCATGGCTTCCTTAACACTGTTAGGTTCATCCAGATTTACCAGTGTACTGTCACTGATAAATGTATCACCTTCCGTAGTAATATGAAATCCATAATAAAACTCAGGTGTGTTCCTAACCCTTGTGGAACGCCTCGGAAGTATAGACTCGTCAGCTGGATCAACAGGAATTTCCTCCTCAAGTTGATTGCTAGTGTCTGAGGTTCCTTCACCAATTGAGTCTTGAATTTCTTCAAGGTCAATTTGCCTCCCACTGTCTCCTTGGTTTATAAATTCTCTCTCTCGAAAGACCCCTCTCCTTGCCACAAAGACCACATTCTCACTGGGTCTGTAGAAGAGGTAACCAAAGGATTTTTGTGGGTAGCCGATGAAAATACACCTTTCAATTCGAGGTTCGAGCTTGTCATGAGTCTCGCGCCTCACGAAAGCCTCGCAACCCCAAATCTTGATATGGTCCAAATTGGGAACTTTCCCAGTCCACATTTCATGAGATGTTTTGGCAACCTTCTTTGTAGGGACTAGATTAAGGATGTGGGCGGCAGTCTCTAAGGCATACCCCCAAAAAGAGATTGGTAGCGAAGCTCGACTCATCATAGAGCGAACCATGTCCAACAAAGTTCGATTACGCCTCTCAGCTACACCATTCAGCTGTGGTGTCCTCGGAGGTGTCAATTGTGAGACAATCCCACACTCCTTAAGATAGTCGAGGAACTCAGTACTAAGATACTCACCACCTCGATCAGATCGAAGCATCTTAATGTTCCTGCCCAATTGATTTTCTACTTCCTGTTTAAACTCTTTAAACCTTTCAAAAGTTTCTGACTTATGTTTGATTAAGTAGACATAACCATATCTACTAAATCATCAATAAAAGTCACATAATAGCGATTAGCATCCCTTGTGGCGGTTTTGAATGGTCCATATACATCAGTATGTATAAGGTCCAACAAACCCTCACCCCTTGCACAAGTACCAGTGAAGGGTGATTTTGTCATTTTTCCAAGTAGACAAGACTCACAACTATCATCCGACTTGAGGTCGAACGACTCCAAGACTTCATCCTTTTGGAGCTGGCCTATGCGTTTCTTGCTTACATGTCCAAGACGACAATGCCACAAAGATGCTTTATCCAAGCTAGTAGAAGAATCAATACATAATACATTATTTCCTAAATTATCTACAACCGATACAGCTTCATACACACCATCACAAGGTAATGCTTTAAAATAAAGAACATTATTAAAGAAAGCATTAATACTACCAACTTCATTATCAAAAGAAAAGGTAAAACCTTGTTTATACAAAGCATGAAAGGAAATAATATTCCTCGCCATTTTAGACGAGTATACACATTTATTCAAATCTAACTTTAACCCACTATCTAGCAACAAAGCATAAACTCCAATCTTGGCAACAGGTGCAACCTTCTTGTTCCCCATGATTAAGTTTATCTTTCCATGCTCCACATCCTCACTTCTTCTTAGGCCCTGCAAGTCACAACAGATGTGAATACCACAACCTGTATCAAGAACCCAAGAATTAGAATATGGTGAGTTATTAGACAATATAGTGTAAATACCTGCATGGGCTGGTTTCACTTTCCCATCCTTGACATCCTGCAAGTACTTTGGGCAGTTTCGCTTCCAGTGCCCCTTATTTTGACAGTAGAAGCATTCAGCATCCTTAGGGATGGCAGAAGGAGTGATAGAACCACCTTTGGTTCCAGATGAGGAGCCTTCAAGGGACTTTCCCTTGGTACCCTTCGAAGGGTGCTTCCTCTTCTTCCCTTTGCCTTGCCCGATAGCCAAAACAGGGGTAGTAGTAGGAGTAGGAGTAGTAACCGACTTACTCTTAAGACCACTTTCGGCAGTCTTCAGAAGTCCTTGAAGCTTACTGAGTGTGACTTCCTCCTTGTTCATGTGGTATGTCATACGAAATTGATCATAACACGAGGGAAAGGAGTGCAAAATAATATCAATTGCCAACTCCTCAGGGAAGTTCACATTCAGTTTCATTAGACGGTCCACATACCTTTGCATTTTCTGCATGTGGCTCGTGATTGGTTCGCTATCCTTCATACGGGTAGTGATCATGGAGGAGATTATTTCATACCGCTCTTGACGAGCACTCTGATGGTACCTTTCCATCAGATCCTGATGCATCTCAAAAGGGTAATAGTCCTCATAGGACTTTTGGAGTTTAGCTGTCATGGTGGCCATCATGATGCATGCCACCTTGGTGGCATCTCTTTCATGTGCCTGATACTCAGCGACCTCCTCATGAGTAGCAGTGGACTCATCAAGCTCCTTTAGCTCCTTATCGAGGACATATTCCTTGTCCTCGTAACGAGTGACCATCCTGATGTTCCGGATCCAATCCATGAAGTTGGAACCATCAAAGATGACCCTCCCACAAAGGTTCATGAGGGAAAAGGAGCCAGTAGGGTTAGAGCCCGAAGCATTGTTGTTGGAAGACATCTGAAAAGAAGAAAACAAGTTTAGATTAGATATATTGAATCCTTAATAATACACCCAAATGTAATATTAAGGCTAGGATCCAACACAATATATTATAATTTAGAAGAGGGATGCCGTAATCTAAGCTATAACATATTTGAAGGTAGGTGAATGACGATTCACCAATTTCCACCATGAAAACGAAAAGAATTATTAGGTTTAATTGGTTTTAAAATTCCTAGATTCTTTTGAGATTCATTGAACTTTTCAATGGCATGTTTCAATCTCGATTGTGCCCTTCAAGTTTTGTGACTGGGATGCCGAGGATCACAAAACAAGGTGTGAATAACCATGCAAATTCACTTGGTACCCTTAATATTATCACCTAATCAATGTGCCGGTTAACCACACACGCTCCACCGATCTATGATAAACATTAAGTCACCCTTCGTGATCCTTACTAGTCCAAGTTAGTGTGTCGGTTAACCACACACGCTCCACCAACGACTTGGTAAGGTACAAAGTGTGAATTTCATGGGTTAGCACCATATTCACATTTTCCTAAAGTAACTAAGATTGGGAATTTATTAAAGGTTTAGTTACTTTATAATATTCATTATACATTTAATGAGAATTTAAAGTCATTGTCCTACCCGTTCGGCTAACGACCCTCCACCGATCAAGGAAGCGGTGGGTGAGAATGGACACCCATTAAGTTGCCATTTTATAGGCAACAACCTTATACCCCCCTTATAGACCGGCTTCGTGAATGAGGCCTACTAACGGTAAAACGACTTAATCTTATACATATATATAATAATTAACCATTAATGTTATAAATAGTATAAGGGTTGAATTTTAACTTTTAAAACTCTAAGGGTTTGGAATTAAAGTATATTAAAGTGTGTGTAACTTTACAAATTCCAAAACTTGAGGACAAGTTTTGAAACTATTCAAAACTTTTCATTTCATAACTTATGAATTAAAGGTTCATAAAATGAAGACTCTTCATTTTCATGTAACTTGTGTGTGTTTAAGTGTGCATAAATGAAAGTGACCTTTGGAAATCCATAACTTGAGGACAAATTATGGACTCCATTAAAACACATAAATGATCAAGAATTATCAATAAACAATTTAGCAAATAATTCCTATGATCTAACAATAATTCATAAGAACATGAACATCATATCAAAAATTCCAAGAACATATGAACACATATCATCATGCAATTTTGATATAAGCCATTGTAAATGGATTAGCATAAACATTACACCATCTAAAACAGGTTTTATAACACCAAAACAGTTTAGGGTAATGTTTCTAGTCCATTTCCAGCAGCAAAACTCGAAAATCTACATTCTGAGGCTTCTACTCATCGAGTGCACGAACCTACTCGACGAGTTGGATGAATTTACTCATGGACTTGGCGAGTCCCCCCATGGACTCGACGAGTTCATGCTGCAGAATGCAGAAAACTTGAGTTTTTCAACAAGTTTGCAACAAGTATCAAACAAACAAGCCTAGGCTCTGATACCACTGTTGGGTTTTGAGCAAACTAACACTCCTAAGGTGTTCATGCAACCCTAGAAACCTTGGATCTATGTTTGTCTAAAATACATGCAAAATAATTTTCCAAGGTTCATAACCTATCTAGCATACATGGGGTACTTTTAAATATAAAAGATACTAGAAGAATTACATACCTTTGTTAGTGAGTTGATTCCTTGGGAGTTTGAGAGCCAAGCACCAATAATGTGAATGCCTCAAATGGAAATCACAAATCACCACAAACTTGGAAAACTTATGAGAGAGCACTCTAATACTCTAGAAATCGGCCACACCTTATGCACACACACATAGTGTCTTTTCAAGCACCATAAGCCTCTTTATATAGTGTAGATGATTAAGGTTATGAACCATGCAAACCCTAATAACCCATGTCTTTTCCTATTCCAAGGATCCATGGGTTAAAAGCTCCATGGATCATCCATGGACTCCCATTCAAGCATAGCCCATTTCCTTATGAGTGTGAGCCCACACTATATAAGTACAATAGCCCATTATTTAATTAGTCACCTTATGATCACTAAATTAATTCATAATTAATTTAAGATCAATACTAATTAAATAATACAATTTCATATTAATATATTATAACTTATAATATATTAGTAGGCCGCAAATATACTCTTCTCATAATGTTATCCATATAAATAGTTCGGGTGAAGTGCAACCCAAATGGACCATGCCGGGTCGGGTCAAGTATATACCAAATAAGTTATGGACTTAGACACCTTATCCAACACGTGCCCCCTATGCATCAATACTGCGCCCAACCCTGAGATGGACGCATCGCAATATACCAAAAAATCCTCCACGCCCTCGGGCAGGGCGAGGATCGGCGCCTCGCACAGTCTCTGTCTCAACGCCTCAAACGCTGCCTGCTGCTTAGGCCCCCAGCAAAAAACAACGGCTTTCTTCGTCAGTCGGGTCAAGGGTACGACTATCTTGGAGAAGTCCTGAATGAATCTCCGATAATAGCCTACCAGTCCGAGGAAACTCCGAATCTCGGATGGAGACTTCGGAACCTCCCATCTCATCACGGCCTCCACCTTGGCCGGGTCAACCAATATCCCGCTCTGGTTGACAAGGTGCCCAAGAAACTACACTCGCGCAACCAGAACTCGCACTTGGAGAACTTGGAATACAAGCTCTCCCTCCTCAGGGTATCTAACACCTCTCGCCAGTGCTCCTCATGCTGCTCCTGCGTTTTGGAATAAACCAAGATATCGTCACTGAAAACTATCATGGACCAATCCAACATCGGCGTGCACACGCGGTTCATGAGATCCATGAACGCGGCAGGAGCGTTGGTGAGCCCGAAGGGCATCACCACGAACTCGTAATGGTCATACCGAGTCCGAAAAGCAGTCTTCTGCACATCCTCCTCTCTGACCCTCATCTGGTGGTATCCTGACCGCAAGACTATCTTGGAAAACCAAGACGCTCCCTGAAGCTAGTCGAACAAATCATCTATCCTTGGGAGTGGGTAACGGTTCTTCCCCGTTACCTTGTTCAGCTCCCGGTAATCTATGCACGTGTGATGCGACCCGTCATTCTTCTTGACAAACAGGATCGGGGCTCCCCAGGGTTAACTGCTCGGTCTAATGAATCCTTTGTCTAACAGCTCCTGCAGCTGTATAGACAACTCCTGCATCTCAGGAGGAGCCAACCGATACGGTGCCTTAGCTATCGGAGCCGCACCAGGGACTAGGTCGATCCTGAACTCTACCTATCTCTCCGGAGGTATCCCAGACAGCTCCTCGGGAAATACATCCGCGAACTCTCGTAGTACTGGCACATCGCCCATCGTCGCATTACCCGCCTCACGGGTATCCATAACGTAGGCGACATATCATGCGCAACCTTGCTGAAGGTAGCGCCTACCCTCGCTGCTGAACATAAAGCTGGCCCTCGCTGTGGCCTCTCGCCCTGAATCACCAGCTCTCCCCCGCTTGGGATCCTGATCCGCACCAACTACTGCGCGCAGTCGATCACCGCCCCATTGGGGCTTAGCCAATCCATACCTATAATAACCTTGTTCCCCCGCAAAGTTATGGGAACCAAGTCTACCAGGTAGCACTCCTCGAACAGTCTCAAAACACAGTCTCTGAAAACTTCTGATACTCGTATTGACCGGTCGTCCACAATCTCGACCTCTAGAGGGTAATCCAACATGCTCGAGGACTCAGAAAACTTCTTGCTAAGCGTAAGAGAGACAAATGATCGGGTAGCACCCGAATCAAACAACACCTGAACTGGGATACCGTGCACATGGAACGATCCTAAACAGAGCATACATATAACATATCAAAATCACAGCGACATAAAATAAGAACATAAGGAAGAAATCATACCCGTCACCACATCGGGTGTGGCGCGTGCCTCCTCGGCTGTCAACTGAAATGCTCAGCTCCGCACCGCTGGAGCCTCTGCCTTGACCTTCCGGCCATCCGCAACTCGTGCTGTCGCAGGAGTCGGCGCCACCACTGGCGCTGCTTCTGATACTGCTGACAATCTAGGGCAGTTGGCCTTTTTATGGCCCGTCTGATTGCAATGAAAGCAAATCAGGTCTGATATCTGAACTGTGGGGGCGGGGGCAGTACAATCCCTGCCAAAGTGCCCCGTCTTGCCACACTTGTAGCAGCCTGACGATCCCGCTCTACAAGCTCCATCATGCGGCCTGCCGTATTTCCTGCAACGGCTCTGCCCCGGATGGCCCTTCGACCTAATGCCGGATCCCTTGGGTTTCTTCCCCGAAACCCCTGTAACCTGCTCAGTCTATGCCTTCCTCTTCCTGAGGTGCTCCAAATCAATCTCCCTCTCCCGCGTCCTGGCAATCATGGACACCAAGGTCGGGCAGGCTGAATAGCTGACATGCTCCCGGATATCAACCCTCAACATATCATGGTAGCGGGTCTTCCGCATCTCCTCATCCCCCGTATACTAAGGTACCAACAAGGCCCTCTCCCTGAACTTGGCGGTGATCTCCGCCACTGTCTCGGTCGTCTGTCTCATATCAAGAAACTCTCTGGCCAGCTGCTGAAGCTCCACAGCTAGCGCAAACTCAACCCTGAACCTGGTCACAAAATCTGACCAAGTCATGGTCTCGATGGCTGGGTCTCCCAGCGAGTCACCAACTGACTCCCACCAATCCCTAGCTCTATCCCTCAGACATCCCGTAGCAAAGCTGGCCTTCGACCCCTCCGGGCAGAAGCTCGTCAAATGTGCAGACTCAATGTCTGCGATCCATCTCCTGGCAGCAATTGGGTCCTGCACCCCGTGAAAGTCCGGCGCACCACTCCCCCTGAAGTCCTTCAAGGACAGTGTGCGCGTACCCGTCTGGCTGGACGTCGAGTCCCTCCTGAATGCCTGGAGGCGATCCTCCATCAACTAGATAATCCCCTCCTTGTTCGACCCGAAAATGATAGGGGTCGACTCAAGGGTACCTCTAGTGATCTTAGACGCGATGAACTCGCGTAGTCCGTCATCGACCTGCTCGGACCCTGCACCCGAGCCTGATCCAAATCCTCAACCTCCTGCTCCATGCCGTGTGACCACCGTACTGAAAATAAACACGTAAACGTCAGGATCAAACATACTCCCGAGAGGTCTCACACTCCCCAAGTTTCCTGGTTCCATCTCGGCTCTCCCTGACTCGAGTACGGATCCTCTGCTCTCAGTAGTACGGGCCCATACTACCTTCCACATCTATCCGTACTTTCCTCAAGGATTGCCTCAACTTCACCAAGTCCCTTAACCAATATCCCTTTCCAACTAATCTCGTCTGACGACGCACAGTTCATATGACTAGTTCCAGTCCGATGTCATTGGTCGCGTACCAATAACACCAGACTGGGGGGACTTGATGATATATGGTCCATTAGCATGGCCTAGACTGCTCTAGCGCACCAGCCTGGCCTGGCGAGCTCCTGCCTAGCGTTCCCTTGCCAGCCTTGCTGGGGACTCTCCTGCCGGCCCGGCCAGGTGCTCCCTCGCCTGGCGCTCCCCTGCCATCCTTTCCTGGTGCACGCCCGCCAGCCTTGCCTGGGGCGCGTCCACCAGCCCCTCCCGGCGCCTCCGGGCGGCCTTGCCCAGCTCCTTGCTAGTTGGGCCTGAATTGGGCTGGCCCAAGGCCTGACCCAATTCCCCTTGACCTAATTGTCCACTATAAATAGAATAGTGCCTCCTCCATGAAGGGGGACTTTTCCCTAGGACCTTTCCTAGGACCCCTTTTCCCTAAGACCTTTCCCGAGGACTCTCTCCCAAGTGGTTCAGCCACCACTAGACTTCCCTCATGGCTCAGCCGCCACTATATTCCGGCATGGTGGCTCAACCGCCACCCGCCGCCGTCAGCCACCATACACCACCACTAGCACCAAGATGGTTCTCTCCAGCTATGGAGGACCATCTCAGATCGTCTAGCTGATCTAACTTGACCGTCGGAGTCCGCTCCCGGGGCACAGTCCCTGGGGCAGCTCTAACGACTTTGCACTGTGATATCTCAGATCTTCGCCGCAGAAGAAGACCAGAAGACTCGACGTAGGTCGATGTCACATCATTTGGTGCCATCCCGGATTCGAGCAAGTAGCAAAAGCCTCAGTTGGCCTCAAGCTCGTTTTTGCCCAGATTTGTTCAGATCTGATGTGTTTTCATCTAAGGTTTGTTCAGATCTATTCATTTCTACCCATCATTTGTTCAGATCCATTTGGCTCTTGCCAAGATCTGTTCAGATGCGTTAGTTATTGCTAAGATCTTTTCAGATCTGCTTTTTCATCGTTCAGATCTCTTGATCTGTTGAGTTTTCTCGCTCAGATCTTCAGATCTGCGTCATTTCTTGCTCAGATATCTAGATATGTTTCGTTTTAGATCCTTTGAGCAACACTCAAGTTTTAAAAGACTTCATAAGATCTAATTTTCGTCTATATTTTGATGGGTTCTTCAGCAAGTAGTGAAGAAAGTATTTCTTATGAGTTCTTAACCCATTTTCGTTTTTATTTTGGTGTTTTTTCAAGCAATCTGAGAAGAAATGAAGTTTTCATGCTGTTTTACCTCATCTCCAGTTGTTTTCCTAAAAGAAATCGTTTTTGGTTTCTGATTTTCTTGGCAAAACTATGTTGAAGCTGTTTATTTAATGTTTCCTTCAAAGCTTAAAGAAGGAAAACGAAATTTCTTACAGATCTGCTCTTGCTCACATTTTGATAGCTTGTTGAGCAAGCTGAAGAAGAAAAGAAAGTTTATGAGAAAAAACCCTTTCAGATCCGTTTTTATTTATGTTTTGGTGTTTTTCAGCAAGTCTGAAAAGAAAAGAAATTTTTGTTGTTTATTGGGTAGAAGTTTGGAAAAGAACAGAAGTTTTTATGAGTTCTACCTTATTCAAGCTTATCTTGATGGTTTATTGAGCAAGATGAGGGGAAAATAAGCCTCTATAAGCTTTTATTCTATCTTCAGTTCATGATTAGCAAGAAAATCTTTTAGTTCACAATTGCCTATGAATAAGACCTTCTCAGGTCTGTTTTTGTTAATGTTTTGGGGTTTGTTTAGTAAGTTTCAAGGGAAAAGAAGCTTTTTACCTCATTTTTTGGTTCACATATTATCAAAAATCGTTTTTAGCTATGATTCTTTGTGCTATCCCATCTCTGCAACAATTGTTTGTACACACAGCCATATGGCTTGTACATATTTCAAAAACAAAAAAAAAAAAAAAGAAGGGAGAAGGACTGGTGACGGGTCCTAACCCACTTTCAGTCCATGTATCCTTCTGAAGATCTCATTTAGTTTATGGTCTTCAAATTTACTCAAGTTGTCTAAAAACTTGTAGTAAAAATAAATGAACTTTCTATCTTCTTAAACTTCCACAACATCTCTGCTTCCTTGCTCTTGGAAATGGTCTCGCTGTGCAACCCTACCTGTAGCCTCGTCGCGTACCCCACAACATCTCTGTTTCCTGGCTCTCGGAATTGGTCTCGCTGTGCAACCCTACATGTAGCCTTGCCGCGTACCCCACAACATCTCTGTTTCCTGGCTCTCGGAAATGATCTCGCTGTGCAACCTTACCTGTAGCCTCGCCGCGTACCCCACAGCACCTCTGTTTCCTGGCTCTTGGAAACAGTCTTGCTATGCAACCCCAACCCATAGCCTCACTGCCTATCCCTCAACAATTCTGTTGTCTGGCTATCGACAATAGTCTCGCTATGTGACCCTCGCTAGCAACCTAATCGCACAGCTCTTGGAATCTCTTCCACTTATATTATGGTCAACAACCTTACTGTTTATTGGTTTGACAACATAGTCTGACACGGCTACCTACGCTACCCACATCAGACTGGGGGGAATCCAGCTAGGTGTAGCCCAAGCAAGAAAGACCCTCAAGACGGTTATTAATGCAGACTATGTAGATGGTTACTGGTGACATCCCATCTACGCATGGATACCACAACAATCACGTCGGATAACAGTCTCAGGGACTGAATGGCAAGCTTACGCTTCTTAGCTACCCCGCCCCGACATTCCATCGACATCAGTGTCGTGTAACACTCTTTAGCAGCCTCGGTCTGCATTATCGCAGCAACAGTTACGTTGCGTTGCACCGATCAGCTCACACTCCTCTCAATGAAGGAGTAACAAGTCGGCTCAAGCTGCATAAGTAATGCTTGGCTCTTCGCACAACCCCACGACTCTCGTGGGCGAGGTTCGGTCATTTCTCTTTATTATCTATTGTATTGGTGCTTTATCTAGTCTGATCCGATTGTCAGCAACCCAATCGCATCAGACTAGGGGGACTTGACGACGCACAGTTCATATGACTAGTTCCAGTCCGATGTCATTGGCTGCGTACCAATAACACCAGACTGGGGGGACTTGATGATATATGGTCCATTAGCATGGCCTAGACTGCTCTAGCGCACCAGTCTGGCCTGGCGAGCTCCTGCCAGCCCTGCCTGGCGTTCCCTTGCCAGCCTTGCTGGGGACTCTCCTGCCGGCCTGGCCAGGTGCTCCCTCGCCTGGCGCTCCCCTGCCATCCTTTCCTGGTGCACGCCCGCCAGCCTTGCCTGGGGCGCATCCACCAGCCCCGCCCGACGCCTAAGGGCGGCCTTGCCTAGCTCCTTGCTAGTTGGGCGTGAATTGGGCTGGCCCAAGGCCTGACCCAATTCCCCTTGACCTAATTGTCCACTATAAATAGAATAGTGCCTCCTCCATGAAGGGGGACTTTTCCCTAGGACCTTTCCTAGGACCCCTTTTCCTTAAGACCTTTCCCGAGGACTCTCTCCCAAGTGGTTCAGCCACCACTAGACTTCCCCCATGGCTCAGCCGCCACTATATTTCGGCAGGGTGGCTCAGCCGCCACCCGCCGCCGTCAGCCACCATACACCACCACTAGCACCAAGATGGTTCTCTCCAGCTATGGAGGACCATCTCAGATCTTCTAGCTGATCTTACTTGACCGTCGGAGTCCGCTCCCGGGGCACAGTCCCTGGGGTGGCTCTAACGACTTTGCACTGTGATATCTCAGATCTCCACCGCAGCAGAAGAACAGAAGACTCGCCGGAGGTCGATGTCGCATCATCGTCCTAGGCCTTCCTAGGGCACCCTCCGACCTACTCTCTGCCATCAGCTGCATTAGGAGTCCCTACCACCTTCCCCTAACTAGCTTGCGAATACTGTTTGCTTACTAGTTAGTTAAAGTTAGCCAGAACCCCTATAGCACAAAGCAAGCAGCATTCGTGCATTGAGTAACCAATTCTAGCATAACCTAATAAGGCTATCTCATTGCTAACTAACAGCTCTAACATACGGCTCAATGAGCTCCTATAGCAGCCATACAAGGCATCCTTCCTAGATCCTTAGCCTTATTCTAGCATGCAGTTCTCATAAACACATAACAGGCATACAAGGCATCCTCCTAGATCCTTAGCCCTAATCTAGCATGCAGTTCTCATAATCATATCATATAACACAACATAAAAAGTATGGGTATCTTGGGGAAAACTTACTTGAGCTCGGCCGGTCGCACGCATCACACACTTCATTCTTTCTCAAAACTCTTTAATTTAGATTTTAGAAAAACTATTTCCTTGTAAAAATCCTTCAAGCCCTCGGTTTGAGTTCATACACCCCCGAGGGTATGTCCGAATCCCTCAAACCAAGGCTCTGATACCAACTTGTAACATCCCAATTTCAAGGCCAAAAATTTCATTTTTAATTAAGTGACTCGTGAAATAGTTTATCAAAAACATTGCCAATGTCATATCACTTTATAAAACTGTAACTACGTGTCTCAAAACCATATCATCAACAATAATAAAAATCAGAGTACGATCCCAAAAACCTCGATGCGGAATCATGTGTGAGTGTGTGTGTGATGCGCTGCTACACCGCCGGCTCCTTCCCCTTGGACGAAGAGGTACCTGAAACCAAAACTAAAACTGTAAGCATAAAGCTTAGTTAGTTCCCCCATCATACCACATACCAAACAACATACTTGCCGGGCAATTCTGGGGTGCCCGACCTACCCATGTCAACCGTTCTGGGGTGCTGACCTACCCATGTCAAGCCATTCTGGGGTGCTGACCTACCCGTGTCAATCCGTTATGGGGTGATGACCTACCCGTGTCTAGCCATTTTGGGGTGCCAACTACCCTCTGGTCTATCTCAACCGATCACGGGGACTATTTAACTCCTACCGCTAGCATATAATATCATATCATAATCATACTGTCAGACATATCTGGGGCGTCTGACCTACCCATCGGTCCTAGCGACCGAATCGAGGATGATTCCCTCCTACTGATACTAACACATATAACACATCATGCTAGCATGCACACATATCAAACCAAAGCAAACCATATAATTATCACTAAGACAATCGTCTCAACTAAACAACTACTAGTGGGCCGGCCTTGGTGCCTTAGACCCACTTCTACTGGAAGGTAACTCACCTCGACGTCGTGTAGTGTCTGAAATGTCCTCGGCGTGAAAGTCGGCTCTCCTCGACTCCTCAATCCCTACACGTCAACCCTTCTAAGTTGTCAATTCGAACATGCAACCCTAACCGGGGTCAACCCAATTCAATCAAAGTCAACATTGGTCAAAGTCAACATCCAGTTGACCTGAATCGCCGAGTAGGTCAACTAACTCGTCGAGTCCATACTCCTTTAACTCGATACCACCCCCGACTCTACTCGTCGAGCCTAGGAAGAACTCGACGGGTTCTCCTTCAATCATACCATAGGGACCATCTTCAACCGACTCGCCGAGTTCATCCTTGAACTCGTCGACTTCATCTCCCTCTTATGAATGTGTCCAGTCTATGACTCGCTAAGTTGTATGAAAAACTCATCGAGTCCATCTTCAAAGATTGGGAGATTGCCTTGGACTCGTCGAGTTTGCTCAACCAATCGTCGAGTCCCATGAGTCCCAGGTCCCTTAAGGGCCTAAACAACTGAGGGACTTTCCACACTATCATCTGGTCCATCGACAGAAAGGATTTTATGGTCATTACACCCTAGCTTGCCGAGTCCATCTTTGACCATTACTATACAGTCAATTTAAATGGGTTTTAACACACCAAAATCATAGATTTGGCCTCCTAATATCCATTTTACACGTAAAGTTCCAAACTTGGTGCGCATGCATGGGCTCCTTGGCTCAAAAAGCCATAAAAGGTGGTCTACAAGGTGCATGGGGTGTTTATGGCAACAAGGTGGGCACCTTTATGCCATAAAAACCCTCAATAGCCATAGATCTGAAGCACAAACTCATTCCTTACACTAAATCCCGAATACATCCTCACTAGGGCTTAGAAAATGGAGGAAAATGGACCAAAATGAAGATCTACACAAAGAATAGATAAGGTTCAGCTTTATACCTCCAATAAGCTGGAAATATGCCCAAAGCTCTGGATATTCCTGATTTCCCTTTGATCTCACAAGCCTCCTCCTTCTTTTCAAGCTTCAAACACCCAAAGTAACACCTCAAGGCTCAAAAACACACTAATAACGGCTAGGGTTTCGAGATAATGCTTTCTGGGAGTAATAGGGACGATGGAGGCTGAGATAAGTTGTTTAAATAGGGTGCAAACTCTCAAATTTAGGGTTTCAATCAAACAGCACCTACTCGTCGAGTCGGTCTCCCGACACGTCGAGTAGGCCACTTAAACTTCCCACGAATCACGACTCTACTCGACGAGTTGGGCCACCAACTCATCGAGTCCCAGAGGAAATACATGAAATTCTTGAATTTAAATACGTACCAGGAATCGGGTGCTACACGGTGATCGATTGTGCATAGCAGATGGTGTGTATCAGGACCCTAAGTGGGGGAGAGTTTGTGATTCATGGCGAGAGGCCGCAGCGAGGACCAGCTTAGTGCTCAGCAGCGAGGGCTAGGCGCTACCTTCAGCAGGGTTACGTAGGGTAACTCGCCTACATTATGGATACCTGGGACGCATGTAAGGCGACCGTGAGCAATGTGTAAATGGTGTGAGACTACTCGGACGTATTTCCATAGGAGTTGCCTGGGATACCTCCGGAGAGACAGGCGGAGTTCAGGATCGACCTAGTCCCTGGTGCGGCACCGATAGCCAAGGAACCATATCGGTTGGCTCCTCCCGACATGCAGGAGTTGTCTACACAGTTGGAAGAGCTATTAGACAAAGGATACATTAGGCCGAGCAGTTCGCCCTGGGGAGCCCCGATTCTATTTGTGAAGAAGAAGGACGGGTCGCATCCGATGTGTATAGACTATCGGGAGTTGAACAAGGTAACGGTGAAGAACCATTACCCACTCCCGAGGATTGATGATCTCTTCGATCAGCTACAGGGGCATCTTGGTTTTCCAAGATAGATTTGCGTTCAGACTACCACCAGATGCGAGTCAGAGATGAGGATGTTCAGAAGACTGCTTTCCGGACTCGCTATGGCCACTACGAGTTCGTGGTGATGCCCTTTGGGCTCACCAATGCTCCTGCCGCGTTCATGGACCTCATGAACCATGTATATAGATGATGCTGGATCGGTCTGTGATAGTCTTTATCGATGCCATCTTGGTTTACTCCAAGACGCAGGAGCAGCATGATGAGCACTTGTGAGAGGTGTTGGATACCCTGAGGAGGGAGAGCTTATATGTCAAGTTCTCCAAGTGCGAGTTCTGCTTGTGCGAGGTACAGTTTCTGGGGGACCTTGTCAACCAGAACGGGATTTTGGTCGACCCGGCCAAAGTGGAGGCCGTGATGAGATGGGAGGTTCCGAAGTCTCCATCTGAGATTCATAGTTTCCTCGGGTTAGCAGGCTATTACCGAAGATTTATTCAGGACTTCTCCAATATAGCACTACCCTTGACCCGGCTGACGAAGAAGGCCGTTGTATTTCGCTGGGGGCCTAAGCAGCAGGCAGCGTTCGAGACGTTGAGATAGAGGTTGTGTGAGCGCCGATCTTAGCCCTGCCAGAGGGCGTGGAGAATTTTGTAGTATATTGCGATGCGTCCATTTCAGGCTTGGGTGCAGTCTTGATGCAGAGGGGGCATGTCATCAGCTACGCCTCGAGGCAGCTGAAGTTTCACGAGGCAAACTACCCAACGCACGACCTAGAGTTGGGGGCGGTTGTTTTCGCCCTCAAGATTTGGCGACATTACCTCTATAGGGTCCGTTGTACAATTCACACGGATCACAAGAGCTTGAGGTACCTCATGGATCAGCCGAATCTGAACATGAGGCAACGTCGGTGGTTAGATGTGGTGAAGGACTACGACTGTGAGATCCTTTATCACCCGGGCAAAGCCAATGTTGTGGCCAATGCACTTAGCCGCAAGGCAGCCCTGATTAGAGACATCTGTCTGAGGATGACAGTAGTGACTCCGCTGCTGGAGAATATTCGAGAGGCCCAGCAGGAGGCTATGAAGGAGGAACATCGGAAGAACGAGCATATTGTGGGTCAAGTTTCCTCCTTCGACTATGATAGTCGTGGGTTGTTGACACTCCACCGTAGAGTGTGGGTTCCGTATCATGGAGGTGTGTGCCAGGTTTTGATGGAGGAGGCACACAAATCCAGGTTTTCTATTCATCACGGGGCGACGAAGATGTACAGAGATCTTCGTCCTGATTACTGGTGGCCCTGCATGAAGCGGGATGTAGCTTGGTACGTTGAGAGGTGCTTGACCTGCAGGAAGGTCAAGGCCGAGCACCAGACGCCTCACGGAAAGACGCAGCTGTTGGATATACCTATGTGGAAATGGGAAGATATTACTATGGATTTCATCACGAAGCTTCCCAGGACCGCATGAGGAGTGGATTCGATTTGGGTCATCGTGGATCGATTGACCAAGAGTGCCCATTTCATACCGATCCAAGAGAGCATCTCGGCCGAGAAGCTGGCCGACATCTACATCAGAGAGGTAGTAGCTCGTCACGGAGTTCCAGTATCCATGATTTCAGAACGAGACGTGTGATTTACTTCCAGATTCTGGAAGAAATTTCATGACGAGTTGGGTACTCGCCTGCACTTTATCACGACTTTTCACCCGCAGACGGATGGTCAGAGTGAGCGGACCATCCAAACCTTGGAGGACATGTTGCGGGAATACGTTCTAGACTTTGGTGGTAGCTGGGATACCTTCCTTCCCTTGGCAGAGTTTTCCTAGAATAATAGCTACCATGCGAGTATCGAACGCCCTCCCTTAGAGATGTTATATGGGAGGAAGTTCAGAACCCCAATACGCTGGGGTGAGGTTGGACAGAAGGTCATGGGGAGTACCAAAGTGGTACTCAAGACGACAGAAAGGATCCAGCAGGTTCGGAGCAGGCTTCAGACTGCTCAGAGTCTGCAGAAGAGCTACACCGATAGACGCTGATCGGGCCTGGAGTTCAAGGTCGGGGATATGGTTCTCCTGAAGGTGTCACCTTGGAAAGGTTTCATCCGGTTTAGGAAGCAGGGCAAGCTAGGTCCCAAATATATTGGACCTTTCATGGTTGCATCCCGGGTGGGCAAGGTGGTGTATAGGTTGGATCTACCAGCCGAGCTTAGTCAGATTCACAGTACCTTTCATGTCTCCCAGCTGCGAAAGTGCATGGTAGATGACTCGGCGGTGGTACCTGTATAGGATATTCAGGTGGATGACGGTCTGAACTACATCGAGCGGCCGGTAGCCATCCTCGACAGGAAGACGAAGGATACGAGGAAGAAGAACGTCGAGTTAGTGAAGGTGCAATGGTAGCACCACAAGGGCTCAGAATGGACTTGGGAGCTAGAGGAAGAGATGAGGGAACACTACCCCGAGCTTTTTCTAGATGCAACAGACTTCGAGGACGAAGTCTAAAATAAGCGAGGGAGATTTGTAACGCCCGGTTCCTGGTATGTATTTTAATAAGAATTATTCATTTTTGCAAAGGGACTCGACGAGTTGGAGGCCCCAAACTCGTCGAGTAGGAATGGGATTCTTTTTGGACCAGGCACTTGAAGTCTACTCGACGAGTTGAGAAGCCTCAACTCGACGAGTAGCCTGCCAGAGTGAAACCCTAATTTTCAGGGTTTGCACCCTATTTAAACACCTTAACACTCCATTGTGGCCTCCCTCATCGCCTCCCCCAGTCCAGCAAAACCCTAATTCGTGATCTAGAGCCTTTTGAGTGTGTAAGTGAAAAAAGAGTGATTCTTTGGTTTTTCCTTGAAGGAGTGAAAGCTAGGAGTGCTTGGTGTAAGGAAGAAGCTTTGGATCTAGAGGAAGAACTTTATTTCCGGTTCTCTTGAGGTATAAAGTCTATACCTTGACTATTCATTTACTAGATCTTTTCATGGGGAAGTTTAGGGCGTTTAGGGGCTTATTTTGGAACCATTCATGGATGCAAGCATGTTTTGGAGCCATGACTTCAGATCTGGAACCTTTAAGGGACTCCATGGCATAAAGGTGCCAACTTTATGGCCATTGGAGTCCCATGCAACTTGTGAACCACATTTTAGTGCCTTTTGGGCTAAATAACCCATGCATGGACGTAAATTCAGAAACTTTACGTGATATATCGACCCTAGAGAACCATATCTGTGATTTGGATGCAGTAAGCCCGACTAGAAACGACTGTATAGATTTAGACTATGAGGGACTCGACGAGTTGTTCATACAAATCGGCGAGTTGGGTCGTGGTCCCCCAACCTTTTATGTTACTGAGCAAACTCGTTGAGTCTAGAAGATGACTCAGCGAGTTGGCCATGGTTTGAGTTATGAAGATTGAGGAACTCGGCGAGTGCAAGGAGGGACTCAGCGAGTTGTGGGTAAAAGGTCCCAACCATGTTTTAAGGATGAACTCGACGAGTTCTTGAAAGGACTCGACGAGTAGGATTGGGATTTCAGGGTTTTATGGATTATGGAACTCGACGAGTTGTTAGACCAACTCGGTGAGTTGAGTCAACCAGGATGTTGACTTGGACTTTGACCATTGACCAGAGTTGACCCTTAGAGTAATTATGAGTATGAAAGGGGTAATTAAATGAGATAATTATGTGTAGGAGTTTGAGAGGAGTTGATCCAGGAACCAAGGACAGTTCAGCTACTACACGACACTCGAGGTGAGTTACCTTCAAGTAGAAGTGGGTCTAAGGCCACAATGCCGGCCCACTACTAGGAGTTGTTAGTTAGATGATTTTCTTTGTGATAATTGTCTGGTATGCCACTATCTGTTATGCTTTATGTGCTAGTGTGCTATGTTATTATGTGGTAGTGGTAGGGGTGAAATAGTCCCCAGTTACTAATTGAAAGATACTAAAGGGGAGGCCAACACCCAGTTATGCTAGGCAGTTAGCGGTTTAAAGATACCGAAGGGGAGGCCAGCACCCAGTTATGCTAGGCAGCTACCGGTTGAAAGATACCGTGGGGTGGTGGCTGCCGTCGCGAACCGCCATTGAAGACCACCAGCCAAGGTGGTAGTGGATGGTGCCCGACTTATTAGACTCTAATTCATGTAAAAACTTAACCATTGGACTAATTGGCTTGTGATTGGGCTGGAAACCCTAATTAGGGTTTAGAAAACCCTAATCTTGGAGACTGTTGTTTGGATTTGTCGGGATCCGCGTTTTGGACCAGTGGATTGAAGTTATGACTTATGCCCGATTACAATGTATGTTTGTCCTAGTGGAGTGATGGACTTAATGAATTAAGTCGTTAATGGGTTAAGTAAGAACACTTAACCCTAATCGTCATTTTATGTGAAAACCCTAATTATGTTGGGTTTCGAGTTTGGCCTTTTCTGTTGGGCTTAGATGTTTGGATTCTTGATGGTCCATCTAAGAACAAGTATATGGACTAGGGTTTTTGGATGGGCTTTAGGGTAAGGCCCATGTGAGAGGTTTGGGCCCAATTTGGAAAATTAGGCAATAATTGGGCCTTGGTTGGTTATTCGGTTTTTGGGCCTTCATAGTATGAGTTTGGGCCTTGGTCTTGGACCAAGCAAGGTTAGGGGTAAAATGGTCCTTTTAGCCCAAGTATGGATTATGGTTATGTATTGAAACCCAAATGGTTAATTCGGTTTTGTTTTGATGATTGACAGTTTAGGGATCTGTCAGCCAGCAGCCAGAGATTTATTCGCGGGTCTTCAGCAGTGCGAGGTGAGTTTCCTCCTGTATGAACGGGTCTAAGGCACCAATGTAGGCCCGTATTTATGATTTTATGTTACCGGACTACGGTCCGATGCCGGGCGGTGCCCGATGTATGTTTATATGTTTTCCGGACTACGGTCTGATGTCGGGCGATGCCCGAGGAATGTTTGTATGCTTGATGTCTTCATGATTCTTGCATGTGTCTGTGTTTATATGTTTTCCGTACATAGGTTCGATGTCGGGCGGTGCCCGATGAATGTTTATATGCTTTCCGAATTTCGGTCCGATGTCGGGTGGTGTCTGATGAATGTTTATATGCTTTCCGGATTTCGGTTCGATGTCGGGCGGTGCCCAATGAATGTTTGTATGCTTATGAAAGGTGATTATTATATGTCTATTGTTGATATGTTTATATGCATGCCGAGCGCAGCTTGATGTCGGGCAGGGACCGATGCCGGACATTGTCCAATGTCGGGCGGGGCCCGATGCCGGACATTATCCGATCCCGGGTGGGGCCCGATGCTGGGCGGGGCCCGATGCCGAAAATTTTCTGATGCTGGGCGAGGCCCACAATATGTTTATATGTGATTATGTGATTATGTGTATGGTATGTGGTAGTTTGGGGAAACTCACTAAGCTTTGTGCTTACGGTTTTCAGTTTTGTTTCAGGTACTTCGGTTTTCAAAAGGAAGGGCTCGGGATGATTGCAAAGCACACACCATATGATTCTGCCTTAGATGTTTTACTCTGATTTTACAGAAATTGATATTGTAGTTTTATGTATATGTTTTTGATGTTGATACTCTGATTGTGATGTTTTGGTTACTTTGACTTATGTTTGATGGATGTTTTGATAACTACGGTTTTATTTAATAATTAAAAATGAAATTTTTGGGACCATATTTTATGAGTGTTACAAAGTTCCTCCTTTATTTTGTTGAGCTCAAAAGATAGTGACCAGCGAAAGCAATCAGCAGTTTCTTCTTTCATACACACCAGACTTAAGTGGAATAGATGTTTAATTGGTGCTTTTTGTAATATTATATAAATGCATAAAACACATAGCTCCATTACTATCTCTATAGAACATCCCATGAAATGGTGATCGAACAAATTTATGTTCTTCAGGAACAGGAGCAACAGAAGGAGTTCTTTAAGTGGAGGCTGAAGTTGATGTACTAGGAGGAATAAGGTCAAGATTACGAACCTTGTTTATTATTAAGTTCAAGGATATCTTCATCTCTTTAGAATACATTCTATTTTTTCCCTTGATAATGTTTGTAATATTAAGCCATTCACTGTAGCCGTATTTGACGAGGTCAGGAACATGAACCTTTCTAGGATATTCACCCTTATCATTCTTTCTTCTGAGATGCACTATAAGGATTAGCTAATATTTTGGCTTGGTACACATTCTTTTAACAATTGGATCATTTGCGAATATTCTTGTAAACATATCAACATATTTGGAGGGATTGAAGAAAATATGAATTTTTTAAAATTTATTAAATCGCACGTACAGGCACGCACGAAGACAAGACGCTCAGCGTGCACTGACACCTAGACGCGGCCCACCACATTTTCACCACATGTTACCCTCTGACTGAGGCCACATCACCAGCCTCGACAAGATGTGTGGCTCGCATCTATGATGCGCGGCGTGCATCCCTTCTCTATTCCTTTCATCCATAATACTTTTGAATACTTTCCAACCTCTAGCCTCGATACTTTCTATTTTCCGGGTACTTTAGCAAGGCCCTGGAGCGTCTAAGATATAAAGCTTTCAAATCGGGATTCTTCCAGCGCAATTTCCTTGTTTTTAATAAAAAAAAACTCTGTAAGTTAGGCTACACTTACTTTAACTTAAGTGTAACTTATATTTATGTTCATAGTCATTATTATGAACCAATAAATAAGATTTATTAATAATTCCAAGTCATTATACTGATTGATCTACTTACGGGGATGATGCCTAGGCTAGATTTAGTGAGGTGTTTAAAGTGATATTTCCAAACATCAAACTCTGTATACCAAATGGACCCTACCTCCGATATGATCATACATGGTTGTTCCTTACGTGATAGATCTTGATGTAGACATTGGTATTAGTGAGGAATCTAGACTATCATTTGTCGCCATGAATATAAGACTAAGACTTAGTGATAATTTAACCTAAGTTAGGTCTGAGGAAAAGCTAAAGTACCATGTAACGCCCTGTTTCTAATCATTTCCCATTTTTGGGTGGTGATCAGGGATTGGGTATTAGCAGGCTTAGGATCCTTCAAAAATTGAGTTTTGGGCTCATTTGGAGGTGGATAATGTAATTTTGGATGATCCGGGTATTCGTTTTGTGTTTTGGAGTCAAAAGGCATTCTGGAAATTGGTCAGCTCAGGCTTTTATGGAAATCGGAGGGTTGATCGGGAAATGGTAAGGCGGGTACGATTTGATTAGAGTGTAGAGCTTCTCGTTACCTTTTCATGGATACATGGATCGTCGGATTCAGATTTATATCGAAGAAGTTATGGCCTTCGGAGTGCTTAAGAGGTTAAGAGGAAACCCTAGTACACGGGGCGTACTGATGCGAAGGGAACTCCGTTGGGCGTAATGTGGTGTACGCTTAGCGTACTGCGAGGGTTTGGTCGGGGTGTGAGACCTTGTATGTTGGGCGTACGAGGAGTACGCGGTACGTACAAGGGAAAAGTGAAAACCCTAATTCTTGGAGTTGTACCCTATATAATCTCATTAAGTCTTTTTGGTTGGTCCCTTTACCAACCTCCAAATCCCCAAAACCCTAGAAATCATCCCTTAGCCTACATGGTTGTGTTTTTGAGCTCATTATGTGCATCTTGGTGTTTTTGGGTTATTTCCAAGAAGATGGAATTTGGTGCAAGGTTGTGGATCAAGGAAGAGCTTGTGTATCTTGATTATGTGCTTCATTTCCAGCTTATTGTAGGTAAAAATCTTGGATCTTGTTCATTGTTGGCTTAGATCTATTACATATGAGTTTTTTCCTGTTTTGGTCCCAATAATGAGATCTAGTTGTTTGGTACCACTCCGAGAGCTTTGAGTTGCCACTCTTAGTGTTCCTCAGGTTCTAGATGCATAAAGTTGTCTCCTTTAGGGTTTGGAATCCCCCATGCATGAGATGGTGTCCATTTTGTGAAAGTTTAGTGCTTTATCTTGAAGATTAGTTCTTTTGGGGCATGCAAAGTCATCAAGTCAATGACTTTATGGTTCTAGGCGTTCTTTAAGAATTAGATATGTGGTTTGGACTCCTGGTCTTGAGCATTAAGAGCTTAAGAAGGGTTTTGGCTTAATGGATAAGTACGCTAGGCATATCAGTCTGTACGCGCAGCGTACAAGCCAAATAGCGAGTACTCTTAGCGTACAGCTGAGTACGCCCCACATACTCAGTCAGATGGGTTTTTCCTTTTGGGCTTTATGGTTGGGCTTCCTTTTTGGGCTTGGTTGTTTGAGTTTCTTAATGGGCCATCTGAGTACAAGTGTTTTGGACTAGGATGTAACACTAGTCAAAATAGGTCAATAGAAAATCACATGTGATTATGCCAATCATGTAATGTGATTTTGTTAAACTAGTAATATGATAAGAGTTCTATGTAGTTCATGATAAATTATAATAAAAATATGAACTTTCTTTATGATACAACTCAAAGTATACGTCCATACGATTCCAAAAATATAGAGAATGTCTGAATCTGACTTCGCATGAAGAAGTTATGATAAACCGAACACTATAAATCTCTATAATAAGAGGAATTTAAAATAGACTTAGAATTAGATATTGGAGTCTAAAAGACAGTTGTAGTACTTGTAAATACCTACGCGTGCATATAAAGAACGTCAAAAACGGAGTTTGTATGTGAAACTTACGACCTTCCGAAGATTCAACTGTCAGAAACCCTAATCTGACTGAGCTCACGACGTGAGCACAGAACTCACGACGTGAGGAGTCATTTATCCACATCTCGGAATCTAGAAGGTGTGTGACGAGGCTGCGAGGGGATAAGGTCCAAACTCACGACGTGAGCAAGGATATCTCACGACGTGAGGAGTCACATGGCCACCTTTCGAAGCTAGGGACGCAAATGGCAAGTCTATGGGGATAAGATCCAAACTCATGACGTGAGCCTTATAAAACTCACGACGTGAGGGTCTAAAATCCTTACTATAAATAGCAGGTCCGACTTCAGCCATTCTTACACCTAAACTTCTTTCTCCTCTCTCCTTTACTGAGGCCATCTTGCATCCCGAGCCCTGACGACCTTGTACGCTGACCGTTTCTGCTTAGATTACATAAAATCACGCTACTAGGGTGAGTTTCACGGCCCTACTTTCTAATATTTCGGGGGAAAACGCATGCTAAATATTATATATACGTTATTATTATGTCTATATGATAGTATACAGTTATATTAGCCGGGTATAGTTGTTCTAAATATAATATTTTGAATATATACAACTATTATCAACCTGTCGGCATGTTATTTTACTAATGTAGATCTTGAGTTATACTTAGGATTCTATATATATGTTGTGTGTGATATAGTTCCGAAGTTATATTCGGAAGTTCTATATGTTAAGTTATAAAGTATGTTGCTATTATTGGTTTTATGTCAAGATAAAACTTGGTATGTTATATGTTGTTATTGTTAGTTTTATGTCAAGATAAAACTTAGTATGTTATATATTGTTATTGATAGTTTTATGTCAAGATAAAACTAGGAACGCTATATGTTGTTATTATTGGTTTTAGGTCAAGATAAAACCTGGTTTTACTTCAAGATATATATATAGCTGTTATACTGCCTAAATGTTATGAAGTTAGGAGTAATGTTTAAAAGCATAGTCTAGTAACTTAGGGTTTTAGACATGAAAATGCTTTTGTTGTTAGAGCTATAGGAAGCCGTCGAAGTCTACATGAGTAATTGTATTCATCAACTAAGATTGGGGATCTTAGCAGAAATCCTCTGAACTGTAACCGTTAATCTCGTGTGAGCGAGGAAGTCGTGTATAATTAGTATACGGGTTGACCACCCCACTTGTGACTGTTAGCTACAGTCAACCAAAAGCGAGTGATGAACTATCCTTTTACTTGTTATTGTTCCAGCGTCGATGAAGCGTACGGTGTTTTTCTCATGGTAAATCATGAGTGTGTTTGTTTCTAATGGTAAATCACGAGTGTATTTTATTAGAGGTATTATGTCACAGCCGCGGTTACAGGCTCATGGTAGCAAATTATTAGAAGCATTATACTTTGTCGTATACAAGTATTAATGTTAAGTATAAGTTTCCCCCCCCCCCTACTTATACCTTAGGTTTAAGGAATGTTTAGGTATAACACTTAATTGATAAGTAAACTATTATACCTAATATACCTACTAAATGTTGGAGAGTCAAAATGATACTTTCAAAACTATACTTTTGAACGTGGAAAAATGTATTATTTTATGGAGTCAAAACCTGTGGACTCACCAACTTTATGTTGACGTATTTTAAAATGTATGTGTTTTCAGGAACATGAAAAGCGGGTATGTATTCGAACAGAAGAAGTTTTACTATTACCTTTCTATTGATTAAGAAGTATACCATAGTCGGAAATTATGTAATAGGTTCTAGAAAAACAGTTATGTAACTTTCAATTATCAATAAAGGTATGTATTTTCTTAGTACTGTTCAATGTATGTTATATAACTGTGATACGAAGAATGACGTTACACTACCCGGTGTTTCTGCCGATGGCTGGGGGTGTGACAGAAATTGGTATCAGAGCTATTAACTATAGTGAACTAGTACTTTCTTAGGAAAGCACGACTATAGTTTAGGGCTTACTCTATTAGGTTTAGGTATATCCCTTAGCCTACAATAAAAAGTATTATTAATTATTCTACTGAAGGACTACTTACGGGAGCGGTGTCAAGGATAGACATGTCGATTTTGGGTTGCTGGATTCCAGAACGGCTATATGCTAAAATGATCCTTCCCTTTCGACTGTCCTGACTGGCCGGAGCCTTATCAGATAGACCTGAAGCAACAGACAATAGTTAAAACGTGAATACAATAAATAAGAATATAGATTCATATATAAAGACTCAGACCCGCGATGAGAATACACCTTAATACCCGGAATGTTTTTGATCTCAAGGATTTAGATCAAATATTCCAACTAAAGTTTATATGTGCGTATATCCTATCACAATTAGGTGTAGGTGCGCAACTACATTTTATTATGATCAGATCATATGAACTATTTAATTTGGAAGTAATATTTGATAGACTAAAACTCTTGGTGATCCAAAACATATAGGAATTCGACATGGCACATTCACGAGAATGGATAATCATCGAGGATACGGATTAAGAAGAGGAAGTTTCATTCCCCATGATGGTAGGCGATCCTTACTACCCTATAAATCCAACCACCTTTCATCCAATACCTTCTGACGATGGAGCACCTTTACCCTCCAACGAATGGGAAGAGAGTGAACCAATGGAAGAAAGCGAATACATGGAGGAGACAGAGTCGGTGGCATCATCTTTACCACCACTGAACACTCTTTACCGTAAAGTTCTAGGAGGAGTAAAAATGAAACGCACGGCACGTAAATCCATACCGATATGGCAAAAGATTAAGAAGAGTCAGAAGGCGACATCTTCAGGAAGTCATAGAGTTCAAGATGAACCTGCACGGATCGCACAAACCGTTGATAGGTGGGTGGCGGAAGAAAGAGCTGTTAACATGTCTGAGACTGGTCAATCATCTCGACCACATCTCCCACATTCTTCTGAAGATAACACTTTATCTCAATTGTTTGAGAAAAGTGTGAAAATTGAAGATAAGATGGAAATTGTAGAAGGAAGGGCTACTCATCTCTCTGGAAGAGTACGAAGGCTAGAAGGAAAAAGGACGCGAGATCAGGAATCGGTGATGGATGTCCATCATCGTATAAATTTCGCCTATAACGACATGATTACTCACGATGCAAGGATTGCAGAGTTAGAACTCTACAATCAAACCTCAAGAAATGAAGAACGCACGGGAAGTCTTGAGCACAGAACTCAAGCACTTGAGGAGCAAGTGGTTAATGTCACTGACGTGCTAGGTCATCATTTAGGTTTCTGGTAGATAAGCTAAAACTAGTGGTTGTGTAAATAGAGAAATCAGACTAGTTAAGGCGAAAAGAGAAAAGTTTATAGCAAGGATGTAGAAAACCTTGCAAATTTTGCAATGCTTATAGAAACTTTTCTCTTATAAACCTAAATAAACTGATGTAACCGCTGGTAATAATATGAAGCATATATTATAGTAATCATTGTGTTGTCCATTATGTTTTACACTTTGAAGAATAATTGAAGTATTTAGTACCCGTGTATTAAATAATTAACAAAACCTATAAAATTCTTATTATTTTAGGAACTAAAACAAAATGCCTAGAAGGAGTAATCGGCTAAACCCTAACCGACCATCAGCACCACAACAACCACCAGAACCAAACCCCCAATATGTACAGCACAACTGGAAGAAATCATAGCTCAAAGAATTGTTGCGGCTCTATCTAATGTCACAAGAGATGGAGTTAGAAATGAAGGCCATGTAGGGTCCGCTAGAACGTGTACCTACAAAGATTTTATGAATTGCAGGCCAAAAAGCTTTCATGGAAATGAAGGGGTAGTTAATTTGACGAGGTGGATAGAAAATACAGAGTCCGTCTTTCAAATAAGCTTCTGTCCAGATGATTGTAAAGTACGATTTGCAGCATGTACTTTCGCTGATGCAGCACTCACATGGTGGAACAACCATGTGAATACAATGGGAATTGATACTGCAAATTCCATGAAATGGGAGGAGCTAAAAATGATGCTAGTAGAGGAGTATTGTCCTAGGGAGGAGATACATAAACTGGAACAAGAACTGTGGACCCTAACCACGAAGGGTTCACAGATAAAAGCTTATACCGCTAGATTTAATGATCTTGTTGTAATGTGTCCAACACTTGTAACCCCTGAATATAAGAAAATTAAGCGATATATCTGGGGATTAGCATCGCAAATTATAGGCATGGTGATCACATCAAATCCTACGACTTATGACAGCACCAAGAGAATAGCTCATCAGCTAACCCTCATAGAGATCCAAGGAACAGAAGTGGTCTCAAAGGCTGAGTCTCCCAAATCTGGGACAAACAAGCACAAGTTTAATAGGAAGAATCCTAAACAATCATCTGAGAAAAGACAAGAAGTGGCAACCAATTATGCAGCCACGACATCAGTACCCACACAACCAAAATCTTCATGGTGCAATCAGTGCAACCGTCATCATCCAGGTGACTGTTTTGTAAGCACGACGTGCAAGAAAAGGGGCATACTGCTAGTTACTGCAGGAGCGCAACACCTGCAACAGTGAATCAGGGAACAAATACTGGAGCAGGCCATGGTGAAGGAAGAAAGTGCTATGAGTGTGGGGAGGTTGGACACATCAAGAAAGAATGTCCAAAGTTAAGGAGTCAGGGAGGCATAGGATGTGGCAGGGCGTTTGTGATCAGAAGCAGAGAGGCTATCCAGGACCCTTCGGTCGTATCTGGTACGTTTCTTATAGATAATTTATATGCTACTATACTCTTCGACTCTGGAGCAGATCGAAGTTTTATAACTCCGACGTTTAGAAAATTGTTAAGTCATAAGTCTAGCAGATTAAAAGAAATCTATGAAGTAGAAATCGCTAACGGTCAAACTGAGAAAACACATGAAATCCTAGAAAACTGTCTGTTAACTCTTAATAACTACCTTTTTCACGTCAACCTCATGCCAATGCCTATCGGTAGTTTTGATGTCATAATTGGCATGGATTGGTTATCTTCACACCGCGCCGAAATTCTATGTCATGAGAAAGCCATATAACTACCCTTACCAAACGGCGAAGCCCTGATTATCTATGGTGATAAATCTGGGAATAACCTCAAAGTCATCTCTTGTACTAAGACCCATAAATATCTACATAAGAAATGTAGCGCATTCTTATCCCACATTGTAGATAGGAAGAGAAAGACAAAAGAAATCAAGGACATACCTCAAGTATGTGATTTCCCTGACGTGTTTCCTGAAGATCTACCTGGAATACCTCCCGTCCGATAAGTCGAGTTTCGAATCGACTTAATTCCAGGAGCAGCACCAGTAGCGAAATCTCCTTATCGGTTGGCTCCATCTGAAATGCAAGAATTGTCTAGCCAACTACAAGAACTTCTTGACAAAGGCTTTATTCGACCAAGTTTTTCACCTTGGGGAGCACCAATCTTGTTTGTCAAGAAGAAGGACGGATCCTTTCGAATGTGTATTGATTATCGGGAGCTGAAAAAGCTAACGATCAAGAATCGTTATCCGCTTCCGAGAATTGATGATCAATTCGATCAACTGCAAGGATCCAGCTACTACTCAAAGATAGATCTCAGATTAGGATACCATCAACTCAGAGTAAAAGAAGACGACATTCCAAAAACAACATTTAGAACTCGTTATGGTCATTATGAGTTCTTAGTTATGTATTTTAGATTAACCAATGCCCCAGCAGTGTTTATGGATCTCATGAATCGTGTTTGCAAACCATACCTGGATAAATTCGTGATCGTATTTATCGATGATATATTGATATATTCACGAACCAAGGAAGAACATGGTCAACACCTTCAAATAATCTTGGAACTACTAAGAAAAGAAAAGTTTTACGCTAAATTCTCCAAATGTGAGTTTTGGATTAGAGAAGTACAATTTTTAGGTCATCTAGTTAGCAACGAATTAATTCATGTTGACCCATCCAAAGTTGAAGCAATCAGGAATTGGGAAGCACCAAAGACGCCAACAGAGGTGCGTCAATTCCTAGGACTTGCTGGTTATTACCGTAGATTCATAGAGAATTTCTCCAAAATAGCCAAGCCGCTTACAACACTAACCCAGAAGGATACGAAGTTCAACTGGGAAGACAAACAAGAAGCTGCTCTTCAGAAACTGAAGCAAATGTTGTGTAGTGCACCAATCCTATCCCTTCCAGATGGAACAGAAGATTTCGTTGTATACTGTGACGCATCAAATCAAGGATTGGGATGTGTGTTGATGCAAAGAGGAAAAGTTATCGCCTATGCATCACGAAAACTTAAGGTGCATGAGAATAATTACACTACCCATGATCTTGAATTGGGAGTTGTAATTTTTGCACTAAAAATTTGGAGACATTACTTATACGGTACTAAGTGTACTATTTTTACCGACCACAAGAGTCTCCAGCACATCTTCAACCAAAAAGATTTTAATATGAGACAACGAAGATGGGTCGAATTGTTGAATGATTACGAATGTGAGATTCGTTATCATCCCGGAAAGGCAAATGTGGTGGCAGATGCCTTTAGCCGGAAAGAATATATTAAAACTCGATGGGTACGACCATTAACTATAACTATCCATTCTAACTTTACCGCATAAATAAGAGAAGCTCAACTTGAGGCTCTAAAAGAAGAAAACATCAAGAACGAAGCTTTGCGAGGAATGGAAAAGTAACTTATACAAAGAGATGACGGAACGCGACACTTTATGAACCGAATTTGGACGCCTAAGTTCGGTGGATTCAGGGACTTGGTCTTAGAAGAAGCCCACAAGTCCAGATATTCTGTACATCCAGGCTCTGACAAAATGTACTTAGATTTAAAGGTACATTATTGGTGGCCAAACATGAAGGCAGAAATTGCTACTTATGTGAGCAAATGTTTGACTTGTTCTAGAGTAAAGGCAGAACATCAAAAGCCTTCAGGTTTACTTCAACAACCAGAAATACCTGAATGGAAATGGGAGCAGATATCAATGGACTTCATCACTGAGTTACCTAAAACTCCTAGTGGGTTTGACACTATTTGGGTAATAGTCGATAGGTTGACTAAGTCCGCCCATTTCTTACCAATTAAGGAGAATGACAAGATAGAGAAGCTAACTAGAATTTATCTTAAGGAAATTGTCAAATTGCATGGAGTTCCAAATTCTATTATTTCTGAACGAGATAGTAGATTCACTTTACGGTTTTGGCAATCTCTACAAAAATCCTTAGGAACACGTCTAGATATGAGTACAGCTTACCATCCACAGACTGATGGTCAGAGTGAGAGAACCATTCAGACTTTAGAAGATATGCTCCGAGCCTGTGTAATAGACTTTGGAAATGTGTGGGATACTCATTTACCATTAATGGAGTTTTCCTACAACAATAGTCATCACACCAGCATCAAGGCTGCACCGTTTGAGGCTCTTTATGGACGAAAATGTCGTTCCCCAGTGTGTTGGGCAGAAGTTGGAGATATACAGATGGCCAGAGAACGTACAGGAGATACCTTACGTACTGGACCAGAAATAATCCACGAGACAACTGAAAAGATCGTGCAAATTAAGGATCGATTAAAGGTTGTGCGTGATCGTCAAAAGAGCTATGCTGACGTAAGACGTAAGCCTTTAGAATTCCAAGTTGGAGATAAAGTAATGTTGAAGGTCTCTCCTTGGAAAGGCATAATTCGATTCGGAAAACGAGGCAAACTAAACCCACGGTATATAGGACCTTTTGAAATTCTAACAAGAATTGGTTCTGTCGCATACCAACTTAAGTTGCCTCAAGAGCTAAGTAATGTGCGCAATGTTTTTCACGTATCGAATCTCAAAAGATGTATTTCTGATGACACTCTTGTTATACCTCTGGAAGAGATACAAGTCAATACGAAACTCAATTTTATAGAAGAACCTGTTGAGATCATGGATCGAGAAGTCAAACGATAAAAGCAAAGTCGTATTCCCATAGTGAAAGTTCGATGGAACTCTTTACGAGGACCTGAATTTACTTGGGAACGTGAAGGTCAGATGAAAGAAAAATACCCCCAACTGTTTGACAAAACGCCATCCATAAGATAAATTTCGGTACGAAATTATTCTAACGGGGGGAGAATGTAACACTAGTCAAAATAGGTCAATAGACAATCACATGTGATTATGCCAATCATGTAATGTGATTTTGTTAAACTAGTAATATGATAAGAGTGCTATGTATTTCATGATAAATTCTAATAAAAATATGAACTTTCTTTATAATACAACTCAAAGTATACGTCCATACGATTCCAAAAATATAGAGAATGTCTAAATCTGACTTCGCATGAAGAAGTTATGATAAACCGAACACTATAAATCTCTATAAAAAGAGGAATTTAAAATAGACTTAGAGTTAGCTATTGGAGTCTAAAAGAGAGTTGTAGTACTTGTAAATATCTACACGTGCATATAAAGAACGTCAAAAACAGAGTTCATATGTGAAAGTTACGACCTTCCGAAGATTCAGCTGTCAGAAACCCTAATCTGACTGAGCTCACAACATGAGCACAGAACTCACGACGTGAGGAGTCATTTATCCACATCTCGGAATCTAGAAGGTGTGTGACGAGGCTGCGAGGGGATAAGGTCCAAACTCACGACGTGAGCAAGGATATCTCACGATGTGAGGAGTCACATGGCCACCTTCCGAAGCTAGGGACGCAAATGGCAAGTCTACGGGGATAAGATCCAAACTCACGACGTGAGCCTTATAAAACTCACGACGTGAGGGTCCAAAATCCTTACTATAAATATAAGGTCCGACTTCAGCCATTCTTACACCTAAACTTCTTTCTCATATCTCCTTTGCTGAGGCCATCTTACATCCCGAGCCCCGACGACCTTGTACGCTGACCGTTTCTGCTTAGATTACATAAAATCACGCTACTAGGGTGAGTTTCACGGCCCCACTTTCTAATATTTCGGGGGAAAACGCATGCTAAATATTATATATACGTTATTATTATGTCTATATGATAGTATATAGTTATATTAGACGGGTATAGTTGTTCTAAATATAATATTTTGAATATATACAACTACTATCAACCTGTCGGCATGTTATTTTACTAATGTAGATCTTGAGTTATACTTAGGATTCTATATATATGTTGTGTGCGATATAGTTCCGAAGTTATATTCGGAAGTTCTATATGTTAAGTTATAAAGTATGTTGCTATTATTGGTTTTATGTCAAGATAAAACTTGGTATGTTATATGTTGTTATTGTTAGTTTTATGTCAAGATAAAATTTAGTATGTTATATATTGTTATTGATAGTTTTATGTCAAGATAAAACTAGGAACGTTATATGTTGGTATTATTGGTTTTAGGTCAAGACAAAACCTGGTTTTACTTCAAGATATAGCTGTTATACTGCCTAAATGTTATGAAGTTAGGAGTAATGTTTAAAAGCATAGTCTAGTAACTTAGGGTTTTAGACATGAAAATGCTTTTGTTGTTAGAGCTATAGGAAGCCGTCGAAGTCTACATGAGTAATTGAATTCATCAACTAAGATTGGGGATCATAGCGGAAATCCTCTGAACTGTAACCGTTAATCCCGTGTAAGCGAGGAAGTCGTGTATAATTAGTATACGGGTTGATCACCCCACTTGTGACTGTTAGCTACAGTCAACCAAAAGCGAGTGATGAACTATCCTTTTACTTGTTATTGTTCCGGTGTCGATGAAGCGTACGGTGTTGTTCTCATGGTAAATCATGAGTGTATTTTATGAGAGGTATTATGTCACAGCCGCGGTTACAGGCTCATGGTAGCAAATTATTAGAAGCATTATACTTTGTCGTATACAAGTATTAATGTTAAGTATAAGTTTCCCCCTACTTATACCTTAGGGGTAAGGAATGTTTAGGTATAACACTTAATTGATAAGTAAACTATTATACCTAATATACCTACTAAATGTTGGAGAGTCAAAATGATACTTTCAAAACTATACTTTTGAACGTGGAAAAATATATTATTTTATGGAGTCAAAACCTGTGGACTCACCAACTTTATGTTGACGTATTTTAAAATGCATGTGTTTTCAGGAACTTGAAAAGCGGGTATGTATTCGAACAGAAGAAGTTTTACTATTACCTTTCAGTTCATTAAGAAGTATGCCATAGTCGGATATTATGTAATAGGTTCTAGAAAAACAGTTATGTAACTTTCAATTATCAATAAAGGTATGTATTTTCTTAGTACTGTTCAATGTATGTTATATAACTGTGATACGAAGAATGACGTTACCCTACCCGGTGTTTCCGCCGATGGCTGGGGATGTGACATAGGAAAATTGGTTCGGCTTTAGGGTAAGGCCCATGTAAGGGGTTTGGGCCCAATTTGGAAAATTGGGCCATATCTGGGCCTTGGTTGATTATTTGGCTTTTGAGCCTTTCAGATTGTGATTTTGGGCCTTAGTTTTGGACAAAGCTAGGTTAGGGGTAAAATGGTCTTTTTACCCCGAGTATGGATTATGGTTATGGGGTGGAACTCAATTGTTAATTTGGTGTTGTTTTGTTATTGCCAGTTCGGGGATCTGTAAGCCAGCAGCCAGGGATCTTCTGTATGTTTCGGCAGTGCGAGGTGAGTCTCCTCATTGGGTTTAGTGGGTCGAACGCACCAATGTCGGCCCATGGTTTATATGTTAGGATACTAGATGTCTTCATGACTCTCGCATGTATTGTTTGATGTGATGTTTACCGGGCATGGGTCGATGCCAGGCGGGGCCTGATGAATATATTGTATGCTATTTATCAGTATGTGCTTCATGCTTACCGGGCGAGGCCCGATGCTAGGCAATGCTCGATGACTGTATGGTCTGCTATAGTCTTTTTGATTATTGCATTTGTTAGGAAGGTTATATGTTTATATGATTACATGGTTATATAATTATGTGTGTATCGGGCGGGGCCCAATGTCAAGCGGGGCCTGGTGATTGAAACATCTGTAATCCGAGCGGGGCTTGATGCTGAGCGGGGCCTGAGGCCGAGTGGGACTCGAGACCGGGCGAGGCCCAATGGTGGGCAGGGGCCCATTATGTGATTTATGTATGTAGGGTATGTGGTATCTTAGGGAACTTACTAAACTTTGTGCTTACGGTATTCTCTTTATGTTTCAGGTACTTCGGTTTCCAAATGGAAGACTCGAGATGATTGCAGGGCACACACGACATGTTTCCGCATTCAGTGAATCACTCTGATTTGATGATGTTTTTGCTAAATCTTAATTAACTAGGTTTTACGGAGATGTTCCGAGGCATCCACTTTTATCAAGTGACTGCATAGTTACTTTCATCTTAAAGATAGATATGAAGTATTTAGATAATTAAATGTTATATGTGATTATGTGCGAAATGATTATGTATTAGATGATACAATATAAAGATTTATGGTTGTAAACGTGTTTACCGCTGGATGGCGTTTACGGTTAGGTGGTGTTTGCAGTCTGTTTGCTGTTTACGACTGTAAACGTGTTTACCGCTATAAACAGGTTTATGGCTGTAAATGTGTTTGCAGCCACTGTTCCCTATAAATAGTGTCAGTAAATGTCAGACGGAGGAGGAGAGTTTATGTTCAAGTGTGTGTGTAAATCAAAGTGTTCTAGAGAGAGAAACTAGAGAGAAAAAGAGTGTGTATGTGTGGATCTTATGTGTATGGAACATCATTCATATTATCGAATACACCATAGATTCATCAAGTTCTTCTTCTTCTACTACTCCATTCTATCTTGCATCATCCACTTGATTGGGATTCCGCACCATCAAGCGAATCGGATTGATACTCAAGCTAATTTTTGGGACTTACAGTTGGTATCAGAGCTTGGATTGTATCAATCTTTTTGGCAAGATATGGATCGTTTTTGCACTTTTTCTTGAAGGATTTTACGTTTTTGGATAGTTTTTGAAAAAATATTGAGGGTTTGTTCTTCGTGTTTTTCATAAAAATGCCTTTTGGATCGAGTTTTGGAACTAAAAATGTGAAAAATCGTGTTTTTCTTCGAGATTTTGTGAGGGCGAGGGTCTAATCTTAGGTGTTTACAGCCGATAACGAGTTCGCGGTCCGAAGCGTTTACAGCCGATAACGAGTTCGCGGTCCGAAGCGTTTACAGCCGGAGGAACGTGTCCGAGTTTGCAGTCCGAAGCGTTTACAGCCGGAGGAGCGTGTCCGTGTTTGCGGTCCGAAGCGTTTACAGCCAGAGGAGCGTGTTAGAGTTTGTGGTCCAATTAAAAATTTAAAAAATCAAACAAAAAAATTTAAAAATCCAAAAATAGTGTTATTTATGTTTTATTTCTTTTTCAGAAAAATCAAAAATCCAAAAATATTTTTGTTTATGTTTTATCTTTTCAGAAAATATGGAAAATCCATATATATATATATATATATATATATATATATATATATATATATATATATATATATATATATATATATATATATATATATATATATATATATATATATAGTGTGCTAAGTTTTCTTTTAGTTTTGTTTTTATCTCAAAATTTTCTTTGTCTTGAAAAGTGAATTCAGATGTAGATGAGACTCATGGAGACTGTATCGAGATTTTCTGAGCCAAAGCTTCATCTGTGATTATCGAAGAATTCTCATTTGAAGGAACAAGAAATGAAGATTATTCTTTCAACATTCAATCTTTCAACCCCAAAATCAAGGTGATGTTGTACTTGAAGATTATGTGACAGATTTCATTGAAGCCTCCTCAATCAATTTGCTCCTATCTATGTACCTACTAAAGTGATCCAGAAGATTCGGTCTCTCTGATATTCTCTCTGAAGATTCTCAAGCTGAAAGTGCATATTTTCAAGAATCCATTCAAGAAGCCTCCACACCCAACGTGCATTCAAAGTCAAATTTTGATGAGAAGCTCAAATTTTCAAGATGAAGTCACTCACGTAGAAGATTCATTTGTTCATCTTGAAGCTGTGAAGAGATTGAAGCTTAAAGCTGAAGCCAAGCACAAAGTGAAGACTGAAGAGAAATGTAAGCTACAAACCTAGGGGAGTTTGTTAGGTCAAAAGAAAAGAAAGCTATAAACCAAGGGGGAGATTTTTGGGTCAAAAATATGGTTTATACTTTACTTTTCTAGGCAATTGTAGTTTTCGGTCTAGGACCGAAAACAGCCTTGGGTTTACGGTTGGGTGGCGTTTATGGTTGGGTGGTGTTTGCGGTCTGTTTGTTGTTTACGGCTGTAAACGTGTTTGCAGCCACTGTTCCCTATAAATAGTGTCAGTAGATGTCAGATGGAGGAGGAGAGTTTACGGTCAAGTATGTGTGTAAATCAAAGTGTTCTAGAGAGAAAAACTAGAGAGAAAAAGTGTGTGTGTGTGTGTGTGTGGATCTGATGTGTATGGAACATCATTCATATTATTGAATACACCATAGATTCATCAAGTTCTTCTTCTTATTCTAATCCATTCTATCTTGCATCATCCACTTGATTGGGATTCCGCACCATCAAGCGGATCGAATTGATACTCAAGCTAATTTTTGGGACTTACAGTTGGTATCATAGATTGGATTGTATCAATCTTTTTGGAAAGATTTGGAGTGTTTTTGCACTTATTCTTGAAGTATTTTACGTTTATGGATAGTTTTTGAAAAAATGTTGGGGGTTTGTTCTTCATGTTTTAAAAAAAAACGCCTTTTTGATCGAGTTTTGGAGCTAAAGGTGAAAAATCGTGTTTTTCTTCGAGATTTTGCGAGGGCGAGGGTCTGATCTGAGGTGTTTATAGCCGATAGCGAGTTTGCGGTCCAAAGCATTTACATCCGGAGGAGCGTGTCTGAGTTTGCGGTTTGAAGCGTTTACAGCCGGAGGAGCGTGTCCGAGCTTGCGGTCCGAAGCATTTACAGCCGGAGGAGCGTGTCCGAGTTTGCGGTCCGAAGCGCTTACAGCCGGAGGAGCGTGTCCGAGTTTACGGTCCTTGTTTGCGTCCAGCAAGTTTTCAGCTCACGTGTGCGGTCAACAGCTCACGTGTGTGGTCTAGTTCAGTCAGCAGCGAATAAATAAAAGGATCTTGGTGGGAGCAAGGATCAAACCCGGGTCTCTCCCACACCCAACCCACGCCTTACCAATTGATCTAGCAAGCCAGATGTTTAACATCTTCCCTGATTAAATCATATAGCTTCGCAATTCCATTCCTATTTTTGGATTTTTGACAATTTTAGCCCAAAAATTAATTTTTCAAATTTTAAAGTTTCATTTTCAACTCAAAGTTTTGAATTTTAATTTTTGACTTTCTAAATTGACTTTTGATCTCAAAATTGACTTTGACTTCCAAGTTTGACCTTTGACTTTAAACTTTGACTTTCTTGTTTAACTTTCAAATTTTCACTTTTATCTTTTCGGTTTGACTTTTAAGTTTGACTTTTAAGTTTGACTTTTTAAATTTGTCTTTTAAGGTTGACTTTTGAGGTTTATATTCAAAGAGCATTTTTGGTAAACAATGAGTTCCTCAAACATCCCGGTCAATGAAGTTTTATGTTCTCAATCTTATGAAGCTACAGTTAAGTTTCTTCGTGAACAAAATGATTTGCTAAAAAGGGAAAATGAGGGCCTTAAATATGAAGGATATACACTTAGGAAGGCCCAAAAACCTTTAAAAGCACAACTAGAGGCCAAAACCAAGGATTTTAGAAAACTTCAAGAAGAATACAGTAATGAATGTGTGAATTATGATTATGTTAAGGAACATCTTGCTAACTTGACTACCAAACTTGATGCATTGAAAGCTAAATATAAAGATGTTGAATTCAACTTTAAGAAATTTGATGTGTCAAGTGAGGTAGTTTCATCCATGATAGAAAAACAATTAACATCTAAAGATAATCAAACTAAGGGTCTAGGGTATCATAGTGTACCACCTCCTTTCAATGACAACTATAACCCACCCCTTGAGACCAACGACGAAGAAATGCATCCTCAGTTTGGCCAAACCTCTGCACCAGCTTCAGTTGAGACTGAACAATTAGGGCCAACTGAGGGTGATGAGATGAAAGATTTTAATGATTCTACTTCTTGTGCAGGTAAAGTAGCGGAAGATGAGAACAAGGAGAACACTATTGAACAAACCAATGTCTCCTTGAACTCTGAATATGTTGCTTCTAACTCAGTTACTTCTGATCAACCTGCTATTGGTAAATACAGGCCACCAAAACAAGCGAAATAGACGGCTTGGTGTATGTGTGCATGCGGGAACAATAAGAAACAAGACAAGGGTACGCCACCAGGGGCAGGAAGAAACAACTCCTACGTGAAGAAAAAGACATGTTTTCACTGTGGAACACCTGGTCACATTGCCAGAAATTGTCCAAATCGGGCATATGTTCCCTACTACGCACAAGGATGGCAGAATGTGCCAAGAGGGAGATTCTCCAAAAGGAACCCTTCAAGGTCACAATCACGCAATGGTGACTGGAACGCATAGAAGGCCAAAAATCCAACTCCAAAGGCCAAGAATCAAAATCACAAGGATAAGAAGGGAATGTCGGTCAAGAAGTCCAATTCAAGGGATGCTCCAGTGAAACCAAGACCAGTTAGGTCAATGTTATCTCGAAAATCGGCTTCAAGTTCCAAAGCAAGCGATAAGGCACCTAACTGATCGAACAAGAAATGGGTTAAACCCGACTACAGATGGGTACCAAAGGTTCAGACTCCCAAATCTTCTAATGATTCTAACATTTCTTCATCTTTTGTTTGTGATAAGAAGGATATGTCATGGGAGAGAGTACCTTGCAAAGATGACAAAGGTCAACCCAGTTTCAAAATGGACTGGGTTCCAAAGACCAACTGATCCCGCTCTGTGTCGGAGCAGCTATGGAGGCATATCATCAGACTTCGGTTTGTTGATAGTGGTTGTTCCTGGCACATGATAGGAGGCATCTCTCAACTATACAACACTCAGAACTTCAATTGAGAGTATGTGTCCTTTGCGGGAAAGGAAGAAAGAAGTGGATCACAAATGGGGTTTATGCTTAACGATGTGAAGAAATTTCGGATCTGTTCTGAGATTGAAATATGCGTGTTGTTCTCAGACTTTCTGGATGCAAATTCAATTGGTGACTTACGGTTTGAGTTTTCTTCTCGACTCCTGAGTTTTTCTTAAAATGATTCGTTTTGAAGACAATCTTTTATTTTCTTATAGTTTTTGGTTTGTAGGTATTATTGGGACGTGATATGAAGTCTAGTGCTAAAGGGCAATATGAAATTCGTGTAATGCACTGAAGCCAAATTGCCTAGACTTTGTGTTCAGTGTGCTGGTAGGCACAAAGGATTCAAAAGGACTAGACATTGATTGACAATGAAAGGACTAGACAATATGGACTTAGATAGTTTCATTTAGACTGACCATACGACGCTCGGGTAGATTGAGCAGTGAGATAAACATGGGAACCTGCGAGATACACTAAAAGTTAATTATCTAGAACTGTGGCTCAACATTTCCTTGATGTATGGACTCATGTCCTTAATTTCGGTACTGATACGGCGACTGAGGGGTTCTGATAAAGTAGGTATGTAGGAAATTATTTTCTTGCTTTCTATCTTTCAGTCATATGTTGCCTCCTCTGCGTGATTGGAACATATCCGACCTGGAATGCAACATATGCAACTCTATCTCTATGCATATCCTAATCTACGAAATTCTTTCTATCTGTTGGTCATATGATGTCCCCTCTGCTTGATTGGAAGATCCGACCTGGGACACAGCATATGCATCCTACTATCTCTTTAACCCGCTATCCATGTTAGTTATATGTTGTTCCATGTGCGTGATTGGAAGACATCCGACCTGGGATACAACATATGCGTTTCTATATCTAACTTCTCTCTAAATGATTGAATACTCACCTAAAGTAAGGAGTTCTTTGGAAGTTCTTGATTACCTGGGTATGTAGGGAAGTGGAAAACACGTTCTACTACATCTAAAACTGAACCATTTAATAGGTTGTTTGTAGATCTCGCTGCTTAATTTAAGTGGACAACAATATCTCTGGTCGTCGTCAGCTAAATGTCCATTTATGAAGATAGATCACAATGTCTTGTCACTTATAATCTGTCAATTTTTCTCATATCCTTTGTGTTAAAGTGGACCACAATACCGGTGATTGACCAGATCTAGACATGCAGGCGTGTGCTGATAAACGATATTGGATTGCCTGACAACTTTGATTCCAAAATAGTCTTAAATTTAGCTATTATTTTTGTTTTGGTTAAATTTGTTCATAGCACTACTAGAAAAACAACCTTTTACGACGCGCAATGCGTGTCGTAAAACGCTCAGACGACGAGCAAATGCGTGTCAAGGAAGGCCCTGTCATAACGAAAGACAACACGCTTTTGCGCGTCGTCTATTTACGACGCGCATTTAAGACGCGCATTTACGACACGCATTTACGACGCTCATTTACGACACGCAATGTGTATCAAGGAAGGCCCTGTGATAAAGGAAAACGACACGCATTTGCGTGTCGTAACCTTACGACGCGTGTTTAGGACACGCATTGTGTATCATTAAAGCCCCTGTCATAAATGAAGATGACACGCATTTGCGTGTCATAAACATCAACAACCATTTACAATATGCATATACGGCGTGCCTTTACGATACTCTTTTACACATGATACAAAATTATAGAAACAAATATATACCAAAACAATCAATTTCATCCAATAGCATCATGTCAAAAAATTGCAATACATTGATATTAAAGGTATCTGATTGTACATTGTTATTAAGAGATTTTCTCTAACTATATAACCTAATACTACATTGCTATAAAGGGGCACCTTCTTGTTTCATTTATCATGCCATAAAAATCCTACATATCATTGGTTTGCCACCTGGTGTACTGGGCTGCTGTCCACCCGGCATGGATGGCAAGTAATGACTTGAACATTAGCTGAAACAAAAAAGCTTTTATTAATCACACAATCAAGTTTAGCTACAAAAAAAATAAAGTATGATGCCTTGAAAAATAGCAATGTACATTCATTTATTTGTTTATTATAGCATCCTACTTTCATTTCTTTCTATTAGAGCATCGTGTTTTCAAAAAAAAATCTTATTAACATATTGTACTCTACAAATTTACACAATTACAACATTTTCCTTCTTAGGGCATTTTGCTTTGAAAATTCTCCTTATAGCATCTTACCTTCATGCCTTTCTATTATAGCAAAAAAAATCTTAACAAAGCATTATTCTTTAAAAAAAAATATATCCAATTATAGCCATCATACTTTCATTTTTTTTTAATTACTAGTACATTGTACTTTGAAAAAGCAAAATCCAATTGCTTTGTATTTGGATGACAATGCTATAATTGGGTAGTTTTTTCATAAATAGAATGTTGTCACAAGAACAAATGAAAATATGGTGCTATATTTCACTACATGATGCATTGTCACAAATATACTTTTTTTATGTAAAAAAAATAAAAACCTGTGCAAGGCATAAACCGGATGAAAGCTCATAGAAGCACCAGGAGTAGTTTAAAGAAGCTGTTGAAAAGTAGTTATTTGTAGCATGAACAGTTATAGCTTGCACCTGTTAAACAATCCATATACTAAATAAGAAAAAAAAAAAAATTATTATTGTTACTCTTAAGTAAAATGATATAATTAAAATAATAATTAAGTACCTCGGCTGTATGATCCTTTAAGACATGCTTACAATCATAGTTTCCATTTTCAGACCCTTGCCACATTCTTACTGTCTGCAAATAAATAAACAAGTAACTTTAATTTCAATGCAAAATGTATTTATTATAATGTGAATATATTATGTATTTATAAAAACAGGTAAAGAAGGAAAATGAAAAAAAAAAAGATTAAACTTACTTTATCAGCTGAACCAGTAACAACTAACTCACAACCGGACACAAACTTGACACTTGTGACCTAAAAGAGGATAATAAAAGTTTTAAAAAAAAGTAGAAATATTATTTTACCATTTTCTCACCATCGGACACAAATTAATTTATAATTAACATAGATATTACGTATTAGTTTTAAGAATTTGAGTGAAATGTTTTCTTTTGATGAAATAAAATAGAGAGCCACCGTCCCTAATTATAACTAATGTTGATTTGTTAAAGGATTTTTCTATGAAATCCTACATTCATGGATTTCAAAATACTTGGTCATCAGGGGGGATTATGAAATCCCATAAAAAAAATTTAGGATTAAAATCCTATTCTTCTTTTTTTACCAAACAAAGAGCTTGTATTGGATTTCAACACAATCCTTGGAAATCCCTTAGACCAAAAGACCCCTTAGAATCTTAGTTCCATTTTGGTTGTTTCTTTCTACATAACCCAATTTTCGCTTCTATTCCTACATTGCATTGATTCTTTCAGCAAGATTCAGATGGTTAAGAAAGTTCAGATACCAGATTCACTAAAAAAAAAAAAAAAAAAGAACCTATTTAGCACTTTTATCTGTAGTGATCATCTCTGAGCAGTTTCACATTGAGATGATAAAGTAACTTCATATAACAATATGATAAATTAAGCATTATAGAGTTTCTTATACCAGATGCATATGTAATATTTGGAAGAGTTACCTGCATCACGAAAACATTTTAGGCTAGTGATCCAATTTCGTATCATCAAAATCACAAATCTCGGATTCCAGAAAACACAAACATTCATCGCACTACCTGACAAACAATATTTACAACTTTGATCAAGGGAAAAAGTATGATAATCATGAAACTCAATCAAAACTATAGATTACTACTGTACTAATAGTTACAGCTTCCTTTCTGTTTCTGGTACACCTTCCAAATTCATGTCCTGGAAAAAGTCAAGTAATTGACATTATGAAAAGTAGATTTCTAATGCTAGCCACCTAATTGTTCCTGGAATGGTGGAAGCTATACCTTTAGCATGTCAAAAAAAAGTAATTGATATTATGAAAAGTCAGCAGGTGGTGCCTGGTTGCCAGCTGCATGACCAGTTAAGATGCAAATTGCAAATTGGAGTTTTTTTTTTTTTTAACATATACTCCCTTCATAATGTAAATTGCAACATCATATAGTTTATAAAAATAATTTCAGGACAACCCAAAAAGAAAAAACGTTGCATTTTTTTTGGAAGGAGGGAGTATACAAGTATATACTTTAATTTTAAAGCATGCAACTGTAAGAGTAATTAACCTGTGGAATCTGTTGAATTGTTTTCTCCGGTATCAGGTGGAACTATCTGTGCACTTTTTAGAGTTGTGATACGAATTGAAATAGTTACCAGACTTAAAAAAAAAACAATAAGAGATGGAAACATGAATAAGTGACACTTACGATTAAGATGAGCCAAACTGAGAGTCAGTATGATATTGAAAGCCAAAGCATAAAGTAACAAGACACCAACTCCAAGCCAATACCAGTTATCATCAGTATGCAAATCATGGAACAAGTTCATAAGCATCATATGATGATTGTTGTCTGTTTTACCCCTGTCCATGTTTCCTTGAAGACCCCCTGCATGCAGATTACAAGAAAATGTAACAAAAAGAAGTAATAAAAGCCTTTCATCTATAAATAACAAAAATGCCATCAGTCTCACCTTTCCAAACTTGAAGGAATTCCTCATTAACAGATATATGTGATTATTAGGGTACCTAGTTTTTCCACCAGCATGCTCCTCAAACTCATGAGCACGAAGAATCTGAATGAATCATTCAATCATTAATCAAGTGTAGTAAATCCAATTACCGGAAATACACCCTAATGACAGGTGACACCTGAAAACAGGAAGACACAAGTGAGAGTCCTCATTATAGCTTTAAAAAAAAAAAAAAAATTACATGGAATTCTTTTAATGTATCAAGAACACCATTTAGGCTTTCAATGATGCTCTCCCAAAAAATATTATTAAACTTGAAGTTTAGAAGTTTACAACCAAAACATGAAAACAAAAAGAATTGAAGAGAAAAAAATAATGATTTATGATTCAAAGTTGCAGAAAAGAATATCATCAAAATCTCAAGGTATTATTGAGTTGGTTTTTAATTAAGTGTATTCAAATCTGTATGACTTTATGCACCACTTTGTTTGTTCAAATGAACAAATATTGGAACGAATACCTTCAATTCATTTTAATAGTCTTGATCTGTTTAAGTTTCAAGCAATTAATTACTGGAAATTGTGACTTGCTTATGAAGAGGCAGTAACACCAGGAAAAGCCCAACTAATTTCATTACCAGTTATAACAGGAATTTCATCCAACAGCTTATAGGCATAACCCAGGATTGCAAAAAATCACTTTGAGAAATAATATTACATAATTTATTTTTCTATTAACTTTTATAGCAGAAAAGCAATGTACTAAACTGAGATATATTGTGAATTTTCAAAATTCTAAAGGCTTAATCTACAAAAGGATAAAAGTCCAGTCATATGAAACAATCACAAAGCTTACATACGCAGGATGTTTTGCTCTTAACGATACCATCTCAGGGTTGACTTTCATGATAACACTCTATTACCAGGCATGAGTCTTGAAACATCTGGAAAAGATCTAATGACATCATGGAAGAGTGACAACGATCCAAACCCTGGAGATTTTGTTGTTGGACTTTCAGAAGATCAACCACCACAAGCTTTCATATGGCGTGGTTCAAAGGCATATTGGACAGGTGGGCCATGGGATGGAGGGAAGTTTATAGGTATACCAGAGCAGCAGGCTGTGTACCCAAATCAAATGACTATCATGCCTGAGAAGTTTTGGAACGAATCACCATAGCGAGACTCCACATCTGTAATAATAATCGATCGATAGAGTTTCTACATAAGTTGCAGGTGATCAAAAATAGCGGAAATCATGAAATGTAAATTGTACCTTTAGCGAGATTAGGGTAAAGTTGGTCATCACGAGTTAGAGCCATCATCACCTGTGGGAGACCTAGGGGAAGCTGATCGCCTCTATCCACCTGCCAAAAAAGTGAATCGTCTTCCCGTAAGTTTTCGTCGCTTTCTCCCGATCTTGCCGCTCAACCGGACCAGGGACGCCGGGAAGGAAAAGGACGTCGCTCTTCACCTCATAATCGTGGATGTGCCACATCAGCTTTTCTGAATCCGGCAAGGTTAAAAACAGTTTTTCTGTTACGATGTATTCAACTCCGATTAACCGGGCATCGACGACTGGACGATCGTAGATCAAGCACTGTCTCATATCCTCGTTTTGATGGAGACGGAGACGGCGGCATAAATGGAAGGGAGATATCAGAGCACAAAATAGAGAGACAGGGGAGGGGGGAGAGAAAAGAGTCGAATGAGTGTTTAAAAAAGCCCTAGAAATTATCCCAGTGATTTTATGATATATGAGTTGTTGAGGTGTATAGCAGAGATGGTATCGTGATTAGGGTTTGCAGAGAGAAGGGAAGAAGAGAACGAAGGGGATCTTGAAGCGGGGTATTAAAAAATTTAAGAATTTTGAAGGGATTTCATTTCCCCTTTCAAGAACGCGCGTTTTAGTAAAAATCATAATGCGACATTCCCAGAGGACGCACATTTTAGATAAAGTGCCCTCCGTGTTTTTATTTTTTTTACATGAGACACTAATTTAAGCGCACGCAATAATGCGTGACCTAAATCCTTAAATTTTTTTGAAGAGACGACACTTTTTTAGTGTCACTCTCTTTTGCGTAACATAAATCAATGAGTGTCGTGGTTTGCGCGTCGTAAAAGGGTCTTTTTCTTGTAGTGTAGTTTTCCTCTATTCACAAATTTAGGGGGAGAATTAAAAATTTTAAAAATCAAACAAAAATCAGAAAAATTAAAAATCCAAAAATAGTGTTATTTCTGTTTTATTTATTTTTCAGAAAAATCAAAAATACAAAAATATTTTTGTTTCTCTTTTATCTTTTCAGAAAATATGAAAAATCTCAATATATATATATATATATATATATATATATATATATATATATATATATATATATATTGTGTGCTAAGTTTTCTTTTAGTTTTATTTTTATCTCAAAATTTTCTTTGTCTTGAAAAGTGGATTCAGATGTAGATGAGACTCATGGAGACTGTATCGAGATTTTCTGAGCCAAAGCTTCATCCGTGATTATCAAAGAATTCTCATTCGAAGGAACAAGAAATGAAGATTATTCTTTCAACATTCAATCTTTCAACCCCAGAAGCAAGGTGAAGATGTACTTGAAGATTATGTGATAGATTTCATTGAAGCCTCCTCAATCAACTTGCTGCTATCTATGTACCTGCTGAAGTGATCCAGAAGATTCGTTCTCTCTGATATTCTCTCTAAAGATTCTCAAGCTGAAAGTGCATATTTTCAAGAATCCATTCAAGAAGCCTCCACACCCAACGTGCGTTCAAAGTCAAATTTTGATGAGAAGCTCAAATTTTCAAGATGAAGTCACTCACGTAGAAGATTCATTTGTTCATCTTGAAGCTATGAAGAGATTGAAGATTAAAGCTGAAGCCAAGCACAAAGTGAATACTGAAGAGAAATGCAAGCTACAAACCTAGGGGAGTTTGTTAGGTCAAAAGAAAAGAAAGTTATAAACCAAGGGGGAGATGTTTGGGTCAAAAATATGGTTTATACTTTACTTTTCTAGGCAATTGTAGTTTTCGGTCTAGGACCGAAAACAGCCTTGGGTTTACGGTTGGGTGGCGTTTACGGTTGGGTGGTGTTTGCGGTCTGTTTGCTGTTTACGGCTGTAAACGTGTTTACCGCTGTAAACGAGTTTGCAGCCACTGTTCCCTATAAATAGTGTCAGTAGATGTCAGATGGATGAGGAGAGTTTACGGTCAAGTGTGTGTGTAAATCAAAGTGTTCTAGAGAGAGAAACTAGAGAGTAGAAGAGTGTGTGTGTGTGTGTGTATGGATCTTATGTGTATGGAACATCATTCATATTATTGAATGCACCATAGATTCATCAAGTTCTTCTTCTTCTTCTAATCCATTCTATCTTGCATCATCCACTTGATTGGGATTCCACACCTTCAAGTGGATCGGATTGATACTCAAGCTAATTTTTGGGAGTTACAAGTGATAAATAGAATAAAGAGGGAAATGGATGATAAGAGGTGGAAATAATAATAAAATGCCTTAACTCAGTAGTACTATTGTACTAGGCGATGTAGTCATCTAATAGAGTATAAATGACAACCATCGGACTATTTGATGACATTCATGTGGAACACATGCAACGATGGACTTTCATGCCCATTTGATGTACTATACTTCACTAACATGTATTGCAGAGAAAATAATGTAACAGTACTGTCAGCAATGATGATTAAAATAATCCTTAGGAGAGATCCTTAGGAATGAGAATAGAAGGAAACCTGCTGACATCTATTGAGGAAAAATCCATGTAACAGTATTGTTAGCAACGATGAATAAGATGACTCTTAGGATAGATGCGTAGGGAAGAAAAAAATAAGAAAATGGGAATGAGTAGTCGGGTTAATTGTTTGATAATTAAACATATTAACTATATTATTGTGGGTTGAAAACCCTACATACTCACTAGGTTACCCATCCTGACCCACTCAGCTTCTTTGTATCATAGGTATCGGTACAAATGTACATGAATGATGAGAGATTCATGGGGATGTAGACTAATAGTCTAACATACTTTAAGACTTGTTTATGCTTATGTTTTGTATCGGTTATGACATCCCAAGCTTCTTATAGATCAATGAAAAACATTTCTTCATAAATACTTTTACAGAACAAAATTCCGCATTTATAAATAAATTATGTTTTAAATAAGAATAAATAAAAATGTTTAAAATGGACGTAAAAATCGGGATGTCACGAAAATGGGTCAAAAATCCAAAATCGTCGATCCCACACATATTAAACAAAGCCCATGTGAAGATACTCTTTTCGAACTATGAGGTTGATCAACAATTTCCCCATCTCAACCAAAGTTAATTAACTCATATCATGGTCTAACCACGCTTCCTATATCCGCTGCACAATATGAGTGGCTCAACGCTTATCAATCAAAATCCCTAGAGCTTCCAATATGAACTACTGACCACAATAATTTCATTACCTATCAACTTCCTATAGCGAGCACAACACATGTGTCCTTGGAGACATAAAGCTATCGGCAACTTGCTCTGCACAATAATTAAATCTTAAATTCTTCGCAACCATGGAGAACTCCGACAGATCCTTGAGACATGCAACGAAAACTTCCTAAACCATAGATTACTCTGATCCATTGATCTGAAACCATATTTGACCGGCCGATGATCCTTCAAGCAGAATACCCAATTCTCCCCCACTTAGGGTTTGAACCATCATCGACTGGCGTCTACAACATCAAAGCCTCAGATCAGCTTAACTAGGTACATAATCAACTTGACTCTCAAAATACATAAAACAACACAGTATGATACTTCGAATAATCCTAATGGAAAATCTGAATCTCAGATGGAGACCCCAGTAACCTTACCCATCATCACCAACTCAAACTTAGCAAAATCAATTAGAATTCCATTGGATTGACGAGGCACCTTGAAAACTGAACTTATGTACAGAAAACCTTTCATTTGGAGAATTGATCCATAACCTTATCCTCCTCTTAAAGCTTTAAGAATCCCTTACAGATGCGTAAAACATACCTCCGAAAAACTCAACATATCTACAAAACACTCCTACCCAAAACAGGAACAACTCGATGTCTCCTCGGGTACAACCGATTTCCTTAAATCGGCCTTCACCTTGGCCATCAAACCAAAAGAACAATCGAGTCTCGATCACTCGCTCACAAATAAACATAGACGATTTACTGTGAACTAGACTTCACCTTCCTATAATAAAACTGGAGAGGAGAACACCAGCTTCTTTCTTAACTAGCGACTGGTACCCATCTGATCTCTCCTCCCTCAGGCACGGGAGGCATGAAAAAAAAACTTTGATGCACAAAATGAAGTCCCTAGCCATTGGCTGACCACCCAGCCTCAGGTTGCAAACCTTGATTCGATCATCATGGTGGCTTCCTTCTTGAGTCCCAAGACTTAAACTATGACTACTTTGAGCAAGGCTCTCGAAACCTTTGAATCAGCTAACTCACACAGCTTTGCACCATTAAGACCTAAACTGCCTCGGACACTAAGGCCCAATCAATTACCCGACTCGCCCTTAGAATGAACAACCATTGATGATAAGTCAATAAATATAGGAACACACTGTATTGAATCATGGTGGCTGTTATGCTATCTTCCCCCGACCATTTCCTTAGAAAACTTTTCGACTCTTCTTGATTCCCGTGTGGATCCTTTTCTTTTAGTAGTACAAGCATATACAACCTTACACACCTATCCGTAGGTGTCCCAAGAATTACGTAAAAGTTCGTAAGTCACTACACACGTCCACTACCAACTGCAGATACATGTGCTCCCACTAGCACACACTGTTGATCTTCCTAGACTCTCCCTCTATGATTCTTCTCATACATAAGCACGCACTAGAACAATTTTCTAGGAAATCTACGACTGTTAGGTGTACCAGCACACCCATATGCTTAGAAAATTCACCACAAACTGCCTAGATTCCCACTGTAGATTTCCTCATACACAAGTGCTCACACTAGCACACTTTAAAACCCTTCCAAGGTCAATAGGAATACTCACCCCACCTTGTTATCAATTGTGGATGAAAATTCCACCAATATCAAATAACTATATTATGAATACAATTACATGCAATAAGGATTAAATAATTATCCAGCTGAAAGATCCTATACTACAACGGTTGGACTCAAACACGAGCTGTGCAATAAGGCCAAATCAAACATTCTAAAATTATTTAATCTTTATGGCATGCAACTTAAAGTATTGGTTTAATAGCTAAATAACATCAATATAGGTTTCACATAACACAAAGCAAGCATCATTCGACCAAAAACTTAACAGGTAATAAGGCATCATAACGCTAAGTCAATCCTAACACAATTATTGATGATCCTTATCATACGCACTATCATGCATCTATAACAGCTCAAAAAGCACACACAGAAAGGCATATCTCCTAGCAGACACTCTAGAATGCAACCTTGAGTACATCCTTAGCCTCACTTATAGCATACATATCATACTATAACACATATAATAGCAACTCAAATACAACATATAAAGCAAGTATGGATATTTGGGAGATCACTTTATGGAGCTCTGGCTGACTTTACACATCACATCTTCTCTTTTCTTCTCTTAAAAGGGATATTTTCTGAAAAGATTTATAAAAAACTCTAAGATCCATAGTTTGAGTTTGGAATCTCCCGAGTATTCATCCAAATCCCTCAAAACTAGGGCTCCGATACCAACTTGTATCGTCCCAGATTCCAGAATAAAATTTTCATTTTTAAAGTAGAACAAATGCCCACTTTATTAAACTTACATTCAAGTCAAACTAATTTTTCATAAATCATAATTAGAATGTAGAGTTATAAGGAAGACAATGTGGAATCTAAAATCTTAAAATTGTTGATGCGTGTATATAGTCCCGCCTTCGCAATCTGATAAGTACCTGGAAAAATATTTAATCCACAACTATAAGCACAAAGCTTAGTGAGTTCCCTGAAATATCACATATAGCACAACATAATTATCAGCTACATGTTATCAACAGCCCTGGGACTATCATCAGTCCTAAACATCACATATAAAATACAATATAAACAACTACATGTTATCAGCAACCCTGGGGACTATCAACAGTCCCAGTGGGCAAAAAGCAGGCCCGGTGGATTAACAACACACCTCACGGGTTATCAATACTATCAGCAGTCCCATGGACTTACAGCAGTCCAGGAGTTCTCAGTTCACATATAACAACAATCAACAAATAATACCTAATTGGTCAACATGTATATACTACCACACATGCAGATATAGTATGAAGGCTCACCTGAAGGATGAGTTGAAACCCGCTACTCAAAGTCTCACAGCATCAGCTATACGAACCCCCTGAACCAAACAGAGGCTAAACCTCAGACTACAAGTTAACACCCCCTCAAAGTTTGACCAAAAGTCAAACTGGTCAAAAGTCAACGGTCAACGAAAAAAAGTCAACCCCAACCAACTCCCACGCTGTGACCACCCATTGGTCACGTCGTGGAAACTTAACGAAAATACAGTCACGGTTCTGAGTATCGCCTCGTCGTTGCAAACCATATGCCACCTCGTGACTTTTGGCAAAAAACCAAAATCTTCATTATATGCTTAATTCCTTCTAGTCTTGATCCATAACTTCATATCTACTCTTTTGTAATGACTTAATGGATAAAGTTTCCAACTTTATCCATTAGGACCTCACGATAAGACAAAATCCTAAACCTTAAGTCCATACTAGCATAAAACATTCCCAAAAGATGCATGGCTTCAAGAACAAGATAAAAATGCAAACTTTACCTGACCAACTAGATTACGAGATTATAACATAATCTCAAGAGGTTCTGGAGTTCACCCAACTCCAAAGAAGAAGCTCACAAGGACCAAAAGGGACATACATGATCAAACTACAAGATCTAGCAAACTAAAAGTGAAGATGGAAGCTTTTTACTCACAATGGTCCAAAAATGGAGTCCTTTGTCTAGATCTACACTTGAGCTCTTCACCAAAACAATTTTCAAGAAACTTGGTCTTCAAACACCACACCAAAATATGAGAAATGTGTATTTAGTGGCCAAGAACACCAAGAATATTCAAAGGGGCTAGGGTTTTCGAAATGGGGTGGTTGGAGGCTGAAAAGGATGCCCTAACTGAGGTTAAGGTGTTTAAACATGGGGAAAACCCTAAAATCATGGGCTTGGGCTACAACTCCTTTCACGTCATGATCCTCATTTCATTACGTCGTGACACCCATTTCAGATATGTGTTCCTCATTTTGGATGCCACTTTTCGACACCCTTCATGTCACGTCGTCACATATGGTTTTCCTTAAAAACCATGTCTTTGAATCCTTTATACCATCCATGGATCTATTTTATAAAATGTGTGTTACATAGGTTCAGGCTGAGCATGTAAAGGAGAGGTATGAACGGATGTGTAACGAAGCTTGTCAGTGGAAGGAGACTTAGACCATTGCGGTAAGTCGCTGACAGTCAAAGTAAAACGGTCAAGTCTTAGGTAAACACAACTCATAGGTTAACTTATGCAACACGAAAGTGAGCAGAGTCACAATACACATATCGATTGCTAAAGACATGTAGAAAAAGAATAAAATAGGTGGTGGATATTAGGATGAACACGTAACCGCGATGTGGGCATATACTTGCTGCGGAATGGAAGCCATATAGTATAAACACTTTTAATTTGTGTCATTTGGAGGGTTTGGCATACACGATTAAGAGAGAGGCTCTGGAGGAATTTACAAAGGCTTATTACCGCAAAGTTATACTAGCGTACAAGAGTATAGGGGTTGAGTTACAAGACGAGTCGAGGTATGGACAAGTGACGAATTAGAAAGCAACATAAAGCTAGAGATCGGAATAATAGTTAGTCTTCCCTAACTAACCAAGTGGGTAACCACACTTATGCTCTAGATATATGTTATGTAGATGTATGGTTATTATTTTATTGTGTTAATCTCGTGATAAATACCATATTATGATTATTCTGAAATGTTATGTTATGGATTTAGAACTTGTAGGGTTCTATGTGGTTGAAAGATTGACGTGAATTAATATGATTAATCTTATACTTTATAGCAGGTTATTATTATGTGACATAATGAGTTAGTTCTGATACATTATAAATAGGTCATATATATTAAATAATTAATCTAGTGTTATTGGTTTTGATTAGTGGAATATTGGTAAGGCCAGTTATTGCTATGAAAAATGGAGAATTTATATAGTGGAATACTATGGAGGAATATATACAGATAGTTTAGGTTAATGACATTGTATATCTATTGCATGGTAGGATGTTGGTGTGCCATTAGTGTACAAGCATGTTCTAGACTAAATAAGTCTTGTTACCCGTAAAGTGGTGTGATGAGGTTGTATACCTTTAATGCAATCATAACAATAAGGGTAGTGTATTGTAAGTCAATAAGTCTGAGATTAATGGTAGTCTGGGTGACTATAATACCATCGTTGGAATAATGTAATTCAATAGTGGACTAGGTGTATGTAATGTTATACTTGTAGATTCGGGTCAGGGAAATACAAGTCAATGGATACTAGTTGTCTATAATGTTATACTTGTATATTGTCAGGAAATATATAGTAGTCTTGATGACTGTAATACCATAATTTGATGAATGCAAGTAAATAGTGGAAGTGTCTGCAATGTTATATTTGTAGATTATTAAGAAAGAACTGGTAGTATGCTTAGTGTTGTAATACCACTATGTTGGAATCGATTATTAGTGGTATGCTTTGTGCTGTAAATATCAGTGTATTATCTTTGATACAAGTATTGACTGTAATGGTATGCTTAGTGCTGGAAATACCACTATATTGTTAATCATGATAGTCTTAGTGACTATAATATCATGGATTAATATAATGGTGGTCTTGGTGACTGTAAGACCTTGGTATTGAGAATCAATTATTCGTGGTGGTCTTGGTGACTGTCACACTACTATATTGGAATTAGTTATTCGTGGTGGTGTACATGACTGTAACACCACTATATTGGAATTAGTTATTTATGGCGGTCTTAGTAACTGTAACACCACTGTATTGGGAGAAATTATCTATGGTGGTCTTGGTGTGTAACATTTCGAGGTTACAAAAATGTATAAATGCTTGAATGTTAGCACTACAACTTAATATTAGCCTTGGTGGTCGCAATACTATACTCACAAAAGAATATATTGTAGTGAAAGTTTAAATGAATGTAATGTTGGTAAGAGGAGTATTGGTTGGATAAGTTGTAGTGTATGTAGTATCGATTACTATTGAGTAAGGGTTAGTTGGAATAGTAGCTTCTTTGGCTGTAAGTCTATTATGAATACTAAATGACAAACTTAGTGTTAGCTATGTCGTACTTGTGTATTGAGTATTTAGAAGACACATTAGGATTATATGGTTGAAAATGTGATGATATATTTGGTCAAATAATTAAATTATAACGTGTTGATATGGTTACTCACTAATCTCATTATAGCTTACCGTTTTTTTAGACTTCTAGGTTCAGGTAAATTTGGTAGCATGAAGTGGAGTTAGTAGCATCCGACTTGGATTCTTACACAAGGTTATTGTAAGATCCTCTTGATTGCTACTTGTACTTATTTGTGATACGGATGTACACCGAATTTGTTATGATACATGTAATAAAACTGAATTTTTTTGGTGTACTTTGTATTAAAAATTAGGGTGTTACAAGTTGGTATACAAGTTATGGTTTAAGTGAATTAGGCATCTGGTAATAGACTCCTAGTCTTAAACTGGAAAGTAGATTACATTTGTTAATGGATGTGATAATTTTGGCATGCATAAAATTTGGTTATTTAAATATTGGATTTAGAGTGAAGTGTTCTTTTGAGATACTCCATTGTATAAACAAGGTTGAGCTTTAGGAGTTGGTTATATTGTAACATTTAAACTCGGAGTAATGGAGTGAAAATTTTATGATTTCTAACCCACTAATTTTTTTCAACTACGTGAAGTTATTATTTGAATGATTGTGTAAGCTAAGGAAAGAAAGGGAATAGAGACTTATTTAGAAAATGATCCATCGACTTGTCAATGTTCAAGTCTAGTGTATTGGAAAGTTTAGGGATAATTTGGATGAATCTTTATGTTATGAGATAGAAAGTTTTTATGAGGTGGTATCCTTGGTTATAAGGCTATATGGAGGAGTAGAGTAGCAGATAAAAAATGTGGTGAGTTTGTAACTCATTAATAGATAGTGGTATGTGAACCTATCTCGGGATGAGAATATTTATTGAGGTGAGGTCCTCTATAGAAAGTAGGTGTTGATTAAAGGATCAATGTGAATTAATTCCTATTTTGGTTGTTGAATTGTTTGTCAATAAGGACTATGTGGTGGTTGAGTCGAAGATATAATTTTATCGATTACTTGATAGGTATCGTTTGAATACCTTGAGAAATTAAGCACTTTGTTGGTATGGAATGGATTAGTGTGATTGAGAACAGATATGAGATGATTATCGATTAAAGTTATAGTAGAGAAAGAGGAATTGATTGTTTAAAATGGAAAGGGGAAGATAGTATCCTCTAGTTAGAAAGGGTAAAGGTCAGATATGCGATTAGTAAGAGTAAGTTAGGCGGTTTTCCCAAGTACTATATGAAAAATTGAAATTTAATTAGGGGAAATTGCATGGATAAACTATGGAGTGACGAACTTCATAAAGGCATGAGAACAGGTAGAGTACCTAAATATGTGAGAAAGTAATTGAATGGTACCAATCTTTAAGGATAATACTCATGAATATCTCGTTGTAAATCGAGAGTATGGAGTATGAAGATGAAATATTAAAGAAAAAATGGTGGGTATGCCATATAGTGAAAAGACACGATTAAGAGAGGACCATGAATGTAAGAAAAGACAAATTTATGATTGAGCATTTCAAAAAGAATTTAATTATTATTACTGACTTGTATCTAGTGTAAGTTGTATATGTTTTTTATTCGTGGCTAAGTGTAAGTTGTAGTCGAATACCGAATGTTAGTTTGGAATGAATGACTGTTATCAACACGATTTGGTCCTATTATGTGTCTGGTTTGGGAATTGTTGAGAAACAAACCCAACTGAAGGTTGTGGGAAAAGTATAGTCATCTGTGGTTACTACAACAATTTATGTTGAGAATATTCCTGATCTTAATATGAAAAAATTTCAAGCTTCAAAAGGAATTGTTGTTGGAACCCAACAACCAAATAATCAAATTGTTCAAATTGATTCAGGAAAAAGAAAATGGAAGATGATATCGAATAAAGATTTGAAACAAAGGAAAAGATATCATGTTGGGAGAATGATACAAACTGCCAACATTATTCGACACAGACAAAGCAAAGGTGAGGATATTCAGAAAAAGGGAAATGTGAAGAAGTTTTGGAATTTTGAGACTATCAAAAGTCTTGCTTTTTGTGATGTTCGGGAGTTTTAGAAGGAACCTATATCTGGTTACTCTATTGATAACACAATAGAGAATCAACTTGGTTTTATGTTGTGTTATTTGATGTTTAAATTTCATCAATTTAATCTTCCTCGTGACTTTGCTGAAACGCCTGCTCACAAGCATGTGAAGATTAGATTTCATTCAAATCTTGCTCAATAGGAATAGAAGGTGTGGTCAGTTATAAAATAATCAAACTTATCAACATATCGAAGGATATGATGTTTGAGAATGCTCTTTATAACTTTAGATTCAGGGTGGTTATAGGAAAATAAAAGAATTATGAATTCACTATTGTATATTTTCTATTGGTGAATCCATATGATTTCATGATGTTAGTGAAAACCATGTTGAAGCTTAATACAAAAGAGGTTCCAAGCCCTACTACCTACAATACAACCTTCTCACGTGTCAAAGTGTTTCTTATCTTATACTATTCACAAATGACAATGTCTGACATAGAGCTTGCCAAAGAGTTCACGAACACAGTTCCTAAACCAAGCACTTCAATGAATGGAGTTGAGCAGTTTGAAGATGGTAAAGCACTTCAAAATGCAAAAGGGATTGTTTTCTATGGGAAGAAGGGTAACAAAGGACAAAAGAACTATATGTTTTATACTGATTTGAAAGAAAGATTCTCAACTCTTCAGATTAACAATGTTTTACTTCGAATGGTGAGTTGTTTGATGAATATTGGAGAAGATAAGCATGAGATACGTTCTATTCTTAGATGGTATCTTGAAGTTTGAATAACCCTTCTTGGAGTTATTAGGTATTTGAAAAATAATGAAGAAAGTCACATTTAACACAATGGGGGATGTAGAGGTTATGTTGTGTTGTATGTATAAGACTTCAATAAGAGATTTACTTTGTATATATTAGCGAAGGGTTGTTGTCCATATTGAAGGATATGCTCATTCAATATATCTATGTATTTCAGTGTTAACTTATATAGAATTCCTTTGATGTCGAAGTCACATCGTATTTTCGTAGTCTGTTGATTGCACTATAAATAATGTTGTATTCTAGGGTATGTGTACACATTTTTTCACACCTTTAAAACTTGTATCCTATATTGCTTCCAGACTGAATTTGAGCTGAAACATATTTAATTACATCTTGTGTTTATTCTCTTTACTAAATTCGATATTTGATTGAATCCATAACTAATCAATATCTAGAACAAGGGAATAACTGATCACTTATCTAAGGGATAAACTTAATTAAGATCAAGGGTTCTGTAGTTGCATTGGATGACTAACTCTCTGTTAGTTATTTGAGAGGTATTAAGACCTTAAAAATTTAATGACTCGTCCAAGTGGGAGACTACTGGAAGTAGTGTCCAAGGCCATTAACTAGTTGGTAATATTTCTAAATAATAATAGGGTCCTTTTGGGTTGGTCTCATGTCAAAAATAGCATTAAGGAAATTCTGAAAATAAGTTGTTAATTTATTAAGGAATTAATAAATAAATTAAAAATTATTTTGATAATTAATTAAATTCTTTTAAATTAATTAAAGGAAATGAGTAATAATTAATCCAAGAGATTAATTGGAGTATTCGAGAAGCTCACTGAGAGTTCATATGGGCAATTTCTACATGTTCTTGGATAAGGATATGGCAGGTTACCGATAAGGTAAGGATAATTCTTAATAGTTTGAAACCCTAAAGGATTTATCTGCTACTTATAAATAAAGGGCTTGGGATTAAACCCTAGCATACCTTTTGGAGCTTCTAGTTTTCTTCTCCCCTCTCTCTTTCTTCCTTGTTTGCTTTTGGAGTCTTGGATCTGACTACATTAGAGGATTTCTCCTTTGGGATCTTCATCCTTTGCAAGAGATGATCATCACATGATCCAAGGATCAAAAGGTAAGTATTTTATCCTTATTTTTTTTTAATTTAAATGTACGTTGCTAAAACTAGTAAAACCTAGATCCTAGAGTGTATGTACACTTAGGTAAATCATTAGATTACTCCACTACCTTCTTGATGTGCATTTGATGCTATTAAAACCCAACAAAATCCTATTTCTAGTTTGTATGCTTAGTTGGTTTTTTGAGTTTTAGTTCAAGTGTTTATAGTTTTAGAATTAAAAGCCGCCTATTTACTTTGCTGCTTTTAGTTAACTAATACTTATATTTTCTGAACCAAATCATATCCATTCCCTCTAAATTCTCCTACCAGGTTTTACCATTCCTAAACTACTATATAACTCTAATAAAACCTTTTAGAAAGGTAAGACTAAATTTAAACACATCAATGCTCCTAACCAGTTTGAACATGACAACAAAATCCAATGAAGAAAACAAGACAATACACAATAATTTACATGGTTCACTTTATAATCAAGTTTAATGTTAATACAATGACGGTGTATTAATTGCACTCATAATAAATCTCTACATTAGGGTTACAATGAAATGAGATATTTATACTAGAGTCGACCTAAATAGCCTTAGAATTAGAGCCAGCCTAATGAGCCCTCTACAAAACATTCATTTACAAGTTCAACATGTTCTCCTCTACAAGAGTTCTGAAAATCCGACATACATGCGCCAAACTATTATAACAAAACATTTCGGAGAAACTTAACTTTGCTAAAAACTGTTTTGCAAACTAAGTTAAGATCCTTCTACCTTTTGTATTCTTCGATCTCAAACTGTAACCCTTTAAATTTTCCATTTAGATTATACAACTCAACATTGAGATTTTTTTTTTTGTTTTTCTAGATTAATACATATTACTATTTCTATACTTCTCAAACATCATGAAAGTCTTTATGATAATATATGATAGGTTGGTCAACCAAAGCATGCCATCTCCTAGTAGGCTCAACCCTGAAATTTCAAAGTCCTTGTGCGAAAATGAAATTAATGCCCTATAATTTTTTTTGTAAAATGTTATCAAGTAAATTCTCTACAAATTAAATTCAAAACTTAAAGTTGATGATAATTATCTTGTAAATTCATTACTTAAGCACTATATACGGGTGTTCACTCATTAATGAGTAATAAATTTGTAACACCCATAAAATTTGAGCCAAATTAAAACATTTTAAATCATTCAAAAACCATTACGTTCATACAACTCGTTTTCAAAATAGTTTAAACATCAGAGTATCCCCCAGAACCATATCATATAAATCATAAAACATGAGGAGCGGTACGATCACGCCTTCGCCTTGCCACGATCTCCTGAAGTACCTGAAACAATACACTGAAACTGTAAGCCCGAAAGTTTAGTGAGTTACCCCCAAAATACCAACCACACATATCATACTCATAACATATCATAAATAGAACATCCATGCACATCGGGTCTACTGTGTGACTGGTCCGCCCGCACCGGGCCTTCAGTCCACCTGGTCCACCCTCTGAGTCTAGCCATGTACGTCGAGTCTACAGTGTGATTGGTCCACCCGCACCGGGCCTACAATCCACCTGGTCCACTCTCTGAGTCTACAGTATGACTGGTCCGCCCGCACCGGGCCTTCAGTCGGCCTGGTCCACTCCCCGAGCCTCGGCACGTCTGGTCCGCCCTCTTGGGGCCTTCAGCCTATCCGGACCGCTCGTTGGGCCTTCGGAATATCCGGTCCGCCCTGGGTATGTTGGCCTACAGCACAAAGCAGGACCCGCCTCAACCCAACCCCCGTCAAACAACCATGTGCACATAAAACAATTAATCACATAACAATCCTCAAACAGACAAACAGTCTAACAGATCACATAGCATATCAACATCCTAACCAGGATTCCGACCTAACCGGTCACTAGCATAACATTACCCTATATCCCGGGTACCGACCTTAACCAGGTCACTAACATAACACCATCCTAAATACCAGGATGCAGATCTAGCAAAACAATAACATAACAAACAATACCCGGATTTCCATCCGATAAAGGGCCGGCCTTGGTGCATTAGACCCTGTCGATATAGTGACGATAACTCACCTTGCAACTGCCGAAATCCTGCAAATCTCTGACCGCTGACTCACCGGGACTCCCAACTATCACATGATAATCACCAAGTTAGAATCCAACATGACTTTCTAGGCCAAGGGCACACAACACTCATTAAGTCCATTATCCTCTTATTGGGCCAAGACCCAAAACCAAATCCTCATGCAAAGCCCAATATTGGCCCAATTTACTAAATTGGGCCCACCTCACCAAATGGGCCTAGATCCAAGGTCCATAATAATTATTGGGTCTAAATTACTCCATCCATAATGTTCAGTCACGGCCCAAGCCCCACTAGCCCATAAATAGCCCAATCACTTAAGGCCCAAAATCAAAAACCCAACAGAGGGCGTACGCTGGGCGTACTCCTCCGGTACGCGGGGCGTACGCACGTCTGTACCAAAAATCCTTCTAGGTGCTTAATGGCTTAAGCTCTTAAGCCCAAACTTCAGATCCATCGACCAAACATGCCTAGGATTCATAAAAGTCTCAAACTTTATTACTTGGGACGTCCATAAAGCTCTTAACTCAAGGTCTTAATCCATTAAGACCCACCTACATCACACATGAGACAATCAAAGCCTTTGGGACCTCATTTTTCTCACTCAAGACCTCTCCTAAGGTCTGAAAGGACAGTTAATCTCAACCAACTCGCATCATGCATCACTTTGGGGGGTTTTTGGGACAAGAATGGTGTTAAAACTCCACAACACTTAGATCTACATAAAATAGATGTCAAGCAAGAAGCTTTATACCTTAAAGTAGTTGCAAAAGGTGCTACTATCTCAGATCTACAAGCTCCAGCCACCAAGGTTCCTTCTTTGCCAACCTCTTCTTTCTTCTTCTAAGCTTTCCTTGCCAAACTAAGCTCCACAAGGCCAAACACACCCAACAATGGAAATGGAACGGCCATCTAGGGTTTTCTGAGGATAAGGGAACAGATAAGGAGGCTAGAGTTGATCCCTTATGTTCTTTATATAGTGGTTGGCCCCAAAATTAGGGTTTAATGACTCTGAGCGTACGCTGGGCGTACGCGTCCTTGCACCCGCGAACATTTGCTCTATTACGTTGGGCGTAACCCAGCCTATGCTGGGCGTACCCAGCCAATTACACGCATGCACTCCATTCATGCCTAGCACCCCTTTGCCAAATATTTCCTTTAGGGACCATTATTGACACTATCTTCAAAGTGTCATAACTCCTTTATTCTAAGCTCGTTTCCGACGAACTTTATTGTTGGATTAGTGTCTAAGTCCATAACTATAATTGGTATATACTTGACCCGACCCGGCATGGTCCATTTGGGTTGCATGGCATCGGAACATTTGGGTAGACCTTTTAATGAGAAGAAGATATTTGTGACATATTAATATATTATACGTTCTAATATATTAATATGAAATCATATTATTTAATTAGTATTGATCAAGAATTAATTTGGAATTAATTTAGTGATCAAAAAGAGACTAATTAAATATATGGGGATTGATTGTGTAAATCATTGATTCTTATATATGTGGGCTTATGATCCATGATTCCTTATGTTGGGTTTAACCCATGTGGTGGCCCATGGATACTCCATGGAGGTTAAAACCCATGGAGCATAAGGAATGGGTAAAGTCATGGGTTACATGGTGTAACCCTAATGTGCACACTATATAAAGACCCCATTGGTTGGTGAAATTGGCACTAGTGCATAATAATGAGAGGGCAAGCTAATTTCTATGAACTCATATCTTCTCTTATGGTTATTCCAAATGTTCATGGTGTTGTGTGAACCATTTGAGGTGTCACATTTGGGGCACTAGGCTCTTGAGCTCTATGGAATCAAGCACCAACAAAGAGGTATGTAATTCTACTAGATTTTATATTACATGTACTTTATATTATGCTAGTTAGAACAATACCTTGGAAAATTGATATTTGCATGTATAATAGAGAATACATAGATCCAAGGTATTTAGGGTTGCATGTACACCATAGGTGTGTTAGAATGCTCAAAACCTAACAGTGGTATCAGAGCCATGGGTTGTTTTCTATTATATTTGATGCAAATGTATTTTTTTTCAAGTTGAAGAAAAAAAAAGAAAAAAAAACATGAAGTTTGTCATATTTTAAGATAATTACTTGATTTTATGAAAAACTAATTATTTTTAAAATTTGAGTCACTTTACTATATGAGTTGAATTAGGTCAAATTTAGTAAAAGATAAAATGATATGATTATTTTATTAGTTTTAAAAGTTTGATCTAAAGAGTTTTTTGAAACCTCCATAAGTTATGGATATGAAAAGGTTTTAAAAAAAATTGATTCAAAGTTTTTTATAGAGTTACAAAACTTGGTCTTAATGTTTTAAAATTCCATAACTTGTTCTTAACTTATGGAACATGAAAAGTTTTTTTGTGTTACCTTGTTTTATGAGTTAATTTAGATTGATGAAAAATATTATTTGTTAAGTTGCTTTCAATCCATATTAATCTAAAAGAAGTTCATAAAATGTGTTTTTGTAACTTTTCTTCAAGTCACATAAAAGGTCACATTTATGAATCTTAAAACTCATAAAAGTGTCATAGGTTACACAAAAATGAAGAGTTATTTTTTCATTAAACTATTTTATGACTCCATAACTTGTCCTCAAGTTATGGATGTTTAAGAGTCACTTCTTTAAAAGTGTTATTAAAGAATAAGAGGTTACATAAAAATGAAGAGTCTTCATTTTAGTGAACCATTAAACTCATAAGTTATGAAATGAAAGGTTTTGAATAGTTTCAAAACTTGCCCTCAAGTTTTGGAATTTGTAAAGTCTCACACACATTAATGCTTTAATTCCAAACTCTACAATTTTAAAAGTTAAAATTCAAACTTTATGGACTTCATTAAATTAGTTAAAGTGTTTAATTAAAAGAGTTAATAATTCCATAAAGACATGGTTTAAGTTTAATTAAATTAAGAGATAGTTTAATTAATAGATTAAACCACCAAGTATTTTAAATGTTTAAAATACACCCTTATACTATTATTATAATTTTAATTATATAGATATGTATAAGATAAATTCAATCTTACCGTTAGTAGGCCTCATTCACAAAGCCGGTCTATAAGGGGGGTATAAGGTTACTGCCTATAAAATGGCAGTTTAATGGGTGTCCACTCTCACCCACCGCTTCCTTGACTGGTGGAGGGTCGTTAGCCGAACGGGTAGGAAAGGACTATAATTCTCCCTTCATTAAAAGTATAATGATAAATACTAAGTAACTAAACACTTATACATTCCCAATCTTAGTTACTTAGGAAAATGTGAAAAGGTGCTAACCCATGAAATTACACTTTGTACCTTACCAAGTCATTAGTGGAGCGTGTGTGGTTAACCGGCACACTAATAAGGACTAGTAAGAGTGGCAAAGGGTAACTTGACTTTATTATAGATCGGTGGAGCGTGTGTGGTTAACCGGCACATCGATTAGGTGATAAAGTTAAGGGTACCAAGTCAATTTGCATGGTTATTCACACCTTGTTTGTGATCCTCGGCATCCCAGTCACAAACTTGAGAGGGCACAATCGAGATTCAGACATGCCATTGAAAGTTCAATGTATCTCAAAAGATCTAGGAGTTTCAAATCCAATTAAAACTTAATTATATTTCGTTTTTCATGGTGGAAATTGGTAAATCGTCATTTACCTACCTTCAACTATTTTATAACTTGGATTACGGCATCCCTCTTCCAGTTATAAATAGGTTGTTGGGTCCTAGCCTTAATATTTCATATTGGGTGTTATATTAAGGAATTTAAATCAACTAACTTGAATTTCTCCCTTATAGATGTCTCCTTCAGACAACTATGGTCTTCCCAAATCTTTAGGAACAAGCTATCCTAATGAAGATGATATCCCAAATGGCAATCAAGGTGAAAGATCAATCCCTTTGTTGTGCATTAGTGGGACTGGAAATCATACTTCACTTCCTCCACCTCCTCCAATAAATCTCCCTATCCCACAAGTTTCAAGACTTGATAAGTTCTAAGTCACTCAATCCCTATTGGCAAACAAAGTCTATATGTGCTTAGGTCTTGGAGATTAAGTCACATATTGACAAGCCGGGAGAGTCGGGTGTCGAAGTCTCGAGGTAGCTGGATGTTGACTTGGTTCTTCAGTCACTCCCTGATGACAGATCATGACATGACCCTTTAATGATCTTATCTATTTGCTTGGTGCTGCTGAATCAACAATGATTTGGAACACTGGTAAAGCAAAATTGATTAGAAGATCGACTTCCCAAAACTTCATGGACATTGACAATGGTGACACTGGAAATCCAGAAAAACTTTCTCTTCCCAATGGAAAGGGATCGGCCATAGTCAACTCGGTTGACCAAATGGTAAAGAGAAAGGCTAAGTCTGAGATAGTCCCATGTACCATTCCCAAAGAGTCCATATGTGCCTATTGCCAAAGGAAAGGGGTATTGGTTGCGAAGCTGCCGAATTTACCTGAAACCTCATAAGGATGGTAAAGTCAAAAGTTTGACTCTACTTCAAGTAAAGTCCGTTATCTAACTCTATTAAGTCTCTTTTGGAGATTCTTAATACATGATGTAATGTAATTACATTTTGATGTTTTTTGAAGAATCAAAGGAAGCTTAAAGAAAAAGTGTGCTGATTCTGATCGCATGGTTCGATGACCAGAATTTTGAGCCACTGCATAAGAGTTATGAGATATTGCTTAGGAATAGATAACAACAAAGTTTTAATATATGTATTTGCATTGTAAGGATAAGTTTTTCCGCAAGTTTTAAAATAAAAGAAAAGTTTTGATTTTATTTATTTTAAGTATCCTTACAAAGTCATTTGTGAAAAATTGTTGTTTATATGTTTCCATCGATAAGCAATATTGGAAAATGAATTTGATTCTTTCGTTTGTGGTAGTGTCATAATTTATCAAATAAGGAAAGATTCTCATCACCCAAGTTTCAGTTGGATAGAAACTTGGAATCATGCAAGTTGTATTGTGTGATGAATGAGATTTTTCATCTTTGGTAAATTAAGACTAATTCCTTGTTCACATTCGCATGTGAGTCAAGCGAAGGACTAAAGGATCGGGTACATTAGGTTGTGCACTAGTCAGGTCCACCACAAAGGTTGATAAGATTATTCGTTATGATTTACTAAAGTTTAGTAAATATGATTATGCTTACAAGTTTAAGTGTAATGCTGGAACATTGGAAAAGTTTCAATATATGGCAGAATGAATAAGAAGAATCAAATAAGGCAGAAAGATAAAAGTTTCTCCAATCTGAAGAGATGGGAGAGTATTTGTGTATCTTGTTTTATGATTATCTTAGTGATTATGGAATCATATCACAATTGATCCTCTAAGGACACCTTAGTGCATTTGTTTGCCTAAGGAGAGAAATCGTGAATTGTTGAAATGGTTAAATCAAAAGATAAATCATACTTCGTTCCAACAACAAATCTTGGAGTTATACTCCAAGATTGTAACTTGAGTGACATAGTCTTTAGAAAGTTTTTAACACTTGTCAAATGTAGAAGTAAGATGTTTCCTGTTCTTGTACATTTGAGATTGTTAAGTTGTGATGTTTTGGATAAGACAAAGACCAACTAAGACCAATTGTGTGAAGTGTTTGTAAAAGAATCTGCACTATCTCCTGAATATTGGGCAAGAGAGTCTTATATGTCAAGAGGACAGTGGGAGTTTAAAAGATCCTGAAATAGTTTCAAGAACTAATCAAGAGTTTTGTTAATCACTAGCCCACGACTTGAGGTTTGTAACCTATCGTGTTGACATATTCTTATTTCTGTGTCTATTCCAGTTAAAAGTTGACTATGCTTGTGAGTTCTATGAGTTCTCAAATGTTTGCATAACAACCTGGAAGCAATGGTAGGCCCTTGTGCTGCCGGGTGGCAAGAAATTAAGATTGAACAAGTTCAGTCCATATGTGTTTGGATTTGCCACTAACCTTGTCTTGTGATTATGGTTATGACAAATTCACATGGATAGGAACACTTACACCATAAAAATCTAAGTGTCATAAGGTTTCTCTTCGATTCATGAAAATGATGGTAAGGAAACGCTTTCACTAAATGGATTTTAAGTAGATAGCAGTTGTGATATTTGCATTCTCATGTCGTTAGTGGAGCGTGTGTGGTTAACCGGTACACTAACTAGTGAGAATGGCAAAAGGTCTAGACAAACATGTGAGCTATCTAAGGAAAGGTGTATGATTTTGATAAAGTCTTATCAAAGCATCTCGTATCAGGAATCTGAACTTTGGTAAGAAAGTCAATAAAGTATTGTTTTTCTAGAAGTCCAACTGATTTCTGAGTACATGTCAAAGCTAGGGGGAGCATAAGTGTTATGCTAGTAAGATAATAATCATTATGCTAGTGGGAGCATGATGATTATGTTGCAAGTTAGCAATGTTAATTATAGAAAACAAAAGTTTCAATTCACTTTGAAAAGTTGTTTTCCTATAATTAAGGGAGAGGATTTTATACTTCATTCCAATTCTACAAGCTTAAATTGAGATTTTAATCTACTTTAGTCAAGGATATATAAGAATGTTATGTTGGAATGGTTCAACATAAGGAAATTCTATATATGTTACATTCTCAAAACTCGATTATGATTACGGCATACCTCTTCATAGTTCGAATTGTGAGAATATGGCAAATAAAAATTTATAGCATGAATCGTGTCCTATATGCTTCGGGTATGGGTTCGATTACATGTGATATAATCCATTCTAAATTTTCCAAATGCCTAAGGCATTAAAATGGAAAAGGAATAGAACTGGAAATGACTAAAATGATTAAGCAAATTGTCGAGGACAATCTGAGGTTTACTAAAGATTAGTTGCTCATGGACAATTAGAAGTATAGAGTAAGGACCATATTGACATATTTTGAAAAAAGGCAACTCTTGTTCAGAAGTGATGGTCAAAATGGTAATATGGAATTGTTTCCATAGGTGGACGTTATTCTTTGAATCTGTGTAAGATTAGAGAACTTAATGCAAGAAGGATGTTCAAAGGAATGTACTTTGAATTTGAGACTTCGTTTCCATGGAATTGATCTCCATTGGAATACCTTGTAATGTCTGTTGCCAAGTCTTTGTGACTTGTGTGCATATTCATTACAAGAGGATCATTGCATATAAGTTTAGAATCTAACAAGATTACGGTAAATGACAAGAATTTGGTGTTCTTACATTTATTGTAAAGGATTTGGGATTGTGAAATGAGCATCATTGAAATGCTGTCAATCGATCTGTTTCACAAAGAGAGGACCACATGTAAACATAGTGTGCATACTTGGAGTATGGCATAACTATTGTTTGGACGAACATAGTGTGCATGCTTGGAGCATGGCATGACTATTGTTTCAATTCAAGTATTGAGTTGATTAATCGAAACATGAATAATGAGTAATCAATATGGTGCTTAGATAAAAGGTGTTTTTATTTACACTCAAAGTGTTGGGGCCATATAGGATTAGTATTATTCTTGTGTTTCACTTTGCATGTTTTGACTTCCAGAATAACTAGGTCATTCTTCCCGAATGACTAAGTTATTCAAACCATCCACAGTCGGTCATATGTTGGAAGTAGATATGAATCAAGACTGTCATGAATTTGGCTTGTATGATCTGTCTAATGTGCATTAGACATAGCAGTGGTTGCTACAACATTCATGAGTGCTCATAAGTTCTGAGTATTGGATTCAACCCACGCTCATTTGAATCACTTCATGGATTTTATCACGAGTGAATCATGAGACGATAATATCTTATATTCTTCAAACCTAGAGATATGAGTTGTTGACTATGAGTTGGTTATACATTGATTGCACGAAAACGCATTGGTAACTCGATGTTATAAAACGTGCCTTTGTGTATGATTCAACAAGTAGTCAGTACAAGCATATGAGTCGAAGTTTATCCATTCCTTTTACCCTCAAAGGGATAAAAGCGATATTTGTGGGCCCCTCGATGATTTAGTGATGACAAAACGTAAGTGCTCGGCTGGGCCTAGACTGATTTGATTTGTTCAATTAGTCAGTCGTCATAAATCAGAAATCGGGAAACAAAAAATGGACAGAGAGAATGATTATAATCCATGTCTCAGTCCATATGATATCTAGAATGGAGGAATATATGATCACTTATCTAATGGACGCGTCATTGATTTGTTCAGAGTTCGGCAGCAGCTTTTAAGAGCTACGATTGCTGGTCGGGTTGTGAAGGCGTACTTACAATAATAGTTATTAGACTTATCCAAGTGGGAGACTATTGGATTAGTGTCTAAGTCCATAACTATAATTGGTATATACTTGACCCGACCCGGCATGGTCCATTTGGGTTGCATGACATCAGAACATTTGGGTAGACCTTTTAATGAGAAGAAGATATTTGTGACATATTAATATATTATAAGTTCTAATATATTAATATGAAATCATATTATTTAATTAGTATTGATCAAGAATTAATTTGGAATTAATTTAGTGATCAAAAAGAGACTAATTAAATATATGGGGATTGATTGTGTAAATCATTGATTCTTATATATGTGGGCTTATGATCCATGATTCCTTATGTTGGGTTTAACCCATATGGTGGCCCATGGATACTCCATGGAGGTTAAAACCCATGGAGCATAAGGAATGGGTAAAGTCATGGGTTACATGGTGTAACCCTAATGTGCACACTATATAAAGACCCCATTGGTTGGTGAAATTGGCACGAGTGCATAATAATGAGAGGGCAAGCTAATTTCTATGAACTCATATCTTCTCTTATGGTTATTCCAAATGTTCATGGTGTTGTGTGAACCATTTGAGGTGTCATATTTGGGGCACTAGGCTCTTGAGCTCCATGGAATCAAGCACCAACAAAGAGGTATGTAATTCTACTAGATTTTATATTACATGTACTTTATACTATGCTAGTTAGAACAATACCTTGGAAAATTGATATTTGCATGTATAATAGAGAAAACATAGATCCAAGGTATTTAGGGTTGCATGTACACCATAGGTGTGTTAGAATGCTCAAAACCCAACATTTATATCCACGAAAAGGTGGCGAGAAGCCCTACGCTTCTAGCAACACACCCCGACCCGAAACCTTCTCGAATAAAACCCATTGCCCATAAAAGACCGAAACGCCGTTACTCTTGATCTCGGGGATCCATGAATAATTACTCTTAGAACGGGGCGTTACAAAATTGAAACTTCTACAATTAATTTTTCAAAAGAAAAAAACAACAAACACAATACTATTTTGAAACAACGAACTTCTAGAAAGGAGATCAAGTGGACAATATGTGATTATGGAGCCGATATAACTCCACATGTCGATGGTTTTTCTTTCGGGCTTTTGAATAAGTATTGGGATTTGGTGTCAGACAATGTTGTATGTAACGACCAAAAATCAAGGGTAAAATTTTCATTTTTAATATAGCCAAAACATTGATACCATTTATTCCAAGCATTCCAAAACATCGCTAAGTAAAACATTTATTATAGTTCATCCCAAAATCATTCATTGCGGAAAACATAGGTGTGTGCACTGCGATCAAGCCGGGCCCTTCCTTTGAAAACCGATGATACCTGAAACAATAAACAAAACTGTAAGCACGAAGCTAAGTGAGTTCCCCAGAGTATACCCCACACAATCCACATAACCACATAATCCATATTAGCTATAACAGCTACATAAACCATACCAATCACATAAGCATATAAGGATGTCGTGGAAACCCTCCAAGGTCTTACTCCGGGTGCCATAGGAACCCCCTCATGGTCTTAGCCCACTGCCATGGGAACCCCTACATGGTCTTCACTAACTACCATACAAACCATACATATAAACATATGAGCTAAACATGCAAACATATGAGGATGCCCTGGAAACCCTCCAAGGTCTTACACCGGGTGCCATAGGAACCCCTCATGGTCTTAGCCCACTGCCATGGGAACCCCCACATGGTCTTAGCCTGGAATTCCATAGGAATCCCCACATGGTCTTATACCCAACTGCCTCGAGAACCCCCCGTGGTCTTCCATGCAAATATCACAAAGACAACTAGCATACCAAATACTACACAATCAACTAGCATACCACATATATATCTACTTTCCATGAGAACCCCCGCATGGTCTTCACATAAATACATAATGTATCAATAGCACATCCGCAACAATCATCACAACAAGATAAATGGATTGGCCTTGGCGCCTTAGACCCATTGCTATGGTGAGAAGACTCACCTCGAATGCAGAAGCTTCCCGAATGACATCCTTAGCTGCTGCCCCGCCGACTTCCCGAGCTATCAATACCAATCAATATACCCAATTAGCAAATTGGGTTCCATATTATAATCCCTAATCCATACATGGGGTAAGATAACCATTCTACCCTTTGCCCAGTATGATCCACGACTGAGGCCCAAGCCCAATCAAAAGCCCAACACTTTAATGTCCATAAATCCATCAATGGACCTAATCCGCAAAGGCCCAATACCAAAAAGGCCTAAAATACTGAATGGTCAACCCTAGTCAACTCCTGGTCAAGTCAAAGTCAACGGTCAAGGTCGACAGTCCATGTTGACCCAACTCGTCGAGTGCATCTAGCAACTCGTCGAGTCACCTGAGTAACTCGTCAACTCGCCGAGTTACCTATGTAACTCGTCAAGTTCCTTAATGTCCAAAAGACCGCCAACTCATGCAGACCAAAACTCTAATCCTTCATTGCACTCATCCATAATCTTGAAAACGGGTAAACCCTACCCGACTCGTCGAGTCGACTAAGGGACTCGACAAGTTCCTTCAGTCCTTTCCAGTGGGATCCAAGGTCTCAAACTTCATATCCAACCCCCTATGGTTGAGATACCACATAAATTTGCTAACTTTACATCCATGCAAGGCATTAAAGGATAAAAACACTTAATCAAAGCTTGTCAAGGGACTTAGAGCATGAAGGAGGGCCAAGACTTGATAAAGTTGGCAACTTTAAGTCCCCAAAGGTCCTGAGATGTCCAGATCTAAATCCATATCTTCATATCATGCTCAAAACCAAGAATGGTACCAAACTAGGCTAATAATGGCCATAAACTTTCATAGAAAGAGATCTAAAAATGGAAGGTCAAGGTTTCGACTTTATACCTTAAAATGGTTGCCATACTGGAGGAAATCTCGGATCTACTGCCTTCCACTCAATCCAACCTCTTCAAGCTTCAAGTTCCTTCCAAAAGAGCACCAAGAATCACTTTCCAAGCTCAGATACATACAAAATGGGAGATGAGACACGATTTAGGGTTTCTCTGGACAAAGGGGTGATAAGGGAGGCTACAAGTGAGGCTTAAGGCCTTTAAATAGGGTACAAACCCTGAAAATTAGGGTTTCCCTTTTCATCTCCTACTCGTCGAGTTGGTGCCTTCAAACTCGTCGAGTTGGTGCCTTCAAACTCGTCGAGTTGGTGCCTTCAAACTCGTCGAGTAGGTCCTTCATCCCGCGTCCAATATGATTTCTACTCGACGAGTTGGAGCTCCCCAACTCGTCGAGTCCCAGCCCAAAACTCTAAAAATGTTGAAAACTGACCAGTACCTAAACTAAGCGTTACAAATCTCCCCCACTTGAACTAGACTTCCTCCTCGAACTCTGCTGATGCAAAAGTCTGGATAATGCTTCCTCCGCAATCTTTCATGATGCACCCCTTGCCCTATCAGGGCCAAATCCTGACTGACTCACTATACCTGGCCTTCAACCATGCTTCCTGTATCGGGTGTCACTCCTTTAGGGTGAAGCCTTGCGAGCACTTCATCCATGATGAAGCTTGAGTATCTAACTCTTACCAATAAACGGCAACGCATTCTGAACCCAACGAATACCAACACCCGACATCCCGAGGGACACAGTCGTCACCCCGATCATTCCTTGACCGTTCAATAAGGCAACAGGACTTAACCACACCAGGCTCTCTCCGATCCTGATTATCTCAGCATTACCAAATGACTCGATTCACTTACCATAACCGGGTGTCGAACGCCTATATTTGGAATACCGGATTCCTATCAGGTTGCTGAGCCGACTAGCAACGTCACACCCACCCCACGCAACCTCCGAAAGAGACCTTGTCTAGAAATAATTGTCCTAGCTATACCGCCACTCATGGCTCCATCAATTTTTCTGACACATCCAATCATCATGACCTGACAACCTGTCGCCACTGAATCCAATGCAAACGTGTGTGCTACCTCAATAACGGTAGTCTTACCTCCTTCCCGGTATCCTTCAATATGTCGTTTCCTGATTCCAACATTTTGTGGCTCTATTACAGATAGAACCAGCCTGAAACACATCATGATGGCTTAAGCTACCATCGAACCAAACCCATACATTACCCTGGAATCCTGCATTTGATGTCCTGGGCATATAGATGCTTCCAAATCTCATCTTACTGAAATAAAATCCTGTACTGCACACTTGCGAACTCCGATTCGGGATCTTTCCCAAAACAAATCGATACTCCGCTCCTACCTCGAGATCCACGAATATGCATTTTCATAATGCACCATAACTTCCGACATCCCTTACTTGACCGGTTAATAAATACCCTTAGCCGATCCCCGAGACTACTGGTCTCGCACCCGGTCCAACCACCAGGTTCCCAATAGATCAAATATATGTACTACCCAACCGTATCCCTACTGTGAAACGCACTACTCATCCACATGATCCTGCAACTCAAGTGTGACAACCCGAAATTTCTATCTTGTAAAGCCATTCAATTCAATCAAGAGTCGGACTTGTTTCTGCTATCTTCTAGCATTGTTAAGGGTCTGTTTGAGTGTTCTAAGCCTAGTACATTCAAGGTTTAAGTGTTAGGATATATCTGCTAGAGTTCATTGTGCATCAATCAAGCTTGAAAACTCCAACACTTGGAGTTTACGGCTGTACACTAGAGATTACGGTCGTAATCTCTTGGCTAGCCATGAACTCCACCCTTAAGGGTAATATCCCTTCACTTTTCATCACTTTTCACACTTCCAACTCAAGAACACTCATTTCTCTCTCAAGTATCATCAAGATCACTTTTATTTTCCGACAAATTTGTAATTGATTCTTCCCTTTATTAGTTGATACCTTCATAATCTAGTAAAGTCCCTTGATTTCATCTGTGAATTCATCTTTTGGGTTAGATCTTCAAGAACACCAAGAACACACACTAGTTCTTTGGGCCGTGAACACCCCTTCAAGCTTCAAAAACGTAAGTATCCTTCCATATACTAGTTATCCATTAGAAGCTCTTGAAACACATCTAAGAATCGACCCTTTTAGCTTAAGTATCAAGAGTTTACAGCCATGGCATCTCCCTTGGCCGTAAACCCTTCTCATGATCATCATAGGTCGTAAACACATGTGGCCGTGAACATCTTTGGCCATAAACACATGTAGCCGTGAACACATAGGCCGTAAACACACCCTTGTGTGTGGCTGTAAACCCTTAGTACAATCATATGTGATTGTAACACTTCAATTCAAGTGTTTCCTAGTCCCTAAGGTGGTTCCAATTCATGATTAGTTGTTATATACACTAATTATATCCATATATGTGTTATTATATGCTTAATAGGATCTGTTTGTGTTCGAGACTTCACTTGACACTTAACATCCTATATCGATCTTTCATTCGAATCACTCACTACAGGTGAGTTCATACCCCTTAACTTATCTACTAAATGATTTTAAATGCTTTTACGGGGGGTGGGGGTGAATACAAGTAGAAAACATTATAGTTATTATATCAATCACATGTGATTAATAACTATCAAACAAGTGGATTCCATATACTTCAAACTGTGTTATCAAACAAACTGCTTCAAATCATTATATAAACTCTTTTATATGCCAAACTCTTTAACAAAATCTTTTAAACTTATATATTGTCAAAATCATGTCTATATAGATATAGTTATATAAATAAGGTTGAAAGGGCTTAGGACTGATAACTCGCCTTATTTCCTGTTCCTTGTTTGGTTGTGGACTTAGGGTATCGGTTGTTTGTCCGAGTGTGGTTTGAATCTTAGTTATATATTAAGTATATGTGTATAGATATAAAAGTTCTTCCATTCAATTCAAAACCTTTGGGTAGCAAAGGCATACATACATGTTCAATCATTCAAACAACATTACTATTTCTAGAACAATGAAACATACAAGAGTCAGTTCATACATGAGTCAGTTCAAACATACTATAACGAGAAACAATACATACTATAATGAGAAACAGAAAGAACATACTATACACTAGAACAGAGAGAACATACTATACACTAGAACAAAGAGAACATACTATACACTAGACAGAGAGAACATACTATACAAATACAAGAATACTATAACAATAATGTGAGCCACTACTTCATGTCATGGCAATATACTTCTGTGTCACGTTTTGTACCCAGAGTCTCCTGGAGGGAGAGCGTGAGTTTGTGTATAGATCTATACGGTATTGACCATCCTACACCTTGCTGCTAGCTACAGTGGGACCTACAGGTCTACGGGTGACGAATGTCATATCATTTTGACGTCTTTGATCGTCGTGTTTACTAGTCAATCAAGTATTGTTACAATCTTATCACATTTTACCTTAATTAAACAAACAGGTTTAAGGTAGTTAGTACATTGGTAGTTACTTATATAAAACTATAGTACATCTTTATTTTCCCATTTCATTCACATTGTTATCTTCTCACATAAACGGTAATGAAAACTATATTTTGGTAATGATAGCCATCCTTTGGGAAAAACACTCACTTTTACAAAAGAACAAACATAAAGAACAGTCGGGTCTTGGTAGAAGACTACTTTAGTAAAAAATATAGGATTTTCTAGGAAGCTTACAAACTTTTACATCAAACATTTACAAACATTTTCATCAAACTTATACAAACAATGACACTAAAATACTTATGAACTCACCAGTTTTAATGTTGATCTACGCTTTTCAGAATAACTTGTATTCTCAGGTCACCAGTAGACAGGTACCGATGACCAGGTTTTGAGTAGATGGAGCACGTTCAAGACTCATCTCTTATTTTGATTCTTATTTTTGGTGTCTTGCAAACTATTCAGAACACACTTGTAATAAATTATACTATTAATGCAATGGATGATGTTGTTGCTTGTTTTACTAATATGCATTGTTATGATACTGTACATGACGTCCTCCGCCCCCGAACGTTTCCGCCGTTCTGGTTTGGGGGTGTGACATCAAGATCCAACCTTTGGCTCAACAGACTCTATCGGTTCCATCCTAAATTCCCATAACCATTCGGGCTCGCCCACGGATAACTGATCGAACAATCCTTTCGGTCCTGATTCTAATTAAGATGCGGCCTACCCACAACTTTGCAAACTGGCCTTCCCTGGCCTAAATCATCTGAATGAATTCATGAATGCTACGGCTACACCCGCAGACTTACAACACTTCCAACACTGTCCAACCGGCGTCCATGATCCTACCGCTAATTTACCACTCCGAACATATCTCAATGTTGCGCACTCACGTAGTCTAACCTCCCAGCTAAACTCAAGTACTGACTGGATCCCAACCTGGTTCCCTCCCTCAAAGCCTGCTATCTTCCGACAAGAAGACGTAATCCAGATGCTGGGGAGTTTCCCGAACTCCCCACCTGCAGAATCCTACATTCAGACAGCCACTACGGCCGCCTTCTCTTCTCCAATGAGGAGGTAAAATGCATCCTAGTTTCACCCTTGCCTCTGTCCTGGATACCTGGGCGGTTCTCCCCCACTTAGATTCAACTATGTCCGCTTGGCACATGAAAATTGAAGGATTCCCAATCCTTCTTACATTCCAAAGATTAATCTGCTGACGACCGGTGCTTACCAACGCTAGTACACCCAAGTAACCCTTCCAAAAACAACATAATTATTGAAAACCAGCTAACACTTCTGGAATCCTAACAACATCCATGATTCCAAATGCTTAAATTGATATCACATTCGGATCTCGGAGTCCAAAGGACGGATAGTCTAACCAAAACTTCAGTAACAACTCTCTCTCCCCTCGGTAATTCTGAATGCTCTTCCAAACACAAAATACTAAGGCTACTGAAACCTAGTCATTATTCCATCGCACAAGCCCTTGATCCATCCCCAACTACACCCAATATGACATTCGAACACTGGAGATCTGCTACTTATAAGGGTACGACCTCGTACTACTCCACCAAAGATCCATGGTATGCAGATGGCATATAACTCTTTTTGAATATATATATATATATATATATATATATATATATATATATATATATATATATATATATATATATATATATATATATAAAACTCAACCACAAACAGAGATAACAACCCAACAATACGCTTACTCATGTTGATGCAAGATAGCAGCAACAAAATACCGGTATAGCTGGAAGGAATACAAAAAGTACATACCCCGCACCCTCGCATGCTGAAGTTCCGATCTCTCCTGTCTTATTCTGCAAAGTGTGGCCCCTCTCTGATGGGGCTCCTGCTCTACCCTCTTATCCATTGGTGATTCTCAAAATAACTGGAGCAGGTGCACTCATCGCTCCTCCCTGATCATCAGACAGTCGACCTCCTTGTCGCCCACCTGATTACAATGAAAATATAACGGGCTTGCCCCTGTGGGAAATCCCTGTTGACATGACCAATCCTGCTACACCTGTAGCAACCCAGACCCCTGAACAGATTCCGACAAAGACTCGGAACAATAACGGTACACGCGGGACCCGCTCCGCGAGATATGTCTGTATGAAGATTTCTCAAGTATTCCTCGGCATGCTGAATGGCATCTGATAACCCTTGCTAACTCAGACAATAGCAGAGAGCCGACCCGAGATCTAACTTATCATAATTCCCAAAGTGATGCAAACCCGATATCCATCAGAAATGGCAGAAGATTGCATCTCCGCAAACATCTGAAGGAATCCTGACCTCCTCCTCCTGTGTTACCTCGACCACCCTGAGGACATGGTGTAACACATCCTTCCTATCCCAATGACAATCCAAACCCTTGGAACGAACCATCGTCATGCAGTTTCCATAAGCGTTGCACTGGATCCGTCCTTCTGGCCTCTCAAAAGCTGATCCGAACTCTTGGGTCTCCACTCGAGACCCTCCACTAAATTCACCTGACCTGAACCTCTCTCATCGAGGTACTCCTACTCAATCTTCCATTCTCGGTTCTGGGACACACTCACCAGCTCAATCGTCAACGGCTGAACTGCAAAAGCTGGAGCAACCTCTACTCTAAACTGGCTTCAAACTACTCCCAAGACATAGTTTCTAATCCCAAAGCGCAATAAATCACACAATCAATTCTGGCCTCCTGATACAAGAGATCCAAGGCAAACTCAAAATCCTGGCAGTCCTTCTGCTAACTGGCTCACCACCGCTGCCGGGACCAAACTCTGGTCCTTCCTTATGCGTGCACATCCTCAACCCACAAGGCAAATATCCTCATGATCGGAGCATAACCAAGAATTCCCTTCCCCAGAGCTTCTCAGATTCTCCAAGACTCTCATCGATTCGAGTATGGATCTTGTGCTTTCAGTAGTACCGGCCCAATACTACCTTCCACACCTATCCATACTTTCCTCAGCAATCCTTCCGAATCATCTAAGTCAATTACTCCACAGGTATACTAAATTTCTACTAAACAGCATCACGATATCTACCGAGACGCCTCCTAGGCTCCCCCTAGGTTCCCAACTTCACTAAATCACCCCACTAGCTCACTGGAGCATATCCTAGGCTTTCCTAGGTTCCTAACCTCACCCTACCCTCAGCTGCTGAAAAATTCCCACCGTTGTCGAACAACTACCTCATGAATATAGTCACATACAAGAAAGACCAGATAATCCTTCGAGTAAAAGTCTCAAACCTAGAATGGTTGGACTCAGACGAGAGCTGCGCAATAGGTTCAAATCCATCACTCTTAGATTATTTAACATGTACTGCATGTGACTTAACATATTCACTAAATAGTTGATCCACATCACTAGGAATCCCACAAAGCACAAAGCAAGCAACATGCAAGTAACAGTAAATCTAACCAGCATACACTAGACAAGTCAGTCTATCCACACCTACATTCTGCAAGCAGGTAACACCTGTCACTAATCTCATCCTAGGCATTCCCTAGGACACTCTCCAACCTGTGAAACTATCATCGGACATTTAGTCCTCGTACCACTACCCATGCTCTCTACATCCACCCTCATTGTCGACTGCTTTATGCATGCAAATTGTACACAGAACAGGAAACGATCCAAACCAGTCATTTTAAGGCTATAAGATCCTAACCATATACAATATTTAAAACATACACTTAGCAACTATCAATACCAATAATCATTCTAATTCTAGCATGGTGTCCAGTATCCCCAAGGCTACAAACATCACATATCAGGCCAATCTATCGCTGACTACTCAGCACTAGCATGCAATTCTACCAGCTCATACAACATATAAAGGCTTCCCCCTTAGCCCTAACTAGCATGCGATACTCAGATTCATACATCAAATCATAACAGATAACATATGCGGGTATTCTGGGGAAAACTTACTGAAGCTCGGCTGATTTCATGCACCACGCCCTTTCTTGTCTTAGAAAACTCTTTCCATGAAAACATTTTTCTTTTGAAAACTTTACAGATCCTCAGTTTGAGTCCAGACACGCCCGAAAGTGTGTCCGAATCCCTCAAACCAAGTCTCTAATCCCAACTTTTAACGACCCAAAATCAAGGGTAAAAATTTCATTTTTAATATAGCCAAAGCATTGATACCATTTATTCCAAACATTCCAAAGCATCGCTAAGTAAAATATTTATCAGAGTTCATCCCAAAATCATTCATTGCGGAAAACATAGGTGTGTGCACTGCGATCAAGTCGAGCCCTTCCTTTCAAAACCGATGATACCTGAAAAAATAAACAAAACTGTAAGCACGAAGCTTAGGTAGTTCCCCAGAGCATACCCAATACAATCCACAAAATCCATATTAGCTATAACAGCTACATAAACCATACCAATCACATAAGCATATAAGGATACCGTGGAAACCCTCCAAGGTCTTACTCAAGGTGTCATAGGAACCCCCTGATAGTCTTAGCCCACTGCCATGGGAACCCCCACATGGTCTTTACTAACTACCATACAAACCATACATACAAACATATGAGCTAAACATGAAAACATATGAGGATGCCCTGGAAACCCTCCAAGGTCTTACACCGGGTGCCATAAGAACCCCCTCATGGTTTTAGCTCACTGCCATGGGAACCCCCACATGGTCTTAGCCTGGAATGCCATTGGAACCCCCAAATGGTCTTATACCCAACTGCCTCGGGAACCCCCCGGGGTCTTCCATGCAAGGATCACAAAGACAACTAGCATACCAAATACTACACAATCAACTAGCATACCATATATATATATATATATATATATATATATATATATATATATATATATATCTACTTGCCATGGGAACCCCCGCATGGTCTTCACATAAATACATAATGTATCAATAGCACATCCGCAACAATCATTAAAACTAGATAAATGGGTTGGCCTTGGTGCCTTAGACCCATTGGTATGGTGAGAAGACTCACCTCAAATGCAGAAGCTTCCCGAATGACATCCTTAGCTGCTGCCCCTCTGACTTCCCGAGCTATCAATACCAATCAATATACCCAATTTGCAAATTGGGTTCCATTATATAATCCTTAATTCATACATGGGGTAAGATGACCATTCTACCCTTGGCCCAGTATGATCCAATACTGAGGCCCAAGCCCAAACAAAAGCCCAACACTATAATGTCCATAAATCCATCAATGGACCTAATCCATGAATGCCCAATACCAAAAAGGCCTAAAATACTGAATTGTCAACCCTAGTCAACTCCTGGTCAAGTCAAAGTCAACGGTCAAGGTCGATAGTCCATGTTGACCCAACTCATCGAGTGCATCTAGCAACTCGTCGAGTCACCTGAGTAACTCGTCAACTCGTCGAGTTACCTATGTAACTCGTCGAGTTCCTTAATATCCAGAAGACCGCAAAATCATGCAGAACAAAACTCTAATCCTTCATTGCACTCATCCATAATGTTGAAAACGGGTAAACCCTACCTGACTCGTCGAGTCGACTAAGGGACTCGACGAGTTCCTTCAGTCCTTTTTGTGTTCAGTCCTTTCCAGTGGGATCCAAGGTCCCAAACTTCAAATCCAACCCCCTAGAGTTAAGATACCACGTAAAGTTGCTAACTTTACATCCATGCAAGGTATTAAAGGATAAAAAACACTTAATCAAAGCTTGTCAAGGGACTTAAAGCATGAAGGAGGGCCAAGACTTGATAAAGTTGGCAACTTTAAGTCCCCAAAGGCCCTGAGATGTCCAGATCTAAAGCCATATCTTCATATCATGCTCAAAACCAAGAATTGTACCAAACTAGGCTAATAATGGCCATAAACTTTCATAGAAAGAGATCTAAGCAATGGATTTCGACTTTATACCTTAAAATGGTTGCCATACTGGAGGAAATCCCGGATCTATTGCCTTTCACTCAATCCAACCTCTTCAAGCTTCAAGTTCCTTCCAAAAGAGCACCAAGAATCACTTTCCAAGCTCACATACACATAAAATGTGAGATGAGACGTGATTAGGGTTTCTCTGGACAAAGGGGTGATAAGGGAGGCTACAAATGAGGCTTAAGGCCTTTAAATAGGGTACAAACCCTGAAAATTAGGGTTTCCCTTTTCAGTTCCTACTCGTCGAGTTGGTGTCTTCCAACTCGCCGAGTAGGTCCTTCATCCCGCCTCCAATATGATTTCTACTCGACGAACTGGAGCTCCCCAACTCGTTGAGTCCCAGCCCAAAACTCTAAAAATGTTGAAAACTGACCAATACCTAAACTAAGTGTTACATTGTAGCGTATGTGTCATATTTTCGTGGTCACCCCTCGATTCCTAAGGTGTGTAATGCGTCTTTTTTCATAGTAATGTCGAAGAGCTTTGGGGTAGGATTGACGTTTGGTGGGGAGTTCATGTTCCTTCTCCAAATACATTATAGTCTTTTGTCACTTGAGCGGATTCGACTTGGTTGGTTAGAGGCCAACGCAAGGCATTTGATGCAGTTATCATTATGACTTTTTGCATTATGTGGAGTTTCAGAGAGATGGTTATTCTTAGGAAATCCTCTATATTTAATGATGTTGTTGATAAGAAAAAAAATTGGATTTCCAAAGGTGTAAGAAAGCTAAGTTATCTTGGGTGTCTTGGCTTCAAAATCCAAGTTTAGCTTGTACTTTGTTGTAATGGTATTTTAGCTAGCTTCTTGTTAGTTCTTTTAATAAAATTCTCATGTTCCAAAAAAAAACTTTTTTTGGTTGATGCAACTTTAATGGAAAAAATCACAAATAGTTTGTATGCTAGACAAGAAACTAAATAAATATTAATCTTTTTAAGAAATATAGTATTGTATTAGTTGTATTATATTTAATTGGTATTTTTTTTAACAATTGTAGTTTAATGAATGAATCATCACCATCAATGTATGAGATATGACCATTTTGTAATTTCTTTCTATGATTTTTTTCATAACAAAAAATAGCTTCATAGTGTTTGTCTTGCTCAAATCTTTACTCCATTAAACCAAAAGTCTTATAAAATATTTAATTATTAATGATTTTTAAGGTGAAAGATGAAAATATTAGTTTTGATAATTTACCGTCACTCTGGTTAAATGTTTTTTCCTAAAAATTCTTATATTATTATGTTTCTCAAGAAACACTTGTGAAATTCCGATATTAGAAACTATAAAACATGAATGAGATTAATATCATACAATTATATTTTAATTAATTTATTATTCTTTTTGGCTTCTGGTGTTTATTAATATGATATTAAATGCGCAAAAAATTGGATATTCTTTACAATCGGAGGCCCCATATAACTGCACCATTGACACCCCAGGGCCGCCATTTCCTCCGAGGGTATTGTCATATGTTAATAGGAATTTGATAGGGATTTGGTTTGGCCTTTTTTTTTCTATAAATTGATACTACTATATTAATAAGTCTCTACTTCTCAAACATATTAACTGTCTTTACTCAACTCCTCAGAACATTGTCTCATGTTAGTAGGAATTTGATAGGTATTTGGTTTGGCCTAGGACTTTATATTACTCTCAAAGATAGCAACTTAAAATTTGTTAGTTGTTTAGAAGTTAGAGATTATGGAGGGAATTTGAAACCACCTTACTCTCTTTATTCGTCAGGTATTTTACTCTTTTTATATTCTTTTAACCTATAATAACAATAATTGGGCTTTTCTTTAAACAACACTTTCAACTTTGTTTTTTCTTCAAAATACTTCATTCCACATTGTCTTCTATTGTGAGGATACCTCAAAATTGTCATGTCATGACCAATGGTCACTTTCACTTCTTATAGTACTAGTGACCACAGCCAATAATGACCACATGATTAAGAAATATATATACCTCTATAACTAATCGACCATTTTAAACAAAAAATTATATTATAAGAGAAACATAAAAGTTCCATAACCAATCAACCATTAGTTTACGATTTAATACTAAGGGGTGTTTGGGATTACTTATTAGCTTATAACTTATAACTTATTAGCTTATAAGTTAATAAGTAAGTGGAGGGTTACTTATGAAAAAATGACGTATTAGAGGTTATACACCGGATAAGTTACTTTCATCCAAACACTTTTTTAACTTATAGTGGTGTGGAACCATAATAAGTTGTTTTAAAAAGCTTAGCCAAACATCCCCTAAATACGCAGGTTAAAAACAAATTTTAGATGAAGCCAACTACATCTTGCCATCACTTTTACCTACCAGTACCTTTTTTGTTCCTATCATATTATTATTATTATTATTATTATTATTATTATTTCTAAGAAAGAAAATAAATTTCTCGTTGTATCCGATATGTTGCTAATTGGACTGGATTATTGTCAACATAAAGATTATTATATATATGTGAATAAGGACATATGAGCTAGGCTGGGTGAGTAGGTTACGACCTTGACGATGACATATGGAAGCTACTAGAGCTAGTCGAAATGACCATACATTGATGTTTTAAGTGATTTAAGGAAGATGGTTATTTTGGTAAGGTTTTTAAGATATCATAGGACTGTCTAATAACACATCGATTAAAATTTGTTTTTGAAATATATTAATGTCTAAATCACACTTTAGTGAATATAAATAGGGGATGCAAGCAATTCCCCATACCATAAGTACATGAGAGAGAAACCTCCAAATGGGATCAATATTTCAAATTATCATTGTTGTTCTCTTCACGCTTTCCTTCAAAGGTACTCATATTAATTATTTTTCTATTAATAGATTATATTCTTATCATGATTTTTCAATCTAGTCAACTATCTTTAGTCTATCTTAAAAAAATTCATATTGTAAAAGTTTTCTTGTAGGCTACGGTCAATGTGAAATAAAAGACATAACCGTTGGAACAGAAAGGACGTCTGAACAAATACAAGGTAAACAAGAATGGAAGGTGAGTTTCATAAACACTTGCAAATGCTCTCAACAAGCCCTTATCGTCTCTTGCAACGGTTACCAAACTGTTGAGAAAGTTGATCCAAGCATCTTTGCACCTGTGGGGAATAACAATTGCATCGTTAATGGAGGTCGGGCTATTGCACCTTTCATGATGGTCCAATTTCTTTATGCTTGGGACCCTCCCTTCATTTTCGTGCCAATATCGTCTCAAATTCAGTGTTGAGGGGTATTTATGTAATTTAAAAAAATAATGAATTAAGAAGTGGGTTTTCTTATCTTAATTGATTACGTGATCCCAAGATGAATCTTAGCAGCATATTGCTTCTTTTGCTGGTTCATATTAAAATCAAACTGGTGTATTCAAGGCCATGTTTGTTATGAGACACATAACAACATATCACTGGTTTATTGTGCTTGCCATGAAATTAAGTGTGAGTATGTTAATAGAGACAATTATTATTTATTTTTTTTTAGAAAAATTGGACATTGACTCGCTCTTGACGCGAATAGAAAAAAATGGTGTTTCCGACGGAAATATCCGTCGATATTCCATCACTAAACGGGTTTACCGACGGACTTTGTGTGGTAGGAAAAAGCCTCATGGATAATTATTTGTGACAGATTTCCAACGCATTTGTGATGGATTACCAACCGAATTTTACTTCCAAAATATACCGACAGATTGGCGACGGAATCTTCTTCGACCAGGTTTGACCATATTTTCTGGCCGATTACCGACGGACGATATTTTACAATACATTACAGACAGACTTTAGTTACGGATATTTTTGTCACTATCCGTCACTAAAACGATTTAAATTTGACAAAACTGTAAAAATTGTCTCTGTGGTATGCAATTTTTCCGGGTTTTGGTCTAAACCCTAATTTTTTTGGATTGGTGGTCCTTTTGAGTTAGTTTCGTTGTGTATTTGTCTCTCAAAAAATTGAAATGACTATAATACCCTTGGGGTATTTGTTTTCTATTTTTCTTTAATTTTTTTAAAATTTAATACATATTTATTTATTTTAATAATTAAAAAAATAAGAGGAGCCTCTCCCTCTCCCTCTCCCTCTCCCTCTCTCTCTCTCTCCACCACCTAAAACAAAAGTAAACCCACATCACTACCACCATATATTCTACTATATCTGGCATCAACGACGCCGATTTTATTGGAGCAACCTTTTTCGATGGACATTTTTCTAGTGCCTCATCCCACCATCTTAACATTCCCCTTAAACATATTTCTATCTTAGTTGGAGGAAACCAAAGTCGATCTCTTTCCATAACAGGCGACCTTTTCCATCAACGTTGTCGCTAGACGCCTCTACAATCACATAACAATCAACAAATGATTGAGAAATCAAATATGGGCCCACATTCACATTCACACTCACATTGACATCTTTGAATATGTTTTGAACAGGTTGATACTTGTCATATTGTACAACTTGAGCAGCAAGATACGGAGGGTACTAAAGAAGTACAGGCCCAACGTTTACAGGAATGGCTCGTTCCCATTTTGATGAACTGGCAACAGGTTTACCAGGCCGTTTTTGTACCATTATAGATGATGATGATGATGTTGGCCTCATTTGATGCATGTTCATGAATGTTTCATCCTCATCAGGCCATCTATGGTGCTCTCCTCCTACATTCTAAGCATCTAGTAAAAAAATTGTTTAGGATCATAAATTGGAATGGATTCTTCATTCATGAAAGCCAAAATGGAGTTAACATGCGATATTTCTCATTGAGGCATTTCATCGAGCATGATCAATGCAAGTTTGTAGAGTAGGACAAGAAATTGAGAAAAATGGAATTTGGGTTACTGCGTTTGCACCCAAAATGCCTAATTTGCGAGGTTTAAAATTCGATTTTTTGTCCATAGAATGGCACCCCTTCGAGGTGTAGCCCAGCTTGCCTTTGTGGCCATGGTTAAAACAATAAGATCATTAATCAAACACGCCAATATAGTTCTTTTTTCATACAATTCAAACTCATTAATCAATTGTAATGAGTAACAGGGGTAAATAGTTGACCTTAGTTTCAAAATTTGCAGGAAAACGTATTGATTATGGAGAGAGAGAGAGAGAGAGAGAGAGAGAGAGGGGTGAGCCCCTTTTATTTTTTAATTATTAAAATAAATAAATATGTATGAAATTTTAAAAATAAAAGAAAAATGAAAATATCCCAAAGGTATTACAGTCGTTTCAATTTTCTGTGGGACCAAATACACAACTAAACTAGCTCAAAAGGACCACCAATCCAAAAAAGAAATGGTTTTAAATAAAACCCGAAAACAAATGCATACCATAGAAACCCTTTTTGCAGTTTTGTCGTTCACATTTTACTCTTATGACCGGTTACAACCGGTCATAAGGGTAAAATGTGAACAATTTCAAATAATTCAGGGGTAAATCAAGCACAAAAAAATCAGTGACTTAATATGAACAAAATTGAAAGTTTGTTACCGTTTGAAGTCGTTATATCAACATTTTTAAAAAACAACTTATAACTGCTAGGACGAGTAATAAACTATGGGAAAATGCTACTGTAGCATAATTATCTTTTATATCTGGTCCGATTTGACCAACCATGTTGTTTTTTTTTCACAATTGACCATTAACATTTTACTATAGATGGCAATTATACCACCATGACTGATGTTAAAAGGTTTCCCGGTTCCTAATACCACATGTCATTTATTTTAAGTTTAACGACTTAATGATGTGTATATTTGGTCCATGTCATTTTAGTGAGATATATTAAATCAGACCTTTATTTCACTCATATCCTTCCCGTCGACCTCATTTCCTTTGCGAGAAGTAAACGGCGAGTCAACAGTTAGGGTTTTCAAAGTTACTTAAGATCGAGGCAGCAGTGTTTTCGATCGACTACTAAACGAAGCTACGAGCAGAAATGGCACAACCTAATCCTGAAGTTGGACTATTTGTGATGGTGGAACTAAATTACCAAGGTATATTTACTCGTAAACCTTTGTCTTACTTGGGGGAGTGAAAAGCTCCTTCAATACTGTAACACCCCAAGTCCAGGTATTTCTTGTGAACCTTAGCATATTGAGTATTGTTTCTTTTGGCCCTTGGTAGAGAAAAAGTGACGAAATGAGTACGCGACACGTACTAGAGTGTACGCTCAGCATACTCATGTGTGTGCTTTGGATGCGGAGGCCACCTAGTACGATGGGCGTACTAGGCCTAGAATGTAACCCTAATTTGGAGTGAGTCCCCTATATAAGGAATATGATGGCCTCATTTCTGGCCACCATCCCCAGAGAGAAAACCCTAAGAGTGCCCTAACCCCTGTCCTATAGCTTGTGTGTGAGTGTTTGAGCCTTGAGAGAGTGTTTGTGTGGTTTTGATGAGAAGAGAAGGTCTTGAAGAAGGAGGAGTTGGAGTCCAAGCTTCTAGATCTGAGCAAATCTGAGTGGATAGCTTCACATAGAGGTATAAAGCTTCAAGCTTTCTTACTACTTCGTTTTGTGCATTTCATGGAGTATCTTAGGGTTTTGTCCCAAGAGATGGAGACTTTATGTGATAATGAGCTCCAAAGACCTTGATCTACCCATTTTCGGTGTATTTTGTGGACTTGAGTGATAAAAATCTAATCTTGGACGTTAGGAGTAATCCATGCATGAGGTATGAGCTTCATGAGGCAAGATGATGGATGTTTTGAGTGTTAGTGACCCAATCAGCCATGCAAAGGCTTAAAGTCATTGACTTTATGGATTAAGAGACGTTAGAGAGTCCAGATCTGAGATATAAGCCTGTCTTAACTGATTAAGACCAAAAATGTGAGAAGAGTGGAACTGGGGCGTACGCTAGGCGTAAACCACGTACGTGCGGCGTAGGGGTCGGGCATCCTCGATGCATGCATGGCAGCCGAGTACGCGCAGCATAGAGATCGAGTACGCGCAGCGTACTCCCTGCCGTTGACTTTTGTTGACTTTTAGGGTTTGGTCAAAAGTGTGGACTATTAAGCCTATGGAGGGGTAAAATGGTCTTTTCACCCTTCTGTAAGTGTAAAAGAGTTAGTCTAGTTTTTGAGAGCCAATATTGATTAGGGATAATTATTATGTGCTAGGCGGAGGCTAGACTGGTGGGCAGAGTTCGAGGTTCCGAGTACGAGGTTTTCTTTTACTAGCTTACGAGGTGAGTCTTCTCACTATACTTACCTTGAGTGGTAGTCTTACGTGTGACCAGAGGGTCTTATGTGAATGAGTTGTATATTGAGTTATCCTTTTATTTGTTTGCGATATGTTTACTGTGTATTATATTGAGATGCTGAGCTGAGGGACCGGAGGGTCCATCTGAGTTGTGGGACTGGAGGGTCCCACTGAGACACATTGACCGGAGGGTCTTATTGAGTTATAGCCTCGAGTGGCTGATGTGCTGTGTGTGGTATTTTGGGGAACTCATTAACCTTTATGCTTACCGTGTTATGTGTTATGTGTTTCAGGTAGTTCCGAGGATCGCGGCAAGGCACCGGCATGATTTGTACACACTGGCGGGAGATTGTTTTTATGATTCTGGGAATGTGTTTTACTTGTTGACATTGAGACATATATGATTTTGAGAATTATGAAATGAGTTTTATTTTGTTTGAAAATGACAATTTTGTTTGAAAATTTACGACGTTACAAGTTGGTATCGGAGCCTTGGTTTGAGGGATTCGGATACACCCTCGGGTGTGTTTGGACTCAAACTGAGGATTTGAGAAAGATTTTCAAAAGAGATAAATTTTTCTAAAAATGAGAAAGAGTTTAAGAGAAGACGAGTCGGAGCAGTGTGTACAATCAGCCAGAGCCGAGCGGTGATTTCCCAAAATACCCTCATTTTTTTGTGTTATGAGATATTTTATGAGATATAATGCATGCTAGAGAATAGGCTAGGTAATTCATATATTAGGACTAGGGTGGCCTAATTTGTGATGCCTTAGCCTAGGGATTTCTGCTATCAGTGAGTTGTTCTGAGTATGAATATCTAGTAGGAGTGAGTCAATGAGAGGATTACTGTGAGAGTAGCTGGTGAGGCTTAGAGTACTTGTAATTGGGATCCGAGGAGGAGGATTTGGGATGAACACTGATGCGGTGTGGAAGGTAGTATTGGGCCCGTACTACTGGAAACACCGGATCAGTGAGCGACCCAAGTAAGAATCCTTAGGATGCTAAGGATCAAGTAGGGGCGAGTGATCGAGTGTGAGTATGCTCGAGCGAGTCTCTGATAATTTTGTGTTGTGTTTCAGAGACATCATGGTGGGTACGCGCCAAAACCCTGGTAGCAGTGGGAGTAGTGATGAGGAGATACGGAGGATGATCTACGAGGAGGTGGCTGCAGCTATCCGAGCAGAGATTCCATATATGTTTGGTTCTATCAAGACCACCCTGATTGAGACATTTGATGAGCATTACGTTGCTGTCACTGAGGCTGCTGTTGTTGCCGCCACTGCAGATGTCGCTGCTGCCAGGCCACAGGGAGGTGACTCGTTGTTGTTCCGGGAGTTCAGCAACACGAAGCCACCAGAGTTTGATGGGACTCAGGACCCAATTGTTGCGATGAGATGGATTTCTGACATCGAGGGGTGTTTCTATACTTGTTCCTATCCGGAACATTTGAGGGTACGGTTCGCGCTGAACCAGCTTCGCTTGGGAGCGAAGGACTGGTGGAAGTTTGTGACATCCAGTTTCACTTCTGCAGAGCTCACTGCAATGTCATGGGCGAGGTTTACTGCTATGTTTCGAGATGAGTATGTTCCCCCGGTGGAGAGGGAACGTTTGGCACAAGAGTTTCTGTCTCTCAAGCAGAAGACAGAGTCAGTGACTGAGATTTCGAGGATGTTCCACGAGAGGGCGATGTTTTGCACTGAACACGTGTCCACTGAGCAGGCACGTGTGAGCCGATATCTGAGCATACTGAGGAGGGACATACGAGAGTTCGTGGCGAACTCGCCGTATAAGACATTGGCCGAGCTTCAGGCCAATGCCAGGAGGAGGGAGATTGAGCTTGAGTTGCAGACCGGGGAGGAGGAGGAGTACCAGGGGAGGGACTGGAGACCAGTGCAGTCGCAGCCGGCGACGAAGCGGGCCAAGCCTGGTGATTCCAGAGTTGAGGGCCAGAAGAGCCACACTTGTGGCAAGTGCGGCAAGAGTCACGAGGGTTCTTGCCGATCGGGGATTTACTACAAATGCGGCAAGGAGGGGCATATGGCGAAGGACTGCCCTAAGGGATTCTCGGTTTGATTTCATTGCAACCAGACCGGCCACCGGAAGGCCGAGTGCCCTCAGCTCGTGCAGGGATCAGCCCAGGGATCTGCACCTACTTCTGTGCGTGCCACTGAGACTCGGCCAGCGAAGGCCGAGACACCGAGGGTTCGTGGGAGAGCCTTTCAGTTGACAGCGGAGGAGGTCCGCGCAGCGCCTGATGTTGTAGCTGGTACGTGTTCTTATTATATTCTTTTGAGAAATTTTGTGCTTATATTGTGATTGTGTATAGGTACTTTTCTTGTGAGTTATGTGCCTGCCTTGGTGTTATTTGACTCGGGTGCGAGTCGATCCTTTCTGTCATTAGCATTTAGTCGTCACATCAGTATCCGACGAGAGGCGTTGAGTCGACCTCTGAGAGTTTCCATAGCCGACGAGCATGCGATGTTTGGGACTGACGTGATTCGTGGATGTGAGCTTGAGATCTTCGGAGTTAAATTTCTGATAGATCTGGTACCGATCGCGATGTGGGATGTTTGTGTCATCGTAGGCATGGACTGGTTGAGTCGATTTGGAGCTGTGATCGACTGTGAGAGTCAGTTGGTGACCATACGAGACCCTAGTGGGGGAGTGCTTACAGTATATGGCGAAGGTACCCGATCTGGATCGGCGTTTTGTTCGGCCGCCAGGGCGAGACAGAGTCTACAGCAGGGCTGTATGGGGTTTTTGGCATATGTGATGGATACGCGGGCTGCTACAAAGAGATCGAGTTCTATCTCCAAGGTTCCAATAGTGTGCGAATTCCCATATGTTTTCCCGAGGAGATGCCGGGAGTACCTCCCGAGAGGCAGGTTGAGTTTCGGATTGATTTGGTACCGGGGGCGGCGCCAATTGCCAAGGCACCTTATCGCCTTGTGCCTCCAGAGATGCAGGAGTTATCCTCACAGTTGCAGGAGCTGTTGGGTAAGGGGTTTATCAGGCCGAGTAGCTCGCCGTGGGGAGCCCCGATCCTTTTTGTCAAGAAAAAGGATGGTTCACACCGGATGTGCATTAATTACCGCAAATTGAAAAGTTGACGGTCAAGAACTGTTACCCACTTCTGAGGATCGACGATTTGTTCGATCAGTTACAGGGGGCGCCTTGGTTTTCCAAGATCGATTTGAGGTCCGGGTATCATCAGATGAGAGTATGCGAGGAGGATGTCCAGAAGACGGCCTTCAGGACACGTTACGGGCACTATGAGTTTGTGGTGATGCCTTTCGGGATTACCAACGCACCGGCAGTGTTCATGGATCTCATGAACCGGGTGTGTAGGACCATGTTATATCGTTCGGTGATTGTGTTCATCGACGATATTTTGGTATATTCGAGGTCCAGAGAGCAACATGAGGAACATCTGAGAGAGATTCTGGGTATACTAATATCGGAGAGGCTCTATGCCAAGTTCTCCAAGTGTGATTTCTGGTTACGAGAGGTCCAGTTTCTGGGACACCTCGTTAACCAGAATGATATTTTGGTCGATCCGGCCAAGATTGAGGCAGTTATGAGATGGAAGGTGCCGAGATCCCCCACTGAGATCAGGAGTTTTCTGGGACTGGTCGGATACTATCGGAGATTTATCAGAGATTTCTCCAAGATTGCCTTCCCTCTCACCAGTTTGACCCGGAACTGCATTGCGTTTACTTGGGGTCCCGATCAGCAGACCTCATTTGAGACACTTCGCCAGAGATTGTGCGAAGCTCCTGTGTTGGCCCTTCCAGAGGGAATGGAGGATTTTGTAGTTTATTGTGATGCATCTATTACGGGCATGGGTGCGATTCTGATGCAGAGGGGGCACATAATAGCATACGCATCGAGGCAGTTGAAGCCTCATGAGACGAGATATCCCACCCACGACCTGGAGCTGGGGGCAGTGGTGTTTGCCCTCAAGATCTGGCATCACTATCTGTACGGGGTTCGGTGTACCATATACACGGACCACAAGAGTTTGAAGTATCTTATGGATCAGCCCAACCTTAACATGAGACAGAGGAGATGGTTGGATGTGGTGAAAGATTACGACTGCGAGATCCTGTATCATCCGCGCAAGGCTAATGTGGTAGCCGACGCCTTGAGCCGTAAAGAAGAGAGTACTCCGATCCGAAACGTGTGTATGAGGATGACAGTGATGGCTCTAGTCTTAGATATCATTCGAGAGGCCCAGGCGGAGGCCGTGAAACCGGAGAACCGCAAGAGGGAGCGGGTGATTGGGCAGATGTCCGAGTTTGTGACGGACAGTCAAGGACTTATGACCTTTCAAGGGAGGATTAGGGTGCCCTATACCGGCGGAGCTCGATGCACACTGATGGAGGAGGCGCATAGATCGAGATTCTCGATCCATCCCTGGGCCACTAAGATGTATTTGGACCTGAAGAGAGATTATTGGTGGCCCTATATGAAGAGGGACATTGCGTGGGTAGTCGAGAGGTGCTTGACCTGTCGTCGGGTTAAGGCCGAGCACCAGCATCCTCATGGCATGTTGCAGCCTCTGGAGGTTCCCCAGTGGAAGTAGGAACAAATTTCTTTGGATTTTATCACCAAGTTGCCGAGGACCGCGCGGGCGTCGACGCGATTTGGGTGATTGTGGACCGGTTGACGAAGAGCGCTCACTTTATTGCTATTATTGAGAGCTCTTCTGCAGAGAAGCTGGCAGAGATATATGTGAGAGAGGTGGTAGCTCGGCATGGGGTGCCGATATTTATAGTGTCAGATCGGGATGTGCGATTTACTTCCAGATTCTGGAAGAAGTTCCATAAGGAGTTGGGTACGCGATTGCATCTTAGCACAGCCTACCACCCACAGACAGACGGACAGAGTGAGCGGACGATTCAGACGCTCGAGGACATGCTTTGAGCATGTGTTATGGACTTCGGTGGAAGTTGGGACACATACCTACCTCTGGCTGAGTTTTCTTATAACAACAACCACCATTCCAATATCGGCATGCCTCCTTTTGAGCTCCTTTACGGGAGGAGGTGTCGGACCCCCGTCTGTTGGGGAGAGGTAGGGCAGCGAGTGATGGGTGGCACTGAGATAGTGCTCAAGACGACAGAGCAGGTTCAGCAGGTCAGACAGAGATTACTGACGGCTCAGAGTCTGCAGAAGAGCTATGCGGACAGGCGACGATCCGAACTCGAGTTCCAGGTTGGAGATTTCGTTCTCCTAAGGGTATCCCCGTGGAAAGGGGTGATACGGTTCAGGAAGAGAGGCAAGTTGGGGCCCCGATACATCGGTCCTTTCAGGGTGGCCGCTAGGGTAGGTAAGGTAGCATACCGCTTGGAGCTACCCGAGGAGTTGAGCCAGATCCATAACACTTTCCATGTGTCTCAGTTGAGGAAGTGTGTGGCCGATGAGACAGCAGTAGTGCCACTAGAGGACATTCAGGTGGATGCGAGCCTGAATTATATCGAGAGACCGATCGCGATTATGGATCGAAAAGTGAAGGTTTTGAGGAACAAAGAGGTGCCCCTGGTGCAGGTTCAGTGGCAACATCGGAAAGGGTCCGAGATGACTTGGGAGCCGGAGTCCGAGATGCGGGAGCAGCATCCGGAGCTATTTGAGGAGCATGACTTCGAGGGCGAAGTCTGATTCTAGTGGGGGAGAATTGTAACTCCCCAAGTCTAGGTATTTCTTGTGAACCTTAGCCTATTGAGTATTGTTTCTTTTGGCCCTTGGTATAGAAAAAGTGACTAATGAGTACGCAGGACATACTAGAGTGTACGCTCAGTGTACTCATGTGCGTGCTTTGGACACGGAGGCCACCTAGTACGTTGGGTGTACCAGAGGGTACAATGGGCATACTAGGCCCAGAATATAACCCTAATTTGGAGTGAGTCCCCTATATAAGGAATATGATGGCCTCATTTCTGGCCACCATCCCCAGAGAGAAAACCCTAAGAGTGCCCTAACCCCTCCTGTCCTAGAGCTTGTGTGTGAGTGTTTGAGCCTTGAGAGAGTGTTTGTGTGATTTTGAAGAGAATAGAAGGTCTTGAAGAAGGAGGAGTTGGAGTCCAAGCTTCTAGATCTGAGCAAATCTGAGTGGATAGCTTCACATAGAGGTATAAAGCTTCAAGCTTTCTTACTACTTCGTTTTGTGCATTTCATGGAGTATCTTAGGGTTTTGTCCCAAAAGATGGAGACTTTATGTGATAATGAGCTCCAAAGACCTTGATCTACCCATTTTCAGTGTATTTTGTGGACTTGAGTGATAAAAATCCAATTTTGGACGTTAGGAGTAAGCCATGCATGAGGTATGAGCTTCATGAGGCAAGATGATGGATGTTTTGAGTGTTAGTGACCCAATCAGCCATGCAAAGGCTTAAAGTCACTGATACATTGACCGGAGGGTCTTATTGAGTTATAGCCTCGCGTGGCTAATGTGTTGTGTGTGGTATTTTGGGGAACTCACTAAGCTTTATGCTTACCGTGTTATGTGTTATGTGTTTCAGGTAGTTCCGAGGATCGCGGCAAGACACCGGCATGATTTGTACACACTGGAGGGAGATTGTTTTTATGATTCTGGGATTGTGTTTTACTTGTTGACATTGAGACATATGTGATTTTGAGAATTATGAAATGAGATTTATTGTGTTTGAAAATGAAAATTTTGTTTGAAAATTTACGTCGTTACAAATACTATGACTTATTCTGAGTGTGTCGCTTTCCTGGAACGTTTCATGAATCAGAAGATTAAAAAACTTTACTATTGTGAACCATAAAAAGATTTATGTGATGGCATTCGACCTATTTTTGATGATGTAGATTACGCTGCTTTTATTTTTTATGCATATGGCACAGATGGCATAATTTATGTTTATGTTGACCATGATGGGGATGGAATTGGGGGAGGTTTGATGGAGAACATAATGAAGGTGATGATAACGACTCATGTGTTGATGGTGTGGAAAATGGAGATAATCTTAGGGATGTGGATGTTGAAAATGATGAAGATGTTATATCTATGAACAGAATAGCCCATGATCCTTTCTTGAGTCAATTACGTGTTGAAGGGGGTTTGAAAGATGAGGAAGATGAGTTTGGAGATGATGATAATGGGATGGATTCCCTACAGATGCATTCCATTTTCAATGAGATCTTACACTGGAAAAAACAAAAGCCCATACTAGGAATGAAATTTAATGATCCACAACATTTGAAAAGCATGTTGTGCAATTATAGAGTGGCTAATGGGTACCAATTATGGTTTGAAAAGAATGATAGACATAGACTTCTTGTTAGGTGTTGTAAAGGTGCATGCACATTTAGATTATGGGCCTCTTGGATGAATGATGAAGCTACTTTTCAGATCAAGTCTTTGAAGGATAAGCATAATTGTGCTAGGAATTTTAAGTTAGGATCATTGGTTACATATTCATGGATTGGGAGCCACTATAGCAGATAAATTCTACATAGGTAGAAAATGAGTGTCATGAAACTTAGATTAGCAGTGATCAAGAAGTTTGGTGTGAATGTGAGCATAGGGAAATGCAGCAGAGCAAAACAAATATGTAATGGAACTTGTAGAGGGTAATCTTCAGGATCATTATGCAAAACTTTGGCCATATAGCCAAGAGATTCTCAGAACAAATCTAGGATCAAGTGTTAAACTTTAGGTGGATCATATGCCAAATGGGAAGAACTAATTCAACAAGTTTTATGTGTGTTTTTGTAACAACCCGTTATTTCAAGTCAATGTAAGTCAAACTTGTTCAAACAAAAGTCTAAACTACAACCATGTACAAGTGAATTCACATCATAACAGTAATACAATAAGAACTTTGGATGCCAAGAATACAGGTTTATATAAGTTCATATGTTAACATATAAGTGTATATTGAAACCTATGTTTATTTAAGTTATTATAAGTCAACACAAGTCCACATATTAAAGCTAAAACCATAAAATATCACACTACATTTGAGTTTTCGGTTTAGGGAATCTAATCCCATGCCAAAACCGAAATCACTTCCTTTATGGAAGTGATGGCCGAAATCACTTCTTTAAGAAACGCCATGACCGAAATCCCCTTTGGAAATTAATATAGGACCGAAATCAAGGATTTTTCGGCCTTATAGGACCGAAATCTCTTTGTTTAAGGCTCATTAAGGCCGAAATCTACCCCTTATATATATATATATATATATATATATATATATATATATATATATATATATATATGTAGCCACAAACACTTCTCATTTCTCACTTTCAAGGCCGAAAACATCCTCAATTTCTCAAAACTCATACAGAACCTTCATATTGTAACGACCCAAAAATCAAGGGTAAAAAATTCATTTTTAATATAGCTAAAACATGGATACCATTTATTTTAAACATTTCAAATCATCATTAAGTAAAACATTTATCAGAGTTCATCCCAAAATCATTCATTGCGGAAATCATAGGTGTGTGCACTGCGATCAATCTGAGCCCTTCTTTTCCAAATCGATGATACCTGAAACCAAAACTGTAAACCGTAAGCACAAAACTTAGTGAGTTCCCCAGAGCATACCCCACACGCAATCCACATAACACATATCATATTAGCTATAAAAGCTATCTCTACCACATACCACATATCATATTAGCTATGCAAGCTATCTCTGCCACATACCACATATCATATTAGCTGTAAAAGCTATCTATACCACATACCACATATCATATTAGCTATACAAGCTATCTCTACCACATAACACATGTCATATTAGCTGTAAAAGTTATCTCTACCGCATACAACATATCATATTAGCTATAAAGTTATCTCTACCATATAACACATATCACATTAGCTGTAAACGCTATCTCTACCGCATACCACATATCATATTAGCTATAAAGCTATCTCTACCATACAACATGAGCTATAAAAGCTATCTCTACCACATATCCCTGCATAAGGATGTCATAGGCTCCCCAACATGGTCTTACACCTAAGTGGCATGGGCTCCCCCCATGGTCTTTCCCTGCTGGACAGCCATGGGCTCCCCCACATGGTCTTACATCCAAGTGCCATGGGCTCCCCACATGGTCTTTACCTGAAAAGCCATGGGCTCCCCCACATGGTCTTACATCCAAGTGTCATGGGCTCCCCCTATGGTCTTTCATGCAAATATCACATAAACAAATAGCATAGCACATAGCATATAACCAACTAGCATACCACATATCACTACATCATTTAGTGTACCACATATCATAAAATGGGTCGGCCTTGGTGCCTTAGACCCATTGGTATGGTGAAAATACTCACCTGACACTGTTGAAGTCTCGCGGATAAAACTCTAGCTGCTGGTTGACAGGTTCCCGAACTGTCAATCATCAAAACGACACCCAATTAATAATTGGGTTCAAATACACAACCATAATCTACACTTGGGGTAAGTGGACCATTTTACCCCTAACCTAGCTTGGTTCAAAACCAAGGCCCAAACTCACACCCTGAAGGCCCAAAAGCCCAATAGTCAACCAAGGCCCAACATATGACCCAATTTTCCAAATTGGGCCCAAACCTCTACATGGACTTATTTTAAGGCCCAACCAATTATTCTAGTCCAAACAATTGGCGATCTGATGGCCCAATAGCTAATAATCCTCAAGGCCCAATTATGGCCCACTTATGGCCCAATTTTCCAAATTGGGCCCAAGCCTCTCTAATGGGTCTTATCCTAAGGCCCAATAAGTTCCTTAGTCCATAATATGTTCCCAATTGGCCTACAAAGGCCCACATCAGCTTAGTCAAATAAGTGGCCCAATAAGAACCCAAACCTAATTAGGGTTTTTCACATAAAATGTCAATTAGGGTTAAGTGTTCCTACTTAACCCATTAAGGACTTATTCCCTTAAGTCCAAACATACAATGAAATCGGGCTTGAGTCATATCTTCACTGCAATGGTCCAAAATGCGGGTCCCGATAAGTCCAAACCAATAATTCCAAAATTAGGGTTTTCTAAACTCTAATTAGGGTCTTCAACCTAATCATAGCCCAACAGGTCCAATACTAAGTCCTTAGGCCCATTAGGGTTTCATAAGGCCGGCACCACCCACTACCACCTCGGGTAGTGGTGGTCAACGGCGGCTCACGACGGCGGCCACCACCTCACGGTGGTGGTTACGAGTTTCTTTTATTATTTTCGCATTGGTTACAATATTACAAGGCAAAAACCTGAATAACACACACACACACACACACACAGTCACCCTAGTGGTGGTCGGCGGTGGCACATGGTGGCAGCCATCACCTCACGGTGGTGGTGGTGGTGGTGGCTGTTTTCAGTTTTTCGGCCAAATGAAACCACACCCAACATACTATTTGTTCGCAAAACAACCCCATTGTTGGCCGCCATGGTGGCGCATGGAGACGGCAGCAGCGACATCACCGACGACAACCACCATGGCTGGCCGCCATGGTGGTTCTTCTTGGTCACCGGCCAACAACACCCATATATACAGCTTGCAATTGGCACACCATCATGCACACAGACTGTAACCAAACACGCACCCCTTTCCGTCGACAGAGCTCTCCACGAAACGTTGGCGACCACCAAAAACTCGACAGCAGGCCCACCGTAGGGAAACGACGACAGTTCACACAAAATAAAGAAATGCAACCGCAACCACCCTCTCGACGACAATCACAGGTCAGAGGCGACAGCAATGCGACGGCGGCGGACGTGGGTTGAGGCAGCAACCCAAACGCGAATAGCAACATCACCCACGAACGAGCTTTCCGATCTCTTCGTGACTCTTCGTCTTCGCCGGCGACGGAATAAGGTGGCTACTCCGGTGATTCTTCGGTGGTGGTGAGGAGATGGCGGCTGGGAGAGAGCGGGAGCCATAAGGTGGCAGCTGTTGCACATTAGGGTTAGGGTTTGTATGGCGAGGGTGGTGGGTTATAAACCTCGTCCATTTCAAATCTTTTGCACACTTACAAGTTTGGTCCCCCCCCCCACCATAGAACATTTTCAAATTAAGCCCAAAACTTATATTTTATGCCCCTGCTCCCACAATTCCTTTCATTTTGAGTCCAAAAGTTACTAATTACACCCTGCCTTCTAAAATCCTTACGAAATAAGTCCTGAATTTACCCTTTTAACCCCCGAATAGTCCAATTTATAACATTCGGCTCCCCAAAACCAACTCCCCGCTAAATAGTACGGATTTACTATTCATTCATCAATTTTTATCTATTTATATATATTTAATAAACAAGATGTTACACATATCTTCATGAGATTTTGCCCAGATTCCTTCAAATCTTCATAATTTCCTCAAGAACATTCATACTTTCCTTCAAATCTTCAAGTTTTCACCAAGAACACCCAAGAACACCTTTAGATATTCCTAAGGACTATTGTAAGTATTTCTTACATAATCTAGTGTTGTCTAACACTTTAATTAATTATTAATATTAATTTAAATACGATATCGTGTATAATTATTATAAGGATACGACTATTCACGCGGGTTCTAATCCGAGGATCATCGCTGCCACTTCGTATCCAAACGAGAACACACATTCGAGGTGAGTTCATACCACTACGTTTTCACTATTTTCCCATGTTTTTAGGGGGGAATACAAGTAAAATACAAGGAATCTTGTGTTAACATTCAAACGATTTCAAATGTTTCAAACTATTATAAATTGTTTCAAGCTATTCTAAATTATTCCAACTGTTTCAAGTATTGTTTTTACCAAAGCATAATTATATATATATATATATATATATATATATATATATATATATATATATATATATATATATATATATATATATATAAGGTTTAACAGACTTAGGAATGGTGTTTTCGCCTTAACTCTTGTTCCTTGTTTGGTTGTGGGCTTAGGGTAAAATCACTTGTCCGACTGTCTTTTTAATCTCAGTTATATATATATATATATATATATATATATATATATATATATATATATATATATATATATATATATATATGAGTATAAAACTTTAACCCTTTTTGTAACATGCAGAGCAAAAGGGCATTTTCATAAATATTTTCATTACATACGGAACTTACTAATAAACTATAATAGGTATAGTTTATGGAACACACAATACTAATCTACTAGTTCAAGAAACAATACAAGAACATACATAATAAACTATAACAGGTATAGTTTATGGAACACTTACATCATTTTTACTAAATTCAGAGATACAATACAAAACAAACATATAAACTATAATAGGTATAGTTTATGGAACATACGTACTATTTTACCAAGTTCAGGTTACACTACAGAAACAAACATATAAACTATAATAGGTATAGTTTATGAAACATACATGCAGTTTAATCATTACCAACCAAGCCCTGAAATTATAATCAGAGTCTCATGGAGGGCGAGCGTGACACTTGTGTATAGATCTATATGGGACTAACAATCCTGCACCTAAACTGTTAGCTACAGTTAGGCCGGCAGGCCTGGGGTGACAAATGTCGTACCATTTCCGACGCCAGAAGAACATCGTTTCAGGCCATCTTAGGTCATCAAGCATGGTTATAATAACTCACAATTTGATATTGAACAATATGATTAGTGTAAGAATACATAAACAACTTCAAGTAGTTTTATTAAATAATAGAACTACAATACAGTAGTTTACATTACAGCTGGTGGAATCCAGGCACGTACATTTACAAAGTTTTCATACAAGTACACTACGGTATACTATTTTCCGGTACAGAGAAACTTACATATCAAAGAACCATTCATTTTCACTTGGTTTTATTTAATAATAATAAGACTACGATATACTATTACTGAGTACAACCATAATTACACATTTTGGTCTTATGGTATTAAGACTACAATTCATTTACAACAGAAAATATAAGATTTTCTGAAAGAACATACTTACATTTTCAAAGAACAACAGACTGATTTCAAATATAAACATGCTTATGAACTCACCAACTTAAATGTTGATACACTTTCAAAATCACTTGTATTCTCAGGGAACCAGTAGACAGGTACCATTACAGGTTTTGAGAAAATGGAGCATTATACGGTTACGTCTTATAGTTTTTGCTATACACTTTTGTTGTCAAGTATACATTGATTTGAACACAGATGTAAAAACTATACTTTATCAATGTAATGGTTGTTGCTTTGGTTACTATTATTCAATTGTTGTGATAATGTACATGACATCATCCACCCTCGAACGTTTCCGCCCTTCCGGTTTGGGGGTGTGACAGTTTTGATGCTGTGAAAAAAGGTGGGAAGGAAGGTTGTAAAAAGAATTGGACTTGATGGGTGTTTCTTGAAAGGAATTTGTAAGGGGGAGTTGCTTTGTGCTATAGGTAGAGATGAAAATGACAAAATCTTTCCCATTGCATGGGCAGTGGTGTGTGTTGAGAACAACCAGAATTGGACGCGGTTTTTAGATCTTCTTATTGATGATCTTCATTTAAACTTAGGAAATTGATACTCTTTAATGCCAGATCAACATAAGGTAAGTGTTTTTATTATTTGATCTTTTAATTCATGACATTTCTTATTAGGGAACATAATGATAAATCATTCGCTCTGTACATGGTTTAATTGAGGCTTTGAAGGAGATGATGCCTTTTGTATAGCACAGACAGTGTGCTAGACATATTCGTTACATTTTACTTAAGAGATATAGTGGGGCCCACTATGAGACACTGTTTTAGAGAGCATCAAAGGAAACAACTGAGAATACCTTTAAAGCTCCGATGAAAGAGTTGGAAATTTAGAATCCAGAAGCACATAAATACCTGATGGACAAGAATCCAAAAACTTGGTCCAGGGCATACTTCCAACCAGGGAAATGTTGTGACTCAGTTGATAATGGCATATATGAGAGCTTTAATGTTGTAACTGTAGATGCTAGAAAGAAGCCATCTATAACTATGTTAGAAGAGTTAAGATTGTACATGATGGAGATATTGTATAATAACAAGGTTAGAGGTCAATAATGGGGTAATAAAATTTGTCCAGAAATAAGGGATAGGGTAAATGAGCTTAAAAAACACATGAGACATTTTGAGGTGTTAGCAAGTGGCTTAAATCAGTTTGAAGTGGGGAGAACAGGTGAGGCATTTGAGGTTGACATTGACAGAAGGATATGTTCTTGTAGGTTGTGGCAGTTGAACGGGTACAATATGTGCATTCTACAGCATACATCTCCTACCTAAATAGGGATGTGGAAGCATATGTGGATGTGATGTTTACTACAACCACATACATGAAAAGTTACAAATACATAATTGCAACCTTGAATGGAAGTGACTTGTGGCCACATACAGAATATATCCCACCTTTGCCACCTATTAATAGGAGAATGGCTGACAGGCCAGTGACTAAAAGAAAGAGGGGTGTTGTTGAAAGACTTGCTAGCCATAAGGTATCTAAGGCTGGAAAGAAAATTAAGTGTAGCATATGCAGGGAGCCCGGTAACAACAAGGCCACTTTCCCTACAAAAGGACCAGATCATGTTAACACAAGGAAGAAAAAAAAACAAAAGGTTAGTGAATGTGGCAATAATGGAGTAGGTGTCAATCAAGTCTGTGGTAGTGTACAAGGGCATATACTATCTTTAATGTTAATTGAAGTATAATATGCATTATAAGAAAATATTAATGTAACATTACTTGTAGGTTAATAAAGGATGGAAGGAACATGAGGAGGTGGAACTCCCTCCAATTGAGGTACAAGTTACTGCAACTGAGATGCCAGTTAATCCAACTGAAGAAGGTGGTTTTAATGCACAATTTGGTCCATTAGTGGTAGTGCACAAGTTCAAGTGATAAGGGAAATCCATGAGAAATCTATTTTTGAAATATTGAAGGGGATCAGGAAAAGAAAATCTGAAAGAATCATAAAGGTGAATTTGAGCAAGAAAGTTAGGGTGATAATGATTTTGGAAAATCATAGGAGAAACCACTTGCTATAGTTTAGGGTTAATATGTTTGATCCTTTTATGTGTGATATTGTGTGATGCTTTCATGCTTTGACCTTGTTATGTGAAAGATCCACACTTTCATATTTGACAATTGTTACTCCAAAACATGTTACTTGCATATTCATAAAAACAATATTTTACATTGATAACTTGTTTACATAAGACTGGATACAAACTGACTATTATAAAGTGTTATATATTACATAACTTCCCAGGATACTATAATTTATACATACATGAGTACAAAATACAATAGTTTCAAACTATTCAAAATCTTCCAACGGTATACGATTATACTGGTTACTTATCTCCTGCAATTTGTTAAACATTGAGAGGGGTAAGCGGTGACGCTTAGTGAGTTCAACAATAGATACAATATAACGTTATACCATATATATACTTCAATATGGCAGAAGCAAAGAGGAACAAGAAACAACAAAGGCATATGTGAATCATGTGACAAACTTTCCATATCAATCAATGATTTGATTCAAAGATATACGATCAATGAGACATGACAATTTCTGTACTTGAAATACATCAATAAAGCTTCGGCCCAAATGGCACAGAAGACATACACTTTCTGATTTAAACATTTTGGTAGATTTCAGGCTGAAAGCCCTGTCTAACCTTCTGCCAATACCATAGAATAGAAGTCATTATCTTACGAGACATGCTCTACATGGCGAGAGGCTACATACCAGTACCACCATGAATCTAAGTCCTTTCACTGATCACACGGTCAAAGGTATAGCTTTGCTATCATATATAGCAGAAATAATAACAACGGGAAAGCACATAGCACATATAACACATAACATACAATTGTTCCTATATATTGAACTCACTGTGAATTAATCGGGGGTTAAAATAGTAATTTTGTGCAGCACTTCGTTACTATAATTAGCTTTCTTCAATGAAAACCGGGCCCTACGAGGGTTGGGCTTTAAACCGAAAAGATAAATTTCCCGGGCTCTTCGGGTACTTCGGAACGTGTTTCGGGGTTTGGGTATGATCTCGGGGCTTCGGGGGAAGTTGGAATGGCTTAAAAATGGGTTTAGGAGTGAAAATGTGAGAATTTTCCAAACTTACCCGGGAGGTCTTGCACCCTCCCTTATACAGCATGCGAGACCGCGGATCAACGGCTGAGAATGAGACACGCGGCAGCAGATGCGAAGGCCAGGTAAATACTTGGCATTTTGTACCAAAAAGATAATGCCTCCAAAGTTTTAGGGCAAATACCACTGCAGCGAGTTCGAGATCATGAGTGGGATAATTATTTTCATAATATTCCAGTTGTCTTGAGGCATAGGCTATCACTTTACCACGTTGTATCAACACACAACCGAGTCCCAATCTTGAAGCATCGCTATATACGAAGAAATCATCATCACCTTCTGGGAGTGATAAGATTGGAGCATGAGTCAAAAGATCTTTTAGAGTTGAGAAAGCTTTTTCTTGGGCTTCACCCCATTCGAACTTCACTTCCTTCCGTGTAAGACTCGTGAGAGGTACGGCTATACGAGAAAAGTCTTTAATGAATCTCCGGTAATATCCCGCGAGACCCAAGAAACTACGAATTTCGGAAGCATTACGGGGCACTTCCCAATTTTGAATAGCTTCGATTTTGGTAGGATCTACGGATACACCGTCACCAGAAATAACATGGCCGAGAAATTGAACTTGGCGAAGCCAAAATTCACATTTCGAGAATTTAGCATATAGTTTCTCCTTTCGAAGAAGTTCTAATATCGCACGAATATGTATGGCATGATTAGCTTCAGACTTGGAATAAATTAGAATATCGTCAATGAATACGATGACAGATTTATCGAGCATTGGGCGGCATACCTGATTCATTATATCCATGAATACAGCAGGAGCGTTTGTCAAACCAAACGGCGTGACAAGGAAGTCATAATGTCCATATCGAGTACGAAAAGCAGTCTTCGGTACATCCTGCTCGTGTACTTTCAACTGATGATAGCCAGATCTTAAATCAATCTTCGAGAAATAGCTAACACCCTGAAGTTGATCAAATAAATCGTCAATGCGAGGTAGTGGGTACTTGTTCTTAATAGTCACCTTATTTAGCTCACGGTAATCAATACACATTCGCATCGATCCGTCCTTCTTTTTGACAAACAATAATAGAGCACCCCAAGGAGAGGTACTCGGTCGAATAAAGCCTTTGTCAAGTAGTTCCTGCAGTTGGATCATCATTTCTTTCATCTCAGCTGGCGCAAGACGATAAGGAGTCTTTGCAATCGGGGCAGCACCAGGCACCAGGTCAATTCGGAATTCTACTTGCCTGTCCGGAGGAAGTCCAGGCAATTCTTCAGGAAAAACATTTGGATATTCTTTAGCAATGGAAACATCATTTACCGTTTTCTTTTCCTCTTTTGAGATATCAACTGTGTAGGCCAGATAGATAGAACACCCTTTCGATATGAATTTACGAGCTTTGAGGAAAGAGATTATTTTTAAGATTCTTTGTTCACCGTAGACATAGACAGGATTCTCCCCTTTAATGGGAATACGTACTATCTTTTCATAGCACAAGAGTTCTGCGTGGTTCTTTGACAACCAATTCATGCTGAGAATAATGTCAAAGTTGGGCAAGGAGATAGGAATCAGATTAGCAAGAAAATTGTAGCCTTCAATTTCTATAACACAATTCCTATAGACTTTATCAGCAAGTAATGATATACTTTCCGCAGTATCTACGTGAAATGGTTGCGCGAGTGCATAGCAAGCAATTTGAAAAGAATGCGCAAATTCATGAGATACAAAAGAATCTGAGGCACCAGAATCAAATAAGATGTGAGCAGGTCTAGAGTTAACAAGAAATGTACCCGTCACAACATTCGGGTCCTCGCGTGCCTCTTCTATGGTAATCTGGAATGCACGACCCTTAGCTTTTGGAACCTCCTCATTTTTAGTTGGAGTACCCTTTTATTGTTGAACAGGAGCTTGACTTCTCGCCGGTTGTTGAACAGAAGCTTGACTTCCCGTCATCTGGCTAGTAAGAGTAGGGAAAAAATGCTTCTTGTGGCCAGTAATACCACATGCATAACAATTAACATCCTTCCTTGGGCAAGCTGGCTTTATGTGACCCGTTTCTCCACATCCATAACAGACAACGGATTCCTTGTCTATTTTGCATTGTCCCGGATAACTCCTTCCACAAATGCGACATAAAGGCGATTGAATAGAAAAAGATTGTGATCTACCGCGGCCACGAGGGGCATTTTATGTTTGCACTTGATTACCAGGTTCAGTCCGAACGGATTGAGCTGGTAGAATAGAGGGAACAGGAACAGTTCTTTCAGTACGTGATGCTTCGGAACAGTAAAAGTGGCACCACGTATTTCTAAGTCATGCTCGCGTCTTCGAGCATACTCAACGGCTTTATTGAATGACAAAACTTCCCGATTGGCAACGAAATCGTGGATTTCGTGCCGTAGTCCCTCCATGAATAACTGAATTTTCTTGTCTTCAGTTGGAATGTACTTTGTAGCAAACCTTGCTCTTTGATTAAACTGAGTTTCATACTCATTCACAGTCATTCCTCCCTGTTTCAGCTCGAGGAATTCCTTCTCCAATCTCCTCCTCATGTCTAGAGGACAATACTTCTCTAGCAAACGAGTTTTGAACATTTCCCAGAATAAATTCTCCTGGTCAAACCCGTTGAGAGCTTCATATGTTGCTTCCCACCAGACCAAGGCTTCTCCGACGAGCATTGCAGAAGCATAATTAGCCTTGTCTTCATTATCCACATGAGAAATACGAAACACTTTCTCTGTGTTCTGGATCTAGGTAAGAACAACAATGGGATTAAGAACACATGAAAACTCCGTAGCACCACTACTCTTGAAATCTTTTAGCGAGGGACGCTTCACCTCCCCTTTTGAAGATTCTCCACTGGCTTTCTCTTTTCCTTTAGCACCATTCTTTTTGTGTTCTTCGAAAGTCTGTCGAATAATACCAGTAACTTTACCCAATAGTCGCTCCTCAAGAGGAGATACTGGAGTATTTACTTCATCAGGTTGAGGACCTCCACCCACCTCAGGGGTATGGCTACCCACTTGTTCAGCCATTGTTCTGCAATATGGAGTAACATTGTATTTTAGAATATATATTAGGGTTTATCATTACCTAATACTCTACTTAAGTCTTTCCTAAGGTTTGTATCATATACTTACAATGAGTCAGTTCATATATTGAAATTCCAATAGTTTAAGTCTAAATACCAATCCGTGGAATTTAGTTCACTTAAACTACTGCTCTAATACCATGATTGAAAGACCCACACTTTCCTATTTGACAATTGTTACTCCAAAACATGCTACTTGCATATTCATAAAAACAATATTTTACATTGATAACTTGTTTACATAAGACTGGATACAAACCGACTATTACAAAGTGTTATATATTACATAACTTCCCAGGATACTATAATTTATACATACATGAGTACAAAATACAATAGTTTCAAACTATTCAAAATCTTCCAACAGTATACGATTATACTGGTTACTTATCTCCTGCAATTTGTTAAACAATGAGATGGGTAAGCGGTGACGCTTAGTGAGTTCAACAATAGATACAATATAACGTTATGCCATATATATATACTTCAATATGGCAGAAGCAAAGAGGAACAAGAAACAACAAAGGCATATGGGAATCATGTGACAAACTTTCCATATTAATCAATGATTTGATTCAAAGATATACGATCAATGAGACATGACAATTTCTGTACTTGAAATACATCAATAAAGTTTCGGCCCAAATGGCACAGAAGACATACACTTTCTGATTTAAACATTTTGGTAGATTTCAGGCTAAAAGCCCTGTCTAACCTTCTGCCAATACCATAGAATAGAAGTCATTCTCTTACGAGACATGCTCTACATGGCGAGAGGCTACATACCAGCACCACCGTGAATCTAAGTCCTTTCACTGGTCACACGGTCAAAGGTATAGCTTTGCTATCATAAATAGCAGAAATAATAACAACGGGAAAGCACATAGCACATATAACACATAACATACAATTGTTCCTATATATTGAACTCACCGTGAATTAATCGGGGGTTAAAATAGTAATTTTGTGCAGCACTCTGTTACTATATCTAGCTTTCTTCAATGAAAACCGGGAGTTTTCTTGAAAATCGGGCCCTGAGAGGGTTGGCTTCGAACCGAAAAGATAAATTTCTCGGGCTCTTCGGGCACTTCGGAACGTGTTTCGGGGTTTGGGTATGATCCCGGGGCTTCGGGGGAAGTTGGAATGGCTTAAAAATGGGTTTAGGAGTGAAAATGTGAGAATTTTCCAAACTTACCCGAGAGGTCTCGCACCCTCCCTTATATAGAATGCGAGACCGAGGATCAACGGCTGAGAAGGAGACACGCGGCAGCAGATGCGAAGGCCAGGTGTCCGATGCGAGGCGAGGCAGGTGGCTTCGGATACGAGGAGTCAACAAACACACGTCGGTCTTCGGACGTGCCACGATTCAGATGACTCAGGGAGATCGGACACGGGGCAGGCATGCGAGATGGGGCGACGTGGCCGAACCTAAGCCATGCGAAATTCCTCGGTTTTTGGGATTTTCTCGAATTTTGTGCCCCGAACTTCTAAAATTCATAACTTTTGCATACGAGCTCCGTTTTTGACGTTCTTTATATGCACGCGTAGGTAAAATTATGCTCTACAACTTTCGTTTAGACTTCGTCGGCTAATTTTTACTTTATTTTTAATATTATTATTTTTAACAAACCAGGACAAGAAAATCCGTTAAAAATTCATAACTTCTTCATCTGACGTTCGTCCTCGTCAGTCTTTTTACCGTTGTACTACTATTGAGGAGAACTTTGATTCTCGTTTAGGTTGTGTCGGCTAAATATTGCTCGATCTTTATTTTGAGTTTTTAGCTGTCTACTGCTATTCCGAAATTTAGAAAAATCATAACTTCCTCATACGAAGTCAGATTTGGACGTTCTTTTTATGAAAATTCTCAATTTAACAAATACTACGACTTTTATTTATATTACTAAGGCTAAAAAGTAGTTTATCAAAAACTCACTTTTTACGTCATTCGGTGTCGTGCCGGTTTTGTTGCGGATCTTCGATTGGTCATAACTTCTTCGTCATAACTCAGATTTCGATGAGGTTTTCGCCTAAATGCTTCTAATGAAATTATCTACAACTTTGAATAATAAAATTCTACTTATTTCAAATTTTATATTTTCGTTAAATTTCGATATTTTAACTTTTAATTGGAATCTCATAAGACTTCCAATATTTTCCGAGTGATTCTAAACATAGTTTTACTTCATTTCTAATAAAACTATCTGTTAGAACTCAATACTCAATATCACATAATATTTCATAATATTATTTACTTTTAACATTTACAAAACACGATTTCAAAACGTGTATGTTACATTATGTTTTCAATAAGTACAATGTAGTTTATGAAAAAGTAAAATATATGAATGTTGATTGCAAAAATACCCATTACCATGGGCATTTTTGGTGTTTATGGAAGTTTTTTATGCAGTTTATGAACAAGTAAAAATTATGAATGTTGATTCGGAGCTGTGTTTTGCCATATATCTTTGCAGACTGAGAGGTGAGTTTTCCTCACTGTACTTTTGGGTCGAAGGCACCAATGTTGGCCCAGTAGATTATGTATCCTGGTTTAGGATGTTGTTATGCTATAGTGATCTGTTAAGATCTGCATATTTATCTGTTTGATGTTATATGTTTATCTGTTACGAATATGTTGACATGGTATGGTTGGGTTGAGGTAGTACTGCTTTGTACGGTAGCCAATAAACCCGGGAGCAAGCCAGACATAAGTTGTGGGCCTGTAGGGCAAATCAGACTTATGTTGTGGGCTCAGGAGCAAGCCTGATATGAGTTGTGGGCCTGAAAGGCATGCCAGACTCATACTATAGGCTCAAGGGTAATCCAGTCTGTTAGTTGTGAACCCAGTATATGTTGTTATATGGTGTGTGTTGATACTTTGGGGGAACTCACTAAGCTTTGGTTTACAGTTTCAGTTTATTGTTTCAGGTACTTCAGATGATCGTAGGAAAGAGAAGGTGTGATCGTGCACATCTTCATGTTTTGTGTTATGGGATCTTGGGAAAACTCTGATATTAAATAATACTTTTGAAACAATGACTCTTTTGTAAACAATGTTTGGTAAATGGTTGATTTTAAAATTTTTAAATTTCTATGATTTTGGGGTGTTACACCAGATCCCCGGTCCAGATCCGTCACCAAGACCCGGCGGCCTGAGCTGACGTCGCAACAATGATGATGTCGAGTATGGAGAAAATATAAAATGTGCATATATGCATATAAGCATATTGTAATGAAATCGTGTTTTGTAAATGTTAAAAGTAAATAATATTATGCAAATTGAATCAAATAATAATATGCAAGGTATATCTATAGAAGTATTTACATATATTTCATTACAATATGCTTATATGCATATTTACCAACATCGCCAAAATATAAAATGTGCATATATGCAATATAGATATAATCATATAATCTTTCTATACGCTTGAAGGTTGTAAATATACTAAGTGTTTCTTTTATTATTTGTAAGTAGATGAATGTAGTATAGATGATGAACTAAGCAGCACAAAAATAAAATCTCTTGGAGGTTCAACAACAATATAGTGGATACCCAATTGATAAATCGGTGGAGCATAAAGAGAATATTATATTTGATACAGTTCAAAAAAGAATTGATAATACGTTCAATATGCAAGGAAAGTAGAATTTCAACAATAGACTAGGATCCAAGAAAGAAGTGAATGGAATCGTCTGCAACAAGTCATGTATTATGTAGTAGAGCATGTAAAGCAGACAAGTGCAATTTTGACACGTTGAATGGAGACAAAAATAAGCAAAAAAAGAAAATGACTTCTTGTCCTGCAATTAAAGATAGCTTTCAAAATTATGGTCGGGGTAAAAGATATTGCATCAAGATCTTTGTGAATATGCAGAATCATAGGTGTGATCGATTTTATAAACCTGAAAAACATCAAAATCAACTTTTCAATTCAGTAGTATCTTTTTTCATAATTCTGTAAATTAATTTCAGTTTTTTAAAAACACCGTTTTTGTAAGTTTGTTGTTAAAACAAACACTTGATGACAATGACCAACTAACCCTAACCAATTGTCTACTAATCCTAACCGAAAATTTGGTCGGGGCTATTGTGAAATAAGAAACAAAGAAGAAATGTTGACAAAAACAATCATATATATCCTTAACAAACAAAACAAATTACAAATTACAAATTACAAAAACAATGCACAATTTGCAACCCTATTTGCTCCCATGAGCAAAGAGAACCCTATAACAAATTAACAATGAATGTTTTTACACTAGACAATACTCAAATCTGTGAACAAAACTATCCAATAATTAATACAAAAAATAAAACCCCACCCATGTAGTGTAGTATACCACCAAACCAATGAATAAATGGGCTTCTGGCCACTTATCAGAACCCTTTTTGTCCTTGAAATAAACAAATAAAAAAAGTTCCTTCACCTCCAATAGCAGAAAAGAAAACGACAATGAAACCTGTAAAATACATCAACAGGTATAATTTCAATCATCAATCCATCTCAATGCACACATAAATACAATACACACAAAACAAGACATGACATTAGGTTATATAGTATAAAAGATTTAATCCTTATTCTGCTATGACTTTCACCTAAAACATCCATATTTATCAAGAAAATGAACTAGGTGTTGAGGGCATTGTCGTCTTTTGCATAGAGATGAGGAGGGCACTCATGTCTTTTCGACAAATAAATATCTGAAGGTCATGCCATTTTCTTTTTTATGAGTAGACACAAAGAAACAAGATTAAGAGATAAAAGATTAGCAAACTTACATGACTAAATCACATAAATAAACCAAGGGTAAAAATGGAAATCCCAATTCAATGATGCTCCACTTCCATGAGAGAATGCAATTTTGAGACGCGACGCCTAAAGAGTGGTTCGAGGCGAAAAGAGGGAGCACCAGTCTGCCATCTTTTAACCTCATACATCTCATTCCATGCTTGAACTATTTCATCAATTTTAAAACCAAGACCTGAAAATTACTCATACAAATAACTAACTCTTCTAAATAAACTATTGACTAAATCACATAAAATAATTCCTTTTCCTTTAGACTTTTACCGTGTTTAGTCCAAAAATGAACCTTTTTTTTTACAATGAACACAAGTTTATGCATCGATTTTTTTGGTCCCTGGAACCTTGAAATAAGGACTAAAATCATAAAAGTCTCAGGGACCAAAAACGAAACCAAACCTTGAAATAAGGACCAAACTTGAAAAATGTTTTAATTTTGGACTAAACATGATAAAATCAGAATAACACAGGGACCATTTTTACTCCAAACTACAATAAATTACAAAAGTCCTCCCTGTGCTTTTTCATTTTTACAATGTTTAGTACACAACTGAAACCTTTTTCAATTTATATCGACTTTGGCCCCTGAAACCTTGAAATAAAGACAAAAATCGATATAAAACTTGGACTAGGAACAAAAATCACAAAGTCCCAGGGACCAAAACTGATACAAAACATTGAAATAAGGGCCAAAACTGATTTTTTTTTCATAACTTTATACTAAACTAAAAAACCACAGAAACCATTTTTTTATAAGTTACTCTAAACTATAAGAATACATGTAATTATTAATTATATAATCTTTTGACTAAGTTACACAAATGATCCCTGTGCTTTCTAACTTTCACTGTATTTAGTCGAAAACTAAAACCTTTTTTTCAATTTTGATCCGTATTTCAAGGTCTCATATCGATTTTAGTCCCTTACACTTTTCATATCAATTGTGAACCTTATGTCAACCAAAATCGATATGAAACCTTGAAATAAGAAATTCAACTTTGGACTAAATATAGTAAAAATCAGAAAAGCACAAGGACTTTTTTGTAATTTACTCTAAACTTTTCTAAATTACCTGCAGAAGCTGTTCCATTTGAGCAGTGATTCTTTATAATTACTGCAAGATCTGTTGGTGATGCACCCGCAAGCTCAAACTTTTCAACAGAAGCAGCTAAAGATTCTTCCCATGCTGACAAATCCATTTTGAATTCAACAACAGATCTTTCATAAAGCAAAGTCCCCCATAAAATATACATCTGAGATCTCAAATGAGCAGCTTGTTCAGCAGCTTCATCAGTAGACACTTCTTTCAAGAACCCCTCCAATCCCAATTTTACCAAATCGTCCCTATACTTATCATACAAACTCAACCCATTCAACCTTTGTTCCTCCAATTCTTCCCAAATCTGCATTCCATGTTCCATGCTGTCTTCAGCTTTATTGTAAAGCTCCAAGATTTTTGCATCTAAACTTGTTTTTGTTCCAACTGCATAACTCCATGAAAGCTTTGCTTGTTCAAACTGTTGTTGACCAAGTGCAAGAAACCCTTCGAAAAAATCAGGTTTGATCTTTAGAGCTTCTTCATATCTTCTTCCTGCTTTTACATATTCCTTTTCTGCCCATTCGTATCCTGTTTTCACCTTTTCATGTTTTGATTCGTTTGTTCCATCTTCTGCAAAAACAACCCACTTTCTTGCTTTGTTCATGTGAACATTCCCCCAATTGAACAACCCTAAAGCAGCCATTTCTTGGAACTTTCCTCCTGCAATATCAAAAAGCTTTTGGGCGTCTTCAGTGGTGACAGTTTCTTCAATTGCTTCTGCATATACATCCATTCCTAGCTCATGAAGATCCAAGTATGAATCAGATTCGAATCCCACATGATCTTTGAACATTCTTGCAAATCGGACAATCCAGTCCTCTACACATGTTGTTACTTTCTCTACTTCCTTGATTTGTGAGATTTGTGACATTTGTGACATTTGTCCAATGTTTCCGTTCTCTGAAACACTAGATTTTAAGCTATTGGTGTTGTGGAATCCATCATTTGTGAACCCTTCGTATGATGGCTCTTTATCTGGACTAACTTCTACTAAGTATAGTCTCAAAGAGCCTTGAGGATCACTTGAAGCTTCAGCTAACCTCAATTCAGATGTAGTTGTGATAGTGATCAAATCGCCTTCTTGATCTTTGTATTTTATAAGAACGCCTTCTAAACCAGGAAAACGATCCCAAACTATCTCCCTTACAAAACCAATGCTGCAATCAGAAGGTAATTGTGCTGACCTTATGTCATCTCCAAGCACCAATTTCACTGTCCTTGTGGCAACTATTTCTTCTTTTATACCATTTGTACCCTCAACCTTCTTCTCTTCAACATGATTGGCCCTTTTGTCCCTAACTCTCTTAGCCTTGTTTTTTCTGTCCTTAGCATCTTCACCTTTGATTTCCTTGGATTCTTCACTCTTGCTTTCTGTAACTTCTTCAATCTTGCTGTTATTGCCATTTTCAACATCTTTTCTGTCAACCCTATTGTTCTTCCTTCTTTTCGGCTTCTCTTTCAGCACTTTGACAACCTTCACTGCAGAAGGATCATTAGATTCATGTGATAGAACAGCTTCAATGTCTTCAAGTTTCAGCCCCTTTCCTTGAATTGCCTTTTTAACTGAATCTTCAATCTCAAGAGCTGTGACATTGTTAGGCTCCATACCCAACACAAGTCTAACATCTCTCAATGCCCATTCAAACTTATTCAAAGTTTCATAGCACTTAGCTCTCTTCAACAAAGCCTTGCTGTACTTAGGAGCAACTTCAAGAGCTAAATTGCATTCATGTATTGCTCTTGGATACTCCCCAATACCCATCTGCATATAACAACCAGCCATATTCGTTCGTAAAGAAGCAACATCTATATGGTTTCCAGGTAATAATTTCAGAGCCTTTTCATATTTCAACATCGCCCCCTCGTTGTCACGCTTTTGGAACAGTTTATTCCCTTCTTCCTTCAACTCCTGAGACATTTGAATGAAGACAGCTGTATCTTCATCGATTTGTTTCGAACTTCTTTCTGCTTTGTTCTGTTTCACAACTTTCTCAACTCCAGCCTGTAACTTCTTCTTACCCGTAGGTTTCCCCATTTATACTCCAAATAATTAGCACTAAACCCTCGAAACTATATAACCAGTTTACCCCTTTTTAATCACAAAATTCCCAAGCCTAAGCTTGATGAATCTTATATCGAATGTATTCAACTAACTACAAATTCAATAGCACAAGATTGCTATCGAAATTCTCAAACGAATACAAAATTCAAACGGAAATCCGTATAAAACCAAAAGGAAACAATAACAGGAAGGATGAAGAAATATGTATGTATAATGATTTCGAACCTGAATTTGATTCGCTCTGTATAAACAAGGAAGAAACAGCAGAGCGAATCCCTAATCGATTGCGGCTTTCGAGGAAAGAATGTTTGTGGGAAGAAACGCGCGATGTTGGTCTGACCTGACTCCTGAGGGCTGACGCTGAGATAGTAAAACGACAACGTGTAGCTCCGGGTTGAACGGGTTATAAGACCCAATCTCACAACAAGAGCGTGCATTACCCACTTGTCTTATTTGCTTTTTTTTTTTAAAAGCATAAAAGTTTTTCTTTTTAACTTGTCTTGGCGAAAACAAATATAGTGGCTTTTTTTTCTTGGATGAAGTTTCTATCGAAAAGAAATATAATGTGTTCATTAAAGTTGTGGGTTATGTCAATATTGTAAATCTTTTATTAAAAAAAAATTGTCTTACCTAAATGTTTACGACACTAAAATTGATTATATATACCGGTTGAGAAAGGGTCAAACACCATGTTTAAAACATACTTAATTAAAGACACCTACCTACTCTAACTAGAACATGTGTTTTTAAAATTATGTTTGGTATTGTAAAATCAACTAAGTTATTAAGTTATTTTCGTTAGGTTGCATGGTGTGGCTACTTTTTACCGTCAGTAATATTACATGGCATATATTGTGAGCGATGTTTGTCATCACTATATAGTTTTTGTTGTCTTCGGTAACTTTGATCGGTGCATATATACCGATGAAAAAATCATCGGTAATAACTAATAACCAATAAGGAAGAGACGATTAAATAATATTTTCATTTAACACCTTTCTTTTTATTGGTAAGCAACAATGGTACCACATCCTATTCATAGGCAAATATTGGCAAGAATGGTAAAACTTATGTGGCATCAAATTTTCATTGGCAAAAACATCACGACACCGTTCAGCCTTATAAAGTAGAATATTTTATTTTAGGCTTTTGATTTTATCATCTTTTAATTTGAGTTTCATTTAATCAGTGTGATTGAGGGCATCATATTTGATGTTATTGTAAAAATAGGGTTCGAATCAGTGGCGTCATGAGAAGTGGGTGTATGAACCTTATTTAGAAGTTGATTTGCATACAACGGTTTTTGTCATACACAACAATGATATGTTTTTTTTTTTTTTGCATATTGTACAACCCTTCTAAATTATAAATTGTTGTGTACGAATGAGCTTCATTTATAAATTACTTTCACCGTATATATTATTAAAAGTACCTTTAAAAATTCATTTTCAAACAAAACGTCCTTGATATCCATTATCGTAGAAAATCCCTCTTTGACTTTTTTTTCTGCTAAAAAAAACAAAAATTATCCCATGCTTTCAAACTTTTAAACTTTTATATGTTTTTTTATATATAGTGGACATCAATTAACTTTTATCTTTGGTCTGCCGTCGGTCCGAATATAAGAAATAACAACATATTTATAATGTTTTGTTTGTTATATAATCTTATTTTTATTTCTTTTTATTACGATATCAAACTTTAAAGAATACATTTACTTATAGCAACTTCAACCCCTCTTTGACCTTTCACATTTCAAAGACGACAATTTCCATTGGTTGTATGTTTTGCAATAACAATAAATAAAAGTCAATGATAATCACTATCGAATGTGGGGTTGTTTTTGAGACAATCAATATTCACTCATGAACAGTTGTATGTTGCATTGTCGAGAGTTAAAAATAAAGACAGATTAAAAATATTATTTTTAGATAAAGATTGTAAACTTACCAATACGTCATCTATTGTTGTATTCAAGGAAGTCTTTAGAAATTTGTAATTCATAAAAATAAGTGTTAATATGTCAATAGTTGTTTTTGTTATTATATATTAACTTACCTACTTATTTATCATTTTGTTGGTGTATATTTAGCAAGTTTTAATTCATTAATGTTTAATGTTTACAACATTATTCTCATCATCATTTTATAAATACATACATTTTTATTTTATTAGTATATATATTGAAATAGTTAATTTATTCGTTATAGCATTTGTATTTATGTAAATTTATTAATAAAAAAATATGTAATGCTTACCACTTTATCTTAACTTTTTTTTATAAAAAAAAAAAAAAAAAAAAAAAAAAAAAAAAAAAAAAACTTATGTAGTATTGTAATATCCCAAAAATCATGACCAAAAATTTCATTTTAAAACCTTCATAAAAACCATAATTATCAAACCATTCATTCAAAACATATTTAATCAAAGTATCATGTCTAAACATATCATATCAGAGTAAAACATCACAAGCTAAAACATCATGGTGTGTGCGATGCAGTCATCCCGAGCTCTTCCCTCCGCTACTGGAAGTACCTGAAACCAAAACTGAAAATCGTAAGCACGAAGCTTAGTGAGTTCCCCATACTACCACATACCATACATATAACCACATGTTGGGCCCCCGCCCGCTGCATCGGGACTTGCCCGGCATCGGACTCACTCCGGCATAGGGCCCCGCCTGGCATCAGGCCCCGCCTGGCATCGAGCCTCGCTCGGTATACAGATCTGTCTCTCTTAGGCCCCGCCTGTCTCTGGGCCTCGCCCGCTATACACATACAATCATATAAACATGCTAACACATAAGCAAACACACTCTGTTGTATTCCTATCCTAAGGCCTCGCCTAACTTGGGCCTCGCCCCTATCCTGCTACTGATGAGTCATGGAACCCCGTCCACACTCCTGCTGATAGTGAGATACGGGCCTCCGCCCACACTCACTTCTCTCTTATCTCGGGCCCCGCCCCTGCTCTGCTACTAATGAGATACGAAACCCCGTCCATACTGTGCTAGTGATGAGATACGGTACCTCGCCCACACCCACCTCCCTACCAGGCACATATAAGTATCACACAGACAACAAGTATAACTATCATACTAACATTCCTCGGGCTTGCCCCGGCATCGGACTGTGGTCCGGAATAACATACATATAAACTTTCTTCGGGCCTCGTCCGGCATCGGACAGTGGTCCGGAAACATATTATCATACAATGCCTAGGGCTAACCCCCGGGCCTTCCTATCATACATAAACTAAACGGGTCGGCATTGTGGCCGTAGACCCATGCATACAGTGAGGAGACTCACCTCGCATTGCTGAAGACCGGGTGATACTCCTCTGGCTGCTAACTGGCAATTCCCGGAAACTGCTGCTCCTTTGGCTCCCCGAGCTGCCGATATCAAAATATCACTTAGTCCAAAACAATAATCCTCCTTAGGGTAAAATGACCATTTTACCCCTAGCCCAACTTGCTCCATAACTAAGGCCCAAAGCATGATCTAAAAGGCCCAACACTAGGTAGACTTCCCAAGCCCACTAATGGCCCAATTTGCTAAATTGGGCCCAATCCCTCTAATGGGCCTTACCCTAAGCCCCAAACATAACATTGGCCCAAATTATCTGACTCCTGATGGCCCACTAAGGCCTAAAGACCCAAAAACCACTGCATAGCCCAAACCGAGGCCCAAAACTCGCCAAGCCCATAACTGATGAGTACGTGGGGCGTACTCCTCTATACGCTAAGCGTACTGGCTGAATGGAGTGTACGATGTGCGTACCTGCATGTACGCCCAACGTACTCCTCTGTTAAGCCACTTTTCCCATTAATTGCTTAATACTCTACTCCAGAAGCTACAAACACAGATCCAAGTCCTTTTCAACGTCTTAAACCATAAAGTCCTTCACTTGGTGGCTTGCAACCCACCAATAGAGCCCAAACTTGAAATGTGATAACTAACTTCCATGGAAATGGTCTTAACTCATGCATGAACCCACTAGGACATCCAAGATGGCAACTTTCTGCCTTAGGGACTCGTTTTGAACTGAGAGTAGCAACTCCAAGTCCTAGAAATCGGATTGAACCACAAAGCTTCAACCTTTGGACCAAAATGGTCCAAAAACTCAATTTAAGATATCTAAGGAGGTAACCACCAAGTTTAGATCTTTATACCTTGAAATGGTTAGAAATGAAGCAACAATCCCAGATCTGCAACCCCTCATTTGAACCACCACCTTGCCTTGCTCCTTTCTTGTTTGGAAAATGGATCCACAACACTAAGATGCTTCTCTAGTGGCCTTCTAAGCTCCAAGAACACTCAAATATGAATTAGGGTTTTGAAGTAGCTCTTTTAGAGTGGAAATGAAGACTAACCTTCGAGACATAAGGTTCTTTATATAGGGCTTAACCCTAAAATTAGGGTTTGGACACTCTGAACATACGTTGGGCGTACGCCTCTCCGCACCCGCGTCCATATGACCTTATACACTAGGCGTAATCCAGCTTAACACATGCATGCACTCTAGCATGCATGGGGTTGCCTTGCCATAAAACTCCATTAGGGACTAAAATTGACACTAACTTCAAAGTACTATATCATCTTCGTTCTAAGTCCGTTTCCGATGAACTTTATATCCATGAAAAGGTGGCGGGAAGCCCTACGCTTCTAGCTTCATACCCAAGCATTAAATCCTTCCGAATAACCCGAGACCCATAAAAGTCCGAATCGCCCTACCCTTGGCCTCCGAGACCTCAACCAAAATACTTTCAAAACTGGGTGTTACAACTCTCCCCCACGTATACTAACTTCAAAGTACTATATCATCTTCGTTCTAAGTCCTCGAATTCCTTAACGACTACTTATCTCAAATACTACACACGCGACACGCCCTTGGCTTCCGCTATCAATCCCGGACTAACTGATGTTTCTCATAGAACCCAGTATTCACTCCAAACTAGCCTGAATGCTTGCAAAATCTCATATACGATGCATAACCTTATCTGCTCAGCACGATCCCCGAAAGGACCGCTACCCTTGCCATCCTGGGTCTAACCATTACCCTATGTAGTCGATGGCCTTCCCAAGTCAACTGTATAATAGGGACAAAACCCTCTTCTATCTCCATGAAGGATAAATCCTCTGTCGCGACTCCTACACGAAAACCTGCTGTCTCTTCTCTGCTTTTCGGATGAACTGAGACCACCCTGGTCCCAACTGATCTGCCATTATCTGGGTTACCGGACTTCCACCGGTTACTGAACCCAATCTCAAACTCTCGTTCGCTCCCAGCGACTTCCGAAGAAGCTCCGGCTATCTAAAACGGCTCTATCTACCCTGCCACTCTGGGCCCATAAGTCCTGGGATCCTCGATCCCCTATCTTGACCCTAAGGTCTCTACCAGGTCCTACCTGTGCCGCTATAATCACACGGACCTCGCCCACAGGTCTCACCCAACTATATCTCGGGGTTGGCCTCCCCTATAGGTCTCACCTATCTTGGGCTAAACAGGACCAACTTCGTCCTGAAACGCAACTAACTCTCCTTCCTCGATCTCCATCATGCTAACTAGGAGATACGGGCCTCGCCCATACTCCGCTAACTAGGAGGTACGGGCCCTCGCCCATACTCCTCAAACTGGCTTCCAACGAATGTTACGACTACCCCGCAGTCTTACATCCTGGCTAAACTTGCATCTTGCCGAAAAATCTCCAACCTGGTTTCCCACCTAGTTATCAATTGTCGTGAATACACGAACTCAATGTTGGGAAGTTTCCCAAACTCCCAACTCACGCGTTTCTCTATCCGAACAGCCACTCGGGCTGCTATCCTACTCAACAAAGTTGTGAACTCATCCCGGCTTCACACTTACTTCCGTTCCTGACTATATGGAGGTTTTTCCCCCACTTCGATCTGGCTAAATCCTTACAGCTCCCATCTTGGAAAGGATTCCCAATCCTTCCCTCCCATCTAATGGTTGATCTGTTGACAACCAACGCTTACCACTGCTAATGCTCTAAAACTAACCAATACCAAATCCGAACCACTCTTGAAGACTAACAGAACACCTCCCAACTCACACTTGCTACAGTGACTGCATCCTGAGAACCTGCTCTAAAGGGAAACATCTTCGAACCACTACTCTAACATCCATGGTATGCAGATGGCATATAACTTAATCATAAGCAGGAAACATAATATTCTAAAATACACTTACTAACATCGATGCAGTACCATAACAATAATTCATAATCAAAAGCTGATAGGAAAGCAAAAGATACGCACCTGCAATATCGGGAGCTGCACGTGCCTCTTCTGCGACCAACTGGAAAGCCATACTCCTCACTGTAGGCGCCTCTGCTTGGCCCTGACGGCCATCAGTAATCCTCATCGTCGTAGGGGCAGGTGCTATCACCTGTCCCAAAGGAACCAAACTCGGACATTGGGCCTTCTTGTGGCCCCGCTGACTGCAATGAAAATAGATCAGGTCTGATCCCTAGATGGTGGTAGCAGTATAATCCCTGCTAAAATGACCAGTCCGGCCGCACTTGAAGCAGCCTGAATCACCACCACTGTGTCACACCCCGAAACCGATAGTGGAAATGTTCCGGGGCGGAGGACGTCATGTATAGCATCACAACCAATGTATAATAGCAACCATAGCAACACAACCATCACAGTGTATACATATATGAAAATGTTTACATCAATTTGAAAACTTGTTTGAATTACATCGGAGAGTATATATATAATATAAACATAAGGCTCTTATTGCTCCAGCTTCTCAAAATCCAACAAGTACCTGACTACTGATTTCCTGAGAATACAAGCAGTTTTGAAATATATCAGCATAAAGCTGGTGAGTTCATAAGCGGTAGTTTGTAATGAAAACTTGTTGATGAGCTCGTAAAAAAAAGTATTTTGTATAGCGTCAAGAAAATCCGATATTTTCTTTAAGTGAAAAATGTAGCGTTATCCGTTCCATATAAACCATGAATATTCGTTACTGAAAACTGTAGTGATATGTGAAAATACTACTTCATGTGAATAGCTAAGGCTAATCATGAAGTATAAGTATATTGTATATGAAATCCTTGCATAAACGATTTTGGTTGAAAACCCTGGCTTCAGCCTTTATACGTAGTGTGTTAGTTCTATTTAGTATAAATAAAACTGTTGAAGAGTGTCAGATTGTAAACTAAAGGTGATTTATACATAATGTGAGTCGTATAACCATGCTTGATATGACTAGAGACCTTTCCAACATTCTTCAGGCGTCGAGTTAAATGACATTTGTTACCCTGGGCATGCCTGCCCAACTGTAGCTAGCAGTTCGGGTGTGGGATTGTCAATCCCGAATAGATCTATTCATAAATCTCACGCTCTCCCTCCAGGAGACTCTGGTTATACTTATGATAGGATTTATCCCTGTACACCTAAGGGTACAGTAGTGAAGTAGCGCCTCACAGTATCGTACAATCTAGTTTACATGTAGTGTCCTAGCGTTTTATCGTAGCGAAAACCCGTATGTATACCGTATGTAGTGAAAATTACAGTTATGAATACCATGATAAAGTAGTGATGTAACTGTAAACTATCCCTGTCTTAGAGCATATGTTTAGTAGTGAAAATTCATGTACTTGTTATATTTAGAAATCCCAAACTATACCGATTATAGCTTGCATGAATAACGTAGTGAATAGCAAATCCAGAAAACTATGTAATTTTAGTGAAAAACGATCCTTATGCTCAACACAGTACAAAAGGGGTTAAAGTATGATAATTGCATGAGTTTTGTAAGCATTTATTTTTAGCTTGTATCCTCCCCCTGAAAGCATTAAAAACACGGAAAAAGTAGGGTTATGAACTCACCAGCTTTATGCTGATATATTTCAAAACTGCTTGTATTCTCAGGAAATCAGTAGACAGCTACTTGCTGGATTTTGAGAAGCTGGAGCAATAAGAGCCTTATGTTTATATTATATATATACTCTCCGATGTAATTCAAACAAGTTTTCAAATTGATGTAAACATTTTCATATATGTATACACTGTGATGGTTATGTTGCTATGGTTGCTATTATACATTGGTTGTGATGCTATACATGACGTCTTCCGCCCCGGAACATTTCCGCCATCGGTTTCGGGGTGTAACAGATTGGTATCAGAGCCCTTGTTTATAGCGAACTAGTATACCGATCCTTACGTGGTATACAACTGTAAACACTAAAGGGGCCTAAGTGCTCTACACTAAAGTATACTTTCAAAATATAAGTATTTTTATAAAAAGTATACGAGCATGCATACATAACAAAATTCGTGTCATTAGTAGATCAACACAAAAAGTATTTGGATGTTGGGGCACTGCGGTCAAACCTGGGCAGTTATGTAATCATGTTTCGGGTGAATATTGTGAGAACCCGAAACTTTGTCCGTTTCCGTTACGCGAGTTTCGTTAATAAAATCTTGAATTTGTTAACTTTTCCATCAAACTTTTTGGGTTAGAAAATAATCTAGTTATACATAATTAAATTATTTACGAGTCGGAACCAAAATCGCGCGGAAACCCGTTTATTTCGAAAAATCAAGCATTTGCGGTCTAAATGAGATTACGACCGTAAACGTGTTTACGGCCGTAAACGCGTTTACGACCGTAAACTCGTTTACGACCGTAAACCTGTTTACAGTCAGTGAAGAGTGGACCCCCCACAACACCCCCTATAAATACGATGCCTCCACCTTCATTAGAACATTTCTGGCCAAAAACTCTCTCCTTCTCTCTCTAAGAACCTTAAACCGTAAACACTCAAAACGCCTTCAAATTTCGGAAATCATCGAGAAAACCACGTTTGGAGTCACTCGGGAACGCCTGGAAACGATTACCTCTTTGAAATCAGCAATCAGAACCATTGTTCTTGAGTTTACGGTCCACCTTCAAGAACCGTAAACCATGTTCTTGATCTTACGGTCCAACCTTCAAGAACCGTAAACCCTGTTCTTGAGTTTACGGTCCAACCTTCAAAGACCGTAAACTCTGTTCTTGAGTTTACGGCCGTAAACTCACCGAGCCTTCAGAAACCGTAAACTACCAGTCGACCGTAAACACCCTTTAAGTGGTGTTTTTGACTGAAAACTCACCTTCTTCGATTCAATCAAGTCTCGGTAACATTCCTCAACCGAATTCAAGTGTACCTCTAACACGTTATCTAACGAAATCGCTAATTTAGATACATATATGTATTTATTTGATAATAGGATTCCGTTAAGTGTCATGTGCAACAACTCGAGGACCTTCATTTCAGTCAACGATTTCACAACAAGAACTGTGAGTTCATACCCCTATATTTTTCCGTATTTTTTTTAATGTTTTCAGGGGGGAATACAAGCTAATCATAAACGTTTTCAAAACTTATGCAAATCTCATACTTTAACCCTTTTGTACTGTGTTGAGCATAAGGGACGTTTTCACAAAAAATTGCATAGTTTTCCGGACACGCTATTCACTATACATGCAAACTATAATCGGTATAGTTTGAGATTTTCTAAACATCACGAGTACAGAAACTTTCACTATTAAACATATGCATGGAGACAGAAATAGTTTACAGTTACATCACCACTTTATCATGGTTTTTCATAACTGTAATTATCATTATATACGGTATACATACGGATTTTCACTACGGTAGAACGCTACTACACTACATGTAAACTAGATTGTACGATACTATGAGGCGCTACTTCACTACTGTACCCTTAGGTGTACAGGGATAAATCCTACCACTGTATAACCAGAGTCTCATGGAGGGAGAGCGTGAGATTTGTGAATAGATCTATTCGGGACTGACAATCCCACATCTGGACTACTAGCTACAGTTAGGTGGGCACGCCTGAGATGTACAAATGTCATTTAACTCGACGCCTGAAGAACGTTGGAAAGGTCTCTAGTCATATCAAGCATGGTTATACGACTCACAATATGTATAAATCACTTTTAGTTTACAACTTAACACTCTTCAACAGTTCTATTTTTACTAAATAGAACTGATACACACTACGTATTCTGGCTAAGGCCAGGGTTTTTTAAACAGTACCGTTTATGCAATGGTTTCACCTTTAAAATACTTGCACTTCATGATTAGTTTTAGCTAGTCACATGAGGTAGTATTTCCGCATATCAATACAATTTTCAGTAACGAACATTCATGGTTTTACACGAAATCGATAACGCTACCTTTCACTAAAGAAAATATAGGATTTTCTTGGAAACATACAGATATTCATGGTTTATTACAGAACTGATAACACTACATTTTCAATAAGGAAAATGTCAGATTTTTTTTGAAACTATTCAAATATTTTCCGAACTCATCAACGATTCTCACTACAAACCACCGCTTATGAACTCACCGGCTTTATGCTGATACTCTTTTAAACTGCTTGTATTCTCAGGAAATCAGTAGACAGGTACCTGCTGGGTTATTGAAGAGTTGAAGTAATAAGAGTTTAATGTTTATATTCATACAAGTTATATGATGTAATTCAAACAAGTTTCAGAACTAATGTAAACATTTTTATTTTAGTATGCACTGTACTGGTTGTGTTGCTATGATTGCTATTATTCATTGGTTGTGATGCTACACATGACGTCCTCCGCCCCGGAACGTTTCCGCCATTGGTTTCGGGGTGTGACAGATTGGTATCAGAGCCCTTGTTTATAGCGAACTAGTATACCGAACCTTACGTGGTATACAACTATAAACACTAAGGGGCCTAAGTGCTCTACGCTAAAAGTATACTTTCAAAAATATAAAGTATTTTTATAAAAAGTATACGAGCATGCATACATAACAAAATTCGTGTCGCTAGTAGAAAAGAACAAAAGTATTTAGATGCTGGAACACTGCGGTTAAACCTGGGCAGTTATGTAATCATGTCTACGGTGAATATAGCCTGATCAACTATATTCAGTCGAGACATGACCAACATGTGTTTGGGAGTGACTGTGGTGCTACAGCAGGCCTAAAACTTACCAAAATCATCTCACATAAAATACTATAGGAGTATTTTTGCTAGAACCAAACTCAGTATACAGATTCACTCTAAGTGTTGCTACCTCTCCTTCCTTAAGCGATAACTTACTTGTATTAGTAACCTTTCTGTGTTTATCGCTCGGTAGAATACTTTCATTATCAGGATGAGATATATTTTGTTTTTATATCTCGAGGACTTACCATCCTCTTCTTCCTGATTGTTTCTAGAACAAGATGCCTCCTCGACCAAGACCCATCAGAAGGAACGACAACACTCCGCCACCACCACCACCCCCTCAGTTCGACCCTGTCATGTTCCAGGCAGCAGTTACAGCCGCCGTGACTGCAACAATGGCACAAGTGAATGCTGGTGGGGCTGGAGGTGGAACCGACCCACAGAGACAAGATGGAAGTCAAGGACATCAAAAGGAGTGTTCCTACAAGGACTTCATGCCTGCAAAACCCAAGTCTTTCGACGGAAATGGAGGTGTCATCGCTCTAACTCGATGGTTCGAGAAGATCGAATCCATCTTCGAAATTTGCGTTTGTTATGAAGCAAACAAGGTGAAGTTCGCCGCCTGCACCTTCACCGACAGAGCCTTGACCTGGTGGAATGGTCGGGTCAAAACCCTAACCCTGCCAGTGGCTAATGCCATGGGTTGGGAAAGACTGAAGGAACTCATGCTGGCTGAATACTGCCCAAGGGGCGAAGTGCAAAAGTTGGAGCACAAACGTTGGAACTTGAAGATGAGGGGTTCAGACATTGCTGCCTACACGGCTAGATTCTGTGATCTGGCACTTCTCTGTCCGGGAATGGTCACCCCGGAAAGCAAAAAAATCGAGAGGTATGTCTGGGGACTGACGCAACCAACCAAAGGAAATGTTTTGGCTGCTAGACCGACTACATTTGAGAGCGCCAAGGATCTGGCGCAGGTTCTGATCGATAATGGGGTTGACCTAGATGAGGTGGCAGCTGTTTCCGAGCCACAAAAGGAAAGTGGTGGGACGAAGAAGAAATCATGGAATAAGCGGAAGGGTCAGTCTTCGCAGGAGCCCTCCAAGAAACAACAAACAGTGACAGTTCATGTTGTTACTGCTCCTGCTGCTGCCTCAGCTACTGTTCCAACCACCCAAGCTCCTACCGGTGTTTATGTTGGGAAACTACCTTTATGGAACAAGTGTAACTTCCATCATCACGGACCCTGCCGTGAGTTGAGTTGCAACAGCTGTGGGAAGAAGGGTCACACAGCTCGATACTGCAAGGTGCCAGCCCAACCAACCAACCAGACTGCGGGAGCAGGTGCGGGTCAAGCTTGTTATGGATGTGGAGAGGTTGGGCATTTCAGGAGAAACTGCCCCAAGGCAACAACTGGTGGCAATACAGGGAGAATTTTGGCGATGGGCCAGAATGAAGCGGTCGTTGATCCTACCGTTGTTACGGGTACGTTCCTCCTTGACAACTCTTATGCATGCATCCTTTTCGATTCTGGTGTGGAGAGGAGTTTTGTTAGTCATGCATTCAAACATCTAATCAATTGTCAATCCCAACCTTTAACCGAAACATTTACCGTCGAGATGGCTAACGGAAAGAAGGAGAGCACCAACGACATATTCATAGGCTATACTCTTACCCTAGACAATTACTCCTTTCCCATCGACCTTATGTCTATGTCCATCAAGAGCTTCGATGTCATTATCGGCATGGATTGGTTGAGTCCCAATCATGTTGATATTTTTTGCTTCGAGAAGGCTATCCGTCTCAATCTTCCCTCTGGCGAAACCATTATGATTTATGGTGATAAGCTCAGTTCGAACCCCCGTATCATTCGTGCATCAAAGCTCAGAAGTACCTGCGAAAGGAGTGTCATGCATTCCTAGCTCATGCTGTCAACGAAACGCAAAATGTTAGAGACCTCGAGAGCATCCCCGAAGTCTGTAACTTTCCTGATGTTTTTCCCGAAGATCTCCCAGGAATCCCTCCCGAGCGCCAAGTCGAGTTTCGTATCGACTTAATCCCCGGAGCTACTCCTGTAGCTAAATCTCCTTACCGCTTAGCGCCAGCGGAAATGCAGGAATTATCCAGCCAGCTCAATGAGCTGATCAGCAAAGGATTCATAAGGCCGAGTTCCTCACCCTGGGGAGCTCCGATCTTATTCGTGAAGAAGAAAGACGGATCTTTTCGGATGTGTATCGACTACCGAGAGTTGAACAAGCTTACCATCAAGAACCGATATCCCTTACCCAGAATCGACGATCTCTTCGACCAACTTCTGGGAGCCAGTTATTTCTCCAAGATCGATCTGAGATCAGGGTACCATCAGTTGCGAGTTCAGGAGAATGATGTGCCCAAAACAGCATTCCGAACTCGCTATGGACACTACGAGTTTGTAGTGATGCCCTTTGGTCTAACCAATGCACCGGCAGTATTCATGGACCTGATGAATCGGGTGTGCCGCCCTTTCCTAGACAAGTTTGTGATCGTGTTCATCGATGACATACTTGTCTATTCGCGGAGTGAGAGTGATCATAAACACCACTTGAGACAGGTGTTGGAAACATTAAGGGCGAAAAAGCTATACGCGAAATTTTCAAAGTGCGAGTTCTGGATCAGGAAGGTAAATTTCCTTGGGCACGTGGTTAGCAAGGAAGGTATTCACGTAGACCCTTCCAAGATCAAAGCGATAGAGAATTGGTCTGCACCTAAGACACCCACAGAAATCCGGCAATTCTTGGGCCTCGCGGGCTATTATCGCAGGTTCATCCAGAACTTCTCCAGAATCGCTAAGCCCTTAACTACCCTCACACAGAAAGGTGTAACCTTTAGTTGGGGAGTCAAGCAAGACACTGCATTTCAAACATTGAAGCAGGCCCTATGCAGCGCACTTATCTTGTCCTTGCCCGAAGGGACGGAAGACTTCGTGGTCTATTGTGATGCATCCAATCAGGGCCTAGGATGTGTGCTTATGCAGCGAGGAAAGGTCATCGCCTATGCCTCGAGGCAGTTGAAAACACACGAGGTCAATTACACAACTCACGATCTAGAGTTGGGAGCAGTGGTCTTTGCATTGAAAATCTGGAGACACTATCTCTATGGAACCAAGTGCACTATCTTTACCGACTATAAGAGCTTGCAGCACATCCTGTTGGATTAGTGTCTAAGTCCGTAACTATATTTGGTATGTACTTGACCCGAGTGTGCATGGTCCTTTTGGGTTGCCTTCACCAAAGCAACTTGACAAGGTAATTTGATATGAGAGAGAAGATATTATGGTTTATTAATATATTATAAGAATAATATATTAAAGGAGAAATCATATTTATTTAATTAGTATTAGTCATAAATTAATTAGGAATTAATTTGGTGACTAAAAGAGATTAATTAAATAAAGGGGTATAAACTGTCAAATGTGTGATAGTTGAGTTTTGGGCTGGGAAACCTAATGGACTAAGGGGGAACGAAATTATGATGAGGGATCATCATATTTTCGTCCAAGGGCCTCATTCCAGAAGGTTCCTTTGGCTGCTTGGTGGCTAAGCTATCCATTAGGGTTTAGACTGAAACCCTAGCACCCTACAGTATAAATAGATGCCCTATGCTTCAATTTTAGGCCACTTGATTCCAAGAGAAACCCTAGGGCCGAAAATTAGTATCCTCCCTCTCTCTCTTAATTGCCTTCTTGGTTCAAGGTGTTTGTGAGCCATTAGAGGCACTACATTTGTGGTGCTTGCTTTCAAGAGTTCAAGAGATCAAGGAAACTAGTTGTTATTGCAATATAACAACAAAGGTATGTCTACTACACTTCTATATGATTTTCGAAAATTATAGAAGCATGCCAGGGTTTATTTTGTGTTCATATAGTTGTATGTCTTATAGTGAAAACATAGATCCAATTAGGGTTGCATGCACACATAGGATTGTTTGTATAAAACCTAACAGTGGTATCAGAGCCTTTGGTTTTTGTTTTCAATTTGATTTGATACATATTATGAATTTGACAAATTAGGGTTTATGGCAAGTAAACCCTAAGGCTTGGTGTTTTTCGAAAATAGGGTTAAGAAACCCTAGTTGGCGATTTTTTGTAGGGTTCTTAAACCCTTTTTGCCTAGCCTCCAAATTTCGAAATTAGGGTTATGAAACCCTAGGGATTTCGAAAATCCCTTGCCCCCCAAGACAAGATCCCAAAATTTTAGGGATTTGGATAATGCCATCTTTGAGATTATCAACTTAATTGTTTAAACTAGATAATTGAAGATCTTGAATTATCCTTTCCATAAATTTCGAAATCTAGGGGATAAAAAGGATTAGGATAAATTAATTGTTTAGTTTTATGATAATCCTTCATGATTTAATAATTTAAATTAATTGTTTAATTTTGATAATTATTAAATCAAAGATTTTTGGTGTTTAAAATTTTAAATTAAATTGTCTAATTTTCGAAAATTTTAAATGCAACAAAGACACTAGTATTTTAAAATGTTTTAAAATACACCCTTATACAATTATGATATTATAAGATTAATTATTATATATATGTATAAGAATAAGCTAGTCTTATCGCTAGTAGGCCTCATTCACGAAGCCAATCTATAAGGTGGGTATAAGGTTGCTGCCTATAAAATGGCGCTTAATGGATGTACACTCACATCTACCGCTTGCTTGACTGGTGGAGGGTCGTTAGCCGAACGGATAGGATAGGGCACTTAATTCCTCATTATAAGTATAATGGAAATATTAAAGTAACTACATTGTTTTACAAATTCCCACTCTTAGTTACTTTAGGGTAAAATGTGAAAATGATGCTATTCCATGGAATTACACTTTGTACCCCTGTCAAACGTTAGTGGAGCGTGCGTGGTTAACCAGCACACTAATTTGGGATTGACATTGGTGACAAAGGGTGGCTCGATGTCTTATCATAGATCAATGGAGCGTGCGTGGCTAACCAGCACATTGATTAGGTGATGAAGACATTGAGTGCACCATGATGATTCGCATGGTTATTCACAAACTTGTTTGCGATCCTCGGCATCCCAGTCGCAAATTTGAAGTGCATATCGAGATTTAAACATGCCATTGAAATGTTCAATGAATCTCAAAAGAAATCTAGGAATTTTCAAATACATTTAAAACTTAACCTCTTTCGTTTTTCATGGTGAAAATTAGTGAATCGTCATTCACTTACCTTCAAATTATTTACTTTTAGATTACGGCATCCCTTTTCTAAGTTGTAAATAATGTTGTTGGATCCTAGCCCTAATTTCTCATGTGGGTGTTTAATTAGGGATTCATTCTAATCAAACTTTGTTCCTTTCTATTTCAGATGTCAAACGCAAACGCAAACAACAACACTTCTGGGTCATTCTCGTTGATGAACCTGTGTCAAAAAGTGACATTTGATGGCTCGAACTTCAACGAGTAGATGAGATACATTCGCATGATAACTCGTTATGAGGACAAAGAATATGTCCTAGACGAGAAGCTTGAAAGGATCAACCCAGAAGAAGCTACTCCTGAAGAGATGGCCGCCTTTGAGGCCCACGAGCGTGATGCAACGAAAGTTCATTGCATCATGTTGGCCACCATGAACCTCGAACTCCAAAAGTCCTATGAGGACATGTATCCATATGAGATGCACCAAGATTTGCTGGACAGGTACCACCAGAGCGCGAGGCAAGAGCGCTATGAGATCATCACCAACATGATCACCGCTAAGATGGGGAGTGGAGAATCCCTAACTGCTCATTTGCAAAGAATGCAAAGATATGTTGATCGTCTTCTCAAACTTAATGTTAAGTTTGATGAGGATTTGGCTATCGACATCATCCTCCACTCCTTGCCTTCCTGCTACAGCCAGTTCAGAATGACCTACCACATGAATAAGGAAGAGGTAACCCTAAGTAAGCTTCAAGGGCTCCTGAGGACAGCTGAGAGCAACCTCAAGGACAAATCTATTGCATCATCCTCTAATGTAGCTGCTCCTGTGTTGGCAATTGGCCAAGGAAAGGGAAAGAAGAGGAAGGCTCCTTCCAAGAGCCACCATAAGGGTAAGACTCAAGATGGTTCCTCTTCTAGTGGGACCAAAGCAGGTTCTATTAAGCCCTCTTCTGACCCCAAGGAAGCAGAGTGCTTCTACTGCCACCAGAAGGGCCACTGGAAACGAAGCTGCCCTAAATATCTGCAAGATATTAAGGATGGGAAGATAAAGCCCACCTTTGCAGGTATGTATTTAATTAAATCTAATAACTCATCATTTGCTACTTCATGGGTTCTTGATACAGGGTGTGGTTACCACATTTGTTCTGATATGCAGGGCCTAAAAAGAAGTAGGGAAGTGGAGCATGGAAGGATAAGCTTGATCATGGGAAACAAGAAGTCTTCACCAGTAACCAAGATCGGAGTTTATTCCTTAGTGTTGAGTAATGGGTTAGGACTAGATTTAAATAATTGTTGCTATTCGCCAGATATGGCAAGGAACATCATTTCTTTTCATGGTTTGTTTAGACAAGGTTTCAGATATTCATTTGATAATAGTAATGGTTCTATTAATGCTTATTTGAATGGTGTCTTTTATTTCAATGCATTACCTTGTAATGGGATTTATGAATCTGTGTTAGTTATTGACAATTTAGGAAATGATGTTTTGAATATTGATTCGTCCACAAGTTTGGACAAAGCATGCTTGTGGCATTGTCGCCTTGGCCATGTTAACAAGAAACGCATAGCCCAACTCCAAAAGGATGGAGTCTTGGAGTCTTTCGACCTTAGGGACGATGACGTGTGTGAGTCTTGTTTACTTGGGAAGATGACCAAGTCACCCTTTACTGGCACATGTGAAAGGGGTGAGGGTGTATTGGATCTCATACACACAGATGTATGTGGACCCTTTAGATCCACCACAAGGGACGCTTGTCGCTTCTACGTGACTTTTACAGACGATTATAGCAGATATGGATATATCTACTTAATCAAGCAAAAGTCAGAAACTTTTGAAAAGTTCAAAGAGTTCAAGAATGAAGTGGAGAATCAGTTGGGCAGGAAAATCAAGATGCTTCGATCTGATCGAGGGGGAGAGTACCTAAGTCTTGAGTTTCACGACTATCTGAAAGAGTGTGGAATAGTTTCACAATTGACGCCTCCTAGAACGCCACAATTGAATGGTGTGGCTGAGAGACGTAATCGAACCTTGTTGGACATGGTTCGCTCTATGATGAGTCGTGCTTTGTTACCAATCTCATTCTGGGGGTATGCCTTGGAGACTGCCGCCCATATCCTTAACTTAGTTCCCACCAAGAAGGTTACCAAAACACCTCACGAGATGTGGACAGGAAAAGCTCCCTCGTTAGCACATATCAAGGTTTGGGGTTGTGAAGCTTTCGTAAGACGAGAGAATCACGATAAGCTAGAACCTCGTAGTGAGAAGTGTTACTTCATTGGCTATCCACAGAAGTCTTTTGGTTATCTCTTCTATAGACCAAATGACAATGTTGTCTTTGTTGCTAGGAGAGGGGTTTTCAGAGAAAGAGAACTCATAAGCCAAGGAGACAGTGGGAGTCAGATTGACCTTGAAGAGCTTCAAGAGTCAGGAGAAGAAGGAACCTCTGACACTGGCATGCAACCTGAGGAGGAAACTCCTGTTGAACCTATTGACCAGTCCTTACCTCTTAGACGTTCAAGTAGAGTTATTGTTCCACCCCAGTTTTATGGTTTCCATATTACTACTGACGGGGATACGTTTATTAGTGATAGTACACTAGTGAATCTGGACGAACCTAACAACTACAAGGAAGCCATGGCAGGCCCAGAGTCTGCTAAATGGAAAGAGGCAATGGACAGCGAGATTCAGTCCATGTATGACAACCAAGTTTGGAATTTGGTTGATAATGTACCAGGTCGTAAGACAGTCGGGTGCAAGTGGATCTTCAAGAAGAAGACAGACATGGATGGTAAAGTGCACACTTATAAAGCGCGATTGGTCGCGAAGGGCTTTACTCAAACTCCTGGAGTTGACTATGATGAGACCTTCTCACCAGTTGCGAAAATAAAGTCTATTAGGGTAATGCTTGCAATAGCTGCGTTTCATGATTATGAAATCTGGCAGATGGACGTAAAAACCGCTTTCCTAAATGGGAAGCTGGCTGAGGATGTTTACATGAATCAGCCAGAGGGTTTTGTCAATGCGAAGCATCCAAATAGAGTGTGCAAGCTTGAGAAATCCATTTACGGATTAAAGCAAGCATCTCGCAGGTGGAATCTTTGTTTTGACGAGAAGGTCAAAGAGTTTGGTTTTCTGCGAAATGAAGATGAGTCATGTGTATATGTCAAGGCCAGTGGGAGTATAGTGAGCTTCCTCGTATTGTATGTCGATGACATACTACTCATAGGAAACGACATCCCAACATTGCAGGAGGTCAAGTCCTGGCTTGGGAAGTGTTTCGCTATGAAGGACCTCGGAGAGGCTGCATATATTCTGGGAATAAGGATAGTGAGAGACAGAAGCAAGAGACTGATAGGACTCAGTCAGGATACATACTTGGAGAAGGTACTAAAACGTTTTAGTATGGAAAATTCCAAGAAAGGGGAGTTACCAATCCAATGCAATACCAAACTGAGTAAGACTCAGAGCCCGAGTACAGAGGCAGAGATAGATGATATGAGCCGAGTACCTTACGCTTCCGCAGTTGGCTCGATTATGTACGCTATGACTTGTACTCGCCCTGATGTGGCTTTCGCTTTGAGCATGGTCAGCAGATATCAAGGGAACCCTGGTAGGGCACATTGGATTGCTGTCAAGAATATTCTTAAGTACCTACGAAGGACCAAGGAATGGTTTCTAGTCCTCGGTGGGAGTGATGACTTAAGGGTGCGAGGGTACAGTGACGCTAGTTTCCAGACAGATCGGGATAATTACCGATCACAGTCGGGCTGGGTCTTTACCCTGAATGGAGGAGCAGTGACTTGGAAAAGTTCCAAGCAAGAAACTGTAGCTGATTCAACGTGCGAATCAGAGTACATTGTGGCGAGCGAGGCGTCAAAGGAGGCTATATGGTTGAAGAACTTCATTGGAGACCTTGGAGTTGTGCCATCCATAAAGGAGCCCATGGAAATTTTCTGTGATAATGAAGGAGCGGTTGCCTTAACCAAGGAACCAAGGGATCATGGCAGATCTCGACATATCGACAGGAAATACCATTTTATTAGACATCGGGTAGAAGAGGGACTCCTCGTTGTGAAGAGGGTATCGTCGGAAGATAACCCAGCAGATCCCCTTACGAAGGGACTGAGTAGGGTTAAGCATTTGCAGCACGCTAGGAGCGTAGGGCTAAAGGACGATATTAGTTTAGATTAGATAGGTAGGAAACTTGTAATGGATGATCTTATATTCAACATTTGATGATTAAATAAAGGTGTGTTATTTATAAGAAAGTTTCTATCTTGTGTTGATTATTTATCTATTGTTTCAATTTTGCATGTTTTGACTTCCTGAATAATAAGATTATTCGAACAGCCCACAATCGCTCATATATTGGAAGTAGATATGAAGGAAGATTGTCATAAATTTGTTTGTAGATTGTCTGAAAAGTTTTTAGACATAGCAAAGGTTTGCTGCAAAGTTTATGAGTGCTTATGAAATTTGTATTGAGCATTGGAATAGACCCGCACTTGCTGGCATCGCTTCATGAATGTTATCACAAGTGATCGCAAGATGATAATATCATATAATCTTTAAACCTAGAGATATGGTTATTGTTTGCTAGTTGATTATACATTGATGATGCAAAAAACGCATCAGTAACTTGATGTTATAAAATGCATTATTGTGTGTGGCTTAGCTAGTAAATGATAAAAGCATATAAGTCGACGTTTTCTGTTCCTTTTATTCTATGAAAATAAAAGCGATATCTTGGCCACTTGATGATTTGGTTTGACTTATGTGCCGGGCCCGGTCAGGATAAAGTTGATGTGTTCAACTGAGTTCTATGTCGAACAAATCAGAGATCAAGAAACAAAATGTTGAACAATAAATATTGTTAGCATAATATCTAGAACAGAGGATTATATGATCCCTTATCTGAAGGACATATTATTGGTCAGAGTTGACAGCGGCTATTGAAAGCTACGATTGCTAATCGGATACGGAAGTCATATGTGAGATGTAGTTACTAGACTTATCCAAGTGGGAGACTGTTGGATTAGTGTCTAAGTCCGTAACTATATTTGGTATGTACTTGACCCGAGTGTGCATGGTCCTTTTGGGTTGCCTTCACCAAAGCAACTTGACAAGGTAATTTGATATGAGAGAGAAGATATTATGGTTTATTAATATATTATAAGAATAATATATTAAAGGAGAAATCATATTTATTTAATTAGTATTAGTCATAAATTAATTAGGAATTAATTTGGTGACTAAAAGAGATTAATTAAATAAAGGGGTATAAACTGTCAAATGTGTGATAGTTGAGTTTTGGGCTGGGAAACCTAATGGACTAAGGGGGAACGAAATTATGATGAGGGATCATCATATTTTCGTCCAAGGGCCTCATTCCAGAAGGTTCCTTTGGCTGCTTGGTGGCTAAGCTATCCATTAGGGTTTAGACTGAAACCCTAGCACCCTACAGTATAAATAGATGCCCTATGCTTCAATTTTAGGCCACTTGATTCCAAGAGAAACCCTAGGGCCGAAAATTAGTATCCTCCCTCTCTCTCTTAATTGCCTTCTTGGTTCAAGGTGTTTGTGAGCCATTAGAGGCACTACATTTGTGGTGCTTGCTTTCAAGAGTTCAAGAGATCAAGGAAACTAGTTGTTATTGCAATATAACAACAAAGGTATGTCTACTACACTTCTATATGATTTTCGAAAATTATAGAAGCATGCCAGGGTTTATTTTGTGTTCATATAGTTGTATGTCTTATAGTGAAAACATAGATCCAATTAGGGTTGCATGCACACATAGGATTGTTTGTATAAAACCTAACACATCCTTGATCAGAAAGAGTTAAACATGAGACAGCGATGATGAGTAGAGCTACTCAGTGACTACGAGTGCGAAATCCGCTACCATCCCGGCAAGGCCAATGTGGTGGCAGATGCCCTCAGCCGAAAAGAGTACTCAGGTCGTAGAGTGAAGGCAGTGACCATGACTATTCATTCCCATTTATCCACGCAAATCAAGGAGGCTCAGCTGGAAGCCTTGAAACCAGAGAAAGTGGCGGATGAAGCATTGCGTGGAATGGACAAGAACTTAGAGGTTAAGGGAGACGGAGCGTACTATTTCATGAACTGGATCTGGACCCCAAAGTTTGGCGGGTACAGAGAGGTTGTCATGAATGAGGCTCACAAGACGAAATACTCCGTTCACCCAGGATCCGATAAGATGTATCTAGACATCAAGCAGCTTTATTGGTGGCCGAACATGAAAGCAGAAATTGCAACCTTCGTGGGCAAGTGCTTGACTTGCGCCAAGGTGAAGGTGGAGTATCAGAAGCCCTCAGGTTTACTTCAGCAACCAGAAATACCTGAGTGGAAGTGGGAAATGATAACAATGGATTTTATCACTAAGTTACCTAGATCCCCGAGTGGGCACGACGCCATCTGGGTAATTGTTGATCGGTTGACAAAATCCGCCCACTTTCTGCCAATCAAAGAAAACTTCAAAATGGAGAGACTCACGCAGATCTACATTCGAGAGATAGTTCGCCTTCACGGGGTACCTGTATCCATTATCTCCGACCGAGATAACAGGTTCACCTCAAGGTTCTGGCAATCACTTCAGAAGGCGCTTGATCCTAAGTTGGATATGAGTACAGCTTATTATCCTCAAACAGACGGTCAGAGTGAGAGGACGATCCAGACATTGGAAGATATGTTGAGGGCATGTGTCATCGACTTCGGTATGTCATGGGACGCTCATCTTCCTTTAGTCGAATTTTCCTACAACAACAGTTATCATACCAGCATCAAGGCTGCGCCGTTTGAAGCCCTCTATGGCTGCAAGTGCAGATCCCCTCTGTGCTGGGCTGAAGTGGGTGACACGCAGCTAGCCAAGGGTCAAGTCCCCGACAGTACTCTCACTGGACCTGAAATCATCCGAGAGACAACAGAAAAGATCGTACAAATCCGAGAGCGACTGAAGGCCTCTCGGGACAGACAAAAGAGCTACGCCGATAAGAGACGAAAACCCTTAGAATTCCAGGTTGGTGACCGCGTCCTCTTGAAGGTCTCACCCTGGAAAGGCATGATACGTTTCGGAAAACATGGAAAGATAAACCCGAGGTACATTGGACCATTTGAGATCCTTGCTAGGATCGGTCCCGTAGCATACAAACTACAGTTACCGTGAGAACTCAGCAACGTCCATCCTGTCTTCCACGTGTCGAACCTAAAGAAGTGTCTGTCCGACGAGACACTTGTGATTCCTCTCGACGAGATCGAATTGGACGAGGGTCTACACTTCGTGGAAGAACCCGTCAAAATCATGGATCGGGAAGTCAAGCGTACGAAACAGAGTCGCATCCCGATAGTGAAGGTCCGCTGGAATGCCAAGCGGGGTCCTGAATTCACTTGGGAGCGCGAGGATTCAATGAAGCAGAAGTATCCCCATCTCTTTTCAAGTTCATAATTGTGCTTTATTCTTGAATTTCAGGACGAAATTCCCTCTAACGGGGGGATGATGTGACAACCCGGGAACTTCAATCTTGTACACTTAGTCAATTCAACCAATATTCAACTTGTTTTGGTGATTTTTGGTGCTATTTAAGGGTTCATTTAAGTGTTCTAAGCTTGAATTTAACCAAGGAGGAGTTTAGGAATGAGTCAGAGTGTTGAATAGTGAGAAAATCGGGCCATACACACCTCTTGGAGGAGTGTACGGCCGTACACAAGGGTGTGCGGTCGCACACCCACTCCCTTGGCAGCACACTCACTCATGACAACACTCACACTCCTATATAAAGGGTAGACCCCTTCCTTTCATTCCTTTAGCACCTTGGCAGCACACAATATCATTTCCTCTCAAGTTTCTCCAACTTTGAACCTTCCAAAGCTTCTATAACGTAAGTACTTCATTTCTCTATCTTGCAATCCATGAAAGACCACTCTATCCAAGCTCTAAGTGTGAAAAACGTCATGTTTTTCGTGCATTGGAAGTGAGTGCGGCCGCACACCCTCTTAGGGTGGCCGCACACCCTTAAAACACCCTCCAAAGTGAGAGTTTAGCTTCCATAATCGAAGTGGACATGCCTCTAGCCTTGTTGCACCTTGGAATAGACAATTTGGGCATCATTTTGAGGGGTGTACGACCGCACACACCTGTGTACGGCCGCACACACCCTTGTGCGGCAGCACACTCCAAGTGTGCGGCCACACACTCTTGTGTGCGACCATACACATTTTTAGAACCATAAACCCATTCTAGGACCATTATCTTGCACTACAATTGAGTATAGACCTTGAACACTTCATGGATGTGAGTATCGACCTTGAGAACACTTCGAAGACACTTCGTTTCATGAGTGTACGGCCGCACACTCATGTGTGCAACCGCACACACAGCCTGGCCGCACACCCTGGCCGCACACACACCCTAATGACCATACACCTCCTTCGTTTGATCATATAGGGTCCCGACAAGCATTTCCAAGTCTCTAGAGTGGTTTTCCATCACTTATAGTGGTGAAATACTTTCATTTGACTCTTTTATGTGTCATTGCGTGATAATTAGGATCGAATCGTGATTAAGGCTTCACTTGAACACCCAACTTTCCGTATCGATCCTTCAATCAAACCACTCGCTCGAGGTGAGTTCATACCCCTACTTTTTCCGTGTTTTTAATGCTTTCAGGGGGAGGATACAAGCTAAACATAAATGCTTACAAAACTCATGCAATTCTCATACTTTAACCCCTTTTGTACTGTGTTGAGCATAAGGGTCGTTTGTCACTAAAATTACATAGTTTTCCGGATTTGCTATTCACTACGTTATTCATGCAAGCTATAATCGGTATAGTTTGGGATTTCTAAATATAACAAGTACAACAATTTTCACTACTAAACATATGCTCTAAGACAGGGATAGTTTACAGTTACATCACTACTTTATCATGGTATTCATAACTGTAATTTTCACTACATACGGTATACATACGGGTTTTCGCTACGATAAAACGCTAGGACACTACATGTAAACTAGATTGTACGATACTGTGAGGCGCTACTTCACTACTGTACCCTTAGGTGTACAGGGATAAATCCTATCATAAGTATAACCAGAGTCTCCTTGAGGGAGAGCGTGAGATTTATGAATAGATCTATTCGGGATTGACAATCCCACACCCGAACTGCTAGCTACAGTTGGGCAGGCATGCCCAGGGTGACAAATGTCATTTAACTCGACGCCTGAAGAATGTTGGAAAGGTCTCTAGTCATATCAAGCATGGTTATACGACTCACATTATGTATAAATCACCTTTAGTTTACAATCTGACACTCTTCAACGGTTTTATTTATACTAAATAGAACTAACACCCTACGTATAAAGGCTGAAGCCAGGGTTTTCAACCAAAATCGTTTATGCAAGGATTTCATATACAATATACTTATACTTCATGATTAGCCTTAGCTAGTCACATGAAGTAGTATTTTCACATATCACTACAGTTTTCAGTAACGAACATTCATGGTTTATATGGAACGGATAACGCTACATTTTTCACTTAAAGAAAATATCGGATTTTCTTGACGCTATACAAAATACTTTTTTTTACGAGCTCATCAACAAGTTTTCATTACAAACTACTGCTTATGAACTCACCAGCTTTATGCTGATATATTTCAAAACTGCTTGATTCTCAGGAAATCAGTAGACAGGTACTTGCTGGATTTTGAGAAGCTGGAGCAATAAGAGCCTTATGTTTATATTATATATATACTCTCCGATGTAATTCAAACAAGTTTTCAAACTGATGTAAACATTTTCATATATGTATACACTGTGATGGTTGTGTTGCTATGGTTGCTATTATACATTGGTTGTGATGCTATACATGACGTCCTCCGCCCCAGAACATTTCCGCCATCGGTTTCGGGGTGTGACACACTGCCACTCCTACAGGCACCCTCATGCGTCATGCCGTAACGGCTGCGGCCCGGATAATCTCTCGATCTAGAATCTGCCCCCTTGGGCCTCTTGCCCGGACCTGTAGATACCTGAATCTCCTCTGACTTCCTCTTCCTCTCTGTCTCCAAATCAATCTCTCTCTCTGGCACGAGCAATCATATCCTCCAGCGTCTTGCAGCTGGACTTGCTCACAAACTGTCTGATGTCACACCTCAACATCTCGTGATATCGGGCCTTCTTCATCTCCTCGTCTGCCACATATTGCAGAACGAGAAGGGCCCTCTCCCTGAACTTGGCGGTAATCTCTGCCACAGTCTCATTCGTCTGTCGCAAATCCTGAAACTCCCATGCTAGTTGCTGCACCTCGATCACCGGTGCAAACTCGGCCCTGAGCCTGGTCGAGAAATCACTCCATGTCATCGCGTCTAACGCGACATCATCCCCAATAGCATGTCCAACCTCATCCCACCAATCATGTGCTCTGTCCTGGGCGTACTTCTTGTACGTTGGGCGTACGCCTCTCCGCACCCGCGTCCATATGACCTTATACGCTAGGCGTAATCCAGCTTACGCTGGGCGTACCCAGCTTAACACACGCATGCACTCTAGCATGCATGGGGCTGCCTTGCCATAAAACTCCATTAGGGACTAAAATTGACACTAACTTCAAAGTACTATATCATCTGCGTTCTAAGTCCGTTTCCGACGAAGGAACATAAATTTTTATTTTTCTTTGCTACATGACAAATCTAAGAAGGTAGGAGCAATGCTAAATGAAATTAGCACAAAAAATGCTTAAAATAGATAATCATGAGTTTCATGGCATACGTTGTGTTTTCTTAAATTAAGAATGAAAAATAAAAGAACAAGATCATTGAACTTTAGTCGGCAATTGTTCCAATAGAATCATTATTGGTTGTTTATGCGGTCATAAGTTTTTCCTATTCACCTTTTTGTTGTTTGTTTTATATTTAGGTGAAGCAAGTGAGAACTTCTCTATTAATCTAGATATTTAACCTTTGACAAAATCACCAAGATATGTTTTGTTTATAAATATTGAACTTTTTGACAAGTTAGTAGTTATATTCGTATATTAATCATTCATTTTAACATTATTAAATGTATCTAATATTAAGCTTCCTTCTTCAAACCGAGGACCAAGAGAAGCTATTTTCCTTTGTAGCTATCAAGGTTGTCGAGAAAAATCGAAAGTATTGTGCTATAAAAAAAATAAAAATAAAAAATAAAAAACTGAAATAGGCATGGTATTTTGACATGAATGGCTGAAAAATCGAAAATTGGTTGCAGTAAAATTCAAAAAAAATTGTGTTCATTGCTACAAAATTAAAAAAAAAAGGTTTTTAAAAAATTAATAAGTATGTTATTTTAGTGTTACCACTAATGAAAATTTCTGGTTCCAACCACTATGTATACATCAAATATTTAACATAATTAATTTGAAAAAAAAAATCGTGAGGGGAAAGGTTTAAAAATATTAAAAGAATATTACTAAATGATATTTACACTAGTTTTCCAAATAAATACAGAGTAAATTAACGAATGGTCCTAAGGTTTAGAGTTCAAATTTTATAACTTGATATTTACACTAGTTTTCCAAATGCACATCTCTTACAGAGAGGAAGGACAGTGATAAGTTTTATAACCTAAGTACTAAGGGATATATATACTAAAGTCCCAATATTTTCATCGATTTGACAAGAAAGTCCTAAACTTTATTTTTTTGACAGTAAAGTCCAAATTACCGGCAATTTTGACACTTTTACCTTTTTTTCCCGGTTAGCCGGTAATTAGGACTTTTTTGTCAAAAAAATAAAGCTTAGGACTTTCTTGTCAAATCGTCAATTAGGACTTTACTGTCAAGAAAATAAAGTTTAGGACTTTTTTGTCAAATCGTTGAAAATATTTGGACTTTAGTGTATATATCATTTTTTTGTTAGAAATTTAATGGTATGATACTCTTTAAACACAAAAGTTATTGAAACATTCTCTAGTCAGCTAGATCTTATTGAAATCTTTAACGTTTGCTTCTTGTTAAATCGTTTTTTTTAATCTCAACAAACCGACATTGAAAAAAAATTGAGATAATCAATAAAGAAAGAAAGAACCATGGTTGTGTTGGCTTTTTGCAGTCCCAAAAATGGATAAATAAGAAACCGAAAAAAACGAAATTGCCCTTCTTTCTCTTATCCACATTCACACCCTTTTGACTAGGTATGTGTTGTTTGTGTTTGTATAATCTGTCTCCACTTTTTAGTTCAAGATTTGGCGGCGAAGTAAGAAGAAAGTTGTACATGTCTTTTCACCCTTGTAAAAAGTTTCTTCTTGCTTCGCCGCCAAATCTTGAACTAAAAAGTGGGAATAGATTATACAAACACAAACAACACATGCCTAGTCAAAAGGGTGTGAATGTTGAGAAGGGAAAGAAGTGCAATTTCGTTTTTTTCGGTTTCTTATTTCTCCACTTTTTGGGGCTGCAAAAAGCCAACACAATCATGGTTCTTTTTTTCTTTCTTGATTATCTCCATTTTTTTCAATGTCGGTTTGTTGAGATTAAAAGAACGATTTAACAATAAGCAAACGTTAAGGATTTCAATAGGATCTACCTGACTAGAGAATGTTTCAATAACTCTTATGCTTAAAGAGTATCATACCATTAAATTTCTAACAAAAAAATAATATATACACTAAAGTCTCAATATTTTCAACGATTTGACAAGAAAGTCCTAAACTTTATTTTTTTGACAGTAAAGTCCTAATTGACGATTTGACAAGAACGTCCTAAACTTTATTTTTTTGACAAAAAAATCCTAATTACCGGCTAACTGGGAAAAAATGGTAAAAGTGTCAAAAATTGTTAATAATTTGGACTTTACTGTCAAAAAAATAAAGTTTAGGACTTTCTTGTCAAATCGATAAAAATATTGGGACTTTAGTGTATATATCGTACTAATTCCAAGTTAAAATCCGATGTTGTTTCATGCATTAGGTACAAGTTATTGAAACATAAATGATCTAGATATCTAATTTATGCTCTGGAAAAGAAAATAAAAATCTTTTAAGGAACATGGCTTTTCGATGCCAAAAGCTGACTTATGCATAATCCTCCCACTTCCTACTGTTTTTAAAAGGTCAAAGGGAAACATGGTGTCCAAACTCCAAAGCGACTACACCTCACGCTCCTAGGAAAATCTGGCTGTCTTACAGATCAGGGTTAACACGTGTCTGCTGGTCATTGGTGAGGAGGTGGTGCATGATTACCATGAGTATCCAGCATGGCGGCCGATACGCTGTAAAGAATTTAATGTCAGGTCAACTTCACACTTTGTTTTTGTTTAAAACAACAAAACATTTACGGTTATTTATCCCAAAAAAAAGGAAGCGGATTCTTCCATATATATATATATATATATATATATATATATATATATATATATATATATATATATATATATATATAGAGTCAAGATCAAATAAAAAAGAAATTTTTGATAGGAAGGTAAGAAGTTTTTTTCTACATATTTTATATATATATATATATATATATATATATATATATTATCTATTCACATATTTTTATAGTTAATTAATAATTATACCTTTCATTTAAATAAATTCAAATAAATAATGTATTTTAATATTTTCTGAAAATTGGATCACGCTAATTTCCTTCTTTATCCCACTCCTGATTCTTTTCTTTGGAGTTAACTAAAATTCATGTTGACGGTTTATATATATTTTGTATTTTGTTCATTTTTTACATTACCAAGTTTCTTTATTTTAACATTTATATCCCTCAATTTGTTACTTTATTCTTTTTCTTCTTTGGTCATTCTAATGATATACGGAATTGATATTTATAGACACAGAAAAATAATAATCAAAGATCATATGATGGAGTTTTAAGCTTTAGTCCATAAACTCATGACCAAGTGAACTGCCTCTTCAAAATTATGTTTATTCATCATTAGAAGCTTACAAAGTTAAATAATTTCTAATCATTTCAATTTCAAGTATACCTTCTAATCAATAACTAAAAACATCTCGTACCCATATAAGTAAATTAGATAATGAGATTTATTTAATCTTATGTACTAAAATGGATGGTGTTTGGTTTTCTAGAAAGAGTAATCATTAGTTTGGATGCAAGTTAGAAAGAGTAATCTTTATTTTACAAGTTAAAAATGTTGGCGAAGGCATTAAGACAAAGAGATTACAGGAGAGAACAACAAAGGTTAGGAAACAAAAAAGTTTATTTATCAAAATCACAATTTACATACAACACATATGTAGCATGGTACGCACAATTCTAAAGCTCATAGGAATACGACGCAGTTATTATAGTCTAATTGAATTTGACAACGATTTATGTGATTTACTAGTTGTTATCATCTTTTTCTTCAAATGTCGACTAATTATATCTTTATATTCAATATCTTGTTAAACTAAACCGTGGGAAGAGTTTGATTAAATTTCCTAATGTATATGATTGTGTGATTTGAACTTAAAAGTTAAAAGAGGCCGGAAGAAGAAGGTTTATCGGTAGGGTAATTCCAACCGACTACAACACCTAACATAACTCACTTACAAATGAAAACTTAAAAGACAAAAAAGAATACAAGACTTGCATGATCAGCTACTATCCTAAACAAGTTTATAATCTTTATATTACCTTATGTTATGCTGAAGATTAAGCGTCGAAGGAGGAAGAAGGACTAGGAGCATACATATGGAAACAAATCATGGGGTTTCTCAATAACAACTATTCAAGGTAAATGGCTCATTTATGTTTTTGGTCAATTAAAGATGTAAATTATAGATTTTGAGATGGCCACGACGTGGTGAAGGATACATCACGACGTTTCCATCGATGCATAAAACGCCCATCCATTCTATGGGTCACGACGTGACGAGCAGGAGGTCACGACGTGACGGCCACCTAAGTGTTAATCCTAATTTCGAGATTTGCACACCTTCAGCCTCCATCACCTCCCTTCACCCTCAAGAAAACCCTAATCCTCCATTGTTGATTGTGAACTTCTTTTTGGTGATTTTTAACCTTGAAGAAGAAGTGAAGGCATTTTGGTGCATCATCTCAGCTAGCAAGCCTCTCCCTCATCATCTTGAGCCACCTTAAGACTCTTGTAAGTTCTCAAGTTCCTGCCTTTTTAGCTCAAACATGTTAGATCTAGAGTTTTGTCCATTTTTCTCAATGTTTAAGGAAGTTTGAGTGTTGGGATCTCATAAAGTTGGCAATTTTATGAGGTCCTGAGACTCCTTTTGTGACCCCTTGTCCTAAATCTAGAAAGTTAGTAATTTTTGGGTTCCATACAAGAGATTTGACCTTATTTTTTCCTTCATTTTGACCTAGCTTGTGTTCAAGATATGCATTGGACTTGCATGTCTAAAATGCAATGATTTTTATGTTTCTTTGAGATAGAGAAAGCCTTTTGGAAAGTTTGGTTGCATGGCTTGAAGGATTAAGAGCTTAAATCATTAAGCTGTCCAGAGCGGTTCCCACGACGTGACAGATTAATGGTCACGACGTGGCAATGGACAGCTTCACGACTAACTTATCTTAACGTTGCCACGACGTGACCAAAGGATGATCACGACGTCATGATCGGTTAGGGCTGACTTTGACCGTTGACTTTTGATCATGGTTGACTTTTGGTCAATTTAAGGGTTTTAGGGTGTAGACTGATAAAGTACTTCTTTACTGTTGTTAGGTGTCTCGGTGTATCTCTCTTCCCTATGTGAGAGTTGTTGTGTTTAGCTGCTATTATGTTTGTACAACGCCTTTTGAACATCGTATGTTACGTTTTGAATATTGTATGTCATTTTCATCTAAAATACAATATTGATGAACGCGTCTGCATTCCCACAACGGAGGGACCGACAACTTCTAGTTAGTAATAAGAATACGTATAGCAACAATCTACAAAAAATTTAGGAATTTAAAATCATGATATTTGTATATGAAAGGCATCTAGATATACATTAAGGACATAATGATTGCTCCATGTGTTGATAATTGGCCGAATTTTAAATATACAGAAACTAAGAAACAGCCAGATAACAATGATAGTGGAAGTTGTGTCCCATCCACTACACAAAATTTAATATAACTAATTAATATATTAAATAATTGATTCATTTTATATCTTGTTGTTTCTGACAAATTTAATTGAACCGATACAATTTAAGCTGTTCAAATTGAGCTGATTTTGGGTTAGTGATTTGAACCGTTCGGTTATTTTCCCCTAAAAAAACAAACATATCCTTTTTTTTTTATTAAAAAAATAACAACTTTAAATTTCAAAAGAATAACAATACAAATGAACAACATTTCCTACAATGAAAGCAAACTTATTATTTTATGTATAATAGCAATATGTTTAATGTTTATTTTTATTTCCAAATAATGACGGTATATAACTTAAAAATTGTTAAATGCCGATGAGTTTCTATAGGCTCTTTCCCATTTCCACCTCCAATTTATTTGGCCTTTTCCAACTCAAATATAAACCACAACAAAACGAAATATAAAGTCGGTACATAATCAAAGGTTTGTTAATTAATTAATAACAAGAAATTGTTACTTTTTTGGTGGTGTCATCATCTTGTAAAACTTCAATGTTGTGCACAATCGTCTTTCTTGATTTTCTGATCTAATCGTGGGTGCAAATCAAAGTCTCTACTATGGTTGCGGACAAGTTTGTTCGATACACATCTAATCTTCATCCGCTTGTACTAAAAGTCACCTCGGACGCAGCAGTAGAAACTTGAATTCCCAAAACATTTACCAATATAAACATACAAAGTGTTTATATATATATATATATATATATCGCGTAACGGGATGTGTTTTGTTTCCACCAAAGTAGAATATCAAATCTCTTATTGTGTGGGGTTTTCAACTCATTTAAGTATCACATTCTTTTCCATTGAAACTGAAGGATTCTCCACTTCTATTATGAAGTCGTGCAAGAAGTATTTCTCGTCATCAAAGTACACTACATCTTGACTAGCACGAGTTTGAGAAAATATGTTAGGCTCAAAATTGTCTAACTTTTATTTGTACACACTGAAAAACTTCTCGGTTTTCTTTTCAACATCGTGTATTAAGGACTTAACCTTCAAAGTAATAGTCGAGCTGGACATGAGATTCTTTTTTCTTACCATGAACATAACCAACCTTTGGAAGGCATGTTGAAAAAGACAAACTTCATTCGTGGATCCAAAATAAACGCAACATACATATAGAAGTTGAGTTTTCGATGTTGCCCAATACTTGTCGTATTTACTTTTCATATCGTCTCCTATGAAACAAAATTTGGGACTTACCGACCATTCTCGTATATGTTTATAAACATCACATAAATCTCCAAAAAAACGATGTGCCAACGAATTTGTTGCCATCAATATTAGGTCCATTTTGATATTAAATTTATCAAGAACTCAAACTTTGAAATCTTCTTCTTTAGGGTTTAACATATCATGCAAAGGTAGGATCTATCACAATAACCAAATTGTAGGGGCGTGTAACTCAATTAATATATAACCAAATATGGTGTTTAAATAGTTTTAAAATGTTGGTAAAACAATAAACTACATGTTGGAAAAAAAATTTAATTCAATCGGACTAATAACAAAGTACTTGTGATAGTTTAAAGTGGAGTGATATCCTGCCCAAGGCTGACCCAACAACTTTAATACCCTTGTTTAGAGGGTCGGTAACTCAGTCAATATAAAACCAAATAAGGCGTTTAAATAGTCTAAAATGCAGGTAAAACAACGAACTACATGCTAAGAAAAAATTAGGTCAATTGAATTAATAACGAAGTAGTTATGGCAAGTTAAGTGGAGTGATAATCATGCCCAACGCTGAAAAACAAACTATGGAATGGAATAGCATATTACCTTTAACTTCAAACTTGACAGAAACACGTTCCAAGTCCACAACAATCTTTAATAACTCGTACATCGAGTGTAGTTTCTAATGTTTCGTACGACCTTTTGTGTGAATTTAGCACTACTTTAGTGTTAGTCCAACCCATCTCTCACAATAAGATTAAGTATATGGGTCATACACCTCATGTGTAAGTGTTTGCCCCCATCGTACGTTCTTGGCAATTGTTGTAGAGTCTATTTTTTGTGATATATCAAACCTTAGGTAGTGGTCTTGGTAGCGAATGTTTTGTTAATAATGAAGGTCTTCATGAATTCATTATATATGTATTTTACTAGGCACTGTAACGCCCCGATTCTCAGGTATGGATTTAAATAAGAGGTTATTTGGTTTTATGTCCTACTCGACGAGTTGGTTGCCCTACTCGTCGAGTAGCAGCGGGGGTGGGATCGCGTGTTTAGTGACCTACTCGTCGAATCCATGAAGGGACTCGACGAGTAGGAGCTGGCAAATGAAACCCTAAATCTCGGGGTCTTGCACCCTATTTAAAGGAGCCTCAGCCTCCTTTCGTCTCTTTACAGTTCTGGAGAGTTCCTAAGAAAACCCTAATTCGTGTGGTGCCTATTTGTGTGTGTGTTAAGCTTGGAAAGAAGATTCTTGGAGGAGGAAAGGCTTGGAAGGCAAGGAAATTGGAGCAAGGAAGTGTGGGAATCAGATCATACCTCAGCTAGCATCTTCTGGAGGTATCAAGTTGCAATCTTTACTTCCCTTTCCTTCTAGATCTCTTTTCTTTTGGTTGAGTTTTAGGGTTTTATGGATTTTGAGTTGACATGGGGAGCTATGGGCTAGATCTGAAGTTGTAACTTCAGATCTGGACCCTTTCTAAGTCCTAGAGTCATAAAGTTGCGGGTTTGGGAGTGATTGAGACCCTCCTTGTGCATGAAACCCCATTAAGAGCTTAGAATTTCCATTAAGAGCCTTTTTAGCCATGCATACACGTAAAGTTTGCAACTTTACGTGAAAAGCATGCTCTAGAAGCTTGGATCTGTAATTTGGAGCCATTGCATGGCTTAAATGAGTCTGTATGACTTAAGGGCTGAAGGAACTCGGCGAGTCGCAAGGTTGACTCGGCGAGTCGTATGAAGATGGCCTTGAACTCGACGAGTTGGATGAGCAACTCGGCGAGTCCGATGAAGATTGCCATAGACTCGGCGAGTTGTATGAACAACTCGGCGAGTCGGATGAATTTTCTCCAGGATTTGTATGTGTGTGCATCCGTCGAGTTGCAAGAAGGAAACTCGACGGGTGGCCTTGAAGTTTGATCGAGAATCGGAGGAACTCGACGAGTCACCTCGATGACTCGGCGAGTAGCCGAGGGTACTCGGTGAGTTAAGGTCAACATGTACTGTTGACCTTGACTGAGGACTTTGACTTTGACCAGGGATTGTCTAGTGGGTTATGGAATACCTTATAAGGTTAAGGGCTTATGAGTATATTGTACTATGGTAATAGGTGGTGGAGCCTGTGTCAAGTGACCCGAGGGTTGAAGTTTATCTACCGAGTCGGCATCTGCAAGGTGAGTTATCCTCACTATATCGATAGGGTCTAAGGCACCAAGGCCGGCCCTTTAGTTGTTATCGTTATGGTATGCTACATGTAGATATGATCTGTTAGATCAGAATCAGGATAGACTATATGTTATGCTCTTATGATTCGTAGGGATTGACATGTTAGTGACCTGCTAGGTCAGTGCTCTAGTTATGAGTGATTGCTATGTTTGGTGATCAGTGAGATAGATATGTTTGATGATTGTATATGCCAGTATATGTTAGTATGCGCACATGCTTAATTGCTTGTTGCTTGGTTTGAGGCGGTCCTGCTCTGTGCTGAAGGCCAACACACCCTGTGAGCGGTCCGGGGAAACTGTAGGCCCACGTGGCGGTCCAGTCATGCCGAAGGCTCGGTATAGATTCAGTGGGACTGTAGGCCCTGTAGGGCGGTCCAGTCAGGCCGATGGCCCAGTATGCATGTTGATTGAATGATTGATGCGGATTTGGTATTATCAGTATGGTATTGGTATTTTGGGGGTAGCTCACTAAGCCCTCGGGCTTACAGTTTTCAGTTTATTGTTTCAAGTACTTCAGGAGTTCATGGCAAGGCGAAGGTGTGACCGTACCGCTCCTCATCCTTATGATCTGTTTTTGGGACACTCTGATGGAAAATGATTTGAGAATGTTTTGTAAACAAATACTATTTGGTTTTTATTATGGATTGAAAAGTTTAAATTTGGCATAAAATTTATGGATGTTACAGACACTATTGTAGTTTCACTTGTAATGTCCAAGTCCTAGTATACATTTTTCATCCGTTGAGTACTCTATAAATAGAGTAGGTGCATAAGTCGTTAGTAGCTTTTTCGCACTTTGTGAGCTTGTACTTTGTCTCTCTACTTCCGACTTGTACCAATCTGGATATTGTGTTGAATCAAAGATCTTATTTACATCTTGTGCTCAAATTGTACTCTGATTTACATATAAGGTTGATTGAACATCCTTTCAATTGGTATCGGAGTAGGAATCGACATATCATTGGAAGAATCTCATGTCAAATGGTGAGTTATATGTTGGTCACAACACATTTTATTGACGATGATCGAGTGATGCAAAAAAGAATAATTAAGTTTAGACCATTGGATAGTCATAAAGGGATATCACATTAGGCAAGAGATACTAGATTGTATCAATGAAATGACATAATTATAACTGTAGATAATGCAGTGCAAATGATAAAGCAATAAAATTTTTAATAAAAAAAAAAAGCTAACAAGCACATACGACGTGGGTAAACACTTACACATAAGGTGTATGTCCCATATACATAACCTTATTTTTATATAAGGGTTGGATCAACACCAAAGTAGTGTTAAATGCATGCAAAAGACCATATGGTACATTAGAAACTCCACTCAACGGATCGCAAGGTTTAAAGATTGAATGAAAGAACTAAAAGTGGAATCAAATAAATTTTTGTGCAACGATTGTCCCACTCCATGAAAATCGGCGTACAAGTTATTGAAGATTGTTCTAGACTTGGAACATGTATTTGTTCGGATTTAAGTTAAAGGTAATTCGTTATTTCATTACATTTATTTGTTTGTTTTCTTTTTTTTTTCTTTTTTGCATTGGGCAAAATATCACTCCACTTTAAATTGTCATAACTACTTTGTTTTTAATCTGATTGGCCCAAATTTTTATTTCAGCATGTAGTTCATTGTTTTACCTATATTTTGGAATAGGTAAACGCCTTATTTGCTTGTATATTGACTGAGTTACAAGTTACATACCCCTAAAGATGGTATATTAAAGTTGTTTAAGAAAACTAACATTTTGTTCATTGTCCTTGAGGCTGGGGGTTCTAGTCTCGTTGGGGACATAGGTGGATTCAGGAGTAGTTTAAGAGTAGAGTAGATTTGTCGTTCAAAAAAAATCATTTTGTTCATTGTGATAAATCATATCTTTGTAATAAATCATATCTTTGCACGAAAAGCTAAACCCTCCAAGTAAGAGCAATATAAAGTTTGCAGAGTTATGGTTGGCTTTCTTGAGAAACTTAATATCAAACGAACTTAGTACCAACGACAACAAAACCGTTAACACCTGTGTTTTTTTTGGAGTCATATGTGATTAATATAAACATTTATAATAATGGTCGGTAAGTCCCTAATTTTGCTTGATAGGCAATGATATGAAAAGTAAATACGAAAAATATTGGTGCAACATCGAAAAACTCAACAACTTTATATACTTTGTGGTTGTATTGGATCCACATATGAAGTTTTTCTTTCTTCGACGTGCCTTTGAGATGTAGGTTATGTTCACTATAACAGAAAAAAAAAATTGCATTTCCAACTCGGCTATTACTATTACTTTGAAGATTAAGTCCTTAATACTGGATCTGGAAAAGAATCGAGAAACTTTTTAATGTGCACAAGGAAAAGTTAGAAAATATAAAGTCTAACATATCTTCTCATACACGTGTTGGTCAAAATGTAGTGTGCGTTGTTGACGAGGATGACTTTGTGGGTGATTTCCTAATAGAAACAAAGAACCCCTCAACTTCAACGGAAACATAGTTGACGTGATTAAGTCCTTAATACTTATTGCCGATAACTCCATATAATAAGGAGTTTGATATTCTACTTTGGTGGAAACAAAAGGCATCTCGTTACCCGATTGTATCTCGCATGACAAAGAGTCTAATTTTAATTATTTATATACCTTTTATAGTATTTATTATATTTAACAATTTGTACGGTAATGTTGGTAGCTGTTTTAGGAATTCAAATTTCTATTTTGACGTCTAATGCAACTTCTAGTACAAACAAACGTATATTAGATGTGTACCAAACAAAATTCTCCACAACCATAATAAAGGCTTTGGTTTGCACTTAACATTAGGCAAAAAAATCAATAAAACCAATTGTAGACAACATAAAATAAGTTCTAAAAGATGATTATGTCGCCAAAGGTAACAATTTCTTGTTATTACTTAATTAACAAACCTTTGATTATGTATGTTATGATCCCACATCGGCCGAAAGTACTATAAGTTAGTGGCTTATAAGTCTAGGTGTCCCCTCCTCCTACAAGCTGACTTTTAAGAGTGAGTTCTACACTTGGGCTTAGGGCATGATGCGGGCCTAGTATGAGATGGGTCCGTATCAATGTACTAACTTCTTACTTCGTTTTATTTCTGGTTTACATTATAATTGGAAGACACGATATATAATCAAGGTAAAAATAGGAAAGAGCCAATAGAATTTCCCTAGCAGCAGCTAGTTGGTATATGATTTATTGGCTAATGGTTATTGCTTGTATGTGATATTATTGTTGACCATGTAACTGTTAAGTTGATATCAAATCATATGGGTATGATTAATGTTTAAATGGTATTTCAACTTTGAAATTGGAATGTTTGCCCATGTTATGTTTATATGTACTTGGAAATTATGATCAAAACTCAAAAAACATTTACTCACTTGGAAGGCATGCATGTTAAACTAGCACCCATAAATATATACAAATTTTTTGTATTTTTCACTAGGAAAATCATGTGTGGTCAAAATGAACTTCCAATCATACCAACATATTTACCTTTCTTACCGATAATAGCAATATATAACCTAAAACTTGTCAAATACATACAACTTTTATGTTATACATTGCCATTATCAAAAAAAATGCAAGTGCCTTGTTATTGGTTTACTTATTACAATTATCCGTAAAAATGTAACTATGTTGTTATGGGTTTACATATTACTATTAGCCGTGAAAAATATAAGTATGTTGCTACTATGAATTAAAATCAAATATCGTAGTCTAAATTTACGAAGAAAAAAAAAACGCTACAAAATTTGGAACTTGGGTCGATACTCTCAAATATATAAAACTTCAACACAACAAAATTTTGAATAACATGATAAAAATATAATACGGGTAAGAAGGTATTAAATCATAAGTAGAAGAAGAGGCTGAAATTTTTTAGAGCATCAAGTTGGTTTCATCACCTTCTCCATTTAAGAGCTCACCAACACAAAATTGATTCAAATTTTGATACATTTTCTTCCATTGTTGGACCATTTGCATGGATCTTTTGCAGTCTAGTTTTAGTCTTTCCAGTTCCATTTCAGAAGCTCCAGAAGAACCATGTTGCTGACAAAATTTATGAAATGATTAAATGTAAGAAACACTATTGTTCATATGATAATTATAATATTAAATTGATAAGATAATACTAACCTGAAGCTCATTAATCTGGTTGTTCATAGATTGAAGAGTGGTGTAGGTGGTGGCATCATAAGAATTGGATCGAGGAGTGATGAATGCATTAAGCTCTGAGTGTTCATCTATTGAAGAGTATTTCTCAAGTGGAGGTGGTAATGCCACGTGTCTTCTTCCCATTGGACCTTGATTATTATTATTTCCTGCTGTTCGAGGGTAAAGCGCTGCTGGTTGTCGCATAACAACAATATTGTTAACAGGACCTGCCACCACAACAAAGAAATATAATTTTTTTTCTTTAATTAAAAGAAAAGTAACTAAAATAATATTTTTTTAAAAAAACTTTACCTTTCGCATGTTTAAAAACACGAATGATATTACGAGTTTTAGTGTCCCAAACACGAACCATTCCATCCTCTGATCCAACAACCAATTGAAATCCATCCAATGCAAAACCCAAAGAGCATATCGCCTTACTATTACAAATACAAGAAAAAAGTTGGAATTAGATTATTAATTTAACAATATTATATTGTAAAAAAGTTTGGGTTTCACATACCTTTGATCAGATAATGTGCCAATGATATGCAAACCATAGTTGTTGTTGTTGTTATTGTTGGATGTAGTTTGAGCATTGAGTTCTGCAATGTATATTTTCCCATCTCTCCCACCAGCATAAAAAACATGTTCCCCTGGATCTAATGCAACTGCATCAATTATTGAAGGGAACACAATATTTCTCAACAATGTCCCTCTAGCTAGGCTCCATACCTGTAATTTAAACAAATTCATGAGGGCATTCATGTCTTTTTCCGAATATTTATGCAATATGTACCTTGCAAGTACGATCTAGAGAAGAAGATAAGATAATTGCATTGGATCCTCCATAGCCTGTAACAATGTCTGTTACAGGTAAAGCATGACCAGTGAAACTGTACTCATACAGATGTCCTGCTCTCTGTTGTCCTTCCTCATCAAATATCCTAATCACAATAGGTAGAAAATGTATGTGTTTTGAGTTTATTGGTGATAAACCCTAAAATTGCAGATCATGAATGTAAAAGGGTAAATGAGTAATTATACATACATCAGAAGTGACCAGACTCGAACAGTTCCATCCTCGGATCCAGAAATCAAAAGTGATTGATCATTAGAAAACACCAAGCAAGTAACAGGCCTATAATGGCCATGCCATTTCTTCAATAATCTACCTGTTGCAACCTATGATAAAAGATCAGTTTCTTACAATAAAGTGTATACAGTAAATCAAAATAATAGAGTTATCAATATAATTTGAAGAGTGATTTAGATAAAAGGAGAGAAATCGCTAAAAGAGGATTGATTGTTTCAGCTATTGACATCTCATTACTCACCTCCCACAAGTAAATATGACCAGAAACTCCTCCTCCTACTATGTAAGTGCCATCACTATTGCAAGCAAGAGGATTGATTGCTTCAGCTGGAAAACTCTTAACTTCTACCTGAGGCTGCAACAGCGAAAACCAGAACATAAGTGACAAATTTGATACTTTTCAAATGAAAAAGTTATATGAACTACATAAATAGTTATATAGTTTAATGTAGTGAATGTTGGGTGATTGAACTCCTATCAGAATCTAGACAACAGTAAGTAATTAAGAATTAAGCTATCATATTTCCCTTGCAATTCCACTGTATGTTGAAAACCTAATCGAACAATGTGTTCGAACATTTAGAGAAATGTGATGCAGTAATTACCTTGTTCCACGACCAGAAGAGAACGGAGCCAGAGGATGATGAAGAATCACGGAGCTGGGAGGAAGCAAGGAAGCGTCCAGCGACGGATACAAGGCCGTGAGGAGGAGAGGCGCATGAGCGGTAGCGGAGATGTTCTGCACCGGAACGAAGGCCCCAGCAACCGATTCCGGCTTCGATGGATGAAGAAGCGATGACTACTTCATCTTCCATTTATAGAGAATTTAAGGGCTTGATGGAGGTTCGGTTGTAGAGACGGCCGAGAATGCGGAGGAGATGGAAGCTGCAAGAAAATCAACCGATCGTGGGTTTAGGAACTGCAGTACGAGGGTTTTAAGCGTATCGTCCGCACATATGAAAAAGTTTTTTCAAAAAAACACAAATTTACCCTAATTCTTTAATTTTTTTTATTTTTTTTATTATTATTTTTTTAAATAGCATTGAGATTAAACAATTAACAAATCTACATAAAAGTCTCAAATTTATTGGAAAAGTTAATAAAGTCCTCAAAAAAAATTAACAAAAAAGTCCTGATTATCATTTTGTCCAAACTAACGAAAAATTCATTTTTTATATTTGAACAGCAAATGACATATTATGTGACTTTCTCAAAATAATGAAACTTTTCTGTTTAAAAACTTTTTTAGAACTTTTTTAAAACTTTTCCCAAAATTTTAGGATTTTTCTGTAGATTTCTCTTAACCTTATGATTGCACTTGGGGAGTGTTCGGCAAAATTAGCTGTTGGCGGATAACTTATAGTGAGTATCGGGTAGCTTGTAGCTTGTAGCGTTTTGTTAAACGCTATATGAAGTAACATTTGGATTTGGAGCGTTTTATTTAAACTAAATGCTAGAAGCTTGTAGTATCGAACGAGACTTTCTGTTCAAAATGGAACGTTTTGTCAAACGTTGGAAGCTCTTAAATGCTACGTGCCGAACACGCCCTTGGAAACTTTAACCTTCATAGGCTTTGGTTTTGCATTTGTTTGATTTTCATTTTTTGTCAATTTTGAACCCTTCGATCTTCCTCATATGCATTTCGATTGACCTGTTTTCACCCTATCAACTATAACTTTCATTTAGAAAGTTTGTGCATATATTCCTTGGTTTTAGGGGGTGTTTGATTGTTTTTTTAAACTCTAAAAGTGCTTTTGAGCAAAAGTATATTGACTTGTGGTGATAGCAAAAAAAGTTTTTTTTAGGTGTTTGGATTAGTTTTTGTGATGACAAAAATCAATAAGTCAATAAGTTTTAAAAAAATATTTGACTTAGAATCCCTTAAGTTTTCGGTATTTCTCTTAAGTTTGCTCCTCAATATCAATATAATTTGTAATTCTAGTTCCCAAAAGTTTTTTTTAATTTAAATAGTAATATCTATTTCACACCTTTTCCCACACAAAAAAAAAAAAAAAAAAAAAAAAAAAAAATTAACAATTTCACCCCACCTTTCGTAAGTCATATATGTTCGGATCACTAAGTAAAAAATAGAGATTATAAACAAACCTTTTGATATTTTTTTAGAATATTTTACATAGATGAATTAAAATACATGATAAACAATAAAGAAGGGATACAAGTGTATGTTGTTGTGTCGTCGTGTTGTTTGATAGCATTAATTTAAACAAATCTTTACTTCATTTCCCTTAAGTTCACTCCTAAACATCATTATAATTTGTAGTTTCTAAAAGAGTTTTTTAATTTAAAAATAATCTCTATTTCATACTTTTCTCCACCAAAATATGAACAGTTTAATTTTAACAGACTTATTTTGGTCTTTCATAAGTCCTATATATTTAGCTCACTATGTAAAAAAAATAGAGATTATAATATAGACATTTAAATATTTTTATAATATTTTACATAGGGAAATTAAGACATAACAAACAATAAAGATTATTATAAAACAAACTTTATGATATTTTATAGTTGCTAACAAACGAAAATTAAAATACATAAATTTTTTAACATATGGAAACTTTAAATTAAAATAATAATATTATAGGATTTACGGTTTTTTCTTTTAAGAAATCCCTTCAAAAACTAAAAGTAAATAAAGAAGGATAACTTACATATAAACTTCAATGTCATACAACTTTTTATGCTACCAACTTGACAAAGGCAAGAATTTTTAAGCGAATGGTTTGAAAGAGAGATGTTTTCTTGCTTCTAAGTGGCTTTATCTAATTCTTAAGCAAATGGCTCTTTATATAGAGAAATTTTTAGTGAAACTTTTGATCGGAACGGGAACTGTTGAGAAGAGTACACATATGTCTTTTCTATAACAAGTGAATTGCATTATGATGGTCTTGAACTATTGCTTAAAATTTTAACAAATAGAAAGTTGTGGTGGTAGTCTATGCTATTAATGCTTGAACTATATTACTCATAAATGAAAGTTGTGGGCTATTATTTGAAGGAGAATCTTGTAATAGTAGTATTTTTGTCATATACAAAAAAAGATTCTATGTATATGATGGACACTTGAATCTAACAGAACGTATAATCTGACTGATTGTTGTCTTCATTCAGATTTTTTCTAGAGGATGAAACTTCATAATATTTCAATGGTCTTCTATTTAGTTTATAATATTTTCGAGGTTTTCTTGAGAATGATTTGGATCTTTGGCATCTTTAAAAATGGAAGAAACCGGGTTTTCTGGAATTAAGGGGAAAGAGGAAATTTTAGATTATCCGGACCAGATGTGGGACTATATTTGACTAGCGTTTTATGGGTTCATTAAGTGAACTAATTTTTTGTTTATTTTTGTTTTCCTATTTTTATACTAAACTATTTTTAGTAATTGTTGATGTTGATGGTTGAAGGTAGGGTTGTTAATCGGGTTAACCCGATCGGATTTCGGATTAAACGGGTCGGGTTAGTCGGGTTTTTCTTGAAAAAATATTCACCTGAAACCCGACCCTAGTAAGGTACGGGTTAGTCGGGTTCGGGTTAATCGGGTTTCGGGTTAAACGGGTTGGGTTTTTCGGGTTGAGGTTGGAATGTAAAATGAATTTATGTTGTGTCATTTTAATACATAATCCACATGTATAGGGACTTAAAATGTAAAGTTGGTATACGATATGAATTTATAAACGGTGAATAAAATTGGTAAACTTTACAACACATTAAGAGGAGAGGAAAATTATACCATTTTATACATCTCCATACATAGTAATTTTACTCTCTGGTTTGTTTAAATAAGAAATATGTATTAGTTGTAAAATCTCATGGGATCTTGAATTCATGTCATTCAACGCAATAAAAGAGTTTTGGTAATAAATTCTTAATCGGGTTATTCGGGTTGACCCGAAACCCGAATTGTTTTGAAAAAATCAACCCTAAACCCGACCCTAATAACAATTCGGGTTAGTCGGGTTAACCCGTATAACCCGGTTAAGAGTTCTAACCCTACTATTAAACCTGATCCTAATTACCTTATTCGGGTTCGGGTTTTTTTGACACCCCTAGTTGAAGGTAATATGTTTCGTATATTGTACTTTATTTTTGGTTTTGCTTTCGATTTTGACTTGCACATCACCGATTTTACTTTTTATCCTTTAACTTGTTGATTCTAAACCAGGTTTTACTTGGTTTCATTACCTATAACTAATTACAGATGACATCACCTTTTTTCTAGTCAAAATAAATAATGCGGGAGATGAACATGAAGTAGGTGTAGGTGAAGGTAGTAATAATATATAATATCCAAATGCCAAGTAGTGCGACTATACATTATATAAAAATGTGACAACATCATTACCAACAATGAATCACAAATACAAGTTCTCCATATTTTGTTCCTAAATCTCTACCTCAGCTTACGTCAGCAACAAGTCAGCAAATCCTGTGTTGTTGTATGTACCTCTGGAATGGAATTGAATCACACGGGATTCATGATTCCGGACTTTGTGCGTTGAGCTATTTCTCTTTCCCGTCTATGCATAACCCGTAAAAACTCATCCGAACATAAATGCCCATCTTGATTTGCATCAAATAAGTGAAAAATCAGCTCAATTACATTCTCACTCAACGATATCCCACATACCTGCATACAAAACATAACATAAGTGATAAGACTAATGCTTTTAAATTCCTCAAATGGAGAAACACGGGGGTATTTTAGTAATCTTACATGAGAAGCAGCTCGTTGAAAATCATTCCTAGTCAAAAACCCGTTGATTTTTCCGTAGCTGAAAAGGGCAAGAGAAAAGGGTTGCAATCTTTTACGTAATTCAGCAAAGTTTTTAAATTCCTCAAATGAAATCCGTATGTCTTTCAAGTGAGACTCATGATCCAACTCATCAACACGATCAAGCAACCTGTTCATATGTCGTATATCACCAGATGCCACCATTGACAACACAAAATCCTTAGCTGATATTGTCCCACTTGATTTGAAATCATAATGTGAAAACTCCAACCATATCATCTAATACATAATGCAATAATAAAAGGTTTATCAGACATAGGGTTAAAAAATATAAAAGTACAATGAAATTATGTACCTCATGGTGGAGATCCCGTAGAAATTGAACAAATTTTTCAAGTTGTAAGCGTTTGTTTCCATCTTCACCAAAAAAGTAGTTCACAAGTCCTCCATTTTCTAAACGACCTCCAACTTTAAATCCAGTGCGATTTCCACCCTTCTGATAAGCGCCTTGTCTATTATGACCTCGCATTAAAGCCATCACTTTTTTAAATTCTTCTCTATCTATCTCCCTGTGGGTGGATTCACACAAAATTAAGCCACTCAGTAATATAAAAAGGTTTCAAGCATTTTAAAATGGCTGCTTAGCTTACCCATCATTGTCGATGTCAAACATTTTAAAAGCGACTGAAAAGCTGGACTCGGGTATGCTGAGTAGTGTAACAAAAAATATATACCTGTGAAGAAAAAAAGATATTAGTAATAAGGAACAAAAAATAAAAGATCTAAAATCCAAGAACTCACTCTTTAAAAGATATGAGCCCATCATTGTTGACATCAAAAAGCATGAAAAATTCTGAAGGAGCACAATGCAATTCTCCTGGACGTCTTTCTCCTCTAAGAGATCCATCGCGTACAAGGTTTGATTCAGAAGGAGGGAATACAGGAACAATTGCACGCATCAAATCGCCAGGTGTCATAAGAATTTCCCCTCTTGTAGTCCTGACTGATGCAAAGTATTCAAATACCTTCAAACAAAACAAGGTTTGACTTTTAATTCAACTTATAATAAATTCAACATCTTTTTAATATGTAAGAGACCTTTGGAATCATATCCACCATAGATATGCTAGAACCAAGGTCAGTGTGCCTGCCATAAAACATACAAAAAGGTTTGGAAGTTGAAAGACTTATTACAAAACGAGAAACAATAGGCAAGTTGAAGTTGAACAATTGTGTAGAAATATATAATCCCAAATAGATCTTATCTTATTTTAGATGACCACACTGTTCTCACTAGTCACTACAATAAACAGCATATAGATAAGGTATCATCTAAGAGAGCAATTAGGAGCTGAAAGTTCATTCAATAACAAAATTCTTTTTTTTTTCTGTACCTTTTGAGGAGGACTTAACATCCTCAATCTTTTCTCATAGTTGAAGAAGATTCTTCTCCGCAACGCATCTGTACAGACATCAGAACAATCAACGATCAACAGCTTGTTGCATTTCCAAATAACACGTATTTGGATCGGAACTTGACAGGAAACCCTAAGCCGAAAAACTTTGGAGCATTATTAATCCCCAAATTCATGAACATAACAATTTGGGTGAAAGCTTCGAACACAAAAGAATAATAATAAAAACGCTAATTCAATCCGATAGAACGAACGTTTACCTCTGATGAAGAAACTAGAACTTGACAAAGGCTGGCCGTCGTACAATTCCTTAAATCTGTCAGCAGTTGCCGTCATCCAATCAGCAAAACCCAAAGCTGATTTCACCGCGTATGTCGACGATACAGAAGGTGAGCACCAGTAAAGAGAGATCCCGACGCCGGTGCCTGCGACGACGGCGGAAAGCCATCGCAGTAAACTAGGGTTTCTGTTATGAGAATCGGGGGCGGCGGTGGTGATTGATGTTGCGATCAATGAAGGTGGTGTTGAGGATATTGAACGGATTTGGTGGTGAATGGAGGGAGTTGATCGCCTGAGAGAAGACATGGTTGACGAATCTGGGAGTGATTGAAACTTGAAAGTCGGTTTTGATTAACCGGCGATAAATAACCGCCATGTTGCTTTATAAGCGGCATTTGCCCACAGGTTCGTTAAGCCGTTGACCGTCTTCCTTTCCGTTTTCTTTTTCTTTTCTCTGAATAATAAAATAATTATTATCAATAATAATATATTTCAAGAAAAACTAATAAAACTATAGATAGAAAAAATATGTTTTGTTTATATTATAATTCAAAATATTCATCATCATTTTCCATTTTTCATAATTAAAGTAAAAAATAAAGTAACTCTAGAAGGTGTTAATATATATGGTATGTTTGATAAAAATAGTTGGAAGTCGAAAATTGTATATTCTATTTGTATAAAAATACTTTATAAAATTAGTTTTAAGTTATTAAAATGTATAAAACTACACAAAAGCTAAAATTTTCTAAAACCTATTTGAAATAGTTTTTGGATTATAAAATTTTGTTACAAAATAAAAGTGATAAATACTCTCAAATAAAGTTTGTTATAAAAGAAGAAAACTAAAAACCTAAAAGCTCGTAAAATCTTTAAAATATTTGTTTCTAAATGCTTCCATAATATTGATTAAGTGGGTAAATAGTTGTTTGGCAGTGAAGTACGTATTAATCTATAAGGCTATATGCTATACATGTCCCACATTTAGGAGGGTGCTAATGTGGACCTTTGGCTCCGATGTGAACACCATGCCTCTTACGACAACCCCAAAGATTCGAAACTTCATCGTAGTGATGCCTTGTTGCTTGTTGCTTTTTCCCCTTTTCTTCCGATGTAATTGTGCATTAGAATTTGTATATTGCTCCTAAAAAATGAAAGACAAATATAATATGGTTTGAAAGATGAAAGATAAGAATTATGTGATACTGAGGTGACTCGGAATTGTTAAAGATGAAAATAAATACAACACATAACCTAGGGCTACATTTGTTTAAATATATATTTAGATCTTTTTGTACTTTGTCATATAAATACATAATTTGATTATTTGTTTAGTTTAATAAAAATATATTTAATATATATATATATATATATATATATATATATATATATATATATATAAGAAAAAAATAAAATTATTTTTTTAATGATTTTACTATTTAACTTTTAATATTTAAAAGGTAAAATGTTATATTGAAAAAAAAATATAAACAGATAAAATGAAACTTATAATATTTAAAAAGTAAATGCTATACTAAAAAGTATAAAATGATACTCATATTCTTTGATTGAACCCCAAAATTTTTAATTTGAGACCTCCTTTACCGGATGCCCAAGCTTTACCCAATGAGCCGCCACCAAGAGAATGGTTTTGCAAAGTATATTTGCGAAGTTACTATATTTTGCAAAGCATAATTTTTTTAATTAGTACAAGCTTAATAATTAATTTATAACAAACAATCAAATATAATGTATAGGAATACTAATTACTCAATTTTTTGTTGGCCAGTTGAAAATTAAATGCCGATATTTTTATTGGTAAGACTTTAATGTAAAAATATGCTATCATTCATTAATGATGATCATTATAAATTAGTCAAGGTTTGGTATGGTCATGTTTCATGCCCATGGTTTGCTAGCGAGTTTATTCCATGCCCATGGAATTAAAGAATGTTTTTAAGGCCGATGGTTTGTTAGTCCATGGAATTGATTGAATCATCTTTTTGAGGCCCATGGTTTATCTTAGCAGAATAGTTATTCTATTTTTTAAATTCAATTTGGGACATATATTACCTGAAATAAGATTATATGATTGCTCTATATTTATAAAAATTTAGTGTGTTTAGTTTTTATTTTACTTTTGGTTATATTGTTTCAGTTTCTTGTGGTTGTCTTTTGATATAAATAAAATGATTTTTCTACTATTTTTTATATATTTTATATTTTTAACTAATTTTAGTTTTTAAAAAGTAAAAATAAATGAACCCATCTACCCCTCCCCACACCTACACTCTTCGTTAGGGCTGTCAAAAAGTTGGTAGTCAATATGTTTGGCTAACGGGTGATTTGAGTGGAAGTTCTTGGTCTATCACTTTGTGCATGGACTCCATCTGCCTTCAAAAAAGTGGCTTCATCTTGGGGTGAGGTTCTTTTTATCGATGAGGATGAAGATGGCCCAGCTGGATCCGGTAGGGTTTGTATTAAAACCTCACATATGGATAAAATTGCAGGTAAGGTGGCAGTTGATATTGGTGGCCATAAATTTACATGTTTTGTCATAGAAGCGTCATATTGGATTCCCACTATTGAAAATATTGACCAAGATGAACACAAAGAAAGTGGGCAAGAAACTCATTCAGACTCATAATCTGAACATGAAGAGGGAGAGATTTTTTGGAAGTTTTGATAATGTTGAAACAAGGGCTAACGATGAACAAGATAATTCAGTTCATACAAGAGGCGATGATCATAATCAAGGTAAAAGTGGCGGGTCAAATCCGAATTCCCCAGACCATTATGCACACTCTACTTCACAGAAGGGAGGAGTTAAAGATATGGATATGGAAGATATGAATGTGAAAGAAGCATGAGAATTCACCCAAAGAAAGAAAATATGAGGATATGAAAATGTTAATCAGGAATGTGGTGTAGAAGAAATTGTAAAACCTGGTATAGTAGATAAGGAGAAATCAGTCCAAGGTGATAATTTTGCATCCCTATCGAGGGCGCCTGGCTTTAAAAATTTTGGTAATGATAAGGAGGTTGAAAATACTTGTACAACTCGTTTTGCTGACTCGTTTTCTAATTCTAATGGGGTTAATTCTCGTAGTCGATCTAGTCATAATGGCAAGAAGTATAAGTCAACCTCAAAACTGGATGTAGCAAATGTTATTGCTAGATTTATTGAGGTTGGAACAAAACTTTGGTATGGTATGACATGTGTTAGTGATAATATGGAATCTATAATTAAACAAAATGGGTGTGGAGCTAGTAAACAAATGAATATTATGACTATTAATGTTTGTGGTTTGGGTAAGAAGGAAAAAAGAAGTCGTATTTCTTTTCTTTGTTCTCGAATGGGGGTTTCTTTTAGTGGGATGCAGGAAATTAGATTAACTACAATTGATTTGTTTTCATTAAAGAGTATTTGGGGTAACTTTTCTTTTGAATTTGCTTCGTCTAGTGCTCGAGGCATGTCAGGCGGTATTAGTTCTCTATGGGATCCTGTTGTGTTCTCTAAAAAGAATATTACTTCTTTGGAAAACGTCCTCATTGTTGAAAGGGTATGGATTTTTTTAACCTTCATTGTTTTATGGTTAATATTTATGCTCCACGGGAAGAAGGTAGAAAATGCTTTGGGAATATTTGTCTCGGTTTACGAAAAGAAATAAGGGTGCTTATGTTCTATTTTGTCATACCCCCAAACCGGAACGGTGTAAAAGTTCGGGGGTGGAGGACGTCATGTATAGTATCAAAACAATTAAATAATAGTAATCAAAGCAACAACAACCATTGTATTAATAGTATAATGTTTACATTACATTCGAATCATACACGATTGACTCCAAAAGTAAATAACAAGTAAAGACTCAAAGTTACTATGCTCCATCTTCTTGAATCCGGTGCGTGTACCTGTCTACTAATGTCCTGAGAATACAAGTAGGTTTGAAAGAGTATCAGCATTAAGCTGGTGAGTTCATAAGCGTTTTGTTTTAGAAAACAGGTTCTATGTTCTTTCGAAAAGTGCGTTGTGTTTCTCCAGAAAACCTTATATTCTCAGATGTAATGAATGTTAAGTAAAATGATTCTTAGTAGTTCCTCCTGCGAGTACTTAGTGTGTACAAATCATATACAATCCATATCGAACAAACAATCGATTGTGTAGTTCTGCCCCAAGCCCACAACCAAACAAGGAACAGGAAATGAGGCGGAGACCACACATTCCACTGGTTGTCGGATCTTCATGTATATAACCCTGAAGTATTCACTAAGTACTTACAAAGTTAACTATAGTGGTCCTTTGAAATCTATTGATAATGTTCCTCAAGAAAATCCAATATTTTCTTATTGAAAGCATGGTTAAACCCATTCCTTCTATAACTACTTATTTCATACTAGTTATGTATAAACCAATATCGAACAATCGGTTAATTGTGTAGATCTGCCCTAAACCCACAACCAAACAAGGTACAGGGAATGAGGCGGAAACCACACATTCCACAGTCTATCGGATATTCTTCATACGTAACCCGGATGCATAAATTAAGGAATTATAGAATTAATAATGAATATTCGATAGTTGAATAATAAACCAATTGTTTGAAAAGTACTGATGTTTTATCCTGGAAAATCCTATATTTTCCCTAAGTGCAAGTTATTGAATTATATGTTCCAAACCAAAGAGTATAAGAATCTACCATACTTATGTTGTTTACGCATTGTTCTGTTTGAAAACCCTGGCTACCACCAGTAATGTATAGTATGTCCTGTAAACTAGAAGTGTTGTTAATACCCTCCTGTGATCACTTAGTACATACGAGTTATAGAAATCTAGATCGAACAGACAGTCGATTGGGTGATTCTGCCCTAAGCAAACAACCAAACAAGGAACAGGAAATGAGGCGGAGATCACACATCCCACACGCATGTCGGATGTTAATTTCATATTACCCTAGTGTACATACTAAGTCATCACATAGTTACTAACCCTGTTGACTGTTTTTAGGTATATTATTACGTGAACGAGTCGTTGTTTCCCCTGTGAGTTCTTATAACCATGCTGATGGACGATAACCAATATGATGTACTTCAGACGTCGAAATCTGAAATGACGTTTTTCACCCTTGGTTGACTGTAGCTAATAGTCAGGGTGCGGGATTGTCAGTCCCATATAGATCTATACACAAACTCACGCTCTCCCTCCAGGAGACTCTGCTTCCTAAGGAGTAGACTTCCCAGAAGTCGTGTCTCACACTGTAGTTCTCTCAACGAATCCACGAATAATACTATGAAAAACCCCTTTTTGTTATTAACATGAATCCTTATAAAAATAGTACCTTTATTTCATAATTTCATAAGTTTGTTTCCTTGTTTGAAAATTGTGCTTGTGACGTTTGTATCTTAACATGTTTTGTAAAACTGATTGCAAGTCTAGTAGTAACAATGTTTGTCATGTTTAGTAACTTCTACGTTCAATGTGTGCTAATGATAGGAAAATATAATAAACCAATTTATTTTTTCAAACAGAAGATTACTTGTGCTTTTACTTGTATTCCCCCCCCCCCCATTTAAAACATTAAAAGAACGGAAAATATAGGGGTATGAACTCACCTGATTGTGAGTGACTTGGATGAACGATAAAGATAGGATGCTTGGTATGCTAAGTGAAGTCCCAAGCACAATACGGTCCTATTAAGCACATATTAACATGTATAGGCCTACAATTAGTGTCTAAAAAACTAACAAGCATAGGAAACAACCTTAGAATGTAGGAAACACTTACAATGAAGTGTTAGAACTGAAAATGAGGGACAGAAGGGAGTTCACGGCCAACCACTATGGGTTCACGGCCTAAGATGTGTTAACGGCCCATGAACACATGAAGGGTTCACAGCCCACACATGAACATTTGAAGGGTTTACAGCCCATCTATGAAGGGTTCACAGCCGTGAACTCTTGAAGATCATAAAGATGGTGATGAAAGTGATGAATCAATGGATGAATATGAAGCACTTTACATGGATAAGACGAATAACAAGTGAAAAGGGGAGAATCACTTACGTTTGTGCGGTGGAAAGAGGGCTTTTGTTGGATGAGTCTAGAGAGAGTCTTGAGGGGTTTTCGGCCAAGGAGGGAAGAAATGAGGAGTAAATGAAGGAAACATATATATATATATATATATATATATATATATATATATATATATATATATATATATATAGAGAGAGAGAGAGAGAGGGGTTCACAGCCCACTCATGGTTCACAGACGTGAACCTAGTTTGCAGCCGTGAACACCCTTTGATGAGTTTTCTGGTTCGATTGCATTCCTCAAATTCCAAGCTAAAACTCCTCAACATCCAATCTTTAAGTGTACTAGGCTTAGAGACTCTCAAACCGACCCTAAACACAGTAAAACCGAAGCAGAAACAAGTCTGACTTTCTATTGATCGAGTTGACTTACAGATAGAGATTTCGGGTTGTCACATATTTGGTGATTTTAATGTTGTTAGATGGAGCTATGAAAGATTGGATTGTGTTTTTAATCAAATAACTGCTGATGATTTTAATGAATTTATCTTGAACAATGAGTTGTTAGAAGTGCAGATAGGAGGATTTTATTTCACTAGATTTAGTTCTAATGGAGTTAAACTTGGTAAATTGGATCATTTACTTATATCGCATGAAATGGGAACTTGTCTTCCTAATATTACTTCGATGGCCCTTGACCTTTCTATTGCAGATCACCGACCTATATTTTTATCTCAAAAGGTTGTAGACTTTGGTCCTAGACCCTTCAACATTTTCAATTCTTGGATGATTCAGGATGGGTTCGATCAATTATTTCTTTCTTCATGGGATTCTGATCAATCTAATGGTATTCATGGGGCTTTCATTAACTTTAAAAACAAGTTGTATACTTTTAAACAAGATATTCGACATTGATGGAATTTGAAGAACGGCTTTCGTGCAAGTGTAACATCCTATTCTGGATTGTTTTGTGATTTATGGCCCGTGGGCCTTAATCCGAGTATGAGAAGGTTTTGAGGCTTTGAAGGAGAAATGTTTAGGCCCTTTTTGGGATCTGGGTAAGGTAGGTTGGGTGATAAAAGAGTTTGGTTTGTGCTTTAGATCCCAAATGTATTGTTAAAGGTGCTGGTACGGGCTTTTTATGAATTTGGATATGAGTTCGAGTGGGCTTCAGGAGGAATAAATTTGATAGAAGTGCGGGGCTTCTCTTTACCTTTTCGTGGATATAAGGATCGTCGGAAACGGATTTATAACGAAGAAGTTATGGCCTTCAGAAGTTTCGTGGTTTCAGGGTTAGCCGAGTACGCTGGGCGTACACAAAGAGTACGCGGGGCGTACTAGTGAAGAAGGCAGTACGTTGGGCGTACTTTGGAGTATGTTGGGCGTACTGACCAGGATGGTCGCGAATGTTCTTCGGAGTACGCTGGGCATACCATATGTACGCTGGGCGTACGCCAATCAGACCTGAACCCTATTTTAAGGTCTTGGACCCTATTTAAGCTCCTTATCTCATAACCTAACCCTAATATCTTCAGCCTCCATTCCTATAAACCCTATAAATCGACCCTAAGCCTCCATTGGAGTGATTCTTGAGCTTTTTGGTGTTTTAGTGAAGTTTTTGGTCCTTATTGTGGAAGAAGGAGTTCCTTGAGGAAGCATTGCTTGGCGTGGAGCTTGTGGATCCAAGCCCTAATCATATTGATCTAGCTCCAGGAAGCATAAAGTTTGAATCTTGGTGGATTTCTTATGTAGATCTAGTGGGGTGATGTCTTGCTATGTGTGCTCTTGGAGTAAAGAAGAAGCTTTGGAGAAGAAGGAGTGAGAGTCCAAGCCCTTGGATCTGAGCATATCTATGTTGGAAGCATCATATAGAGGTATAACGCTTCAACCTTTCTCACTCTTTTGATTTGTGCATCATAGTGGAGTATTTTAGGGTATTTGTCCCAAAGTTGGAGACTTTATGAGTTATTGAGCTCCATAGACTATGACCAACCCCTTTGAGTGTATATAATGGTGTTGTATCATAAAAATCAGGTCTTGGATGTTGAGATTGAGCCATGCATGTAACATCCCAAATTTCAAGCCCAATTTTTTTCATTTTTAATTAAGTAATCCACAACATAGTTTACCAAAACATTTCCCATGCTATGACTTTTGCAAACAGAAATATAACAATGTGTCTGAAAATCATATTGTCAAAGTAAAATAAATCAGAGTACATTCCCAGAAAACTCCATGCGGAAATCATGTGTGTGTGTGATGCGCTGCTACACCGCCGACTCCTTCCCCTTAGACGAAGAGGTACCTGAAACCAAAACTAAAACTGTAAGCACAAAGATTAGTGAGTTCCCCCATCATACCACATACCATACAACCACATAGCATATAAACTGTCGGGCAATTATGGAGTGCCCGTCCTACCCATGTCAAGCCATTCTGGGGTGCTGACCTACCCACGTAAAGCCATTATGGGGTGCTGACCTACCCATGTCAAGCCATTCTGGGGTGCTGACCTACCCATGTCAGGCTATTCTGGGGTGCCGACCTACCCTTCGGTCTTTCAACCGAACACGTGGACTATTTCACCCCTACTGCTAACACATAATTCCATATCTCTATCATATTGTCAGACGTATCTTGGGTGTCCGACCTACCCATTCGTCCTAATGACCGATTCGGGGACTAGTCCCCTCCTACTGTTACCATCTCACATAACATAGCAACTAGCATAGTCACATATCAAGCAAACTAGCATACTCGCATAGCAAACAATAGCAGACCAGCCAATTATCACAAAGACAATCATCCCAGCTAAACATCTACTAGTAGGTCGACCTTGTTGCCGTAGACCCACTTCTACTGGAAGGTAACCCACCTCGATGTCGTGTAGTGTCTGAACTGTCCTCGGTGTGAAGGTCGGCTCTCCTCGACCCCTCGATCCCTACACGACAACCCTTAAGTCATCAATCAGAACAAACAACCCTAACCAGGGTTAACCCTTAAACCAAGCAAGTCAACATTGGTCAAAGTCAACACCCAGTTGACCTGAATCGCTGAGTTGGTCCACCAACTCGTCGAGTCCATGCTCCACTAACCCGATCCAACCCCGACACCCCTCGTCGAGTCTTGCGAGAACTCGTCGAGTCCTCCTTCATTCAAACCATCGGGACTATCTTCATCCGACTCGCCGAGTTCTTCCTTCAACTCGGCGAGTTCATCTCCCTCATAAGAACGTGTCCAGTCTATGACTCGCCGAGTTGTATGAACAACTCGTCGAGTCCATCTTCAAGGTTGGGAGATTGCCTTGGACTCGTCGAGTCTGTTCATACACTCATCGAGTCCCATGATTCTCAGGCCCCTTTTAAGACTAAACATCTACAGGACTTTCCTTGCTAACAACTGTTCCCTCCACAGAAAGGATTTGGTGGTCATTTCATAACGACTCGCCGAGTCCCAAGAGCGACTCGTCGAGTCCCTCCATGACTATTACTATACAGTTGATTTAAATGGGTCTTAACACCTCAAAACCATTGATCTGGCCTCCTAATGTCCATTTTACACGTAAAGTTCCAAACTTGGTGCACATGCATGGGGTATTTGGCTCAAAAATCCCAAAAAGGTGTCCTACAAGATGCATGGGGCTCTCATGGCCATAGAGTTGGCACCTTTATGCCATGAGACCCCTCCAATGACTCAGATCTGGAAGTAGAACTCCATGAAACACTTCAAAAATCCGAAAATGGCTTGGAAAGCCCTAAATGCACCCAAAAATCTAAGCTCTAGAGATGAACAACCAAATGGAAGACCAAAACAGGGGGCATTTACCTTGCTTAAGCTGAAAATGGAGTAAGATCTTTGGATCTACAAGCCCCAACTCGAATCCCCAAGCTTATTCCTTCCTTCCAAGCTCCACAACTACCCAAAAGCACCAAAAATGGTCTTAGATCACTCAAAGCGGCTAGGGTTTCGATATGAGGTGTTCTGGGAGTGATAGGGACGATGGAGGCTGAGTTAAGGCGTTTAAATAGGGTGCAAACCCTCAAATTTAGGGTTTCACTCAAACATCACCTACTCGCCGAGTCAGTCTCCGACTCGTCGAGTAGGTCACTTAAACTTTTCGCGGATCCCGTCTCTACTCGACGAGTTGGGCCACCAACTCGTCGAGTCCGAGAGGAAAATACATAAAATTTCTTGAATTAAAGACATACCAGGAATCGGGTGTTACAAATTTCCCCCACTTATCTTAGACTTCGTCCTCAAAGTCTACTGCTCGATCCTGAAAAAGCTCGGGGTAATGCTCCCTCATCTCGTCCTCCAGCTCCCAGGTCCACTCCGAGCCCTTGCGGTGCTGCCACTGCACCTTCACCAGCTCCACTTTCTTGTTCCTCATATCCTTTGACTTCCTGTCAAGGATCGCCACCGGCTGCTCGATATAGTTCAGGCTGTCATCAACCTGAATATCCTCCAAAGGCACCACTGCCAAATCGTCCACCAGACACTTCTGCAGCTGGGAGACGTGAAAGGTGCTATGAATCTGAATGAGTTCGGCCGGCAGATCCAGCCTGTACGCCACCTTGCCCACCCGGGCTATAACCCTGAAGGATCCAATATACCTGGGGCCCAGCTTGCCCCGCTTCCTGAATCGAATGACGCCCTTCCAAGGCGACATTTTCAGGAGCACCATATCTCCGACCTGGAATTCCAGGTCCGATCGACGCTTGTCGGCATAACTCTTCTGCCGACTCTGAGCAGTCTGAAGCCTGCTCCGAACCTGCTGGATCCTCTCCATAGTCTTGAGTACCACTTCGGTACTCCCCATGACCCTCTGACCAACCTCTCCCCAGCATATCGGGGTCCTGCACTTCCTCCCATACAACATCTCGAAAGGAGGACGGTTGATGCTCGCATGATAACTGTTATTATAAGAGAACTCGGTCAACTGAAGGTAGGTATCCCAGCTACCTCCGAAATCCAAAACACACGCCCACAGCATATCCTCTAGCGTCTGGATGGTCCGCTCTCTCTGACCATCCGTCTGCGGGTGAAAGGCGGTGCTAAAATGCAGACGAGTACCCAGCTCGTCATGAAACTTCTTCCAAAACCTGGAAGTGAACCGCACATCCCTATCGGAAATCACTGAAACTGGCACCCCGTGCCGCGCCACCACCTCCCTGATGTAGATGTCGGCCAACTTTTCAGCCGAAATACTCTCCTGAATCGGAATAAAATGGGCGCTCTTGGTCAACCGATCAACAATGACCCAAATCGAATCCACTCCACGCGCGGTCGTGGGAAGCTTCGTAATGAAGTCCATCGTAATATCCTCCCACTTCCACAGCGGGATATCCAACGGCTGGACCTTGCCGTGAGGTCTCTGGTGCTCAACCTTGACCTTCCTGCAGGTCAGACACCTCTCCACAACCCAGGCTATGTCCCTCTTTATATAGGGCCACCAATAATCGGAACGAAGATCCCTGTACATCTTTGTCGCCCCGGGATGAATAGAGAACCTGGATTTGTGCGCCTCTGCCATCAATACCTGGCGCACACCCCCATGATAAGGGACCCATACCCTATGGTGAAGAGTCAACAATCCTCTGCTATCATAGACGAATGAGGAAACTTGACCCACAATTCGCTCACTCTTCCGATGTTCCTCCTTCATGGCCTCCTGCTGGGCCTCCCGAATCTGCTCCAACAGCGGATTCACAACTGTCATCCTCAGACAGATGTCCCTGATCGGCACTTCCTTCCGGCTAAGCGCATCGGCCACGACATTGACCTTCCCCGGGTGGTAGAGGATCTCGCAATCATAATCCGTCACCACATCAAGCCACCGACGCTGCCTCATATTGAGATTTGGCTGGTCCATGAGGTACCTCAGGCTCTTGTGGTCCGTGTAAATGGTACAACGAACACCATAGAGGTAATGACGCCAAATCTTGAGGGCAAAAACAACAACCCCCAGGTCCAAATCATGCGTCGGGTAATTCGCCTCGTGAGGCTTCAGCTGCCTTGAAGCGTAAGCTATAACATGCCCTCTCTGCATCAATACCGCGCCCAAGCCTGAGATGGACGCATCACAATATAGCACAAAATCCTCCATGCCCTCTGGCAGGGCTAAGATTGGTGCCTCGCACAATCTCTGTCTCAAGGTCTCAAACGTAGCCTGCTGCTCAGGCTCCCAACGAAAGACCACGACCTTCCTCGTCATCCGGGTCAGGGGCACGACTATCTTGGAGAAGTCCTGAATGAATCTACGATAGTAGCCTGCCAATCCCAGAAAGCTCCGAATCTTAGATGGAGAACTCGGAACCTCCCATCTCATCACGGCCTCAACCTTGGCCGGATCAACCGATATCCCGTCCTGGTTGACAAGCTGCCCAAGAAACTGCACTGCGCGCAACCAGAACTCACACTTGGAGAACTTAACATACATGCTCTCCTTCCTCAAATTATCTAGAACCTCCCGCAAGTGCTCCTCATGCTGCTCTCGCGTCTTGGAGTAAACCAAGATGTCATCTATGAAAACTATCACGGACCGATCCAACATCGGTCTGCACACGCGGTTCATGAGGTCCATGAACGCGGCAGGAGCATTGGTGAGTCCGAAAAGCATCACCACGAACTCATAGTGGCCATAACGCGTCCGAAACGCAGTCTTCTGCACATCCTCCTCTCTGACCCTCATCTGATGATACCCTAAACGCAAATCAATCTTGGAGAACCAAGATGCTCCCTGTAGCTGGTCAAAGAGGTCATCAATCCTCGGGAGTGGGTAACGGTTTTTCACTGTTACCTTATTCAGCTCCCTATAATATATACACATCCGATGCGACCCGTCCTTCTTCTTCACAAACAGAATCGGGGCTCCCCAGGGTGAACTTCTCGGTCTAATGAATCCCTTACCTAACAGCTCCTGCAACTGTGTAGACAACTCCTGCATCTCAGGAGGAGCCAACCGATACGGTGCCTTGGCTATCGGAGCCGCACCAGGGACTAGGTCGATCCTGAACTCTACATGTCGTTCCGGAGGTATCCCAGGCAACTCCTTGGGGAATACATCCGCAAACTCTCGTACCACGGGTACATCGCCCACCGTTGCCTTACCCATCTCCCAGGTATCCATAACATAGGCAACAAATCCTGCGCAACCCTGCTGAAGGTAACGCCTAGCTCTCGCTGCTGAACATAAAGCTGGTCCTCGCTGTGGTCCCTCGCCCTGAACCACCAGCTCTCCCCCACTTGGGGTCCTGATCCGCACCAACTGCTGCGCACAATCAATCACTGCCCCATTGGGGCTTAGCCAATCTATACCAATAATAACCTTGTTCCCCCGCATTTCCTGCAGCGGCTCTGGACTGGCTGGCCCTTCGACCTAACGTCGGATCCCTTGGGTTTCTTCCCCGAAACCCCTGTCACCTGCTCTGTCTCTGCTTTCCTCTTCCTGACGTGCTCCAAATCGAGCTCCCTCTCCCGCGCCCTGGTAATCATAGACTCTAGGGTCGGGCAGGCTGAATAGCTGACATGCTCCCGAATATCAGCCCTCAACATATCATGGTAGCGGGTCTTCCGCATCTCCTCATCCCCCGCATACTGGGGTACCATCAGGGCCCTCTCCCAGAACTTGGCGGTGATCTCCGCCATTGTCTCAGTCGTCTGCCTCATATCCAAAAACTCCTTGGCCAGCTGCTGAAGCTCCACAGCCGGCGCAAACTCAGCCTTGAACCTGGTCACGAAATCTGACCAAGTCCGGCTGGGGCTCCCAACGAGTCACCAACCGACTCCCACCAATCTCTAGCTCTATCCCTCAAATATCCCGCAACAAAGCGGACCTTCGACCCTTCCGAGCAGAAGCTCGTCAACTGCGTAGACTCAATGTCTACGATCTATCTCCTGGCAGCAATGGGGTCCTTCACCCCGTGATAATCTGGCGCACCGCTCCCTCGGAAGTCCTTGAAGGACAGTGTGCGCGTACCCGTCTGGCTAGACGCCATATCACTCCTGAATGCCCAGAGGCGATCCTCCATCAGCTCAACAATCCCTTCCTTGATCGACCCGAAAATGACCGGGGTCGACTCAAGGATGCCTCTCGTGATCTCAGACATGATGAACTCGCGCAACCGATCATCAACCTGCTCGGATCCTGCACTGAGCCTGATCCTGATCCTGATCCGGAACCTCCTGCTCCATGTCGCGTAGTCACCATACTGAAAATAAACGCATAAATGTCAGGATCATACATACTCTCGAGAGGTCTAACACACTCTCCAAGTTTCCCGGTTCTGTCTCAACCTTCCCTGATTCGAGTAAGGATCCTTTGCTTCCAGTAGTACGGGCCCATACTACCTTCCACATCTATCCGTACCTTCCTCAAGAACTGTCTCGACTTCACCAAGTCCCTTAGCCAATATCCCTTTCCAACTAATCTCATCAAAGGCTTTCCTAGGGCACTCTCCGACCTACTCTCCGCCATCAGCTACACTAGGAGTCCCTACCACCCTTCCCTAACTAGCTTGCGGATACTGTTACATATTCACTCATTAGTTAGTTAAAGTTAGTCAGGACCCCTACAGCACAAAGCAAGCAGCATTCGTGCTTCGAGTAACCAAATCAAGCATAACCTAACCAGGCTATCCTACTACTGACTAGACTGTCCTAGCATACATCTCATACAACAGGCATTCAAGGCATCCTCCTAGATCCTTAGCCTACTCTAGCATGCAGATCTCAAAATCATATATCATATAACATAACATAACAAGTATGGGTATCTTGGGGAAAACTTACTTGAGCTCGGCCGGTTGCACGCACCACACACCTGGTTCTTTCTCAAAACTGTTTAAATTAAATTTTAGAAAATTGTTTTCTTGCGAAAAATCTTTTAATCCTCGGTTTGAGTTCAGACACCCCCCCCCCCCCCCGAGAGTGTGTCCGAATCGCTCAAACCAGGCTCTGATACTAACTTGTAACATCACAAATTTCAAGCCCAATTTTTTTCATTTTTAATTAAGTAATCCACAACATACTTTACCAAAACATTTCCCATGCCATGACTTTTGCAAACAGAAATATAACAATGTGTCTGAAAATCATATTGTCAAAGTAAAATAAATCAGAGTACATTCCCAGAAAACTCCATGCGAAAATCATGTGTGTGTGATGCACTGCTACACCGCCGGCTCCTTCCCCTTAGACGAAGAGGTACCTGAAACCAAAACTAAAACTGTAAGCACAAAGCTTAGTGAGTTCCCCCATCATACCACATACCATACAACCACATAGCATATAAACTGTCGGACAATTTTGGGGTGCCCGTCCTACCCATGTCAAGCCATTCTGGGGTGCTGACCTACCCACGTCAAGCCATTCTGGGGTGCTGACCTACCCATGTCAAGCCATTCTGGGGTGCTGACCTACCCATGTCAGGCTATTATGGGGTGCCGACCTACCCTTCGGTCTTTCAACCGAACACGGGGACTATTTCACCCCCTACTGCTAACACATAATGTCATATCTCTATCATATTGTCAGACGTATATGGGGTGTCCGACCTACCCATTGGTCCTAACGACCGATTCGGGGACTAGTCCCCTCCTACTGTTACCATCTCACATAACATAGCAACTAGCATAGTCACATATCAAGCAAACTAGCATACTCGCATAGCAAACAATAGCAGACCAGACAATTATCATAAAGACAATCATCCCAGCTAAACATCTACTAGTAGGTCGACCTTGTTGCCGTAGACCCACTTCTACTGGAAGGTAACCCACCTCGATGTCGTGTAGTGTCTGAACTGTCCTCGGTGTGAAGGTCGGCTCTCCTCGACCCCTCGATCCCTACATGACAACCCTTAAGTCATCAATCAGAACAAACAACCCTAACCAGGGTCAACCCTTAAACCAAGCAAGTCAACATTGGTCAAAGTCAACACCCAGTTGACCTGAATCGCCGAGTTGGTCCACCAACTCGTCGAGTCCATGCTCCACTAACCCGATCCAACCCCGACACCCCTCGTCGAGTCTTACGGGAACTCGTCGAGTCCTCCTTCATTCAAACCATCAGGACTATCTTCATCCGACTCGCCGAGTTCTTCCTTCAACTTTCATCTCCCTCATAAGAACGTGTCCAGTGTATGACTCGCTGAGTTGTATGAACAACTCGTCGAGTCCATCTTCAAGGTTGGGAGATTGCCTTGGACTCGTCGAGTCTGTTCATACACTCTTCGAGTCCCATGATTCTCAGGCCCCTTTTAAGACTAAACATCTACGGGACTTTCCTTGCTAACAACTGTTCCCTCTACAGAAAGGATTTGGTGGTCATTTCATAACGACTCGCCGAGTCCCAAGAGCGACTCGTCGAGTCCCTCCATGACCATTACTATACAGTCGATTTAAATGGGTCTTAACACCTCAAAACCATAGATCTGGCCTCCTAATGTCCATTTTACACGTAAAGTTCCAAACTTGGTGCACATTGTCACACCCCAAAACCAGAATGGCGGAAACGTTCTGGGGTGGAGGACGTCATGTATAGCATCATAACCAATGTATAATAGCAATCATAGCAACACAACCATTACAATGAATACTTTAATAAAAATGTTTACATCAATTTGGAAATTGTTTGAAACTTGTTTGAATTACATCATATAGTTTGTATGAATATAAACATTAAACTCTTATTGCTCCAACCTCCTCAAAAACCCAGCAGGTACCTGTCTACTGATTTCCTGAGAATACAAGCAGTTTGAAAATATCAGCATAAAGCTGGTGAGTTCATAAGTAGTAGTTTGTAATGAAAACTTGTTGATGAGCTAGCAGAAATGTTTGTATAGTTTCAAGAAAATCCGATATTTTATTTAGTGAGAATGTAGTATTATAAGTCTTGTAATAAACCATGAATATCTGTATGTTTCCAAGAAAATCCGATATTTTCTTTAGTGAGAATGCAGTATTATAAGTTCCGTATAAAACCATGAATGTTTGTTACTGAAAACTGTAGTGATATGCGAAAATACTACTTCATGTGACTAGCTAAGACTAATCATGAAGTATAAGTATTTTTTATATGAAACCCTTGCATAATCTATGTTGTTTGGAAACCCTGGCTTCAACCATTATACGTAGTGTGTGTTAGTTCTATTTAGTATGAATAAAACTATTGAAGAGTGTCAGGTTGTAAACTAAAGGTGATTTATATATAATGTGAGTCGTATAACCATGCTTGATATGACTAGAGACCTTTCCAACGTTCTTCAGGCGTTGAGTTAAATGACATTTGTCACCCAGGCATGCCTGCCTAACTGTAGCTAGCAGTTTGGGTGTGGGATTGTCAGTCCCGAATAGATCTATTCACAAATCTCACGCTCTCCCTCCAGGAGACTTTGGTTATACTATGATAGGATTTATCCCTGTACACCTAAGGGTACAGTAGTGAAGTAGTGCCTCACAGTATCGTACAATCTACTTTACAGGTAGTGTCGTAGCGTTTTATCATAGTGAAAATCCGTATGTATACCGTATGTAGTGAATATTACAGTTATGAATACCATGATGATGCAGTGATGTAAACTGTAAACCATTTCTGTATTATTGCATACGTTTAGTAGTGAAAGTTTTTGTACTTGTTATGTTTTAGAAAATCCCAAACTATACCGATTATAGTTTGCATGTATAGTGTAGTGAATATCGAGTCCGGAAAACTATGCAATTTTTAGTGAAAACGTCCCTTATGCTCAACACGGTACAAAAGGGTTAATGTATGTGAATTTCATGAGTTTTATACTTGTTAAAAGCTCTTTGTATTAAAAAAAATCATTTATGGTTTAGCTTGTATTCCCCCTGAAAACGTTTGAAAACCAGTAAAAATGTAGGGGTATGAACTTGTTGGGTTTTTGAGCATTCTAACACTTCCTAAGTGTACATGCAACCCTAATAACCTTGAATCTATGTTTTCTCTATATACATGCAAATTTCTTTTTCAAGGTTATTTCCTAACTAGCATGGCATGGGGATTACATAAAACATAAAAACTAGTAGAAATACATACCTTGTTGTTGCTTGGATTCCTTCAAGACTTTGTGAGCCTAGCACCCCAAATGTTGTGCCTCAAATGCTTCACACAACACCACAAGACTTGGAATAACTTGAGAGAATACTTCTAGCACTCAAAATCGGTTATGCCCTCTCTAGTAACACTAGGTCACGATTTTGCTAGCCATAGGGTTCCTTTTATAGTGTTGTCACAATTAGGGTTTACACATGAATGCCCTTAATTGTCATGACTCTTGATTTCTCATGACCCATGGGTTTGTAACTCCCATGGACTATCCATGGAGCTCCATATGGTTATAACCAAACCCATAAACCATGGATCATTAATCCACCATAAAAGAATTGATGATTGTCATAATCAACCCTATATATTTAATTAGTCTCACTTTGATCACCAAATTAATACTAGATTAATACTTGATCAATACTAATTAAATAATACTATTATTAATATATTAGAACTTATAATATATTAATAATCATAAGTGCTTTATTCTCTCATCTAGTCTATCCAAGTATTGTAATGCCATGCAACCCAAATGGACCATGCCGGGTCGGGTCAAGTACATACCAAATAAAGTTATGGACTTAGACACTATATCCAACAGTCTCCCACTTGGATAAGTCTAATAACTATATTTGCAAATATGACTTCAAAATCCGACTAGCAATCGTAGCTCTTTCAAAGTCTCTCGGAACTGAGATGATGATGATACGCCATTTAAGATAAGTGATCATACAATCCTCTGTTCTCATGATATCAGCCGGACAAACACATGGAACATGGTCTTACTTATTGTCCAGCATTTGTTTCTCGATCTCTGATTTGTTTCGACATAGAACTAAATTGAACACATCAATTAGGTTCTGACCGGGCCCGGTACATAAGTCAAAACCAAATCATCGAGGGGCCCAGATATCGCTTCTATTTCTAGAAGGAACAGATAAACTTCGACTGATATGCTTGTACTAACTACTTGTTGAATTATTCACAAAGGCACGTTTTATAACATCGAGTTACCAATGCGTTTTCGTACAATCAATGAATAACCAACTCATAGTCAACAACTCATATCTCTAGGTTTGAAGATTTATATGATATTACCGTCTCACGATCACTCGAGATAAATTCCATGAAGTGATGCAAGTGAGCGTGGGTTGAATCCAATACTCAGCCCTTATGAGTACTCATGAATGTTGTAGCAACCATTGCATTGTCTAAAGCACTTTAGACAAATCATACAAGCCAAATTCATGACAGTCTTGATTCATATCTACTTCCAACATATGACTGACTGTGGATGGTTTGAATAATATGATATATACCATAACATAATTATTCTGGAAGTCAAAACATGCAAAGTGAAACACAAGAATAATACTAATCTTATATGGCCCCAACACTTTGAGTGTAAATAAAACACCTTTTATTTAAGCACCATATTGATTACTCATTATTTATGTTTCGATTAATCAACTTTATGCTTGAATTAAAACATTAGTTGTCCCATGCTCCAAGCATGTACACTATGTTTTTCCAAACAACAATTATGCCATACTCCAAGTATGCATACTATGTTTACATATGGTCCTCTCTTTGTGAAATAGATCAATTGACAATATTCCAATGATGCTCATTTCACAATTCCAATCCTCGTTGTAAATGAAAGAATACCAAACTCTTGCCATCTACTGTAATCTGTTAGATTCTAAACTTATATGCAATGATCCCCTTGTAATGACTATTCACAGAAGTCACAAAGACTTGGCAACAGAAATTACAAAGTATTCCAATGGAAAACAATTCCATGGAAATTAAGTCTCAATATTCAAAGTACATTCCTTTGAACATCCTTCTTAGCATTAAGTTCTTTAATCTTACACAGATTCAAAGAATAACTTCCACCTATGGAGACAATTCCATATTACCATTTTGACCATAACTTCTGAACAAGAGTTGCCTCTTTTCAAAATATGTCAATATGGTCCTTACTCTATACTTCTAATTGTCCAAGAGCAACCAATCTTTGGTAAACCTCAGATTGTCCTCGACAACTTTGCTTAATCATTTTAGTCATTTCCAGTTCTATTCCTTTTTCCATCTTAATGCCCTAGGCATTTGGAAAATTTAGAATGGATGAATATTATAGCACATGTAATCAAACCTATACCCAAAGCATATGGGACATGATTTATGCTATAAAATTTTTTATTTGCCATGTTTTCATAATTCGAACTATGAAGAGGGATGCCGTAATCATAATCGAATTTTGAGAACGCAACATATATAGAATTTCCTTACGTTAAACCATTCCAACATAACATTCATATATATTCTTGACTAAAGTAGATTAAATTCTCAATCTAAGCTTGTAGAATTGGAGTGAAGTATAAAATCCTCTCCCTTAATTATAGCAAAACAACTTTTTCAAGGCGAATTGAAACTTTTGTTTTCTATAATTAACATTGCTAACCTGCAATATTTAACATAATCGTCATGCTCCCACTAGCATAATGATTACCAGCATAACACTTTATGCTCCCACTAGCTTTGACATGTACTCAGAAATCTACTAGACTTCTAGAAATCAATACTTTATTGACTTTCTTACCAAAGTTCATATTTCTGATACTAGATTGCTTTGATAAGACTTTATCAAAAACATACACCTTTCCTTAGATAGCTCACATGTTTGTCTAGACCTTTTGCAATTCTCACTAGTTAGTGTGCCGGTTAACCACACACGCTCCACTAACTATATGAGAATGCAAATATTACAACCGCTATCTACTTAAAATCTTCTTAGTGGAAGCGTTTCCTCACCATCATTCTCATGAATCGAAGAGAAACCTTATGACACTTAGATTTTATGGTGTATGTGTTCCTATCCATGTGAATTTGTCATAACCATAATCACAGGACTAGGTTAGTGACACTTCCAAATTCATAGGGACTGAACTTGTGCAATCTTAATTTCTTGCCACCTGGTAGCACAATGCCCACCATTGCTTCCGGGTTGTTATGCAAACAATTGAGAACTCATAGAACTCACAAGCATAATCAACTTTCAACTGGAACAGACACAGAAACAAGAATATGTCAACACGATAGGTTACAAACCTCAAGTCGTGGGCTAGTGATTAACAAAACTCTTGATTTAGTTCTTGAAACTATTTCAGAATCATTTAGACTCCCACTATCCTCTTGACATATAAGACTTCTCTTTGTCAAGAACCATTCCTTGACAAAACAAATATTCAAGATCTAGTGCGGATTCTTATCAAGTTAAACACTTCTCACTATTGGTCTTAGCTGGTCTTTGTTTTATCCAAAACATCACAACTTACCAATCTCAAATGTACAAGAATAGGAAACATCTTACTCTACATTTGACAAGTGTTATGAACTTTCTAAAGACTATGTCACTCAAGTTACAATCTTGGAGTATAACTCCAGGATTTGTTTTTGGCACGAAGTATGAATTATCTTTTGATTTAACCATTTCAACAATTCACGATTCCTCTCCTCAGGCAACAAACACACTAAGGTGTCCTTAGAGGATCAATTGTGATATGGTTCCATAATCACTAAGATAATCATAAAACAAAATACACAAGTACTCTCCCATCTCTTCAGATTGGAGAAAATTTTATCTTTCTGCCTTATTTGATTCTTCTTATTCATTCTGCCATACATTGAAACTTTTCCAATGTTTCAGAATTACACTTAAACTCGTAAGCATAACCATATTTACTAAACTTTAGTAAATCATAACGAATAATCTTATCTATCTTTGTGGTGGACCTGACCAGCACACAACCAAGTGTACCCAATCTTTTAGTCCTTCACTTGACTCACATGTACATGTGAACAAGGAATTAGTCTTAATTTCCCAAAGACGAAAACTTCTCATTCATCATACAATACAAGTTGCATGATTCCAAGTTTCTATCTAACTGAAACTTGGGCGATGAGAATCTTTCCTTATTTGGTAAATTATGATACTACCACAAATGAAAGAATCAAATCCATTTTCAAATATTGCTATTAATGGAAACATATAATCAACAATTTTTCACAAATGCCATTGTAAGGATACTTAAAATAAATAAAATCAAACCTTTTCTTTATTTTAAAACTTTGCGGAAAACTTATCCTTACAACCCATATGAAAACCTTGTTGTTATCTATTCCTAAGCAATATGTCTCAACTCTTAAGTAATAGCTCAAAATTCTGATCACCGAACCTTGCGATCAAAATCCCTCTTCGCGATCAGAATCAGCATATACTTCCTTTAAGTTTCTTCACTTTTCTTTGATTCTTAAAACATCAACATGTGACCCAGTCACATCATGCAATAAGAATCTCAGAATAGAAACTTAATAGAGTTAGACAATGGACTTTACCTGAAGTAGAGTCAAACATTTGACTTTACTATCCTTATGGACTTTTAGGTAAATTTGGCAGCTTCGCAACCAATGCCCTTCCTTTGGCAACAGAAACATATGGACTCTTTGGAAACGGTACACGGGACTATCACAGACTTAGCCTTTGTCTTTACCATTTGGTCAACCGAGTTGACTATGGCCAATTCCTTTCAATTGGGAAGAGAAAGTTTTTCTGGACTTCCAATGTTACCATTGTCAATGTCCATGGAAGTTTGGGAAGTTGATCTTCCAATCAAATTTTGCTTTACCAATGCTCCAAATCATTGCTGATTCAGCATCATCAAGCAAATAGGTAAGATCATTAAGGGTCATGCCGTGATCTGTTATCAGGGAGTGACCAAGTCAACAGCCAGCTACCTTGAGACTTCGACACCCTACTCTCCCGGCTTGTCAATATGTGACTTAATCTCCAAGACCTAAGCACATATAGACTTTGTTTGCCAATAGGGATTGAGTGACTTAGAACTTATAATGTCTTGAAACTTGTGGGATAAGGAGATTTATTGGAGGAGGTGGAGGAAGTGAAGTATGATTTCCAGTCCCACTAATGCACAACAAAGGGATTGATCTTTCACCTTGGTTGCCATTTGGGATATCATCTTCATTAGGAAGCTTGTTCCTAAAGATTTGGAAAGACCATAGCTGTCTAAACTAGACATCTATAATGGGAGAAATTCAAGTTAGTTGATTTAAAGTCCTTAATATAACACCCAATATGAAATATTAAGGCTAGGACCCAACAACCTATTTATAACTGGAAGAGGGATGCCGTAATCCAAATTATAAAATAGTTGAAGGTAGGTAAATGACGATTTACCAATTTCCTACCACAAAAACGAAATATAATTAAGTTTTTAATTGGATTTGAAACTCCTAGATCTTTTGAGATACATTGAACTTTCAATGGCATGTTTGAATCTCGATTGTGCCCTCTCAAGTTTGTGACTGGGATGCCGAGGATCACAAACAAGGTGTGAATAACCATACAAATTGACTTGGTACCCTCAACAATATTACCTAATCGATGTGCCGGTTAACCACACACGCTCCACCGATCTATAATAAGGTCAAGTTACCCTTTGCCACTCTTACTAGTCCATGTTAGTGTGCCGGTTAACCACACACGCTCCACTAACGACTTGGTAAGGTACAAAGTGTAATTTTATGGGCTAGCACCAATTTCACATTTTCCTAAAGTAACTAAGATTGGGAATTTATAATGTATAGTTACTTTATAATTCATTATACTTTTAACGAGTATTTAAAGTCGTATCCTACCCGTTCGGCTAACGACCCTCCACCGATCAAGGAAGCGGTGGGTGAGAGTGGACACCCATTAAGTCACCATTTTATAGGCAACAACCTTATACCCCCCCTTATAGACCGGCTTCGTGAATGAGGCCTACTAACGGTAAGAATGACATATTCTTATACATATCTATATAATTAAAATTATAATAATAGTACAAGGGTGTATTTTAAACATTTAAAATACTTGGTGGTTTAATCTATTAATTAAACTATACTTAATTTAATTAAACTTAAACCATGTCTTTATGGAATTATTAACTCTTTTAATTAAACACTTTAATTAATTTAATGAAGTCCATAAAGCTTGAATTTTACCTTTAAAAAATTCTAAGAGTTCAATTTGGAATTAAAGTGTAAGGCTTTTCAAATTCCAAAACTTGAGGGCAAGAATTGAAACTATTCCAAGTCTCTTCAATTTGTAACTTATGAGTTTTAATGGTTCATAAAATGAAGACTCTTCATTTTATGAAACCTCTTTAGTTCTTTAATCATAATTAAAAGAAGTGACTTTTGGTTATCCATAACTTGAGGACAAGTTATGGACACCATCATTAGCATTAAGATCATGAATTAAACAAGCATATAAGTTACACAAAATTCCTATGATCTTCTAAAAACTCATAAGAACAAATATTCATATCAAACAATTTCAAGAAAATCATATAAACATATACAATACTTGAAAATTGATAAAAGTCATGTAAAATGGGTTAACATAATCATTATCATTTTGAAAAACAGATTTTACAAGTCCAAAACAGATTGGGATAATGATCTTAATCCATTTCCAGCAACAAAACTCGAAAAAACTGCCCAGCACGCTCCTACTCGCCGAGTGCATTATTCTACTCGTCGAGTAGGATGAATTTGTTCATGGACTCGGTGAGTCCTCCCCATGGACTCGGCGAGTCCAGTCGTCAGAGTGCAGAATTTTCGATTTTTAAGCAGTTTTGCATCAAGTATACAGAAAACAATCCTAGGCTCTGATACCACTGATGGGATTTTGAGCATTCTAACACTTCCTAAGTGTACATACAACCCTAATAACCTTGAATCTATGTTTTCTCTATATACATGCAAATTTCTTTTTCAAGGTTATTTCCTAACTAGAATGGCATGGGGATTACATAAAACATAAAAACTAGTAGAAATACATACCTTGTTGTTGCTTGGATTCCTTCAAGACTTTGTGAGCCTAGCACCCCAAATGTTGTGCCTCAAATGCTTCACACAACACCACAAGACTTGGAATAACTTGAGAGAATACTTCTAGCACTCAAAATCGGTTATGCCCTCTCTAGTAACACTAGGTCACGATTTTGCTAGCCATAGGGTTCCTTTTATAGTGTTGTCACAATTAGGGTTTACTCATGAATGCCCTTAATTGTCATGACTCTTGATTTCTCATGACCCATGGGTTTGTAACTCCCATGGACTATCCATGGAGCTCCATATGGTTATAACCAAACCCATAAACCATGGATCATTAATCCACCATAAAAGAATTGATGATTGTCATAATCAACCCTATATATTTAATTAGTCTCACTTTGATCACCAAATTAATACTAGATTAATACTTGATCAATACTAATTAAATAATACTATTATTAATATATTAGAACTTATAATATATTAATAATCATAAGTGCCTTATTCTCTCATCTAGTCTATCCAAGTATTGCAATGCCATGCAACCCAAATGGACCATGCCGGGTCGGGTCAAGTACATACCAAATAAAGTTATGGACTTAGACACTATATCCAACAGAACTCACCTTGAGCAAGTGGTTTTCACGAAAGTCCGGTACGAGATGTTGAGTGTCTAGTGAAACCTCGAACTCAACTTGATCCTAATACATGTAATGACACACACATAGGAGTCAAATGAAGGTTTTGCATTACTAGATACCATTGGAATTCACTCTAGGGACTTGAAACTACTTGCACCACGTGATAGGACCTTGTAGGATTGAGTATAGGGGGTGTATGGCCACCTTGAGTGTGTGTGCGGCCATGGGTGTGCGGTCGTACACTCATGAAATAAGGTGCCTTCGAAGTGTTCTCAAGGTCCATACTCACATCTACGAAGTGTTCTAGTTCTATACTCAATTGTAGTGCAAGATAAGGGTCCTAGAAGTGGGTTTATGGTCCTAGAATGAGTGTATGGTCGCACACAAGAGTGTGTGGTCGCACACTTGGGTATGATGCCGCATACTTGGAGTGTGTTGCCGCACAAGGGTGTGTGTGGCCGTACACAGGTGTGTGCGGTCGTACACCCCTCAAAATGATGCCCAAATTATTCATTCCAAGGTATAACAAGGCTAGGGGCATGTCTACATCGAATATGGAAGTTAAACTCTCACTTTGGAGGGTGTTCTAAGGGTGTGCGGCCGCACTCACTTCCAAACACGAAGAATATGTCGTTTTTCCACACTTAGGGCTTGGATAGAGTGGTCTTTCATGTATTTGTAAGATAGAGAATGAAGTACTCACGTTCTTGAAGCTTTGGAAGGGTTTGTGGTTGAAGAAACTTGAGAGAAATGGTGTAGTGTGCTGCCAAGATTTTAAAGGAATGAAAGGAAAGGGGTCTACCCTTTATATAGGGGTGAGAGTGTTGTCAAGAGGGAGTGTGCTGCCAAGGGAGTGGGTGAGCGGCCGCACACCCAGGTGTACGGTCGTACACTCCTCCAAGAGGTGTGTATGGCCCGATTTTCTCACTATTCAACACTCTGACTCATTCCTAAACTCAACCTTGGTCATATACAAGCTTAGAACACTTAAATGAACCCTTAAATAGCACCAGAAATCAACAAAACAAGTTGAATATTGACTGAATTAGCTAAGCGTACAAGATAAAAGTTTCGGGGTGTTACACACATGCATGGGGTATTTGGCTCAAAAATCCCAAAAAGGTGTCCTACAAGATGCATGGGGCTCTCATGGCCATAGAGTTGGCACCTTTATGCCATGAGACCCCTCCAATGACTCAGATCTGGAAGTAGAACTCCATGAAACACTTCACAAATCCGAAAATGGCTTGGAAATCCCTAAATGCACCCAAAACTCTAAGCTCTAGAGATGAACAACCAAATGGAAGACCAAAACAGGGTGCATTTACCTTGCTTAAGCTGAAAATGGAGTAAGATCTCTGGATCTACAAGCCCCAACTCGAATCCCCAAGATTCTTCCTTCCTTCCAAGCTCCACAACTACCCAAAAGCACCAAAATTGGTCTTAGATCACTCAAAGCGGCTAGGGTTTCGATATGAGGTGTTCTGGGAGTGACAGGGACGATGGAGGCTGAGTTAAGGCGTTTAAATAGGGTGCAAACCCTTAAATTTAGGGTTTCACTCAAACAGCACCTACTCGCCGAGTCAGTCTCCGACTCGTCGAGTAGGTCACTTAAACTTCCCGCGGATCCCGTCTCTACTCGATGAGTTGGGCCACCAACTCGTCGAGTCCCAGAGGAAAATACATAAAAATACTTGAATTAAAGACATACCAGGAATCGGGTGTTACAATGCATGAGTTATGAGCATTTTGAGCTAAGAAAGTGAGAGTTTTGGTGTGTTTGTAACCTTATCAGCCATGCAAAGGCTTAAAGTCACTGACTTTATGGAGTAAGAGCCATTAAGGAGTCCGGATCTGGGATTTGAGTTAATGTCTTAACTGATTAAGACCAAATGTGTAGAAAGAGTGAATTTGGGCAGTACGCTGAGCGTAATTCCTGTACGCCCCGCGTACTGCCCCAGTGTCCCCGATGGCCAATATGAATTCGTGAGTACGCTGAGCGTACCAAGGGAGGTACACCCCGTATAACCTCACTGTGGACTTTTGGGCTAAGTCTCATTTTTGGGCCTTGAGCATTGGGCATGGAGTTTGGGTTTGTGTAATAGAGTTTTGGACCAGATGATTATATATAAGTGCTTTGGGCCCTTGATTTGGGCTTGCCGCTTAGATTTGAGAGTTGGGCCTCAGGAGAACCCATTTATTATTGGGCCTTGATGGGCCAATGGGTATTAGGTTATGGATGGGCTGGTTAGTGGACTGCCTTTGGACCTAATGAGTAAGAGATTAGATTTAGTTCCTAATTAGGTTAATTGTGGGTTTGGTTCAGAGTTAGAGGCCGGTGCGTGGCACCAGCATTTATAGGGGTTGTTCATCATCCGAGGTGAGTCTTTTCACTATACTTTACCTAGAGTGGTAGTTATGTGTGTCCAGAGAGTCGTATGTGCTTACTTGAGTTATGCATTTGTCTGTGTGATATATATGCTATATTATGTGTTATTGAGACCGAACCGGAGGGTCCAACAAGCTATGAGACCAGAGGGTCCTCACTGAGACCAGACCAGAGGGTCCAACGAGCCATGGGACTGGAGGGTCCCACTGAGACACATAGACCGGAGGGTCTTACAGAGTTATAGCCTCGAGTGGCTAATGCGTTGTATGTGGTATTTTGCGGAACTAACTAAGCTTCGTGCTTACCGTGTTATGTGTTATGTGTTTCAGGTTTTTATCAGGATCACGGGAAGGCGCCGGCTTGATTGTACACACCAGAGAAAGAGTCATGTTTTGAGGATCCTGTATTGTTAATTAAATAATTATGGATTTGTGTTTTGTCAATTAATTAAATGGAAATTTTGTGAAATGTGTTATGAGAATTATGTGATTTTTAAATGAAAATTTTGTTTGAAAATTTACGGTGTTACAAGTTGGTATTAGAGCCTTGGTTTGAGGGATTCGGATGCACCTTCGGGTAAATATGGACTCAAACTGAGGATTTGAGAGAAATTTTCAAGGGAAATGATTTTTCTAAAAACGAGCAAGAGTTTCTAAGATAAAAACGAGAAGGAGCAGTGTGTACAATCAGCCAGAGCCTGAACGGTGATTTCCCAAAATACCCCTACTTTTATGTTATGAGATATTTTATGTGATATTTTGCATGCTAGAGGATGGGTTAGGAATTTCATATTTTAGGACTAGAGTGGCCTGATTTGTGATGCCTTAGCCTAGGGGATGCTGCTATCTGTGATGTGCTTTTGAGTATGTGTTGAGTAGGAGTATCTAGCAGGAGTCCCCTAGAGAGAGAACTCTGAGTATAGGTGTAATCTAGGAGAGATACCTAGATGAGCATTGGAGGGGCCTACTGAGAGAGTAGTTAGATACCCGCGAGGGGTAGAGTTGCTTGAGTTCAGTGATATATCGTGAGTGTGAGTAGAGCAAGTGGAGTTGTAACCTAGAGTGGTTTTACGTGTTAGTAGAGTTTACTCGATGTCCGAATGTTGCTTGCTTCGTGCTATTTGGAACTCTTGATGATGGGAGTCAGCTACCAAGTGAATATGACGATATTCAGGAGGTAGATGGTTGGCGTCATAAGGAGTTCTTGTGACAACCGTCAAATTTCGGTCAAGTCAAAGTCAAACAAAGTCAACAAGTCAAACCGGTCAACTCCATTAACCCTTGTATGTTAAGGTTTACGTTGTACAATTCGCTATTTTAATGAGAAAACATCATTTGGAAAATTCATGTGTTTGATTTTCCTTAGCCTTAACAGTGCTAAACAACGAACCAAAGCGATAAAACACTATTGCACAATTATCGGGGGCTGTGTAAGACTCTTAAACATGGCTTAACGGGGTTTACAAATATGACAATTGTAAAAATCTCATCATATTTACTATTTACTATTTACTATTTACTATTTACTGCCTACTATTTACTATTTACGTTTTAAAAATTACTATTATTAGCCAATTAGTATTAACCATCTTCTAGAAACATTTGTCATGATTACATCATGAATATGTCATATACACTAACTAGTTATATGGAGAATGTCAACATTTAACACCTATTATTAAAGAATTATATATGAATAGTAATTCTTACTAGTATAAATACAAGGCTTAAGTCACTCATTTTCTACACCATTCTCTCTCAATTTCAAGACTTCCAAGGTTAATCATCAAGCTTTCTTCCACTCTTGGTTCTCGATTCGTCAAGGCATCTTCTAAGTGTTTTTGAGTTGAACACTTCTCTTCTCCAACATCCATCCTCTAAGAACACATAAGGTGAGTTCATACCCCTACATTTACATGTTTTTCTTAAGTTTTAAGGGGGGAATACAAGTAAAATCATCAAGAACACAATTAAACTTTTTCTATCAGATTACATCAGAAAAGATGAACTTCGATCACGGACTGTTTTGGTCAACTTAAATATTTTAGTTTTCAAAACTGTTCCAGGTGCAAGTAGTTCAAACTCTTAGCTTTAAAATGGCTACTTGCACATCTCCATATGATTTTTCTACAATTTATGGTGATTTTTACAAAACTGCCTATCATTTCAGAGGCAAACCCGGACCAGTCTGTGATTATGAACATTTTCACCTCTGTTAGAGATCACTAAAAATCATGATAAAATTTACGAACAAACTAGACTCATATTCCAAACTCTCAGAATTTGCGGATTTGGATTTAGAGCTTTGATGATTTTTCTATAAATTTTCTAAGAACAGTAACAGAAACTGTATTCAACGAAAAGTTGCTGTCAATTTCATTTCACCTTGTAACATGTTGAGCAAGGTGTATATCTTTATGTGATTATATGTTATTGCAATATATGACATTTTATCTTAATATTTAGACACACATCAGTTTACAAATGGATTTGGACATATAAAATATAAAGAATAACAAGTGATTATAATCAAAGTACAACCGATACATTCAAACATTTAATAAACTATTTTGAATATAGTTTGCATACATTACTACGTACTACCCTTGGTTGATAAACTATAATAGGTATAGTTTATGATACATTACATAACACATACATTTAAAAAGGGTATATTTATACAAAGGATATTTTCATTAAGCAAGGTACGGCCATACGGTACCAAGTTTTCATAACACGTAATTCCGTTAATGACTTTGTGAGACATTTACTTCAAATTACCATTAAGTCCTGTATTGTAACCAGAGTCTCCTTGAGGGAGAGCGTGATAGTTGTGTATAGATCTATATTGGGTTTGACAAACCCACACCTAAACTGCATGCAACAGTTAGACCGATAGGTCTGCGGTGACAAATGTCATAACATTTCCGACGCCCGAAGAACGTCGTTTTAGGCAACCTTGGTCATAGTATGGTTATAATAAACTCACATAAAGTATTAATAAACATTGGAATTTACGGGAACTTCATTAAAATTTAACGAGTTTATGTCGATTTAAACTTGCATTGTTTTACTATAAATATGACAAATTACTTGTACATTTCGGTCTTTGGGTTTTAAGACTACATTTACACATTAAGGAAAATATTGGATTTTCTAACACAAATACTACTTTTACAAACGAAAGGCTTTTAATAATACCAAACAAAAGCTTATGAACTCACCAACCTTTGTGTTGACACTTTTTCAAACAACTTGTATTCTCAGGAAATCATTAAACAGGTAACCAAGTGCTTTTGAGGATGGGGCGCTAAGGCGTCTACTATTTCATATTTTATCAACATATTGTAATTGATTCGTAAACATGTAATTCATACAATGATGTCACTTTTTCAATTATATATATGTTGGTTGTGTTTGCTTCAATTACTATTACAATTGTTGTTATGATACTATACATGAAGTCATCCACCCCCGGACGTTTCCGCCATCCTTGGTTTGGGGGTGTGACAGATTGGTATCAGAGCACAGTTTATAGTAAATTAAGTATATCAAACCACATAAGATATACAAACTATAAACACAATTGGGACTAATAGTCTCTGATTTGTGCATTTTTCAAATAAATATACTCTTAGAAAATAAATGATTTTCTTGATTAAAGTATACATACATACATTACATGCTCGCATGGTATCATAACTAGCGAAAACATAAAGCAAAAGAAGAAGAGTTGAACATTTTGAGTATGCCTTAGTATATGTGGATTAAATCTGGGAAGGATATAGCCTGATCAACTATATCTGTCCGGGAATTTACTTGCATATACCGGGGGATGGTCAGGATGGACAACAAATCTAACAAACCTAATAACACACTACAAAAGGATACTTTAAGAACTCAAAACTAAACATTTACAAATACTATAGGAGTATTTTGTGTTACTATAATAAATTATCTGAGAATTAAATAGGTCTTTATTTATAGATCAATAGCTGCTAAGTGGATGCGCTAAGGTCATATGTAACTAAGATGCTATAGACTTAGAATTTATGTATCTTTGTTTCACTTCCTGTCCTTGTTTGGTTGTGGTCTTGGAGTTAGGGTCATCTATTCGAATGACTATTATATCTTAATCACATATGACTGGTATGCACTTTGCAACTAATTTAGTAACCGATAAAGATCATTTTAAAATATAATATATTAATTATGTCCCGACTAAATTAGTATATGTAAAACTTTTACAAACAGTCATATACTTGGAAACAAGGAGACTCAAATAAAATATTTTATACTTTCATTTTACCTCATAACCCAATGTATTGGGTCAATTAAAAGTATAAAATCGTATGTATCGTAAACATACCGGAAAACAACGTAATAATATACTTTATGTATAAAAGATTTCTCTTCCTATAAATATACTTTTACTAAAAGTACATTGGTTTACGACTTACGACAGAACCATGCCGCCAAGGAGAAGACCAAAACCTTCCGGCAACATAGCAACACCTCCTCCGCCGCTGCCTCCACAGTTTGATCCTGCGATGTTCCAGGCTGCAGTAACAGCAGCCGTAGCGGCCGCAATATCGCAGATAGGGACAAACGGAGCTGGTGGTTCTGGATCGGGTGCTACAAACTCTAACCATGGAGACAGTACCCCGTACAAGAGAGTGTTCCTACAAAGACTTCACCAATGGCAAACCCGACAACTTCAATGGGAGCGGGGGAGTTATCACTTTAATGCAATGGTTTGAAAAGACTGAAGTAGTCTTTCAAGTGTGCTCTTGCCCCGAAGCGAGCAAAGTTAAGTTCGCAGCCTTCACTTTCACCAGCCGGGCCCTTACTTGGTGGAACTGTCGGATTAATTCACTTACTCTCGAAGTAGCTAGCTCCATATCCTGGGCAGAACTAAAAACCTTGATGATGAAGGAGTACTGCCCGAGAGGTGAAATTCAAAAGCTGGAACAAGAACTTTGGAACCTCAGGATGACGGGCTCCGACCTTGAAACCTACACCACCCGATTCAATGAATTGGCTCTCCTCTGCCCAACAATGGTTACTCCGGAGGAGAAAAAGGTGGAGCGATACCTTTGGGGACTGTCTCCCCAAGTGCAAAGTAGTGTCCTGGCTTCAAGGCCAACTACTTTTGACAGTGCCAGGGAGCTGGCACAACAACTTGTTGACCCCCGAGCCGGTCATAATACTACAACCACCACCACTGATCAATCAAAAGGGGGAAACAACAAAAGGAAGTTCTGGAACCAAAAGAAGAGCCAACCAGCACAGGACCCCGCTAAGAAGCAACAAACTGTTGCTGTCCATGCTGCCACTAATGCTGCCACTACTGCTACCACTCCAGCACCACCGAAGCCATATGCTGGAACCCTACCTAAGTGCAACAAGTGCAACTTTCACCACAATGGTGCTTGTAGGGAGATGCACTGTAACAACTGCGACAGGAAGGGGCACACTGCTCGTTTCTGTAAAGCGCCGGCTCGACCAATCAACCAAGTCGCCAGTACGGGGGCAACCCGAACCTGCTACAACTGTGGAGACGCCGGTCACTTCAAAAGAAACTGCCCCAAAGCACAAGCCCCTAATGCTGGTGGAGTAGGAAGAGTCCTGGCAATAGGACATGGGGAAGCAGTCGAGGATCCCACGGTGGTTACCGGTACGTTTCTCCTCAATAACTCTTATGCATGCGTACTATTCGATAGTGGAGCGGAGAGGAGTTTCGTGAGCCACCAATATAAACAATTACTTGAACAAAATCCCCAATCACTAAAGGATACTTATGTAGTAGAAATGGCAAATGGGAAAGTAGAACGCACTAGCGATATATACTCAGAGTGTACTCTCACTCTAGACAACCATACATTTAAAATTGACCTGATGCCGGTCACCATAAAAAGCTTCGACGTAATCATCGGGATGGATTGGTTAGTTCCTCACCGTGCCGACATTCTATGTTACGAAAGGGTCGTTTGCCTCAATCTACCAAATGACGAAACCCTTCTCATCTATGGTGACAAACCTAGTACGAATTTACAAATCATCTCATGCATCAAAGCCCAAAAGTATCTCCGGAAGGAGTACCATGCCTTCTTGGCCCACGTAGTAGACAAGAAACAAGACGTGAAAGACATCAAAGACATCCCCGAAGTGTGTAACTTCCCGGATGTGTTCCCAGAAGATCTTCCTGGTGTACCACTCGCACGACAAGTCGATTTCAGAATTGACTTAATACCCGGAGCTACCCCCGTAGCCAGAGCTCCATACCGCCTCGCACCAACAGAAATGCAAGAGTTGTCCAGTCAGTTGAACGAGCTTTTGAGCAAAGGGTTCATCAGACCAAGCTTCTCACCTTGGGGAGCACCAGTCATTTTTGTAAAGAAGAAGGACGGATCCTTTCGCATGTGCATCGACTATCGGGAACTAAACAAACTCACCATCAAGAACCGATATCCTCTACCCCGAATCGACGACCTTTTCGACCAACTCCAAGGAGCAAATTTCTTCTCAAAGATCGACCTAAGGTCAGGTTACCATCAGCTACGAGTTCAAGAAGAAGATATTCCCAAAACTGCATTCAGAACTCGCTATGGGCACTACGAGTTTGTGGTGATGTCCTTCGGTTTAACAAACGCACCTGCGGTATTCATGGACCTAATGAATAGAGTGTGTCGACCCTACCTAGACAAGTTTGTAATCGTATTCATCGACGATATCTTGATCTACTCGCGAAGCGAAGAAGAGCATCGCCTACATCTACGCCAAGTGCTAGAGACACTAAGAGCGGAGAAGCTTTATGCTAAGTTCTCTAAGTGTGAATTCTGGATTAGAGAAGTGGATTTCCTTGGCCATGTGGTAAGTGAGAAAGGCATACATTTGGATCCCTCCAAGATCAAGGCAATCGAGAATTGGTCAGCACCCAAGACGCCAACCAAAATTCGACAATTCCTTGGGCTTGCTGGCTACTACCGAAGATTTATACAAAACTTCTCCAAGATTGCGAAACCACTCACCACCTTGACGCAGAAAGGTGTGATATTCAAGTGGGAAAATAAACAAGAAACTGCTTTCCAAACGTTAAAACAAGCCCTATGCAGCGCACCGATCTTGTCTCTCCCAGAGGGAACCGAAGACTTCGTAGTGTACTGTGATGCTTCGAATCAAGGCCTCGGATGTGTGCTCATGCAGAGAGGGAAGGTTATCGCGTATGCATCAAGACAGCTTAAGACGCACGAGGTTAATTATACTACCCACGACCTGGAATTAGGAGCAGTAGTATTCGCTTTGAAGATCTGGAGACACTACCTCTACGGCACGAAATGCACTATCTTCACTGATCACAAAAGTCTTCAGCATATCCTCAATCAGAAAGAGCTCAACATGCGACAGAGGAGATGGGTAGAGTTGCTGAATGACTACGAGTGCGAAATTCGTTATCATCCGGGCAAGGCCAATGTAGTGGCCGATGCTCTAAGCAGGAAGGAGTACTCGGGCCGCCGAGTAAAATCCTTAACAATGACAATCCATTCCCACCTGACCATACAAATCAAGGAAGCTCAACTGGAAGCTTTGAAACCAGAAAAGGTGGCAGGAGAGACATTAAGGGGAATGGATAAAAACTTAGAAGTCAAGGATGATGGAGCACATTATATCATGAACCGGATTTGGACACCGAAGTTCGGTGGACTCCGAGACGTCGTCATGAATGAAGCACACAAGACTCGATACTCCATCCATCCCGGGTCGGATAAGATCTATCTGGACCTCAAGAAATTATACTGGTGGCCGAACATGAAAGCTGAGATTGCTACCTATGTGAGCAAGTGTCTGACTTGCGCCAAGGTCAAAATCGAATACCAGAAACCATCCGGGCTATTACAACAGCCGGATATACCTCAGTGGAAGTGGGAACGAATAACCATGGACTTCATAACCAAGCTGCCTAAGACATCGGGCGGGCTTGACACCATATGGGTAATCGTAGACAGATTGACCAAATCAGCATACTTCCTACCGATAAAAGAAACCGACAAGATGGAGAAGCTGACTAGAAAGTACATCAAAGAGATTGTACGACTCCATGGTGTGCCGATATCCATTATCTCCGATAGAGATATTAGATTTACCTCACGGTTTTGGCAGTCTCTACAAAAATCATTGGGAACTAGGCTTGACATGAGTACGGCCTACCACCCACAAACCGACGGACAGAGCGAACGAACCATTCAAACGTTGGAAGATATGTTAAGAGCTTGTGTGATAGACTTCGGTAAAGCATGGGATACCCATCTACCGCTTATCGAATTCTCCTACAATAACAGCTATCATACTAGCATCAAAGTGGCTCCATTCGAAGCTCTTTACGGTCGCAAATGCAGATCACCCCTGTGTTGGGCTGAGGTGGGGGATACACAGCTAGCTAGAGGGCAAGTCTCTAATAGCACCCTCACTGGCCCTGAAATCATAAGGGAAACCACAGAAAAGATCGTTCAAATTCGAGAAAGACTGAAAGCGTCTCGCGATCGGCAAAAGAGTTACGCAGACAAACGACGCAAACCCTTGGAATTCCAGGTGGGTGATCGTGTACTACTAAAAGTTTCCCCTTGGAAAGGAATGATACGATTCGGCAAACGCGGGAAACTAAATCCAAGGTACATCGGGCCATTCGAAATCCTTGCTAGGATTGGGCCAGTAGCATACAAACTTCGATTACCTCAGGAACTCGACAAAGTACATCCCACATTTCACGTGTCGAACCTAAAGAAGTGTTTGTCTGATGAGACACTCGTAATACCACTCGACGAAATCGAAGTTAACGAAAATCTCCACTTCGTGGAGGAACCAGTCGAAATCATGGATCGGGAAATCAAACGAACGAAACAAAGTCGTATTCCCATCGTGAAGGTCCGTTGGAACGCTAAACGAGGACCCGAATTCACCTGGGAACGCGAGGATCAGATGAAACAAAAGTATCCACATCTCTTCCCGAACTCTTGAAGTCCCAGTCAAAAATGCAAATTTCGGGACGAAATTTCTTCTAACGGGGGGATGATGTGACAACCGTCAAATTTCGGTCAAGTCAAAGTCAAACAAAGTCAACAAGTCAAACCGGTCAACTCCATTAACCCTTGTATGTTAAGGTTTACGTTGTACAATTCGCTATTTTAATGAGAAAACATCATTTGGAAAATTCATGTGTTTGATTTTCCTTAGCCTTAACAGTGCTAAACAACGAACCAAAGCGATAAAACACTATTGCACAATTATCGGGGGCTGTGTAAGACTCTTAAACATGGCTTAACGGGGTTTACAAATATGACAATTGTAAAAATCTCATCATATTTACTATTTACTATTTACTATTTACTATTTACTACCTACTATTTACTATTTACGTTTTAAAAATTACTATTATTAGCCAATTAGTATTAACCATCTTCTAGAAACATTTGTCATGATTACATCATGAATATGTCATATACACTAACTAGTTATATGGAGAATGTCAACATTTAACACTTATTATTAAAGAATTATATATGAATAGTAATTCTTACTAGTATAAATACAAGGCTTAAGTCACTCATTTTCTACACCATTCTCTCTCAATTTCAAGACTTCCAAGGTTAATCATCAAGCTTTCTTCCACTCTTGGTTCTCGATTCGTCAAGGCATCTTCTAAGTGTTTTTGAGTTGAACACTTCTCTTCTCCAACATCCATCCTCTAAGAACACATAAGGTGAGTTCATACCCCTACATTTACATGTTTTTCTTAAGTTTTAAGGGGGGAATACAAGTAAAATCATCAAGAACACAATTAAACTTTTTCTATCAGATTACATCAGAAAAGATGAACTTCGATCATGGACTGTTTTGGTCAACTTAAATATTTTAGTTTTCAAAACTGTTCCAGGTGCAAGTAGTTCAAACTCTTAGCTTTAAAATGGCTACTTGCACATCTCCATATGATTTTTCTACAATTTATGGTGATTTTTACAAAACTGCCTATCATTTCAGAGGCAAACCCGGACCAGTCTGTGATTATGAACATTTTCACCTCTGTTAGAGATCACTAAAAATCATGATAAAATTTACGAACAAACTAGACTCATATTCCAAACTCTCAGAATTTGCGGATTTGGATTTAGAGCTTTGATGATTTTTCTATAAATTTTCTAAGAACAGTAACAGAAACTGTATTCAACGAAAAGTTGCTGTCAATTTCATTTCACCTTGTAACATGTTGAGCAAGGTGTATATCTTTATGTGATTATTTGTTATTGCAATATATGACATTTTATCTTAATATTTAGACACACATCAGTTTACAAATGGATTTGGACATATAAAATATAAAGAATAACAAGTGATTATAATCAAAGTACAACCGATACATTCAAACATTTAATAAACTATTTTGAATATAGTTTGCATACATTACTACGTACTACCCTTGGTTGATAAACTATAATAGGTATAGTTTATGATACATTACATAACACATACATTTAAAAAGGGTACATTTATACAAATGATATTTTCATTAAGCAAGGTACGGCCATACGGTACCAAGTTTTCATAACACGTAATTCCGTTAATGACTTTGTGAGACATTTACTTCAAATTACCATTAAGTCATGTATTGTAACCAGAGTCTCCTTGAGGGAGAGCGTGATAGTTGTGTATAGATCTATATTGGGTTTGACAAACCCACACCTAAACTGCATGCAACAGTTAGACCGATAGGTCTGGGGTGACAAATGTCATAACATTTCCGACGCCCGAAGAACGTCGTTTTAGGCAACCTTGGTCATAGTATGGTTATAATAAACTCACATAAAGTATCAATAAACATTGGAATTTACGGGAACTTCATTAAAATTTAACGAGTTTATGTCGATTTAAACTTGCATTGTTTTATTATAAATATGACTTATTACTTGTACATTTCGGTCTTTGGGTTTTAAGACTACATTTACACATTAAGGAAAATATTGGATTTTCTAACACAAATACTACTTTTACAAACGAAAGGCTTTTAATAATACCAAACAAAAGCTTATGAACTCACCAACCTTTGTGTTGACACTTTTTCAAACAACTTGTATTCTCAGGAAATCATTAAACAGGTAACCAAGTGCTTTTGAGGATGGGGCGCTAAGGCGTCTACTATTTCATATTTTGTCAACATATTGTAATTGATTCGTAAACATGTAATTCATACAATGATGTCACTTTTTCAATTATATATATGTTGGTTGTGTTTGCTTCAATTACTATTACAATTGTTGTAATGATACTATACATGAAGTCATCCACCCCCGGACGTTTCCGCCATCCTTGGTTTGGGGGTGTGACAGTTCTTCAGCAGCTGATGGCAGAGAAGTGAGAGAACCTAGGAAGAGCCTAGCGGGTGACCATAGTCAGTTGAGTACGCTGATAAAAGAGAGTATTCACTCGGGAGCGACCGGTTTTAACGGGATTGGTGATCGATAAGGTTGATCAGCTACTTAGGAACTCTGGGATTGGTCAGTGTGGAAAGTATGGGTAGATGTGGCAGGTAGTATGGGCCCGTACTACTAAAAGCAGAGGACCCGTACTCGAAACAGGGAGAATACCAGAGGTTCTAAGTAGCAGATTAAGAGGAGATAACATGGTTCGAGTACCATGGTTCGTGTCGGTTAGTGCTTTTGGTTTTACCAGTTATCCCGTTGTGATTGATTAGATTGAGATCATATGTGATAGAGTATGGGGCCAGAGGGCCCTGTCGAGCGAGTTTCGTTGGAGCATACCTTAAGTGGGAAAATCAAGTTAGCTTCCGATAGATTTTTGGTGAGATACCAATTGGAGTCGCAAGACTCAGGAACGAGTAGAGATGATGCTTATTGGAGGATCGCGGTCTGAGTTAAGCAATCGATCAATAGATGAGACGTCACCTTCTATGACAAGAGGTGTGTTGTCCCCGTGTTCGGGGAGAAGCAAAAGAGATAACGAGTTTCCGGTTTCAGAGTTTGGAGGTAAACCCATGGGATAGCATAGGGTTGCAACCTTTTCGCCAAAGTATTTGGTTAGTATGTTTGCTGCGAGGTATGTTCATACCATGAGAGAGCCATTAGTGGAACTAAGATGGAAGAGAACAAGGAGGTACCTTATTGAGGGAGGCATACTTTTAGCAGCAGTTCCAGGTGTTCAAGAGGAGTATATCGGGGCAGTGGCCCTCGTTGCCTACATTATGTATCGACTGTGAGAGTGAGGTCTCTTGCTTTATGATGATTTCCGCGGTGGGAGGCTGTTCTAGGATTCAGAGACGAGGTGCGTGATAGTGTATTATTTCCGAACCGAGGGTCGGGATTAATTCGGAACAGTTGGGGTATTCGGAAGTGTGTCGGTCTGGAGCTTCGAGATGACTAGAGGCAATCACGTTGGGAGGATTCCGAGATTCCTGTCTGAGTCGCGGGGTATTGGGAGTTGGTTGGTTTTATTGGGAAGATCATTGAGTGATTACGAGGTACGTTCCAAGAGTCAAGTAATGTACCTGGTAAAACAGTCTGGAGTAGATTGTTGGTATACCAATTGGTGATGGTTCGAACCCTGAGTGGGGGAGAACTGGGTATTCTATTGGGAGGATCAGAGATTGTTCAAAGTGTGGGTAGAGAACCAGATATAGAGATCTGCTGTGCGGACATGAGACTTGGGTATTTGGTGGAAGAGGAAAGGTTCGAGGCAAGATGATGTATGTGTATGTGCTTATGAAAGGATGAGTGAATCCATGGCAGGTGGCCGTTGTTCAGAGAAGTTATTGTGACCAGGTATTTTTCGGGTTGGCAAACGTTGAGTTCGAGGCGGTTGAGTCGCTGAGTCAGGGTGCGATAGCTGAGATTAGCGGGTATAGGTGTAGATTGTGATATATACTCCAAGAAGGGGTAGAAGTTGTATTGTCAACTGATTTCAGAGTCGGTATGAGTAGTTCGTATGGGAAGTGATCAATAGAGGGTGGAGCTTCAGATTTTCGTCAACGTGTTTTTCGTCGTTGATGATTTCTCCGTGTTTTAGTTTGTGAGATGGGAATATTTCGAGGTTTCGAGTTGCGTAAGTGGAAGATCAGTGGTGGAGGCAAGATATCATGAGATGTTGTGATGGTGTATCGAGGTACCCGAGTGATTTTTGTTCCACTAGGAACCCAGCAGTTAATTGTCGCTGGAGTGGGACTGTCTAAGGGTGTATCTGTGCTGAGACTAGTGCCTTGCCTACGAGAACTTACATCAGGAGTGGTGGTGTATATGTTGGGTGGGCGTAAGCACCTATCTATGATAAGGTGCAGAGCATGAGTTAGTGAACTCAGTTTAGTGATGAATTGATAATGAGATTATGGGGTGATAAGAGAGCAAGTGAATCCGGGTGGGAGTAATCGCTTGGGATTATCAGGAGAAACCATGGAGTGAGCCCATGGTGAGTCAGTGGGAGAGAGTGTCGTGATACTGTGGGGAGCCGTAGTATTCACCGAATAGCGGGAGAGTGTTGTGATACTTCGGGGAGCCGTAGTATTCGCTATTCAACGAGAGAGTGTCGTGATACTGCGGGGAGCCGTAGTATTCACTGCTTAGTGAGAGAGTGTTGTAATACTGCGGGGAGCCATAGCATTCACGAGTCAGTGAGAAGGTGTCGTAAGTTTGCGGGGAGCCGTAGCATTCATGAGTCAATAAAGGAGCGCTCTAAGACTACCGGGGGGGGTGAAACCGTAGCACTCAGTAGTCCATAAGAGATAATACTACTCAACGGAGAGCTGTGGTATTCACTAGTCAGAGTATGACGCAGAGGAGTTCCTAGGCTTGAGTAGCCTTACCACTTGAGTCTTCGGGAACCTGGTGGCCGGACCAGGGACGAGATTGGGGTCTCCGTGATGGTTGGGGATCGTTATATTGCGATTTTAGGGAGGGATTATCATTAATCGGAAGGGATTGGAGAAGTAATGTATTCGAAAATTCACGGATCTCGGGTTTTGAGTTGAGTATCAGATTGGATATGAGTGGTTCCAATTCTGCTGTTGAACCAGACTCTCGAGTTCAAGTTTGGCTCTTTTTGAGCATTGGGTAGGCAAAATGAGATTCTAGATTTCAGATGGATTTCATTCTGGGTGGTAATGGGTTCAGTATGATGTTTTTAGACCTGAGTGGGTCGGTTCGTTGGTCGGGAAGGACCACGAGACGCATGGAACTAGTAAGTGGTAGGCGATAGAGGCATGGAACTAGTAAATGTTACTGAGACCGGACCGGAGGGTCCAACGAGCTGTGAGACCGGAGGGTCCTCAATGAGACCGGACCAGAGGGTCCAACGAGCCATGAGACTGAAGGGTCCCACTGAGACACATAGACCGGAGGGTCTTACAGAGTTATAGCCTCGAGTGGCTAATGCGTTGTATGTGGTATTTTGGGGAACTCACTAAGCTTCGTGCTTACCGTGTTATGTGTTATGTGTTTCAGGTTCTTATCAGGATCGCGGGAAGGCGCCAGCTTGATTGTACACACCAGAGAAAGAGTCATGTTTTGAGGATCCTGGATTGTTAATTAAATAATTGTGGAGTTGTGTTTTGTCAATTAATTAAATGGAATTTTTGTGAAATGTGTTATGAGAATTATGTGATTTTTAAATGAAAATTTTGTTTGAAAATTTACGGTGTTACAGCAAGTCAAATTTGTTCTCGAGGCTAACAGAGTTGGATATCATTATTGATAGAGGTGGTAGTTCGGAGGTGATTCTTAATGAAAGAAATGACGTTCGTGAAAAAAAAATTCCATTTGGAGAAAAAAACATGCTTGTTGTTTCCCATAAGGCAAAAATTAAATGGAGCATTGAAGGTGATGAGAACTCTAAATACTTCCATGTTGTAATTAACTAGAAGAGAAGACAAGTTTCTATAAATGGTGTGAAAATAGATGGTGAGTGGATTACGGAGCCTAGAAGAGTAAAATTAGAATTTTTTTTCTTTCTACAAAGAAATTTTTTTGAAACAGGAAATCATTCCTTTTGGTTTCTCAAAGTTCTCGGTTTAAGGAGCTTTCAGCTTCTTTGGCTCAACAGCTCGAGGTTTCCTTCACGTTGGAGGAAATTAAACAAGCGGTTTGGGATTGTGGTAATGAAAAGGCACCGGGACCAGATGGGTTTACTTTCACGTTTGTAAAACGGTATTTGGACTCCTTGAAGAGCGACATTTTTGAGTGTGTGGTTGATTTCTTTTCCAATTCGAGAATTCCTTCAGACTGCAACTCCTCATTTATTACTCTAATTCCTAAAGTCATCAGCCCAATGTTAATTAATGACTTTAGGCCTATAAGTCTCATCGGCATCCAATACAAGATTTTGGCTCAAATCCTTGCTCTTCGTCTAGCTAAGGTGATAGATATAGCGGTTAGTAAGGAATAAACGACCTTTATTAAAGGCCGTCAAATCCTTGATGGCCCGCTTGTCGTGAATGAAGTTGTTAATTGGTATAAGAAAAAATTAAATATGATGATGGTGCTAAAGATTGATTTTGCCAAGGCGTACGACTCGGTGAGTTAGGAGTACTTACATAAAATTATGCAATTTTTGAAGTTTAGGACTAAGTGGAGATCTTGGATTAATTATTGTCTTAATTCTGCTAGGGCCTCTATTCTTATAAATGGTAGTCCTTCTGATGAATTTCAACTTCAAAGGGGTCTTAGACAAGGTCATCCCTTATCTCCATTCCTGATTATTTTGGCTATGGAAGGTCTACACGTGGCTATTGAAGACACGATTAAAGATAATTTGTATAAAGGTGTCAGCATGGGAAGATAGCCTGCTAACATTTCCCACCTCTTTCATGTTGGCAATGTGATCTTATTAGGGGAGTGGGATAGAAGGAATATTTCTAATATTGTTACTCTCCTCCAAGGCTTCTACCTTGTGTCTGGTTTGATGATAAATCTTTAGATGTCAAATTTATATGGGTTTGGTGTTAAATGGGAAGAGGTGGTGATTTGTGCTCATGTTGTTGGTTTTAGACTTGAAAAGTTACCTTTTATTTACCTTGGTCTACCCGTAGGTCAAAATATGTCTAGAATTGTAGGGTGGAACTTTATATCGGAGAAAATGGTTAAGAAGTTATCAAGGTGGAAGATGTCTACTCTTTCTATTGGTGGTCGTATGGTGCTAATTAAATCCATTCTTAGATCCATACCAACGTATTATATGTTGATTTTTTGTTACATGTTGCAGTTGCAAAAGATTTGGAATCACTTCGTGCTAGTTTTTTGGGGGGGATCCAAAAGGGGCAAAGAAAAATCTAATGGGTTAATTGGCATTTGATGCTAGTTGATTTCAATAAAGGAGGATTGGATATTGGAAGCTTGATTGCGTTGAACTTTTCTCTTTTGCAAAAAATGGTGTTGGCGGTTCCTAAATAATCATAATCTTATTTGGGTTAAGATCATTAAAGCTATTTATGGTGACAACAGTGGATTCGGTGGTGGTAGGTCTAAAGTGGTGGTTCGGCTCCATGGGTGAGGATCATTGCTCCGTCGTCGAGGTTGGAGGAAAAACAGATCTTATCGGATCAAGTTTTCAGAAAAAAGAATTGGTAAAGGTACTTCTATTCTGTTCTGGAAGGATTGTTGGATTGGATATTGCAATTTAGCTACTTTTTTCCTCGGTTGTATCAACTTGAATCTGACATGTGTTGCTTGATCGTAAAAGGGGTGTGGATTTGGTTTGGAAATGACGTCGCAACATAAGGGGGGGGGGAGAGAGAAAGAGAGATAGATAGAGAGAGAGAAAGGAAGAATCATAATTTGAGGAAATGTATAATCTTCTTGCTAATGTGGAGCTTTCAGATCATGAAGATAGATGGGTTTGGAATCTTGACCTTTCTAGTGAGTTTTCAGTTGCTCACTTAACAAAATGGATTGGTAAATGCATCCTTCCTTCTATTGATACTCAAACTAGATGGAATAATTTATTGCCCCGTAAGGTTAATATTATGGTGTGGAGAGTTAGAATGGACAAACTTATTAATCTCGATTATGGAGGTGTGGATGCCCCTTCTACCCTTTGTCCTATTTGCAATATGGAAGTTGAAACGACCCAAAAACCATGATAATTTTTTTTTTTTCATTTTTAAACAAGAGTTACAGTCATCAAATTGTTCCAAAACCATCACATAGTAACAATGTCAAATTATCAGAGTAAAAATATCAAAAAGTGCGGAAAACAGTGATGGGAGAATGTTGTGTCATCACGTCGGGCCCTTCCCCTTAGTACCAGAAGTACCTGAAACCAAAATTATAAACTGTAAGCACAAGCTTAGTGAGTTTCCCCAAGTACCACATACCATACATAAATAAGTTAGTGTTATGGGCTAAATCATAGGCTTACAAGTAATTCTTGCCGAGCGTCAAATCCCGATCTTCCATACAGGTGTCAGGGGCCAGATCCTGGTATTTCATACATATGTCAGGGGCCACATCTTGGTCTTTCATACAATTGTCAGGGGCCAAATCCTGGTCTTTCATGCACATACCATAGAGATAGCTAACATCCTATATCACAAATAATGGGCCGACATGGTGCCTTCGACCCATGGATACAGTGAGAGAACTCACCTCAGTCTGATGATAAATAACTAGATGCTCGACTACAGAACCGGAAGCTCCCACACTAAACACAAACAAATAACCCTAATCAAAATTAGGTTATAAACCATAACCGTAGGTCTAAAATCCCGAACCCAAACTCCTAGGATAAAAGGTCATTTTACCCTTCCCATAATGGTCCTAACCAAACTTGGCCCAATAACACAATACTGGCCCCCAATGCCCAAATCATACAACTTAAGACCCGATAACAGAATCCTGAGGCCCACTCATACTTTAAAAAGTCCAAGGCCCAAAACCTAACTAAGACCCAAAAGTCTAAAGCCCAACCAAAGTCTAAAATCCCACAAAGAGCTAATGCAAGGCGTACACATTGTACGCTCGACGTACGTGACCGCCAGTACGCGCAGCGTATCACTTGGTACGCCCAACGTACTGGGCTGCTTGCCACCCTAGGCCATTTAGTGCTTAATCCATTTAGCCCTAAGGTCCAACTTTCATATCTTTTTAGTTGTTAGGGTTCTAATACATAAAGTTGGCAACTTTAACCCTTAACATGTCTTAATGGAACCCAACATCCATTTTTGTCCAACAATACTCATAATAAGAACTCAAACTCTTGCATGGACCAATAACAACCATCAAGATGACATTTTTATGCATCAAGAACAACAAAGAGGCTGAGATATAACATATCTAACCCCCGGAGTTGCCCAAACTCACAAGGAGAACCCATGGGACCAAATAAAGCTCACAAACAGGCCCTAATCTCTAACTATCAAAATAAATCATCAAGGTAAAAACTTTATACCTTCTCTAGCTCGCAAAGTTGATGAAGACTCAGGATATAAAAGCTCAACCTCAACAAATGCTTGGTCTCCAAGCTCTTTCTTCTTGAATACACACAAAAATGCCCCAAAATGACTTTCAAAGCTCAAGAACTCTCAAAGGATGAATTAGGGTTTCAGTGGGACGAAATGAAGGATGGAGACTGATGAGAGTAGAGGTCCAAAGGCTATAATGATGTTTAAATAGGGGTCAAACCCTAAAAATTAGGGTTTGACCCAGGCAGACGTACGCCCCACGTACGCCTAGCGTATGTGGTTAAACCCCCCACGACCAAAGCGATCTCGTACGCGTATCAAACATACACCCAAAGTACGAGGGACCAAATTTGCCAAAATTCTAAAACTTAAATTGATTATTGGTGGTCAAATGATTTACTAAAAAATCAAATACAAAGGTAGTGTACAAAATTAATTTCGATAATTTTGAAGTGTTCTGTTGATTAGCCAAGATAACATTGAATTCAATGGATGTCCATGGTTTTTTTTTGTTCTGTAATCATAACCCACAAACAAGAGATGGATCGGAGAAGCAATAGAAAAAAAATGTTCTTGTTTATGATTTGCACAATGAGAAGAGAATAGAAGAAGAGAGCATTTTAGTCTTTGTGAAAATTGCTTTCATTTGTCAAACTCGGTTCCACCCTTTTGGGTGGGATAAAATTTATAAGTTTTAGTCTTATTGACTAATTTTTTGTTCCATTGACTTTTTGTTCTACACATACGAAACACCTCATCAAATGATTTTCTTCCATTTAGTTCTGTTCTGTTCCACTCACCAAACACTACCTAAGGTCCATTTTACCAGATCCGAACCTATATATGATTATTTCTTTGCTACTCTTAGCCAAGTAAAACTATAGGATTTTCAACAAATAATAAATGATTATTAAAGATTCACTTCACGTGAAATTTGATAAATCTTGACATGTAATCAACAACAGTCCCTTGTATGATAGTAACGAAGGTTTTGATAGTCTCTTATTGTTGATCATATCTCTAACGATTTTTTTGTAGTCGCGTAGTCTCTTAGGTGGGTGAGAGTCATGACAAAAAGAGGGGGAGGTATCCTTGTTAACTCCAAGACATCATTCTATTCTATTCTTTGAGTTGGAAGTGGTGGGTTGTTTTTGTGGAATTGATATGCCAATGGGTTGAATAATAAAGGTTTTCATAGTCACATCTAATAATGGTTTTGTTGATCCTATCTCTAGTGTTTTTTATAGTCCACTACTTGTATGATAGTAACGAGGGCTTTGATAGTCCTACCAATAATGTTATTGTTCTACCAATAATGTTATTGTTGATCCTATCTCTAATGCTTTTTCCCTAACGGTGTGCTTCCACTAGTGAGCATATTACTAGTGTTTCTCCTATCCGAATTAGATAGAGGATACCAAGTTTGAAGTTCTTGAGATAAAAACCAAAAAATGAAAGGTTCAAAGCTTTGCCAAAGGTCAATTTCCTCTACAAAGCCCCTTGCCAATTCTATACACCTTGTTTACGTTGTGATTATGAGAATTCAATTTTTGCGACAATAACAATTCTATTTTTGGGGTCACGTTAACCAATTTCAAGCCTTTTTAACAATCTTTTTAACCAAATATACTCATTTTTGTTTTTTCGTTGCCTTTCTTTTTCATCCATAGAGCTCTCATTCGTCTGTGAAAGGGAATATAAAAAACATTAACGACATCATAAAAAATAAATCAAATTGATATATAACAGAAAAAAGGAAGTAAATTTAATTACCTTGTACGAAACACCGCCGGAAAATCAAGTAGACGGAAATCTGTTACGAATAACGGCACAACACTGCAATTCACTAGCAAATCTCACGGCGACGGGTATGACGTAACAGGTGACCTGACGGGCGTTACGGAAAATGAAGACATATGTCATTGAATCTGACGCTGTGAATATGAATGAAACGAACAAATCAATTAAATTTCATCGACAACGAAAGGAACAAATTTATAAAATTCTTGAAAACAAAAAGAACCAATCGGAGAACAGATAAAACTCAAATTCGAAGATCTTTTTTTAATTCTGTTACCAAATTGATTAATTATATTAGTAACAAAATGTCCTTCAAATTTGCAACCATTTACTATCATCTCTGTGTACAAAGGAGATTTCGGTTTGATTCGATTGCTGATAAGCTTCATCCTTCTTGTCCAAAGATTTTATGTCGTCGAATTTTAGTAGAACCAGGTTTCGCCGGAAAACCTTCGCGCCACCATAGCGAGATCTAAAACTGAAAACTGATGGATGTAATAGCACCAAAACCTGTGACTGCGCAACATAAGATATTTCAAGCATAATATTTTCATAACTCGTCGGCGTTGGACATGATCGACAACCGACTAGGTCTCGGTTCGAAAGCCAATCTCCGTCGTTGCTGATGCGACGAAGGGCGGATCAAGGCAGCGAGAGCTCTCTTAACCAGATCACCTCCTTCAGCAGTAGCTATTCGCACAAGCGAGTTCGTCATCGCAGACCTTCGAGCATTCAATCTATTCGGAGAGTATGACGACATCGAATTACTAGTGTTGTAGTTCTTGTGTAAACTACACCTGAACGATCCAGGATGCGTCGTCGGCGAACACAAACACGTCTTCTGCGAACTTGGTTTCCGTACAACTTGATTTCGAGGAGCCACCGGCACCGTCATCGACCGATTCGGAGATCCAGATCTACTCGATATAGAGACTCTCACCGATGACGACGTCATCGACGCAAAACCATGAAGCTTAACTCTCGTCGGAGAAGACGGACGACTGTAGACGTAACTTGAAGAAGGAGATGAACAAAAGCTGGAACTCGTCGACGACGCAAACGGCGATGTCATATCAGCAGCAAACGCCGACGAATGACGACCAAATCTACCGGTCGGAGAAATTGAACGGTGGACGTGGAACGTCGACGCTAACGGCAACACCGGTTTCCTTGACTTTTTGGAAAACGTCTCCATTAGAAAGTGTGTGTTTTTGGTGTTATGTGTGAGAGAGAAGAAAGAGAACGAGAAGGAGATGGAGAGTGTGTTTTTACTGAAGGGCCCTCAGGCCTTCAATTGGGCAAACATAGCTCTGCTTCGATGTCGAATTTATAGGAGTGGGAAAAGGAAAGTTGGTATGTTTGTAATTAATGGGAAAACTAGGGGTTGATTAGCGGAGGATACATAGGTTTAGTTCGGTTAAGTTAAGTAAATAGGCTTTAACCATGGTTAGGTTAGGGTTTTTTGTTTTCCTTCTAACAAGATTATGATCGAACGGTGGAGAGCGAAGCAAATGGACGAATGATATGCCATGCGTGCAGCTGCTTCCAGCTGAGGAACTTCATGTGGACCCCACGACGTTAATTCCATAAAATGCAACATAAATACCAAAAATATGTAGCAACATTGACATTCTATATTCTATATGTATATTAAAATGTATAAGATTTATTTATAAGATCAATTATATCTTATATTAATTTATTAATTACGTGAACGTTTGATTAATTTATACGATCGTGGTTTAATATCGTTGTCGATTTGCAACTAAGGATTTTCATAAAGTTGAGTATATATATAAACTATGAACGCGTAAAACGCCGGAAACATATAAAAAAATACATATAAATGTATAACTAATCAATGTTTCTCAAAAATTTAATAATTTACATATATAGATATTTTATCATAATGGTTATTTAAAACTAATATATATATTGTTATGAATATCTGATCTACGTTCTGTCAACAGTTATTTCTACTTTCAAATGATTATATAATCCTTTTTTATTTATTGGAGAAGATAAAAATGAAACCATTTCTATCTTTCTTCGTACTATTAACAATCGATGGAAAATCAATTAACCTATATTAATAAGATCTAGAACAATGAGGTTGCGATACAAATTCAATTTCTCAAGCAGAAACCTTTTAGTCTGAAATTTTTAAAACATCACATGCAAGTTGAGATTGAAACTTTGTCAAATTACTAAAATGCCTCTGATCATATTTTGTATTTTTATACTAAAACGTTGTCAAATAACAAAAAATGCCATAATCATCTTTTTATAAGTTTAGATTGAAACCTTGTCAAACTATTCATACTTAGTAAGTTTAGACTTGAACTTTGCCAGATTACTAAAATTCAACATGCCCTTAATCATCTTTTTATAAATTAACCTTGGCAAACTATTCATACTTAGTTAGTTTAGACCGAAACTTTTTGAAATTACTAAAATGCCTATCATTTGATTGAACAGGGATTTGATGCCAATTTGTTGGCTATAATTTTAAGATAAAATATTTTGGAGATGATAATATGAATGGAGAACAAAAGAAATGGGTTTTCTTCTTTTCTCACACCATGTTTTATATTTTTAGACTAAAACAGTCGTCAAACTATTCATACTTAGTTCTCTCTGGTTGGTTCACCAAATGCAACAGTTGAGATGAAGGATACGAAATCTATAATAAATTAATAATTATATTCAATGCATTAATCATTTTTCAAAAATATACCAATGATGGGTTGTATTTCTTGATTGCCGCATGCCTTATTGTTACAACCTAATCATATAAACAATAAAATCCAATAAAAAATAATTTATAATTTAATTAATAACTTGTATTTAGATTTTAGATACTAATGGGTATTAACATTAGATTGTAATGGGGACAAGAGTGGCAAGATCGTTGATGTTGGCTTTATTTTTCCTTTCTCTTTTTGTATTCTTTTTGCAATATAATTGTTCGATCGGGAAAGTGTAAAAGTATCCCTTACATCTATACATAGTAATCAAGTGCCCATCCATCAAAATGAAACAAAAAAACATCTTCAAATCCAGCTTCAAGTATCAAATGATGCAATTTATCTATTGTTATAAGGCTGCATGATAAGTCCAGAAAGCTACAATAAATATCATTAATCGGCGCTGTGAATAAACCACAAGCAATACGGCCTTACGCTAACTTTCTCACTGCAGTGCAACAACTTATAGCCATAAGCACTCCTGCAACACCAGTGCAACAAAAAAATGATGAAGTTTCATCAAAGTCAAGGGTAAAATTGTAAATGATGATGCATACCTTCCAAAAGATGCTACCATCTGGATAATAACTACAAAAGCAACATGCTCCAAAAAATTGTACACATCCTTATTTTCTGAAAAATGACCGAAATACCCTTCAAGCCTCAAACAACATAACCTGCTTCATTTTTAGGATTCCATCCAATCCACATGAATATGAAATCTTCTCAACTCAAAGAATTGTTATTTTTTAAATTATTTTCAGCCATATACCAAAAATATCATGTATTTTTATTCATTTTTTTAACTCTACGTAACCATTTATTCATCCAACTAAAAAGAATCCACAAAGTAATTTTTTTGAAAGTATGATGATACTAATGATTTTTTTTTCCAAAGTTCGATTCTATTAATGAAATTTGTTTCCAGAAAGCAGTCCTACAAATGAGCTTCAATATACAAAAAAAAAAAAAAAAAACTTTTCCTTATCATCTAAAAGTAATAAAAAAAAGTAATTTTTTTTAAATGCAACGCTATTTTATGAACTCTGTTGTACATAAAAGAAACTATCTTTGGGAAGGTATAAAATGACAAGAATACCCTTGATTCAACAATTAACTTTATTAAAAAAAATATCAAACAAAGATTATTTATTATGAAACAGAACTTCCAAAATTTCTCTATGACTCAAAATTCAATGTAACTCACCACTGTACAGAAGGTACATCATCCTACCTTAGTTAGCAGTAATGGTTTCCTAAGCTAAACTTTGAGTGATTACCAGTAGGTGTATGATATGGAATTACAAAACATCATTACTACACAATACAATTCCATTAAATAATCGAAACGAAAACTCAATAAAAAATGGAAAAAAGATAAATCAACTACCATTCTTAACCACATTCCTGAAATTCCCAGCAAAATAAATGATGGCAACGTGAAAAATAACCTTGATTTGGGTTTCTTTTATATATAACAGAATACATTTTGTCTATTGTTTTTCAACCCCCATAAGTAACATATCACAATTTTCTCCTTCAATTGTTAGCTAATCATCTTCATGTATTGATATCACTTCACACAATTTCAGTTTCAAGTTTTCTTATTTCTATTAGCCTATATCATCTCCATTTTCCTGATGGTCTAATCATTTTACTAATTAACACGTAAAACATAATCATAAAGAAATAAAAAATAGGAAAATAAAGCGCAACAGTAGCCTGACGTTGGTGTTTTCTGCTCAGGACCACAGCCATCCACAAATACATAAAATAATTCAAATTAATAATAATAATTCAATTTCCACGAAACATGCTCGTTACCTAAGAAAGTAAAGTTAATATAAAATTAGCATGTATTTTATTTGCTTACATGCAATGGAAATCACTTCCATGCTTATCCTGCCCAATTCTTCCAATCACAAAAGATATGGCATAATCAAGAATTCTTCCAATCACAATAGAATGAGACACTTTTTTCATCTTATAGATAGCAAGACATCCAGGATAATCAAATTCATTCTGTAATAATCTCTCCATTATTTAATGATGAAACTATAATATCTTTTAAACTTACCTTCTTCATAACTACAAAAGTCGAGATCACATAGCCCTTTATCAACCCACCCACAAGAAATACTTTAAAGAAATTTGGGCTTTTTCATCAATATGCTCCATGTGCTTCTCATAATGTAACAATCTTGACATCCCTCCTGCAACATCAAGTTGCAAAAGAAATTAACTTTCAATAAGTAAATAAATAAAGAACATAAATGTATGAAACATATGTTAATTATACTAACTTTTATGACCTCTCAATATTCATAGCTTTCCTCACTGAAAATCATCCCCGGAAAAGAACAAAATCAAACAACAAAATGATTCATACTTGCAAAAGAAAAATAGGAAAGTAATAAAATCAACCTAACTCAGATTCAAAATCATGAAAACCGAATGCTTGTCTGAAACCAAATCAAAGCATCAAGCTAATTGATAGTCTTTTTGTCTTTATAATCTAGTGCACGCCATACCTTTTTTTCCCTTTCAGCTTGCTGTCTTTGGACATATTTCATTTACACTGGCTCCTTCAAGTGATCTGCCAATAGAATACCTCTTGATTATCAAAATCGAGGCCTATAAGTAAGTGGACCAGCGGAAAGTTCTGTGGTCGCAGCCATGAATCCATCCACATCCAACCCCTGTTACAATGCAACTGTAAATACAATAAAGCCCTAAGAAAAAAACAACGCATATGTAAATAATATGATCTGAATAAGAAAACACAAGAAAGGTAAAAAAAAGGTTTTTCCAATCACCAAGCACATCCATATAATTTTTCGTTCCTTTATAAGCTCCAATCAATCACTGCAAACATGAAAAAATGGAAGTGGTTTTTACCCAAATATCCTTCTTCTTCAAATTTCATCCTCTGGTTTTTAATAGCTTGTGTAAAAATTTGATATCTTAGGGTGTAGAGAAAAAATTCAAGATAAAATAAGACAAAATTAAAAAAACTTGTAACCCTACGATGGTAGTATTTACAATCAATTCAAAAATGACGACATGGTCAGCTAATGAAAGAACCAAAAAGGAGCAAATATACCTTAAATTGAGGACCTAATTACCTCTTCTATTGAACCTTCAATACCATCGAGGTCTTCTATACATCTGCTGAAGGAATGAAAACCTTCAAATTCTTCTCCATTAATCTGAAAAAATAGAAAATAGATTTCATATGGAAAAAAGAACATTTGGGTAACTTAATTAATCAGGGTTTGGGTTAGGGTAACGTTTAGGAAAAACGAAAGAAAGAAAACGAACCTGGATGGGAGAGATTTAGAATTGTAGGTGGTGGAAAGAAACATGTAGACAATGTAATGAAGTTGAGAGAGCTGGGAATGTCGGCCGATAACTCCTCTAATACGTAGTGGAATTCAGGGAGGGAAGAAACTCACCGGAAATCAAATAGATGATAATGAGTCGATACATACTGTAAATGTAGGTGAATTGCATTTTAATTTGTCATTTCAAAATTGGAAAATGAATTCAAATTACATTCCTGCTTTCTTGGCGATAGTTATTATATCATTTATTGGTGATGAGGAAGGAAGGTAACGATGACATATTAAATGACTAACAAACTGTGTTTCACTGATACATTGGTTAAGGATGATGTCAGCAGAACATCCGATGGTGGAAAATATAGGATTGAAATACAATCAATGGCTCTGATTTCTTCAGTTTAGAATTAAGTGTTCTCTTTTAATAATATTTAGAGATTTATAAAAGTTCATCATAGGTTGAAATATGATAAGACAAATTAGATAGAAAAACGTTCATAAAAATAAAAATGCATAAAAACAAATATAAAACTATTGCATTAAATGATACGCATTTTTAAAGTAAATTTCAAAATGACCGAAACGATTAATAAATAAATATTTCAATCTATATTAATAAAATAAAATTGATGATATATATTTTAAAGAGTTGTTCTTAATCATAAGTTTCTAAAGACGTTTTTGAATACAATATTAAATATCATACTGATAAATTTATAGTCATTATTTAAAATTAATATTTTGAATCAATCTCTATTTTTTAACTTTGGAGAATACAACATCCAGCTATTGGTTGTCTTAAAAACTCATAAATTTTAAGAATAATCCAAAATCCAATGAAAAGTTCTGGAGTTTCAAATAAAAAAAAATCATTTTTACTTAAATCTAACAAAAAATTAAAAAAAATATTAAATGTGAACTATATATAATATTAGGGCATTAAATCAAACATTAGATTGAAAAACTGTGACATTAAACATTTTGAAATGGACATTTCGGACATAAGTAAGAAATTTCTTTGTAATTTTTTTGGAAAAAATAAAAAAAAAACTCTGAAAATTGAAGATCAAATCGGGAATGCAAAATTTGGGAGTCACTTTTCAAAAATCAAAAAATTGTTATTTTCTTTAAAAAAAACTTATTTATAATGGAAGTTTACTTAATATCCTCTTTTTTAAATATAATAAATGGGACATTAAAGTTTCTAAAATGACATTTAACCTTTTTTCTATTTCATGTATATTTAAAACTAACAGTTTGTTTCTATTTGGAACAATGAATGTAATCTATAAAAGTAAAATCAAATTTAAAAAATATTAATATTTAAGATAGTCTATAACTCTTAAAATGTTAAAAAAAAATAAACATGTTACAACCCAATATAATTTGTTGTAAATTATGTTATTAAATTAATTGTTCAAGGACTTGTTTGTACATAGCATAAAATCAAAGTCAAAATTAAATTTTACAATGTCATAAATATTAGAAATTAAAAGGAAAGTTTGCATTAATGAAATTGATATTCATTTATTATTACAATTAATACAATTATTATATATAAATATTATGTTGATTTATTAAAATGAAAAAAAAAACATAAAATGTCATATGTGGAAAAAAATAAAACAATCACAAAATGACACGTAACAAAATAAATAAGAGTATAACATGTGCCAAATATATTTAATTATTTATTAGAGTAGATAATTATATGTTGGAAACCTTAGAAGACTCCAACCATATTTTATTAAAAAATAGTGTTAAAATTTATTTGAACCCCATTATATTTATATGACATGAAAAAGTTGATTTCTATTTTCAAAGTTTACCAATAATGTAACCTTAAATTTGGAGTTTATTATTCATAGCTCCATATTTTGTGCAAATAAAATTTATATCCATTTATTATTATTACATTTACTACAATTACTATATATAAATATTATATGAAATTTAATAATAATAAGAAAATCATAAAATGTCATGTGGGAAAAAAATTAAAATAACCACAATATGACATTTGACAAAATGAATGAAAGTATAACATGTAACAAATTTATTTATTCATTTATTAGAGTAGATAATTATATTTTGGAAATCTTTGAAGACTTCAACCATGTTTTATTAAAAAAATAATGTTAAATTTTATTTCAATCGATTATATGACATGTAAAAGTTGAACTCTATTTATCAAGTTTATAAATAATGTAACTTTAAATTTAGAGTTTATTATTCATAGCTCTATATTTTGTGCAAAATATAATATATAGAGTGAAGTTTATAAATAATGTAACTTTAAATTTAGATTTTTTTATTCATAGCTCTATATTTTGTGTAAAATATAATATAGAGTGGAGTTGTCTTTTTATTTTACAATTTATACGGAATATAAAGTAACTATAAATAGAATGGGATTGAATATGGTCTAATTTTGCTATGTTTTTTCAAAATTGCATGTTAATATGTATCTAAATGTGATCTTTCAAAATTGAAATATAGTAGCTTAAAATGTGATATCACATAAATAATTGTGATTTTTTTTCCAGTCGGGTAAGGACCAACGCATGAATGTCATAGAGCCATCAAGTTAATTACCCAATCTTTATCGATGCAAAATACAAAACGAGATTAAAATTGGCATTTACATTAATAGCACTTGATTTCGTGGATGAACACAAAAGGCTTTTGTTCGCTAAAACAAACTTCAATGTGCATTTTCATAATCAGATGATTAGTTATTTATTTTTCCTCTTAGCTCTTTTTAGCTCTTTTGCTAAATGAAGCACATTATTTCTACATATCACAAAATCAGGGCCGGCCCAAGACATCAACAGGAAGATGAGGCATCATTCTCGGTCCAACTATTATGTGTAGATATTTTCTTTGGGCCAATCTGCCACTTTGGTCCAGTCCAGCCTATGTAAGGGCGACAAGAGCTGAAAATTTAAAGAAGCGGCCTTTTTAAAAGCCCTTTTTCGAAAAGTTGTAAAAAGTTAGGTTTTTCTGACTTTTTTAAAAAGTCAGTTTTCCTTATATCCAAAATCCAAAAATAGCTTTTAAAATGTTTTTACCAAACATGTTTTACCTTTTATCTTTTCCAAAAATGATTTTTGGTTTGAGATAAGTCAAACACCCCCCTAATCTCTTAACATAACAGAAGAGTGAAGACTAGTGTGCGTTGTCCCCAATTGGACTCGTAGTCTCTTTGATTTCCAGTTTCAAAAAATTTACTTGATTTTGGATTTCTTTTTGTACTTTTGTTATTTTTATTAGGTCCAAACATGAGTCGGTTTGAATTTATTTTAGGATAAAATATTTGCTTCCGATGCATGCTTTAATTGTTTTAATGTATCATCATATTCCAACAGTAGTATCACATACATTATTTAATGTTTTTTGCACAAAAAAGTAGCAATTTTTTAATGAAAATTACGAGGCGTAGCTTCTACACATTAATTGGAAAATTGTGTGTACGATCTATACACAATGTTCACGATTTTAATAAAAAATGGTTTCTAAAATTTATGGTTTTGTTTTCTATATGTTTTCATTCATTAGTAGATAAGTTATTTGGATGGTTTTGGCATGAAAACCAAAAAAATAGTAATATATAATGTGTTTATATGTTTATGATTGTTAGCATTGGTTTAATAACATAAAAGGTTTATAAACAAAGATCAAAGTGTAGTGCTAAAATATATGTTTTAATCTTAATGAAAACACTAGTTGTAAGACCTATGTATCACATGAGTTAATTAAAAAAAAATTAAATACAAAGGTCAAAATAGTTGAGAACTTTGAAGTTATAAGAAAATAAGAAAAATAATGAATTATTATAATGCTTTTTATCTTTTAAATTTAAACAAATAATTTAAATAAATAAAAAAAATTAATGAGTTTTAATTTTGAGGATTTTGAAATTAAAAGGTAAGTTATTTAATGAAATTGATATCCATTTGTTACTACATTTATTGCAATTATTACATTAAAATATTATATGAAATTTAATAAAATAGAAAACTCATAAAATGACATTTGGAAAAAGAATTAATTCAAAATAACTATAAAATGACATTTGACAAATTGAACGAGAGAGTGGCAAGTGACAAAAAAAAAACATTCATTTATTAGAGATGATTGTTTTAAAAACATGTTTTTTTTGGCAGTCATGCTTATGCAACAAGATGAATAATTGTCGCTAATGGTGATGATGTTTATTAATAGGCTAAAATAGTGTTAGATGGGTTTCTAACGACAGTTAAATCTGTCACTAAAGTTGTTGAGTATTTATGGCACTTTGTTGCGGTCACAAAAATGCTTAAATACATTTTTAATTGAATAATTATTTCAAATTGTCTGGATACGTTAACATCTTGCCTCGACTAGACCTATTTTTGTAATGTTTGTATGGTTACTTTCGATTGTTTTGAAATTGTAATTTTGTGACATGCATGCCTTTTATTTATTATTATTAATTTATAATTTATGTCCTTTTAGTTGTATTGTGATTGATTAGTTAGGAAATTATACTAGAATAGTAAATATAATAGAAGACTCAAGACTACCAAACAAGGTCCATGGATATTGGAGATTTAAGAAGTTCTATCGGGCATCAAGAATTGATAACAAAGCAAGTGGGAGATGAGAATCCATATGGTTATTTTGTCTCTAGACTATGTATGGCTCACAGAAAAAATGCATAGGGATGAGGCAACATGTGTGTTCTATTTATTTTACTTTGTTGCTAAAAATAATTTTGGAAACTTAAACAAAATTCTTACAAGCCAACAAACTAATTTTACAAACAATGTTGGCAATTAAAAATATGTTCTATAAAAAATGAATTTTAAGTGTTTAAAAATGATCATTTTTTAAAAGGACAAGTTAAAAGTTTTAACTAAATAAAACAAAAACCTGTTTTTATAAAAATATATATCTCATGCTTCTCATGAAAAGTTAATAGTCTTTCGGCATGAGAAAGTGTCATAGACAACACCTCACTCAAGTTTTAGTTAAAATGATGTGATACTCATTATAACTAGAGAATCTTAGGTCTCGTGTCACATGATTTTGTATTGTTGATTTACCATCCAAGTTTGTGATCCATGACATAGCTGTCAAGGTAATGGATAATCAAGTGCTAAAAAATGGATCTGGGGATATTTAGTAGATTTATGAGATTCAATATAGTTTGATGGTAATTAATTATGTAAAGATGATATTCATAATCAGGAATTGATACATTGATATTGAATTGGATGCAAAACATGAAGAATCACTTAATCCATAAGTGGTTATAAGGATTGTAAGCCAAAAGAACAAATTCAGAATTTAAGAAATAGAACTGTGATCTCACTGTGGAATTGGGTTCAACAAATTAAAAATACTAGAAAAGTATTGAATTGCATTATGTGTGATGAATCGGTAGTTTGAAAGGGTTGGAATGATTGCAAGGAACGCTAGTGAGTTATGAATCAAATTAAGCACTTAAGAGTTAAGTCCATTAGAAGAAGTTTGATGATCAATAATATCATATACTAGATAACAACCATAATATATCCAATAGATAAAATTAAAGATAACAACAAACACGACTCAAGATGTACAATAACACGCTACTAACTACCATAAATAACACATACAAGAAAGAACAAAATAGCATAACCGAATCCTCCACCACCCACAACCACCAAACTATTGACAACCCTCTCAAGTACACACCATACTTTTCAACTACTTTTATCGATTTCTGTTCTTGCAATGAGTGTTTTGGTGTAAACCCGGTGCCTTCTTTCTCTTCCATAAACAACCCAAAACACAAGTGACAGCAACACCGCTAGTGACACCATCAGCAACCCGATATAGATCCAGTTGCTGTATCGCCGGAGACCCGGGCAATATTCATGGGAGATTTCAGTGAAAGTTTGTCTCACAAAAGTGCAGTCTTGAAGGTCTACTAGAAAAGGCCCATAGAGGTAGAGACTATAGCTCAGCTTTATGCCGCCAGCCATTTGGCTGTAGAAATCCGGTGTCAGGCGGCCCGTGGTGGTGCAAATGCCACTTGGAGAAACTTGACACACAAATTGACTATATACCTGTCATAAATCAATAAGATTAAAAGCAATATACTTATTATAACATTGGTTATAAGGTGATAAAACTTTTCATTCTTGTAACCAATATACCTGAGTGGCATTGATCAATGCGACTTCTTTAGGATCACAAACTCGATCAGTGAAATCAGGTCTATGCGGATTGCAAAGGAGTGGAACCAACGGCCCAGATTGATTGAAATAAAGTGGGGTGAAATTTGGGGCAAAATTAATATTTGAGATATTTGTGATAACTTGGTTGATGACATTGACTAATTGCGAAGTAACCTCTTTGCTCCTGATTGAAGTTTCTTGAGCTGTGGCATTGTCTACACATGGAAGAATATCATCTAAAGCCGTATGAGCAGTTGGGTTCTCAACCCATTCATTCATCGAGACACAAGTGTCTGAAGTCACGCTGATTGAGCATAAACATGAAGTAAGAATTACAAATCGAAAACTGTTATACAAATCATTCAACCTCATCAATTGGGGGAAATCAACAAAAAATAATCAATTTTGAGGAGTAGCCAATTACGAAAGTAGTAAAATTCAATGACGAAATTACAAACGAAGTGAAATTGTGTTGCTAATTATCCCACAAAAGAACAATTTTGCTTGCTATATGCGTAAGAAAATAGGCTTACTTGTGGAGAACAAGGAACACGCCGCATAATACAAAGGTTAACGTGACAAGAATCCATCCGAAAATCACCAAGCTACAATGATTCAGAACAAAACATTCAATTCAATAAAAAAATGGATGATATTCATTCGATAAAATTAAACATTAAGTATCTAACTCACGTGTAAACCATACATTGCATCCCAAAGATCGAAAACACTGCAAAGCAAAAACAAGATCAAAGAAAAAAATAAACGAGTTCTAACAATGTATCAAGGCTACGGTTGTAATGCAATTTTCAATGATGAGAATGACAAGGGAATTTACGTCTTTTTCACAGAATCCAAAAGGAAACTTACAGAATCCAATAAACGTCAGGAAGAGCATCACAGCAGATAGAATGATCAGAACTAACCTCCTACAAAACCACACAATCTCATAAAAATAACGACATATGTTTAAAAAAAAAGGGTGAAATTGAAGAGTTATTGCATCTTAAAGCCAATTACTACTTACACGATATCAAGAACATGTTCTATTTTATCTTGATTGTCTTCAGTTTTGTCTGAAAGGTCATAAGATGTTGTATTCAATTTTGTCTGTATCTCATCAATGTCTGATTGGACTTGAACAGGTAAGAACACTTGGGCTACAGCTATTTTCTTTGCAGAAGCAAGATCATCTGATAAATTCCTAAGTTTCTCTGCAGTTGTATCTGCTTGATGTACAACATATTTTAATGTTTTGTTTGTACTATGATGAAATTTTGCTTGACCCGTGTATAAAACAACACATCCAACACTGAAAAATATCCAACAAGAGCCATTAGTTTTTACTTTAAACATATCAAATACAATAAAATTATCACTCTATAAATAAATAAATATATGAACACAAAATACAATAAAAATACGTACATTGCAACAACTGTAAAGAGGATGAGGAGAATTAGAGACAATGCATAAGCTAATTTGGAATAGCCATATGGTTCTCGTGTACAGCAACAATAACAGAGGCAAATCAGTGATAAGCAAAGCCCAAATATCACAAACCACGCTAAAGCCATGATAAAGAATGGTGCAGCAGTAAACGCCACAGACTGCAAAAAAAAAAAAAAAAAAAAATTATCACATGGTCAAATTACATATATGCCCCTATGATACAAATGGATTTGTGAAGTTCATGATAGAGTAAAAGTACAAATATAGTTCGTGTTAGGAAAGAAAGTTATCCTTTTATTTCTTGTAAGAAATATTAAGGTGAAAGTTCATCAAATAAACTAAGTTTTTTTCTAACTCCGAATTCATTTTTTTTCCAACAAATATGCTTGAAACAAGGATTATAAACCAAAAAAGAGAAAATTTGTTTATTTTTCCAATTAATGTTGATGGTAGCAAGTAGAATAATGAATAAATCCATGTGGTTTGGAACAAAACTATCATTATTTAAATGAGACACTATCGATCTATAACGATTTAACGTTATAGTATGAAACAGAGATTCTTAAATTATTTGATTAATGATTATGTCCACATGTTGGATTTACAAAATATTGTCAGTTTAATATTCAAGGATATGGACCAAAGCTTCACACCGTGTCCTTTATTCAAAGTCCCCCTTTTTTTTATATTGCCAGCTAAAAGAGGGATTATGTAATAATATACTTGCTCCTTTTGACTTTAAATATATGCAAAATTTTAAAATTCAAATTTCGAAATTCTGATTCTACTGATACAAGCACATAAACTTAACCTGTTTTCTGCCCCTTGTAATCTAATTTAATGGATAAATTGAAATTAATATATCTGTTTTTGACCAATTTTTACTCTTTCTTCTCAAGGATACATTATTAAATCTTTAAATATGAGACCCAATTAATAGAGTTAGCCTACTAAAAGGATTTATCTTTAATTAAAACTAAATCCAAAATCATTTTGTGTTAAAGCTATTTCCATTAAATTCTGGTTTTTTAGCCCTGCAAATCTAAATAAATGTATTTTACCAGATAATCATTGATTTTTTAAGGAGAAAAGCCGTTTTATTCCTGTCTTCCAAAAAAAACTTGGATTAATGGGGTTCTCTAGGCTCTACACCTACAAAATCTTAGATAGTTTCTGGGTTTTTTTTTCACTATTTTTCCTTTTTCCCAAAATGTATCAGATTAATGGGTTTTAACTGAAGTAGCAACGCATAAAGAAAAGTAGAAAACCAATTTAATTACGTAGTAAAAGAATAAGCATAAATTATTAAATTACATAACCTTATCTTCGTTTTCCCAAGAAACAAACAGATTAATGGGTTCTTTAGGCGTAATTTCTGGGATTTTTTTTCACTATTCTTCCCTTGGGCCCCAAAAATATCAGGTTAATGGGTTTCAATGATGAAGCAAAGCATTGAGAAGATCAAATTAAGTCAAAGAAAGCACGCTGTATGCATAAAATTGAAAATAAATAAATAAAACTTACACCCCAATAATGTTTTTCACTAATGTTCCATCCTCCTCTGTATTTCTTTAAACCATCGAGTGGATCTTTTCTTGCTGTTCTTTCTTCAGCCAACACAAGCGATGAATTCACATCATTTTGTTCTTCAGCGAGTAACCTTTTCGTTCCCCAAGTTTCCAAAAAATCATTAACCCCCCTTTGATTTTCTCCTGCAAAAAGAATAATAATCATCAACAGCAACAGCAACACAGATCTCGATACTTCGTAAAATCGGTTTAGGAAAACCGAGAACAAACTGTAGATAATGAAACAATAGTTTTGCAAAATCGCTTAAACCCCATGTAACTTTCACGGGTTAAATCCAAACGTTTTGGGGGATAAAAGGAAGTACCTGAAGTGGGTGTGTTGAAGGTAGAAAAATAGGGTTCGCCATTCGCGAAAACGAAGAACAGAGCAACAAGAAGAAGCAGAAAAGCAAATGGGAGTGTGTTCTTGGTTGATTGCATTGTGATTAAAAGTTCTTTCGAAGAGTTTGAACGAATTATCAACACTGCAGCGTCAGAAAATACTTTGCAACCCTGGAATTGTGAGTGGAACAAAAGTGATATGAAGAAGAGAGAAAGAGAGAGAAAAATGTGGTGTAGATATTAGAACTGTCGGAGACGTGGCATAAAGGGTTTAAACGTTGTTTTATTTTTTTATTTTTAAATACACTCTCTCGTTCTCTCGTTCGTATGTATATTAAAAAATTGATTTATACGCATAAAATATATGTTTCATTTATTTATATAATAACGTTATTTAATTTCTCTGGACAATATTTTTTAGATAAATCTTCGTAAATTAGGGATGAGCATTTGGACCGGTGGACCGGACTGGACCGGACCGTTTTTTTGGACCCCCGGGCCGGTTCTCGGTTCTAGGAATCAATCAAAACCGGTCTGGTTTTTTTCGGTCTGGTCCGGTTTTTACCGGGTTTAGAACCGATTGGACCCAATTTAAAAAAAAAATTGTAATCTGGAAAATTTTTAAACAATCATAACTCATTCGTTTTAGATCAGATCGACACGCGGTTTTTTTCAACGTTTAATTTACAGTTTGTAGATGAATTTAGACTACAATTTTATTGATTTTGGTATTATATTCAATGAGTTACGGTCTTTCAAGGTTGAACTATCAAAGCTGAAAAATTTCAGCTTTTCAGCAACATTTTTAAAATTTTGTAATTTGTGAAAAATTTTAAACAACCATAACTCATTCGTCTTATGTCGGATTGACATGCGGTTTTTTTCAACGTTTAATTTACAGTTTGTAGATAAATTTAGACTATAATTTTGTTGATTTTGGTATTATATTCAATGAGTTATAGTTTTTCAAAATTAAGCTATCAAAACTAAAAAAATTCAGCTTTTCAGCAACATTTTTAAAATTTTGTAATCTGTGAAATTTTTTAAACAACCATAACTCATTCGTTTTAAGTCGGATTGACCTGCGGGTTTTTCCAACATTTAGTTTACAGTTTTTAGATGAATTTAGACTATAATTTTGTTGATTTTGGTATTATATTCAGTGAGTTACAATCATTCAAAGTTGAGCTATCAAAGCTGAAATATTTCAGCTTTTTAACTATTATTTTAGGCTATAATTCTGAATTTTATGTATCTTTGACAGATAAATCACATGAAAGGGATCGTGGTGAACTTGATTTATATATTAGTTGCTTTTATTTGGAAAATTAATTTTTCAAGTTATAATATTATAACATCAAGGTAGATTAGTTATGCATGAATCAGAAACGTAATCATTTTTACAAGTTGTATCGTATCAAACCCAATAACATATTCATGTTAACGAGTTCTATCAAACCCAAAAACTTATTTTAACGACTTGTACTCTATGCAATTAAAGTTGTATCGGTCCAAACGGGTCCAAGAACCGGAAAACCCGGACCTGGACCCGAACCCAGACACGGACACGGACACGACTCATCCGGTCTGGTCCACGGTCCACAATATTCTCCATAACCGGTCTGGTCCAAGAGTCGGTCCGGTCTGGTTCGGTCCAAATGCTCACCCTTATCGTAAATCGTCCTGTGGTTTTAATTTTTTAGTATTTAATTTTTTTCGGTCTCATAGAAGGTCTATGTCATTTTAGTATTTCATTTATATAACATTAAGTTTAGTATTTAATTTTTTTTGGTCTCATAGAAGCTCCATGTGATTTTAAAACTTTTCAGTGACAGTCTTTATGGCTAACATTGTCTATTTTAGTTTGTTAAGTCATAACATGTGCAATGCATGTGAGTGCAATATCGTCTTTTACAAGCTACATAGACCATTCATGAAGTTTTGTCTTAAAACCCAAATCCATGGAAATTATTGAATTGACGAACCCAGACTTGAATCACGTATACATAAGGATATCACACAACAAATCCTCCATAAATTTCTGTAAATTGGAAAACGGTTATTGTCCTTTATTTCTTTATAGACCTCAATGAGACATCATACATCCATGGCAACGCTGATGGATTCTCCTCCATTCACGTTGCTCAATGATTGTATTGTCAATTCCTATGTGTTGTTGATCTCTCCAATAACCCTTTTGATCGTTGTTTTTTTCTTCACCACTAATTATTTTGATTTTTTTCAAGAGCTGCAATAGCTCAAATCGATTCAATGTACATTTAAAAGTTTTGGGGGCAGAATCAGAAATACGGTTCATTAATAACACTCACAAACTTGTAAGATCTTACAATGACACTAAAATCAAAACAAGAATAGGCGGTTTGGATAGTCAATCTCCCTGATTTCATGACCCTATACATGCATCTCAATTTCTTACTATCCTTGTTATGCTACAACTCCAAAGTCATTAAATATTTTTTTATTGTAATTTGTTTGATTTGAAATGGTCCTGAACCTACATCCGATTTCAAGTAGCCAATTTTTTTTCACTGTGCTTGTTGTTTAGCTATGGTAGTTTAGATCAGCTAGCATGGGAAGAAGATAAGTTGTGCACATAAGGTGTATGATAAAATGCTTGAACAAGAGAAATACACAATTATACCGTAACAAGAAATATCAACGAAGCTATTGCATCGCCTATCTAAAGTTTGTTATAGGAGATTACTAATTTGTAACACCAGTAATTTCACAAAAAAAAATACACCCAATTTTTTTAAATATTAAACATCGATTGTGTTAGGGTCGAGATCATCAATCCTGTCCAGGATCCCAGATCTCAAATATATCTAAGGATCCTGGATCTTAAAGGAGTCTCAGGATCCAGAAAATCGCCATTATTATTTCCTAACGAAATTAACGGATATATTTCTTGCTTATTATCCACATGTGTAGAAATAGTCAACATAAGACTCATTCTCAATGAAGAATCGCTTCAATCAAGCTTAAGACCCAAAATTACCAAGTCAATGCACGTGCAAATACCAATTCAACAGGATCTCGGAAATATCGAACTTTTAGTTACTTAACCTATACTATATATATGACTGTTCACTATTTGGATAAAACCGAATTATCCAATTGGACAATTTGGATTGGACTATTTGGTTTGGATATTCAGATTTTTGGATTGGTTTTCAACAAAATCGAATTATTATTTTGGGTCTCGGATTGGTTTTGGTTTATAAAATAAGAACCGAATAGTCCAAAAAAACCGAATAAAAATTTATTATTTATTTATTTATAATATATATTTATAGTTATTTATTAATTTTGTAATTTAATTTTTTCAAATAGGTTCAAAACGTTTCACCCAATAAAAAAAACATTAATATACATTTTCTTTCAAAAGTTTTCTATCTATAAAATATTTAACTATAATATATTTTCTTAGTAGATGTTTATAAATTTCAAATCACAACTAAATAATTTCAAATCACAACTAAATAATATATATCTATAGTTATTAATTAATTTTGTAATTTATATATACACCTATAAAACACACACAACAGGCACAATCTTTTGACACCTTACAGACCTAGAGCTAGGGAAACACTTGTAATCGTATTTCAATCATCATTTGTGTAATTTACATTCAAATCAATAAGATCATACAAGGCAACTGATCATTATCACCTACCAAGGTTTTATGTCGGAGATCCTAGCAAATATCAAGGGCTTTCCTTGTAAACCACTCGTATTATTTTTATCTCGATTTGGTACTCACATTATTCACAACACCACATCCTCTTATATACCTCGGTTGATATCCATTTGATTGATTTTTTACCAAAACAATTTGGTGCCCACCGTGGGGCCGTGGTATTCGTAATCGTCCAAAGATCGTTATTGGGGTGCAAAGTTATTCATGGAGTGATCACTTTGTAATGGTTTGACTCTTGTAGACCCACTTGCATATCGGATTGATGCCTTGTATGTAACACCCCGTTGTTCAAGTATTTTTAAATTCACCTTTATAATTTAATTCATGCCATTTTGGTCCCTGTAGTAGAAGGAAGTAGCCATGAGAATCCCAAATGGCAAAACCGTAATTTGGAAGGAATGGGAGTACGCCATGCGTACGTGTGTACACTTAGCGTACTAGGGCGTGCCCTAGTACGTTGGGCGTACGTCCACGTACGCAGGGCGTACTCATCAGATGTTGAAAACCCTAAATTTTAGGGTTGAGCCCTATATAACCCCATTTCACTCACCCTTTCAGGCTCCACCCTCCTTGAGTCGATCTTTCAAGCCCTAGCCCTTGTGTGTGTTCAGCTTGAGTGTGTGTGTGTGTCCTTGGTGTTGAAGAAAGAAGAAAGGATTCTTTGAGAAGCTTTGGTGTGGGATTCAAGCTTGTAGATCTGAGATCTTCATCTCTTTGGGAAGCTCAATAAGGTATAAAGCCTTGAACTTTACTTGTATTTCTTAGAGATCTATCCATATGGAGTTTTATGAGTTTTGTCCCTTTTTCTTTGACTTAATGAGTAAATGCTACTCTAAGACCAAAGGAGCTGCTTTTTCCGAGGATTTGAGTTGTGTTAAGTCATAAAAATGCTTCCTTGACTCATTTAGTGCTTGCATGCAAAGTGTGGAGGTCTTTAGTGGTTAAGATAAACTAGGAAGTTGGTTTTGGGTCTTAATGATGCATGCAAAACCATAAATTTGGAAACTTTATGGTCAAGAGTACTTTCTTGGACTTGGATCTGGATTATGGACGTTTGGACTGAATGAATTAAGCCCTTATTCGAAAGTTTGCATGGCCACCGCGTAAGCTGGGTGTACCAGGGCGTACGTTGGGCGTAGGTGGTCAGCAGTGCTCTTCTTGGTCAAGGAGGAGTACGTTGAGCGTACAGCTGGTACGCCCTGCGTACTCAGTCTGTTTGGTTTAGCAAGTTTGGGCCACCTTTTGGGCTTAGATTCTTGGGCCCTTATTGGACCATCTGAGTATTAGTGTTTTGGGCTAAGTGAAGGGATGGACTTTAGGGTAAGGCCCAAGTAGAAGTTTGGGGCCAATGTGGAAAATTGGGCTGAATATGGGCCTAAAGCGATTACTTAGTTTTGGGCCTTTTTGGATCAAGATTTGGGCCTGGGTCTTGGCCCAACTGGGGAAAGGGTAAAGTGGCCTTTTACCCAAATTATGAACTATTAGCTAAGGGTTGTAATCCAATTATTAATTGGACAATTATTTTGTTGTGATAGCGCGGGGATTTTAGTGAGCCAGCAGCCAGAGACTTTCAGTGTGATTCAGTAGTGTGAAATTAGTTTTCCTCACTCTACTTACGAGTCGAAGGCGCCAAGGCCGACCCATTGGTTGATAACCTGATACTCGTTGATTTGCTGAGTATGGAATAGATATGCATACTAGTTTTGATATGCTAGTCTGGTAGATCTGTAGGACTAGCTGTGATACTGTCTGATTATCTGTGTATGTTATTATTTGTAATATGTCGACATATTGTGTGGGTTGGGTTGAGGTTGTACTGCTCTGTGCGGTAGCCAACTAACCCCGGAGAAAACCAGATATGAGCTCAGGGTCGGGGAGGGTATGCCAGACTCATACTGTGGGCTCATGAGCATTCCAGATACGAGCTGAGGCCGGGAAGGGCATGCCAAACTCGTACTGAGTGCTTAGTGGTATTCAGTTTAAGGACTGATTTGGCCGGGGAGCAAGCCAGACATAAGTTGTGGGCCAAGGGCAAGCCAGACTTATGATGTGGGCTCAGGGGTAATCCAATCTGTTAGTTGTGGACCCATTGCATGTTATTATTGTATATGTACTATTTGTTTGTGTGTTGGTATTTTGGGGGAACTCACTAAGCTTTGGGCTTACAGTTTTGGATTGTGTTTCAGGTACCTTAGAGGATCGCGGGAAGGCGAATGCATGATCGTGCACCTCCTCGTGTTTGGTTTTATAATTTTGGGAAAACTCTTATATTAAATATGTTTTGAAAAATATTTTGTAAATAATGATGATTTATGGGTTGTTTTAAAAAGTTTAAATTTTTCATTAATTTTTGGGATGTTACATTGTGACATGAGAATGAGAGAGAGAGAGAGAGAGAGAGGGAGAGAGAGAGAGAGACATGTTAGCACCTCTATATATAGTGGGTTGTATACCACTTGTAGAGTGTGTGAGAGAGAGAGAGAGACATGTTCTTTTAATTCCGCATGCCAAATCAAATGCTCATGATTCACTACATTTGGTATCAGAGCGGGTCTTCGAAGATCAAAGCGATTTTTGAAGAAACAGTTCTCGATTTGGCTACATTCAACACAATTGGAGCGTTTATGGTGAGTCTCTCAATGATCTCTCAAAATCTCTTTGATTCGTGCTTACGTTATTGAATTTTTTATCATTTTGACTCATTGGATCATTTAAAAAAAAACTCATTCGTTATGATCCACTAAATTTTTCATTGATCAAGCCCGATTTGATCCTATTTTCTTATGTTATTCAATTCTCAATTTGCAATTGTTCATTTTAATCAAAATCAAACCCAAAAGTGAATTGAATTTGTTATCTTGAGCCTAAAATTCATTTTGTCTAAGATCCGATACCTAGTCTCTTACTGTTCATAGTCCATATATTGAGCCCATAAGTTTTTCTTTCGATCTGATATCTTAAAAGGTTGAGTCCAAAAATCATTAAACTCGTTGATTGACTCGGTATCCTATTTGGTTCGTCATGGCTTCACGAATACGCATTCTAATGTTCATGTCTCAGTTATATACCTCGATCATGATTTTCGGTTTCGTTTTAATGTTACTGATAATCAATTAGAGCTTGTTCTTGAATCTAGACTTGTGAATCGATTGGATATGATTTGTGTTATTATCAGTCTATTATGATCAAGTTGAAGTTAAAATTTGTCAATCAATTCTTTGGTTTTGAAGAACTTGACCAAGAACAGTTGAATAATCACTTTTTGATCTGAAATTCGATGTTAGAATCATCAATTTTGTGTTTGTTGACCATTGAATTCGAAAAGTCAAACTCGAAAAAAGAAGTCAAAATTAGATTCTCAAGTGTTGATTCTAAGAATTAAAGGTTGAAATTGGTTGATACAAGTCAAACTTGGGTTGTTTGATGTCGAAATAGTGTTTGATTTGAGTCGAATTTCGAAATTGGTTGGGTTCATGGACTTGATGTCGAACATTGTGAATGGGTTCATGTTCGCATCTTGAACGTGATTTGGAAATCGAACCTCTTTTGGTCAATATTGTCATATTGATGTCGAATGATGGAGTCTTGGAAGTCAAAAGGAGTTAATTTCGACATATAGGGTCAAATTTGGTTTGGAATTGGATCATGGTGTCGAACACATTTGGAATGATGTTGATTTAAGAACGAAGGGTTGTATTTGTGGTTAACAGATAAATTTTGGAGTCGATTGTTGCTTGGGTTAATTGATGTCGAAATCAGGTTCAACTTGTGGTGATTAGCTTGATGTCGAACGCTCCAAACCAGTTTGATATGTGAATAAAGTGATTTCGCATTTGTCGTCACAATCGTGTTTTGGTTTTGTGGGTCAAAATCAGTTTCGCATATGAGGTTGTATTGATTGGGTTGATGGTCAAACAAGGCTTCACATCTAAGATCGACAATTGGGTTGGTATCAGATGGTTCGTTCGCATCCATGGATCGTATGTTCAATGTGCGAAAGTCTTCATAAGCAACTGGAATGCGAAGCGAAGAAGAAAGGGTTGTTTCATTTCGTATCCCTGATCTTTCAAAGAAGTGACAGTTTTAACATACTTTCACAATGGGGGTCATAAAATGTGATAAATGCTGAATTTTCATTTCGCATACCTACAATTTATGCGAATTGGCAAACTTTACCCAGTTTCGCATTCGGGGTAAAAATTATGAGAAATGGGAATATTTTCGAATCAGGTCCCTACAGTTGATGCGAATTGACACTTTATGCCCAATTTCGTATTTGGGGTAAAGTTTCGCATTTGAAAGCTATTTTGGCGCAACGGGTCCCTGCATAATTTCAAAATTGACATTTTCTACCCGGATTTTTGAAATTTAAGTCAAAGGCGGTCCGAGAAGTATCAAAATTGAAAATTATGATATTTTTGGATTTTCCGGATTTATGCAAAACGTTTATGCCATGTGTTAAGGGAGAGTTTTGTATATAAAATTCCGAATTTAGTGCTTTCTCATTCCTTTTCGGTTTTATAATCATTTTTTTATTATAAAAATGGGAGAGATTTAAATATGAGAATTCGAAAGTTGTGAATTTTTCATATTACGCGGACTTGAAAACCGATGTGACCTTGAGCAATCGAAGTTTATGAAGTGATTCGATTTGAGATTCTGAAGTGATCTGGGTTTTCCCGGTTCATGATGGGTTTGGACTTAATGAAGATTTTTGGAGTGTGCTTTTATGCTCAAATTTGGGTAATCTTGTGGAGGTTTGGATACTCCTAATTACCTTCTGATGCTCGGTTTGTAAGGTATCACACTCTAGAACCCAGATTGGAAAGTCATTGAAGAAGTGAAGATTTGAAGTTCATTTCTACATTTTGTCACGCTTGAGGCTTAGTTCGTGAAGTTGCTTATTTTTGGAAGATTGAAGCGGTTCATCAATTCCTAACTTTGAGGGGGAGAATGTTAGGGTGCAAAGTTATTCATGGCGTGACTTTGTAAGGGTTTGACTCTTGTAGACCCACTTGCATATGGGATTGATTCCTTGTAACATTAGTGAGTGAGTGAGAGAGAGAGAGAGAGATAGAAAGAGAGAGAGAGAGCGAGAGACATGTTAGCACCTCTATATATATAGTGGGTTGCACACCACTTGTAGAGTGTGATTGAGATATGTAGTTCATTGTGACTAGTGAGTGGGATATTTATGTAGAGCTAGATCTAGATCCCTTTTGTACTCATTTACTATGACCGAATACATATTTTAGCACCTAAATCACCGTGTTCTTTGTGTTCTTTTAATTCCGCATGCCAAATCAAATGCTCATAATTTGCTACAATCATGTCTACCCAACCAACTTTGTCATCTTCATCTATTCCTCCTATTTCCTAAAAAAACCTTTCCCAAACTCCGAGCGGACCTCCTAAAAAGACTTCTGATGCACCGAAGGAAAACACTTCCCCAATCGTTACCCAAGGATTTTAGGATCCTCCTGTAGCGATCTCCAATAACGAGCTCTCCGCCATAATCAAGAGATTGGAACAACAAGTATCTCGACAACAAGAGGACAACAGGATGGTGATCAACGAAATGGTAAGAGTGAGGGCGGGGATCTGTAAACCTCACGAAGCAGCACCCTGAATCTTACAATCCAAGATCCTGAACTTTGATAACTCAGGATCCTCAGGGGATCACCGAGAGATCGGATCCTCAACGCCTACCGTTGCTCCTGCTTGGGGTGTAACTCGAAATGAGTGAGCTCCTATAATCCAAGATCCCAATGAAACCTTCTTTACTCTCAATAACAAGGATCATGGTAACTTCATGAATAATAATACCTTTAGTACTAACTCCATAGATCTCAATGCAGGAATAAGTCTGGTCATGGCCAAAGAACTTCAACAACTAAGGAAGATGATATAAAGTGTACCAGGGATAGTCCAGCCTATACCTGAAGTATCTCCCACCAGTCACAGGATCTCGAGATTTGCTCTTGTGATAGCTGAAACTGAAGTCCTAAAACGTTTCCAAACTCCCAGAATGAAACCTTAATATGGGACTACAGATCCTGAAGAACATGTGACACAATATAGGGAAAGAATGGAGATCATCCCCATTCCCTCACACTTGAAGGAAGCTTGCCTGTGTAAGGGTTTTGGTTCGAACCGCATAGGATTTGCCTTAAAATGGCTATTTAATGTTCCTCCTTACTCTATTACTTGATGAGCACATTATTTAATCTTTTTAACAATCAATTTTCTTGTAGCAGAACTTTTGAAAAGATCACTAGAGATCTTTATCGGGTAATCCAGGATCCTAAGGAATCCCTTAAGGACTTGTGAATAGGTTTGGCAGGGAAGCCTTGACTATCCCAAACATTAATATAGCAACTGCCGTAGAAGCCTTAAAATGGGTATGAAGAAGGACTCTCATTTTTATGAAGACCTTGAAATGACTCCATGCAAAAGGATGGACAGATTTAGGAGAAGAGCATTAAGGTTTATCAGGCTGGAAGAGGACAAAGAGATCAAGAAGAGGAGCAACCCTCCTAACTTATACGATAACCCCAATAGGAAGGCCGAATCCTCGGTCCAAAGATCTTATAAGTCAAAACCTTATTCCAAACCTGATCATCATAGGGTTAATGTGATGATTTTGAGCATTCTAACACTTCCTAAGTGTACATGCAACCCTAATAACCTTGGATCTATGTTTGTCTAATAATCATGCAAAGTTGAATTTCAAGGTTATATTCCTATCTAGCATACATGGGGAACATTTTTAATTTGAATGAAAGATAGAATAACTTACCTTGTTGTTGATTATGATCCTTGAAACCTTGTGAGCCTAGCACCCCAAGTGTGATGCCTCAAATGCTTCACACAACACCAAATGCAAAGGAGTAAACTTTGAGAGAATCTTACACTTGCAAAATCGGCTCTAGCCCTCTTGTTTCTTATGTGTAGCCAATTTTGGTGGAGAATGGGTTTCTTATATAGTGTTGACACATCTAGGGTTACACCATGTAAACCCTAATGTGTCATGACTCTTCATTTCCATGACCGATGGGTTTGTAACTCCCATGGAGCATCCATGGAGCATCCTATGGGTGGAACCCAACTTGATAATCCATGGAGCCTCTTAGCCCACTATATAAGATATGGAAGATTTACATAATCTACCCATATATTTAATTAGTTATCTTTTGATCACTTAATTAATTATAAATTAATTCTTGATCAAACTAATTAAATAATATTATTAATATATTAGAACTTATAATATATTAATAAACCATAAGTGTTATTTCTCTCATTTTAGTTTATCCAATTGCATGGTGCCATGCAACCCAAATGGACCATGCCGGGTCGGGTCTCTCGGAACTGAGAAGATGATGATACGCCATTTAAGATAGGTGATCATATAATCCTCTGTTCTAGATATCAGCCGGACAAATACATGGAGCAGTGTCTTACTTTGTGTCCAGCAGTTTGTTTCCCGATTTCCGATTTGTTTGACATAGAACTCAATTGAACACATCAACTTAGTTCTAACTGGGCCCGATACATAGGTCAAAACAAAATCATCGAGGGGCCCAGATATCAGCTTCTAATCCAAGAAGGAACAGATAAACTTCGACTCATATGTTTGTTCTACTACTCATTGAATTATACACAAGAGCACGTTTTATAACATCGAGTTACCAATGCGTTTTCGTACAATCAATGCATAACCAACTCATAAGTAACAAATCATATATCTAGGTTTGAAGACTTATATGATATTACCGTCTCACGATCACTCGAGATAAATTCCATGAAGTGATTCTAGTGAGCGTGGGTTGAGTCCAATGCTCAGAACTTATGAGCACTCATGAGTGTTGTAGCAATGTCCAACAACTTAGACCTCTGCAACCAATCATGACAGTCTTGATTCATACCTACTTCCGACATATGACCGACTGTGGAGGTTCGAATAATATGATATACCAAACATAATTATTCTGGAAGTCAAAACATGCAAAAGAAATATAGTAAACGATCGACAAGAGATAACAACACTTTACTCATAAATAAAACACCTTTTATTCATCATCTAATGTCAATTACACTTTACAAATTTCAAGGTTATCTAACTACTAAATCTAATATCATCCTTCAGCCCTATGCTCCGAGCATGCTGGAGATGCTTAACCCGAGTCAGTCCCTTCGTGAGGGGATCTGCTGGATTCTCATCCGATGATACCCTCTTTGCCACGAGGAGTCCTTCTTCTATTCGATGTCTGATGAAATGGTATTTTCTGTCGATGTGTCTGGATCTCCCGTGATCCCTTGGTTCCTTGGCTAAGGCAACTGCACTTTCACTATCACAGAAAATTTCCATTGGCTCTTTAATAGCTGGTACAACTCCAAGGTCTCCAATGAAGTTCTTCAGCCATATCGCCTCCTTTGCTGCCTCGCTAGCTGCTATATACTCTGATTCGCAAGTTGAATCAGCCACTGTCTCTTGCTTGGAACTCTTCCAAGAAATTGCTCCTCCATTTAAGGTAAAGACCCAGCCTGACTGAGAGCGGAAATTATCCCTATCAGTCTGAAAGCTAGCATCACTATACCCTACAACTCTCAAGTCTTCACTCCCACCGAGGGTAAGGACCCAGTCCTTAGTCCTCCGTAGGTACTTGAGGATATTCTTTACCGCAGTCCAGTGTGCCTTGCCAGGGTTCCCCCGATACCTGCTAACCATGCTCAAAGCAAAGGCTACATCAGGTCGAGTACACGTCATAGCATACATGATCGATCCTACAGCCGAAGCATAAGGTATTCGACTCATTTCTGCCATCTCAGCCTCAGTACTAGGGCTTTGTGTCTTACTCAATCTGGCATTACTCTGGATGGGTAACTCTCTTTTCTTGGAGTCCTGCATGCCGAATCTCTTCAACACCTTATCCAAGTAAGTACTCTGACTAAGTCCAATTAGTCTTTTACTCCGGTCTCTCAAGATCCTTATCCCTAGAATATAGGCAGCTTCTCCTAGGTCCTTCATAGAGAAACACTTCCCAAGCCAGGACTTAACTTCCTGCAGAGTTGGGATGTCATTTCCTATGAGTAGTATGTCATCCACATACAATACCAAAAAGCTAACTATACTCCCACTAGCCTTGACATATACACAAGATTCATCTTCACTCCTAGAAAAGCCAAATTCTTTGACTTTCTCATCAAAGCAAAGATTCCATCTGCGAGGTGCTTGTTTTAACCCATAAATGAATTTCTCAAGCTTACACACTTTATTAGGGTACTCTGTATTGACAAAACCCTCTAGCTGACTCATGTAAACATCCTCAGCCAACTTTCCATTAAGGAAAGCGGTTTTGACATCCATTTGCCATATTTCATAGTCATGAAATGCAGCTATGGCTAACAGAACCCTAATAGACTTAATCTTGGCCACTGGAGAAAAGGTCTCATCATAATCAACTCCCGGAGTTTGTGAGAAACCCTTTGCAACCAGTCGTGCCTTATAAGTGTGTACATTACCATCCATGTTGGTCTTCTTCTTGAAGATCCATTTGCACCCTATAGTCTTACGACCTGGTACATTCTCAACCAAGTTCCAAACTTGATTGTCATACATGGACTGTATCTCGTTGTCCATTGCCTCTTTCCACTTGGCTGACTCAGGGCCTGCCATGGCTTCCGCGTAACTGTTAGGTTCATCCAGACCTATCAGTGTCTCATCACTGATAAGTGTATCACCTTCCGCAGTAATATGGAATCCATAGTAATGCTCAGGTTCATTCCTAACCCTTGTGGAACGCCTCAGAGGTACAGACTTGTCAATTGGCTCAACAGAAGTTTCCTCCTCAAGTTGAGTGCTAGGGTTTGAAGTTCCTTCACCACTTGACTCTTGAATTTCTTCAAGGTCAACTTGCCTCCCACTGTCTCCTTGGCTTATGAACTCTCTCTCTCGAAAGAAAGCCCTCCTAGCTACAAAGACCACATTCTCACTAGGTCTGTAGAAGAGGTAACCAAAGGATTTCTGTGGGTAGCCGATGAAAATACACCTCTCACTTCGAGGTTCGAGCTTATCATGAGTCTCGCGTCTCACGAAAGCCTCGCAACCCCAAATCTTAATGTGGTCTAGTTTGGGTACTTTACCAGTCCACATCTCATGAGGAGTTTTGGCAACTTTCTTTGTGGGAACTAGATTAAGGATATGGGCGGCAGTCTCTAAGGCATACCCCCAAAATGAGATTGGTAGCGAAGCTCGACTCATCATGGAACGAACCATATCCAACAAGGTTCGATTACGCCTCTCAGCTACACCATTCAACTGCGGTGTCCTGGGAGGTGTCAATTGTGAGACAATCCCACATTCCCTAAGATAGTCGAGGAACTCTGAACTAAGATACTCACCACCTCGATCGGATCGAAGCATCTTAATGTTCCTGCCCAATTGATTCTCGACTTCCTGTTTAAACTCTTTAAACCTCTCAAAAGTCTCTGACTTATGCTTGATTAAGTAGACATATCCATATCTACTGTAATCATCAGTAAAAGTCAAATAATAACGATTAGCATCCCTTGTGGCATGTTTGAAGGGCCCACACACATCCGTGTGTATAAGATCCAACAAACCTTCACCCCTTTCACAAGAACCTGTGAAGGGTGACTTTGTCATTTTTCCAAGTAAGCATGATTCGCAACTATCATCTGACTTTAGGTCAAATGACTCCAATACTCCATCCTTTTGGAGTTGGCCTATGCGTTTCTTGCTTATATGTCCAAGACGACAATGCCATAATGATGCTTTATCCAAGTTATTATCATTAACAGAATCAATACACAATACATTATTTTCTAAGTTATCAACCACAGATACAGTTTCATACACACCATCACAAGGTAATGCTTTAAAATAAAGAACATTATTAAAGAAAGCATTAATCGAACCAACTTCATTATCAAATGAAAAGGTGAAACCTTGTTTATACAATGCATGAAAGGAAATAATATTTCTTGCCATTTCTGGCGAATAACAACATTTATTCAAATCTAAACTAAACCCACTACTTAGCGATAAAGTATAAACTCCAATCTTGGTGACAGGTAAAGCTTTCCTATTCCCCATGATTAAGTTTATTCTTCCATGCTCCACATTCTCACTTCTTCTTAGTCCCTGCAAATCAGAACATATATGAATACCACAACCGGTATCAAGGACCCAAGAGTTAGAATGGGGTGAGTTATTAGATAAGATAGTGTAAATACCTGCATGGTTGGGTTTAACTTTCCCATCCTTCACATCTTGCTGGTACTTTGGGCAGTTCCGCTTCCAATGTGACTTTTCATGGCAATAGAAGCATTCAGCCTCTTTAGGGTCAGAAGAAGGAGTGACAAAACCTTTCTTGGTTCCACTTGAAGAAGAGCCATCAAGGGTCCTAGCCTTGGTACCCTTCGAAGAGCTCTTCCTCTTCTTCCCTCTACCTTTCCCGATTGCCAAAACCGGGGCGGAGTTTGGAGTAGGAGTGTTAACAACCGACTTACCCTTAAGACCTGTTTCTGCGGTCTTGAGGAGTCCCTGAAGTTTGCTGAGTGTGACCTCTTCCTTATTCATGTGATATGTCATGCGGAATTGATCATAGCACGATGGTAAGGAGTGCAAAATGATATCTATTGCAAGCTCCTCAGGGAAGTTCACATTTAGCTTCAGCAACCGATCCACATACCTTTGCATTTTCTGCATGTAGCCAACATGATGCATGCCACTTTTGTAGCATCCCTTTCATGTGCCCGGAAGTCAGCGATCTCCTGGGGAGTTGCAGTGGTCTCATCAATCTCCTTAAGCTCCTTGTCAAGGACATATTCTTTGTCCTCGTAGCGGGTAATCATCCTGATGTTTCTGATCCATTCATTGAAGTTGGATCCATCAAAAGTGACTTTTCCACACAAGTTCATAAGGGTAAAGGAGTCATTAGGATTAGAGCCAGAAGCAGCATTGTTTGAAGACATATGAAAGAAGAGAACAAGATTAGTTTAGATATTAAGAGAGTCCTTAATAGAACACCCAAATGTAATATTAAGGCTAGGATCCAATCACAATATATTATAACTTAGAAGAGGTATGCCGTAATCCAAGCTATAACATATTTGAAAGGTAGGTGAATGACGATTCACCAATTTCCACCATGAAAAACGAAATATAAATATTAGGTTTTTAATTGGTTCTTAGAAATTCCTAGATTCTTTTGAGATTCAATGAACTTTTCAAAGGCATGTTTCAATCTCGAGTGTGCCCTCCAAGTTTTGTGACTGGGATACCGAGGATCACAAAACGAGGTGTGAAGTAACCATGCAAATCACTTGGTACATTCAATGTTTATTACTCAATCGATGTGCCGGTTAACCACACGAGCTCCACCGACCTATAATAAACTTTAAGTCACCCTTTACCTACCTTATTAAGTCCAAGTTAGTGTGCCGGTTAACCACACGAGCTCCACTAACGACTTAAACAAAGTGTAAAGTGTAATTTCATGGATTAGCACCTTATTCACATTTTCCTAAAGTAACTAAGATTGAGAATTTAATAAAAGCATTTAGTTATTTTATAACATTCATCATACTTTTAATGAGAATTTACAAGTCCTTGTCCTACCCGTTCGGCTAACGACCCTCCACCGATCAAGGAAGCGGCGGGTGAGAGTGGACACCCATTAAGTTGCCATTTTATAGGCAACAACCTTATACCCCCCTTATAGACCGGCTTCGTGAATGAGGCGTACTAGCGGTAAGACGACTTGACGTTATACATATATATATTAGTAACTTATAATATTATAAAGTATAAGGGTTGAATTTTAACTTTTAAAATTCTAAGGGTTGGAACTAAAGTTTTAATCAAGACTTTACATGTTCCAAAACTTGAGGGCAAGTTTTGTAAACTTCCAAAACTTTTCATTTCTTATAACTTATGAATTAATTGAGTAATAAAAATGAAGACTCTTCATTTTTATAACTCTTGTGTTCTTTTAATGGCTTTAATAAAAGTGAGACTTTTGGTTTTCCATAACTTGAGGACAAGTTATGGACTCCATTAAAACACATTATGATCATGAATTAAACTACCATGAAAGTTACAAACAATTCCTATGATCATCTAATCTTCATAAGCTCAAGAACATGAATATGAACACTTTCAAGAATCAAAAATTACACTTAAAAAAAACTTGTAATTTTAATAATTGCTATTGTAAATGGATTAGCATAAACATTACACCATCTAAAACAAGCTTTAAAACATCAAAACAGTTTAGGGTAATGTTTCTAGTCCATTTCCAACAACAAATGTGCAAACTTTCATACGAGCAGAAAACAGAAAAACGATTTTTTTTCAAGCTGTTTGCACACAAAAAAAAAAAAAACCAACAAACGAACCTGTCTCTGATACCACTAATGGTTTTGAGCATTCTAACACTTCCTAAGTGTACATGCAACCTTAATAACCTTGGATCTATGTTTGTCTAATAATCATGCAAAGTTGAATTCCAAGGTTATATTCCTATCTAGCATACATGGGGAACATTTTTAATTTGAATGAAAGATAGAATAACTTACCTTGTTGTTGATTATGATCATCCTTGAAACCTTGTGAGCCTAGCACCCCAAGTGTGATGCCTCAAATGCTTCACACAACACCAAATGCAAAGGAGTAAACTTTGAGAGAATCTTACACTTGCAAAATCGGCTCTAGCCCTCTTGTTTCTTATGTGTAGCCAATTTTGGTGGAGAATGAGTTTCTTATATAGTGTTGACACATCTAGGGTTACACCATGTAAACCCTAATGTGTCATGACTCTTCATTTCCATGACCGATGGGTTTGTAACTCCCATGGAGCATCCATGGAGCATCCTATGGGTGGAACCCAACTTGATAATCCATGGAGCCTCTTAGCCCACTATATAAGATATGGAAGATTTACATAATCTACCCATATATTTAATTAGTTATCTTTTGATCACTTAGTTAATTCTAAATTAATTCTTGATCAAACTAATTAAATAATATTATTAATATATTAGAACTTATAATATATTAATAAACCATAAGTGTTATTTCTCTCATTTTAGTTTATCCAATTGCATGGTGCCATGCAACCCAAATGGACCATGCCGGGTCGGGTCAAGTACATACCAGAAATAGTTATGGACTTAGACACCTTATCCAACATAATGCCCTTGAGGATGAAGAAGATGAAGATGAATTCCCCAAGACCACTGATTATTGTTTTTCTTTGGATGTTTTAGGTATAATCTATGTTCTGCAGGATCTCGGCGACAGAGCAAGGTCGCCATAGAAAGGAAAAGTCCACCAGCTGGAAGGATAAGTCTAAGTGGTGTGCATACCACGAAGACTTAGGGCATGTTACAAAGAATTGTATAGCTCTCAGGAATAAGATTCACTATCTCCTAAGCAAAGGATACCTCAAAGAGATCCTAGTAAGAAGAAATGAAAGATCCAGAGAGAAAGATCAGGATCCGCCTATGATCTTGGAAAAGCCAGGACCCCCTCCCTCGGATGGCAAGGTAATCAATGTTATTTCCGGAGGATTTGATATCTGTGGAACTTCTTATTCTGTAGTTAAAAGGCACGCCAAAGTGTCCAAGACGGAAAAGGAAGAAAGACCCCGAAAAAGTACATCGATAACAAACAACAAGGAGATCATCTTTGACGAACATGATAGAGAAAACATATTGGATCCTCACCATGATGGGTTGATGATTACTCTATATATCGCTAATCACTTTGTCAGAAGGATCATGGTAGACGGAGGATCCTCAGTGGCTATTACACTTTTAGATGCTCTAACCAAGATGAACATATCGGAATCAAAAATAATCAAGAGATCCTTGGTCATAATAGGATTCAGTGGTGAAACAAAGAACACCATTGGAGAAATCAAGTTACCCATCTACATTGAAGGGGTAAATTCGATACAACCTTTTTTGTGTTATTGATGCTTTGTCTTCCTATAATGTTATATTAGGTAGACCATGGATTCATGACATGAAAGCGATCCCATCAACTTACCACCAGTGCATCAAGATGCCTACCCCATGGGGAACAATGAAGATTGTCGGGGAGCAGCGGGAATGAAGTGTGCTAGAGACTAGAGAGCAAGACGTAAAGGAAGTGCCCCTAAACCTCAAGGATCCTGAAGCTAAAGTCCTCATAGGATCCTCAATACCATAGCAAATTGAACAAGAACTAATAAAGTTCCAAAAAGATAAAAAACAAGACCTTCGGTTGGAAGCACGAGGATATGACAGGTATAGATAAGAAAATTATAACTCATAAACTCAATATAGATCCTTCTTTTAGGCCTATACACCAAAAAAATAAGGAAATTTGCATCTGATAGGAACCAAATCATTTAAGAAGAAGTTGAAAAACTTCTCAAAACAAGGATGATTAAAGAAGTGAAGTTCCTAATATGGATATCCAACGTAGTGGTGGTCCAAAAGAAGAATGGAAAATGGTGAGTGTGTGTGGATTACACAGATCTCAACAATACATATCCTAAGGATCCTTTCCCTTTACCACACATAAACTCGATGATATATGTCACGACAGGACATGAGCTAATGACGTTCATGGACGCTTCACCAGGATTCCAACAAATACAGATGGAACCATCCGATCAAGAGGATACTGTCTTCATAACCCCTACAGGTACATACTGCTATATTGCCATGCATTTTGGTCTTAAAAATGAAGGAGCAACATACTAGATGCTAGTAGACCGAATGTTCAAGGACAAATTGGGGGACACCATGGAAGTCTATATTGATGACATGGTGGTCAAATCCAAGAGAGCTGAAGATCACCTCAAGGATCTTGCAGAAGCCTTTGATATACTAGACGAGTATAACATGAAGTTGAATCCTTCCAAATGTCACTTTAGAATGAAATCCGACAAGTTCCTAGGTTACATGGTAATTAAAAGAGGAATATAATCAAGCCCATAACAGATCAAGGCTATCATTGATCTAAAATCCCCATCCTCAACCAAAGACATTTAAAGACTAACAGTAAGAGTGGCAGCCCTAAATAGATTCATCTCAAGATCCTCAGAGAGGTGTAAACCTTTATATGACATATTGAAGAAGAATAAAAGATTCGAGTGGACCAAGGAGCACAAAAATGCCTTCCAGGAACTTAAAAAGTATTTAAGTTCAACACCTTTATTGGTAAAACCATTAGATGGAGAACCACTCCTACTCTATCTTTCAAATGTTATGAGAAAATCTGAGATGCCAGGAAGAATGGAAAAATGGTCTGTGAAGCTAAGCACATATGACATCAAGTATGAACCAAGATTGGCAATAAAGTCGCAAGCATTAGCAGATTGTATGGCTGACTTTAGTGATGTAACCCTTGTAAAGTCCCAAAAATTACAATAAATTTAAAGTTTTTAAATCTCCATTTATTTAATATAAAATACTAAAATAGAGTTCATTTCACCATTAATATAAACCATAATCTTTAACCAGAAACAATCATAATAATAACATTCAACTATGTTCCAAAAACCAACGGTTAAAAGTAGCGGAATAAAGTTAATCAAATCAACATCCTAAAATAAAACATAAAGTTGCGCCTGTGTGTACTTCCCTTTGCTACATAACAACATATGCAATGTAATCACGATGCGCCCTTCCCTTTTTCTACATGAAGCACCTGAAACATTTAAACTTGAAACCGTAAGCACAAAGCTTAGTGAGTTCCACAAAATACCACATATCATACAAATAACGAGCCTAACCTAACGTGTTTGTTCAATCATGCGGGCCCAACCAACGGTCCTCACCCAACAAGCATGTAAGCATACAAACAACTAGCTATACATACAACAATCATACATCGACACCAGTGTCCTACATAGTATAGTGAGAAGACTCACTTAAATCAAAGACCTGAAATGATAATACTCAAAGTCACGCACAATCAGCTATAAGCACCACCTAAACTAAACATAGGTCAAACCTCAGTCTATAACATAAAATGCTTAGTTTGACCAAAAGTCAAACTGACCAAAATGTCAATAATCACCAAAAGGAAACAGTCAATGACCATCACACTGCGACCAACTATTTCTCACACCGTGATCACTAGGTGACAAAACAGTCGTGAGACCCTTGATGTTGCGTCGTGACACCAAGGTAGTTGCACCGCTAAACCCAACTTAACATCCACCTTTTCCCTAAGGTCATAATCCTTCAAGACCTAAACTATATCCTTCCCGAACCTATCAAAACAAGGTCCTAATGGATAAAGTTCCAAACTTTTGTCCATTTGGGTGCCTTAGATGCCAAGATCTATTAACCCATGTCAAAAGAGACCAAAAATGAACCCATGACCTTGCATGACGTCAAATGCAAGATAAAAATCATCTCAATCTGTCATAAAGGGTCCAGAAGACCCCAAGATTAAACCTTGGGCCTATAGTTTTCCAAACTCCACCCAAACAACAAGAAAGGACCAAACCCCAGCCAAAATAGCCTAAATCTATCATTCAAGAAGAAAAAGCATGTAACTTGAATACTCATAAAGGTCTTAAGCAAGGAAAGAGGGTTGACACTTGCTGCATTTGACTTGAACAACAACTTATTGCAACAAAGAACACCTTCAAGCTTCACCAAAGGAAGAAAACAACTCAAAACTCAAGAAAAGGCTAGGGTTTGCATGTGATGGTTTCTATGAGATGGAGGCTAAGTGAATGATGAAAGCCTAGAGGTTTGTGCCACTAAATAGGCCCAAATATTGAGGCTTCAAGGGTTGGGTCCATTGCGTCGTGAGCTTCATTAAAGGTCGCACCGTGAAAAATTCGTATCGAGACCCTTAACTTGGTTGCACTGCTACTAAGAGGAAATCTCAAAACTTAATGATTCCAAAACAGTGTACAAAGTTATACTTGAAAACCGGGTGTTACAAGTAGGATTCTCAAAACTTAATGCGGTGTGTGGTATGGTTCCCTCTACTATTAGTGGTTAACATAAAAAATATATATTTCAATGGTGAAACCTAAAAATAACCAAACTAAAATTTCCCATAAATAAAATGTCAAAAATTTTAAGAAAACAAATGATGTCGATTGAGATTATGTGACGACAAAGCAACACACACCGCATATATAATGCATTTAGTTGAGTCATATCGACGACACACGTGTTGCTTTTATCGGTAGAAGTTATATATAATTGGACAGAAGAAAATACATAATTGATTATAACATCATAGATTATTTTATACCATACTTATATAGTTTTTTTTTATCTCAAAGTGATAAACTAATATTTTTATATAAAGTATTAAAAGGTCACAAACAAGGTTGATAGATCAGGTCGTTTCATGTTTTCGATCCACTATAAGACGTCAATATTTAATTCATGTGGATTGGTGGATTAACATTTGTAGTTTCGTTGGGCCTGATTTATGAGCAAAAGTCCGATGAATAGTGTTAACGGGCCAGTTCATGTCCTTTCATTTCTCATGGAGTTTTAGGTATTGGTTCGGATCTTTAGTAAAAATTAATAGACAGTTCCGCAGTTGGAAACCTAAAGATGTAGAGACATTCAGAAAAAGTAACTCTTGTTACAAGCTTAATACAAAAGTAAAATTTTAGACAAACAAAAGCAATGAAATCAATTTGAGGACGTGATTAAATACCATATATAATTTTACTGAATTGGTGAAATCATTTAATTACCAAAGGAACATTTCATTAAGATCTTAACTATTCACCATATAATACAATATAATATTTTTAGAAACGGCAAAATATTATTAAAATGAACCCCGACTAGTAAGTAACTAGCAAGGGAGTAGAAAAGGAAAACACACAAACTTCAAAATTAATGAAAAGAAAATTACAAAGAGAAAGTAAGAAGCTAAGCAACATGGAATGGAGAAGATGACCACTCATTCTACTTACAAGAGACACCCTTCCCCCTATATTTGATCCATAAGTACACCAATGATTTTATCTGCTCAGCACCGCCAAAGGGGCTAATAAACGCCATTTTAAATATCTGATCGTTCCTACACTTCCATAAACTCCAGATCAGTCTGTAACATATCGTCATGAATCTATTTTTCTTACTTGGACACTGACTCCAGTTTGCAGCGAAGCTTATCAGGTCCTGACACTATGGAGTGCTTGATGTCTTATACCACACCAATCGAATATTTTATTCCTCACTGCACTGGCAAATGGACATGTCACTAAAATATGGTCAACGCACTCAACACCATTGATACATGCCCCACAATATGTTGTGTCTACTTCAATACCACGCGAACTCAGAGCCAACAAAGAAGGTATTTTCTTTTGTAATGCTCTCCATATAAAAACAGTTCACCTTGATCGGTGCCTCCTTAAGCCATGTCGTTGGAGGTTGTGATTGACTAGGGATAGATTGTTGGTCAGTTAGCCTTCTTAATGCTCCTACTGTGTAGTAACCATCTGAATCCGGTCTGCTCTTCCATTGGTCACACCCGTTAACCAGATTAACCGTGGACAAGTCATGGAATAGATTAGCCAAATCGTTGGATAAGCCATATAATTTAATGACTAGTTTTCAGCAACCAACTTGTTTTTATTGAACATTTAAATAAATTTTAGTCTAAATAAAGTTGGGTTCCCAAAGGGTGTTAGCTAGGAGAGACAGACCCGACCCTGACATGTCGAAAGCTTTGTGCAAAAATCAAAGTGAGCCCCCCATAAAATCTTTTCTTGTAAAATATTATTAAGTAAATTTGCTATCACTAAATTCAAAACTCAAAGTTGCTAACAAACATCTCGTAAATTCATTACCATAACATCATGTATCCACTCGTTAAATGTTCTAGTTTCTAGGATCATACATGTTCTAGTTTCTTGAATGTATTCACTCGTTAGATGTTCTAGTTTCTAGGATCATACGTGTTCGTGGAATATATTCTTTGTCATCATCATTACCATTCAAGATGGCTATGTATTCATCCACACAAGGCATATCTTGTGGCACTTGCAGTTCAACTTCTTCGTCTCTAGGTTCGTCCACACCATCATGAATTTTTTCACTAGGTTTTTCCACAGGTTCATGAACTTCATCCATGTTTTCTGACACACGTAATTCAGCTTCTTCTTCTCTATGTTCTTTCACAAATGATTCTTCGTTACGATGGTATTCTGACATTTGTTTGACGATAAATCGATTGACATATCATCTTTGACAATGAATAAGTTGTTATTCTTTTTGTTTTCTTTTACGTTTAGAACAACTCGATTAAAGTTAGAGACATCTTTTTTTTAACAAAAAAATAATCAATGTTAATAACTTAACAATAAATATTTGTAATATTTATAAAAAATTAATGTTTAAAACAGTTAGAGCATCAAACAAAATTTTGTTTTATAACCTTTCTAAGTATTAGACTATATTATATTAATATTAGAAGCCAAAAAATAGGAAGCCATTGCCACCCTCGCCCACCCCACCCTAAAATTTGTCAATGCTCTACTATGACCCCTCTATACCAAACATTGAAAAGCTAAAGCTATAAAACATAGTGATCGAATGATAAACACAATTCACAAGACATTATAATATATATAAGGGAAAACCAAGAACATTGTTTTTTTACTTTCTCTACTTCATTATGAATTCATAAATAAATCATTCAAATAAAAAGGGGCATTTAGCATGGGAGAGAAAGAAGTTAAGTACGAGTGGGATTTGGGAAATTTAAAGACATAGGAGACAATAACCCGTAGTTTGGGAGTCAATTAGAGGATTGCAGAAGAACAAGGAGACTATCAACAACTCGGCGAGATATCAAGATTCAAGATAGAAAAACGGCAGTTTCCGCCAAGAGAGACGGGCAACATCGGCAATCTACTAGTACCGTTATTAGGTTTGTTAGGGTTTGATCTTTTGACGAGTCTTATAAAAATTATAACATTTGCTTGAACTTATATTAGAAACATATATGTATTTTTCTTATATAGATACTTTCCTCAAATTTTTGATAGATTATAGAATTTATGGTAAGATTTTGATTTTTTTTCTTTTTCTTTGATTTTTTCACAATTAAATTTACTTTAAGATTGCAACCAAATGTTACATTGTGTATAGAACTAACTGCTATTGTTCTTTAATAAAAGTACATAAAAATGTATTTTATGAAAAAAGCAACACCATTACTATATATATTCCCTAAATTTGGAGGCCCCTTAAAATCGGAGGCCCCGTGCGACCGCACAACTCGCACACACCCAGGGCCGCCACTGAAGAGAGAGTATGCTATGTGACGTACTCTTTCTGTAACATCTTGTTTCGAGAAGTTTCTTATTTCGGGATTGTGGACAATAAATGGATCAAGTAAAGGCCTTGGGATTCAAGAGAATGGGTTTAGACCCTATTGGATGTTGATAATATTGATTATGTGATCTAATCCCTTGGTTTGTGTTTTGGAGTCAAATGGTAAAATGAGAAAATGATGTTTCGAACTTCCTTCATGGATTGTGGTTTTTAGTTCGACATATGTTAAGCCAAAATTAACTAGATATAAGTGTGGGACTCGTCAATACCTTTCCGTGGATATAAAGATCATCGAAAACGGAGTTGAAACAAATAAGTTATGACTGTTTGAAGTTGAGGTGGATTTGGGTGAAAACCATCGCCACTGTGTGGGGATTAGAGCCCATGGCGTGGTAGTCTGTCAGGCCCAAACCCATGATTTTAGGGTTTTCAACGTATTTAAGCATAAGGTTCCGCATTTTTGGGCATTTAGCAGCCTCCACCACCTCTAGGACCCATTGGGAGAAATCCTAGCCTCCACCTTCAAGATTTGAGCTTCTCATCTCTTCTCTCTCCTCATTTGGATGCTTTTTATGTTATTTTGATAAAGTTTAAAGATCAAGAAGGTTCTTTTGGTTGCAAGGAATGACGCTTCAAGTTTGGATCCGTCAAAAACACTATATTTCTAGACTATTGTAAGTATAAAGTTCCAATCTTGTCATCTAGTTATTTAGATCTTGTCATTTGGGGTTTTTGACACTTTTGGTCCATTTTATGGGTGGTCTTGAAGTTGAGTGGACTCCAACATATTTTGATCAATTTAGAATGCTTCTTGGACCTCATGGACTAAGAAAGTTATGACCTTTTGCCTTCCCTTCTAGTCATACAAGTTATCTTGGTCCTTTAGGTCATTTTGGTGTATTAAAGTTTAGATCTTGAAAGTTACTGACTTTGTTATGAATAAAGTTGGAAACTTTATCCATCTAAACACATGTTGATCCAGATATAAAGGTTAAAGACATGGACTTAATGGATTAAGTTAAGAAAGATGCATTTTGGGTCACTTTGAGACTTAAAGTCCACATCTTGGTGGTTTGGACCTTCCTAATGGATAAAGTTATACACTTTATCCATTAAGACCTTAGAAAGGATCAGATCTGAGCTTTGGAGCTCTTGAAATGGGAAGAAAATGGATTAAGCTCGTTTGAGCGGTTCAGACTAGTCCCCACGACGTGGCCTTAGGCTACCACAACGTGGTGACTGGAGAGTCAACGATTATTTTGGCATCCCACGACGTGGCCAAAGAAGGCCACGACGCGGAGAGCTGTTGTTGGCAATTTTGACCTTAGCTTTGACCGTTGACTTTTTGACTAGTTTGACATTTGGTCAAACTTGGGTAAAATTTAGTATTTGACTAAAGGATGGTCTCGGTTTGGTTTTGGGAAGTTTGGGTTGGCTGTGTTGTTGCTGAGGTAGCTATTGGGCTTCTGTCAAGTGGTTCAGGTGAGTTCTTCTCACTGTACTCGTGGGTCGAAGGCACCAATGTCAGCCCACTATGTTATGTATCCTGGTATATAGGATGTTGTTATGCTGTAGTTACCTGTTATATTGGTAGATATGTATGATTGTCTGTACTTGCTGATTTCTGTTTATCTATTGCATACGTCGAGATATTGGTGGTTGGGTTGAGATACTGCTTCGTGCGGCGGACCAACAAACCCAGATGGTTGGGTTGAGGCCCTGGGCCAACAAACCCTATATGCACTTAATGTAATTGTTATTGTATTTTGTGTATGGTATTTTGGGGGTACTCACTAAGTTTTGACTTACAGTTTGGTTTCATGGTTTCAGGTACATCAGATGACCGTGACAAGACGAATGCGCATTCTATCATTTTTTAGTCATCGTTCCATCAAATGATTTATCATTTATGATTTTCATTTATTTGACAAAATACATAAAAACAACTATACTTTGGCTATTTTTGTTGGTTAATAATTATTTAAGGTTAATGAAGATCACCAAGTTTGCCAATTTTTTCAATTGTAGGTTAAAATAGTTGCAATAGAAATTTTATCAAAAATTTAGTGGCCTTAATTGAATATTTAATGTCAAAATTTTCACTAAAGCCATTAAACTTTGACAAAGTTTTCTATTGAGCGATCAACATTGTAAAACGTTGGTGACTTTCATTGTCGAAACTTAAAACATATTGGTTAAACCAGAAAAATGACCAAAACACAATGGTTGGTTTTTATGTAATTTGACTCTTTTTTCATTTATATATATTTCCAAAAGGCATCTTTGAGACAGTTTAGTTAAAAACAATTTGATTTTCTAAGCTTAATTTTTCACATAACCATTTGTAATGTTTATTAGTTAAAAAATCAATAAAAAAACAAAATATCATAAGCAATACGAAGAGTGCCTATGAATCGGCACACATAGAAACTATAAGAATCACTAACATAATTATTATGATATACAACTGCTATCAAAAACACAACAATAATACAGTTAAAAGCTATATATATATAGTATTAATCGATCATCATATATATAACTTTAAAAATGCAAATCTCACCATTTTCATCTTTTTGGTTTGAGATTTGTTGCATATCTGTGTGTGGGTTGGGCTCGTAGATTACATGTACAGGTTTGCTTGATTTACATGATATGATCACCATCACGATCACCTGCATTGCTTCTTTTTGTGATTAGTGTTGGTGGGTGCCCCTTTTATTATTTTATAAAAAGTACATAAGAAACTAATTTCTATAATTCTTTTATACAAATTAAATAGATGATGATGATGATGTTGCATTAAAATATAATAATACCTTTTGCGTTTGCTCTTCAAGACTGTAGAAGAGGAAGGATTACTATGCCAGTTGCGTTTTCTCTGATTGATAAACCAATTGTTTATCTGCTTCAATTGTAGCCCTGTTTCTTGAACCAATCGTGCTTTGTCTTCTTCCTACACAATAACGTAATTCAAAAGCTATCAAGCTTTTAAAGTAGTAAAGTAAAGTAGTAGTTCATGATTTTAAAGGATGCTTAAAAGAGTTGTAGGCCGAAAAATTACAGTAGGGTATGGCCATTTGGCATGTGATTGCCACCAAGCTTTTAAAACAGAGGTAGTATCACCAGGCAGTTTTCCTGCCCTCCTTTTGCGTAATATTTCCTCTCTTATGTCCACAATCTTCTCCTTGTAACCCTAATAACAAAAAAAAAAATAAAAAAAATCAAGGATTCAATGTAATGATAAAGTACATGACAAAACAGATTATAATGTGTTTGAGTTCAGGCCAAAAGATGGGACAAGGATTGACTATTGATTTATTGTCTGTGTAAAAGACAAAAATGCCCTTGTTACCGTCATCAATTAAAATAGGTGTAGAGCTCATTTGTCTCACCTGTTTGAGTTCATGCTTTAGCTCTTGCCTAACACGTTCCATCAATGACCTCTCACTCTCTGTTGGGACAAGAGGGCCGAATCCCATGGTGTCATGTCCATCAAGACTTCCATCAAATAAATTGGCATCACTATCCACCTGATCTTCATCATCATCGGACATTGTTGCCCCTGTGCCTTCTCCAGGGGACACTCCTGTTTCAACCAAAAAGAATAAATTATGGCAATTTTGTAACAACTCAAGAATGTAACATTTGTTTGAATTGATTTTGGTAAAGAAGAGAAAAACCTTATACGTCACCTGTTAAGCTTTGTAGGGACTGTTCAATCTCCCAACAGGCCATTACTGCTTCCATTGCATGAACTCGAACATGTTGCTGTAATTGTTCTTTGAAAGAACAAAGCAACAGAACATAATGTGTCTGCATTGTGAATATATAAGAGTACATAATATCATTGTTACATCAATTTTAGTTTTGTGCCTTTTTAAGATCTAATTAATTGTGAAAAATGAATATAAAACAATATTATAACTAGCGTAACTGTGATGATTACACATATACAATGACAACTATCAATTATTGATACTTTTATCTTTTAAAATCAAAATCTTCTTTTGTAAACGCCATCTACATCTTCACACAATTATATGTGGGCATAAACTTTTCTGAAACTTTTGTCAATTATATGTGGTCCTAGATGTCTAGATCAAAGATCAGAAGGCTCTCATTATGGAAATGATAAGAGTGCTTTTGGTTTTTGATAAGCAAACAGTTTACTGATTCAATGGAATTAGAAATAATTATGGCATTCGACATCAGAATTAACAAATTCTCTAAGGCTATGTTTTTTCTGCACAGCTGAAACCGATAAATCCATTGCAACATACAGATTCAGATTAAGCAGAAGTTACTAAAACGATTCACCGATTTTAACGATCATTACAGATAATATTTTAAGGAAAAAATGAAATGAAGAAACGTACCATGAATTGATCAAGCTCCTTATCATCATGAACAAGATTACCATGGCCTCCAAGAGCGGAATACTTCGAAACCACTTGCTGCGACTGCGCAAGCTGTGCATCGATTCTCGGTAGCTGATCCACCGGCGTTGCGATGCGCAAACAAGCCACATGAGCCGCTAGTAACTGTTCGTACAACGGATGCGACAGTACCTCTGCTTTTTGTCTAGCATTTTGCCAATTCATTAACGATCCACCACCACCACCACCGCCGTCGCCGCCACCTGCCTCACTCTCTCCGAGCTCTCCTCCTCCTCCTCCGACATTGTTATCTACCTGTGATGGTTTCATCATTATGAGAATCGTAACCGACGGATTTGGTTTTTAGAGGAATGACACTTTATTTGGCTGCTTGGGTTTGTCATTAATGTACAAGGAATGATGCGAAAGGAACAATTATTAATGCGCAAATGATAAAACTATTGATAGATTTGTTAAGAAAAGGTAGGAGAAAGAAAAAGGATATATCCATAGACAAAACACAAAAGCGTAAAAACGTTCAGAACACTTTTTTACCATTTGTTTTGAAAAAAAAAAAAAAAACTCTCATTCCCCATTTCACTTGATAAAAAGAACATATTTATGTTTGACTAAACTGCACAAATGGTCCTGTGGTTTGCTTAAAATTGCCACTTTGGTCCAAAAAAGTTTTGACTAGCACTAAAGGTCCAAAGTTTTCATTTTGTTGCGAGTTTGGTCCAATTTGATTTAAAAATATTTAAAATGACGGATTTACCCTTGTTATTTTCTTTTTCTATTTTTTTATTTATTTAAATGTTTTTTCTGATTAAAAGAAAAATAAAAAAGAATTTCTTTCTCTCTCTCTCTCTCTCTCTCTCTCTCTCTCTCTCTCGTTTTTCTTTCACTCGTCGAGAAACCCAAAACAGAGACCGGAGGCTGCTGCCTCCGATCAAGCTATCCAGCCTCTCCCTCGTGTGTCGACTGGCGAACCCAAACACCCTCTGATCAGGGTCGATCTCTGCTGAAACAGTCCCGATCACAAGCAGCTATGTTTCTTTATTCACCGGAGAAGAAAGGTAGTCGAGTATCTTCCGCTTTGCCTCCTGTTTCGATTCCCAAACAGCTCCCTCATCATTTCCTGCTTCATCCATCTAGGGTTCGAATTACCCTCTCTTTGCGGTGTGATTTTACCAGATATTGAAGCTTGCCCCGACAATTTTGATTTAGGTGTGATTAGGGCTCCGAAACCCTCAATTGGAGCAACAATGATAACGTACCTGCAACTCGAAATTCAGATGACATGAGTAGCGTACCTCTCCTCCTAAACCTAGTATTGTCGGCGACTTCAACCTCTCATTGTCATTCTTACGTAGTAGCAGCAGCAACAACATAACAGAGGTGGTAGATGGTGGTGACCAAGAGCAACTCTACGATGGCAGGAGGTTGCCCGACAGTCTATCGGCTGCTTCCTTTTAGCTTATATCGGCAATGATCATCGGAGGGGAAGTAGGAAGAGGTAAGGCAGCAGGTTGGAGGGTTGCTTGGGGGTTGTTGTGTCACCGGAAGAAGGAGGGATAATGGGTTGTGAAATGGTGGTACATGATGGCAGAAGGTGGCAGTGGGGTGACGAGTGGTGGCTGCCATGTTTTCCTTTGTGTTTCTTGGAAGAAAATGGACGAGAAAAAGGATGGAAGAGAGTGAAGAAGGTCTGAGGTATGTTGGTGGAGTGGTTTTCGATCCAGTGAGGGCAAAACAGTCATTATGAAAAGGTTTATAGAAAACTGGACCAAACTCGCAACAAAATGAAAACTTTGGACCTGTGGTGCTAGTCAAAACTTTTTTGGACCAAAGTATCAATTTTGAACAAACCACATGGATCATTTGTGCAGTTTTGTCTTTATGTTTTTTTTAACATATTTATGTATAATTTAAAATAATTATATTATTAATCAAAATTTTAACAAAAATTTAAGAACAAATTCGAGAATAGTTTCCGTATTTTGGATTTTATCCTGTTTTAACCATCAAAAGAAATTTTCTACTTTAATCTTTTTTTTTTAAACAAAATCACTAAATAAAATCTTAAATTTTATAAAAACATTATAGTTTAAAAATTGGTTTGTTTTACCACTCTGAAGATTTTTGTATGAATTAACCATTAAAATTTTAAATTTTTATATAAAAACCATCTTTAACTAGAAAGTTAATCTTACGATTAATTTTTTCCATTCATAAAAAAAGTTATAGGGAAAATTGAAAAAAAAAAAGGATTTTAACAAAAATAAAACTATAGTGGTTTAATAAAAAAAAAGTCAGTTGTTAAAAAAAAGATACCGAGTTTTATGGAATTTAACTGTAAAGAAGAAAAGAGAAAACCAAACTCTAAGAAAAATCAATCTTATTAATTTTCTAGTAATATTGCTGATAAATAAAAACAAATATTAAAATTAGAAATTTATAAAAAAAAATGTCCTATTCACTTCATGAAATTTACTCATAGATTATTCACAATTTTCAACAATCACAAAATATCAATAAATTAAGTATAATTAACAACTTATTATAGTAATATTGCTGATAAATAAAAACAAATATTAAAATTAGAAATTTATAAAAAAAAATGTCCTATTCACTTCATGAAATTTACTCATAGATTATTCACAATTTTCAACAATCACAAAATATCAATAAATTAAGTATAATTAACAACTTATTATAATTTATCTTTGTAATGAAAATAGGAGATGTTGTTTGGATAACAACCAACTTCCAGCTACTTCTCAGTTCTCAATATTGTATATAGCATATTATTAAACAATCGATACTAAGAGTTATAAGCTAGGAGCCAAATCTATCAAAATAATATTTGTTGGTTATGTAAAAAAAAAAAAAAAAAAAGCTTAATGGCTCTTAGATAAGAGACCATGTATTATTCGTATAATCTACAAAATTCTTCAAAGATAAGTTTTCAAAAGATGTAGAATCTAAATTCTAATCACATATTGTGATGTTGGAATATCTCACCAGGAATATGTGATGTTGGAATACATCACATATTGTGATGTATGAAATTGATATACACTTGGTACCTAGTGGCGATGCTATGCATAATTTGACCCACCTAATATTTTTAACTTATCTAAAATTTCTAAAACTTTTTTTACCTACCTTAGAAAAAATTTAGGATTTAACTTACCAATAAAATATTGAATTTGTATAGAATTTTTTTTTAATAAAAAAATTAGTGAACTATATGGTTTTTTATTCTAGATTCGCTCTTGGTTGTACCTAGGAGTTTAAGAAGGATATTACGACACAAACGAGATAAATGACACAAGTGATTCTAAATCCACAAGTGGATGAATTTATACTCTAACTAGAGGAACAATTTATTAGTCAAACAAAAAACAAAAATGTATAACGCACGTGACTATGGAAGTCGACTTTAGTGCCTTATATGTATGCGGAAAAGCCAAGTAAAGTTACATAAATTCTTGTTGAAATTCGCATGTATGATGCTTAAATGCCCTTTATTTCTATGCACTGTAATAATGATGGTATATTGTCTAAAATGTAGAATGTTGTATATAAGGGGAAGTTAGACATATTAGTATTAAAAAAAATTATGTGAGACAATTCAGAATTGTACCATTAGTGTTTATTTTGTCTAACTCGTATGGAAACATGGTTGATCCCCTTACCAAGCCTCTATCGAGAGATTTGGTAGAACCTAATGCCAGACCCATGTCTGAAGCCACAATAGAATCAGTTATTGATGGGAACACGACTTGGATTTATTGATCTTATATTCCAATTTTAATTAATAATAACAAGTCACTTGATTGATATAAGGTACTATAAATGATAAGCTAGTTTAAAGTATAAATAGTACATTGTTTTATAGTTAGATACATGAGTCTAAAACCATAATGGAAGCAATTAGTGATAGGAATAGGAATTGGATTTATTGATCTTATCTCCTAGTTTTAGTTGATAATAACAAGTTACTTGATTGATATAAGGTACTATTATTCGATAAACCAATGTAAGGTATAAAGAGTACATCGTTGTTGAGTAAAGGTTGGGTCTAATCTCTTAATAAAGTTTTGAGACATCTTAGCATCAAAGATGTTATATGAACTTTGCGTATATGGTGTAAAGTTGGTGTTACCTCAAATTACAGAGTATCCATTTCTATTCTATGTGGTCATGAAACAAAATTTTAGCATGGTCATATTCATGCTAACTAAGATTGCAAAGACGGTAGGTGGTGTATGTGGGTGGGCCAAAGAGGTCACTAGGTTTCCGATTTTAATCAAAAAAGATACCATGGAACTGATCTCTTATTGCACAATCATAATCAAATAAAATTTAATCTTTATACCAGCTATGTAACATCATTTATCGGAATGTCATCTAAAATTTGAACATGGTGGGGGTTATTGGAAATTTTGTGGGTAAATGTTGGAAACATTGTTCACCCGTCATCCCACATACATATTGTAACTTTTCATCAAGGGATGTTACATATATGTAGAAAAATAAAACTACTATTAGGTTTATAAGGGAAGTGTTCCATTTGCCCATTTAGATGAATGATAGGGTGCCATACAAGCCCGTGTGTGGTGTGAGTATGGACGTACGTTGTGAAATTCGTAACGGCATGTATACACAGATTGTGCACTTTGCACATATATACAACATAATATTTGGAGCATTTTCATTTTAACTTGAAATGTGTTCTAGAAGATAACATGTATTGAACATGAACATATCAATGCTGAAAGTCACTATAACAACTAGTGGTGCCAAAAAAGTTTCACTAGAACTAAACACACTTCATCACTTACTTGTCCTAAGGTTGATGTTGGATGTTTTAGGAACTGATGACTGTTGCTTTCCAATATTTGGTATGATCATGATTTGGACAATTTCGTAAATGCTTGAGATATTTAATGAGATTGAGTTAATTGCCTTTAGATTTTTTACTTAATTGTTATGGTCTCATGTATTTTTAATACATGCTTTGGGAACTACATATTACACACTACACAATACTAGTCAAATTAATGGTCCCTTTATTTCTTTGATTAATTTCATCCTCTTTATTTTTTGTTGTACGATGGCAGTAGAAAACGTTGTCTTTTCTATGGTTTCCAATCCTCTACGTTGCAATACCTTTGTTGTCATCGCTATTGGCAACAACATCTAATATCCATCAAATTCGAGGGTTATTGACAATAGTAGCATTTTAGAGCGTCAATGAGCCTTTAAGGAAAAAAAGTTTCATTCATATGGATCATCATGTTGGTTAAACTTATTTAAAGTCAGAATTACATTGTAAGTATTGTAATTTATATTTGCCTATCATTGATATATATATATATATATATATATATATATATATATATATATATATATATATATATATATATATATATATATATATATATATATATATATATATAGTTTCTACCTCTTATATCTAAATTGACCTTGAAGGATCAATTTTGCTTGTTGAGGTTTTTCTTCCCAAATACATAAAATTAATATTTTTTTAAATATGACACATTCTTCTATAATGTCACTTAATTTGTTATGGATTTGGGCTATGCTATGTACACATAAGGGAGGAGGAAGTCATTCCCTCCCAATCCACTGAACCCACTGCCACATCAGTTTTTCTTCATTTTTTCCAACCCACAACACACGGAAATAATATCTTTTTCAATCCATTCAATCCATTCAATTAAAAAAAATACAAAACAATCAAGGTAAAATCTTAACTAGCAATAGAGTTACCACCGTTACCACTCCCTTTTCAGCGGATTGTTTAATTGGTTTCACTAACCCACTTCATCCTCTCTCTCTACTTTCTCTCTCTCTCTCTCTCTCTCTCTCTCTCTCATTTTTTCTTGTACCATGTGTTTTAAAACTTGTACCTTAGTTGTTTTGTATTTTTTTAATTGAGGGGGTTGAGTGAGTTGATAAAGATAGGATTTCCATATGTTGTGGGTTGAGAAAAATTAAGAAAAATGAAAGAAAGAAAACTGATGTGACAGTGGGTTCAGTGGGTTGCGAGGAAACAACTCCCTCCTCCCTAATTAGTGACAATCCTGAGTTATATTTATATAATTATATATAAGCTCGTTCTAAAAATGTCTAAAGGTTGTATAATTGATGAGGCAACCTCACTATCTTTTAAAAAATATGGTGAAACGCTATGATCTCTCACATAATTTTATAAATGATCGATGCAATCTAGTCACGATAAAGGTATATGAAGGTATTTCATGGATATAACTTATTGTTTTTAATGATAAATAGTGAAGTTAAACTTAATATAAATAGAGATACATAAGAAACCTAATCTAAACCGTAAAGGGTTTGGGCCTAAACCCTAATCACTAACATTCCCCTGCAGTTTGATCGGGAAGGGACGATTAAACTGAAAAAACAAAAACATAACATAACATAAATGAAGACAGTAGCAGTGGCGGTGACAAAGCTCTAACGATGACGACTAACAACAACTGCTCGTCGGAAAAGGATAGAGAAGAAGCAACGGTTCCTTTATATAAGAAGAGAGGAGTGACGACGATGATGATGATCATGAGACCAACAACAGAGGAGTCCGAAGAAAGGCAACGAGAAAGAAAGAGGGCTCGAGCTGTGGCGGACGGAGCCAATTCCGGCGAGATCGGCGACTGCAATGTGGATAGAGAAAGAGACGACTGTAGATCAAAGACTACTCAGTGGAGAAGGTGCCATCGGAGAGAGACAGCCGCACCATCAGAAAGGGATGAATCGGAAAAGAGATCTGTAGAAGTGGCCAACCGAGGAGGAGGCGGGAGGTAAGGAGGCAGAAGTAGATGAGGTAGTAGAAAAGCTGATGAAAGGGCTCTGATTTGGTGTCAGCCGACTGTTTTATTATTTAGGCGGAGAAGAGAAGAAACAGAAAAATAAGGAACATAATGAAGACACCTCTTACGACTATTAAAAAAGGTCGCCGGAGGTGGAGGGCGGCGACTGCAAGTTATTGTCAGCATTAGGGTTTTTAACCTAGAACTCTGATACCATGTAAGATAGTAGATTGTTTTTATTGATAAATAGTGAGGTTAAACTTCATATAAACCCTAAAAGTTTTAGGCCTAAATCCTAATCACTAACAATAACCATATAAATATATTATATTATAAGTCTTCACCATAAATGGATGATCAGAATAATATATATTGCATAGCCGGATGTTACTTAAGACACTTTAAGAGAAAACTTTAACCGGATGCGATGAAGACACGATATAAGCATTCCCAAGTATAATCAAGTCGTTCAATAATGAAGTTGAAGAAGTGATGTCGAGTAAAGTCACACGACAAATATGTAAGCCGCCAAGTACTCCATGCTTGATCAAATGGAAGGATTACTACTAAGTGAATCAATTTGGAAGATTGAATAAGATCCAAATTGGGAATTTCCTTAACGCAATTCAACGCTGCAAGATGTTCACAAAGGCATCACAAGAATAAGTGGGAAGAGTGTCACTTACCATACAAAATATTGCATTTTGAGTAGACAAAATATTCTACAATGACCTAAGAAGTTGTAGAGAACGAGTCTTTTACCAACACTAGAAAACTAAGAAAACAATATTGATCGATTTAACGACGAAGATAATTCATTGTTATAATATAATATTGGTGCCATGGATTTCTACATTGAAAACTTAGGACGGAAGAACGATAGATATCATGGGTTTCCCATACCATCCACTACGAGGTCCCTAGGTTTTGAGGTTTTTGGGATGAGATTTGAACCCAAATCTTCTTTTATGAAGGGTTTATTCTTAAACTCCTCTACTCTAGGCAACTCAGATGATGGTTAGCAGTCGATTATCATGGAATGTAGAATTCTAAAATTTGTAATATAGTTAATCCATAATGTAATGCTCTATGTAAGAACTTTGTAGAATGAGGACAAAAGTAGAATCCTAGATTCTTCCAAGAGATGGTATCACACCATAAATAGAAGACATCCCCTCGTTTATAACAACCACATATCCAAATGAAGGTAATCAAAGTAGTTTTTGGACATATCCTCCTACATTCTTCTTTCATACTCCATGTGACATGTTTTTCTTTCTTAGGGTTGATACTAACAAGTCATAAAGGACGATAAGTGTTATGGCATCATTCACTTAAAAAAGTTAAGCAACAACATAATGTATTAATTCTACTCATATTGATTCTTCGCATAAAGACGTGAAACCAATAAATGCTAAACAAGAACATTTTTTTATTATTATTTTCATGCTCCTCATTTAGTTTGATCTATGTAAGAATATCTTTTCCATTTATTTTTTTTTCTACATTTTCTCACATTTAGTCAATAGTTATGTAGTTTGGTTTAATTAAAGGATGTTGATTTGTTTACATTTGAAAATTTGTTTTATTGTAGGGTTAAGTCTTGATAGTGCCCTTGACTTATATAATTGCACTAAGTACAACAACAAACAAATTTTATATCTGCATTTATTTATTTTTCGGAGAGAGTTTTTACATTATGTTTAACTCATAGGTAATACATTATACATAATTACTATATACTTTATGATTTATTTATATCCAACTAGATAAATTAGTTCTGATATGGAAACTTTAAATGAACTTCATCAGATAAAAAATGGTGATATTTTTTTAACAGCACACAATAATAAATAGGATTATTTTCCACTACTACGTAATCTAAAAAATAATAATATAATAATATAAAAATTTAAAATATAAGTTATTTTTATCATGTAATTTTTGATATAACTACTTATATGATAACATATATAGTTCTAAAACACTATTGATAGTTATGAGAATATAAGCATCTTAGAACATGATTACTTCATATGAATTTTTTTTCGCAAGCGTGACTATTTTTAGCCAAGGACAAAGTTAATATTTAAATGATTTAACAATTGCAATTTTGAAGCAATGATTGGTTTTATGAAGTAGATTATAAAACAAAACACATTTGTAATCATAGAAACAACTAATATATTATGTTTTAAGATTTGTTGTAAAAACTCACATTTTAGATAGCTTTATAAAAGAAATCATTAATGTTTCACATGTATGTGCAATTATATATATATATATATATATATATATATATATATATATATATACGTACTTGTTAAAACATGATTGTTTAATTATTTAACTACAAATTTAGTTTAAATAAGACTATTACTACTAATAATGAATCTAAATGTGATTACTTTTATCGACAAATATTAAGGTATTTTTTTTTTCAATTTATCTTTTATACAAGCTAATCAATTACATCATAGTACAATTAAGTTTAGATTAATTTGTATTAATTGTTATGTACTCATTACACGTATATATAACTAAATTCTTATTACCCTTGTTAAAATAATGAGGAATTAATTTAATCTTTTTTCAGAGTATTTTCGACATGCTGAGTCTATTTTATTTAATATTTTTTAATACAACTCAACACGAATATGTGATACTAACAAATTCTTACAAAGACTACTACTTGGATACCACATTTAATTTTTTTTCTCTATAACAAATTCAAGTAATGCCTTTTATATTTCTTTACTTCACATTTAGTTTTGATGAATATGTTTAATTTATTTTGTAGAAGATATGAAAATATTCTGCTTTTTACACACCAGATGCTATATATTGAACTGTTGTCTCAATATACTTTCCTTATGAAATATGTCTATCAATAATTTAGATATACATGTGGTTATTAAAATCTTTTGATGAAGTTCAATGTAGTATTTTATTGTTATGTTGATTAATAATAGCTATACTATCAAGATATATACTATAAAAATTATATATTCATAGCCAAAAACCAAACTCATACATGCTAAAGTTGCAAGAAAGATAATATAGAATTCAAAGTTAACCAAATCAAATAATTTAGTACGTATAAATTATCAAGATAGAAATTCAGTTAACTTTCGAAAAAAAAAAGAATAGTGTTTTACACACCAATGCTAAAAATATAATAAGAAAAATTATTGTTTATATTTTAGGCTTAAAGAATCAAAATAAGAATTTATTTGCTTATTACTTTTACTGAAAAGTTTTGTGACTAGAATTGTCTATTTTCTCTTTTAAAATGCAAATAGACATTAATTATGTGACTCTCGTATAAGAATGAGAACAGAGGTAGCATTTTTTTTTTTTGAAAACTAATAAAAAATTTCTTTATCAATTATCAATAGACAAATAAACTGAAGGTGCTTATCGTGGTTCATAAATTTTTTTATATTTTCTCTTTGTTTAGATTCTTATAATTTTTTTATTTTTATTTTTATAAAAAATAAACATTATATATTTAGGTTCACTATCATTTTGATGGCTGTCATCGAATTTGTGTTTAAAATGATTTCATCAATAAAAAATAGTAAGATTCATCATTAATTATTTAATATTTATTGTTACTTTCAGCATTAGAAAACGAAGAAAACTCCATGCATTAAAATCGATGTCACCAACAGCCTTTAATGACTTAAAATGACCAAGTAAATAAATTTAGATCGTCTTATCAGAAAAATCAAGGCATTATCTCAGGGAAAGTTGAAGAAAGAAAACATTAATATATATTTTTTACTGTTATTTTTTTACGAATAATGTCTTTTTTAACTTTTGCTTTATGAATCTTGTGTTATCGGTTTTCAGTGAAAGAATATCGAGATAATAACTGTGGTATACTGGTATACGATTATCAGGACTATGAATTAATGATTGGCATCATATATTTTTTTTGTTAAATGAAATCTTTTCCTTTTCATTCTACAAAATAGTTTGGTTAATTACTTAAAAACAAATCATAATGAATTGAAATGCCAACACCTGTTTTTGTACGTTTAATTTTGTAAATGTATATGATTTTTTTTCTTTTATCAAAACAGTCCTATAGAATATTACTTCAAACTTATTATATATGCATAATTTTGGAAGTCAGAAATTTGTTTCAAATCAAATACTACTATTCAAGTTAATGACGTGAAACAATGAGGTTGATAAGGGGAAAACCTAATATTTCGATCGTATCTTTCAATCAGAATCATAATATTATATGAATGGTTGTTATTAGGGGAAATGATTTTTTAGATGAAATATGGGGAAAAACGAGAGACTTAATTAATAATTTATGAATTAATAAACCTACATGAACTTAAAAGTTAAATCTATACTTCATTTTTGAATGATACGGAAGTAGTTGAAAATGAAGGATATACGAAAACTTGTGTAAATCTGAAATTCATAGTGGAAACGTTCAAACCTGACTTACAGCGATGTTTCTAGAATGATTGTTCAGATCAGGTGAACTGTGAGAAGACATCACGGCGGCGGCGGCGATAATTGAGTCAGTAGAAACTTCCGCAACTCCGTCGTCTCCTCTAACATCACTAACGTTCCTCTGCAATATCGATCTCGATAGCCACTGATTGTTGTTATTGTTAGCAGCCTGTTGATGGTGGTGATGCTGAGATGACGTCGTAGCTGCAGAATCTGAATTATTGTGGTTCGTTTGCAGGTTGAGGAAGATATTATTGTTACCGTCGCCGGTTCCGCCACCGAATCTGCCTTGTTGCCGGAGAATTGCGTTATTGAGCCAGTGGTCTTTTCCGGCGGAACGGGAAGAAGAGGAAGATTGTGCGGCGGATGTGAGGTGGTGATGTTCTGGAAGAATCGTTCGGAGGACGGAATTGTTGTCGGTGTCGGAGAAATGTTGTTGTAGGGCCATATCTTGCGAGATATGGTTAGGATGATATGCCATTAGAAGACTACACCGTATACTGTAGCTAGTGTAACAATCGATCTGGCCGGTGACGATGATGCGGCGGAGGTGCTGCAGCAGTCTTTGCTTTCTACCAATCGAGAGAGAGAGAGAGATGAAATGAATAAAATAATTTGAAGGTGTACTGTCTACACTATACATACACCTATAGCGCGAGTCACAGTTTAACCATTGCCGGGTAAATTATGAGCATATATAATTATATATAGTTATTTACATGCATTATGACATTTGCAATATGATTTTTATTTATTCATTCATTCTAACTGGTTTATAACCTGTAAAAACCACGGTTATAAAATTAATTAAACTTTCATATTAAAAAATCAAAATTATTAGTCAATTATTTGAAATAAGTTATTACTTAATAGATATTTTTTTAATTATATAAAATTATAATCGTTGATTTAAATAAATACATAAAGCTATATCATCTTATAATATGTATTAATTTTAATTTTCAATCTAATGTTATTAATCTAATATAACTACAGTGAGAAAATTTAAAATGAAGATCAATTATTTATTTAATGTAATTAGAATGAGATATTTAAAAATTAAAATTTGAAATGGATAATCAATTATTAATTTAATGTAATTAAAGTGGATATTTAAAATTTGAAATTTGAAATGGGTAATTAATAGGTTGACAAGTGGCATGATATGTGATATATAACATTAATGAGAAGTTCTAATTGTACGCCACTTGCCAATATGAGATTAAACATATTCTTTTATTAGAATACTAGGTGTAAGACTCATGTATTACATGAGTTAATTAAAAAAATTAAATATAAAAGTCTAAATATATTAAAACTTTGGATTTATAAGAAAAATAATGAATTATTAAAATTGATTTTTCTTTTAAATTTAAATAAATAAACAAAATAAACTAATGAGCTTTAATTTATGAATTTTGAAATAAAAATGTAAGTCTATTAATGAAATTGATATTCATTTATTACTATATTTATTGTAATTATTACATTAAAATATTATGTGGAATTTATTAAAATAGAAAACCCCATAAAATGACATGTGGAAAAGAAATTAATTCAAAATAAAAGCTGCGATTTTTTCATAAAAAAAAATTCAAAAAAAAAGTTTTGTGATCTCTAAGTATTTTTTTTAGGCATTTTTTTGATTTTTAGGGTTTTTTGTTTTCCATAGAACCTAAACATATATATATATATATATATATATATATATATATATATATATGAGAAATCTTCGAAAAAATCTCAATATTTTGGATTACTTGACGGTTTAATCCCAATATTTATTTTTTTTAACAGGAAAGTTAAGTTTATCTAATTTTATATGATAATATGTCATTTTTTGTTGAAAAAAATAATTAGGTCAAAATATAAAATAATTGTGACTATTCTGTTCACAAATAAAAGTTTAGATTAAACCATAATCTGATCCAAATTATTAAGACTTTATCGGAGATTTATATATATATATATATATATATATATATATATATATATATATATATATATATATATATAGAGAGAGAGAGAGAGAGAGAGAGAGAGATAGTTCAATAAAAAAATACATGAACCCTATAAATTCTAGAAACCAGAGAAAAATAATAGAAATATATAAAAAATACTTTCATATATATATATATATATATATATATATATATATATATATATATATATATATATATATATATATATATATATATATATATATATATATGATGAAGTTATCGAGGACGGCCAATGGGTGTGATGTTATTTGGGTGATCGTGCACCGTTTGACCAAGAGTGTCTACTTCTTTGCTATTAAGGAGAGCTCACCTGTCGAGAAACTTGCCGACGTCTACGTTTGTGAGATTGTTGTTCGTCACGGTGTGCTTGTTTCTATAGTTTCAGATTGAGATATTTGGTTTATTTCCATGTTTTGGAAGAGGTTCCATTAGGAGTTGAGTACTCGGTTACAATTTAGCATTGCATATCATCCGCCGACTGATGGGCGGAGTGAGTGGACTATTCATACACTTGAAGATATATTGAGAACATGTGTCATCGATTTTGGTGGGAGATAGGATTCCTACCTTCCCTTGGCTGAATTTTCGTACAACATAAGCTATCATTTCAGCATTGGTGCACCATGATACGAGCTTATTTATGGAAGGAAGTTTCGGAACCCTATTTTTTGGGGAGAGGTGAGGCAAAGAGTGATGGGGAATACTGAGATGGTACTCAAGACGACGAAGCTCATTCAGCAGTTCAGGCAGAGACTGCAGAAGCGTAGAGCCGACAAAAGAGTTATGTAGACACACGTCGATCTCAGTTAGAGTTTCAGGTTGGGGATATGGTGTTCCTGAAGGCATCAACCTGAAATGGTGTTATCCGGTTCAGGAAGCGGGGCAAGCTATGCCCCAGGTTTATCAGGCCTTTCTAAGTGATTGCAAGGGTGAGCAAGGTGGCCTACCCGATTGGATTTACTAGAAGGGCTCAGTCAGATTCATTGTAACACCCCGACTCCCAGGTATAAGTTTTAAAACCTTATATACATGTTTATGGACCTACTCGACGAGTTGGTTGCCCCAACTCGTCGTGTAGAGGCGGGTTAGTCCGCGTGGATTATTGGACCTACTCGGCGAGTCGGAGGACCCAGACTCGATGAGTAAGAGCTGGAAAATGAAACCCTAATTTCTGGGGTTTTGCACCCTATTTAAAGGGTCATTAGCCTCTGTGACAACCGTCAAATTCTGGTCTAGTCAAAGTCAAATAAAGTCAACAAGTCAAACCCGTCAACTCTACTAACTCTTGTATACTACGGTTCAGTTTATGAAATTACTGTACAACTCAATATTTTAATAAGAAATCATCACTTGAAAAGTTTGTATTTTTAGATTTCTTGAACCCTAATCGGGGTAAGTGAGGTAGCAAAGCGATAAAACACTATTACATACCCTTCGGGGGTGTGTAAGACTCTTAAACATGACTAAACGGGGTTTGCGGACCTTGCGTTTCAAAGCCAAACACTCAAAAAGGCCACAAAAGGAATCTCTCCCAAATCTCTCAAAGTATGTCAAATCTCTCCCAAATCTCTCCAAGTATGTCAAATCTCTCCCAAATCTCTCCAAGTATGCCAAATCTCTCCAAGTATCTCAAATCTCTCCCAAATCTCTCCAAGTATGTCAAATCTCTTCCAAATCTCTCCAAGTATGCGAAATCTCTCCAAGTATGTCAAATCTCTCCCAAATCTCTCTCAAAACCTCTTTTGATTTTTTTTAATCATTTGGGGCATCCCGACACTTGACTTGGTGAAAAACCATTCGAAAACGGGATGATACCTTGGAAAATAGCCTTTTAGGGCCGAAGTCTCTCTATAGGGACCAAACCCTCCTTGAGCCGAAGCTCCAAGAACCAAAACCGAAGTCCCCTTAAGGAACCGCAGCCATCGGACCGGAACGACTAAGGACCGGAACTGTTGAGGACCGAGGCTGATGAAGACCGCAGCGCGGAACCGAACTCGAGACTGGAGCACCGGACCTGACCCCCGCCTTCGGTCCCTTCTGATGAGTCCGCCTGCGGTACCTGCTCGGACCGAAGTCCCTCCCCCTCGGTTCCAATGCACCAACCAAGACATCACTCCGGTTCTAAGGCTGCTAAGACCGGAACCTCGCCCTGACTGCGAATTTTCCCGTTTTCCACCCGGTTTTCGACCACGACTCCGTTTTAAGCCCGTTTTTAATTATTTTAACAAGGGATTTTCACCCAAACTTATATTTTGACATATAAGACCCCATATATTCATAAATTAAGCATATTTTTAGGGAAATCCTTATTTAAGAATAAAAATCTATTAAGTAAGATCTTGTGGTGGAGTGTTGACTTTGCCTTAGTGTATGACACAAACAACCACCCCATGCCCACTCCATGACCAGCCATTGTCCTTCCACCATACCTAGTCACTTCCATCATCCTTCCCATCGTTTTCTTCCAGCCATACACTTGAATAAAAGGTAGAATCATTATCTCACCTCTCTCATTTCTCTCATTTCCACCAAAGAACAAACACCTTTCTCTCTCACTTATCTCTCTCAAATTCGAGATTCAAGGGCTGATCATCAAGTTTTCTTTCATTTTTGTTAAGTGATATTATCCTTCTTATGATTATTTCACTTCCTTCTACTCAAATCATAGATATCTTACACAAACATCATCACATTCATGTTAGATCTTCGAACCTCCAAGGCATCTTCTTAGTATTCTTGAGTAGAACACTTCTTTTCTTCAACATCCATCCACTAAGAACACACAAGGTGAGTTCATACCCCTATCTTTTCATGTTTTCTTAAGTTTTAAGGGGGGGGGGGGAATACAAGTTAAAACACCAAGAACACAACTAAACTCAGTTAACAACCTTCATCAGAAAAGTTTAACTCCATTCACGGACTGTTTTGGTCAACTTAAACATTTTAGTTTTCAAAACTGTATTAGCTGCAAATAGTTCAGGTTCATACCTTTAAAATGACTACTTGTACATCTCCATACGAGTTTTCTACAATTTATGGTGATTTTTACAAAACTGCCTATCATTTCAAGAACAAAGCCGGACCAGTCTGTGATTAAGGACTTTTTCACACAAGTTGGAGGTCACTAAAAATCATAATAAAATTTATGAACAAACTAGACTCATTTTCCAAACTCTTAGAATTTACAGATTCTGATTTGGACCTTTGATGATTTTTCTATAAATTTTCTAAGAACAGTAATAAAAATGTTAATACTAGAAAAATGTTATCAATTTCATTTGCACCTTGTAACTTGTTGAGCAAGGTATGTATCATCATGTGAATATATGTTTTTATATTATGTGTCATTTCGTCTTGATGAATTGACATACATCAGAAAACAAATGGAGTACCTTCACAAGTATGGTAATTAATTTATTGTTATAAATAAAGTTTACCTCCATTGTATACAAACATTTGATAAACTATGGAAGTATAGTTTATGTTGCTTTTACATTATAAACGATTATAATAAACTATAATAGGTATAGTTTATGTCTCATTACATTTCAAACTCCTTACCTAAGGTTTTCAGTTCACGTAAATCTGTCAATGAATAAATTTGTGAGACATTCGCTTCGCGTTACATCCAAGTAACGAAATCAAAAGTCCTGTAAATTGTAACCAGAGTCTCTTGTAGGGAGAACGTGATAGTTGTGTATAGATCTATATTGGGTCTGACAAACCCACACCTGAGCTGCATGCAACAGCTAGACCGGCAGGTCTGGGGTGACAAGTGTCATTTAACTTGCGACGCCTGAAGAACGTCGTATTACGAGGCCGTCTGAGTCATAGTATGGTTATAATAACTCACATGCGGTATTAACAAAACATAAGATTTACGGGTGTTACTTCTAAATTTAACGAGTTTATGTCGATTTAAACTTGCATAAATTTCTTTAAGTATGGTAAAATACTTGTACACTTCGGTCTTGACTTTTAAGACTACAATGCATTACATAAGAAAATATGGGATCTTTCTTGAACAAACATTATTTTTACAAGAAAAGGATTTTAGCATCACCTTCAAAAGCTTATGAACTCACCAACTTAATTGTTGACACTCTTTCAAAACTACTTGTATTCTCAGGAAATCAATAAACAGGTAACCAAGTGCTTTTGAGGATGGAACGCTAAGGCGTCAAACATTGTATTTTTGTCAACATAATGTAATTGATTCAGAAACATGTAAACATATACTATGGTGTAACTTTTTCAATTATATTTATGTTGGTTGTGTTTACTTTGATCACTATTAAAATTGTTGTTATGATACTATACATGAAGTCCTCCACCCCCGGACGTTTCCGCCATCCTTGGTTTGGGGGTGTGACAGATTGGTATCAGAGCAATGTTTATAGTGAAATAAGTATATCGAACCACATAAGATATACAAACTATAAACACAATTGGGACTGAAAGTCTCTGATTGAACATTTTCAAATGGCTATACTTTTAGAAAGTAAACGGTTTCTTGTTAAAAGTATAAGTACATGCATCCATGCTCGCATAGTGTCATAACTAGGAAAAACATAAGGTAAAATAGGAGGAGTTGTACGTTACGAGTATGCCTTGGGATATGTGGTCAAGTTTGGGATGGATATAGCCTGATCAACTATATCTGTCCGAGAAGTGACTTGCATGTATTAGGGGATAGTCGTAGTGGACAACAAATCTGACAACCTAACATCACCCTATAATGAATACGCTAAGAACCAAACATAACATTTAAAAATACTATAGGAGTATTTTGTAAATTTATAACTCGACATTTTAGATTCATTTCATATCTCTTACACCCCTATTCTCGTACAGACAACATGGCGGGATTCCATCTACCTGGAGACCCTTACTTCCCTAATGAGGGAAACGCTGGATGGCTCGAGGCAGAACCCGAGGAAATGATCGAGGAGGATCCTGAGGAAGACCCCGAAGAGGTTGAGGAAGAAGAGGAACCCGAGGAGGAAGAGGAAATGGAGGACGAAGAGGAAGAAGAAGAAGAGCCAGAGGAGGAGGTCATCAACCCTCCTTACATCGCCAGGGTGCCTGCAAACCGTTTTGGCTACAACAGGCCCGAGCCCCGTTGGGCAACAGTGATCGAGCGATGGGGCCGTCAACAACGACAACGATCACCATTTGGTGATCAATGGGGTTACTACGACCTTAGTCATGGGGGACCGGCTGATAGAGCCCTCCCAGTCGTGATCCAACATATCACGAACCTTGGAGACCAGAATAGGGAAATGGCAAATCAGGTTCGGGATCTCAACGCTGCTGTAGACGCCTCGGATGCTCGTACCAGGGACTTGGAAAGAGACTTCTACCCCATTGACCAACTCATCGAGGACCTTACCACCGCTCGGGCGGGAGGTAAGGGAGTACCAGATAAGGCACGCAGCTCTCGAGGAGAGAGTAATCTCGGCCGAACGCCGGATTGCAGAGCTTCAGGGAGCCTCGACCTCATCTCAAGGCCACAATGGACCAGATTCCACCTGCCACAAGTAGTTCTTACACTACTCACATTTTGTTATAAACTAGGATTTTGAGTATGCGTTGGTGCTACTCTTTTGCATGTAAGCTAACCTTGCGATTAAGTGATTACACTACTCAAGGGGCTATGTTATGCCAAAATTTTCCGTTACATTGATGTAGACCTGCTTAAAGGTCAAATTCTCCTAAACAATATGTATCAAATTATATCAATGAAATTGGCATGTACTTTATTTCATTGCGAGTTTATGATAAATCTCATAGCATGACAGTGCAAACAATTTGCTCTCGGTGTTTCTGAGATTCTTAATGTACACCTCCTGGTTAGTTGTAATTTTGAGACGATCGACTTAGAAATGGTGAGTCTGCCTTAGGTCCTGTTCCTTGTTTGGTTGTGGGCCTAGGATAGACTCATTAAGTTCAACGACCTATTGGACCATAATCACAAATAACTGGTGTGCATCGAGAGATCATAGGAAAGGACCAAGCATGACCAAAGATTACATAATTACATTTGGGGTCACTACTAAATTCGGGGAGTTCGAGCGCATGAACTTTCTTCATAAATCATTTCTGAATGTTTTAAGTCGAGACATATAACAAATAATCAAATTCAATAAACTCCGACTTACAATTGAAGACTTACCGATTTTTCATCCTTATAACTTTTGACAGAACTATGCCGCCAAGGAAAGATCCAGACCTTCCGGCAGCACAGCACCGCCTCCTCCGCCACCACCTCCACAGTTTGATTCCGTGATGTTCCAGGCTGCAGTAACAGTAGCCGTGGCGGCCGCAATGTCGCAGATAGGGACAAACGGTGCTGGTGGTTCTGGATCGGGTGCTACGCACTCTAACCACGGGGACAGTACGGGGCGTACAAAAGAGTGTTCTTACAAAGACTTCATGAATGGCAAACCTGATTTTTTTAATGGAAGCGGGGGAGTGGTCACGCTAATGCAATGGTTCGAGAGGACTGAAGTAGTTTTCGAAATCTGCACTTGCCCCGAAGCAAGCAAGGTCAAGTATGCGACATTCACTTTCACCGGTAAAGCTCTCACTTGGTGGAATGGCCGAGTTAAGTCACTTACTCCTGCAGTGGCTAACTCTATCAGCTGGGAGGACTTGAAAGCTTTGATGCTAAAGGAGTATTGCCCGAGGGGCAAAGTGCAAAAACTGGAAGAAGAACTCTGGAACCTTAAGATGTCGGGCACAGACCTTGAAACTTATACTACCCGATTCAATGACCTCGCACTCCTCTGCCCAGCAATGGTCACTCCAGAAGAGAAGAAGGTGGAACGATACCTCTGGGGGCTATCATCCCAGATTCAAGATAGTGTGCTGGCCTCGAAACCCACTACTTTTGACAGTGCCAAGGAATTGGCACAACAACTTATCGACCATAGAGCCAGCCACGGTACTGTTACTACCACCCATGATCAAGCTAAAGGGGGGAGCAATAAAAGAAAATTCTGGAACAACAAAAAGAAGCAGTCGGTGCCGGACTCCGCCAAAAAGCAACATACAGTTGCTATCCACGCTGCCACTACGCCTGCCACTCCAACACCACAGAGGCAATATGCTGGAAACCTTCCCAAGTGCAACAAGTGTAATTTCCACCACACCGGTGCTTGTCGGGAAATACACTGCAAAAATTGCAACAAGAAGGGGCATACCGCTTGCTTCTGTAGGAAGCCAGCCCAACCAATCACTCAAGTCACCAATACGGGGGCAAGTCAAACCTGTTACGGCTGTGGGGAGACAGGGCACTTCAAAAGAAACTGCCCAAAGGCACAAACCCCTAATGCTGGTGGCGTGGGGAGAGTCCTGGCTATAGGACATGGAGAAGCAATCAAGGACCCCACGGTGGTTACTAGTACGTTCCTTCTCAATAACTCATACGCATGCATACTCTTCGATAGTGGAGCGGAGAGGAGTTTTGTGAGCCATCAATTCAAACATTTACTTAAACAAGATCCCCAATTGCTAAAAGACACATACGTTGTAGAAATGGCAAACGGAAAGGCAGAGCGCGCTAGCGATATATACTCAGGGTGTCCCTCACTCTAGATAATCATTCATTTAAAATCGACCTAATGCCGGTAAGAATAAAAAGTTTCGACATAATCATCGGTATGGATTGGTTAAGTTCTCATCGTGCCGACATTCTATGTTACGAAAAGGCCGTTCGCCTCAATCTGCCAAGTGGCGAAACCCTTCTCGTCTACGGTGATAAACCCTGTGCAAACTTACAAATCATCTCTTGCGTCAAGGCTCAAAAGTATCTCCGAAAGGAATACCACGCCTTCTTAGCTCACGTAGTAGATAAGAAACAAGAGATGAAGGATATCAAGGACATTCCAGAAGTGTGCAACTTTCCCGCTGGATTCCCTGAAGACCTTCCAGGCGTACCCCTCGCACGGCAAGTCGAATTCCGAATCGACTTGGTCCCCGGAGCTACCCCAGTAGCCAAAGCTCCATACCGCCTAGCGCCGACAGAAATGCAAGAATTGTACAGTCAATTGAACGAGCTGTTAAGCAAAGGGTTCATCAGGCCGAGCTTTTCACCTTGGGGAGCACCGGTCCTGTTTGTGAAGAAGAAGGACGGATCTTTTCGCATGTGCATCGACTACCGCGAGTTAAATAAGCTTACCATAAAAAACCGATACCCTCTACCCCGAATCGACGACCTCTTCAACCAACTTCAAGGAGCAAGCTACTTTTCAAAAATCGATATGAGGTCGGGCTACCATCAGCTACGAGTTCAAGAAGAAGATATCCCCAAGACAGCCTTCAGAACTCGCTATGGGCACTACGAGTTTGTAGTGATGCCCTTCGGGTTAACAAACGCACTTGCGGTATTCATGGACCTGATGAATCGAGTGTGTCGACCCTACTTAGACAAGTTGGTGATCATATTCATCGACGACATTTTGGTCTACTCACGAAGCAAGGAAGAGCACCGCCAACACCTGCGACAAGTGTTAGAGACATTGAGAGCTGAGAAGCTTTATGCTAAATTCTCTAAGTGTGAATTCTGGATCCGAGAAGTGGATTTCCTTGGTCATGTGGTCAGTGAGAGAGGGATACATGTGGACCCCTCCAAAATCAAGGCAATCGAGAACTGGTCAGCACCTACAACACCAACGGAAATCCGACAATTCTTGGGGCTTGCTGGATACTACCGAAGATTCATCCAAAACTTCTCCAAGATCGCTAAACCGCTCACCACCTTGACTAAAAAAGGTGTGATATTTAAATGGGAAGATAAACAAGAAGCTGCCTTCCAAACGTTAAAACAAGCCCTGTGCAGCGCACCAATCCTGTCTCTGCCAGAAGGAACCGAAGACTTTGTAGTCTACTGCGACGCATCAAATCAGGGGCTTGGGTGTGTATTAATGCAGCGAGGAAAGGTCATTGCCTACGCATCGAGGCAATTGAAAACGAACGAAGTCAACTACGCCACGCATGACCTCGAATTGGGAGCATTAGTGTTCGCCCTAAAGATCTGGAGGCACTACCTTTACGGAACAAAGTGTACTGTCTTTACCGATCACAAGAGCCTTCAGCACATTCTCAATCAAAAGGAGCTCAACATGAGGCAAAGACGATGGGGTAGAACTACTGAACGATTACGAGTGTGAGATTCGTTATCACCCAGATAAGGCAAACGTAGTAGCAGATGCCTTAAGTCGAAAGGAATACTCGGGGCGCCGAGTAAAGTCATTAACGATGACAATCCATTCACACCTGTCCACACAAATCAAAGAGGCTCAGCTGGAGGCCTTGCAACCGGAAAATGTGACGGGTGAGGCATTAAGAGGAATGGATAAAAACCTAGAAGTCAAAGACGACGGAGTTCGTTACCTCATGAACCGAATCTGGACACCGAAGTTCGGTGGTTTCCGAGACGTCATCATGAACGAAGCACACAAGACTCGATACTCCATCCACCCAGGTTCAGATAAGATGTATCTGGATCTCAAAAAGTTGTACTGGTGGCCAAACATGAAAGCCGAAATGGCTACCTATGTAGGCAAGTGTTTGACTTGCGCCAAGGTCAAAGTAGAATATCAGAAACCCTCAGGACTTCTACAACAGCCTGATATACCTGAGTGGAAGTGGGAACGGATAACCATGGACTTCATAACCAAGCTACCCAAGACCGCGGGCGGGCTTGATACCATATGGGTAGTCATAGACAGATTGACCAAATCGGCGCACTTCCTACCATTAAAAGAAACCGACAAAATGGAGAAACTGACTAGGACGTACATCAAAGAGATTGTACGACTGCATGGCGTGCCAAAATCCATTATCTCAGACAGGGATAGTCGATTTACCTCGCGATTCTGGCAATCACTTCAGAAGTCCTTGGGAACTAGGCTGGACATGAGTACAGCCTATCACCCACCATTCAGACGCTAGAAGACATGCTTAGAGCGTGTGTGATAGACTTTGGTAAATCTTGGGATATCCATTTACCACTTGTCGAATTCTCGTACAATAACAGTTATCACACTAGCATCAAGGTTGCACCATTTGAAGCCCTCTATGGCCGCAAGTGCAGGTCACCTCTGTGCTGGGCTGAAGTGGGTGACACACAACTAGCTAAGGGACAAGTCCCTAATAGCACCCTCACTGGCCCGGAAATAATAAGGGAAACAACAGAGAAGATAGTTCAAATCCGAGAACGGTTAAAAGCTTCTAGAGACAGACATAAAAGTTACGCGGATAACAGACGAAAGCCCTTGGAATTCCAGGTTGGGGATCGCGTGCTATTAAAGGTCTCACCCTGTAAGGGTTTAATACGTTTCGGTAAACGAGGAAAACTGAACCCTAGATACATCGGACCATTCGAGATCCTCGCTAGGATTAGCCCAGTAGCTTACAAGCTTCGCCTACCACAGGAACTTAATAACGTACATCCTACCTTCCACGTATCGAACTTAAAGAAATGTCTATCCGACGAGACCCTCGTGATACCTCTCGACGAAATTGAAATCAACGAGAGTCTCCACTTCGTGGAAGAACCGGTAGAAATCATGGATCGAGAGATCAAAAGAACAAAGCAAAGTCGTATCCCCATTGTGAAGGCCCGCTGGAATGCTAAACGAGGACCCGAATTCACCTGGGACCGCGAGGATCAGATGAAACAAAAGTATCCACATCTCTTCCCAAATTCTTGAAGTCCCAGTCAAAAAGCAAATTTCGGGACGGAATTCCTTCTAACTGGGGGATGATGTGACAACCGTCAAATTCTAGTCTAGTCAAAGTCAAATAAAGTCAACAAGTCAAACCCGTCAACTCTACTAACTCTTGTATACTAGGGTTCACTTTATGAAATTACTGTACAACTCACTATTTTAATAAGAAATCATCACTTGAAAAGTTTGTATTTTTAGATTTCTTGAACCCTAATCGGGGTAAGTGAGGTAGCAAAGCGATAAAACACTATTACATACCCTTTGGGGGTGTGTAAGACTCTTAAACATGGCTAAACGGGGTTTGCGGACCTTGCGTTTCAAAGCCAAACACTCAAAAAGGCCACAAAAGGAATCTCTCCCAAATCTCTCCAAGTATGTCAAATCTCTCCCAAATCTCTCCAAGCATGCCAAATCTCTCCAAGTATGTCAAATCTCTCCCAAATCTCTCCAAGTATGCCAAATCTCTCCAAGTATGTTAAATCTCTCCCAAATCTCTCCAAGTATGCCAAATCTCTCCAAGTATCTTAAATCTCTCCCAAATCTCTCCAAGTATGTCAAATCTCTCCCAAATCTCTCCAAGTATGCGAAATCTCTCCAAATATGTCAAATCTCTCCCAAATCTCTCTCAAAACCTCTTTTGATTTTTTTAATCATTTGGGGCATCCCGACACTTGACTTGGTGAAAAACCATTCGAAACGGGATGATACCTTGGAAAATAGCCTTTTAGGGCCGAAGTCTCTCTATAGGGACCAAACCCTCCTTGAGCCGAAGCTCCAAGAACCAAAACCGAAGTCCCCTTAAGGAACCGCAGCCATCGGACCGGAACGACTAAGGACCAGAACTGCTGAGGACCGAGGCTGATGAAGACCGCAACGCGGAACCGAACTCGAGACTGGAGCACCGGACCTGACCCCCGCCTTCGGTCCCTTCTGATGAGTCCGCCTGCGGTACCTGCTCGGACCGAAGTCCCTCCCCCTCGGTTCCAATGCACCAACCAAGACATCACTCCGGTTCTAAGGCTGCTAAGACCGGAACCTCGCCCTGACTGCGAATTTTCCCGTTTTCCACCCGGTTTTCGACCACGACTCCGTTTTAAGCCCGTTTTTAATTATTTTAACAAGGGATTTTCACCCAAACTTATATTTTGACATATAAGACCCCATATATTCATAAATTAAGCATATTTTTAGGGAAATCCTTATTTAAGAATAAAAATCTATTAAGTAAGATCTTGTGGTGGAGTGTTGACTTTGCCTTAGTGTATGACACAAGCAACCACCCCATGCCCACTCCATGACCAGCCATTGTCCTTCCACCATACCTAGTCACTTCCATCATCCTTCCCATCGTTTTCTTCCAGCCATACACTTGAACAAAAGGTAGAATCATTATCTCACCTCTCTCATTTCTCTCATTTCCACCAAAGAACAAACACCTTTCTCTCTCACTTCTCTCTCTCAAATTCGAGATTCAAGGGCTGATCATCAAGTTTTCTTTCATTTTTGGTAAGTGATATTATCCTCCTTATGATTATTTCACATCCTTCTACTCAAATCATAGATATCTTACACAAACATCATCACATTCATGTTAGATCTTCGAACCTCCAAGGCATCTTCTTAGTATTCTTGAGTAGAACACTTCTTTTCTTCAACATCCATCCACTAAGAACACACAAGGTGAGTTCATACCCCTATCTTTTCATGTTTTTCTTAAGTTTTAAGGGGGGGGGGATACAAGTTAAAACACCAAGAACACAACTAAACTCAGTTAACATCCTTCATCAGAAAAGTTTAACTCCATTCACGGACTGTTTTGGTCAACTTAAACATTTTAGTTTTCAAAATTGTATTAGCTGCAAATAGTTCAGGTTCATACCTTTAAAATGACTACTTGTACATCTCCATACGAGTTTTCTACAATTTATGGTGATTTTTACAAAACTGCCTATCATTTCAAGAACAAAGCCGGACCAGTCTGTGATTAAGGACTTTTGCACACAAGTTGGAGGTCACTAAAAATCATAATAAAATTTATGAACAAACTAGACTCATTTTCCAAACTCTCAGAATTTACAGATTCTGATTTGGACCTTTGATGATTTTTCTATAAATTTTCTAAGAACAGTAATAGGAATGTTAATACTAGAAAAATGTTATCAATTTCATTTGCACCTTGTAACTTGTTGAGCAAGGTATGTATCATCATGTGAATATATGTTTTTACATTATGTGTCATTTCGTCTTGATGAATTGACATACATCAGAAAACAAATGGAGTTACCTTCACAAGTATGGTAATTAATTTATTGTTATAAATAAAGTTTACCTCCATTGTATACAAAAATTTGATAAACTATGGAAGTATAGTTTATGTTGCTTTTACATTATAAACGATTATAATAAACTATAATAGGTATAGTTTATGTCTCATTACATTTCAAACTCCTTACCTAAGGTTTTCAGTTCACGTAAATCTGTCAATGAATAAATTTGTGAGACATTCGCTTCGCGTTACATCCAAGTAACGAAATCAAAAGTCCTGTAAATTGTAACCAGAGTCTCTTGTAGGGAGAACGTGATAGTTGTGTATAGATCTATATTGGGTCTGACAAACCCACACCTGAGCTGCATGCAACAGCTAGACCGGCAGGTCTGGGGTGACAAGTGTCATTTAACTTGCGACGCCTGAAGAACGTCGTATTACGAGGCCGTCTGAGTCATAGTATGGTTATAATAACTCACATGCGGTATTAACAAAACATAAGATTTACGGGTGTTACTTCTAAATTTAACGAGTTTATGTCAATTTAAACTTGCATAAATTTCTTTAAGTATGGTAAAATACTTGTACACTTCGGTCTTGACTTTTAAGACTACAATGCATTACATAAGAAAATATGGGATCTTTCTTGAACAAACATTATTTTTACAAGAAAAGGATTTTAGCATCTCCTTCAAAAGCTTATGAACTCATCAACTTAATTGTTGACACTCTTTCAAAACTTCTTGTATTCTCAGGAAATCAATAAACAGGTAACCAAGTGCTTTTGAGGATGGAACGCTAAGGCGTCAAACATTGTATTTTTGTCAACATAATGTAATTGATTCAGAAACATGTAAACATATACTATGGTGTAACTTTTTCAATTATATTTATGTTGGTTGTGTTTACTTTGATCACTATTAAAATTGTTGTTATGATACTATACATGAAGTCCTCCACCCCCAGACGTTTCCGCCATCCTTGGTTTGGGGGTGTGACAGCCTCCCTCAGCCTCCCTTACCGACCCCCTTGAGTCCAGAAAACCATAATCTCGAATACCCTCCATTTGTGTGTGTGAAGAAGCTTGGAAAGTGGTTTTGGTGAAGAAGGCTTGAAGTCTATGGAGCTTGGAGCAAAGGAAAGTTTGTGGATCTGTCTCTACTTCATCTTGGCATCATTTTGAAGGTAACAAGTCGTTACATTGACTTTCCTCTAGCTAGATCTCTCCATGCTTAAGTTTAGGTCCATTTTAGCATATATGTGAACCATTTTGGGTATTGGCCATGATCTGAAGTTGTAACTTCAGTTCTGGACTTCTCTAAGTCCCTATAGCCATAAAGTTATTAGATTTAGCAAGCTTGGGCCTTTCTCTTTGGGTTAAACCTTTCCCTTAGCTTGGTTTTGGCATTTAGGACCATGCATGTACGTGAAGTTTGCAACTTTACGTGGAAACCATGCACTAGAAGGTTAGATCTGCAATATGGAGTTTTGGGTGGCTTAAAAACGTCTGGATAAGAAATGGACTGCATGAACTCGATGATTCGCATAGCCGACTCGGCGAGTCGAATGAAGACTACCCGTATTTGATTATGCATGAACTCGGAGAGTCAGTAAGAGGACTCGGCGAGTCAGTTAGGGTTTTCCCCGACATCTGGACACACATGGACTCGACGAGTTGGTTGGAAACTCAGCGAGTCAATTAGGGTTTTGGTGATTTATGAGTTCTTAAGGAACTCGACGAGTTGCTAGCTGCACTCGATGAGTCGGATCAACATGGACTGTTGATTTTGGCCGTTGACTTTGACTTTGACCAACAGTTGACCAGTTTGACTTATAGGGGTATTTTGGTAATTTGGGAATTTATGGAAGTGGATCATTGGTGGATGTAGGTGTTGGACTTGGAGCTGCATTTGGTGGAGTTTGACTTTATCACTTCGAGCTACTTGTGAGGTGAGTTCTTCTCACTATATCAACAAGGTCTAAGGCACCAAGGCCGACCCTTTATGATTTGTATCCTGGTTGTAGGTGTCACAACTCGCATTTTTGGCTAGGAAATTCCGTCCTCAAGTAAGCAAGGACTATTGCGAGACTTGTGTTAACACTTCTAAGTGTACAATATGAGTTCCTAATGAGCCATGAAGTGTTAGAATGAAAACTCTCCAAGTATATGAAATCTCTCCCAAATCTCTCCAAGTATGTTAAATCTCTCCCAAATCTCTCCAAGTATGAGAAATCTCTCCCACATGTGAAATCTCTCCAAGTATGTGAAATCTCTCCCAATTCTCTCCAAGTATGAGAAATCTCTCCCACATGTGAAATCTCTCAAAGTATGTGAAATCTCTCCCAATTCTCTCCAAGTATGTGAAATCTCTCCCAAATCTATCCAAGTATGAGAAATCTCTCCCACATGTGAAATCTCTCCAAGTATGTGAAATCTCTCCCAAATCTTTCTAAGAATATGAAATCTCTCCCAAATATCTCCAAGTATGTGGAATCTCTCCCAAATCTCTCTAAGCATCTTCCTTAGTCGAAAACAGCTCAAAACCGGAAGAGGAAACCCAAAAGGACCCTCTTTGTCCGGAACCCTCTTGGTCCGGAACCTCTTAGTCCGGAATGTCTTCTAAGGAAACCAAGAGGAATCGCACCTCGGAAGGCTCTCGTCCGGACCACTCATTCCGGAATCCTCCTTCTTGCTTTGGAACATCGCTCCGGAAGATCTCGCATGTGTCAGCTTCGGATTCTCCAGCCGGCTTCGCCCCTGATCGCCTCCTGACTTCGGAATCCGAGAACAGTCCTCCGGAAAGTATTGTATGCTTCGGAACTTGCCCAGCAGCTTCAGAATTGACCCAATTGACTCCAGATTTTCCTATGAGGCTCCGGAACTTTGAGAAATGCTCCGAAAATTTCAGAGGGACTTCAGAATTCGCATAATGGCTCCAGAATTCACCTTTTAGCTCCGGATTTTGGACTATGCCAGACCTTTTCTTCATTTTGGGGTATTTTGAGGTCGGGAATCCCACCAAACTCGTGTTTTTCTTAACTAAGACCCCTAAAACCTCTATTTTATACCAAATTTAATTATTTAGATTATATTTACATAAGAATAAATGGTTTAGGATGTAGGAAAACCTTATCCTAAATCAAGAAAAGGACAAGGAAGGTTGACTTTGTGATTTGATGAAGCTCTCATTTCCCATGCAAATCACAGTATTCCATGCTTTACCCACCAAATATTCATGCATGGACCACCAGATCCCCATACACCAAAGATTCCCTCCCTTTTTCTTATACTCCTTAATACAACGACAGTAAAGGGATTTTCTCTCACTTTTCCCATTTCCCCTCAAAACTCATCTCCAAGCAAGAACAAGGATCTTGCTGAAGCAAGATTTCTCAACTTCTTCCTGGAAAGCTTTAAAGTAAGTTCTCCACTCATCTAACATTTTATATAAATTTCTAGATGAATCCATATTATTTTATTCATAATAATATGTGAAAAATCACCTTTAGGATAACTTTCTCCCAAGGAAGTTCCTCATCTCAGCCAAAGTTTAAGCTTGAGATCTTTACTCCATAACTCCAAACAACTCCTCAACCGACTCAAGGTGAGCTTCATACCCCACCTTTTTCAATATTTTAATGTTTTTGGGGGAGATTACAAGTCAAATCTTGCCTAAATACTTGCATACTTGCATGTATACGTATGTTTATATGTGTGTGGAAATATTATTAAATTATTATTTTAGTAATATCCTCATGAACGTAAGATTTCACAACTTCATAAGAAACAAAAGATACTTTGTGTACAAAAGAGCCTCCCAACTATTGGATGTGTCCAACTTAAGACCTTTATCTATGCTTTCATGTATAGAAATAAAACTTATAAAAAGGAACCTTGATAAGTTGACACTATTTCTAGTGATTTTCGAAAATGGGAACTTTGTGACTATTTTGCAAACTGTCAGGGAGTATTTTATAAATATTCAATATAAAAGTTTGCGTCAAGAAAATACACAAATAGAGCCTTTATGACAGAAATATTTGCATGTCATAAACTGCTGTCGTAAAACCTCCAACAACATAAGTAACGTTCTATATGTCATAAAACAGAAAATGCGTGTCATAACCGGCAGTTATAAATTTATACAAATTATAACTTGACACTTTTTCGCTTGACTAAAATGACTTATTTTTCAATAAACAAAAAGGAACGAACACGAGCACCTAGTTAACGAGCACAATCAACGATATGGAACGATAACGATATTTCAATTCAATAAGTACAAATTTCATTATTTATCTAACAAATAATGGATCTATAACGATTGCTCAAAAGGTTGTTAATATTCTAGTCAAACAAATCTCAAAAGTACCTAAATATAAAAATGTTAGTGTACGTCTAAGTCTTGTAAGGAGTTATAGCCAGAGTCTCCTGGAGGGAGAGCGGTAATTTGTGTATAGATCTATACGGGGTTGACACCCGCACCTTCGCTGTTCGCTACAACTAGACAGGCCAGTCTAGGGTGACAAATGTATTTTCCAAACCGAGGGCGCCTGAGAAACGCTAAAACAGGCACTCCGTCAGATTAGTATTGTTATAACGGCTCACTAGAATATGTTATATTAACTATAAATTTATGTAAGGAAAACCTCATAAATAAATTTTGGCACGTTGTGTCGACTGTCCTACACGTGATAAGTGATGGCCCGCATTTGTTGCGTTGATTGTCCTTTTTCATAGCGTAGAACGTCCACAATACCCATGTTGATTCTTTCTCCTAACAACTGTAGAGTCGTAGTACTGCTATTTTACAAATTAAAAAGCATAGGAATCTATGGAAAACATTTGTAAATGATTTTGAAAACGATAATCTAACCCACACATATACATAGTTGGAACAAGAACTTACGAATATTTTATAGCAGAAAATATAGGATTTTCTGGAGAAAACGATTTTCTACAATTTTGATAACGATGAACTAGAACGCACACTCAATTTTACTCGATAAGAGGAACAAGATTTTCAACCATATTCTCTTTTTGAAAATAAGGGATCTTTCTCGAAACGGTTGACTATTACTTTTCAAAAGAACTATTCTCGTACACAGCTCGCTTTTACAAATCACTCTACTTTTCAAAATCACTCCTTATTAGGACGAATAAAAGTAATGACATGCACACATATATCCATGATTTCCAAGGCAAGACTTCAAACGATTTCATAGAAAATGTCGGATTTTCTGAAAGTACAATAAGAACGATTCTAAACAAGTGTAAACGATTTTATACAAAAATGCTTATGAACTCACCAACTTTTTAGTTGACGCTTTTCAAAACGACTTGTATTGTCAGGGATCTAGTAAGAAGGTAACAAGGGACGCGGATGCAGAACTATTTAGCTGTAGCTTGGAATTCTCTACTTATATCTCTTTTGTGTAACTCGAAGAACAAATACAATATGTAAACAATGTAAGTTTGTTATCTCAATGTATGATGTTTGGATTGCTCTATTTCATTTATATTCAATTGTTATGGTACTGCACAATGAAGTCACCCGCCTCCGGACGTTTCCGCCGTCTGGTCCGGGGGTGTGACAGATTGATATCAGAGCATTGTTTTTAGTGAACTGGTATATCTAGCCATACAAGATATACAACTATAAATACAATGAGACTAAAACACACTCTGCCTGAAAGTATACTTTAAAAAGACTAGTATTTTATGAAAGTATACATATCTACTAACACAGTATCGTAACGAGAAGAAAACAAAAGTAACTAAAGGTTGAACGCTACAGTCAAACCTAGGCAGTATGTAATCATATATGGGATAAATATAGCCTGATCAACTATATTTATTTGAGATATGACCAACATGTGCTTGGGAGTGATGGTGGTGTTGCAACAAACATAAAACCTACCAACTATGAGTACAAGAGAATACTAGAATCGAACATCAAGTTTAAAATACTATAGGAGTATTTTAGGATACTATAAACCCCTCCCATACCTAAACTTTCCCCGTACATCTTGTACCTCGATTCTAGCACAAAAAACGTAGTTGAAATTCCTCGCCAAGACTTCTGCTACCCTGTCACGATGAACTGCGGATGGGGCAAGGAGAGACCGAAAGAAGTCCATGAGCAAAAACCCAACAAGGATAAAAGCGCTGAGGAAACCCTTGGCAAAGCTCTACACAATTGGTAGTAGACCAGAGACCTTTTCACCTTTCTCTTCCCAGATACATAAACACCCCATATAGGTACTCCTGGAATAGACATACCTAGAAACCAAACGATACCCACACAAAAACAAGTTAAGAAATTGGCTCCTATCCAATTTAGAGCGCACCTTCATGAAAGACACCCGATCCACAATAGATGTGCACCGAACTCCGATAGCCAAATCAATCATCACCTCCGTTTGGGCCACGAGTAACCCAAAGTGACTCCCGGTTTCCAACCCTCTGCCATGGAGTAATGGAGACCATAAACAAAAGCCCGATATATAGGAATGTAAATCCGATCCCCCCACAAGTAACAAAAACACCATTCCAATTGCCTACGAAACCCATAAGTCAGACCAGAAAACTAGGAAGTGGTCATTTGGAGACCACAACTCATAACAATCAAGGCTAGGATAGACTTAGCAGCGTAAGGAACACAAAAAGGGCACTCATAATATAATTGAAATGGCCAAGCACTTTGTGCGCCATGTCGGTAAAAGAATATCACCACACTACTCGCCTTAGGTTCATAATGCCCTTAATCGCAACCAACAGTAGTAAACCAAGAGGGGTACATCCTCCAAGAATCCATACAACCGAATCCGTTAACTATAGTGCTAGTTATGTGCTATTTTGACGGACGTTACGTCAGACAACACATGTTCCCACTCAATACCATAACTGCATCATGGGGATGTAGGTTGACACAATTAGCACCAGTACGTTAAGATTATAGGGGTAAACCCACTTGAAACTAGCTACAAATACTTACGAGCTCACTTTTCGTGTGCAACAGGGTCATGTCTTACCATGGAGATAACCAGTACCCTGACAATGCACCAGTCCTACAAATAGACTCCACCATATTCCAGGCCACTGTAACAACTGCCGTAGCAGCCGCCATGGCATACTTCAATGCCAACATCACGAACGAAAACAGAAGCAATATCGATAAATTCAATCGTAACAACGACCAGGGAAACCAACGAAAAACAACTCACCAATGCACCATAAAACCTGAACCTAAGCTCAAGAAACGAAAATTCAGAAACGAGAAAGGAGGCAGCTCGACTCAGAGGCCTACTAAAAGACAACAAGCGGGATCAGTCCCTACCCCCACTAACCCTACGCCTCCCCCATCGAGACCATCATACCTTGGGAACAATCCACCCTGCAACAAGTGCAAATACCATCATTGGGGAGCCTGCCAGACATTTTGTTGCAAAAGGTGCAACAAGATGGGGCACACCTCCCGCTACTGTAGGGCCCCGGCCCCATGCGTTACTCCAACCCGTAAATCAGAAGTAAGTCCAGTTTGCCACAAGTGCGGTGCAACAGGACATTTCAAGAGAGATTGTCCAACAGAGATGACTAACGAAGGAGTTGACAACTAGACAGGAGTTGATGACAAGAAACCCTACCGAGATTTTTGGTATGTTTCAAACAATAAACTTTAGGCATTGAGTTATTACAAAAGTTTTTGTCAATTAAAAACATAATCCAAAAACATTTGTCTCGTTAGAACAAATCCTGTAGATTACGGGAAGCTAGGGATCCTTACGAATGGACCATGATGGTCCCATATGAACGTTAGTATCACCTATGATCAGGATTCCGCAAACTAAGGACGTGCGATTCTGCCTTACTTTCTGTCCCTGGGCTGAATAACGATTAGGACAGAACCCCAGTCAACCATCACTAAAGATCCTAAGTATGTACGGTTAGGTCACCTTCATCTATAGCGGAAGGACCTGGCAGAATTCGGCTTACGAATTCCCTTGCCTTATAGCAGCACCCTCGTGTCGCCAGAACGCCTAACAAGCAGAAACGAGACAGACCCAATGGTAACAACAAAAACGAAACTAGCAACGATAAGAACACGAACACTAGAACACCTAACAAGCAGAAACGAGATAGACCCAATGGTAACAACGAAAACGAAACTAGCAACGATAAGAACACGAACACTAGAACACCTAACAAACAGAAACGAGATAGACCCAATGGTAACAACGAAAACGAAACTAGCAACGATAAGAACACAAACACTAGAACACCTAACAAGAAGAAACGAGATAGACCCAATGGTAACAACGAAAACGAAACTAGCAACGATAAAAACACGAACACTAGAACACCTAACAAGCAGAAACGAGATAGACCCAAATGGTAACACCGAAAACAAAACTAGCAAAGATAAGAACATGAACATAGAACACCCTGTCATTCCTAGCAACCAGTGCTCCTCGAATCGACGTAACAACAAGAAGTCCAATGCCATCAATTGGAACGGACGGGCTTGATCCTCACCTTACAAACCCTGAGCACTACAAATAGACTTTCGTCCTACTCCACCGGGTGATGAAACTCTTTCAGCCGGTAACGAGAAATCCCTAGCAACCAGACACCTAAGTCCTGGTGTAAGAAATATCACACACTTTCCCTAGCCCCAATCAAGATTAAAAACCAAGAAGCAAAGGGCATCAAGGGAATCCGAAAGGCTTCCAACCTTCCTCCAATGGTTCCCAAAACCTCTTGGAAACCTCAACCAAGTGCTAAGCGGAAGTAGAATCACCCCGACTCCTGAAACCACCCCAATAACCAAACACCCGATACCACTTAGCACAGTCACAAGAACAGATAGTGTCTGATCGCAAGATCGACATAATAGATAAAGTGAACATCAGACCCAATCCCTAACCATAGGAAGCACCTATCTAACTCCTAAGGAAGAAAGACGAAACTACCATAGGCACCACCGACTACGAATAAGCCAAACAAGCCCATCCTTAAGAATCGATACTCCCTACCCCGAATCGGGACATGTTTAACCAACAACAAGAACTGGCAGAGGCTGACCTACCATTAGGTTGGAAAAACCCTAGGGAGAAAACTCCCAAGATAATCTAAGGCTCATTAGGTCAACTATATCACGCAAACTCAACCTTGGTGACCATAGTACCAACTCCTAAGACCCAGAAAACTCTACTTCTAGGACACCAGGATCCCGATCCCTAGAAGACCATTCAAAAGGCCTCGCCAAGAAAGGGTCCGATAACTCATACTCTCCGATTAACATAAGAAACTAGTTTTGGACATTTCACTTTCCATGTGTTCAACACTCACAAGTGTCAGACCACAGAAACCCTAGAAATTCCACCTGTCAAGGTCAAGGTAAACACGAACCCACATCCCGAAGAGAAGCATGTGTAGTGGACATTGACAAAGTTTGGGATGCCCACTTGCTTCTAATCGAGTATTCATATATCAACAACTACCACTCGAACATAGGAGTTGCATCCCTCGAGGCCCTATGTGGCCAGAGGTGCAGATCATCCTCTGTTAAGATGAGGTGGGAGATACCCAACCGACAAGATGACAAAAACCGAATAGCACCCTCACTAGACCCGAGATTATTCGATAAACCACGGAAAGGATGGTCCAAACCCAAACACGGCCCCAAACATCGTAACACCGACAAAGGAACTATACTGATAGCATCTTAAAACCTTGAAATCCCAAGTAGGAGACCGGGGTATTATTTAAGAACTCCCCTCGGAGAAGAGTGACTTGAGTCAAAAGGAAAAGTAGACTAAACTCCTGATGCACTAGACCCTTCGAGATCCTCGTACGGATCGGCCCGGTAGCCTACAAAACCCAATTACCCTCCGAGTTTAGTAACGCACACCCTGTATTACACGTATCGAACCTAAAAAGTGTCTATCAGACAACCCTCTCAGTCCCACTAGACAAGACTAAGGTGAACTAGAAACTCCTAATCATTGATCAACCTATCAAGATAATGAACGGGAAGGTTAAGTTCACAAAACAAAGCCGCATCCCTATTGTGAAGGTTCGAGAGAACGCTAGGCGTGAACCGGTATTCACTTGGGAACGTAAGGACCAAATAACTCAAAAGTACCCTCACCTATTTTCGCATTCATAACCCTATCTTTCGAAAGAATTTCGGGACGAAATTCCCTCTAACGGGGGGATGATGTCACAACTAGCCTTTTTGGCTAGGAAATTTCGTCCTCAAGTAAGCAAGGACTATTGCGAGACTTGTGCTAACACTTCTAAGTGTACAATATGAGTTCCTAATGAGCCATGAAGTGTTAGAATGAAAACTCTCCAAGTATATGAAATCTCTCCCAAATCTCTCAAAGTATGTCAAATCTCTCCCAAATCTCTCCAAGTATGAGAAATCTCTCCTAAATGTGAAATCTCTCCAAGTATGTGAAATCTCTCCCAATTCTCTCCAAGTATGTGAAATCTCTCCCAAATCTCTCAAAGTATGTGAAATCTCTCCCAATTCTCTCCAAGTATGTGAAATCTCTCCCAAATCTCTCCAAGTATGAGAAATCTCTCCCACTTGTGAAATCTATCCAAGTATGTGAAATCTCTCCTAAATCTCTCCAAGAATATGAAATCTCTCCAAGTATGTGAAATCTCTACCAAATCTCTCTAAGCACCTTCCTTAGTCGAAAACAGCTCAAAATCGGAAGAGGAAACCCAAAAGGACCCTCTTCGTCCGGAACCCTCTTGGTCCGGAACCCTCTTGGTCCTGAACCTCTTGGTCCGGAACCTCTTAGTCCGGAATGTCTTCTAAGGAAACCAAGAGGAATCGCACCTCGGAAGCCTCTCGTCCGGACCACTCATTCCGGAACCCTCCTTCTTGCTTCGGAACTACGCTCCGGAAGATCTCGCATGTGTCAGCTTCGGATTCTCCAGCCGGCTTCGCCCCTGATCGCCTCCTGACTTCGGAATCCGAGAACAGTCCTCCGGAAAGTACTGTATGCTTCGGAACTTGCCCAGCAGCTTCGGAATTGACCCAATTGACTCCGGATTTTCCTAAGAGGCTCTGGAACTATGAGAAATGCTCCGGAAATTTCAGAGGGACTTCGGAATTCGCATAATAGCTCCAGAATTCACCTTTTAGCTCCAGATTTTGGACTATTCCGGACCTTTTCTTCATTTTGGGGTATTTTGAGGTCGGGAATCCCACCAAACTCGTGTTTTTCTTAACTAAGACCCATAAAACCTCTATTTTATACCAAATTTAATTATTTAGATTATATTTACATAAGAATAAAAGGTTTAGGATGGAGGAAAACCTTATCCTAAATCAAGAAAAGGACAAGGAAGGTTGACTTTGTGATTTGATGAAGTTCTCATTTCCCATGCAAATCACAGTATTCCATGCTTTACCCACCAAATATCCATGCATGGACCATCAGATCCCCATGCACCAAAGATTCCCTCCCTTTTTCTTATACTCCTTAATACAACGACAGTAAAGGGATTTTGTCATACATTTCCCATTTCCCCTCAAAACTCATCTCCAAGCAAGAACAAGGATCTTGCTGAAGCAAGATTACTCAACTTCTTCCTGGAAAGCTTTAAAGTAAGTTCTCCACTCATCTAACATTTTATATAAATTTCTAGATGAATCCATATTATTTTATTCATAATAATATGTGAAAAATCACCTTTAGGATAACTTTCTCCCAAGGAAGTTCCTCATCTCAGCCAAAGTTTAAGCATGAGATCTTCACTCCATAACTCCAAACAACTCCTCAACCGACTCAAGGTGAGCTTCATACCCCACCTTTTTCAATATTTTAATGTTCTTGGGGGAGATTACAAGTGAAATTTTGCCTAAATATTTGCATACTTGCATGTATACGTATGTTTGTATGTGTGTGGAAATATTATTAAATTATTATTTTAGTAATATCCTCATGAACGTAAGATTTCACAACTTCATAAGAAACAGAAGATACTTTGTGTACAAAAGAGCCTCCCAACTATTGGATGTGTCCAACTTAAGACCTTTATCTATGCTTTCATGTCTAGAAATAAAACTTATAAAAAGGAACCTTGATAAGTTGACACTATTTCTAGTGATTTTCGAAAATGGGAACTTTGTGACTATTTTGCAAACTGTCAGGGAGTATTTTATAAATATTCAATATAAAAGTTTGCGTCAAGAAAATACACAAATAGAGCCTTTATGACAGAAATATTTGCATGTCATAAACTGCTATCGTAAAACCTCCAACAACATAAGTAACGTTCTATATGTCATAAAACAGAAAATGCGTGTCATAACCGGCAGTTATAAATTTATACAAATTATAACTGGACACTTTTTCTCTTGACTAAAATGACTTATTTTTCAATAAACAAAAAGGAACGAACACGAGCACCTAGTTAACGAGCACAATCAACGATATGGAACGAGAACGATATTTCTATTCAATAAGTACGAATTTCATTATTTATCTAACAAATAATGGATCTATAACGATTTCTCAGAAGGTTGTTAATATTCTAGTCAGACAAATCTCAAAAGTACCTAAATATAAAAATATTAGTGTACGTCTAAGTCCTGTAAGGAGTTATAGCCAGAGTCTCCTGGAGGGAGAGCGGGAATTTGTGTATAGATCTATACGGGTTTGACACCCCGCACCTTCGCTATTCGCTACAACTAGACATGCTAGTCTAGGGTGACAAATGTCTTTTCCAAACCGAGGGCGCTTGAGAAACGCCAAAACAGGCACTCCGTCAGATTAGTATGGTTATAACGGCTCACTAGAATATGTTATATTAACTATAAATTTATGTAAGGAAAACCTCATAAATAAATTTTGGCACGTTGTGTCGACTGTCATACACGTGATAAGTGATGGCCCGCATTTGTTGCGTTGATTGTCCTTTTTCATAGCGTAGAACGTCCATAATACCCATGTTGATTCTTTCTCCTAACAAGTGTAGAGTCGTAGTACTGCTATTTTACAAATTAAAAAGCGTAGGAATCTATGGAAAACATTTGTAAATGATTTTGAAAACGATAATCTAACCCACACATATACATAGTTGGAACAAGAACTTACGAATATTTTATAGCAGAAAATATAGGATTTTCTGGAGAAAACGATTTTCTACAATTTTGATAACGATGAACTAGAACGCACACTCAATTTTACTCGATAAGAGGAACAAGATTTTCAACCATATTCTCTTTTTGAAAATAAGGGATCTTTCTGGAAACGGTTGACTATTACTTTTCAAAAGAACTATTCTCGTACACAGCTCGCTTTTACAAATCACTCTACTTTTCAAAATCACTCCTTATAAGGATGAATAAAAGATGACATGCACACATATATCCATGATTTCCAAGGCAAGACTTCAAACGATTTCATAGAAAATGTCGGATTTTCTGAAAGTACAATAAGAATGATTCTAAACAAGTGTAAACGATTTTATACAAAAATGCTTATGAACTCACCAAGTTTTTAGTTGACGCTTTTCAAAATGACTTGTATTCTCAGGGATCTAGTAAGCAGGTAACAAGGGACGCGGATGCAGAACTATTTGGCTGTAGCTTGGAATTTTCTAACTTATTGTTGGATTAATGTCTAAGTCCATAACTATAATTGGTAAGACTTGACCCGACCCGGCATGGTCCATTTGGGTTGCATGGCATCATGCATTTGGATAGACTATAATGAGAGAAATAACACTTAAGGTTGGTTAATATATTATAAGTTCTAATATATTAATAAGGTTATTTAATTAGTATTGATCAAGAATTAATTTGGAATTAATTAAGTGATCAAAAGGAGACTAATTAAATATATGGGTTGATTGTGTAAATCATTCATTCTTATATATGTGGGCTTGTGATCCAAGATTCCTTATGTTGGACTAAGTCCATGGGGTGACCCATGGATACTCCATGGAGGTTAAAATCCATGGAGCATAAGGAATGGGTAAAGTTATGAGTTACATGGTGTAACCCTAATAGCCACCATATAAAAGAATCCCATGGCTCAAGAAATCGTGCACTAATGTGTGAGTGTGAGGGCTAGACGATTTCAAGGAGTGTTCAAGTTTCTCTCAAGTTATTACAAGTGTATTTGGTGTTGTGTGAACCATTTGAGGTGTCACACTTGGGGCACTAGGCACTCAAGCTTCATGAAGACATTCTACATCAAAGAGGTATGTATTCTATCTTGTTATATTTATTATTTTGTATGCTAGATTAGGATAATACCTTGGATGTTCATAATTGTATGTATAATAGAGAAAACATAGATCCAAGGTATTTAGGGTTGCATGTACACTTAGGAGTGTTAGAATGCTCATAACCCAACAGTGGTGTCAGAGCCTAGGCTTGTTTTCTTGTTATACTTGCAAAAGTAGCTGAAAAATCGAGTTGGATGCATATATTCGATTGTTTTGGCTGGAATTGGACTAGGAACATTACCCTAAGATGTTTTTGGACTTATAAACTTGTTTTTGATGTGGTAATGTTCATGCTAATCCAATTTCTAAGATAATTGTCATAATTTCAAGATTTGTATTAGTTTGTATGTTCATGCTAATTTCTTGAAGATTGATGATTTGAATCATCTTGTTCTTATGAGGTTCTTAGATTAATAGAAAAGTTGTGTGAAATAGTTGTTTTCAATCCATTTTAATTTAAGAGTTGATTCCAAAGTGTGTTTTTGTAACTTGTCCTCAAGTTATATGAAAAGTCACATTTAAGAATCATAAAACTCATAAAAGTTGGCAAAGGTTACAAAATGAAGAGTCTAGTTCTAATTAAATGGTTTTATGACTCCATAACTTGTCCTCAAGTTATGGAGGTTCAAGAGTCTCTTCATTAAATTAAAAAAAAAAGTGTAACCTTAATTAGTTCCATAAGTTACAATAAAAAAAAGTTATTTTTTTTATTAATTAGTTTAAAGTCTTCCATAACTTGTCCTCAAGTTATGGAACTTGAAGAGTTTTTTTTTAATTAAAACTACTTTAAACTCATAAGTTATGGAATTAATTAGTTTTGAATAGTTTCAAAACTTGCCCTCAAGTTTTGGAATTTGAAAAGTTTTCACTTATGAATACTTTAATTCCAAGTTAGCCCTTAGAATTTTAAAAGTTAAAATTCAACCCTTATACTTTATAATATTATAAGTTAATAATATTTATATATATGTATAAGAGTAAAGTCAGTCTTACCATTAGTAGGCCTCATTCACGAAGCCGGTCTATAAGGGGGGGTATAAGGTTACTGCCTATAAAATGACAGTTTAATGGGTGTCCACTCTCACCCACCGCTTCCTTGACTGGTGGAGGGTCGTTAGCCGAACGGGTAGGACAAGGACTATAATTCTCCTTTCATTAAAAGTATTAATGATAAATACTAAGTAACTAAACTCTTATTAATACCCAATCTTAGTTACTTAGGAAAATGTGAATTTGATGCTAACCCATGAAATTACACTTTGCACTTTGCTTAAGTCGTTAGTGGAGCGTGTGTGGTTAACCGGCACACTAACCTGGACTTAACAAGGTAGGCAAATGGTAACTTAATATTTATCATAGTATCGGTGGAGCGTGTGTGGTTAACCGGCACACTGATTAAGGGGTAAATATTAAGGGTACCAAGTATATTTGCATGGTTATTCACACCTTGTTTTGTGATCCTCGGCATCCCAGTCACAAAACCTGAAGGGCACACTCGAGATTGAAACATGCCTTTGAACAGTTCAATGAATCTCAAAGATCTAGGACTTTCAAATCCAATTAAAACCTAATAAATTATTTCGTTTTTCATGGTGGAAATTGGTGAATCGTCATTCACCTACCTTCAAATATTTTATAGCTTGGATTACGGCATCCCTCTTCTAAGTTATAAAATAGTTTGTTGGGTCCTAGCCTTAATATTTCATATTGGGTGTCATATTAAGGACTTTAAATCAACTATCTTGAATATCTCCCAAAAAGATGTCTGGTCTAGACATTTATGATCTTCCCAAATCTCTTGAAACAAACTTTCCTAAATGAAGATGATGTCCCATGGATATCATACTTCTTTCACCTCCTCCAATTATTCTCCCTAACCCACAAGTTCCTAAAAAGTTTAAGGTCACTCAAGCCCTATTGGCAAGGCAAGGTCTAGGTGTGATCACATCTTGGAGATGTAGTCACATATTGACAAGCCGGGAGAGTTGGGTGTCAAAGTCTTGAGAAAGTTGGTGGCTCAATTACTTTCTAAGTCACATAGTGAGTTCTTTTGGGAATCCTATGAAACAGACTAAGACAAGACCCTTAATGATCTTATCTATTTGCTAAGATCAACTTCCTAAAACGCTATGGACATTGACAATGATGACATTGGATATCCAGTAAAGCTCTCTCTTCCCATTGGAAAGGGATCGGCCATAGTCAACTCGGTTGACCCAATGGTAAAGAGAGAGGCGAAGTCTGAGATAGTCCCATTATCAAGGGTCCATAGGTAACTATTGCCAAAGGAAGGGGCATTGGTTACGAAGCTGCCAAATTTACCTAAGGATGTTATAGTCAATAAGTTTGGCTCTACTTCAGGTAAAGTCCATTGTCTAACTCTATTAAGTACATGCTGATTCTGATCGCGAAGATGGATTTCAATCGCATGGTTCGGTGATCAGAATTTTGGGCTATTACTTAAGAGTTATGATATTTATATTGCTTAGGAATAGATAACAACAAGGTTTTCATATGGATTGTAAGGATAAGTTTTTCCGCAAAGTTTTAAAATAAAAGAAAAAGGTTTTGATTTTATTTATTTTAAGTATCCTTACAATGGCATTTGTGAAAAGTTGTTGCTTATAAGATTCCATTGATAGCAATATTGGAAAAATGGATTTGATTCTTTCGGTTGTGGTAGTGTCTAATATTACCAAATAAGGAAAGATTCTCATCACCCAAGGTTCAATTGGACCGAAACTTGGAATCATGCAAGTTGTATAGTATGATGAATGAGAACTTTCAGCTTGGAAAATTAAGACTAATTCCTTATGTGAATAAGGAAAGGACTAAGGGATCGAGTACACATTCTTGTGCACTGGTCAAGTCCACCACAAAAGATCAAGAAGACTATTCGTCATGATTTACTTAAGTTCAGTAAATATGGTTATACTTATAAGTTTAAGTATAAGTCTGTAGCATTGGAGAAGTTTCAATGTGAGACAGAACGAATAAGAAGAATCAAAGTATGGCAGAAAGATAAAAGTTTCTCAAATCTGAAAAGATGGGAGAGTACTTTAGTATCATGTTTATGATCATCTTAATGATTAAGATACCATATCACAATTGGTCCTCTAAAGTCATCTTAGTGCATTCTTATGACTAAGAAGAGGAGTCATGAATTGTTGAAATGGTTAAATCAAAAAGATGAGTCATACTTCGTTCCAAAACAATTCTTAGAGTCATACTCCAAGATTGTAACTTGAGTGACATATCTTAAAGAGGGTTTGTTAACACTAGTCAAATGTAAGAGTAAAAGGTTATGTACTCTTGTACATTTGAAATTGGTAAGTTGTGATGTTTTGGATAAAACAGAGACCAACTTAGGCCAATTGTGTAAAGTGCTAGTCTTGATAAAGAATCCGCACTATCTCTTGAATATTTGACAAGGGAGTCTTATATGTCAAGAGGACAGTGGGAGTCTTAAAGCTCTTGAAAGTTTCAAGACTTAATCAAGAATAAAACCTAAAGTCCTTCACTAGCACACGACTTGAGGTTTATAACCTATTGTCTTGAAATTTTTGTGCCTATTCAAGTTGGCTTTGCATAAGAGTTCTGAGAGTTCTCAATTGGTTGCACAACTACTTGGAAGCAATGGCAGGCACCTGAGCTGCCAAATGGCAAGAATTTAAGATTGCACAAGTTTAATCAATATGAGTTTGGATTTGTCACTAACCTTGTCTTGTGATTATGGTTTTGACAAATTCACATGGATAAAAACACATACACTATTAAATCTAAGTGTCATAAGGTTTCTCTCCGATTCATGAAAATGATGGTGAGGAAACACTTTCACTAAGTAGATTTTAGCTAGATAGCAATTATGATATTTGCATTCTCAAAGTCGTTAGTGGAGCGTGTGTGGTTTACCGGCACACTAACATGGACTTGTGAGAAGTGGCAAAGGTCTAAACAATTGAGACTATGATTACGGCATCCCTTTTCATAGTTCTAAAATTGTTTAGACACACATGTGAGCTATCTAAGAGAGGTGTATGATTTTGATAAAGTTTTATCAAAACAATCTAGTATCAAAAATCTGAACTTTGGTAAGAAAGTCAGCTGATTTCTGAGTACATGTCAAAGCTAGTGGGAGCATAAGTGTTATGCTAATAATCATCATGTTAGTGGGAGCATGATAATTATGACAAAGGTTGCAAGTTAGCAATGTTAATTATAGAAAACAAAAGTTTCAATTTGTGAGGTTGCAGGGGTTGAAAAAGTTGTTTTGCTATAATTGAGGGAGAGGAAATTATACTTCATTTCAATTCTAAAAGCTTAGATTGAGATTTTAATCGTATTTAATCAAGGATATATATATGAATTTCATGTTGGAATGGCTCAACATAAGGAAATTCTATATATGGGTCCATTATTTGCGTTCTAAAATTCGATTATGATTACGGCATCCCTTTTCATAATCTGAATTTTGAGAACTTGGCAAATTGAAATGGAAATATTATAGCAAAAGACTGGTTTAGTCTTTATGTGAGACATCATGAATCGTGTCCCATATGCTTCAGATATATGATCGATTACATGTGCTATATTCATCCTTTCTAAAATTTTCCAAATGCCTGGGGCATTATGAAGGGAAAAGGTCTAGAATTGGATATGACTAAAATGATTAAGCAATTATCGAGGACAATCTAAGGTTTACCAAAGATTGGTTGCTCAAGGACAGTTGGAAGTATAATGTTAATTCTGGAAGGACCATATTGACATAATCTGTAAGGAGGCAACTCTTGTTCAGAAGTGATAGTCAAAATGGAATATGGAAATGTTTCAAAGTTAGAAATTATTCAATCTGTGTAAGATTAGGAAACTTAATGAAAGAAGGATGTTTCCAAGGAGCTGATCTCCTTTGGAATGCTCTGTAATGATTGTTGTCAAGTCTTTCTGACTTCGTGCATAATCATTAAGAGGATCAATTCATATAAGTTTAGAATCTAACAGATTTCAGTAAATGACATGAATTTGGAATTCTTGCATTTGCAGTAAGGATTTGGGACTGTGAAAAGAGGATCATTGGAGTGATGTTCAATTGATCTATTTTACAAAGTAAAGATCATAGACAAACATAGTATGCATACTTGGTGTATGGCATGACTAGTGTTTAGAAAACATAGTGTACATGCTTGGAGCATGGGACAACTATTGTTTTAAATTCAAGTATAAAGTTGATAAAACCGAAACAATGAATAATGAGTAATCAGTATGGTGATAAATAAAAGTGTTTATTTATATTCATAGGGTTTGATACCATATTTGATTCATTTATTCTTGTGTTTCACTTTGCATGTTTTGACTTCCAGAATAACTAAGTCGCTCTTCCTGAATGATTAAGTTATTCAAACCATCCACAGTCGGTCATATGTTGGAAGTAGATATGAATCAAGACTGTCATGGGTTGGTTTGTAGAGGTCCAAGTTGGTGGACAAAGTGGTGCTACAACACTCATGAGTGCTCATAAGTTCTGAGTATTGGATTCAACCCGCGCTCATTTGAATCACTTCATGGATTTTATCACGAGTGATCATGAGACGATAATATCTTATATTCTTCAAACCTAGAGATATGAGTTGTTACTATGAGTTGGTTATACATTGATTGCACGAAAACGCATTGGTAACTCGATGTTATAAAACGTGCCTTTGTGTATGATTCAACAAGTAGTAGAACAAGCTATATGAGTCGAAGTTTATCCATTCCTTTTACCTTCGGGATAAAAGCGATATCTGTGGGCCCCTCGATGATTTAAAGATGATACATGTGAGTGCTTGGCCAAGCCAGGACTGATTTGATTTGTTCAATCAGTCAGTCATCATGAATCGGAAATCGGGAAACAACAAATGGACAGAGAGAATGATTGATAATCCATGTCTCAGTCCATATGATATCTAGAATGGAGGAATATATGATCCTTTATCTAATGGACAGAGTTCATCGACAAGGTCAGAGTTCGACAGAAGCTTTTGAGAGCTACGATTGCTGATCGGTTCCTGAAGTCATACGCAATAATAGTTTTAGACTTATCTAAGTGGGAGACTGTTGGATTAATGTCTAAGTCCATAACTATATTTGGTAAGACTTGACCCGACCCGGCATGGTCCATTTGGGTTGCATGGCATCATGCATTTGGATAGACTATAATGAGAGAAATAACACTTAAGGTTGGTTAATATATTATAAGTTCTAATATATTAATAAGGTTATTTAATTAGTATTGATCAAGAATTAATTTGGAATTAATTAAGTGATCAAAAGGAGACTAATTAAATATATGGGTTGATTGTGTAAATCATTCATTCTTATATATGTGGGCTTGTGATCCAAGATTCCTTATGTTGGACTAAGTCCATGGGGTGACCCATGGATACTCCATGGAGGTTAAAATCCATGGAGCATAAGGAATGGGTAAAGTTATGAGTTACATGGTGTAACCCTAATAGCCACCATATAAAAGAATCCCATGGCTCAAGAAATCGTGCACTAATGTGTGAGTGTGAGGGCTAGACGATTTCAAGGAGTGTTCAAGTTTCTCTCAAGTTATTCTAAGTGTATTTGGTGTTGTGTGAACCATTTGAGGTGTCACACTTGGGGCACTAGGCACTCAAGCTTCATGAAGACATTCTACATCAAAGAGGTATGTATTCTATCTTGTTATACTTATTATTTTGTATGCTAGATTAGGATAATACCTTGGATGTTCATAATTGTATGTATAATAGAGAAAACATAGATCCAAGGTATTTAAGGTTGCATGTACACTTAGGAGTGTTAGAATGCTGATAACCCAACACTTATATCTCTTTTGTGGAACTCGAAGAACAAATACAATATGTAAACAATGTAAGTTTGTTATCTCAATGTATGATGTTTGGACTGCTCTGTTTCATTTATATTTAATTGTTATGATACTGCACAATGAAGTCACCCGCCTCCGGACGTTTCCGCCGTCTGGTCCGGGGGTGTGACAGTAGGATGGTTGCTATGTTAGTGATCGGTTAGATCAATATCCTGGTTATAGGATGGTTGTTATGTTAGTGATCGATTAGATTGGTATCCTGGTTATAGGATGGTTACCATGATTAGTGATATGTTAGATCTGTATGACTATCTGTACTTGCTAGCTAACGTATGATATGTATGTGCACATGTTTGTTGGTCTGGGGGATTGGGTTGAGGCAGGTCCTACTTTATGTTGTAGGCCAAGATACCCAGGGCGGACCGGATAGACTGCAGACCCGGTTAGGGCATACTAGTAAGGCCGAAGACCCGACAAACGGTCCGGATAGGCTGAAGGCCCTGAGAGGCGGTCCGGACGTGCCGACGGCTCGGAGAGCGGTCCAGATAGACTGATGGCCTGTGAGGCGGTCCAATCAAACTGATGGCTCATTATGCATGTTGTGTTTGTTTATATGATATGGTTATATCTGTATGGCGTTGGTATTTTGGGGGAACTCACTAAGCTTCGGGCTTACAGTTGTTGATTTTGTTTCAGGTACTTCTGATGATCGCGGGAAGGCGAAGGCGTGATCGTGCACTTCCTTATATTTTATGATTTGATTCTGGGATACTCTAACACTAAACCATTTTGAAAACAAGTTTGTTAATAATTATTGGTTTTGAAATGTTTTAAAAGGTTTAAATTTGGCATATTTTTGTGGGTATTACAAGTTGGTATCAGAGCCTTGGTTTGAGTGAATTGGAGGAAACACTCATGTGTCTCTAGTCTCAAACTAAGGACAAGATTTTAAAATGATTATTTTTAAAATGGTTTTCAAAATACTAAAGAAGGATGGAAGTGTACGATCAGCCGGAGCCAGTAAGTAGACCCCAAAATACCTTACAGATTATTTGATTTATGTGATATGTTAGAACAACATGCTAGTGCTAGGCTAGGGATCTTCAGGAATTGCATGATAGAATTGCCTGATTATATGATGCCTGATAGCTTTGGGTTTTCCTTATATGAAATTGACATCATTACTGTAGTTGCTTAGTGTATGCATCATAGGTTGTATATAATTAAGATCTTATAGCCTGAGAATATTTGGTTTAGCTTTATTTCCTGTTCTTTGTCTGGTTGTGGGCTTAGAGTAGGACCGAGTATTCGAATGGCTATAGGGTCCAGCGTTATGTATGGCTAGCATACACTAGTATTGCAGGGTTGGTGGAAGTTTGATGGATGAGTTGTTTGGGATTAGTCTGCCAGTTATGAGATACTTAGCCTTCCTCTAGGGGTGAGGAGTGAGCGCATGCCATGTTACGTATAGTGTTAGGGTGTTGTGATGATACTTGAGACAAATATGGGTAGGTGTGGAAGGTAGTATGGGCCCGTACTACTGAAATCACAAGACCCATACACGTAGCAAGGAAGTCACAACCCCTAGGGTTTTATTGGGAGTTGGTTCCCGAATTATTATATAGAGTATCTGATATCTTCCTAGTATATTTTCAGCATGGTGGTTACTCGATGATTTGTAACTGGATCCGGGTCAAGATCGGGAGGCGGCGGATAGGACGCACCAGTAGTGCCCGAGACTATCGGCCATATGGGGCCAGACGAGATGGACGCCAGGATTCGGGAGATCCTGCATGATGAGGTTGTTGCGATGTTCCGGGCTTAGTTACCAGATATGTTTGGGTCTATCAAGACCGCCATGATGGAGTATTTCGATGAGTGTTACGCAACCCTCACTGAGACGACTGCTGCAGCAGCTACAACGGTTGTAAGAGGCAGGGGGAAGAGCCAGTCGGGCATTCCAGTACCGGGACATCGATAACACGAAGCCCCCGACTTTTGATGGGACTTAGGACCCCATAAAAGCTATGAGGTGGATATCTGATGTGGAGGGATGTTTCTTCACGTGCTCATGTCCCACTGACTAGAAGGTCAGATGTGCCCTGAACCTGCTGAGGTCTGGGGCAAAGGACTGGTGGAGATTGATGATTAGATCGTGTTCTGATGACCAGAGAGCTACAGTTACTTGGGAGCAGTTCATGGATATGTTTCGTGCTCGCTACATTCCACGGGTTGAGCGAGAGCGGCTAGCTCAGGAGTTTCTGGATTTGAGACAGGATGGTGAGACGGTCACGGAGATCACCCGTATGTTCACGATGAGGGCGATGTTCTGCCCGGAGTTTGCTTCTGAGCAGGCTCATATGACACGTTATCTAAGCATGCTCAAGACTGACATTCGACAGTTTGTGGCGACCCAACGTTCTGATACGCTTCTGTAGTTACAGGAGGCTGTTAGGCTACGTGAGTTAGAGATTGAGCTGCAGTTGAGGGAGAAGCGGCAGGCCCCGACACAGTCGCAGCTGGCGCCAAAGCGGTCTAAGACCGCTAATTCCAGGTCAGGGGGACAGCAGGGCCGCACTTGTGGCAAGTGCGGGAAGGGTCACTCAGAGGTTTGCAGATCGGGTAGCGCATGCCGAAAATGCGGCAAGGAGGGGCACTTTGTGAGGGATTGTCGCCAGCTAGCCCCGGTTCAAGATATCAGGATCTGCTACCACTGTCATCAGGTTGGTCACGTGAAGACCAACTGTCCACGGCTCGCTGCCAGGCCGGCGCAGGCTCCAACGTCGGCTACACTGAGGATTACTGACGGGAGTCAGGGTAGAGCAACACCCCCGAGGGCTCAGGGACGCGCCTTCCAGCTTACAGCAGAGGAGGCCAGAGCAGTACCAGACGTGATCGCTCGTATGTTTCTATCCCTTATCTGACTAATTATATATGTTTTATGCTTATATGTTTTTACCTGTAATTAGGTACGTTTTTAGTGAACTCCTTACCTGGTTTGGTATTATTAGACTCAGGGGGGGGGGGGGAGTCGGTCATTTATCACTCAGACATTTAGTAGGGAGTTCGGTTTGCCAGTAGGAGAGCTAGAGTGTCCGTTGTGAGTCTCTATCACCAACAAACATGAGATTTCCGCTTCTTCGGTCTATCGGGGTTGTGTATTGGAGATCTTCGGGGTATCCTTCCCGATAGACCTGATCCCGATTCCCATGGGGTATGTATGTATGATTGTGGGAATGGATTGGCTTAGTCGCTTCGGTGCCATGATCGAATACGAGGGTCAGCGGGTGGTAGTTCGAACCCCAAGTGGGGGAGAACTGATTGTCTACGGCGAGGGCACCAGATTGGGATCAGGGTTTTGTTCGGCTGCCAGAGCTCGACAGTACATTCAGCACATGTGTGCGGGTTATCTAGTGTATGTGGTGGACACGCGGGTCATGGATCAGGTTTTAGTATCAGAGGTTCCAGTGGCCAGGGAGTTTTTTGACGTGTTCCAAGAGGAGTTACCCGGAGTGCCTCCGGAGAGGCAGGTCGAGTTTAGGATCGACCTAGTTCCAGGTGCGGCCCCTATCGCCAAGGCGCCGTACCAGTTGGCACCACCAGAGATGTAGGAGCTGTCATCATAGTTGCAGGAATTGATGGGCAAGCAGTTCATTCGTCCGAGCACTTCTCCGTGGGGAGCGCCGATTCTCTTTGTCAGGAAGAAGGATAGTTCACACCGGATGTGCATTGACTACCGGGAGTTGAACAAGTTGACGGTGAAAAACGTTATCCACTCCCGAGGATAGATGATCTTTTCGATCAGTTGCAGGGAGCATCTTGGTTCTCCAAGATAGACCTGAGGTCCGGGTACCATCAGGTCAGGGTTAGAGAGGAGGACATGGAGATGACCGCGTTTCAGACTCGTTATGGACATTACGAGTTCGTGGTGATGGCGTTTGGGCTCACCAACAAGCCGACAATATTTATGGATCTGATGAATCGGGTCTGCAGGCCGATGCTCGATCGCTCGGTCATCGAGTTCATAGACGATATCTTGGTGTACTCCAAGACCCGAGAGCAGCATGAGGAGCCTCTACGGGAGCTATTGGGAGTTTTGAGACGCGAACGGCTTTATGCCAAGTTCTCGAAGTGCGAGTTTTGGTTACGAGAGGTTCAGTTCCTTGGACACCTCGTTAACCAGGAGGGGATTTTGGTCGATTCGGCCAAAATTGAGGCGGTTATGTAGTGGGAGGTTTCGAAATCTCCATCAGATATTAGGAGCTTCTTGGGATTGGCATGGTACTACTGGAGATTCATACATGATTTCTCCAAGATTGTAGTACCCCTCACTCGTCTGACGAGGAAGGGGGTGGATTTCCGGTGGGGCCCCGAGTAGCAGAGGGCGTTTGAGACCCTCAGACAACGACTATGCGAGGCTCCAGTCTTGACTCTCCCGAAGGGTGTTGAGGATTTTGTAGTGTTCTGTGATGCATCCATCACGGGACTGGGAGCGGTCCTCATGCAGAGAGGACGAGTGATAGCCTACGCATCGCGGCAGCTGAAGTCGCACGAGACGAGATACCCTACTCATGATCTGGAACTGGGAGCGGTGGTATTTGCTCTCAAGATTTGGAGACATTACCTCTACGGGGTCCGTTGTACCATATACACGGACCAAAAGAGCCCGAGACACATCATGGATCAGCCGAACCTGAACATGAGACAACGCAGGTGGCTGGATGTAGTCAAGGACTACGACTGTGAGATCCTTTAACACCTAGGTAAAGCAAACGTGGTTGCGTACGCTCTGAGCCGCAAGTCAGCTGGATCTTCTACCCCAGTGACATGTATGATGATATCAGTGGATTCTCCACTTGTGAGCTTGATCCGGGAAGCTCGGGAAGAGGGTATGCGTCAGGAGAACTGGAAGCTAGAGAGGATTAGGGGTGAGAACACCCGGTTTGTGCAGGATAGCGGGGGATTATTGAACCGTTGCGGTCGGGTCTGGGTTTCGATGTCTGGTGGGGTCAAACAGGCTATATTGGAGGAGGCTCATAAGTCTCGCTTCTCTATTCACCCGGGGGCCGCCAAGATGTACCAGGATCTACGATTGAGTTACTGGTGGTCGTGCATGAAGCGAGAAATTATTTGGTACGTGGAGAGGTGCCTAGCCTGCAGGATAGTCAAGGTCGAGCACCAGAGGCCGCATGGAAAGCTGCAGCCTCTAGAGGTTCCCACGTGGAAGTGGGAACAGATCACGATGGATTTTATTACCAAGCTGCCAAGGACGGCGAAAGGGTTCGACGCTATTTGGGTCGTCGTGGATCGATTGACCAAGAACGCCCACTTTTTAGCGATACGGGAGAGTTCATCAGCCGAGAAGCTGGTCAATGTGTATATACGCGAGATTGTCACTCGCCATGGGGTTCCGATCTCTATCGTTTCAGACGGTGATGTTCGGTTCACCTCCCGTTTCTGGCAGAAGTTCCATGAGGAGCTGGGCACACGGCTACACTTCAGTATAGCCTATCATCCACAGACAGACGGCCAGAGAGAGCAGACTATACAGACTCTTGAGGATATGTTGAGAGCCTGCATTATTGACTTCGGTGGGAGTTGGGACTCCTACATACCCCTTGTAGAGTTCTCCTATAACAACAGCTTTCATTCCAGTATTAGTTCTCCACCTTATGAGCTGTTGTATGGGTGGAGATGTCGCACCCCAGTATGTTGGGGCGAGGTTGGTCACAGGGTGATGGGTCGGACCGAGGTAGTCCTGCAGACTACCAAGATGATTCAGCAGATCAGACAGCGGTTGTAGACCGCACAAAGTTAGCAGAAGAGTTACGCCGACCGGTGCCGATCTGAGTTGGAGTTTCAGGTCGGTGACATGGTACTCCTGAAGATCTCACCCTGGAAGGGTGTGATTCGCTTCAGGAAGAGGGGGAAGTCGGGTCCCTGATATATCGGGCCATTCAGGATCATTTCCAGGGTTGGCAAGGTGGCGTATAGACTAGACCTCCCAGAGGAGCTCAGTCAGATTCACAACACTTTTCACGTTTCGCAGTTGTGAAAGTGTATACCAGATGAGGAGGCAATATTGTTATTAGATGATATTCAGGTCGATGAGCGCCTTAATTACGTTGAGAGGCCAATGACGGTCCTTGAGATGAAGGTAAAGGTTCTACAAAACAAGGAAGTACCTTTGGTAAAGTTAAAGTGGGAGCACAGGATGGGACCCGAGTGGACATGGGAGCCGGAGGCAGAGATGCGAGAGCACTACCCATAATTGTTCGCCCCAGCAGACTTCGAGGATGAAGTCTAGTTCAAGTGGGGGAGAATTGTAACACCCTGACTCCCAGGTATAAGTGTTAAAACCTTATATACATGTCTATGGACCTACTCGGTGAGTTGGTTTCCCCAAATCGTCGTGTAGAGGCGGGTTAGCCCGCGTGGATTATTGGACCTACTCGACGAGTCGGAGGACCCGGACTCGATGAGTAGGAGCTGGAAAATGAAACCCTAATTTCTGGGGTTTTACACCTTATTTAAAGGGTCATTAGCCTCCCTCACACTTCCTTACCGTCCCCCTTGAGTCCAGAAACCCCTAATCTCGAATACCCTCCATTTGTGTGTGTGAAGAAGCTTGGAAAGTGGTTTTGGTGAAGAAGGCTTGAAGTCTAAGGAGCTTGGAGCAAAGGAAAGCTTGTGGATCTGAATCTACTTCATATTGGCATCATTTTGAAGGTAACAAGTCGTTACCTTGACTTTCCTCTAGCTAGATCTCTCCATGCTTAAGTTTAGGGCCATTTTAGCATATATGTGAACCATTTTGGGTATTGGCCTTGATATGAAGTTGTAACTTCAGATCTGGACTTCTCTAGGTCCCTATAGCCATAAAGTTATCAGATTTAGCAAGCTTGGGCCTTTATATTTGGTTTAAACCTTTCCCTTAGCCTGGTTTTGGCATTTAGGACCATGCATGTACGTAAAGTTTGCAACTTTATGTGGAAACCATGCCCTAGGAGGTTAGATTTGCAATATGGAGCTTTGGGGTGACTTAAAAAATGTATGGATAAGAAATGGACTGCATGAACTCGACGAGTCGCATAACCGACTCGGCGAGTCGGATGAAGACTGCCCTTATTTGATTCTGCATGAACTCAGCGAGTCAGTAAGAGGACTTCACGAGTCACTTAGGGTTTTCCCCGACATCATATTCTTCAGTCTTTGATAAACAATGTAACGACGTAAATTTCCAAACCAATTTTTTATTTTTAAATCACATAAAACTCATATATTATATATCATAAAAATCATAAGTGTCTCAAGTCAACATAAATCCATGACAAAGGTCAAATCCCAGAATCCTCAATAAAATCTCGAACAGATGTGTACAATCATGCCGGTGCCTTCCCGCGATCCTCTGAGGTACCTGAAACACATAACACATAACACGGTAAGCACGAAGCTTAGTGAGTTCCCCAAAATACCACATACAACAATTAGCCACTCGAGGCTATAACTCTATTTGACCCTCGGGTCAGTGTGTCTCAGTGGGACCCTCCAGTCCCACAACTCTGGTGGACCCTCCGGTCCTAACTCTGTGGACCCTCTGGTCCTAACTCTGTGGACCCTCTGGTCCTAACTCTGTAAACTCTGAATAATACATAGCAATAATCACATAGAAATAATGCAGTATATTACAGTGCACAAATAACATATAAAATACTTTATCACACAACTCTGGTTACCACTCTAGGCATGTATAGTGAGAAGACTTACCTTGAAGTGAGCAAGCTAATACACCTCGTACACAAATCACCGATCTAGCCTCCGCCTAATACATGCGATGATTATCTCTAATTAGACCATAATTCTAATAAAATCATTCTAACCCCGCTTTAACTCTTGGTAAGGGAAAAAGACCCTTCTACCCCTCCATGGTCCCCATTGCTCATATTTGGTCAAAGCTCCAAAAGTCAACAAAAGTCAGACTTGAGTCAACAGTCCGTGTTGACTCAACTTGTCGAGTGCACCGGGAAGACTCGTCGAGTTCCCTCGTTCCCTCAGGGATCTTATGAAGACCAACTCTACACGTCAAGTAGGCCCGCCAACTCGTCGAGTCACAGCATGCTCAGACTTATCGGGACAAACCCTATGCGACTCGTCGAGTCAGTTCATGGACTCGACGAGTTCATCCAGTCTATAATCCCATTCAGACGTTTCAGGGAAGATCTATCACTCCAAACTCTAGATCTAGGCTCCTTAGGCTCGAATGTCACGTAAAGCTTCGATCTTTACGTTCATGCATGGCATATTTGCACCAGTATGCCATTACAAGCTCCAAAGAAGGTTGAAAGCACATGAGCTTGCCTCTAGCTCAATAAAGCTTGACTCTTTGGGCTCTCAAGCCTCCTATAGTCCAGATCTGAGGTCTTAACCTCAAACCATGCTCAAATAACTCAAGGACACAAGATGATTGGAAGAAAACCCTAAAACCTCCCAAAATGGGATCTAACAAACAAGAGGTCAAGATGAGAGCTTTATACCTCTAAATAGCAGCTAATGACAGAAAAATGCAAGATCCATAGCCTCCTCTTGATTAGATTCACCAACTCTTCCAATCTTTCCTCCAAAAAGCTCAAGAATGCTCAAGATGGACTCTCTCTCTCTCTCTCTCTCTCTGTCTCTATGCACGAATAGGGCAGGTTAGGGTTTCTCTCTGGGGAAGGTGGCCGCAAAGGAGGCTATAAGTGCCTTTAAATATGTCTCAAACCCGGGGATTTAGGGTTTTCACTCCCAGCGCCTACTCGGCGAGTCTACTCCCGGACTCGTCGAGTAGATCATTAAACCCACGTGGCCATCCCGTCTCTACTCGGTGAGTTATAGCACCAACTCGCTGAGTAGGTCAATGAACCTCAAAAATAAATACTTAAAATAACATACTGGGAATCCGGATGTTACAATTCTCCTTCACTAGAATCAGACTTCACCCTCGAAGTCATGCTCCGCAAATAACTCTGGATGCTGCTCCCGTATCTCTGACTCCGGCTCCCAAGTCAAATCGGACCCTCTCCGATGCTGCCATTGGACCTGAACCAGGGGCACTTCCTTGTTCCTCAAAACTTTCACCTTTCGATCCATGATCGCGGTCGGCCTCTCAATATAATTCAGGCTCGCATCTACCTGAATGTCCTCCAGCGGTACCACTGCCGTTTCGTCGGTTACACACTTCCTCAACTAGGATACATGGAAGGTGTTATGGATCTGACTCAACTCTGCAAGTAGCTCCAAACGATACGCTACCCTACCCACTCTGGCGGTCACCCTGAAAGGACCGATGTATCGGGGCCCAAGTTTGCCCCGTTTCCTAAATCGGATCACCCCTTTCCAAGGGGATACCTTAAGATGGAAAAAGTCTCCAACCCAAAACTCGAGCTCGGATCGTCGCCGGTCTGCATAACTCTTCTGGCGACTCTGGGCCATCAGTAACCTCTGCCTGACCTGCTGAATCTGCTCGGTCGTCTTGAGCACTATCTCAGTGCTACCCATCACTCTCTGTCCCACCTCTCCCCAACAAATAGGAGTCTGACACCTCCTCCCGTATAAAAGCTCAAAGGGAGGCATACCAATACTCGAATGGTGGCTGTTGTTGTAAGAAAACTCAGCCAAAGGCAGGTATGTGTCCCAACTCCCACCGAAATCCATAACACATGCTCGAAGCATGTCCTCGAGCGTCTGGATCGTCCGCTCACTCTGCCCATCTGTCTGTGGGTGGTAGGCTGTACTGAAGTGCATTCGCGTACCTAACTCCTCATGAAACTTCTTCTAGAACCTGAAAGTAAAACGCACATTCCAATCTGACACTATCGAGATCGGCACCCGTGTCGAGATACCACCTCTCTCATATAAATCTCGGCCAATTTCTCTGCAGATGAGCTCTCATTAAGAGCAAGAAAATGAGCACTCTTCGTCAATCGGTCCACAATCACCCAAATCGCGTCAACTCCACGCGCAGTTCTCGGCAACTTGGTGATGAAGTCCATAGATATTTGTTACCACTTCCACTGCGGAACCTCTAAAGGCTGCAATGGACCGTGTGGACGCTGATGCTCTGCCTTGACCCGACGGCAGGTCAAGCACCTCTCGACTACCCACGCAACATCCCTCTTCATGCAAGGCTACCGGTAATCTCTCTTCAGGTCCAAATACATCGTAGTGGCCCCGTGATGGATCAAAAATCTCGATTTGTGCGCCTCTTCTATCAGTATTCTACGTGCTCCGCCCGTATAGGGCACCCAAATCTGCCCTCTAAAGGTCATAAGCCCTAGGCTATCCGTCATAAACTCGGATACCTACCCAATCACCCGCTCCCTCTTGCGGTTCTCCGGTCTCACGGCCTCCGCCTGGGCCTCTCGAATGGTATCCAACACCGGAGTCACCACTGTCATCCTCATGCACACATCTCGAATCGGGGCACTCTCCGCCCTGCGGCTCAGGGCATCGGCTACCACGTTAGCCTTGCCCGGATGATACAGGATCTCACAGTCGTAATCTTTTACCACATCCAACCATCTCCTGTGACGTATATTCAGGTTGGGCTGATCCATCAGATACTTCAAGCTCTTGTGGTCCGTGTATATGGTACACCGAACCCCATACAAATAGTGGCGCCATATCTTGAGGGCGAACACCACCATCCCCAACTCTAGATCGTGGGTGGGATACCTCGTCTCATGAGGCTTCAACTGCCTCGAAGCGTACGCTATCACGTGCCCTCTCTGCATTAGCACCGCACCCAACCCAGATATAGATGGATCGCAATAAACCACGAAGTCCTCCATCCCCTCGGGAAGAGCTAACATTGGGGATTTGCACAACTTCTGGCGAAGAGTCTCGAATGAGGTATACTGCTCGGGACCCCAAGAAAAAGTAATGCCCTTCCGAGTTAACCTAGTGAGGGGGACGACAATCTTGGAGAAATCTCTGATGAATCTCCGGTAGTAGCCGGCCAAACCCAGAAAACTCCTGATCTCGGTAGGGGATCTCGGTACCTCCCATCTCATAACTGCCTCAATCTTGGCCGGATCGACCAATATCCCATTCTGGTTAACGAGGTGTCGCAGGAACTGGACCTCTCGTAACCAGAAATCGCACTTGGAGAAATTGGCGTAAAGCCTCTCCGATCTCAATACCCCTAGAATCTCTGTCAAATGCTCCTTGTGCTGCTCTCTGGATCTCGAATACACCAAAATATCATCGATGAACACGATCACCGACCGATCCAACATAGGCCTACACACCCTGTTCATGAGATCCATGAATGCTGCCGGTGCGTTGGTGAGTCCGAAAGGCATCACCACGAACTCATAGTGCCCATAACGAGTCCTAAAAGCCGTCTTCTGGATATCCTCCTCGCGGACTCTCATCTGATGATATCCATACCTCAAATCGATCTTGGAAAACCAAGATGCACCCTGAAACTGATCGAACAGATCGTCGATCCTCGGAAGTGGATAACGGTTCTTGACCGTCAGCTTGTTCAACTCCCGGTAATCAATGCACATCTGGTGTGAACCATCCTTTTTCTTGACAAAAAGGATCGGCGCTCCCCACGGCGAGCTACTTAGTCGGATAAATCCCTTCCCCAACAGCTCCTGAAGTTGTGAGGATAACTCCTGCATCTCCGGTGGCGCAAGACGATAAGGGGCCTTGGCAATAGGCGCCGCTCCCGGAACCAAATCGATCCGAAACTCCACCTGCCTCTCAAGAGGCACACCCGATAACTCCTCGGGAAAAACATCTGGAAACTCACTCACTATCGGAACCTCAGCAATAGAACTCAGTCTCTCGGCAGCAACTCGTGTATCCATCACATACGCAACAAAATCCCTACAACCCTGCTGTAGACTCTGTCTCGCTCTGGCGGCCGAGCAAAATGCTGACCCAGATCGGGTACCCTCGCCATATACTGTAAGCACTCCCCCACTAGGGTCTCATATGGTCACCAACTGACGCTCGCAGTCGATTACTGCTCCGTACCGGCTCAACCAGTCCATGCCCACAATGACACAGACGTCACCCATCGCAATCAGCACCAGCTCTATCGGAAACTCAACACCAAAAATCTTGAGTACACATCCTCGGATCACATCAGTGGAAAACACCGCGCGCTCATCGGCTATAGAAACTCTCAAAGGTCGACTCAACGACTCACGTCCGACATTGATGTGGTGACTAAAAGCTAATGATACAAACGATCGAATCGCACCCAAGTCAAATAACACTAAGGCAGGTACAAAACTCACAAGAAAAGTACCTACGCATATCACAATATAAGCACAAATAACTCAAAATAGAATAACAAAAGAATACATACCGGACACAACATCGGGTGCTGCGCGGACCTCCTCCGCTGTGAGCTGAAAGGCTCTCCTGCGAGCCTTCGGTGCCTCGTACTTAGCTGGACGACTCTCTGTAGCTCGAATAGCAGCAGGAACAACTCCCTGCGCTGATTCCTGAAGCAGCTGCGGGCACTCGGCCTTCCGATGGCCAGTCTGGTTGTAGTGAAAGAAAACTGCAAATCCCTTGGGGCAGTCCTTCGCCATGTGCCCCATCTTGCCACACTTATAGCAAGACCCTACTCGACATATGCCCTCATGACCCTTGCCGCACTTTCCACAAGTGCGACCCTTCTGACCTCCTGATCTCGAATCAGCGGGCTTTGCCCGCTTGGCTGCTGGCTTAGACTGTGTCGGCCGTCGATCCCTCCCCTGAGACTCCGCCTCCTCCCTGGACTGAGTCTCTAGCTCGATCTCCCTCTTCCGGGCATTTTCCTGAAGCTCAGCAAATGACCGATAAGACGATTTCGCCATGAACTCACGAATATCCCTCCTTAGAATGCTCAAATACTGACTCATACGTGCCTGCTCATTAGACACATGCTCAGGACAGAACAATGCCCTCTCATGGAACATCCTCGTCATCACTGTCACAGACTCTGTCCTCTGCTTGAGGGACAGGAACTCCTGGTCCAACTGTTCCCTTTCCACCGGGGGAACATACTCATCTCTAAACATCGTAGTGAACCTCTTACAAGTCACGACAATGTGCTCTGCAGGAGTAAAATGAGCCGTCACAAACTTCCACCAATTCTTCGCTCCCAAGCGAAGCTGGTTCAGTGCGAACCGTACCCTCAAGTGCTCTGGACAAGAATAAGTGTAGAAACACCCCTCAATATCAGAAATCCGTCTCATAGCAGTAATCAGATCCTGCGTCCCATCGAACTTTGGTGGCATCGTGTTGCTGAACTCCCTGAACAACAACGAGTCACCTCCCTACGGCCTAGCAGCAGCGACGACTGCGGTGGCGGAAGCAGCAGCAGCTTGGGTGATAGCAGCGTATCGCTCATCAAATGTCTCAATCAGGGTGGTCTTGATAGACCCAAACATCTCGGGAATCTCTGCTCGAGTGGCTGCGGCTACCTCCTCATGAATCATCCTCCGGATCTCATCGTCACTGGTACCACTGCCCCCTGGGTTGTGGCGCGTACCCACCATGATGTCTCTATAATACAACACAAAATAATCAGAGACTCGCTCGAGTATACTCACACTCGATCACTCCCCCTACTTGTTCCCTGGCACCCCAACGATTCTTACTTGGGCTGCTCACCGACCCGGTGCTTCTAGTAGTACGGGCGCAATACTACTTTCCACACCGCATCGATAATCACCCCAAGACCTCCTCCTAGGATTCCAGATAGCAAGTACTTTATATCTCGCCGAACCCAGACTACTCTCATAAGCTCATTCCTGCTACATAGTCTTTCTCAAACAAATCACAGGTAGCAGAAACTCCTAGTTTAAGGCATCACAAATCAGGCCACTCTAGTCCTAAAATATGAAGTACCTAGCCTACTCTCTAGCATGCATAATATATCTCATAAATATCTTATAACACAGAAAGTAAGGGTATTTTGGGAAATCACCGTTTGGGCTCTGGCTGATTGTACACATTGCTCTTTCTCGTTTTTCTCTTAGAACTCTTGCTCGTTTTTTAGAAAAACCGTTTCTCTTGGAAAAATTCTCTCAAATCCTCAGTTTCAGTCCAGACTTACCCGAAGGTGCGTCCGAATCCCTCAAACCAAGGCTCTGATACCAACTTGTAACGACGTAAATTTTCAAACCAATTTTTCATTTTTAAATCACATAAAACTCATATATTATATATCATAAAAATCATAAGTGTCTCAAGTCAACCTAAATCCATGACAAAGGTCAAATCCCAGAATCCTCAATAAAATCTCAAACAGATGTGTACAAACATGCCGATGCCTTCCCGTGATCCTCTGAGGTACCTGAAACACATAACACATAACACGGTAAGCACGAAGCTTAGTGAGTTCCCCAAAATACCACATACAACAATTAGCCACTCGAGGCTATGACTCTATTTGACCCTCGGGTCAGTGTGTCTCAGTGGGACCCTCCAGTCCCACAACTCTGGTGGACCCTCCGTTCCTAACTCTGTGGACCCTCTGGTCACAGAACAAATACAGATTTTGTAAAAGAGATAACTTGAATGACCTAACCCCATTTCAAATGGCCAATAAGAATCACAATTAGAATCAAACATTCGATTAAAGCTAAATCAAATTCACTAGATAGAAATTAAGAACAAACATCATGTCATATGATTGAAGTCACTACCAAGAAGTCAAAACATGAAATTGGAGAAACTAGGGTTCTAGCCACACATGGCTAGAACAAGATCACAAGAATAAAAGATGGAAATAATGTGCAATTACAACTTACAAATAAGAGAAATAATGTTTCCAAATGATAAATGATCAAATCCTTGCAAAAACCTTCGAAATCCCCTCTCAAAATGTGCTCTGATATGTTGTGTGTATCTCAAAATGGCCCTCAACCCGTAATATGAAAGATAGGAAAAACTGTCAAAAGTTGGTTTTTGGGTCGAACACGGCCCGTGTTAAAATAGGCTAAACTGACACGACCCGTGTTCAGCAGCCAACACAGCCCGTGTTGATTTTGCAGTGTAAATCCAACACGGCCCGTGTACCCCTCTGACTCCGAATCCAAACTTGATTTTTCCAACTTTTTTGTTCTTCGCCCGATCATTCCGAAATCTTCACCAATGCTTCCCGGCACCTCCCAAAGCGCATTCCAAGCTCCGGTTTACCTGAAAAAGACATGAAAGTGTGCAAATAAGGTTGTTCTAGAGACTAACATGAATATGATGAAATGCAAGAAAAAGAAAGAACAATTATGCTAAATAGATGCATGAAATGGGACTAAAAGGTGTACAAAAAGGTGCACAAATTGCACCTAACAAATCTCCCCAAGCTTAGACCTTTCTTGTCCTCAAGAAAGAAGAAGAAAGATCTAGACCGGGGAAAATAAAAGAAAAGAAAAGAAACAAAAATCAAAATCAAGAACCTTTTGAAACTTAATGCAAAAATCAAAACAATCATGAAAAAGATTCAACCTAATTAACCTCGTTTTTGTAGCATAGTTGAGAATGTATCTGTCGTGCCTTGAGTCAACTTGGCATTGGTCTCAAAATATTATATGACAATAGAAATAAGACTTTGGCCACTCCCTAACGCAACTCAACAAAATAAAAGATCACAACACTTGTTCCCTTTCAATAGCATCAAGTCAATTCATGGAACACATTATGGTCTTACTCTCGTGAAAATGTATGTGACAAAAATATGCTCAATCATCTTTGTTTTACAAAATGTAACAATGACCGACTCCAGCTATTTGTTGATTAACAACAACCCTTTTCTAAAAAATATTTTCTAAGAATTCCCTAAAATTTACCCAGATTGGTTACAAATTTCAAACCACATACACTAGTCAAAGTAATTAACAGTCAGTCCCAATGTCATAAGTTCAAGTCCAAGTCCAAGGGAATCTTTTGCAGCCAAGCATTTTTCCTAAATATATTATTCAATTAAACTATAAAAATAAATATATACAAATTATCTAATTATGTTTTTCCTACAAATAAAGCTCATGGTTTTCTTTGAAATCCATGTAACGGACTTCCAACCAACACATCCAGACCATATGACCTTAGTATGCTAGATTTAAAGAGATCCCGCGGGTTTACTCGCCCGAACCTCAAAGGCCACAAATTAGCTTTATTTGGATACCTATACATATCTAATTTTTTTTTGTTATTATTAAGTTCATGACTTTCTATGGAACCCGTGTAACGAACTTTCAACCCAATCAGTCCCAAACAATTCAGCTTTAGGCAATTAGATGTAGAACACCCCTCATAGTTTACTTATTCGAGTTCCAAAGTTCACATATTAACTTGATAATTATTTATTTATTATTTTTTTTCTAGGCTTATTTCTTTATATTTCCGTCATTGACTTTTCTATTATGGGGACATCTCACGGTCTATTACCGTGAGGGGCTTCTAAGACATTTTTCGGGGGACTGAAGTCAACATGAAAAGACCCGTAAGTATAGTTGGAAACTATGTCCCCAAGCAAGGTATATCAAAGGGAATTAGTAGAAAGGACTTTTTAGAGCGCTGGAAGGTTCGGGACACTGAGATTTTATATTCTTTTTATGTTTTCTTGAATTTGGCATTTTAGGACCAATTGAGCACTTACTACTCATAAGACCGGTCACGTGTCCCAAAGATTGACTCATACATGTCGTTATGCTCCTGTGTTGACAACCTTTTCATTTTCTGTTTTGCACGAGTAGCTTCGGGAGGTATGTTCATGTGCAATTAGCTTGCTTTGAGATTTTTCAATAAAAAGAACAAGTCTAATCTCAAGGCATACGACTCACTTACCAATTCAACTGTTTTTAGAAGATTAGGCTGCCTTGGGTTGGATCAAAACAAACATGGAATAAAAATCTTTTTTTTTGAAAATGCATGAATTAACCTAGTGTACAACTCTACCCCTCCACAAGCTTAAAGATAAGCATCATCCCCGATGCTCGGAGAGGGCGGAACAACCTATTACGGAGGAGGAGACGGGTGGTGCCCGGTTGGGTAAGAGTCCAAACAATGACAAGTGCACACAAATTGAATTTTTAAGCAAAATATGGACGATTAAAGATATGGAAAGAATTTACCGAATCGTTCTTAGAGTCTTGCCGTTGGTGGTGAGAACCTCCTCTTCAGCCTCCCCAAGCTTGCCTACATGAAGTGTCAAGCCCAAATGCACAAAATAAATTGTGAAAATTTCGGACCTAGGGGTTCTTGGAAGAGAGAAATTGTTTTGGGGGTGAGTTATGGGTGTATGGGGTAATAAAAACCGATTTTTAGACTTAAAACACATTTGTTCTGCAGCACGAACACGACCCGTGTTCTTATAGTGTAAAATCACACGGCCCGTGTTGGGGGTTTAAAATTATGAAAATGGTTGAACACGGCCCGTGTTGGGCATAAGGGAAAAATGACACGGGTCGTGTACCCCTCTGACTGTCGAAGTGTTTGCCTTGCTTGAACACGACCTGTGTTCAATATAAGGCAAAAATGAACACGGGCCGTGTACGGCTCTGTTTGCCACTTCCCACTTTTTGAACCCAAAAAATCCCCTCTCATTCAAACGAAATGGTTTTGCATCCCGAGGTCCGCTTGGTGATTTAAAAACATGCTTAAATGCATTTGGAACATTAAAAACCAAAAACTTCAAAGAAATAGAAATGTTTTTAAAGAAAAAGACAAAAATACCCCCGGGTTGCCTCCCGGTTAGCCGCCCTTGTTTTAAGTCGTTGGCTTGACTTGGCCCCTTAATATGCTTCGTTCTAAGTATGTGGGCCTCTCCAACACATCAACCTTCTCGCCACCTCCTTCAATGGAACATTCAACCTTCCTTTGGCTTTCTTTTTACGTACAAACCAAAAAGGACTTAAACCCCTAATATCGGAGATTGTCCACTCAGTCCTTTTTTGGTATTTATTCAGCAGGGTTATCAACTCCTTCTTTTCCTTATTCGATAGTTTATTTGAGTTGATGACTGGTTGAGTGCTCTCCTTCTTGACATGTATATTGTTTAAAGGGTCCGGTGGAGTTTTTGCTCCCGAATCTTGTGCATGTTCCACCGGTGGAAGAAATTTGGCTTTGGTAGTAGGTAATTCTACTTCTCTTCCATCAAATCGCATGTGCTTATCATCCTTGAACTTCAAAATCTCCAACACCTCCTTGTTTATACCGCACTCCTTTGCAAGTTCTTTGGCTTTGTCCCTGTCTGATTTTTGTGAAAATACTAACTCCATAAAATCATGGTTAGTCGAGTTTAAGCTCTTTTCAGCCAATGGCTGGATCATATTCACAAAATTAATAGATTGAACATCAGAAGGAACCTTTTTTCTTCATGAACATTGAAGTTGATAACTTCACCATCAAATTCCATACTTAAAGTTCCGTTGTAGACATCAATTTTTGTTTTAAAAGTTTTAAGAAAAGGTCTACCCAAAATTATGGAACTTGAACTTGGAGAGTCATCATCTCCCATATCTAAGACATAAAAATCGGCTGGGAAAACAAATTCATCAACTTGAACTAACACGTTCTCCAATACACCTTTTGGATGTACCAAAGACCGGTCGGCAAGTTGGATGATCACACCGGTTTTGCTCAATGTTCCTACACCAATTGATTTAAAAATATAATATGGTAGGACATTTATGGATGCACCTAGATCGAGCATGGCTCGCGGTACATAAAGATTCCCCAATTTGCATGGCACAGTAAAGACACCGGGATCCTTGCACTTCGGGGGAATCCTCTTTTGCAAAACCGCGGATACATTCTCCCCAACTGTTACGATTTGGTTTCCTTTTAATTTCTTTTTAGATACACAAAGATCCTTAAGAAACCTTGCATATCTAGGTACCTGCTTGATGGCCTCGAGGAGTGGAATGTTGATTTGAACTTTTTTGAACATTTGCATGATCTCACTCTCCTCTCGTTCTTTCTTTGTGCTCTTTACTCGTTCGGGGAATGGAGCAGGTGTGGCTTTAGGCTCAGTGACGAAGGGCTTCTTTGCGGTTGTTTTATCTTCCTTCTTTTCTTATTTTGTTGCCTCTTCGACCACTATTTCTTCTTCTTCTTGATCAACCGACACTTTTGGACCATCATAGCTCTTTCCGCCTCTCAAAGTGATGGCACACATGTTGTGCCTTGGGTTCATTTCAGTTTGGGCGGGCAACTTTCCTTGAGATTCTAGTTTGCTTACAGAAATAGAAAGCTGTGAAACTTGTTGCTCTAAGTTCTTTATACTTGCTTTTGTCTCTTGTTGGAAAGTTTGTGTACTAGTTGCCAAACTCTTCACTATGTCCTCTAAGGATATATTTGATGAACCCACTTGTTGAGGAGGGTGTTGTGGCTGCCTTGGCTGGAAGTTTTGTGGTGGAAAAGGTGGTATTTGTTGGTATTGATGTGGTTGACTTGGTTGATAACTTCCATGTTGATATCCTCCCCAACCTTGATTGTTGTTCCATCTTTGGTCACCCCGTGGCTGCTCATATCCCTTTTGATTTGACCCAGAAAAGCCTCCCATGGCTTTTGCTTCTTCATAATCCTCATCTTGAAGTTGAGGGCACATGTCGGTTGGGTGCCCCACTTGAGTGCAAATACCACAAGGGCGGGGTGTGGGTTGCACACCCTAGTCTTTAGCTAGCATCATGACCACTTTTGTAAGATCGGACAATTGAGCTTCAATTTGAGGAGTTTGGACTTCCTTTAAACCTCGGGGTGCATCCGTGTACCATTCTTCATCATGACTTGAATGCTTAGAATCTTTAGCCATGTTCTTGATTAAGGTGTAGATTTCGGTTGGATTCTTGTCGGGTAAAGACCCACCACTGGAGGCATTAAGAAGCCTTCTCTCCATTGGATTCATGCCTTCAATGAAATATTGGAGAAGTTGATACTCGGTAATTCCATGTTTAGGACAATAGGCACACGGTTTCTTGAATCTCGCCCAATATGTGTGAAAAGCTTCTCTTTTGTGTTGCTTGATTCCAATGATTTCCCTCCGTAGGGCTGAAGCTTTCATCTCCGGGAAGTATTTGTCCAAAAAGAGTCGTGCAAGATCTACCCAAGTGGTAACCGTCCCCGGTGGGAGGTCATAGAGCCAGTCTTTTGCTGCTTCTTACACCGCGAAGGAGAATGCCCTAAGCTTGATTTGATCCTCCGTGACATTGTGTGGCTTCATGCCCACACACACCACATGAAATTCAGTGAGGAACTTGTGAGGATCTTCATTTTCCAGGCCTCTAAAGGTTGGGAGTAAGTGGATGAGCCCGAATTTCAGTTCTAGATAGGTGGCTGCCGGATATATGATGCAAAGAGGTTGTTGAGTAACCTCTTTCCTCGACCATTGACGGAGAGTTTGCTCGGGTGGTGGATTTGGAGGTGGATTCCCTCCATGGTTATCTCCCATGATGTGAGTAGTGGTTGAAGTTTCTGTGGGTGTAGTGTTTGGGATATTATAAGTAGGTGAAGATGGTAGAGTGGTATGTTTGGGTGAGGATGGTTGAGATGAGAGTGATAGGATTTCTGTTTCTGATGCGGATACACTTGAGAGGGGTATGTCCTCCCAAATGTTAATAACTGGAGGGGTGGATGATGAAAATGTCCCGGAAACCGGTTGCCTCTTACGAAGCTTGGCTTGCTTCCTTAACTTCTTTGCAGTTTTCTCTATCTCCGAATCAATTGGCAGTGGTGTACCTATACGAAAAGATCTAGGCATAAACAATTAGTAACACCGTGTCCCCGGAAACGGCGCCAATTTTTTAAGGCATGTCAAACCCAACAAATAAAGGGGTACGATATACTCCAAAAGAATCCACTATATTGCACTAAAAGGTAGTACAAGGCAAGCAGGGTCGATCCACAGAGAGACAGGATAATTAGTCTACACCTCTTTGCGCAAGGTACTATGGTCACCAACAGTAAAGAGGGGGGGGGGGGGGTTTAGAATGAAATAATTAAAACAAACAATTAAAAACACAAGTAATGAACTAAAAGAGTGAATTAAATTAAGAGATGGTAAGGACTCCAACCTCATGTATGACAACTTAGCAATGTGATTCCAAAATAACATGATATTTGCTCAGTTCTATCTAAATTGGTACTTGAAAGTGTTAACAAGCTCTAACACTTCCCATTCACCATATTAATTAACCAAAACAAGCTCTTTGATTAACCCTAACCATATTAACCTAATCTAAACACGCTCTTAGAATTAGATTGAAAGATTGCATTAAACTTTATGTGAATGTTCCCAACAACACCCAATACTCCTCACAAGCTCGGGAGCGTAAGAGTGTGTGAATAAGATTTACACTAAATTCATACAATGGAAATCAGTTTAGTGCTTGTTACTTGTTCAATTTCATAAAACAAATACGGATTTTGTAAAAGAGATAACTTGAATGAGCTAACCCTAATTCAAATGGCCAATAAGAATCACAATTAGAATCAAACATTCGATTAAAGCTAAATCAAATTCACTAGATAGAAATTAAGAACAAACATCATTTCATATGATTGAAGTCACTACCAAGAAGTCAAAACATGAAATTGGAGAAACTAGGGTTCTAGCCACACATGGCTAGAACAAGATCACAAGAATAAAAGATGGAAATAATGTGTAATTACAACTTACAAATAAGAGAAATAATGTTTCCAAATGATAAATGATCAAATCCTTGCAAAAACCTTCGAAATCCCCTCTCAAAATGTGCTCTGATATGTTGTGTGTATCTCAAAATGGCCCTCAACCCATAATATGAAAGATAGGAAAAACTGCCAAAAGTTGGTTTTTGGGTCGAACACGGCCCATGTTAAAATAGGCTAAACTGACACGACCCATGTTCAGCAGCCAACACGGCCCGTGTTGATTTGCACTAAACTGACACGGCCCGTGTTCAGCATGGTCAACAACTCCCATTTTGGTCAACATGGCCCGTGTTGATTTTGCAGTGTAAATCCAACACGACCCGTGTACCCCTCTGACTCCGAATCCAAACTTGATTTTTCCAACTTTTTCGTTCTTCGCCCGATCATTCCGAAATCTTCACCAATGCTTCCCGGCACCTCCCAAAGCGCATTCCAAGCTCCGGTTTACCTGAAAAAGACATGAAAGTGTGCAAATAAGGTTATTCTAGAGACTAACATGAATATGATGAAATGCAAGAAAAATGAAGAACAATTATGCTAAGTAGATGCATGAAATTAGACTAAAATGTGTGCAAAAAGGTGCACAAATTGCACCTAACAGCTACCCTACCCACTCTGGCGGTCACCCTGAAAGGATCGATGTATCGGGGCCCAAGCTTGCCCTGTTTCTTGAATCGGATCACCCTTTCCAAGGGGATACCTTCAAAAGGACAAAGTCTCCAACCCGAAACTCGAGCTCGGATCGTCGCCGGTCTGCATAACTCTTCTGGCGACTCTGGGCCGTCAGTAACCTCTGCCTGACCTGCTGAATCTGCTCGGTCGTCTTGAGCACTATCTCAGTGCTACCCATCACTCTCTGTCCCACCTCTCCCCAACAAATAGGAGTCTAACACCTCCTCCCGTATAAAATCTCAAAGGGAGGCATACCAATACTCGAATGGTGGCTGTTGTTGTAAGAAAACTCAGCCAAAGGTAGGTATGTGTCCCAACTCCCACCGAAATCCATAACACATGCTCGAAGCATGTCCTCGAGCGTCTGGATCGTCCGCTCACTCTGCCCATCTGTCTGTGGGTGGTAGGCTGTACTGAAGTGCAGTCGCGTACCTAACTCCTCATGAAACTTCTTCTAGAACCTGGAAGTAAAACGCACATCCCGATCTGACTCTATCGAGATCGGCACCCCGTGCCGAGATAACACCTCTCTCACATAAATATCGGCCAATTTCTCTACAGAGGAGCTCTTATTAATAGCAAGAAAATGAGCACTCTTCGTCAATCGGTCCACAATCACCCAAATCGCGTCAAATCCACGCGCAGTCCTCGACAACTTGGTGATGAAGTCCATAGAGATCTGTTCCCACTTCCACTGGGGACCTCCAAAGGCTGCAATGGACCGTGTGGACGCTGATGCTCTGCCTTGACCCGACGGCAGGTCAAGCACCTCTCGACTACGCACGCAACATCCCTCTTCATGCAAGGCCACCGGTAATCTCTCTTCAGGTCCAAATACATCTTAGTGGCCTCGGGATGGATTGAAAATCTCGATTTTTGCGCCTCTTCCATCAGTATGCTACGTGCTCCTCCCGTATAGGGCACCCAAATCCGCCCTCTAAAGGTCATAAGCCCTCGGCTATCCGTCACAAACTCAGATACCTGCCCAATCACCCACTCCCTATTGTGGTTCTCTAGTCTCGTGGCCTCCGCCTGGGCCTCTTGAATGGTATCCAACACCGGATTTACCACTGTCATCTTAATGCACACATCTCGAATCGGGGCACTCTCCGCCCTGCGGCTCAGGGCATCGGCTACCACGTTAGCCTTGCCCGGATGATACAGGATCTCACAGTCGTAATCTTCTACCACATCCAACCATCTCCTCTGACGCATATTCAGGTTGGGCTGATCCATCAGATACTTCAAACACTTGTGGTACGTGTATATGGTACACCGAACCCCATACAAATGACTCATTATGCATGGTTGCTATGTTAGTGATCAGTTAGATCAGTATCCTGGTTATAGGATGGTTGCTATGTTAGTAATCGATTAGATTGGTATCCTGGTTATAGGATGGTTGCCATGATTAGTGATCTGTTAGATCTGTATGGCTATCTGTACTTGCTAGCTAGCGTATGATATGTATGTGCACATGTTTTTTGGTCTGGGGGATTGGGTTGAGGCAGGTCCTACTTTGTGCTATAGGCCAAGATACCCAGGGCGGACCAGATAGACTGCAGACCCGGTTAGGGCATACTAGTCCGACCGAAGGCCCGACGAGCGGTCCGGATAGGCTGAAGGCCTTGAGAGGCAGTTCAGATGTATCGATGGCTCGAAGAGCAGTCCAGATAGACTGATGGCCTGTGAGACGGTCCAGTCAGACTAATGACTCATTATGCATGTTGTGTTTGTTTCTATGATATGGCTATATCTGTATGGCGTTGGTATTTTGGGGGAACTCACTAAGCTTCAGGCTTACAGTTGTTGATTTTGTTTCAGGTACTTCTGATGATCACGGGAAGGTGAAGGCGTGATCGTGCACCTCCTTATATTTTATGATTTGATTCTGGGATACTCTGACACTAAACTATTTTGAAAACAACTTTTGTAATAATTATTGGTTTTGAAATGTTTTAAAAAGTTTAAATTTGGCATGATTTTTGTGGGTGTTACATTCATAAGTCTTTCCATGTCTCCTAGCTTTGGAAATTTTTGTTAAATGATTCAAAAGTTGTTCCTTTAGGTGACATTTAGGTAGATGAGCGCATGAACTATTTGGAGAGATCGGTAGCCATTTTGGACATAAAAACGAGAGCCTTGCGCAACAAGGTGGCGACCTTGGTAAAGGTTCAGTGGAAGCACCGGAAGGGTTCTGAGTGGATTTGGGAGCCCGAGGAGGAGATGCACACTCACTATCCATATTTATTACTGCCACGGATTTCGAGGACGAAATCTGATTCAAGCGGGGGAGAATTTTAGCATCCAATTTCAGGTATAATCTTTATTTGAGTTGAATTGTTTAAATCTTAAATTTTGATGAATTATGGTGACCACGACGTAGTGATGATGGCTCACCACGGTGTGGCCTTTACATTATTATGGATCGCATTCTCGATTGACCACGACATGGCGAAGCAATGGCCACAACGTGGTGGCTGTTGGGGCCCAAAACCCTAGATCCCCGGGACTGAAGCCCTATTTAAAGGCACTAACTTCTAGGTTTGCCTCATTTGCCAACCTCTATCATCTGAGAAACCTTCCCTCCCAAACCCTAGCCTCTATATGTGTGTATCGAGTTATTGAGCTTCTTATTGTAAAGGTTGAAGGAATAAGGAGTCCCTTTGTTGCTTAAGTGCTTGGTTCCAGCATAGATCTGCCATCTTCAGTGTATTTCTAACCATTTGGAGGTATAAAGCTTCTACCATGTTCATTATTTCATTAAATCTAGCTTAGGTCTCTTTATGAGCTTTTTTGTCCAAATCTTCATGTTGTTGGAGTTTGAGTGAAATCCAAAACCCCTTGATGCATTCTATGGCTTATGTACCTTGGTGGTTGTAAGAAATGTTACTTCCATGACCTAGTTTGATACCCATGCACTCGGTGTGTCCATTAAGGACTTAGGTTTTGAGGTCTTGACTTATTGGGATGTCTTAATGGATAAAGTTGGAAACTTTATCCATCAAGACCTTTAGAAGGACCATATCTAAGTTTTAAACCCTAAAAATTATGGGCTAAGGGCTTAATCCATTTAGTTGTTTTAGTCACTTCTGACGACGTGGTCTTCTTCTTGCCAGGATGCGGTAACGGGTTTCACCGCGACTGTTTTGTCTTGTATCTGCTACGACGTGGTCTATGGTTGGACATGGCGCGGTAGCTGGCAGTTGAATTTGACCATTGACTTTTGACCAAGTTGAGTTTTGGTGAGCTTGAGGGATTTAGGTTGTAGACCTAGGATTTATCTTTAATTGATGTATAGTGTAAGGGCGAAATATGTTGTAATTAGTCGAAGGATATTTTGCACTCTTCGTATGATTTGTAATGTATTTTACTAAGGCTCTTTAGATTCGAAGCTTAAGTGTTTTATGCCTTAGTATATTTTTTGTACGCTTTCTGTTTCCTATAAATAGGGACATTTACTAGAGTTAGATAAGAGTTTTTGCAGACCTGTCTTTGTACTCTGTAAACATTCGAAAGCGTAATAGAGCTGAAACAAGATCATATTTACATCCGATGTTCAATCTTATTTTCTGAATTCAATTCAAACTCTGATTCGTTTTGTTACTCGATTAATTAATTCATCAATTGGTATCAGAGCAGGAATCACTCATGTGGTCTAATTTTCATCTATTCAAAAAGTTTTTGAATCAACTTTTTGGTTCAAAAGATTCCGCACTTTTTGATAGTGAAAAATTGTCTAGATTTTAGTTTGTGATTCGATTCTGCGTTTGAATTGTTGAATCGAGTGTACGTCTTGTAATTCCGATCTTATTCAACTAGTTTGTTCTCAAATTTTCTTTGAAAATTCTCAAAATCATTTTCCGTACAACAATGGCGAGTTTCAATCTCAATTCTATGACCTCGTTTTCTCATTTGTTAGGATTATCGACCAAAATTCCAATGCTAATTCCTGAATACTATGATCAGTGGGCTGATCGTATGCAGGATTATTTGAATGGTCTTGATGAAGAATTGTGGTCATGTATTTCTGGAAATGTCAATCCTCCGATGAATGTTCAAGCAATTGGATCATCTTCTGCAAGTTCTGAGGTTGAAAATCAAACAGATCGTCTGAAGAAACTGGAAAAAGAGATGTATGAGGGAATTGCGAGGAGCTTTACCTCCAGTTGTGTACAATTATGTAAGAAGTTGTACAACAGCTAAGGAAATCTGGAACAATTTAAAAGAAAATTTTCAAGGAAGTGAAAGGACGAAAATCAATTCAGTCAAACAATGCTTGGTTGAGCTGAAAGACTTCGGACAAAAAGAAGGTGAAACAATTGAACTATACTATGACTGTATGAACGAGTTAATATACCGTTGCAATCGCTATGGAATCACCAGGACTTTAATGGAATTCAATCTTATCTTTGTGATGGGTCTTCGAAAAGAATGGAGAAGTGTGAGTATGATGGTAAAGAATCAGCAAAGTTTTGATATATCATCTCTCAATGATCTGTACAATCAGTTGAAGACACACGAAAGTGAGGTTAATGAAATTGCTGAAGAATCGAAGCTGAGTTTGGGAGGTCCATTGGCACTTGTGTCCAAGATATCTGAGAAAGAAGATGAAAGAGGTGAATCTGAGGAAGAAGAGGGATTCATCATGAATTCTGATGATGAGGCAATAGCATTTTACTCAAATAATCGTGTTAAGAAATTTTTCAAAAAGCCGTTCAATTCGAAGGCTAAGTTAGCTGAGGTGAAAGGAAATGTTGTGAGTAAAGCTGTTGTTGAGGAAAAGAAGAAGGTTGAGAAGAAAGATTCGAAGGTGTCTAAAGGGAAAAGTGAAAAGAAATTGAAAGGTGATACTGGAATAGATTGTCATTATTGCAATGGTGCCAATCATCTTGCGAATGATTGTATGCTCAGAAAGAAGGATGAGAGGAAGAATAAAGTAAAAGATGAAGCTTATTTCGCAGAGAAGCTTGAGGAGTTTCGAGCAAAAGCTAAGAATTTGTCGCTGGTAGCTAGGGATGAACAAGAGGAAGATGGAACATATCAAATCTGGTCATCTGGATCAGATGATGATGAGATGAGGAATCCTACACATGGAGCAATGTATGCGAAGATGGAGGGGGATTCAGACGAAGAAGAATTCGAAGTGAAAGGAAGATGTTTCGTATCCAAGGCAGCAGGCAAATCACCAATGACGACAAAGGTACGAAATATTCTCGAATCTTTTAATATTCCTAAGCATGCTTATGATTCTGAACTAATATCTTTTGATGAGTCAGTCACTTATTTTGATTCAATTGTTGTGTGTGCTAGTAATGAGGCCAACAGGTTGTCCATGGAGTTATTAGAGACCAAAAAGAGATTAGACATGAAAATAAGTAAAGTTGATTGTTTAGAATTACAAATAAAGAACATTATGTGTGATATGGATACTTTATTAAATGAAGTCAAACTTTTGCTTGCACAAAGAAATACTTACTGTAATTCAGCTAAGAGATTGTATGGCAAATTAACTGATTTACATCATTCATGTGAGATAAGTAAAGAACAACATAGAAAATTACTACCTTTTCTAGCATATGAAAGAGCTAAGGTAGATAATGTTTCGTATGATTGTGAGAAGATAATCGCTGAATTTGACAAAGTTCCTGATGATAGATATAAATATGGAATTGTCAAAATTGATGAATGTCTTGATACGAATGAATTAGTCAACATAGTGAATGATACTTTGACTAAATCTGAACAAATCCAAATTTTGAAAAAGACTGAGAATTCAACATCTAATTCTCAATCTAATTTTGCTGATATTGAAGATGATTCTGACAATATTAGTGAAATTAGTGATCTTGAAGATGTTGATTGTTCTCAGTTGTCTATTGTTAATGTTGCATCAACATCTAAAGGAAAAGAAAAAGTTAAGGACTTGTTGGTTAAGATAGAAACTGATATACCCTCATCTTCGAAAGTTTGTGATTTGGACTTCGTGGACATCAGAGATAGTCAAACTGATGATAGTGATGATGAAAAAGAAGTGAAAATTTCAAAGAAAAAGAAATCATCAAAGGAAGAAGAAATTCCTCGAATTGTGGTTGATCAAGTGTATGGTGATACACAAAAGTTCGAAAAGGTGATGAATGAACAAGGTGCTCACTATCTTGAAACGAATACTGTGGTTTATCCAAATTTCAAATGTACAGATGATGTCATATTTCCAAATCAAGTGTTCGTAACTACTGGAAATGTTGAGAATATCAAACCAGAATTAAAGAAGCTAGTTGAAGAAGATAATTTGAAAACAACAGACGAAGGGTTCTTTGCAAATCAAAGCACTGTTGAAAACAACCTAACAAAGAATTCGTACGTTTTTCAACGTCAAAAACCACAAAGAAAATGGGTTGAAAAATCAAAAATTGAAAAAGAAGTTTCAAAACCAGTTGTTGTGAAAGATGAAAATGTTGTCAAACTAAATTCTAAGGAATTCAAAGAACAAATTGACAAATTTTCGAAAGAAAATAACATTTCAAAAAGACAAGCTAGGAAGAAAATATTTTGGCAGCATATTGAGTCTCAAAAGACATCAAATGAAATAACAAAACCTGTTAAGCCTGTAGATTCAGCCAAATTTTTAGACAAAAAGAAAAATCCCGCTCAAACAAATAAATATTTGTCTGAATCAAAATCATCTAAAAATGTTTTCAAAGCCAAAAATTTGTCTTTTTCGACTTCATATCAATCAGATTATTCACGATCTATAGTGAATAAACAACAAATGTTTTCGAAAGTTTCAAACACATCTTCTAATCATTCCTCAAAAGCCAAATTTTCCTCAATAAATTCAAAAGTAGATTTCATTCCTCAAAAGCCAAATTTTCCTAATCACACAAAGAAACAAACTTTGAAAATTTCACGTGAAAAAGGAATAACTTCAAGGAAGCATATTGATCATTGGCTTGAGGGCAAAGGAAAAATATATCAGTCGCGTACATTTTCAAAGGAGCAAATTCACGAAGCCTATGAGAAGTATGTGAATACTTCATCAAATGGAAGTTCATCTTCTAAGGATTCGAACATATCAGTCAAAGCATGGAGACCAGTTGTGAAAGCAAAGAATGTTCAATCACAAACTCAGAATACGAAGGGTAATATTAGTGAACATCCAAAATCATCAAAATCTTATGTTTCAATTCCTTTAAGTGATGATGTGAACTTAATTTAAAGTTTCAAAACCATGGTTTGTGATTGGGTTAAATGTTCTTCATTACATTCCAAGTTGAAATCTAATTTCCAAGGACCCAAACAGCCTTGGGTACCTAAATTTTTCCACTGATTGTAGGTACTATGTGACGAGCAATACGATAACAAGTGGTATATTGATAGTGGTTGCTCTCGTCACATGACTGGGAAGAAGGAGAATTTACGAGATTTTCAAAGCCTAAAGAATGTTGGAGTAGTGAAATTTGGTAACAATCAAAAATGCCAGGTCAAAGGTTATGGAAAGATCACGAATGGACAGTTCGCAGTGAATCGTGTTGCTTATGTTGAAGGTCTTCAACATAACTTGATAAGTGTTTCACAACTTGTTGTGGGCACTGGCAATCAAGTTCGTTTCAACGAAGAGGGAAGCACTATTTCGAATGTCAACACAAAAGAAGTTTTGCTTAAATCAAAAAGGAAAGGTGACATGTTCACTTTGGACATCAATCCGATAATAGGCAAACCTGCTGTATGTCTTCTTTCGAAAGCTTCATCAGACATAAGTTGGCTTTGGCATCGACGAATTTCACATCTCAACTTTCGAAACATCAACAAACTTGTTGTACAAGATCTGGTAAGAGGATTACCTGTACTTAAATTTGATAATGATTCTTTATGTGCAGCTTGTGAAGTTGGCATGCAACATAAACAAGGGCATCCGATTACGATAGATTCAAAAATTGTTGAACCACTGGAGCTCTTACATATTGATTTGTGTGGTCCTTCGACAGTTTCGACACTCAACAAGAAACGATACATTTTAGTAATTGTTGATGACTTTTCAAGATTCACGTGGGTTTATTTTCTCAGGCTTAAATCTGAAGTTGCACAAATCATGATTGACTTTATCAAAAAGATGGAAACAATGTTAAAGAAGACTGTTCGAAGAATTAAGAGTGATCATGGACTGAATTTAAGAACAATGTTCTTGATTCATTTTTGGTGGACAAAGGAATTTCGCATAATTTTTCGTCTCCATATACACCACAACAGAATGGTGTAGTTGAATGAAGAAATAGATCTTTATGCGAAGCGGCAAGGACTATGCTGGCATATGCGAATCTTCCACAATACCTTTGGGCTGAAGCAGTATCAACTGCATGTTTTACTCAAAACAAATCTTTTATTCATCGACGTTTTAATGTCACTCCATACGAAATTATCAACAATTGAAAACCTAATGTGAATTTTTTTCATGTTTTTGGATGCAGGTGCTTTATCATGAATCTTAAGGACAATCTTTCGAAATTTCAAGCTAAAGCAAATGAAGGGATTTTCTTGGGATATTCGCATAATTCAGTTGCATATCGTGTATTGAACAAAAGAACACGAAAAGTGGAAGAAACTTTTAATCTTACATTTGATGAGTACTATATTAAACAAACTGCAATGTATTTTGAAAATCATCCTATTCTAAAAGAAATACCAGATGACTCTGAGCCTTCACAAACGTTAGATATTGATTATGATTTAATTTTTCGTATTTCAGATCATGCTGTTGATGCTGAAATTAATGCCAATGATAATCATCTTCCTGAGTTAACAAAGCTAACTGATGCTTCAACATCAACTTCTCAAAAGCTAGGCGAAAGTATGCAAGATAATCCAGTTGAGGGGGAGCTCTTGGATTCAAACACTCTTGTTGAAGGGGAGCATTCTTTCGAGGGGGAGAATGAGAGATTTGATGTTGATGTTGAGGGGGAGCATAATGTTGAGGGGGAGCATTTATAACATAATGAAAATGATAATGATTTTAATGATGTTTGTTCCGTTGCAGGCTCAGAAAATGATGATATATACGAAGACGCACCTTTGGACTTTGATCCAACATATCCTCCAATGGAAAAGTGGACAAGAGATCATCCGAAGGATCAAGTAATTGGGAATCCGTAAGAAGGTGTTTTAACTAGAGCTCAACTTCGTGTAAAGAATGAGGTATTGAATGCTCATCAAGAATTTTGCATGTTCAATGTTTTTATCTCTAAAATTGAACCAAAGACAGTTAAGATTGCAATGGAACACTCAGATTGGGTTGTTGCGATGCAATCTGAATTGTCTGAATTTGAACGAAACAAGGTTTGGAGACTAATTCCTAAGCCTGAAAATGTTTCGATTGTCGGGTTGAAATGGATTTTCAAAAACAAAACCGACAACGATGGAAATATCATTCGAAATAAAGCCAGACTTGTTGTTAAGGGATATTCACAACAAGAAGGAATTGACTATGAAGAAACTTTTGCCCCTGTCGCAAGACTCGAGGCTGTTCGTATATTTCTTGCTTATGCAGCTCATAAAGACTTTGATGTTTATCAAATGGACGTGAAGTGTGCATTTTTAAATGGAGATCTTGAAGAAACAGTATACGTGGAACAACCCCCAGGTTTTATTAACGAAGAACATCCTGATCATGTTTATATTTTAGATAAGGCAGTTAATGGGTTAAAACAAGCACCAAGAGCATGGTATGCAACTCTTACTTCATTTTTGAAGCAATCTAAATTTAAACAAGGATCAGTTGACCCCACGTTATTTCGAAAGAAAGTTGGGAATCATCTAATGCTTGTTCAAATTTATGTTGATGATATTATTTTTGGCTCAACTGACCCTGCCTTGTCTAAAGAATTCGAAGATCTGATGAAAAGTAAGTTCGAAATGAGCATGATGGGAAAAATAAATAATTTTCTTGGACTGAATATTCGTCAAAGCAGAGAAGGAATTTTTATCAATCAAGAAAAATATACAAAGAACCTGCTTGAGAAGTTTGGATTGACAAACTGCACAAAGTTACGAATTCCAATAGTAACTGGCATAAAGCTAACACCTTCGTTAGAAAAACCTGCTGTTGACCTAACACTTTATAGGAGCATGATTGGTTCGTTACTTTATCTTACAGCTAGTAGACCTGATATCATGTTTTCTGTGTGTAATTGTGCTAGGTATCAGTCAAATCCACGAGAACCACATCTCACTGCTGTGAAGAATATTTTTCTTTATCTCAAGGGAACAACTTCGTTAGGATTGTGGTATCCTTCGAAAACTGGGTTCTTTGTTCAAGCCTATTCACATGCAGATTTGGGTGGTTGTAATCTTGATCGAAAGAGTACAAGCGGTGGATGTTAATTGATTGATGGCAAATTGGTGAGCTGGCAGTCGAAAAAGCAAATGTGTGTATCAATTTCAACGGCTGAAGCAGAATATGTGGCTGCCGCTGCTTGCACATCACAAATTATATGGATCCAAAGTCAATTGCGTGATTATGCAATTAATATGAAAAAGATTCCATTATATTGTGATTCACAAAGTGCAATAAGAATTTGTCATAATCCTGTGCAGCATTCGAAGACTAAACATATAGCTCTTCGTTATCATTTCATCAAGGATCACGTGGAGGATGGAAACATAGAAGTACATTTCGTGAAAACAACTGATCAATTAGCTGATATTTTCACGAAACCTTTAGATGAAAAATCCTTTGTAAAAATTTTAGAAGGACTTGGAATGATCGATGGAAATTCTGTTCCATGTGAAAAAGGAGAATGATGGTTGACCAGGAATGATTCAGAGGCGCTGAATGAACGACAAAGCAATAACAGTCAACGTTGAGAGGTTACTGTTCATAGTCAACGCTTCGACCCCTTCGAATTCGTAAATTTATCATTTTTTTAAGGGTTGATTCAGAGGTTACTATTCATAGTCAACGCTTCGACCCCTTCGAATTCGTAAATTTGTCACTTATTAGGGGATGATAAAATTTCATGTATTTGCAACAAGTACATTTTGTTTTGATTTTCGAAAATTTCAAAAATCCAAAAAGATTTTCGTTTGTTTTGTCATTTAATTTTCAAAAATTTCAAAAATCCAAAAAGATTTTCGTTTGTTTTGTTATTTAGTTTTCAAAAAATTAAAAATCCAAAAATATTTTCGTTTGTTCTGTCTTTACTTTCGAAAAATCAAAACAACAAAAATATTTTGTTTCTTATTTCTTTTTAGTACTTTGTTGCAGATATTCGTGATGATTCACAGTGGATCATGCTTGCAGTTCTAGGGCCAGGTACATTTTTCGTACGAATCGATACATTTTTCAATATCTTGAACTAGTTAAGTTGTCCCTAGAAGCATGCTGCTGCATGTTGTCCAAAGCCTCCAATGACTCAATGTGTGTGTACGAAAGCCTTAATGAAAATTTTCATACGAAAATTTCTTCCCAATAAGGCTTATATTCACATTAGTCTCTGAGCTACCTGACTCTTCTCACAATGAGTTAAGAGTTTACTGTTTGGTCCAAATATAACAGAGTTACATTTCGTGTCTTATATCAATCTTTTTCACCCAAAAAGTTCTTACATGCTCACACACGAAGACATATGTCCGAGAGGTCTCTGATCAAACTCATCGAGACTTAGACATATCAAAAATCTGTGTTTATGATCTAACATCATGAGACCGTGATGAAAGTGAAACCCAATTTTCTAAACTTTTAAGGAATTGACGGGGAACTTTGTTCTAGATTTTCACGAACCATTTGGTTCAGTATCAAAATTCGAAACTCCAAATGATATTCATTTCATATGAGTGGTCTTGATCAAACATTCGAAACCCATGATGTTTGTTACACAACAAGATCCAGCACAAATTTTTTCTTGAATATGATTTCCGTGTGAGTTTCATTTGAAATCCAATGTCACTTAAAATTTTTCAAAGAAAACTTGTCAATGACTACACTGGTCAAACAAGTAATTTCTGTTACAATATATCACCTTATGTTTAGGATGACATGTAACGAAATTTTTTTAACAACCCACGAAGCCTTATAAAAGAAGCCCTTCGATACTTATCAACAAGTATTCGATTGTATTTCACGGGAAACTACACAAGCTGTTGATAATTTCTCTTAATGATTAATGAAGCAATCTTTGCCCGGGATTTTATCTGCCTTCATGTCAAATTAATATTTTGACATCACAGTATCCCAAATTTTTCTTATCTTTGTTTCTCGTCTAAATTCTTTGGAACACTGCACTCACAAAATCCTAGAGGTTCTGAGTAATACCAACTCAGGCTGATGATTTCAAACATCTGGCATATGACTTCGCTTTTCATCCCAAAAGTGAAAGAGCCTTACTTCCATCCGAAGGGTTCTGACGGTTACAATTCTCTTGGGGATCACAATACAGGCTGTTTTTAATGACGTATGGTCTTCTGTCCGGTTTTCAAGGAGACGTGACAGCTACTTTTTGACGCATGGCTACTTTTACGTAGTAATGGTCCGATTTTCAAGGTGCCACGTCAGATCTCATTAAATGCACATCCCGCTTCAAATTCAAACTTCAGGGTTACATATAAAAGGGGATTTAAGGGTCAATTATCAGTTTACGCGATCAAAAAGAAAAATTCCCAAATTCTCTGATCTTCAAAGCTTTCAAACCCTAACAATGGCGACTTCTGTTCGTGTTGATGCTGATCCTTCTCATACCACTGATGATGTCTCTTCATTACCAATTATGAAGATTCAAGGAACTAACTATCACTTGGAGGGTGATGTCTCTTGTCACACCCCCGAACCAGACGACGGAAACGTCCGATGGCTCGCGTGACTCAAATTGAATATCATCACAATGATTATACATGAAACACAACATAAACTTCACCATACATCAATACATTACAACTGACATTGTTCACATCAAGTACATTGTCTAAATATTACATATCCATAGCATAAATTGGTGGAGAGTTTTCAAAACATAACATCCTAACATACTTGGTATTACTCTTCAGCTTACCTGTTACCTGAGAATACAAGTTATTTTGAAAACGTCAACATATGGAATGTTGGTGAGTTCATAAGCAGGGTTGTGATAAAAAGGATGTGTGTAGTTTATAAAACCCAGAAAATCCGATATTTTCTGAAAAGACAATTGTTTATACCGAAGTGTGAAGATCCATAAGTTGGTGCATGAATGATTTCAAAACGTGTATAAATGGGAAGTTTTGTATTATAGTTATTGAAAATACAAGCGAGTGGTGTTGATTTCCTCAAAAAACCCGATGTTTTTCGATAACATAATATAATTCTTTCAAATTGTTATACCGTCGCACGAGTGATTTTGATTACTCTTCCTTGATTACTCGGATAGTATTGGATTTATTTATTTATGTGAGTCGTTATAACCATGCATGATAATGACTAGTTCGTATGTCTTGGCATTCTAGCGGACGCCGGAATTGATCTTAAGATTTTGTCACCCTAGACTGGTCGAGTCTAACTGTAGCGAACAGCTGAGGTGTGGGGGAGTCACCCTCGTATAGATCTATACACAAACTCTCGCTCTCCTTCCAGGAGACTTTGATTATAACTACAGACTACGAACGACCCTTAGAGGTGTCGCCCGTTATTACTCACTTAATCCAAACGAAATTGATTACTATTGATTAACGACCTGTATTTGTTTACTTGAATTGAAGGTAAGCCTAACAAACGAGGAGAAGAGGATTACAAGGTCCTGCTAATTACGTGTGTTATTTAAGGTTGTTGGGTATACGAAGGACACGTTGGGCCATTTCGCATTTGATTTATTTGGACCTTACTAGCAATGCTAATGGGCCACTGAGGCCCAATAGCACTTGAAAGCCATTAAGGGTCCCTTAAACATGTAATTGGGTCACAGGAGGCCCAATAAACGTTTATTTTTATCGTTGGGCTCAAAAGTTATGTTAATGGGTCACGAAGTCCCAATAAGCATGATTTGAGACTTTCAAGCCCAAAGATTTGAATATTTACTTGTTTTAGGTATAATATAATTGTTGGAAAGTTTGATTGAACGATTGTTAATTTCGTATCGGCACGAGGCCGGTTGGTTGTTTATAACGATATTTGGAATTTTACGTAAATTCATCTTTCCATTTTCATGAGTTGTAGTTTGGTATTTTTTTCACTCAAATATCTTCATAATAAAATAATTGGATCAAAATATTGGTTTGACCCTTTTCAGCCCTTCTTTAATAAAAATGACAATTTTAGTCCCTTATTTTAAAAAAAGACATTTTAGGCCCTTAAACCATTTTCTTTACATTTTTGACCCATAGACTTGTTTAAGTGATGTTTTTAGTTCAAATTTTACTCTTTGGCAGTTTCAGCCCCTCCAGTAAAGAGTTTTTCAGTTAAAGTCCACACTTTTCGCAACTTTTACAATTTTGCCCCAAAATCCAAAAAGTTTACATTTTTAATCCTTGTTTGGAAAAAAATCATTTTTACCCCTGAATTAGTTTTTTTTACCCTTTTTACCCCCTGTTTTGAGAAGTTTACCATTTCAATCCCTTGAAACTTATATTTTTCGTAATTTTTGGCTCAATGGGCCGAAAAGCCCAAAAATTGGCCCATTAAGCTACAAATTACATTTCTAGTCCTTTAAAGAGTATAATATTCATAAAAACATTTATTTTTACTGTTTTGACTCTTTTAGTCCTTAAGGAAACCGTAAATGACAAATTTCAACCCAACTTTTGTTTATTTGACAATTATAGCCCCAAAAATGAGTTTTTATGTTGCATTATGTTTATTATGACTTTAGATAGAAACTTTTCTTGACTTGTTCAATGAAAAGTATATTAGATCATGTTTGTTTCCTCTCTTGTGCCATAGATCTCGAGATTTCTTCCCTTTTTGTTACATATTTACCACATAAACACATAAAATCACACATACATACATGAAATCATACATAACATACACATACACATAGATCTACACATTTTACTTGTATTCTCCCCCATAAAACTTGTGAAAACCAAAAATAGAGGGGTATGAACTCACCTTGAGTTTGTGGGTTCGGTTTTGAAGAGAAATGGAATAGTTTGATGTTATTTTCGGCTTTAGCAAGCCCTCCTTGAATAGACCTCGAACTTATGGAGGTTGTTCTAAGAGTATGATCACAAAATGCTTAGAATGAATGATCTTAGCATAAAAATGAAGTTATACAACTTATAGGTGTAAGGACTTACCAAGGGAAGATGAGTTTTTGGTGGAAACCTTCTTGATCCACCTTAGATCTTCGAAAATTTGTGAAGGAAATGAAGACTTTCTAGAGAGAGTGAGGTTGAAAGAAGTTGGTGTAATGTGTGTGTGTGTTGTGATCTCGGCCGAGAGATAAGAAGAAGAGAGAGAAAGAGGCCTTGATGCATGTTGGATCATACAAGCTTGCATCGAAGTATGGGATGCAAAGGCTTTGTTATTTGTTGTGTAATATGGAGGTGGCACCTGATGGGTTTTGAGCATTCTAACACTCCTAAGTGTACATGCAACCCTAAATACCTTGGATCTATGTTTTCTCTATTATACATGCAAATATGATTATCCAAGGTATTATCCTAACTAGCATACCAAAACATTGATACTAGGATACTAAAATAGATAGAATACATACCTTGTTGTTGTTGCTTGACTCCATGAAGCTTGAGAGCCTAGTGCCCCAAGTGTGACACCTCAAATGGTTCACACAACATCATGAACTCTTGGAATAACCATGAGAAGAAGACATACATGTTCAAATCGGCTAGCCCTCAAAATATGTATCACTAGTGCCAATTTCTTGAACTAAAGGGGTTCTTATATAGTGTGGCTATTAGGGTTACACCATGTAACTCATGACTTTACCCATTCCTTATGCTCCATGGGTTTTAACCTCCATGGAGTATCCATGGATCACCACATTGGTTAAACCCAACATAAAGGAATCTTGGATTATAAGCCCACATATATAAGAATGAATGATTTACACAATCAATCCCCATATATTTAATTAGTCTCTTTTTGATCACTAAATTAAGTCCAAATTAATTCTTGATCAATACTAATTAAATAACATGATTTCATATTAATATATTAGAACTTATAATATATTAATATGTCATAAAATGTCTTTTCCTCATAAACGGTCTATCCAAATGTTCCGATGCCATGCAACCCAAATGGACCATGCCGAGTCGGGTCAAGTACATACCAATTATAGTTATGGACTTAGACACTAATCCAACAGTCTCCCACTTGGATAAGTCTAAAACTATTATTGCGTATGACTTCAGGAACCAACTGGCAATCGTAGCTCTCAAAAGCCGCTGTCGAACTCTGACCTTGTAGATGAACTCTGACCTTTGTCAATGACTTGTCCATTAGATAAGGGATCATATATTCCTCCATTCTAGATATCATATGGACTGCGACATGGATTATAATCATTCTCTCTGTCCATTTGTTGTTTCCCGATTTCCGATTTATGACGACTGACTAATTGAACAAATCAAATCAGTCCTGGCTTGGCCGAGCACTTCCATTTGTCATCATCAAATCATCGAGGGGCCCACAGATATCGCTTTTATCCCGAAGGTAAAAGGATTGGATAAACTTCGACTCATATGGCTTGTTCTACTACTTGTTGAATCATACACAAAGGCACGTTTTATAACACCGAGTTACCGAATGCGTTTTCGTGCAATCAATGTACAACCAACTCATAGTAACAACTCATATCTCTAGGTTTGAAGAATATAAGATATTATCGTCTCATGATCACTCGTGATAAAATCCATGAAGTGATCCCAATGAGCGCGGGTTGAATCCAATACTCAGAACTTATGAGCACTCATGAATGTTGTATCCCCTTGTCCAACATCTTAGACCTCTACAAGCCAACCCATGACAGTCTTGATTCATATCTACTTCTAACATATGACCGATTGTGGATAGTTTGAATAACTTAGTCAATCAGGAAGAACGACCTAGTTATTCTGGAAGTCAAAACATGCAAAATGAAACACAATAATAATAGAATCTAATATGGTATCAAAACCTATGAACATAAATAAAACACCTTTTATTTATCACCATATGATTACACATTATTCATTGTATACTGTTTCAGCTATCAACTTTATTCTTGAATTTAAAACAATAGTTGTCCCATGCTCCAAGCATGTACACTATGTTTTCTAAACACTAGTCATGCCATACACCAAGTATGCATACTATGTTTGTCTATGATCTTCACTTTGTGAATTAGATCAATTGAACATAACTCCAATGATCCTCTTTCACAGTCCCAAATCCTTACTGCAAATGCAAGAATTCCAAATTCATGCCATTTACTGAAATCTGTTAGATTCTAAACTTATATGCATTGATCCTCCTGTAATGATTATGCACAGAGTCAGAAAGACTTGACAACAACCATTACAGAGCATTCCAAAGGAGATCAGCTCCTTGGAAATATCCTTCTTGCATTAAGTTTCCTAATCTTACACAGATTGAATAATTTCCAACTTTGAAACATTTCCATATTCCATTTTGACTATCACTTCTGAACAAGAGTTGCCTCCTTACAGATTATGTCAATATGGTCCTTCCAAAATTATCACTATACTTCCAACTGTCCTTGAGCAACCAATCTTTGGTAAACCTTAGATTGTCCTCGACAATTGCTTAATCCTTTTAGTCATATCCAGTTCTAGACCTTTTCCCTTCTTAATGCCCCAGGCATTTAGAAAATTTTAGAATGGATAAATATAGCACATGTAATCGATCCTATATCCGAAGCATATGGGACTCGAGTCATGATGTCTCACATAAAGACTAAACCAGTCTTTTGCTATAACATTTCCATTTCTATTTGCCAAGTTCTCATAATTCATATTATGAAAAGGGATGCCGTAATCATAATCGAATTTTAGAACGCAAATAATGGACCCATATATAGAATTTCCTTATGTTGAGTCATTCCAACATGAAATTCATATATATATCCTTGACTAAATACGACTTAAAACCTCAATCTAAGCTTTTAAAATTGAAATGAAGTATAATTTTCTCTCCCTTAATTATAGCAAAACAACTTTTTCAACCCCTGCAGCCTCACGAATTGAAACTTTTGTTTTCTATAATTAACATTGCTAACTTGCAACCTTTATCATAATTATCATGCTCCCACTAACATGATGATTATTAGCATAACACTTATGCTCCCACTAGCTTTGACATGTAATCAGAAATCAGCTGGACTTCTAGAAATCAATACTTTATTGACTTTCTTAACAAAGTTCAGATTTCTGATACTAGATTGCTTTGATAAAACTTTATCAATATCATACACCTTATCTTAGATAGCTCACAGGTGTGTCTAAACAATTTTAAGAACTATAAAAAGGGATGTCGTAATCATAGTCTCGATTGTTTAGACCTTTACCACTTCTCACAAGTCCATGTTAGTGTGCTGGTTAACCACACACGCTCCACTAACGACTTTGAGAATGCAAATATCACAATTGCTATCTAGCTAAAATCTACTTAGTGAAAGTGTTTCCTCACCATCATTTTCATGAATCGGAGAGAAAGCTTATGACACTTAGATTTTATGGTGTATGAGTTCCTATCCATATGAATTTTGTCAAAACCATAATCACAAGACAAGGTTACTGACAAATCCACACTTATATGGATTAAACTTGTGCAATCTTAAATTCTTGCCATTTGGCAGCTCAAGGGCCTGCCATTGCTTCCAAGTAGCTGTGCAACCAATTGAGAACTCTCAGAACTCCTATGCAAAGCCAACTTGAATAGGCACAGACATGTCGACACGATAGGTTATAAACCTCAAGTCGTGTGCTAGTGAAGAACTTCAGGTTTTATTCTTGATTAGTTCTTGAGACTTTCAAGACCTTTAAGACTCCCACTGTCCTCTTGACATATAAGACTTTCTTGTCAGATATTCAAGAGATAGTGTGGATTCTAATCAAGACAAACACTTCACACAATTGGCCTTAGTTGGTCTTTGTTTTATCCAAAACATCACAACTTACCAATTTCAAATGTACAAGAGTAGAAAACTTTTACTCTTACATTTGACAAGTGTTTTAAACCTTCTTTAAGACATGTCACTCAAGTTACAATCTTAGAGTATAACTCTAAGAATTGTTTTTGGAACGAAGTATAAATCATCTTCTTGATTTAACCACTTCAACAATTCATAGCTCCTCTTCTTAGCTACCAGAATGCACTTAGAGGATGAATTGTGATAAGGTCTCTTAATCATTAAGATGATTATATAACATGATACTAAAGTAATCTCCCATCTTTTCAGATTTGAGAAACTTTTATCTTTCTGCCTAAGTTGATTCTTCTTATTCGCTCTGCCATACATTGAAACCTTTTCCAATGTCTCAGAATTACACTTAAGCTTGTAAGTATAACCATATTTACCGAATTTTAGTAAATAATGACGAATAGTCTTAACGATTATTTGTGGTGGGCTTGATCAGTGCACAAGAATGTGTACTCGATCCTTTACTTGACTCACACATCCATGTGAACAAGTAGTTAGTCTTAATTTTTCCAATGCTTGAAAGTTCTTATTCATCATGCTATACAACTTGCATGATTCCAAGTTTCTATACAACTGAAACTTAGGTGATGAGAATCTTTCCTTATTTGGTAAATTTAGACACTACCACAAATGAAAGAATCAAATTCATATTTCCACTCTTGCTCTTAATGGAATCTTATAAGCAACAAAATTTTTCACAAATGCCATTGTAAGGATATTTTAAAATAAATAAAATCAAAAAAAAAATTCTTTTATTTTAAAACTTTGCGGAAAAACTATCCTTACAATGCAAAAGCACATGAAAACTTTGTTGTTATTTATTCCTAAGCAATATATCATAACTCTTAAGAAGTAGCTCAAGAATCCGATCTTCAAACTATGCGATAGAAATCCATCTATGCCATCAGATTCAGCATATTCTTTCTTTAAGTTTCTTCACTTTTTCTTTGATTCTTAAAACATCAACATGTGACCCAGTCACATCATGTATCAAGAATCTCAGAATAGAAACTTAGCAGAGTTAGATAGTGGACTTTACCCGAAGTAGAGTCAAACTTATTGACTTTAATATCCTTAGGTAAATTTGGTAGCTTCGCAACCAATGCCCCTTTCTTTGGCAATAGACCCTTGATAATGGGACTATCTCAGACTTATCTGTTCTCTTTACCATTTGGTCAACCGAGTTGACTATGGCCGATCCCTTTCCATTGGGAAGAGAGAGCTTTACTGGATATCGAATGTCATCATTGTCAATGTCCATAAAGTTTTAGGAAGTTGATCTTAGCAAATAGATAAGATCATTAAGGGTCTTGTCATAGTCTGTTTCATAGGAGTCCCAAAGGAACTCACTATGTGACTTAGAAAATAGTTGAGTCACCAACTTTCTCAAGACTTTGACACCCAACTCTCCCGGCTTGTCAATATCTGACTACATCTCCAAGATGTGATCACATATAGACCTTTGCTTGAGTGACCTTAAACTTTTCAGGAACTTGTGGGTTAGGGAGAATAATTGGAGGAGCTGAAAGAAGTATGATTTCCATGGGACATCATCTTCATTTAGGAAAGCTTGTTTCAAGAGATTTGGGAAGATCATCTTTTGGGAGATATTCAAGAGAGTTGATTTAAAGTCCTTAATATAACACCTAATATGAAATATTAAGGCTAGGACCCAACAACCTATTTATAACTGGAAGAGGGATGCCGTAATCCAAGTTATAAAATAGTTGAAGGTAGGTAAATGACGATTTACCAATTTCCACCATGAAAAACGAAATATAATTAAGTTTTAATTGGATTTGAAACTCCTAGATCTTTTGAGATACATTGAACTTTCAATGGCATGTTTGAATCTCGATTGTGCCCTCTCAAGTTTGTGACTGGGATGCCGAGGATCACAAACAAGGTGTGAATAACCATGCAAATTGACTTGGTACCCTTAACTTTATCACCTAATCGATGTGCCGGTTAACCACACACGCTCCACCGATCTATAATAGAGTCAAATTACCCTTTGCCACTCTTACTAGTCCTTAATAGTGTGCCGGTTAACCACACACGCTCCACTAATGACTTGGTAAGGTACAAAGTGTAATTTCATGGGTTAGCACCTTTTCACATTTTCCTAAGTAACTAAGATTGGGAATGTACAAGTGTTTAGTTACTTAGTAACTATCATTAATACTTTTAATGAAGGGAGAATTATAGTCCTTTCCTACCCGTTCGGCTAATGACCCTCCACCAGTCAAGGAAGCGGTGGGTGAGAGTGGACACCCATTAAACTGCCATTTTATAGGCAGTAACCTTATACCCCCCTTATAGACCGGCTTCGTGAATGAGGCCTACTAACGGTAAGATTGACTTTATCTTATACATATCTATATAATTAAAATTATAATAATAGTATAAGGGTTTGAATTTTAACTTTTAAAATTCTAAGGGCTAACTTGGAATTAAAGTATTCATAAGAGAAAACTTTTCAAATTCCAAAACTTGAGGGCAAGTTTTGAAACTATTCAAAACTAATTAATTCCATAACTTATGTGTTTAAATTAGTTTTAATTAAAAAAACTCTTCAAGTTCCATAACTTGAGGACAAGTTATGGAAGACTTTAAACTAATAAAAGAATGTAACTTTTCTTTATTTTGTAACTTATGGAATTAATTAAGGTTACACATTTTATTACTTAATGAAGTGACTCTTGAACCTCCATAACTTGAGGACAAGACTCTTCATTTTTGTAACCATTACCAACTTTTATGAGTTTTATTAAACTTAAATGTGACTTTTCATATAACTTGAGGACAAGTTACAAAAACACATTTTAGAATCAACTCTTAGATTAAAATGGATTGAAAACACATAATCAATTAACTTTTCTATTAATCTAAGCAACTCATAAGAACAAGATAATTCAAATCAAACTTTTTCATGTAATTAGCCTAATCACTAAACTAATACAAAACATGAATCTATTGATCATTATCTTTGAAATTGGATTAGTATGAACATTACCACATCAAAAACAGGATTATAGGTTCAAAAACAGCTTATGGTAATGTTCTTAGTCCATTTCTAGCCAAAAAACTCGAAGATATGCTGTCAGGGGCTCCTACTCGTCGAGTGTATTAACCTACTCGATGAGTAGGATGATTTTCTTCATGGACTCGGCGAGTTCATTAGTGGACTCGGCGAGTCCAGTGCCCAGAATGCCCGAAATTCGACTTTTTCAGCATTTTTCAGCAATTTGCATCAAGTATAATTGAAAACAAGCCTAGGCTCTGATACCACTGATGGGTTTTGAGCATTCTAACACTCCTAAGTGTACATGCAACCCTAAATACCTTGGATCTATGTTTTCTCTATTATACATGCAAATATGATTATCCAAGGTATTATCCTAACTAGCATACCAAAACATTGATACTAGGATACTAAAATAGATAGAATACATACCTTGTTGTTGTTGCTTGACTCCATGAAGCTTGAGAGCCTAGTGCCCCAAGTGTGACACCTCAAATGGTTCACACAACATCATGAACTCTTGGAATAACCATGAGAAGAAGACATACATGTTCAAATCGGCTAGCCCTCAAAATATGTATCACTAGTGCCAATTTCTTGAACTAAAGGGGTTCTTATATAGTGTGACTATTAGGGTTACACCATGTAACTCGTGACTTTACCCATTCCTTATGCTCCATGGGTTTTAACCTCCATGGAGTATCCATGGATCACCACATTGGTTAAACCCAACATAAAGGAATCTTGGATCATAAGCCCACATATATAAGAATGAATGATTTACACAATCAATCCCCATATATTTAATTAGTCTCTTTTTGATCACTAAATTAAGTCCAAATTAATTCTTGATCAATACTAATTAAATAACATGATTTCATATTAATATATTAGAACTTATAATATATTAATATGTCACAAAATGTCTTTTCCTCATAAACGGTCTATCCAAATGTTCCGATGCCATGCAACCCAAATGGACCATGCCGAGTCGGGTCAAGTACATACCAATTATAGTTATGGACTTAGACACTAATCCAACAGCACCTCCCAAGTCAACCTCTATTTCCCTTTATATATATATATATATATATATATATATATATATATATATATATATATGTATATATATATATATATATATATATATATATATATATATATATATATATATATATATATATATATATATATATATGTATGTATGTTGGGCCGAGAGGGAGAGAAGAGAGAAGAGGATTTGAGCCATTTGTGCTTAAGTCCATAATTTGGGCCCAATTTGATGGTTTTTGGCCCAATGGGCCTTTTAGATCAATTCACGGCCCAATATACATCAAGGAATGAGTTTTATGGCCCTTTAGGGCTAATTAAATTTGTTATGGCCCAAGAAGAGTATCTTATTCCATTCTAGGCCCATTATGTCCCAAAATATTAAAATAAAAGAAAGTGGGTCCAATTAGAGCCCATATAAGAGTTCTAAGCCCAAAATAGTCAATTTGGAAGCTTATTGGTCCATTAGGCCCAATAAGAAAATCCTAGTCCAAAATAGACTTGAACCGGAATTTTTAAGGTTTACACCCTTTGTTGACTACTTGAATGTTTGTGTAGAGTATTTGATGGGATTTTGTGATCATTGAACAAGCATCATACATGTTTTCCAAGCTTTAACTACAATGTTATCTTTGTTAAGGGTTTTACAAGGTATCAGAATTCCTGGTTGTGACATCATCCCCCCGTTAGAGGGAATTTCGTCCCGAAATTCTTTTTAAAGCTAAATTTGAGAATGCGAGAATAGGTGATGGTACTTCTGCTTCATCTGGTCTGCGCATTCCCATGTGAGTTCTGGTCCGCGCCTCGCGTTCCATCGAACTTTCACAACCGGAATGCGACTTTGCTTAGTGCGCTTCACTTCCCTGTCCATGATTTCGACTGGTTCTTCGATGAACATGAGATTCTCGTTGATTTCGATTTCTTCTAATGGAATGACGAGAGTTTTGTCGGATAAGCACTTCTTTAAATTGGAAACATGAAACACGGGGTGTACACTGCTGAGCTCAGCGGGTAGCTGCAGTCTATAAGCCACTGGACCGATTCGGGCAAGAATCTCGAAGGGTCCAATGTATCGAGGGTTTAGTTTTCCCCGCTTCCCAAAACGAATCACCCCTTTCCAGGGAGAAACCTTTAATAACACCCGATCCCCGACTTTAAATTCCAAGGGCTTTCGCTGCTTATCGGCGTAGCTCTTCTGTCTGTCTCGTGATGATTGCAGTCGGGCTCTGATCTGAATTATCTTCTCGGTCGTTTCGCGTATGATTTCCGGTCCCATTAATGCATTGCCTGATGTTTGTCCTCTTGCTAGCTGAGTGTCACCTACCTCAGCCCAACACAACGGTGATCTACATTTACTCCCATACAATGCCTCGAAAGGAGCAACATTGATGCTTGAGTGATAACTGTTGTTGTACGAGAATTCGATGAAAGGCAAGTGGGTATCCCACGACCTTCCAAAGTCTATCACACATGCGCGAAGCATATCTTCTAGCGTTTGAATGGTTCGCTCGCTTTGACCATCCGTTTGTGGGTGGTAGGTAGTGCTCATGTCAAGTTGTGTTCCCATAGCCTTCTGAAGCGATTGCCAAAAGCGTGAAGTAAACCTACTATCTCTATCTAAGATTATAGATATTGGCACTCCGTGGAGTCTCACGATTTCCTTGATATAGATCCTTGTCAAACGTTCCATCTTGTATGATTCTTTTATTGACAGGAAATGAGCGGATTTTGTCAACCTATCAACTATTACCCATATGGTATCCAAACCATCAGTCGACTTGGGTAGTTTGGTCACAAAGTCCATAGTAATCCTTTCCCATTTCCACTCAGGAATTACTGGTTCTAGCAATCCCGAGGGCTTCTGATATTCCACCTTTACTTTAGCACACGTGAGGCACTTGCTAACGTAAGTGGCAATTTCTGCCTTCATGTTAGGCCACCAATTATGTTTCTTGACATCCAAGTACATTTTATCTGAACCCGGATGGATGGAGTATCGTGTCTTGTGGGCTTCATTCATGACTACTTCTCTGAATCCCCTAAGTTTAGGGACCCAAATGCGGTTCATGAAGTAATATGCTCCGTCTTCCTTCATTTCGAAATTATTTTCCATTCCACGTAACGCTTCGCTTGTTTTGTTTTCTGCCTTCATGGCATCGAACTGGGCTGCTCTGATTTGCGAGGTCAGGTGGGATTGGATGGTTATCGAGAGAGTCTTCAAACAACGTCGAGTATTCTTTTCGACTCAAGGCATCAGCTACTACGTTAGCTTTACCTGGGTGGTACTTGATTTCACACTCATAATCGTTCAGCAGTTCAACCCATCTTCGTTGCCTCATGTTTAACTCCTTTTGATTTAAAATATGTTGGAGACTCTTGTGGTCAGTGAAAATGGTGCACTTCGTACCGTAAAGGTAGTGCCTCCAAATCTTCAAGGCGAAGACCACAGCTCCTAATTCAAGATCATGGGTTGTATAATTCACCTCATGTGTCTTTAGTTGTCGGGACGCATAAGCTATCACCTTCCCACGCTGCATAAGCACACAGCCTAAACCTTGATTCGACGCATCGTAGTAGACTACGAAGTCCTCCGTTCCCTCTGGTAGTGATAATACTGGTGCACTGCAGAGTGCTTACTTCAGAGTACGGAATGCAGCTTCTTGCTTATCCGTCCATTCAAAGGGTACACCCTTTTGCGTAAGCAAGGTAAGTGGCTTGGCTGTTTTGGAGAAGTTCTGAATGAACCTCCTGTAATAGCCTGCGAGACCTAAAAATTGACGAATTTCAGTGGGTGTCGTTGGGATCGCCCATCCTTTGATGGCTTTGACCTTAGAAGGATCCACATGTATCCCTTATTGACTAACAATATGACCTAAAACGTTCACACTACGGAGCCAAAACTCACACTTAGAGAGTTTTGCGTATAACTTTTAGGTTCGCAGGGTTTCTAAGATTTGTCGGAGATGTCGGCTGTGTTCCTCTTCACTTCGAGAATAGACTAGGATATCGTCGATGAAAACGATGACAAAGTTGTCGAGGATTGGTCGGCAGATTCGATTCATTAGGTCCATGAATGCGGCAGGGGCATTCGTTAGACCGAAGGGCATTACGACAAATTCATAATGTCCATAACGAGTTCAGAAGGCGGTTTTGGGGATATCCTCCTCCCGGACTTTGAGTTGGTGGTATCCGGATCGCTGATCTATCTTAGAGAAGTAACTTGCTCCTTGGAGTTGGTCAAATAGATCGTCGATTCGCAGAAGTGGATAGCAATTTTTGATAGTGAGCTTATTTAGTTCCCTGTAGTCAATACACATCCTAAAGGAACCGTCTTTCTTCTTAACAAAGAGAACCGGAGCTCCCCAAGGTGAGAAACTGGGTCGGATGAATCCTTTGTCCAAAAGTTCGCTGAGTTGGCTGGACAGCTCTTGCATTTCTGCAGGAGCCAATCTGTAGGGCGATTTGGCGATGAGTGTAGCTCCTGGCACAAAATCAATTCGGAACTCGACTTGTCTTTCTGGGGGTATCCCCGGAAGATCTTCAGGAAAGACATCCGGGAAATCGCAAGCCACAGGGATGTTTCGAATATTGACCTCTTCTTTGGACTTATCCACTATATGAGCTAGAAACGTCAAGTCCTTCTTTCATAGATACTTATGTGCCTTAAGACACGAGATAAGACGAAGGTTCGTGCTGGGTTTGTCTCCGTATATAATTAGGGTTTCGTGATTTGGGAGGTGAAGGCGAACGGCCTTCTCGTGACACATAATTTCAGCATGGTGGAGGCTTAACCAGTCCATGCCGATAATCACATCAAAAATCCTAATGGATACAGGCATTAAGTTTATTTGAAAGACGTGATGGTTCAAGGTCAGGGTACATCCGATGTAGATTTCCCCAGTGGATTCTGTTTTCCCATTAGCCATTTCCACCGTAAAGGTTTCATGGAGCTTTTGGGGTTGTTGTTTTAACAAGTGTTTGAACCTATTACTCACAAAGATTCGTTCTGGCCCGGTATTAAATAGGATGCATGCATAAGTGTGGTTTAGGAGAAACGTACCAGTGACAACAGCGGGATCCTAAACCGCTTCTCCCTGACCCATGGTCAGCACTCTTCCTGTTCCTCCATTCCCAGGGTTGTTGTTGGGGCAGTTTCGACGGAAATGCCCAGTCTTTCCACATCCATAGCAGGTGTGGCTTGGTCCTGCATTGTTGCCGCTGTTGTTGGTGTTGTTGTTGTTGTTACGGTTGTTGTTGTTGTTGTTGTTTCCTTGCTGCTGGTTCTGGGGAGGATAGGTCCTGCAATATTTTGCCGTGTGACCCTTTCGATTGCAACTGGTACAATGCATCTCCCTGCATTCGCCATTATGATGGAGACTGCACTTGTTGCACTTTGGGAGATTCCCGGAATACTGCCTAGGGGCACTAGGAGTAGCTGAGACTGGAGCATGTGGTGTAGAGGGTACTTGGGTGGTTGCAGCATTGACTGTTACTGTTTGTTGCTTCTTTGACGACTCTGAGCCTTGTCGCCCTTTTCTCTTGTTGTTCTTTCCCTTCTTGTTGTCACTCTCCTTCTTGCCTTCAGTTTCCACTAGCTTCTCGCCCTTCTTGTTGTTGTGGTCGTACAGTTTCTTGGCCAACCTCTTGGCACTATCGAAGGTTTCAGGATTTGCAGCTATCACATTTCCTTGAATTGGGGAGGTTAATCCCCAGATGAATCGTTCGATTTTCTTTCCCTCTGAAGTAATCATGCCAGGGCACAACAGTGACAGTTCGCTAAACCTTGATATGTATGCATCTATGTCAGAGTTTCGGACGGTGAGATTCCATAACTCTTGCTCCATTTTCTGAATTTCGCCTCGTGGGCAGTACTCAGCCATCAGCATTTCTTTCAACTCCGCCCACGGCATGGCGTTGGCTACGGGGAGAGTCATGGCCTCTACATGTCCATTCCACCAGGTGAGAGCCTGGTCAACAAATGTGCATGCGGCAAACTTCACCTTCATCTCCTCGGGGCATCTCGCATATCTCAAATACCGATTTCACCTTTTCGATCCATCTTTTTAGTGTTATCATTCTGCCCGTGCCATTAAAGGTTCGCGGCTTGGCATTGGTGAAATCTTTGTAAGAGCATGTCTTGGTAGGTCCTTGATTTATTCCATTGTTCGAACTTCCAGCCCCTTGTCCATTTCCTCCACCATTGTTTCCTTGGTGGATTTGCGCCATGGCTGCAGTGACCGCAGCAGATACAGCTGCTTGGAATGCAGCTGAGTTGACTTCGGGTGGGGTTGGTCCAGGGTTTCCACGGGTTGGTCATTGAGGCATCTTTCTGTCATGAAACAGAAAGATGTTGAGTGCCTATGATTTTTGTGAGATTGTGGTCCTATAAACTAGGTGTATTGCATGTACTTAAGTAGTTTCACATGTTAACATACAATCATGAATACATAACACATAACAGATAACATCACAATATAACACATATATTTTCCATTAATAATATCCGTACTTTGATACATGAAAATTTTCTCGAAGGAGCGTACATAAGTGGTGCAAGTTCGGCAGCATAACGACTCTATGAGTAGTGTAATCACTTAAACATAGAGTCGATGGTACATAGAATAGATCATATAAGCATAATACTAGAGATAGATATAACTAGTCCTAACACTCTAAGGTGCGCTCGACGGCGGCAGTGAGGTCATATACCAAAGTGTTGTGCCAACAACTGGCCCATCTCTGTCATTTCTCCAATGACTTCATCTCTTTCCTGGTTGGCCTGCACTGCTCGTGCTTCCATGACGAATAGCTGTCGCCGCAGAGCGGCAATCTCAGCTTCCGGAGAACGATTCTCTCTTGTGGAATTTCCTGGTGGGGCAAGGGGTTTCTGCTGTGTCTCGCTGGTAGGTGGTGTGACGGAATCCTCGTCTGAGTCTTGTTCTTCCTCCATGTCGTCATCGGTCCCATCAAACTTGTAGTCTGTGTCCGTGTACTCGTCAGGCCCCATGCCGTGTGCTCCCCCCTGATCTCCCTCAGGCTCATCCTCGATCATCCCGTGGGCCACTAAGACCTGATTAAACTGAATGCCCTGGTGCTCCCCTTCCATAGTGACAGAGAGGAGGTATATGAATAAACTATTATTACTCCTAAGATGTTTTAATTATTGTATAAAATGAGTTGATGTTCTCTTCTTGGTAACAAAGGGGTATGTTTTTAGGTTTACCGACCCTCGAGGTTTCCCCGGGGCATGTAATAGTTGTACTTCGGAGAAAATGTAGTTGATCAGGCTACATTCACCCCTTAATACAACTAGGAACAGTCCCGACTTAACCGAGATGTCAGTATTATCTTATTTGATTTGGTATTATGTTCTTTTTCCTATATCGTACAAGTAGAGATGTTTTATCGTTGTGTTTTATTTGTTTTGTTCAGAGTTGTTTTAGTCCCACTTTGGTTTATAGTTGCATATCAATGTGTGGTTAGATATGCCAGTTCACTATAAACAGAGCTCTGATACCAACCTGTCACACCCCCGAACCAGACGGCGGAAACGTCCGAGGGCCCGCGTGACTCAAATTGAATATCATCACAATGATTATACATGAAACACAACATAAACTTCACCATGCATCAATACATTACAACTGACATTGTTCACATCAAGTATATTGTCTAAATATTACATATCCATAGCATAAATTGTTGGAGAGTTTTCAAAACATAACATCCTAACATACTTGGTATTACTCTTCAGCTTACCTGTTACCTGAGAATACAAGTTATTTTGAAAACGTCAACATATGGAATGTTGGTGAGTTCATAAGCAGGGTTGTGATAAAAAGGATGTGTGTAGTTTATAAAACCCAGAAAATCCGATATTTTCTGAAAAGACAATTGTTTATACCGAAGTGTGAAGATCCATAAGTTGGTGCATGAATGATTTCAAAACGTAATGGGAAGTTTTGCATTATAGTTATTGAAAATACAAGCGAGTGGTGTTGATTTCCTCGAAAAACCCGATGTTTTCCGATAACATAATATAATTGTTTCAAATTGTTATACCGCCGCACGAGTGATTTTGATTACTCTTCCTTGATTACTCGGATAGTATTGGATTTATTTATTTATGTGAGTCGTTATAACCATGCATGATAATGACTAGTTCGTCTGTCTTGGCATTCTAGCGGACGCCCTCGTATAGATCTATACACAAACTCTCGCTCTCCTTCCAGGAGACTTTGATTATAACTACAGAACGAACGACCCTTAGAGGTGTCGCCCGTTATTACTCACTTAATCCAAACGAAATTGATTACTATTGATTAACGACCTGTATTTGTTTACTTGAATTTAAGGTAAGCCTAACAAACGAGGAGAAGAGGATTACAAGGTCCTGCTAATTACGTGTGTTATTTAAGGTTGTTGGGTATACGAAGGACACGTTGGGCCATTTCGCATTTGATTTATTTGGACCTTACTAGCAATGCTAATGGGCCACTGAGGCCCAATAGCACTTGAAAGCCATTGAGGGTCCCTTAAACATGTAATTGGGTCACAGGAGGCCCAATAAACGTTTATTTTTATCGTTGGGCTCAAAAGTTATGTTAATGGGTCACGAAGTCCCAATAAGCATGATTTGAGACTTTCAAGCCCAAAGATTTGAATATTTACTTGTTTTAGGTATAGTATAATTGTTGGAAAGTTTGATTGAACGATTGTTAATTTCGTATCGGCACGAGGCCGGTTGGTTGTTTATAACGATATTTGGAATTTGGTATTTTTTTCACTCAAATATCTTCATAATAAAATAATTGGATCAAAATATTGGTTTGACCCTTTTCAGCCCTTCTTTAATAAAAATGACAATTTTAGTCCCTTATTTTAAAAAAAGACATTTTAGGCCCTTAAACCATTTTCTTTACATTTTTGACCCATAGACTTGTTTAAGTGATGTTTTTAGTTCAAATTTTACTCTTTGGCAGTTTCAGCCCCTCCAGTAAAGAGTTTTTCAGTTAAAGTCCACACTTTTCGCAACTTTTACAATTTTGCCCCAAAATCCAAAAAGTTTACATTTTTTATCCTTGTTTGGAAAAAAATCATTTTTACCCCTGAATTAGTTTTTTTACCCTTTTTACCCCCTGTTTTGAGAAGTTTACCATTTCAATCCCTTGAAACTTATATTTTTCGCAATTTTTGGCTCAATGGGCCGAAAAGCCCAAAAATTGGCCCATTAAGCTACAAATTACATTTCTAGTCCTTTAAAGAGTATAATATTCATAAAAACATTTATTTTTACTGTTTTGACTCTTTTAGTCCTTAAGGAAACCGTAAATGACAAATTTCAACCAAACTTTTGTTTATTTGACAATTATAGCCCCAAAAATGAGTTTTTATGTTGCATTATGTTTATTATGACTTTAGATAGAAACTTTTCTTGACTTGTTCAATGAAAAGTATATTAGATCATGTTTGTTTCCTCTCTTGTGCCATAGATCTCGAGATTTCTTCCCTTTTTGTTACGTATTTACCACATAAACACATAAAATCACACATACATACATGAAATCATACATAACATACACATACACATAGATCTACACATTTTACTTGTATTCTCCCCCATAAAACTTGTGAAAACCGAAAATAGAGGGGTATGAACTCACCTTGAGTTTGTGGGTTCGGTTTTGAAGAGAAATGGAATAGTTTGATGTTATTTTCGGCTTTAGCAAGCCCTCCTTGAATAGACCTCGAACTTATGGAGGTTGTTCTAAGAGTATGATCACAAAATGCTTAGAATGAATGATATTAGCATAAAAATGAAGTTATACAACTTATAGGTGTAAGGACTTACCAAGGGAAGATGAGTTTTTGGTGGAAACCTTCTTGATCCACCTTAGATCTTCGAAAATTTGTGAAGGAAATGAAGACTTTCTAGAGAGAGTGAGGTTGAAAGAAGTTGGTGTAATGTGTGTGTGTGTTGTGATCTCGGCCGAGAGATAAGAAGAAGAGAGAGAAAGAGGCCTTGATGCATGTTGGATCATACAAGCTTGCATCGAAGTATGGGATGCAAAGGCTTTGTTATTTGTTGTGTAATATGGAGGTGGCACCTCCCAAGTCAACCTCTATTTCCCTATATATATATATATATATATATATATATATATATATATATATATATATATATATATATATATATATATATATATATATATATATATATATGTATGTTGGGCCGAGAGGGAGAGAAGAGAGAAGAGGATTTGAGCCATTTGTGCTTAAGTCCATAATTTGGGCCCAATTTGATGGTTTTCGGCCCAATGGGCCTTTTAGATCAATTCACGGCCCAATATACATCAAGGAATGAGTTTTATGGCCCTTTAGGGCTAATTAAATTTGTTATGGCCCAAGAAGAGTATCTTATTTCATTCTAGGCCCATTATAGCCCAAAATGTTAAAATAAAAGAAAATGGGTCCAATTAGAGCCCATATAAGAGTTCTAAGCCCAAAATAGTCAATTTGGAAGTTTATTGGTCCATTAGGCCCAATAAGAAAATCCTAGTCCAAAATGGACTTGAACCGAAATTTTTAAGGTTTACACCCTTTGTTGACTACTTGAATGTTTGTGTAGAGTATTTGATGGAATTTTGTGATCATTGAACAAGCATCATACATGTTTTCGAAGCTTTAACTACAATGTTATCTTTGTTAAGGGTTTTACAAGGTATCAGAATTCCTGGTTGTGACATCTCTCAATATCCAGAAGAATTGAAGATGTTAATCGTTGCTTTGAAGAGCTCTGTTTTGTCTAAGGCGATGTTCAGTTCGTTCTCAGTTCCAATGTCATGGCTTTCTCAAGCAGGATCAACCGCTACTTACAACAAAGCTTTTGATACCATTACTTTCAATCTGGTGAATGACAAAAAGGTCAGATTATCAAAGAAACTCTTTTGCCAAATTCTTGAAATTCCGAATTCACCTCCGTATGTTGATTTCACATTCCCTCAAATCGTACATATGTTTAATGAGATGAGATATCAGCCTCAACTATCCAAGATCAGTGATTTTAAAAAATTTGGTCTTCCAAGTATATGGAATTTCTTATTTGGTATTTTTCTGAGATGTTTAACTGGGAGAACAGTTGGCCTTGATAAAGGAAGAATGGAGGTATATGCCATGGTTGCTGGGCTATACTATGATCTTCAAGTGGATTATTCTACACAATTGTGGAAGGAATTCCAAAAGAGTGTAGAACACACGAATGCTCTTCAAGGTATTTCGTGTGCAAGATACTGGAGCTTGATTTTGCAATATTTTTACAACAAGGAAGGGATTTTGGTACCCAATAATGAGGAAAAAGTTGTTTTCCAATCGTACCACTATCCGAAGGATGTCACAGATAGTGCTGAGGATTTTCCATATGTTGCTCATATTCCTGATTCTATGCTCAAACGAGTTGATCCTTCGAATTCAGTCTTAGTAGCTTATTTGAAAACTATTAATACTACTGTTGAGACTGGGAAATTATTGCCGAGGGAAGAAAAGAAATCTAAACGATCGAAGAAGCCTGAACCTGATTTTTCTGAAAAGAAAAACACGGATTCAAAATCTTCGAAATCTCCAAAGAAGAAGCAAGTTACAGTTGAAGAGTCTGTGGTCCATGAAGTGTCGATTGATGAGACTCAATTAACTGAGCCTGTTGTTGATGAGACTCAAGAGAAAGTGGTTATTCCTTCGTAGACTGGTATGTTTCGTAGAATCAAAAAGATGTCTTCGCATCTACGCAAGTCTCCAACATCTAATGTGGTACGAAAGCCTCAGGTTACATGTCAAGGTGTTTTAATTCGTGAAATGCCAGCGCCTGTTTCTCCATCATCAAAGAAACGAAGGGCTGTAGATATGGCTAAACACAGTTCTAAGAAGAAGAAGAAGCACTCACGAAAGCTTTTGCTAAACACTGAGTCCACAGAAGATGAAGATGAAAGAATTCCAGAAACACCAGAAGCAACTATTCACCAAGATAGTTCCACTTCTGAGCAGACAATTATCATCCCACTCGAAGTTTCGGTTGCCAAATCAGTTCCTGAGGAGGTCCGAACTTCAGGCATCACTGCAAACGTATCTAATACGGATGTAAATGTCATCATGAGTGAAGGAGATTCGAAGAAAGAAGATCTAGGTCATCCTACTTCTGCTACCTTCGAAACTATGGTTTCCTTACCACCACCAATTACTCCAATTACTTCAACCACTGATTCCCCTACATTCGAAAATATTATCAATCAACCCTTTACTTCAATTTTTTCTTCTCAATCCACTGATACACCCAAACCTAATTCACCGGTTCCAGAAACCATTCTGATGGAGACAGAAACTGATAATGAGGGTTTTGGAGGCACATTTGAGGAATTAGCGTTTGATGAAGAAGAAGAAGATTTTCCAGATCATATGCTGATGACAATGAAGCAATTTAAGATTTTGAATAACAAGTTGAATTCTATAATTCAATCTCAAGCTGATCTGGGGGTGGTTCGTCTGTTTCAAGTTTAGAGGTTGATACTCTGTTGAAAATGTTCGAAGCCAGAGTCGTGAGTAAAGTATCTGGGATGATTACAGATTCTGAATCCAGAATTTTGGAGAAGGTTGATCATAGTGATCAAAACAATGAACTACAGATCAATTCTCAGAATTCGAAGTTTGCCGGAGATATGAAAGAATTGAAGAATGTGACAAGGGAAAGGCATGTTCTCTTTGTTCAAGAAGTAAAGAAAGTGAGGGAAGATGTCAATTTGCAGATTCGTGAACTTCGCGAAGATATGCAAAAAGAGATTGCAAGTGTTCAACAAGATTATGCATCTCTGAATCAGAAGGTTGATATTATTTGTGACGCTGTCACAAAATTTGTTAAATTGTACGAAAGTTTGAGTCCTCAAATTACTCAACTTTCAACAATCAAAAATGCCAACTTTTTGGAAGTGATTTCTTTGCTAAAGGAGTTAAAAGAATTATCTGTCAATCCGGTTTCTTCTTCCCTAATTACTCCTAAATTTTTATCTCAAAAGTTCACACAATTCGAAGCAATTCTCCACAAGCAACTGGCTCCTCTTTCTCGCATATCAAGCCTTCTTCCAACAACAGATGCCCCACCTGTTTTCACAGGGGTGCAAAGGGGAGAAGGGAAAACTGGTGATTTGAAGGCAAGTGGTGAAGATGCGAAGGTTGTGGGAAAGTTGTTTTCTTCGAAGATCCCAACAACAAAGCCAGTTATAGCATCTGCTGGGCCAGTTACTTCAACAGTTGTAACAACTATGCCAATTACAAAACCAATTTCGAAAGGAATTGTGATTGGTAGATCCGATGATATTGGTGGGAGTAGTTCGAAAGCAAAGGAGGTGAAAGATGATTCAGCTTTGAAAAATAAAGGGAAAACAATAGTGGTGGAAAAATCGAAATAAGAAAGGAAAGCTGAAGCAGAAGCTGAACTTGAAATGTTAAGACTGATTCAAAGCATAATGACTCAACGTGCTAGTGATCCGAAGGGTATGGATAAAGGTGATCCTTCCAAACACTACAATTATGAAACGATTGAAGCCAAGGTTGCATATAATCATATGTATTCGTTTGAGAAGAAACCAAAGCAGAGTTACTTGGTTACGAATACGGATACAAATCAGCTTGACTTTCCAGTGAATGAAATGATGTTTATCATGCCTCAATTTAAAGCTGAAGGATATTTTAAAGTAAAGGAGGATGGTACTCACATGAAGATTCGATTTCATGCTATTCTAGCAAAAGCTCCTGAAGAAGTTTGGTCATTGGTGAAAATCAAAAAGGTCATAAGTATGAAAAAGGATGTGGTGTTCGAAAACACAGTCCAAAATATCAAATATGTGGTTGTCAGGGCAAATGGAAATACTTGTGATTTTACAATTGCAGACTTTCCATTAATGAACTTGTATGATCTGATACAAGTTGCATTAATTCTGAAAGACAAGTCTTTTTCGTATCTGCAAAATACTGAACCAGAAGAATTTAAGCTTGGAGTTGCTCACATCAAGATCTTCATTGAAAATTATTATGAGTGCTTGGCATTAACTGATGTGGAGTTAGCTACAGCTAAAGGCATGGAAATAAAAGCTCCAATGGCTCCTACGAAGAATCAAGCTGAACTGAAGAAGTATGCTGATGGGGAAATCTGCTTGAAGCCTTTTGGGTTAGTCTTCGCAGGAAAAGACAAAGCTGGAAAAGCGAAACGTTTCTTGTTCCAGGCATGCGAAGTGGAGAGATACGCAACGTCACAATATACGAACTTAATTGTTCGTATGAATCATTGTAAGAAAAACAATGAAGGAGATAAGATAGAGCTTAAGAAGATAATTTCTTGGTACACGGAAATTCGAAGAGTGATGTTGTATTCCATCCAGCTTCTAACAAATTGAGAAGTTCGACTGTGATTACAAAGGGGGAGATTGTAAGGGCGAAATATGTTGTAATTAGTCGAAGGATATTTTGCACTCTTCGTATGATTTGTAATGTATTTTACTAAGGCTCTTTATATTCGAAGCTTAAGTGTTTTATGCCTTAGTATATTTTTTGTACGCTTTCTGTTGCCTATAAATAGGGACATTTACTAGAGTTAGATAAGAGTTTTTGCAGACCTGTCTTTGTACTCTGTAAACATTCGAAAGTGTAATAGAGCTGAAACAAGATCATATTTACATCCGGTGTTCAATCTTATTTTCTGAATTCAATTCAAACTCTGATTCGTTTTGTTACTCGATTCATTAATTCATCATATAGGTGGTTTGTAGTACCAATATTTACTTCTCTGTGTGTTGCGGTGTTTGTCTACTCAACTGTGATGTGCATGCATTGTATGTGTATTGTTATGTGTGGTATTTTGGGAAACTCACTAAGCTTTAGCTTATAGTTTTGGATTTAAATGTTTCAGGTACTTCTGAGGATCAGGGCAAGGAAAAGGCATGACTTTACACATCATCCATTAGCCTTCATGATTTGAGAAATGTTTTTATATGAAACTCTGATTTTGATTCCACGTTGTGAAACATCTTTATGATGTTTACCTTTTATGAAAATGGATTCCACTCTTTTTTAAAAATTGAAAATTGTTACCATGATTTTTGGGACCTTACAAGTTGGTATTAGAGCTCTGGTTTGAGGGATTTGGATAAACACTCATGTTTTGGTCAAAAACTACACAAGTGTTAATCGACCAAATTGAATGAGAGACTGTGATGTTCAGAATATGTAATTACAAATGATAAAGGAAAGTGACATAATAGTTTACAAGGAAAGCCCTTGATTCTTGCTAGGATCTCCAACACAAAACATTGGGAGGTGATAATGATCACCTGCCTTAATGATTTTATTGATATAAAATGGTGATTAAAAGGAGTTCTTAGTAAAAATGAGTAAGTAATTTCACAGTGCAAGCTTAGGTTGTAGAGTCGTGTGTTGTGTGCAGAATACAAGTGTCAATTTATAGTCTAAGCTAGCTAACAATATGTCTGATATTTCCAGGATCCTCTATGACTAGCTTCACGAACGTTATTTGACCAAGTATTACGGGTATTTAGCATAGTTTAGATGATTGTTCGTTGAGAACTGGTCTTCCCTTGACTACTTCTGCACACGTGATAATTATAGACAAAATATGACTGTTATAAATATTAACAAAAAATATTAACAATAATTAGTCGGGATCCTGAGGTAGCCGAGGATCCTGGATATTTGAGGATCCTGACCCTAACAATTGCCCCCATGTTATTCCTGAAAATGTAATGTTAGTTTCAAAAATGTTGAAGGACTAACTTAAATTAAATTTAAAAGAGGAATTTTAAAATTAGTCCTTAATGAATAGGTCTTATCTTTATCGAGATAATCGAGAGATGGTTATATCATCTCTGTTATCTTTTCCTGGCTATAAATGAGGGCTTCCGATTACTCCTATTTTTTACTCTCCCAAGTCGCCATCATCTCATTGTGAAGGTAATCCTTTTTGTTTTTATCTGTTCTTCCGTTGTTTTGTTCCTCGTCATGGCTAAGAAAACTAGTCGCTCTCGAGCTGGCGTTGTTATTCCCTCCGAGAACGATTTTAGTGATTAAGCAATCTTAACCTATGATGAGGTTTGATCCTTTGACAATGAAGACATGGAATCGTTGAAAGCCATTGGGGCTTTCCCTTCTGATGTGGTTTTTCGTCCTTTTGAGGCTATTGTTCAACCTGATTTTGCGTCTCCAACGTGGGTTTGTTTCCCTGAATACCCATTCACTCTAGGTTTAACTTATCCTTTTACTGGTATTATTGATGATTTCTTTCTGTGTACCCAAATCTCCTATATCCAAACTTGTTGGATTAGGTGTCTAAGCCCATAACTATATTTGGTATGTACTTGATTTGATTATGAGCATGGTCCTTTTGAGTTGTCTTCATTCATGCAACTTGATAGGATGACTAGTGGAGAGAGAGAGTAGGATTTATTATATGAATAATAAATTGGTACTCAAAATGATTTTAATAATATATTATAAGATTAATATATTATTTGGAAACCTTATTATTAATTAGTAATTAATCAGAAATTAATTTGATATTAATTTTGGGATTAAAAGGAACTGATTAATAATAGAGGGACGGTTTTGCAAATCATTGATAGTTGCAAAATTGGGTTGTTGGATTCCTTTAAGATGGGGTGGTCGAAATCCACAGGAGGCCCTATAGAATTTCGTCCATGGCCTCTAGAGTAGGAGATCCACGGGCTGCTTAAGCCCTAAGCAAGGTATTAGGGTTTCCACCTGAAAACCCTAGCAGCCACAACTATATAAACCCTCCAATACATGAGGGTTTCGGCCTATGCATTCCAGATAGAAACCCTGACCGATTTCTTGTCTCTCATTGTCATCCTTGTTGTGTTGGGTGTTTGTGACTCCATTAGAGGTGTAACACTTGGGGCACTAAGCTTTCAAGAGTCAAGGTGGTTCTTGTTATTGATACATAACAGGTGAGGTAATGTTCTAACCCTAATATATATGTGAATTTCGAAATTGTATATACTAGATCTAGGGTTATTGCTTTGGTTTTCATATTTGTATGTTAAATAGATAAAAAACTTAGATCCAAAGCAATTAGGGTTGCATGATCACATAGGAATGTAGATATGCTCAAAACCCATCAAAACTATGCTCGTCGTTTGGAGGATCCTCTTTTAGATCGATCTCCTAAATCAGTCCAAGAATATGGACATTAGATTACCTAAGTTGGCCTTCATCTATGATCTTTCTACTTTCGGTTCTTCTCGTTTCCTGTTAAGAGTTAAGACAAACAAACCCCACCTCATTCTGAAATCTAGACAAAATGATGGCGCTTGGAAAGAAAAATATTTCTTTGTGAGATGCGACTAGGTTCTTGGGGGGGGGGGGGGATTCCCTGCCAAAAACATGGATTAAAAAGGGTAGGAAATAAATTTAGATATCAAGGATCCTGAAATTTACTTCCCTTATTTTGTTTGTTTTGATGCAACGTTCAGGTTTGAGGAGCTTATTCCTGCGCTGATGATTCTAAGGACAAGATTTCCAAATTCCTCACACTTCCTGCAGTTGAGTGGTCGTTCAAGCTTGAATATTCCAGTCTTCAAGAGGTTTCCTCCACTACTGCTTCTATGGACACTGGTAATGTTATTTTTCTTGGATATGTCTTTTTAGAGGATCCTGATTTAACAGGGATTTCTGGCAGGTTCTATGACTACCGGGTCCAAGGCCCGCTTTGGTCTGACAGATCTTAAAGATGATATGACCAGTGGTTTAATCAAATTCAAGCAGGAAAAAGGTGCTAATCTTCCTCTCCCCAAGAGATCTCATATAGATCTTACGGTTAAGGCTTCAGGATCCAGAAAACAAAAGACTTCTGAGGCTATAGACTTCAGCTTAGAGAAACTCAGCATCGAGGATGCTCTTAGGAAGTTGTTCTCATTTTCCCAAGCTGTATGTATTATGTGCATAGGCATTATTTATATTAATATATCATACATGTTCTTTCTCATGCTGATGTTTATGTTTCTTCCAGGTCTCCACTCACGTTTCCCACGTCACCAAAGACCTCAAGGTCCGTGTTGATAAAGCCGAGTTTGTTCTAAAAGAGCAGGAGAAGACGTGGAGAATCACCAATGATGATCTTGTCCAAAGGGTGGAGTTGTTGAGAAAAAAACAAAGTCGAAAAGGAGGAAGAGAATCTCGCGGATCTCGAGGAGCTGATTGTTGATGCAAAGACAAGTGCGGCGATAGCTATTCTGCAGGCTAAGATTAAGTTGGTTGAGGATTTGGAAAACGAAAGTTCTTAGGATGTGGAGGGATGGCGCGAGGCGTTGGCCAAACTGATCGATGAGCCTGCTGTCACCAATCAGGATCTTATGCTGTTGTTGACCGGAGGAAGGTAGAAGAAGAACACGACCGATGATGACCAGACTAAGCTCTAGACCTGCAAAAAATTGGTTTAAACAGTTTTTGTTTTTGTCAGTGATGTAAGACAATTAACCTTTTGGCAGGGTTGATATGCATTCCTTTCTTCTTTTGAATGACATGGTAGCATTTTCCTTTTATATCCCCCTCATGGTTTTTCTGTACGGCTGTTATGATATTAAAATCCTTAGGATCCTGCGAGTAATCCTGAAACAGAATTTCTTTAGTAGTTCATTTCTAGCATATTTGAAATTAGATGATTTTAGTTTAGGACCCTGGAAAGTTCATGATCTTTTAACCTTATCTAAAGCACTTTGAGAATAAGGATAGATGGAACCTGATTATCTCCAAGTTTTTTCTTAAGGTTTGAAATTTGTTGAGGATAAATCTCAGTTTAGAAGAGAACTTCTGCCGATAATGAGGCTTTTTACCAATGAAGGTCGATGAGGATCCTTAAGGGCAAGGATCCTTACTGTCAGAGATCCTTAAAGATAAGGATCTCAGGAGAATTCCTCCTTAAGATAACCTGTTTAGGTTATGGACTTTGAAAAAAATTTCGTGTAACACCATAGATTTAATAGATAAAATGTTAATGTTATATTCTAGGGAGGATCCTAACTTGTGATATAATTCATGGGAGAAATCCTTACTTATAACAACATGAAAATGTTACAATTCGATTGTATTCTCTGGGGAAGTTTCCCAACGTGTGATAACATGAAGATGTTATAGATCTTATGTAATTTCTGGGGCAAGATCCCAATTTTTGATAACATGAAAATGTTATAAACCTTAAGTAATTACTGGGGTAGGATCCCGATTTTTGATAACATGAAAATGTTATAAACCTTAAGGATCTCAATTTATGGTTAAAGATAAGAGGGTTGCCAAGCCACTGAATCGTGAAATGATCCCCTTATCCGTTTCCCATTGTTGGATATCGTGCGTTCAAGCGAGGTGTATAAACCTTAGTTCGTTTGAAAGAGGTAATTAGCTCTTTAAACCTTAGAGGGGATTAAGTACCCTTAAGCGTAGGAGAGATGATCATTATCTAGCTTGTGTACATGATAGTATAAAGATTACACCATTGGTATAACGGGGCTTCTCAAGTGTTAAGATATTGAGGTCTTCGTATGTCAAGATCCTCATGTTTCGAGATTTTCATCCTAGGATCCTTGTATTATGAGATCCGGGGGATCCTTGGGTTTCAGGATCTTCGACCCCGAGGGTCCTTCATGTTTCAGGATCATAGCTTACGGATATCCTTAGCTGTGTGTTGTTTTGCATGGAAAACGTTAGATAGGGGTGGGCGTTAGTCTAGTTAACGCCCCACCGATGCTTAAGTTAGTAATGTATTTGAGGAGAAAATAAGTAACAACGGAAATTTTAAGGTAAAGAACATGTGTACCTTGGTTTTGTCGTGGATCAGTCGACCCTACTTACATGTAATATGCTTTGAGGTGTATCGCATTCTAGGATCTTGGTAGAATATCTCCTTCGAGTGTTGCTAGCCAATATGCTCCTTTCCCTGCTTCAGCATCTATGAGATACGTGTTGGGTTTTGAGCATTCTAACACTCCTATGGTGTACATGCAACCCTATAAACCTTGGATCTATGTTTTCTCTATTATACATGCAAATATTAACTATTCCAAGGTTTCATCCTAACTAGCATATTATGAAGCACCTATACTACAAAGTTCTAGTTAGATGACATACCTTTTGATGTAGCTTGATGTCTTCAAGATTTAAGAGCTTAGCCCCAATAGTGTGGAAGCCTCAAATGGAATCACAAATCACCAAAACACCTTGGAAGAACTTGAGAGAATATGTATGCACACTAAAATCGGCCCACTCTTATTTTCACACACTTGTGTCAATTTTGTGAGCCAAGGACCCCTTTATATATTATGGAGGATTAGGGTTACATCCATGTAAACCCTAATACCCATGACCTTTCATTTACATAGGATCCATGGGATAAAAGCTCCATGGACCATCCATGAAAGCTTAGCCCAACCTAAATGAACTTGGCCCATTCCATATATATAAGAGTCCATATTTAATTAGTTCTTTTTGATCACTTAATTAATTCCAAATTAATTCTTGATCAATACTAATTAAATAATATGATTCCATATTAATATATTAGAACTTATAATATATTAATATAAATCATAAATATACTATTCTCAAAAGACTATCCATATAAATTGTGCCGGTGAAATGCAACCCAAATGGACCATGCCGGGTCGGGTCAAGTACATACCAAATATAGTTATGGACTTAGACATTAATCCAACAGTCTCCCACTTGGATAAGTCCAAAACTATTATTGAGTATGACTTCAAAACCTAACTGGCAATCGTAGCTCTTAAAGCCGCTGTCGAACTCTGACCTTGTCAATGACCTATCCATTAGATAAGGGATCATTTATTCCTCCATTCTAGATATCATATGGACTGAGACATGGATTATAATCATTCTCTCTGTCCATTTGTTGTTTCCCGATTTTCGATTTATGATGACTGACTGATTGAACAAATCAAATCAGTCCTGGCTTGGCCAAGCACTCACATGTGTCATCGCTAAATCATCGAGGGGCCCACAGATATCGCTTTTATCCCGAAGGTAAAAGGAATGGATAAACTTCGACTCATATGGCTTGTTCTACTACTTGTTGAATCATACATAAAGGCACGTTTTATAACATCGAGTTACCAAATGCGTTTTCGTGCAATCAATGTATAACCAACTCATAGTAAACTCATATCTCTAAGTTTGAAGAATATAAGATATTATCGTCTCATGATCACTCGTGATAAAATCCATGAAGTGATTTAAATGAGCGCGGGTTGAATCCAATACTCAGAACTTATGAGCACTCATGAGTGTTGTAACACCACTTTTTCCACCAACTTGGACCTCTACAAACCAACCCATGATAGTCTTGATTCATATCTACTTCCAACATATGACCGACTGTGGATGGTTTGAATAACTTAATCATTCAGGAAGAGCGACTTAGTTATTCTGGAAGTCAAAACATGCAAAGTGAAACACAAGAATAAATGAATCAAATATGGTATCAAACCCTATGAATATAAATAAACACTTTTATTTATCACCATACTGATTACTCATTATTCATTGTTTCGGTTTTATCAACTTTATACTTGAATTAAAAACACTAGTTGTCCCATGCTCCAAGCATGTACACTATGTTTTTCTTAAACAATAGCTTTGCCATACACCAAGTATGCACTCTATGTTTGTCTATGATCCTTACTTTGTGAAATAAACCAATTGAACATAATTTCAATGATTCTAATTTCACACTCCCAAATCCTTATCGAAAGATGTGAGAATTTCAAATTCCTATCATTTATCGAAATCTGTTTAGATTTTAAAGTTATATGCACTGACCCTCCTGTAATGAATATGTACAAAGTCACAAAGACTTGTCAACAGTCATTATAAGGTATTCCAATGGAGATCAACTCCATGGAAACTAAGTCTCATATTCAAAGTACATTGCTTTGGACATGCTTCTTGCATTAAGTTTTCTAATCTTACACAGATAACTTCCACCTATGGAGACAACTCCATATTCTCATTTTGACTATCACTTCTGAATAAGAGATGCCTCTTTTCAGAACATGTCAATATGGTCCTTCCAAAATTAGCACTATACTTCCAACTGTCCCTGAGCAACCAATCTTTGGTAAACCTCAGATTGCCCTCGACAATTGCTTAATCATTTTAGTCATATCCAATTCTAGACCTTTTCCCTTCTTAATGCCTCTGGGAATTTGGAAAAATTTAGAAATGAAAAATATTATAGCACATGCAATCGATCCTGTACCCAAAGCAAATGGTACACGATTCATGATGTCTCACATAAAGACATGATTCTAGACCAGTCTTTTGCTACAATATTTTTATTTGCCATGTTTTCAAAATTTGACTATGAAGAGGGATGCCGTAATCATAATCGAATTTTGAGAACGCAATATATAGATTTTCCTTAAGTTGAACCAATCCAACATGAAATTCATATATATATATATATATATATATATATATATATATATATATATATATATATATATATATATATATATATTCTTGACTAAAGATGATAAAGGTCTCAATCTAAGCCTTTAGAACTGAAATGAAGTATATCCTCTCCCTTAATTATAGCAAAACAACTTTTTCAATCCCTGCAGCCTCACGAATTGAAACTTTTGTTTTCTATAATTAACATTGCTAACTTGCAACACTAACAATAATTATCATGCTCCCACTAACATGATGATTATTAGCATAACACTTATGCTCCCACTAGCTTTGACATGTACTCAGAAATCAGCTGGACTTCTAGAAATCAATACTTTATTGACTTTCTTACCAAAGTTCAGATTTCTGATACGAGATGCTTTGATAAAACTTTATCAAAATCATACACCTTTCCTTAGATATAATGCATGTGTGTCTAAACAATTTCAGAACTATGAAAAGGGATGTCGTAATCATAGTCTCAATTGTTTAGACCTTTTGCCATCTGCTTCAAATCTACTTGGTGGAAATGTTTCCTCACCATCATTTTCATGAATCGGAGATAAACCTTATGACCCTTAGATTTTATGGTGTATGTGTTCTTATCCATGTGAATCGTCAAAACTATAGTCATAAGACAAGGATAATGACAAATCCAAACTCATATGGACTGAACTTATGCAATCTTAACTTCTTGCCACCTGGCAGTACAGGGCCTGCCATTGCTTCCAAGTTGTTATGCAACCAATTGAGAACTTTCAGAACTCCTATGCAAAGCCAACTTTAATTGGAATGGGCACAGAATATGTCAACACGATAGGTTATAAACCTCAAGTCGTGTGCTAGTGAAGAACCTCAGGTTTTATTCTTGATTAGTTCTTGAAATTCTTTTTAGGATCTTTAAGACTCCCACTATCCTCTTGACATATAAGACTATCTTGCCAAATATTCAAGAGATAGTGCGGATTCTTTATCAAGACAAACACTTCACACAATTGGCCTTAGTTGGTCTTTGTTTTATCCAAAACATCACAACTTACCAATTTCAAATGTACAAGAGTAGGACACTTTTACTCTTACATTTGACAAGTGTTTTAAACCTTTCTTTAAGATATGTCACTCAAGTTACAATCTTGGAGTACGACTCTAAGAATTGTTTTGGAACGAAGTATGACTCATCTTCCTGATCTAACCATTTCAACAATTCATGACTCCTCTTCTTAGTCATAAGAATGCACTAAGATGACCTTTAGAGGACTAATTGTGATATGATTTCTAAATCATTAAGATGATCACAAACATGATACTAAAGTACTCTCCCATCTTTTCAGATTTGAGAAACTTTTATCTTTCTGCCTAATTTGATTCTTCCCATTCGTTCTGCCATACATTGAGACTTTTCCAATGTTTCAGAATTATACTTAAACTTGTAAGTATAACCATATTTACTAAACTTTAGTAAATCAAATAGTCTTAACGAGCTTTGTGGTGGACATGACCAGTGCACAAGAATGTGTACTCGATCCCTTTAGTCCTTCACTTGACTCACACATCCATGTGAACAAGTAATTAGTCTTGATTTTCCAATGCTTGAAAGTTCTCATTCATCATACTATTCAACTTGCATGATTCCAAGTTTCGGTCCAATTGAAACTTGGGTGATGAGGAACTTTCCTGATTTGGTAAATTTAGACACTACCACAAATGAAAGAATCAAATCCATTTTCCAATATTGCTGTCAGTGGAATCATATAAGCAACAATTTTCCACAAATGCCATTGTAAGGATACTTCAAATAAATAAAATTAAACAATTTTCTTTTATTTTAAAACTTTGTGGAAAAACTTATCCTTACAATCCACATGGAAAATTGTTGTTATCTATTCCTTAGCAATATATCATAACTTCTTAAGCAACTGCTCAAAATTCTGATGCGATCGAAATCCACCTTCGCGATCAGAATCAGCATATACTTCCTTTAAGATTTCTCTCTGTTCTTTGATTCTTAAAACATCAACATGTGACCCAGTCACATCATGTAATGAGGATCTCAGAATAGAACTTAACAGAGTTAGATAATGGGCTCTACCTGATGTAGAGTCAAACTTATTGACTTTAACATCCTTAGGTAAATTTGGCAGCTTTGCAATCAACGCCCCTTCCTTTGGCAAAATAAACATATGGACCCTTTGGTAATGGGACTATCTCAGACTTAGCCTTTCTCTTTACCATTTGGTCAACCGGGTTGACTATTGCCAATACCTTTCCATTGGGAAGAGAATGCTTTTTCTGGATTTCCAGTGTCACCATTGTCACTGTCCATAAAGTTTTTGGGAAGTTGATCTTCTAATCAAATTTGCTTTACTATCGTTCCAAATCATTGCTGATTCAGCAGCACCAAGCAAATAGATATGATCATTAAGGTTCATGTCATAGTCTGTTTCATAGTAGTCCCAAAGGAACTCACTATGTGACTTAGAAAGTGATTGAACATCCAACTTTCTCAAGACTTTGACACCCAACTCTCCCGGCTTGTCAATATGTGACTTCATCTCTAAGATGTGATCACACATAGACCTTGCTTGCCATTAGGGCTTGAGTGACCTTGAACTTGTGGGTTAGGGAGAATAATTGGAGGAGGTGGAGGAAAAGAAGTATGAATTCCATGAGCCAAACTCGGGAAGTCATATTCATTAGGAAAGCTTGGTTTGGGAAGATCATTGTTGTCTAAACCAGACATCAACAATGGGAGAAATTCACGTAAAGTTGATTGAAGTCCTTAATATAACACCCAATATGATATATTAAGGCTAGGACCCAACAAACTATTTTATAACTTGGAAGAGGGATGCCGTAATCCAAGCTAGAAAATATTTGAAGGTAGGTGAATGACGATTCACCAATTTCCACCAAGATAAACGAAATGTATTATTAGGTTTTAATTGGTTTTTGAAACTCCTAGATTCTTTTGAGATTCATTGAACTTTTCAATGGCATGTTTCAATCTCGAGTGTGCCCTTCAAGTTTTGTGACTGGGATGCCGAGGATCACAAAACAAGGTGTGAAGTAACCATGCAAATATACTTGGTACCCTTAATATTTACCCCTCAATCGATGTGCCGGTTAACCACACACGCTCCAACGATACTATGATAAACATTAAGTTACCCTTTGCCTACCTTGTTAAGTCCAGGTTAGTGTGTCGGTTAACCACACACGCTCCACTAACAGCATAAACAAAGTGCAAAGTGTAATTTCATGGATTAGCACCTTATTCACATTTTCCTAAGTAACTAAGATTGGGAATTTATAAGTGTTTATTTACTTAGTATTTATCATTATACTTATAATGAAGGGAGAATTATAGTCCTTGTCCTACCTGTTCGGCTAACGACCCTCCACCGGTCAAGGAAGCGGTGAGTTAGAGTGGACACCCATTAAACTGCCATTTTATAGGCAGTAACCTTATACCCCCCTTATAGACCGGCTTCGTGAATGAGGCCTACTAATGGTAAGATGACTTGCTCTTATACATATAATATATTAAACTTTTAATATTATAATAGTATAAGGGTGTATTTTAGACATTTAAAATACTTGGTGGTTTAATCTATTAATTAAACTAGACTTTTAATTTAATTAAACTCAAACCATATATTTATGGATTAATAATACTCTTTTAATTAAACGCTTTAATTAACTATTAATAAAGTCCATAAGAGTTAATTTGAACTATTCAACAAAACATCATAATTCCTATTATTAAACTCAAAATTAAAACCATTTAATTAATTGTTTAAGTTATGAACCCAAGAGTTTTAGAATTCAATTCTTTTTTTCATAAAAAACTTTTCTCAAATTCCAAAACTTGAGGGCAAGTTTTGTAATTCTTGAAAACCTTTTGATTCCATAACTTATGGAATTAATGGTGTTTTATGATGAAACTTTCCATGTTCCATAACTTAAGAACAAGTTATGGAATTCTTTAAAACATTAACACCAAATTTTGTAACTCCATAAAAACTTTGAATCAAATTTTTTTTTTTTTAAAAAAAACTTTCATATCCATAACTTATGGAAGTTTCAGAAACCCTTAAGATCACAACTTTAAAAAAAAACTTTTGAGCTCCAAAATTTTATGACAAAATATGTAACTCCTTAAAACATTTAGATCAAACTTTTAAAACTAATAAAATAATCATATCATTTTATCTTTTACTAAATTTGACCTAATTCAACTCATATAGCAAATGATTCAAATTTTACAAATAATTAGTTTTTCACAAAAACAAGTAATTATTTTAAAATTTGACAAACGTCATGTTTTTTTTCCTTTTTTTTCAACTTGAAAATAAAACATTTGCATCAATATAACATAAAACAACCCATGGCTCTGATACCACTGTTGGGTTTTGAGCATTCTAACACTCCTATGGTGTACATGCAACCCTATCAACCTTGGATCTATGTTTTCTCTATTATACATGCAAATATTAACTATTCCAAGGTTTCATCCTAACTAGCATATTATGAAGCACCTATACTACAAAGTTCTAGTTAGATGACATACCTTTTGATGTAGCTTGATGTCTTCAAGCTTTAAGAGCTTAGCCCCAATAGTGTGGAAGCCTCAAATGGAATCACAAATCACCAAAACACCTTGGAAGAACTTGAGAGAATATGTATGCACACTAAAATCGGCCCACTCTTATTTTCACACACTTGTGTCAATTTTGTGAGCCAATGACCCCTTTATATATTATAGAGGATTAGGGTTACATCCATGTAAACCCTAATACCCATGACCTTTCATTTACATAGGATCCATGGGTTAAAAGCTCCATGGACCATCCATGAAAGCTTAGCCCAACCTAAATGAACTTGGCTCATTCCATATATATAAGAGTCCATATTTAATTAGTTCTTTTTAATCACTTAATTAATTCTAAATTAATTTTTGATCAATACTAATTAAATAATATGATTCCATATTAATATATTAGAACTTATAATATATTAATATAAATCATAAATATACTATTCTCAAAAGACTATCCATATAAATTGTGCCGGTGAAGTGCAACCCAAATGGACCATGCCGGGTCGGGTCAAGTACATACCAAATATAGTTATGGACTTAGACATTAATCCAACAATATGGTCCTTCCCATTTGGGAGCTAATTTACCTGCATTGGGATCCTTGGAGTTTTGGAATGTTTTACTTAATACCAAGTCTCCTATTTGAAATCATATGACTTTTATGTTTTTATTGTAAGCCGTGGTGATTCTATGTTGATGAGCAGCAGTGTGTATTTTGGCAAGATCCCTAAGCTCGTCAATAGTGTCAAGATCCTGTGCTAGGATCATGCCATTATTCTCTTGGTTTTGCAGCAAGTATCTTACTGTCAAGATTACTACTTTAGTAGTGATCACTGCTTCTGTTCCAAACACCAAAGAGTAGGGGGTTTGACCCGTGGCTACTTTGGAAGTAGTCCTATCTGCCCATAGGACAAAAGGAAGTTCTTCTACCCATTTTCCCTTCTTCTTGTCCAATCTTTTCTTTAAGTTGTTTACTATGATTTTATTGATGGATTCCGCTTGACCATTCGCTAGGGGGTGAACAGGAGTCGTTGTTATCATTTTGATTCCCCAACTTGTGTAAAAGTCTGTTGTCCTTTTGCTTATGAATTGGGATCCATTGTCGCATATGATCTCAGTCGGGATCCCGAACCTGGTCAAGATATTGCGTTTAATAAACAAGACTACTTCTTTGTCTCTTACCTGAACGAAAGCCTCTGCTTCGATCCACTTTGAGAAGTAATCAGTTATCCCTAGCATAAAGACTTTTCCTCCTGGGGCTATTGGTAGTTTTCCTACTATATCCATTCCCCATTTCATGAATGGCCATGGAGAGACAATTGGATGTAGCGGTTCTGCCTGTTGATGCATGATGTTGCTATGTCTTTGGCAAGCATCACATTTTTAAGCATGTAGAAAAGAATCTCTCTTCATGGTCGGCCAGTAGTACCCTATTCTTAGTATCTTGGGGCATAAAGATCTTCCCCTAGTATGATTGCCACAGTCTCCTTCATGTATGTCTTTCAAGACTTCTGCAGCCTCAGGATCTTCCAAGCATCTAAGGTACGAACCTGCCATAGATTTTTTATAAAGTTTACCTTGGATTACGGCGAATCTTGAGACTCTTGTTCTGAATGCTCTCTCGCTTTTTTCTGTTGGTGGGATCGTGCCATTTTGGAGATACTCCATAATGGGTTGGGTCCATGATAGTGGATTTCTTTGAGGATCCGGTTCATTGAGGTCCCTTTGAGGAGGGATCCTGGGGTCAGGATCTTCAATTGCTGCTACGCTTGTTGGATGCTTGGGATCTTCTAGTTTGTCGGATAGGGTTTCTATGGCTAGGGTTATTATATGTGTTATAGGAATCTTTATCTCTTGTGGGATTATAAGGGAGGATCCTAAATTGGCTAATGTGTCTGCTTCTGTGTTTTCTTCTCTGGAAATTTGGGTTAGGCTAAAGATCTTGAAATCAGAAGCTATTTTTTTGAGGATCTCTAGATATAATGCTAATCTTTCACCTTTCACTGCATAAGATCCATTGAAGTGATTGGTTAGTAATAAAGAATCAACAAATACCTGAAGATCCCTGATTTGAAGATCCTTAGCCAATTGTAGTCCCATGATGATTGCTTCGTATTCTGCTTCATTGTTGGTAGTGTTGAATTCACAACTAACTGCTTGGGGTAGGATGTCCCCCTTGTAGCGCCTTTAGTATGATCCCTAGCCATGTCCCTTTTTGATTTGAAGCTCTATCTGTGAACAGTGTCCATTTTCCCAGGTGTTCATCTTTTAAGAGTTGTTTGGTTTCCATTTCTACTTCGTTTTGTAGATCATCAGTAAATTCAGCCACAAAGTCTGCTAATGCTTGTGATTTTATGTCCGATCTTGCATCGTATCTGATGTCAAATGTGCTTAGCTTCACCGACCATTTTGCCATTCTCCCTGGCATTTCTGGTTTCTCATGACATTCTTAAGAGGATAATTAGTTTTTACGTGAATAGTATGTGTTTCAAAATAATGTCTTAGTTTAGTAGAAGCAGTTACTAGGGCAAGAATTAATTTTTCAAGTGAGAGTATCTGGTCTCACGATCCAGGAGACTTTTACTTACATAGTTGATAGGATGTTGATCCCCGTTAAGATCCTTATCCAGAGTGGCACTTACCACATTTGAAGATACTGAGAGGTAGAGAAGAAGTGGTTCTCCATCTATAGGGTTTACTAGTAGTGGTGCAAAGTTCATATTGATGTGTGTAGAACGCACTAGTTTTAATCCTATTACTTTACACACAAATTAAACACACGAAAGGCAGTGTACCTATCGATTAATAGTATAGTTTAAGCAAGTAGGGTATCAATCACACGGAACGGTAATAATTAAATTAACTACTAATATTATCTAATTAAAACAATTAATAAAATGGGGGGTTTTCTCTAGTTTTGCAAGACTAGAAACTTAAACACTCAATTAACTTTCAAATAAAAACAATTAACAACTAAGAAGAACAAGAAAGGACAACTAGATTGAATGATAAAAGAGACTTTTATTTAGATTTGATTCACTTATTCCTATGGTTGATTTTGTGGCAAGTGCAATGGATCAATATGTCAATGGTTACCGATTCCTAATGTGATTGGGTTCATGTTCATTATTACCAATCCTTTAGTAGACAAGTTAATTCAAACAGTGATCAAGTGATTAAACTAACAAGTTTCCAAGTGTTTAGTTCATATCAAATAAGACTTGTAATAATAACTAATCAAATTTGTTCAATTCAATCAACTCATATGTGGTTGTTCATCACACATGCTCACACATTGATTTACATATTTTCTAGATAACCCTAGTTTCATATTCATTAATCCTAGGCATACAATCTTGTATTCACAAAACTATATGAATCAAGTAATCAAGAAGATCTTCATACAACTTAATAAATCACTTATTAACATAAAATATTTATCATCAATACATGAGAATCTTTAACAAGTTTAACAAGATAAATAACCAATTTGATATTAATCCAACCACTCAATCAAACCATGTTCATAAGATTATCTCATCCAAACAGAAGTAAAAAGCTTTTAGCTCATATCTACAGCAAGTAATAACCTAAAATCAAAATCTAATGATTCAAACATGGTTCAAAACAAAGATTAAGAAAAGAAGAATGATTATTTGCCTTTGATTCTCTTCTAAATTGTCTCTTATGTTGCAATCTCGAAAACTGAAGCTTCAAGAACCCTTCTGGTCTTCAATAATCGTAGCTAGCCTCCAGAAAGTGTTAGGGTTTCGGCATACATGCTATCTATTTATAGTTTCCAAAAATCAACCCAACTCGTCGAGTTTTTTAGAATAACTCGACGAGTTTTTTTCGATAATCCGCGTATGCAACGTGTACGGCAAGGCATCCTTGAATCGAGAATATTCTGACAAACTCGTCGACTTGAAGGTCAACTCGTCGAGTTTATCCATATTTCAGCCTTCTTTCAATCTCCAAGCTTCCAATCGCTTAATCCTCTTTCTTTTTCACTCCAGCATGTCTTTTATTGTTGAAATTGAAATGTTAAGCTAATTAAGTACCTTTTGTCCATAAAATGATATAAAAACAACATAAAGTATTAAGATAATGCATGAATTTTACAACTAAATATGCCCATATCAAAATACCCCACACTTGACTTTTGTTTGCCCCCAAGCAAAACTGAATTTTATCACACCAAAATCATATAAGACAATCCTAATCGAACCCAACCATTATACCAAGACCGCAACGCATGCATTTGTGTCTAAAGTTTTTCCTAATAACCCGCCTCAATTCTAAATACTCACAATCTTCATAAACACTCGCCCACTTCTTTTGAACATTGTTCATTTTATGCATCCCTCCGAAGCCATCCCCAGAAAACTTTCTTAACCTCAAGTCATTTTTGGTTAAATTCCCAAGCATACATATGATAAAATAACCTAGAAAAGAAAATTACAATAAAAATAAATACTTTATAACTTTTTCCTTAAATCTTCAATATTTTAGCAGCTTTTCTTCTATGTATTTCTTCTTTGTATTCATAGCTTTGCAGATTCTTTCAAACATTTCATCACTTTTTTTTCACTTTTGCACTCAAAACTAAAAACTTAGAAAAACATATGCTTAACAAAGGGAATTTAACTTCATCCTTTATTGGTTAAAGGCATTAGTATTATGTGCAATGACTACTTGAGCTTTCCTGGATACATTTCTAGTACACGATGCTAAATATGTTGCAATCCTCAAACTAATCGATGTTGTGTTTTTGTCCCATGATTTCACTAGAATAAAGGAGGCCACAAATGTATTATAACGTATATTGGCTCAACTAAACATTTGGGTCTTCATAGAATCATCAAACACAATATTAACATGAATCCTAATTGCTTTTACCATAATTTTATGAATTAACCCTAGCAAATTTTTTATGCAATTTTTTTTCTCAAGCCAAGGATTCAAAGGATTCTAATTTTTTTCACTAAATGTAATCAACCCCTACCCCACACTTAAATTATGCAATGTCCCCATTGCATGTTATGCACGAAAAAGAATATAAAAGTAAAGAGAGAATTAGAACAAACTCCCCTGGGGTAGAAGTTGCGAGGTTGATATTTTTCTTTGAAATCTCCATCTTCAGTTGACTTTAGACATGGGAACAACTCATCCACGCCTTGGGTGTCAAATCTTGTGTGGTTATGCTCCAAAATATAGAGGAAAAAGAACTTGGACATGCTCGGAAATTGATCTTTAATAGTATCGCCAATTGCCTCGGTCAAATGCAGTCAAATCACCAACTTGGAGATAAGAGAAAGAGTAACTCATCGAGTTTATAGAGGGAACTCGACGAGTTTAGTTGTTAAAGCTAGCACAGTCGGGTTTTTTTTCGTAGGAACTCATCGAGTTTATATAAGGAACTCGACGAGTTTTCTTCACTGAGTGAACACAAATTACTCCAACTTCAGGTTAGTTTCTGGATTTCTATGGAATGACGGTAGCAGTATCCCCCCTCATTTTCCTTCAGTAAAAACACATTCTTTCAGCTATTTATTCACCGAACTTGTAAAAAGACTCAATTCTCTCATTCTTCTCGTTTTAGACTCGATCTCACATTATACCGCTCACGCTCTATTCTTTCATTCTATCCCTCACCCTATATTTTGAAAAGAACAAAAACAAACACCAAGTAACAAAAGGAAAACATACTAATAAAAATCCTAAATTACTTAAGTTTAAACATCAACCACACAAATCAAAAGAAAAACACACCAAACAAAATTAAAAGAGTTTAAACAAACCAAACAAAATAAAAAAAACAAAGAAAAGGATAATTAGTCTTCATCTTCACTCTCTTCTCCTCCTAACCCACTTCCTCCGGCTCCACCTTGTCGCGCACTCCACCTCTCGTTCCAACTCATCACATACGGAAAGTCGGGCGCATCATCCATCCTCGGTATGTTCAAATGATGCATCATATGGAAAAAATTTATATGACCATAATTCAAACTTTGCGCCAATTCATATTGGAATGCCCTTAGTTCAACATTATAAGGGTCCATGGGAAGTTCATCATTTATTGGGATGGTGGGAGGATCCTCTTGCATGTAGTCTTGTCTTGGACGAACCCGCCTTCCCGGTTGTTCGGGTGTCATAATTTCATCAACCCTGGGAACACCAAAATTGCCCCCCGCCATAATCTTCAATAATCCTAGCCCTCCTATAAAGAAAAGGACTAAAAGCGGGTTGTGGTACCATTGTTAATGGATTCCCAACTCTTCCACCAATGACTTCATATGACCTTGCCAATCTAGTCACGAACATTCCACCACAAATCCGTGAAGTTGTCCTAATCTTCACCCCACTTTCCGCCAAATACTTTGCCAAGCAATATAGAATATTGCAAAATATGTTCGGTGTAAGAATACACCATAAGAAGAAGATGTCTCGGCTCGGCACTTTATCATCATCTTTACGCATGTTTATGGAACTTGAGATGAAGCGGTGGATAAGACGATGGATAGGTGACCGGATACTCGCCTCCTGAGCCGCGGATGGAATATAAACCCCATTGTCAATTGTATGCCACCATCTCGCCGCATCTTCACCATTGGGAAAATCTTTATGACAACTCTCTAGAAATATCCCAAAAGCTTCTGTCATAGCTACATTCTCCTCGTACAAACCCATTCTCCATGCTAATTCAGCCATACTACACTTTCTAAACTTGCCCCCAAGCATAAAAGTAAGCACACTAGTGTCAAAGTAGTCTTCGCCCCCACGGAATGTAATAGTAGAATAAAACTCCCAGCATAATTCTTGATAAACCGGCTCTTGTAGTTGGAAAATTTGCCTCCAAGCATCACATATAACCCTCACTTCATCTTGAATGAAAACCTTAGTAAGATAAGGATTAATTTCTCCAACTAATCCCCCATTGTTCCAAACTTAGCCAATCCAAATCATTTGGCAAATATAAGACTTTCTTTTTCAGTTTTTCCAGCTTTTTCCTCCATGCCACCAAGGTCGCTTTTGAGCCCATTTGAGGAAAATCAAGCCATGGAAAGCCCCTTTGACCTCTTTGAGAACTTTGGTTCCTGCTTCTTGACATGATTCTACAAAACCAAATTCATAGCAAACCAAACAAACACAAAAAATGTTAAAAGAAATAAAACTGTCTTACAGCAACATAAACTCGTCGAGTTCATGCATAACTCGTCGAGTTCTGCAACAGGTGCGAAAAAAATCCTTCTCGGGTTCAATATATCCAACCATTTAACACAAAATTTCACTCAGGGGTTTGTCTAGGATAGCAAAATAAGCAAGAATCCATGGATAAAACTAGTAGAAACATCCTAATTTAGTCAAAATCTAAACCCTAATGCTCATGTGAAAACTCAAAACCGGGTTATTTAAACAAAATGGAGCCATCTATCTACTAAAAATCGAAACTTTAACAAAAATATGAATTAAAAATCTTACCTTTTTGAAGAAATTTGAAGGAGAAAGCACAAAATAGGAAGAAGTTGCTTGGGAGGATTCTTGGTCGACTGGAATGAGGGGGTGACGGCTGTGAGATGTGGGTTTACCTTTTAGGGTAAAAAACCCTAATTTACAGCAATTAAAAAAATATATTTTTTTCGGTAATAAAACGCAACGCGTCGAGTTGTAGCCCAACTCGTCGAGTTGACACATGTTTGACCGAAATATCAGGATTTTTGAAATGGCCTCGTCGAGTAAGGACCTAGAACTCGACGAGTTTTCTCCTCTGTTTGAAAAAAAATTGATTCCTTTGTGAAAATAAAGAACCACCCCACACTTAACTTTGTTAGTCCTCCTAGTTATATTTTGAGTAAATTTGGAAGATAAAGACTGAAAATCCTAATAAAACACACAAAAATAAAATGAAAGATTAAAAAGATAAAGAAAGCAAACTCAAATGTTGGGTTGCCTCCCGCAAGCTCTTCTTTTTAAGGAGTCTTTAGCTGGACTCCTTCCCGCCCTACGTTGTTGCGGTCTTCACAAGATCTAGTCCTTCTTCAATTTCTGCTTCCTTAGGAATTCCTTCTTCATATTTCTTAACCCTATGACCATTGACCTTGAAACTTATCCCATCTTTATTCCACAATTCAATCACCCCATATGGAAAAACATGCTTAATTGTGAAAGGCCCAGTCCGACGAGTGCGTAGTTTGCCCGGAAAAAGTTTAAGTCTTGAATTATATAAAAGAACTTTTTGCCCTTCTTCAACTTCCTTATTACCCTTCAATCTTGAATCATGCAATTTTTTTGTCTTGTCCTTATAAATCAACGAGTTAGTGTATGACTCGTTTCTCAATTCCTCCAAGGCATTCATTTGCAAGAGTCGATTGGCATGCAACTCATTTGGTTCAAAATTACATGTTTTCAAAGCCCAATAGGCCTTGTGCTCAAGTTCCACTGAGAAATGACAATTTTTTCCATCAACTAACCTATAAGGTGTGGTTCCAATGGGTGCCTTGAATGCAGTCCTGAACGCCCAAAGTGAATCATCTAACTTATCTACCCAATCTTTCTGATGAATGCCCACTGACCTTTCTAGAATTCTCTTAAGTGCTCTATTCGTGATCTCAGTTTGACCATTCGTTTGTGGATGATAAGGTGTTGAAAATCTGTCATACACCATATCTTTGCAATACCTTTGCTAATTGTTCATTAGCAAAGTGGGTTCCCCTATCACTTATCAAAGCATTTGGTACTCCAAACCTAGAAAATAATTTCTTCAAAAACTTTACCACAACCCTTGCATCATTTGGTGGTAATGCCTGCACTTCTGCCCACTTTGATACATAGTACACTGCTACAAGTATGTATTTGTGCCCCTTAGATGATGGAAATGGCCCCATGAAATCTATACCCCACACATCAAATACTTCACACACTTGGATGCTTCTTTGAGGCATTTCATTCCTTGCAGAAATATTCCTTGATCTTTGGCAAGCATCACACTCTCTCACATAGGTGGCAGCATCCTTGAAAATTGTTGGCCAATAGAATCCTGCATCAAACACCTTTTTAGCAGTATATTGAACCCCATGATGTCCTCCTGCAGGTCCATTATGGCAATGCTCTAGAATGTCGCAGATTTCTTTTCCAAACACACACCTTTTAATGATCCCATCTGCACAACTCCTAAAAAGATAGGGCTCATCCCAAAAATAATATATCAACTCTGAAAAGAGTTTCTTGTTCTGCTGATGAGTAAGCCCCTTTGGAAGAAAGTCTCCAGCCAAAAAGTTGGCAATGTCAGCATACCATGGTTCTTCTCCCATGATCACCATTAAGTACTCTTCTGGAAAACTATCCCCAATACCCTTGTGGTCAAATTCATCCCTTTCTGGATTCTCTAATATTGAAAGATGGTCGGCCGCTACATTCTCCATTCCTTTCTTGTCCTTGATCTCGATATCAAATTCTTGAAGTAACAACACCCACCTGATCAACCTAGGTTTCGCATCCTGCTTAGCAAACAAATATTTAATTGCAGAATGGTCAGTAAAAACAGTGGTTTTAGATAATATAAGATAAGGACGAAATTTATCAAAAGCATAGACCACAGCCAATAATTGTTTTTCAGTTGTGGTATAATTTTCTTGGGCCGGATTTAAGGTTTTGCTTGCATAATAGATTGGTTGAAAATGTTTATCGACCCTTTGACCAAGCACAACACCTAAGGCAAAATCACTTGCATCACACATTATTTCAAATGGTAAATTCCAATTCGGGGCGATAATGATCGGGGCGTTAGTTAATTTTTCTTTCAATATTTCAAAAGCATTTAGACATTCTTTCGAAAAATTAAAAGGTGCATCTTTCAAAAGTAGTTGAGTTAAAGGTCGAGTTATTTTAGAAAAGTCTTTTATAAAACGACGGTAAAAACCCGCATGACCTAAAAAACTCCTAACGCCCTTCACATTGGTTGGTGGAGGTAATTTAGCAATGGTATCAATTTTTGCCCGATCCATCTCAATCCCCGCTTTGGACACTTTATGGCCTAATACAATCCCTTCTTTTACCATGAAGTGACACTTTTCCCAATTCAAAACTAGATTTGTCTTTTCACACCTAGCAAGCATCAAATCAAGGTTAGCCAGACAATCATTAAAGGAAGAATCAAAAATAGAAAAATCATCCATGAATACTTCCATAAACCTCTCCACCATATCGTGGAATATCGTCGTCATGCATCGTTGAAAGGTGGTGGCCGCATTTCATAACCCAAAAGGCATACGTCGATATGCAAATGTTCCACTTGGACAAGTGAAAGTGGTATTCTCTTGATCATTTGGGTCAATTGGGATTTAAAAGTAACCTGAAAATCCATCTAAAAAACAATAATAGCAATGGCCAGATAATCTATCAAGCATTTGATCAATAAAAGGTAGAGGGAAGTGGTCTTTGCAAGTGGCATCGTTTAGCTTTCGATAATCGTTGCACACTAGCCAACCGGTTACCATTTGTGTAGGTATAAGCTCGTTCTTTTTTTTCGTCACGACGGTCATCCCTCCTTTCTTTGGTACTACTTGAACAGGACTAACCCATGGACTATCAGAAATTGAATAAATGATCCCAACATCCAAGAGCTTGACTACCTCCTTTTTGAGCACTTCTTGCATGTTTGGGTTTAATCGCCTTTGATGTTGCACTATTGGCTTTGCTCCTTCTTCAAGATTGATTTTGTGAGAACAATAAGGACTTATTCCTTTTATATCGGTGATTATCCATGTGATGGCATTCTTCCTTTTCTTCAAAACTTTAACTAATTCCTCTTTTCGGGATGGGTAAGATCGGATGCAATAATAACAGGCTGTTGTTCACCTTCTTCCAGGAATGCGTATTCCAAGTGTTCCGGCAATGTTTTCAGCTCCAGTTTTGTGCTTTGTATAGTAAACACGTCGAGTTCTGGGAAGAAACTCGTCGAGTTTAGGCCAAAATTTTCATCTGATCGCGATTTTTCGTCACAACTCGTCGAGTTATTGCTTGAAACTCGTCGACTTTTCTGTTCAGTGCTTCTGATTAGTTCTTCGTATTCGGATTCTTCAAGCAATTTTTCTAGCTCCTTCAGGTCTCTCTCAGCATCAAAGTCATCTTCTGGAGTGAAGATATGTTCACTTGATTTGTCTTCTTGCCACTCTTCCAACAACTCTTCCAAGATATCCACCGAAAAAGTCGTGTCATCACTAAACTTTGAATGTTTCATGGCTTTATACACTCCAAAGGTAACCGAGTCTTCTCCCACCCGAAGGGTAAGCTTGGATTCTTGTATGTCAACTATGGCACTAGCGGTGTTCAAAAATGGTCTCCCAAGAATTATTGGCACTTGATGATCCTCCTCCGTATCTAGTACAATGAAATCCGCCGGGAAGACAAACTTATCGACTTTTACCAATAAATCTTCACATATGCCTCTCGGGAATGTCACCATCTTGTTTGCTAAGTGGATCGCCATTCGGATTGGTCTTGGCTCTGGAAGGTTTAGTTTCTTAAAGAAAGAATAAGGCATGAGGTTTACACATGCCCCCGAATCGGCCAATGCGTAGCTAGTGGATAAATTTCCAAATTGGCAAGGTATTGTCAAGCTACCCGGGTCACCCATCTTCTTTGGCAATTTGTTCAACATTGTAGCTGAACAATTCTAATTTAGAACCACTTTGGATGCTTCCTCCATCTTCTTTCTATTTGTGAGAAGTTCCTTTAAGAACTTGGCATATTTGGGCATTTGTGCGACCGCTTCGATAAAATGAATATTGATTTGTAAGGCCTTTATGTGCTCCAGGAACTTTTGGTAGTCTTCATTCTACTTCTCTTGTCGAGCTCGGCCCGAAAATGGCAATGGTGGCTGGTATGGCTTGGCTGGAGGCTGATTTTTCTCATCAGGTAAGGAACTCGTCGAGTTTTTTTCAAGAACTCGACGAGTTTTCTCCACTGTATGTGATTCCGGATTTTCTTGGTGTTTTTCTTGTACCTCCTTAGGGTCTTCATTTGGGATTGGGGTCAGGGGTGTGACTATCTTCCCGCTTCTTGTTGTCACTATGTTAATATGTGCTCCCTTCAGATTTTTTTCGATATCGCTTGGAAGTCCGCCCGGTGTTCTTTCGTTGAATTGCTTGGCAAGTTGCCCAAGTTGTTTTTCAATATTCAGTATTGAAGCTTGTTGATTCCGGAGTAGAGATTGTTGATCCATCATCATTGCTTTGTGCTCCTTCATCATCTTTTGTTGATCTCTAATGGCCGCATCGGCATCGTCATGCCTTTTTTCGGAGGCACTAACAAATCGGGCTAACATAGCTTCAAGATCCGTCTTTTTCTCTTGTACTGGTTCCTCTTTTTGATAAAACCCACGCGCCTTTTGCCTATATCTCTCCTTATTTGTCTTCTTGTATTCATCGTAGGGAAACCACTCCTTCTTGGTTTTTCGCCAATCATCATCCAATCTATCGCCACTAGAATAACAAACTTGTGCCTTTCGGTTGCCGTTCTCATCAAGATCACAATCTTTAGTGAGATGGGGACCGCTAGAATTGTCACAACCCACCCGAATGGCATGGATGGATTGATCCATCTTTGTCATCCTACGATCCATACTTTCTAGCTTTGCCATCATTGCAGCCATATCATCAGAAATTGAGTTCACCATGCCTCTAGTCGTGTCGTTCCTTGGGTTGTGATACTCCCTTGAATGTTTGGAGAACTCTTCCACTAAAGTTTTAATAACAGCTGGTGGTTTCTTCGTGAGGGGTCCTTGGGAATCAAGTAATTGCCTAGTTGTGACGTTCACACCATCATAAAAGATGGAAACCTCTTGTTGCACATTCAAGTCGTTTTGAGGACAATTTCTTATCAAACCCTTGTATCTCTCCCACGCCTTATAAAGTGATTCTCCTGGCATCTGCTCGAAATTAGCAATAGCTTTCTTCAAATTTGCTATCTTGGAAGGTAGACAAAATTGATCAATGAACTCTTCACGCATCTTTTGCCATGTTGTAATGGATCTTGGAGGTAGGGATTTCAACCATTCCTTTGCGGCCCCTTTGAATGTAACCGGTAGCATCCGAAGTAAAACAGTATCGCGAGGCACGTTTGGCATGTGGAAGTAGTCGGCAATGTCCATGACTTCTTCAATATGCTTATAAGCATCTTCGTGATCCTTCCCATAGAACGGAATGTCTCTTAGTTGGGCGAGTATGTGACCATTCAGCTCAAAGTTGGCATTAGCTGGGATTGCGGGTTGCACGAGTCCCGGCCCGGTACCATCTCTTATGCGCTTCTTATATTCCCCCATTGGTATATCGGCGATGTCGACCATGATGTCTTCTCGTTCGGAACTGCTTTCTTCACCAAACGTGGGTATGTCGGATTCGTAACCTTCTACCTTCTCGTCGTGGATTTCGTTGAGATTATTAGGTTCTTCAATTTCTTTGCCCCTTTTTTGGTGAATAATCGACTATGGATCTTCCATGGGTGGTATTAGTGTGGAACTAGAACCTCGGGTCATAAAAACCTGAAACAAAACAAAAAAACACGCGTAAAACGAACAAAAACGAAGAAGTAACGAAACTGAAAACGCGATGAACTCGTTGAGTTTTCTATAATAAACTCGACGGTTTTAACGAAAAAAAGCTGAAATCTAATACGAAAATAAAAACTGAAAAAAGGTAACTTTATGCAAGAAAAATCTTACACAAAGGATCGATAACACTAGCAAATAAAATAACTATTAGAACCGTTCCCCGGCAACGGCGTCAAAAACTTGATGTGTGTAGAACGCACTAGTTTTAATCCTATTACTTTAAACACAAATTAAGCACACGAAAGGCAGTGTACCTATCGATTAGTAGTATAGTTCAAGCAAGTAGGGTATCGATCACAGGGAACGGTAACAATTAAATTAAATACTAATATTATCTAATTAAAACAATTAATAAAATGGGGGGTTTTCTCTAGTTTTGCAAGACTAGAAACTTAAACACTCAATTAACTTTCAAACAAAAACAATTAACAACTAAGAAGAACAAGAAAGGACAACTAGATTCAATGATAAAAGAGACTTCTGTTTAGATTTGATTCACTTATTCCTATGGTTGATTTCGTGGCAAGTGCAATGGATCAATATGTCAATGGTTACCGATTCCTAATGTGATTAGGTTCATCTTCATTATTACCAATCCTTTAATAGACACATTAATTCAAACAGTGATCAAGTGATTAAACTAACAAGTTTCCTAGTGTTTAGTTCGTATCAAGTAAGACTTGTAATAATAACTAATCAAATTTGTTCAATTCAATCAACTCATATGTGGTTGTTCATCACACATGCTCACACATTGATTTACATATTTTCTAGTTAACCCTAGTTTCATATTCATTAATCCTAGGCATACAATCTTGTATTCACAAAACTATATGAATCAAGTAATCAAGAAGATGTTCATACAACTTAATAACTCACTTATTAACAGAAAATATTTATCATCAATACATGAGGATCTTTAACAAGCTTAACAAGATAAATAACCAATTTGATATTGATCCAACCACTCAATCAAACCATGTTCATAAGATTATCTCATCCAAACAGAAGTAAAAAGCTTTTAGCTCATATCTACAGCAAGTAATAACCTAAAATCAAAATCTAATGATTCAAACATGGTTCAAAACAAAGATTAAGAAAAGAAGAATGATTATTTGCCTTTGATTCTCTTCTAAATTGTCTCTTATGTTGCAATCTCGAAAACTGAAGCTTCAAGAACCCATCTGGTCTTCAATAATCGCAGCTAGCCTCCAGAAAGTGTTAGGGTTTCGGCATACATGCTATCTATTTATAGTTTCCAAAAATCAACCCAACTCGTCGAGTTTTTTAGAATAACTCGACGAGTTTTTTTCGATAATCCGCGTATGCAACGTGTACGGCAAGGCATCCTTGAATCGCGAATATTCTGACAAACTCATCGAGTTGAAGGTCAACTCGTCGAGTTTATCCATATTTCAGCCTTCTTTCAATCTCCAAGCTTCCAATCGCTTAATCCTCTTTCTTTTTCACTCGAGCATGTCTTTTATTGCTGAAATTGAAATATTAAGCTAATTAAGTACCTTTTGTCCATAAAATGATATAAAAACAACATAAAGTATTAAGATAATGTATGAATTTTCAAACTAAATATGCCCATATCACATTTATTTTTTGAGTTCTTGGAAGGCTTTCTCGTGTTCCTCCTTCCACTCAAATTTGTTGTTGTTTTTCAAGATATCGTAAAAGGGCTTGCACCTTTCTGAGGATCTTGAAAAGAACCTGTTGAGTGCTGCTACTCTTCCGGTTAGCCTTTGGATGTTTTTTTGTTGAAGATGGGGATCTTAGTTCCATGATTGCTTGAATATGTTCCGGGATTGATTCTACCCCTCTCTTGGTTACCATGTATCCAAGGAACTTGCCTGACTTCATTCCAAAGTGACATTTGAGTGGGTTCAGCTTCATATTGTATTCGTCCAGAATATCAAGTGCTTCTTTAAGGTCTCTGAGGTGATCTTCAGCTTTCATTGACTTCACTACCATGTCATCATTTATAAACTTCCATGGTGTCCCCCAGCTTGTCTTTAAGCATCCGATTCACCAACCTTTGATATGTTGCACCTCTATTTTTAAGACCGAAAGGTATTGCAGTGTAACAATATATACCTGTTGGTGTTATGAATGTCGTGTCCTCCTGATCGGATGGCTCCATCTAGATTTTTTGGAATCCTGCTGAAGCATCCATGAAAGTCAAGAGCTCGTGGCCATCCGTCGCGTCTATCATGGAGTCAATGTGTGTTAGGGGGAAAGGATCCTTAGGGCAAGCCTTATTAAGATCCGGGTAGTCTACACACACTCGCCATTTTCCGTTTTTCTTTTGTACAACAACCACTTTAGCTAGCCATCTTGGGAACTTCACTTCTTCGATCATCCCTGTTTTGAGGAGCTTCTGTACCTCTTCTTGAATGATTTGGTTACTTTCAGGTGCAAAAGTCCTTCTCTTTTGGTGTATTGGTCTGAAAGAAGGATCAATATTAAGTTTATGAGTAATAATACTCTCGTCTATACCTATCATACCTTCGTGTTTCCACGCGAATGTCTTGCTTCTGGTTCTTAGGAAGTTCAATAGATCTTGCTCGATATCCTCGGTCATTGAGGATCCTATGAGAACTTTGGCTTCAAGATCCTCAATGCCCAGGGGCACTTCCTTCATGTCTTGCTCCTTTGTTTCTAGAACATGGCGTGCCCCCTGTCGACATTGCTATGCTTGCTGAGGTCTGGTTGTGGATTTCATTGAGGTTTTATAACATTCTTTGGCTTCTTGTTGATCTCTCATGATCTTTAAAGTCCCCCATGGAGTAGGCATTTTCACGCATTGATGGTAAGTTGATGGTACTACTTTCATTTCATGGATCCATGGCCTACCTAGTATCACATTATAAGAAGATAGGGTGTCAATAACACATAAATTTTGTACAGATTTTACCCCTTCAATGTATATTAGTAGCTTTATTTCCCCAATTGTATGTTTTGTCTCCCCGCTAAATCCTATGAGGACCGAGGATCTTTTAATTATCTCTGATTCAGGAATATCCATTCTTTTTAAAGCGTCTAGGAGTATTATGTTGACCGAGGATCCTCTATCAGCAAGGATACTTCTGACGAAATGGTTAGCCATGTATAGCGTTATCACGAGTCTGTCATGGTGAGGATCCTGAATTCCTTCCCTGTCCGTATCGATGAACGTGATCTCCTTCTCATTGCTGACCGTGGTATTCCTCTGTGGCCTGTCTTCCTTCTCGGGTTTAGAGACTTTGGCGTGTCTTTTCGCCTGAGAATAAGAGGTACCATAGATGTTAGATCCAGCTGAGATAACATTTATTATTTTAGCGTTTGGGGTGGAGATCCTGGTTTTTCCGGGATCTTGTGATAATCCCGGACGTTCTCCATGGATTTTTCTCTTTTTCTCCCAAGTATTTCTTTGAGATGTCCTTTGTTGAGGAGGTAGCTGATCTCCTTTATCAGGGCTATACAATCCTCTGTGATATGGATGAAGTCTTCATGATAAGCACACCATTTGGACTTGTCCTTCTAGGTGGTGGGTTTGTTATCTCTCTTCGGCCATCTTGCTTTGTGTCCAAGATCCTGCATAGCATGAATTACACCTGAAATATCCACAGAAAAACAATAGTCAGTGATCTTAGGAAGTTCTTCCTATTCTCCCTCATCCTCGAGGGCAATGACCCTGTGATGTTCCGGTTTGGATTAAGGCTTCGCTTTGTAGGATCTTGGAGTCGAGGACTCGGCTTTTCTGTTGGGATTTTCATATTGACTCGAAGGATTGCTTCTCTTCTGGATTTCTTTATCCTCTTCGAGCCTTATGAACCTCAATGCCCGACACCTGACCTCATCCAATCTTTTGCATGAGGTCATCACAAGGTCTTCATAGAAGGGTGAATCCTTCCTAAGTCCCATTTTGAAGGCTTCTACAGTGGTGGCCATGTCGATGTTGGGGTTTCAAAGCATCCCTACCAAACCTGTTAACGAACTCCCTAAGTTTCTCATTAGGATCCTGAACCACTCGGTAGAGATCGCTAGTGATCTTTTCGAAGGTTCTGCTGCAAGAAAACTGGTTATTAAAGATATTGACTAAGTGTGCGAATGAAGTAATCGAGTATGGGGGAACGTTTAGCAGCCATTTGAGGGTTGATCTTGTAAGGGTCGAACCAAAGCCTTTGCATAGGCAAGCTTCCTTCAAGTGTCCATGGATGGGAATGATATCCATCCTTTCTCTGTATTGGGTTATATGCTCTTCAGGATCTATAGTTCCATCGTATAGCTTCATGTCGGGGGTTTGGAAGCACTTAGGAACTTTGGTATCGGCTATCGCTGGAGCAAATCTCGAGATCCTGTGACTTGTAGGAGAAGCTTCTGGTATGGGTTGGACCACTCCGGGTACGCTTGAGATCATTTGCCTTAGTTGCTGAAGTCCCTGAAAATGTTTGGATTTATTCCTGCATCAACGTTAGTAAAGTTAGTATTAATAGTATTGTTGTTTAAGAAGTTACTAGAATCAAGGTTTCTAGGAGTATTGAAAGGCTCATTGAGATCATTGATCATAGATGCTCGGTTGTCTATATTTGTCCCCCAGGGCGATGCTGTGACAACCCGAAATTTTTTTCCTTATAAGTCTAGCCATTCAATTCAACCATGTGTCAGACTTGTTTCTGCTATCAACTAGCATTGTTAAGGATCATTTTAAGGGTTCCAAGCTCAGTACAATCAAGCTATGGGTATAGGATTGAGTTGTTTAGGTTCTACGCATTGCAATCAAGCCGAACACTCCATCAAAGCTAGTGTACGGCCGTACACATGAGTGTACGGCCGTACACCCATGATGGCCGTAAACTCAACCCCATAAGTATGATATCTCTTCATTTCTATTCATTCCTCACACTTCCAAGTCTATAAAATCGATTCTCTCTCAACTATCATCGAGTTCTTCACTTTGATCTTCAAAAACGTAAGTGTTTCTTCCATCTATTTGTTGTTATCCTTCTTAATCTTGCATCACCCTTTGATTTCATCCATGAAAATCATCTTTTTGGGTAGATCTTCAAGATATTCATCTTTCACCAAAACACACACTTGTTCTTGGTGGCCGTGAACCCTCTTCAAGCCTCCAAAACGTAAGTATCCTCTCCCTATGCTTAGTATAAGTTAGAAACTCTTGTTAAACACCCTAGAAACGACCATTTAATTGGAACAAAAGGAGTGCACATACGTACACCCTTGCATGGCCGTACACACCTCAAAACACTCCAAAATGAGAACTTAGTTCATATTCTTGGTGAGCAATAGAATTAGACCCACTAGCTTCCCCATGGTTCAAACACCCTCTTTTGCATGATTTACCATGAGTGTACGGCCGTACACTCCATGGCCGTACACCCCTTGGCCGAAAACTCCATGGTGTGGCCGTATACACCCTTTAGTGAATCAAATGTGATACTAACACTTAGTTCAAGTGTTTCTTAGTCCCTAAGGTAGTTTCCTTGCATATTAGTTGCTTTTAAACACTAATTACATGCCAATATATGCCATTATATGTCATTTAGGACTCGTTTGTGTCTCGGGACTTCATTCGTGGAACTCCTCATCCTTACGCGTATATTCGATTGAATCACCCACATAAGGTGAGTTCATACCCCTATAATCAATCTTTTAAATTGTTTTAAATGCTTTTAGGGGGGGGGGGGGGGAATACAAGTTGAACACAATGATAATTGTGTAAATGTTATCTTTGATAAACATCATTTGAACAGATTGCTTATGTGTTTATAAGTGATCAAAACATTTCAAAAACTCTTTTAAAGTTATGTTACTTTATAGTTTATAAAACTCCATTTTTAAAGTACAATCATAACTTAGTAGATAAACGAGTCTTTTCTTCAAGTCAGTAACAATTCAAAGTAAAGATACTAGTAAACTATAATAGGTATAGTTTAGGGGTTCAGTTCACACTAGACACTAGAACAGAGAGAACATACTAGACACTAGAATAGAGAGAACATACTATAAAGAGAAACAGGGAGGAACATACTATAAAGAGAAACAGGGAGGAACATACTATACACCATAGCTGAGAGAACATACTATACACTATAACAGAAGAACAAATCATGATTAACATGATTATACTAATGATTCCCAGTAACCTAGGAAGGGAACGTATCACTAACTCATTGTTCTAAACAAAAGGTGATAATAAAAGTGGTATAATGGATATATATATATATATATATATATATATATATATATATATATATATATATATATATATATATATATATATATATATATATATATATATATATATATATGGGGTACATCTACAAAGTACCAGATTTATTTATAAAGGGGTACATCTACAAAGTATCAGATATTAATAAATAAAACACATAAATATATACAAAACTCACAACAGTATCGATAAAGGCGTTAAGAGTATAGGATTCATTACTCCTAGTAATTGTCTAAACGATAGAACAACGCTACATAACATACTAGTAACATGAACAAGTACTTCAGTAAGTCAATTTAAAAGACTACTGTATACTTTCATTTTCCCATTACTTTCATATTGTGATATTCTCACTTGAAAGGAAATGCAAATTATTTTCAAGTAAAGATAGTTATAAACTAGGGAAAACTTACATCATTACAAGCGACAAACAGAACAGTCGATTCATAGTATATTTAGTAGAAAGGGGCCTATAATGCTAACTTTATGATTCCTTAGTTTATACAGCAGGGATATATATCAATCGGATCCGACAGGTAGTAGGATGTGTGCTTTCCGCTTCATTTCCTGTTCCTTGTTTGGTTATGGGCTTAGAGCAGATTCACCCAGCCTACTATCTATCTGATCTTAGCTATATATATATATATATATATATATATATATATATATATATATATATATATATATATATATTCCATATACACTAAGTAATCATAAGGAGTACCAGGTATGGGTCAGATCATAGTACACTAATTCAACACACCGTTTTCTAGAACAAAACATACTTTTCAAATAGAACATTTTATAGATAGAACTAGAAACTTACCAGTAAAGGTTTAATCCATTTTATTAAACCAGTTTAACTTAAAGGACCTTAGATGGTTAATTCTATAATACCTTAGTTTATACATCAGGGTTATATATAATTAATACCCGATTGGTAGTTGGATGTGTGCTTTCCGCCTCATTTCCTGTTCCTTGTTTGGTTGTGGGATTAGGGCAGATTCACACAATTAACTATCTGTTCGATATTAGATTATATATATCTCGTATAAACTAAGTGATTATAGAAGGAACTATTGTGGTTACCATTTTTACTAAAAGAAATAAGGGTTTTCTTAAGGAATCTTTTCATCAATTATAAAGGAACTATTACAGTTAATTCCGTGAGTACCAAGTGAATACGCCAGGGTTATATACAATGATGATCAACAAACAATGTGATGTGTGCCTTCCGCCTCATTTCCTGTTCCTTGTTTGGTTGTGGGCTTAGGGAGGAAGATACACACAATCGATTGGCTGTTTACTCTGGGTTTTATATAACTTGTATCCATTTAGTACTCATAGAAAGGATTGTAGAGTCATTTTTACTTATCTTTCATCAAATCAGGAAATATAGGATTTTCTGGAGGAACAGACGAACTTTTCTAAAAAGAACTTACAACTTACATTACATCACTAAAATCTTATGAACTCACCAGCTTAAATGATGTTCTACTCTTTCAAAATAACTTGTATTCTCAGGAAACCAGTAGACAGGTACGCGCACTGGGATTCAGAAGATGGAGCATAATAGCTTCATGTCTTTTTTTTATTTACTTTTGTAGTCTATCTTATGTGAATCACATACTTTGTAAACACTTTCTTTCTAATGAAATGGTTGTTTGTTACTTTGATTACTATGATGCATGTCTTGTGATACTAAACATGACATCCTCCGCCCCCGAACTTTTCTGCCGTTCCGGTTTTGGGGTGTGACAGACGCCACAGTGGCAGGAACTATGTTCTTCTAGTGATTCTCTGAGGATCCCGCATCGCCAAAGTTCAGGATCCTTGGTAGTACAACTGTGGGCGTTGTTCCCTGGGATTTCTGGAATTCCGCCTCCATCCTTTCCACTTCTTTGAGCATAGCTCTATTCTCCTCCTGCTGTTGGGTCACCTGTTGCATCATTTTCTTCATCATAACGAAGAGTTCTATAGTAGTGACCGAGGCAGTCGGATCCTAGAGTCCTGGGGATCCCAAACTTCCTTGGTCAGTGACCGTAGGGGTGTTTTTCTTGGAAGTGTTAGACATTTTCCTCTGAGCAGGAGGCTCACTTGGAGGAGGTGGTAGGTTTTTTGTTGGAATGGAAGAAGCAGAGGATGAATAAAGGATCGGTTGTGTAGACATGATTTTCTCAAGGATTTCGAACACCACGGCCCCACGGTGGGCGCCAAATTGTTTTGGTCAAAAACTACACAAGTGTTAATCGACCAAATTGAATGAGAGGTTGTGATGTTCAGAATATGTAATTGCAAATGATAAAGGAAAGTGACTCAATAGTTTACCAGGAAAGCCCTTGATCTTTGCTAGGATCTTCATCACAAAACCTTGGGAGGTGATAATGATCACCTGCCTTGATGATTTTATTGATATAAAATGGTGATTACATGGAGTTCTTAGTAAAAATGAGTAAGTAATTTCACAGTGTAAGCTTAGGTTCCAGAGTCGTGTGTTGTGTGCAGAATACAAGTGTCAAATTATAGTATAAGATAGCTAACAAGATGTCCGATATTTCTGGGATCCTCTATGACCAGCTTCACGAACTTTATTTGACCAAGTATTCTGGGTCTTTAGCATAGTTGAGATTATTCTTCGTTGATAACTGGTCTTCCCTTGACTACTTCTGCACACGTGATAATTATAGACAAAATATGACCGTTATAAATATTAACAAAATATATTAACGGTAATTAGTTGGGATCCTGAGGTAGGTGAGGATCCTGGATATTTGGGGATCCTGAATATTGTAAGGATCATGACCTTAACAACTCGTATGATTCCAAACTAAAACTAAGGATCTACAATTTTTTTATAACCATTTAAAAAAAAGTAAACTTAAAAAAGGAGGGTGCGGTGTATACAGCCAACCGTATACCTAATTACCGATATGGTAAATAATTTTTTTTTGCACAATAAGTCATAAAACTTATAATTTATCTGTCAATTAAGTCACCTTCGTTAATTTTTAACGGATACCCAATTACCGATGACGTGGCCCACTGTCGCGTAAGCTTCCTCGATATGTTAAACTTCCACATAGGCCCGCTAACTAGGGAACCATTTAAAATTAATGAAAGTGACTTAAGTGATAGGTAACTTGTAAGTTTAATGACCTATTGCACAAAAAATAGTTTAGTGACAAAATCAGGTAAATGACAATAGTTGACTGTGTTATAGTGATATTTTCCCTTTTTTTTTACTACCATAATAAAAATTAATGGATTTAGAGTAAAGGGTGTCGAATCAAATGGGAAGGCTTCAACAAGAAAATCTAAAACTTATCGAATTCTTCAACACCATTGTGATGTCTTACCAACAACCAACTCTTTAATCGCGTTTCCCTTTTCTATTTATATACCACATAGTTTCAGGTATGGCATTTTGTCAAGTTATTAATTTCTTTAATGCCTAGTTCCATAGTCTACCCAAACCCTAATCTCGGTATTTGAGCCCTATTTAAAGGCAATATACTATGGGTGACATTAGTTGTCCATGTGTAGTTGGTTGTTTGTGAGACTGCTATGAAACTATAGTGGGACTATAAAAATCGAAGGTGATTATATAGTAGGAATTTAAAAATCATATATGAGACTATAGTGGGACTATAGAAATTATATACGAGACTATAGTGGGACTATAGAAATTATATGTGAGATTATAGGAGTATAACAAACATATGTGAGACTATAGTGGGACTATAACAATTGTATGTGAGATTATAGTTAAACTATATAATTGTAAGAATATAATGGTACTGGTAATGAGGTGGAATCCTATAGAGTCTAGGAAGATTATTGGTATATGCATGTGTGGGCACATACGTGTATGCTAGAATGTATAGTGATGGTGTTGATGGGAAAGTTGGAAACTTTTGGGCAATTATTTGAACAAGTATGGATAGGTATGGAAGGTAGTATGTGCTCATACTACCGAAAGCATAGGATATGTACTTACACTGGGAAGGACATAAAGGCTTTGAGGAGATGATAGTAGGGGAAATAGTATGGGATAAAACTATATATGTGTTGTAACTTTTTTGGTTGTGTCTATAGTATGGTGAATGTTGGATAGAGTGACAATGACTCAAAAGCAAGTCCGAGTGATCTGGACTTGTTGGACATGATTGTTTTTAGGACTTGTGAATCATACTCGAGGTACTATCGGTTATGTTTGCAATATTCAAGGAGGAGTTGACTATAGTGTTCTTTGATAGGTATGCAACCCAAACTCAAGAATTGGAGCTGGAGACCTAAAAGAGGAAGGGGAAGAAGGTACAGGTCCATGCACCAACATCAGCAGCTAAGAAGTTCAAAGTTGTCGACATCCATACAAGGGACATGACATCCACGACCACTATGAAAAGTATGGGAAAGCGTACAAGGGTGCATGTCACATGTCTAGGTGCTACATGTATGGACACGAGGGCCATTTCATATGAGACTATAAGCAGGAGATGTTGAGGTACTTTCTTTGCAATCAACTTGGTCACGTTAAGGGTAATTCTACCAAACATGCAGGAGGGGTGGTGTTGGCCCCATTACCTATGAATTTATGTGTTAACTGATGCACACCAATGGAAGGAGGAGTCCCCTAGGGCCAATGGCCGAGCTTTCCCTCATATTGTTTGGGACGTTACATTTTTAGTGGTAGAGATCCATGCCTCATGGATTGAGTTTTGCTGAGTTGCAGCCAATATATGGATCACCAAGGGAAATTCTATCGGTCAGGGTTCTACTAATGATGATTTAGGTGGACATTGAAGAGATATGAGATAGAGAGAAGATTTTTTTCTCAACGGTTGTAGTGTTTTATGACTTTTCCGATGAAGTTGGAGGCGGTAAAAATTCAATAGTCAGAGGACAAAGTTTAGAAAGAGGGTGGACGGGGGCGGGGGGGGGGGGGGCTTGGGGTGGAGAAAATTTGCAGATCAAGAGTTCATGTGGTGGTGGTGGAAAAAGAATATGACTAGTGCTAGTAGTGAAACAATTTTGAGTTTTGCTTTTTTCTTCCAAGTATTTTAGGAGTGAAGAAACCCATATTGGATTGATGAGGTTGTATGTGCATCTGGGGGTGGTGGTACACATCCAAATAAGCATCCCTTAGAAGTCCACCAACCACACTTGTAATGACCCAAATTTCCAAATAAAATTTTCATTTTTAATTAATCAAACATCCCCATAAAATGTGAAATACCAATTACAATTGTTTTCAAATCCATAACATCAACATTTTATTTCAAATATCAGAGTGTCCCATCAAATCAAATGTCGGAGAGTGCATGCCGTGCCACCAAGCCTTGCCCTTAGGCTCAGAAGTACCTGAAACAAATCAACAAACTATAAGCTAATGCTTAGTGAGTTCCCCAGAGCATACCCCACATAGTCCACTTAATCACATATACCATTTTAGCTATAAAAGCTACATAAACCACATAAGCCATGCAATCAACATATAGGGATGCCGTGGGCTCCCCCTAGGGTCTTACTCCAGGATGCCATGGGCTCCCCACATGGTCTTACACCTAAGTGCCAAGGGCTCCCCTATGGTCTTTAATAGGAAAGTCATGGGTTCCTCACATGGTCTTACATCTAAGTGTCATGGGCTCCCCCCCCCCCCTAATGGTATTTAATAGGAAAGCTATGGGCTCTCCACATGGTCTGACATCCAAGTGCCATGGGCTCCCCCATGTTCTTTCATACAAGTATATCATATATACAACTAGCATACCTCCTTGCATTTAACCAACTAACATGCCACATAACACTACATCAACTAGTGTACCACATATCATAAAATAGGCCGGCCTTGGTGCCTTAGACCCATTGGTATGGTGAGGAGACTCACCTCTCAAAAATGCTGAACTGATAAGATAATATTAGATAAGTCCCAACATGCAGCTCCAACTCAACTGCCTACACTCATCATGTGACTGCCTTTTTCAAAATCCCGAAATACTAAAAATATCCTCAAAGTCAAACTTGGTCAACCATGGTCAAAGTCAAGGTCAACAGTCCATGTTGACCCAACTAGTCGAGTGCATATAGCAACTCGTCAAGTTCCTTTAGTGTTCAGAAAACCAGGGAAAACCCTAACTAACTCGCCGAGTTATCTCATTAACTCGCCGAGTTACTCGTCAGACCGAAAGCGGGAAAAACTCGATCCAACCGTCGAGTAATCTTATCAACTTGTAGAGTTTACTCTGCAGACCGAAAATGGGAAAACCCGCTCCAACTCGCCGAGTCGCCAGGGCAACTCGTCGATTTTTCCGTTATCTTAACATAATCAGTCCTTCCAGTCGAATCCAAACCTCCAAACTACAGATCCAGTCCCTTAAGACTAAAATACCACGTAAAGTTGCAAACTTTACGTGCATGCAAGGCCTCAAAAGGCTAAAGCACTAAAACTAAGGTTCATACAATGTTTAGGGCATGGAAAAGGGCCTAGACTGGGTAAAGGGAGCTACTTTATGTCCATGAAGACCTAGATGTGTCTAGATCTGGAACAATATCCTCAGTACAAGTCCAAATCCGAGTATAACACCATTTTGCACCAAAAGTGACCATATACTTTCATAAGATGAGATCTAAGCAAATAGAGATCAAGGTAGAAACTTTTTACCTCCAAATGGATGCTAACACCAGGTAGATGCCGGATCTAAAGCCCTCTCCTCACTTCAATCTCTTCAATCTTCAAGTTTCTGTCCAAAAAGCTCAAGATTCACTCTCCAAAGCTCACACACACTCAAGAAGGCACTAAAGCACGGCTAGGGTTTCTCTCTGGACAGTTAGGACGATGACGGAGGCCATAAATGACCCATAAGTTCCTTAAATAGGGTACAAACCCCTGAAAATTACGGTTTTCCTTGATAATGCCTACTCGTCGAGTTGGGGCCTCCCAACTCGTCGAGTAGACCCTAAGTCCTACGTCCAATATCGATCTCTACTCGTCGAGTTGGGCTCGCCAACTCGTCGAGTCCCAGTATAAAACCCTAAAAACTTGAAAATTAAATGATACATGAAACAGGTGTTACAAATCTCCCCCACTTGAACTAGACTTCATCCTTGAAGTCCGCTGACACAAACAATTTCGGGTAGTGATCTCGCATTTCCTCTTCCGACTCCCATGTTTATTCGAAGCCTCTTCGGTGCTGCCATTGCACATTCACTAACTTCACCTTTTTGTTACGAAGAACCTTTATCTTCCTATCCAAAATCGCAACGGGCCTCTCAATGTAGTTCAGGCTCTCATCCACCTGAATTTCGTCCAGAGAAACAACTGCGGCCTCGTCTATGACACACTTCTGAAGCTGGGATACGTGGAAGGTGTTGTGTATCTAGATAAGCTCGTCCGACAGATCCAAGTGATAGGCCGTCTTGCCCACCCGGACAGTAATCCTAAACGGTCCAATATATCGGGGCCCTAGCTTGCCCCTCTTCCAAAACCTAATGACACCCTTCCATGGTGACACTTTCAGCAAGACGAAATCCCCCACCTGAAACTCAAGATCTGATCGGCGTCGGTCAGCATAGCTTTTCTGACAGCTCTGTGCAACTTGTAGCCTGTCACGCACCTACTGAGTCAACTCAGTAGTCTTGAGTACCAAATCGGTGCTCCCCATGACTCGGTGCCCTACCTCACCCTAAAAAACAGGGGTCCTACACCTCCGACCATACAACATCTCAAACAGTGGTTAGTCGATACTAGCATGATAATTGTTGTTGTATGAAAACTCTGCTAGTGGGAGGTATGTATCCCAACTCCCTCCGAAATCCAATACACATGCCTGAAGCATATCCTCCAGTGTCTGGATCATCCTCTCACTCTGGCCATCTGTCTGGGGGTGGTAATCCATCCTGAAAAGTAACTGAGTGCCCAGTTCCTCGTGGAACTTCCTCCAGAATCTAGATGTAAATCGAACATCCCGGTCATAGACTACTGACACTGGCACCCCGTGCCTAACTACCACCTCTCGCACGTAAATATCCAGTAATTTCTCAGTGGAGATGCTCTCGGAGATCGGAATAAAGTGGGCACTCTTCATCAATCTATCTACAATAACCCATATGGCATCCACACCCCTCGCCTTCATTGGTAACTTTGTGATGAAGTCCATAGTGATCTCTTCCCACACCGGTTCTCCTTAGAGCTTCCATATCTAACATCATTTCGAGTACAAGTTCCATGATTTCAGTAGTACGGGCCTAATATTACCTTCCACACCGACTTGTACCTTCCCCAAAGCTCTACCTGGTAACCCTAATTCGTCCCAGAACAAAACACATCTCACGGGCTACTGCATAACTTAAATCCTAGGTTATCCTAAGATTTGCTCAATCCCATCAAATCAGATCTCAAATCAATCATAACAGGTTGCCTTTATGCATTCAAATTATACACAGAACGGATCAAATAGACTTTCGAATAATAGATTCTACCCTAGGACCACAACCAGACAAGGAACATGAAATAAGGCCAAATTAATCATTCTAAGGCTATAAACTCCTAGCCGTATACAATTTTAAAAGCATACGCATAGCAAAATCCACCCAACTATCATAATCCAAATATCAGAATCACATGGCTAACATATTGGGGAATCACTTACTTGAGCTCGGCCGATCACGCGCATTACACTCTCATTTGTTTCTATTTAAGAAGTTTTTAACTTTTGATTTTTGAAAACAATTTTACCATTTCCTTAGTTTGAGTCCTGACACACCCAAGAGTGTGACCGAATCCCTCAAACCAAGGCTCTGATACCAAGTTGTAACGACCCAAATTTCCTAATAAAATTTTCATTTTTAATTAATCAAACATCCCCATAAAATGTGAAATATCAATGACAATTGTTTTCAAATCCATAACATCAACATTTTATTTCAAATATCAGAGTGTCCCATCAAATCAAATGTCAGAGAGTTTATGTCGCGCCATCAAGCCTTGCCCTTGCCCTTAGGCTAAGAAGTACCTGAAACAAATCAACAAACTGTAAGCTGATGCATAGTGAGTTCCTCAGAGCATACCCCACACAATCCACATAATCACCTATACCATATTAGCTATAAAAGCTACATAAACCACATAAACCATGCATACAACACATAGGGATGTCGTGGGCTCTCCCCTGGGTCTTACTCCAGGATGCCATGGTCTCCCCACATGGTCTTACACCTAAGTGTCATGGGCTCCCCACATGGTCTTACATCCAAGTGTCATGGGCTCCCCCATGGTATTTAATAGGAAAGCCATGGGGTCTCCATATGGTCTGACATCCAAGTTCCATGGGCTCCCCCATGGTCTTTCATACAATTATACCACATATACAACTAGCATACCTCCTACCATATAACCAACTAACATGCCACATAACACTACATCAACTAGTGTACCACATATCATAAAATGGGCCGACCTTGGTACCTTAGACCCATTGGTATGGTGAGGAGACTCACCTCTCAAAAATGTTGAACTAATAAGATAAGATCAGATAAGTCCAAACGCACAGCTCCAACTCAACTGCCTACAATCATCATGTGACTGGTTTTGTCAAAATCCCAAAATACCAAAAATATCCTCAAAGTCAAACTTGGTCAACCATGGTCAAAGTCATGGTCAACAGTCCATGTTGACCCAACTCGTCGAGTGCATCTAGCAACTCATCAAAATCCTTCAGTGTTCAGAAAACCGGGGAAAACCCTAACCAGCTCGCCGAGTTATCTCATCAACTCGTCGAGTTACTCGTCAGACCGAAAACGGGAAAAACACGATCAAACTCGTCGAGTTATCTTATCAACTCGCCGAGTTCCTTTAGTGTTCAGAAAACCAGGGAAAACCCTAACCAACTCGCCGAGTTATCTCATTAACTCACCGAGTTACTCGTCAGACCGAAAGCGGGAAAAACTCGATCCAACCGTCGAGTAATCTTATCAACTTGTAGAGTTTACTCTGCAGACCGAAAACGGGAAAACCCGCTCCAACTCGCCGAGTCGCCAGGGAAACTCGTCGAGTTTTCCCTTGTCTTAACATAATCAGTCCTTCCAGTCGAATCCAAACCTCCAAAACACAGATCTATTCCCTTAAGACTGAAATACCACATAAAGTTGCAAACTTTACGTGCATGCAAGGCATCAAAAGGCTAAAGCACTAAAACTAAGGTTCATACAATGTTTAGGGCATGGAAAAGGGTCTAGACTAGGTAAAGGGAGCAACTTTATGTCCATGAAGACCTAGAGGTGTCTAGATCTGGAACCATATCCTCATTACAAGTCCAAATCCTAGTATGACACCATTTTTCACCATGTAGAGGCATAAGAATATGGTTTGGCATGCGGAATTAAAGTTTGCACAATGAACATGGTGATTTGGGTGTTCAAGAGATGTATTGATTATGTATGGTGTTACACAAAAAGTATCTAGATCTAGACTACATAAATAACACACACTTACACACTCACTTTTACATCTCTCAAGCACACCTCTACAAGTGGTATGAACCCACTATTTATAGAGGTGTTTACATGTCTCTCTCTCACTCTCTATCTCTCATGGGTCAAAAGGCTAATGCACCACATGCAAGTGGGTTTTACAAAAGTCAAACAATTACAAAGTCAATCATGAATAACTTTGTACCCCAACATTCTCCCCCTCAAAGTTAGGAATGAATGACCCACTTCAAATCTTCCAAAATCGAGCAACTATGCGACCCGAGCCTCAACCGTAACACATGTCAAAACGAACTTCAATCTTCAATTCTTCCATGATTCTTCAATTTGGGCTCTAGGATGTGAAACCATACAAACCGAGCAGCAACGAATGATTAACTACAAATAATCACCCAAAAGTTGCGTATAAAAACACATCCCAAAAATCTTCAATAAAACCAAACCCATTTAGAAAATAAATCATTTTCGAACTTCCAATTGCATCATTTCATAAGCTTCAAAACTTCAAGATCACTTCGGTCTTCAAATCCGCGTAATATGAAAAATTCAAGTTCGAATTTCCATATAAAACTTCTCCCCCTTTTTATAATCGAAATTTGATTATAAAACTCCCAAGGAAAAAGAACGTGCTCTATTCAGAATTTTTCGTGTCAAAACTCCCCCTTAACATGTGGCATAAACTTTGTGCTTTAATCCGGAAAACCCAAAAAATATTCAATTTTTAGTTTCGTTCACGGATCGCCTTTGACAAAATTTCTCAAAAATGGGTAGAAATTGTCAATTTCAAAATTCTGCAGTGACCCGGTGCGCCTAAAACAGCAAAATATGCAAAACACTCCCCCTTTTCCAAAGCTGGGTAGAAAGCGTTAATTTGCACAAACTGCAGGGGCTTAAAATGCATTTTCTTCAATTTTCAGCAAAAACAGTCCTTTTTTGAATTTGGGTATGAACCGCCAAACATTCGAAGCCTCAGGGACTATTTTCGAAAATTCTGCCATTTGTGTTCCAAAAATACGAAGAGTTGACCCAAACATTCGAAAATTCAGAAAATTTTCGAATTTGGGTGAAAAGTGTCAAACATTCGTAACTTCAATTAATTGTGGAGGTTGCCAAATATTCGAAATTTCAGGGGCTGAATTCGAAAATTGTTCATTTATTCAAATCATACGAAGACTTGATCAAACATACGAAGGGTTGAACCATTTATACCACTTCGTTAAAAGAGCAGGGACCAAAATTGTAACTGTTTGTTTTCTTCTTCCATTCATACGAAGCACTGTATCCTCTTCGTACATTCAAAATCATAGACCCTTCTTATAATTCCCCAATAACCCCTTCGTACGAAATCATCTTCCCCAATTTTTTTTTCTCTTCATACAAAAATTTTCCCAAACACACGAATTCGAAGCATTCGAAGCCTCTTAATGAACAGTAACCTCTGAATACCTCTGAATCGAATTTTCTCACTTCGTACATTCAACCCAAAAATCATTCTTCGTTCTTACAGTTCTTCGTTCCAGTTCACCAAACCATTGATTCCCAAATCTTCGAATCTTAACATTACAGGGACCCCAAAATCGATTTCCTTAAACCTTAACTTCGCATAATCGATTCCAATATCCACTTAGACTCCGCATCGACCATCTGTTCGTCAATGGATCCAAGTTTCCATCGATTTCAATTCTTCCAAGAATGAATCCAGACTCCAACATCATCGATATCACATCCCAAATTACCCACACAGTTCGTCAATCATCGATCGACCTGATCCTAATTTCGAATATTTAATCACCGAATCCAAAATCAATCACAACACTACGACTCCAAAAAAAATTCCATCTATCAAGACCATTCGAATCCAAACTCCATTCGTTCATCTAAATCCAATATCACCCCAAATCAACATTCAATGCTTCGCTTTTAAAATCTAAATCAAAACCGATTGATTTCAACTTTACAATCGATTTCAACTCACCAAATCTTCGAAATCAAAACCAAATATTTCGATTTCTAAAATCACGATCAACCATCGACTTGTTTGTTCGTCGATTCCAATCATCATCAAAGCTATTCGATCCCAAAAACAACATCAGCCTTCGTTATCATTCATGAATCCAACTTTTCGAAAACAGATAACGACATTTGAGAATTCGTCGAATGTTCATAAACACATATCAATAGCATCCCAGTGCTTTCGTTCTTCAAGAATGCATTTGACAGCAAGATTCAATTACAAGTTGGTTTTCAAAATTGATCTACAAATCATCCTTAGTTTCAACATCCATAGCCCCAAAACAACTTGTATCAAACGATATTGACATCCAGTTCATCGAATCAACTCCAGAAAATCGCAGTTGACTTTTTATGAAGATTGACTTTTCGAAATTAACACCAAATGGATGAATCAAACCTTAAATTTTTGGATCAAAACTTGATAAAACATCTGTTCTTCACAGGTTCTTCACGAAATTTCAAAGTTCTTGACCAATTTTATCCAAATCAAAAGATCAATTTCCGATTTGTTCACTTTGACTTGATCATAATCAATTTTTGTGATTGAACACAACACATAGAATTGATTCACAAGTACTGATTAATACTAACTTCTAATCGATTTTTCAGAAAGATTATAGCGAAATCGAATCCTCAAGATCAATTGATTAAGAACGAGAAATATAGAATTGAACGTACAACTGAGAGATGCGTGTTAGTGTGACGAAAGGGGAAAAACAAAACGAGACCTGCAATTTCTGAAATCAAACTGATTGAATGATTTGTGGGCTCACACAAACAGTAACCAGATCGAAATATTGGGCTTCAAAGTTTGGATCAATGAATAGTAACAGATAATAATTTTTGTTTGGGCTCAATCAATTTTGTTTATGTTAGAAACATTCGACATTTTGGGCTAAATCATCATATGATGAACAGTGAATTTTGAAAAACGTGACAATATGATTTTGATTTTTGGAATTTTGATCTAAGAAAAAATAATTGGATCAAAAATGGGATTTGAAACAAATTAGATCCAATGAACCAAAACGATCAAAAATTTAAGAACATAACGCACGATTCAATGAAATTAAGATAGATCATAGAGAGAGACTCACCAAACTTGCTTCAAATTGTGACAAAATCTGCCAAACCGAGAATCGTTCTTCAAAAATCACGTTGATCTTGAAGACCCGCTCTGATACCAATTGTAGAGGCATAAGAATATGGTTTGGCATGCGGAATTAAAGTTTGCACAATGAACATGGTGATTTGGGTGTTCAAGAGATGTATTGATTATGTATGGTGTTACACAAAAAGGATCTAGATCTAGACTACATAAATAACACACACTTACACACTCACTTTTACATCTCTCAAGCACACCTCTACAAGTGGTATGAACCCACTATTTATAGAGGTGTTTACATGTCTCTCTCTCACTCTCTATCTCTCATGGGTCAAAAGGCTAATGCACCACATGCAAGTGGGTTTTACAAAAGTCAAACAATTACAAAGTCAATCATGAATAACTTTGTACCCCAACATAAGATGAGATCTAAGCAAATACAGATCAAGGTAGCAACTTTTTACCTCCAAATGGATGCTAACACCAGGTAGATGTCGGATCTAAAGCCCTCTCCTCATTTCAATCTCTTCAATCTTCAAGTTTCCCTCCAAAAACCTCAAGATTCACTCTCCAAAGCTCACACACACTCAAGAAGGAACTAAAGCACGGCTAGGGTTTCTCTCTGGACAGTTAGGACGATGACGGAGGCCACAAATGACCCATAAGTTCCTTAAATAGGGTACAAAACTCTGAAAATTAGGGTTTTCCTTTACAGTGTCTACTCGTCGAGTTAGGGCCTTCCAACTCGTCGAGTAGACCCTAAGTCCCGCGTCTAATATCGATCTCTACTCGTCGAGTTGGGCTCCCCAACTCGTGAGTCCCAGTGCAAAACCCCAAAAACTTGAAAATTAAATGATACGTGGAACAGGCGTTACAACGTAGGCTTGATAATGTGAGATTCGTTAAAAATTAACAAAATTGACTTAATTGACAAGTAACTTGTAAGCTTAATGACCTATCATAAAAAATGATTAGTAACCAAATCAGGTAAATAGCAATAATTGATTGTGCTATAGTAACATTTTGCCTATAGAAATGGTGGATGGCCGATGACGTGCCCTACTGCCAAGTAAGCTTCCTCGACATGTCACACTTCGATGTAGGCTCGATAATCAGTCATCCGTTAAAAATTAACAAAAATAACTTAATTGACATGTAACTTGTAAGTTTATGACTTATTATATAAAAAAAGCTTAATAACTAAATCAGATAAATAACAATAGTTAACTGCACGACATTAATATTTTTTCACCTAAAGTAATATTGTAAATATTCGCTAATTATTTACAACCATGTAGATATCTATAGATACAAGTTTTTTTTTTTTGAACGACAAATCTAATCTACTCTTAAATTACTTCTTAATTCCACATATATCTACAATGAGACTTGAACCCTCAATCTCAAGAAGGAGCTACAACACCTCATAACATTGAAGTAAAAACCGGATGCTACCTATAGATACAAGTAGAATTCTAACCTTCTTATGCGTAAGGTTGTAGCACATTATTGCATGTATAGAGTTATATTGGTAACCTATGCATTCAGGCCGATCGGTATACCCTCTACCGCACACTGCGGTAGCTGATTTGGCGCCGCAATGTGACGCAAACACAACTCCGAGCGGTTGATTTGGACTGTTTGAGCCATTTGACCGTTGACAATGGTCAGTTTTTCAAAAAAAAATCCTAATAATTCAACTATAAATTAAAAACCATACCTCACACATAGATCACACACAACACTTTCAATTCCACAAGTTTTCAAACATATTTCTTCCAAAAAATGAATCCAAAAAATCCTCAATTTACCGCTCGAGGAAAATCGCGTCCAAATGTTCGATCGTTGGATACGTTGGTATACTGACCCCAACGTGATCAATTTCACCCCAATCCCAAACCCATCCCCAACAAATTTACGATTATCCCATGCAACCTCTAAGCCCAAAAATGTTTCAAAAATTTTCCCCGCTTCTCGAATATATTTCGGATGTTGAGTTTGTCTGGGAAACACAACTCAATCCCGAACTGCTAACTGAACCCGAACCGGTAACCAAAAACCAACCCAACATTCTTCGCGATACACAATCCGAACCATCCAACCGCAAAAGACGTAAGAAAGGAAAAGTGTCAGTTTTGGTAAAATAGAAGAACGGGTCTCAACAATGGTAACCAGATGAAGAGATGACATTAGCCGAGTCATGGGTCGACATTTCTAAGGATTCACAAACCATAAATACGCAAAAAGATGAGTACTTTGTGTGATTCATTATGGACAGGTTACTTGGTGTCATGTGTCGTAAGGAATATCGTACAAAACACCAATGTTGTAGCCAGTTTCGAGAGATTATCAAGTTGGTTACTAAATTCAACGACATTTACCAGAACTTGCTTACTCAACGGAAAAGCTGTCAACAAATATTCGAGACGGTGATTAAAATATATTTTGTTGATATTGAAAATTCTTTCAAATTTATTGATGTTTGGAGATTTTTATCTGCATCCCCGAAATATATAAAAGAGTATGGGGAAGAAGAAGAAGGTGGTGAGAAAAGAATAATTTTTTTGGAGACAAGTTATACTACTTCATCGGATGCATATTTTGGGGATGATTTGAACAATGTGGATGAGCTCGAACATGAAGAAGTAGGTCAACCGATGGGGCGAGATAGACCGAAAAGGGTCTTCGTCAAATACATTGGGTGTTGGAAGTGGCCCTGACAATCAAAAGGTCACATCTAGTTTTGATATTTATTGTAACGCCATGATTTAGATTGTTCTGTGGTTCGGGATCTTGGACCGTTATTCAGTTATATTTAGGATTTGTGGCTTTTAAAGAAGTAAGGTTTGGGCTTTTTTGAAAGATGTTATTGTTGGTAAGAGGGTCAAAGCCTATGAATTGTGTATTTGGAATTGAGGATGGACTGGGGAAAGTTATGTGTCAGGCCGCTTGCGAGGGTTAAGGTTTTAAGTTGGATATGTGGTAAGCCAAAAGTATCAATATATAAGTGTAGATCTCTTCAAGACCTTTCGGTGGATATAAAGAACGTTGAATTCGGAGTTGAAACGAAGAATTTATGATTGTTCGAAGTTGGAAAGGATTTGGGGAAAAACAGAGCTCACGACGTGGGCAGTTGGAGCTCACGACATGAGAACCGTGCAGCCCAAGCCCACGAGTTTTAGGGTTTTTAACATATATAAGGGCTAGTTCCGTGTCTTTAGGGCATTTTATGAGCCCCCATCATATTTAGATCATCTTGAGAGAAACCCTAGCCTCCTTTTCACCATTTTGAGCATCCCCTCTCCTCTTCCATCCATTTATGAACATTTTGGTGATTTGAAGAAGAAGAATAAGAAGATGTTCTTGGTGCTTAGATCCAGCAAGCAATCTCCCTCACCTCCTTAAACATCATACCTTGGACCATGGTAAGTCCTCAAGTTCCAACATTTATGTGTTATTCTTCTAGATCTAGACTTTTATGCCTTTTTCTTCATGTTGGAGGTGGTTTGAGTGGTTGGATTCCATAAATTGGGCAACTTTATGGATCCATGAGGTCCCTTTGAGGTTTGGTGTGCTAGATCTATGGTTTGGTTGAGTTTTGGTCCCGTGAATGAGATTTGGATCTCATTTTCACCATTTTGACCTAATCAAGTTCAAGACATGCATTGGACATGCATGTCCATAAAGCAAATATATTTATGTTGTTTTTGATGTATGAAAGCCTTCTAGAAAGTTGGAATGGATGAATTAATGGATTAAGGACTTAAGACATTAGGATTTAGCATCAGACATGGCTCACAACGTAACACAGGGAGCGTCACGACGTGAGAGTGGTTTTTACGTAATTCTTTCAACTGACTGAGCTCACAACGTAACTAAGGAAAGTTCACGTCGTGAGGTCTGATGAGTGGGTCATCCAGGATCGAGTTAACTGAATTGAGGCGAGTTGAGTTGGAATCTGGCCGAGTGCGTTCTCACGACGTGACTAAGGACTGGTCACGAAGTGAGTGTCAACTGATGGAAATGTTGATTATTGACTTTGACTTTGACCGTAGACTTTGGGTGTTGACTTTTGGTGGAGTTCACTTTTGGTTAAATTTCTAGTTTTAGAAGGTGGACTAAGGGTTTACCTTGTATGGTTTTTTAAGAGGTGTATGGTACCCGTTTGTTGGCTGTGTAAGCTGTTAGTGTTGGATTAGATGTCTAAGCCCATAACTATTATTGGTATGTACTCGACCCGAGAGTAGCATGGTCCATTTGGGTTGCATGGCATCGAAACAATTGGATAGAAAAATGCGAAAAGGTTATTTATGATTTATAGTAATATATTATAAGTTCTAATATATTAATATGAAATCATATTATTTAGTTAGTATTGATCAAGAATTAATTTGGAATTAATTTTGTGATCAAAAGAGACTAATTAAATATATGGGGATTGATTATGTAAATCATTCATTCTTATATATGTGGGCTTGTGATCCATAGTCCTTCATGTTGGGCTTAACCCATGTGGTAACCCATGGATACTCCATGGAGGTTAAAACCCATGGATCATGAAGGAAATGGAAAGTCATGCACATTAGGGTTTACATGGTGTAACCCTAAATGAGCCACACTATATAAAGGACCCCATGGTTCATGAAAGGGGACTGGTGGAGACACAAAGAGGGCAAAGTCAATTTCATAGAGTGAACCAAGTAACCTCTTCTCAAGTTAATCCAATTGTTGGTGGTGTTGTGTGATTCCATTTGAGGTGCAACACTTGGGGCACTAAGCTCTTAAAGGTTCAAGACTTCAAGCTCCATCAAATGGTATGTCATCTAACTAGACTTTTGTAGTATAGATACTCCATTATATGCTAGTTAGGATGATGCTTTGGAATTTTGAATGTATACATGTATAATAGAGAAAACATAGATCCAAAGCACATAGGGTTGCATGTACACCATAGGAGTGTTAGAATTCTCAAAACCCAACAGTTAGTTGTGGATTTTTTCAGTGAGGTGAGTTTCCTCACTATGTTAAGCGGGTCGAAGGCACCAATGTCGGCCCATGGTTTGTTATGATTAGTATGCTAGTTTTCTGTGTGACTCTTGCATGTGTTATGTGTTTAATGTGTACCGGGCGGGGCCCGATGCCAAGTGAGGCCTGATGATTATATTATATGCTATTTATATTTGTTATTTGTATTTATCTTTGTGATCTTTGTATGTGTTTATGTGTTTCCATGTTTACCGGGTGGGGCCTGATGACTGACAGATATGTTTACCGAGCAGGGATCGATGCGGGCGGGGCCCGATGATGGGCGGGGCCCATTATATGTTTGATATGTATGGTATGTGGTATATTGGGGAACTCACTAAGCTTTATATTTACGATTTTCAATTTATGTTTGTAGGTACTTCTGTTTCGAAAGGGAAGAGCTCGGGATGACTGCATTGCACACACCACAATGTTCTGCATATTACATGACTCTGATGTACTTGGATGTTTATTGATACGCTCTGATTCACTATGGTTTTCGTGATATTGTTTTGGATAATGGTTTTATTAATTTAAAAATTGAAGTTTTTAGTCTTGATTTTTAGGGCATTACAAGTTGGTATCAGAGCCTTAGTTTGAGGGATTCGGACATACTCCCGGGTGTGTCTAAACTCAAATTGGGGATTTGGTAGATTTTTCAGAAAGAAATGTTTTATAAAAAGAATTTTCTAATAAAAGAAAAGGGATGTGGTGCATGCAATCGACCGAGCTCAAGTAAGTTTTCCCAAAATACCTATATATGTTTTTGTTATGCTTTAAATTGTGAATTTGTGAATTGCATGCTAGATTAGTGTTAGGGATCTACTCACGATTGCATGATAGAATGCTAGGAGAGATGTCTTTATATTCCTACTGTATGAGCTTGTAGACTTGCATGCTAGTACTGATCAGTCAGTGATAGGATTATCTTTCTAGGTTATGTTTGTTCCGATGACTGGATGCTCGAATGCTTCTTGCTTTGTGCTTTTATGAGTTTCCGTTAACCTCAACTAACTAGTGAGCGAGTATATTAAGTTACATATTGTTGAGACTGGATAATTTTAGAATGTTAGATTTTAACTCTATTGTGTAGCTCTTGTTTGAGTCCAACCGTTGTAGTGTGAGACCTTTCATTCAAAGAATTATTTGGTATCGACGATATGTAATTGTATTTGTGAGCTAGTTAGAGGATGTTAGGGGGAGTTCCTTATGCATTTGAAGTCGGGGAGTAGTGTGGTGGTTGCCCCAGGTACATCCGTCCTTTTCAGGGTTTTGTCCTGGGTGGGTTGGGTTGCTTATCGCCTGGATCTTCCCGAGTTGTTTAATTAGATCCATAGCGTGTTTCACGTCTCTCAGTTGCAGAAATGTTTGGTGGATGGATTGGCCTGATATGAGATGCCTTGTAGCCTAAGAGGAATGAGATGTTATGCTAGATTTGAAATCTTTCTTGGTATGAAGTGAGATTGAGATGTCCTCTGTTTGGCTGTGACTTGGAGTGTTACTGCACGAATGCTGCTTGCTTAGTGCTTTATGGGACTCATGATGATGTGAGTTAAATATTAAGCGAATATGTTAAGTCACATGTGGCATAAGTTAAATAATATCAGAGTTATGGATTTGACCCTACTGTACAAATCTCGTTTGAGTCTAACCGTTATAGGGACGAGTCTTTAACTCAAAGGATTATCTAAGCTTTGATGCATGTGATTATATTCATGAAGTAGTTAACTGACATTATTGGGAGTTCTTCAGCAGTTGATGGTAGGGTGAGGTCGGGAACCTAGGAGAGCCTAGGATGTGCTGTAGTGGATTGGCCTACGCTGTTTAGCGATGGGTATTTATTTGAGAACCGATGTATAAGAAAGTTTAGGACGGATGCAAATAGGAGTGGTTACTTAGAGGACCTGTGATGATTCTTAAGGAAAGTATGGATATGTATGGAAGGTAGTATTGGGCCCGTACTACTGGAAGCACATGATCCATACTCGACTCGAGGAAAATTTGGGGGATTCTATGGAACTGGTTAAGGAAGGAGGAACGGTTTGGCACCAAGATTTGTTACAGTGTATTTCTGAATTTATCGGTTTATCGGGTATGATCGTCCAGGTTGAGGATGGGCCAAATGATTGTTTGGGCCTCAATGGCCATGTCTGTTGGATTTCAATGGTGCAGAAACGTGGAAGGTAGTTTATTCTGAGGTCTGGAGGGCCTTGCTCAAGTAGTGAAAGTTGAGTCACGGGGCTCAAGAAGGAAGCGAGTGTGAAGAATGGCTCGAGGATTGCAGCCGAAGATTAAGTGATTGGCAGATGGATTGGGATGTCACTATCATCGTCAAGGGTTATGTACTTCCATCTTTCCGCGATCAGAAGAAAGATAAAGTGGTCCTATGATTTTCAAGGATGGAATGTAGTCCCAACATGAGTCTAGAAGATTGTGGTTTTCTTGTCGATGGGTATAGCAACGTAAGAATGAACAAAAGGGTTTTTGCGGTGCGGTTGCTTTGAGATGAGATCAGGGGTATGCTATCTTAAAATTAGCTAGGTCAAGTGCTAGTTGATTGTTTCAGTAACCAAGGGAAATGAATCAGCAAGAGAAACTTTTGTTGTCTCTGATGTATCCTGACTAAGAGAATGATGCTTCTTATAATTATGAGTAACACTCGCAATAAATTGTTTGATGGTGAATTAGGTGAGGCATGGTAGTTCATATGTTTCTAGATGGAAAATTGGTGTCATGAGTGGACAAAATTATTGTTTGTGCATCTGCATGGGATTATGATATTAGAGGTGGTTATGATTAGGAGGTTTTCGAGGTTTCCATCTGAGATCCGTGATAACTTTGGGTTCGCTTGGTCATTATCTAGAATACCGCTTTGAGATGTGGTATGTCTGCAACATCATTTGGTGGTAGTTCGAACCCTAAGTGAGGGAGAACCGACTATTTTGGTTGAAGGATCATTGATATGGTTGAGTTCATGATTTCAGTAGAATGGGTCATAGGGATTTGCGGTTCGGGTATGCGGAACTTCATTACAGGATTTGGTCAGGATGGAGGTGTAGAGCAAGTTATCATTAGATGTATTTGTTCAGGATTGCAATAGTCGTCTTCGAGGAAAGAAGATGCTGGATAAGGAGCTTGTTTTTGTTAGTAGTTCCTTTCAGAATGTTGTTGAATAGATCAAGAGGCGTTTGGGATGCTTAGGTTGAGCATCGAGTGCTGAGGGATTCCTCGACTCGTTGTATAGATTGCTATCCCTGTTCTAGGGTGGGCAGTATTGATCGGTAAATCAACTTCAGAGTTTGGTATGTTTAGTCTCATGGGGGTATTGTGCAAGCAGCGTATTGGGTTATTGGGTTAGTTATCAATGCAATCTTGACCGTTGGCCTTTTCGTTCATCATCAAGAGTGGAGGTTCTTCTAAAATTTCAAGTTGTGTCAGTGGAAGTTCAATGGATTTGTCGACCTACTGTCAAGTTCCGTGTGTTTTATATTTTCTTTGGTTTCTGGGTATGGTTACCCTCAATTGTGGTGTGGAATTTTGATGCATGGCAGGCTTAGGTTTTAGCAGCAATTCTAGATTACCTTGGGAGTTTTCTCGAGCTAGTTACGAGTTTGTGGAATCTGTTCGGTTTAAATCTAGGTGTAGGATCTTGTATCGATCATTCATAAGGATGTTTCTTTTAACAGTTAAGGTTCTTCATTACAACAAATATGTTACTACCTCACCCTATGGGTAAGGTTGTGACGACGAGAGGATGCAGTAGATCCAGGGTTGGGTATGTGTCTCCCCTTGGGGGCATGCATTGTAGTAGTGCCTCGATTATGGACAGGAGGAGTGCAATTAGACTGAGTAAGATAACTTGAGCCCTCTTGATTAGTATTGTTGGCATGGTGATCATTTGGGTTATAACCTTCGAATCGGGACAAGTGTATGACTGTCTATCTCGTCCTCTAGTTGTGTGCAGCCATGTTTTCGTCTAGTTTTACATTGATATCAGTCTGTGTTGTGTAAGGAATTATGCATGATAGAAGAGTATGACCCATGTTGTGTTCGGATAGCATTGAGAGGAATGTTGTTTGGGTACTTGCAAGTTGGTGGACTGCTGGGTGGGCATCTTTAGGTCCCTGTGGGGCTGGTCGTGGTTCTTCAGGCTATGAACGTAGTGTCGACAAGATCGGTTTAGTACAATGAGCTTATTGTGTAGTGGATACCAGGTGTCGCAATGTATCGCGAACCAGTGGCTGTATGATTTATATGGGCAAGACCTGATGGTCATCTGGTTGAGACTCTTGGGTCTTAGTTTGTCAGCCGTGTTGGCATGGTTGGGTGTTAGGACGATATAGGGAGTCGGGAGACTCAGTGCCCAGCTGGGTTGGATCATGCGAATAGTGATAGTTATTTTGTGGGATTTATTAGTTGTTCATCGAAAGCCGATGGTTGAGTGTTGCAAATGTGGGTTGTTATTAGGGTTGGTTACTAGTGTGGGTTTTGGATCTGGAAATTCGGTTCACGAAGTTTGCTGTTATGTCTCGAATGATTTTTCAAGTGGTCGTGCACTTGAGCTAATGATGATTTGGGATGCAACATGGGATTTTTGGTTTGACCATTATTACGCCCGTGGGAGCAGTAGGTTAGTGACCACTTGTCAGGAAGTCAAGTGGCTATTTCAAGCCCTTGGACACATTCCCAGATTTGGGATTGGTTGAAACACACGATTGGGATGTTTTGAGTGTTCTTTCTAAATGTTTTGGTGATGTTCCTAGTCGAGGACTAGGGACACGTAAGATGAATGGATGGGCATCAGTCTTAAGGTATGGTTTCTGAAGTTTAGACTGATGGGTTTCCCGATTTCGGGGAGTGATTTGGTGGAGTTGGTTGTGCTTGTAGATTTTAGAGTTCGCGGTCTAAGTGGTTTCCACCGGAAGTTGGTCTTTCAGTTAGGAAAGTGTTAGGCGTGTCAAAGCCAACAAATAAAGGGTATAAATGACTCCTTAAACACTACTACTTTGTACTAAAAATGTAATACAAGGTAAGTAGGGTCATCCACAGAGACACGAGATAAGTGCTTATACCCTTTTTGCGTAAGGTACAAATGAGATCACAAATGGGGGGGGGGGGTTTAATTCAAACAAAAGACTGAAATTATGAGTAAACAATTTATCAAATAAAATAAAATCAAGATTTATAAAATACTCCAACTCTATGCAAAACTAATTAGCAATGTGATTCAAAGTATGAAATGATATTTGTTTAATTCTATCTAAGTTGGTACTTAGAAATACTAACAAGCTCTAGAAATTCACATTCACCACTTTAATTAATTAAAATAAGCTCTTTAATTAATTCTAATCTAACCAATCTAATCTAAACAAGTTCTTAGAATTAGGTGGAAAGATTACATTATGCTTTGTGTGAATTTTACCAACAACATTCAATATTCCTCATAATCTTGGGAGTGTAAGAATGTGTGAATTTGATTTACACCAGAATTATTCTAAGAAAATTCAATTTAGTGTTTGTTACTTGTTCTATATGACAAAACAATTATGAATTTTGCATAATAGCTAACTTGAATGAATCAACCTTAACTCAATTGGCCAAAAAGAACTAGAACTGAAACCAAACTTTCAATTAAAACAAAATCAAATTCACTAGATAGCATTTAAAACAAAGACTAAATCAAATGATTGAATTCACACACACAATAGCCAATACATGAAGTTGGAGAGTTTAGGTTTCTAGCCACTCATGACTAGAACAAAGCACAAACCTATAAATTGAAATTAAAGTCTTAAAAATTGAAATCCAAACGAAATCTGAGTGTTTCCAAGTAACAATTGTCTTCCAAATCCTCCAGAAAATCGCCTCTAGAACTCCCAAAACCGACTTAACTTCTAGTGGAACCGGTTGCACCCTTTTAGAAAGAATAAAAAATGCTTTAAACTAACGACCACGTTTACACGGCCCGTGTAAATTAACACTACCATTTACACGGCCGTGTAAACACAAAAATTACACTGCATAATTTGATTAGGCCTTCGAAGTACAATGCTCGAGAGTATGCGTTTACACGGGCCGTGTAAACACAAGGTTTCCATTTACACGGCCGTGTAAACCTCTGAAAAGCCAAAATATTCATTTCTTTGATATCTTCCTCCTCGGTGCTCCGCAAGTCCCGAAACTTCGTCTACATCTCTTATTCATCTCCTCAAGTAAGATCCTACCTCCAAAAGTCACTGAAATATCACAAAAGTGTGTGAATGAAATTGCCTCATGAAAAATCCCGAAAAACATGCAAAATACAAGAGTTTAAGTGTATATGCAATGCACTTTTATGGAGTAATACTACAAAATGGATGCATGAAATGCACCTAACAGAAAGGAAAGGTAGTTGTTGCGATTAAGTATTTTCATGTTATTGGATTGTTTTTTCGACGGCGGTGGTTTATAATAGGCCTCTCAACTTCTCGGTATAGATATTTTGATTTTGAAGTGGTTAGAAGGAGCTTGAGGAATGGGTCGATGTGATTTTAGAGATTTTAACCAAGACGGATTTCGAGGATGAAATCTAATTTAAGTGGCGGAGAGTTGTAACACCATGTTTTGGATTGTTCTATGATTCAGGATCGTGGAACGCAATTCAATTATATGTAGGCTTTGGGGCTTTTAAGGAAGTATGGTTTGGGCTTTAATGAAAGATGTTATTGTTGGTAAGAAGATCAAGGCCTATGATTTGTGTATTTGGAACTGAGAATGGACTAGGGAAAGTTATGTGCCAGGCCGCTTGCGAGGGTTAAGGTTTTAAGTTAGGCATCTGGTGAACCAAAATTATTGATAGTGAAGTGTATATCTCTTCAAGACCTTTCTGTGGATATAAAGAACGCCGAATTCGGAGTTGAAACGAAGAAGTTATGACTGTTCGAAGTTGGAAAGGATTTAGGGAAAAATGGAGCTCACGACGTGAGCAGTTCGAGCTCACGATGTGAGAAGCGATTAAATAGAAATGCTGATTTAAACTATGCTCACGACGTGAGCATTAGGAGCTCACGACATGAGAACTGTGCAGCCCAAGCCCACAAATTTTAGGGTTTTTAACATATATAAGGGTTAGTTCCGTGTTTTTAGGGCATTTTATGAGCCCCCATCATATCTAGATCATCTTGAGAGAAACCATAGCCTCCCTTTCACCATTTTGAGCATCCACTCTCCTCTTCCATCCATTTATGAAGATTTTGGTGCTTTGAAGAAGAAGAAGATTTTCTTGGTGCTTAGATCCAACAAGAAAGCTCCCTCACCACCTTAAAGATCATACCTTGGACCATGGTTAGTCCTCAAGTTCCAACCTTTATGTGTAATTCTTCTAGATCTAGACTTTTATGCATTTTTCTTCATGTTGGAGGTGGTTTGAGTGGTTGGGTTCCATAAAGTTGGCAACTTTATGGATCCATGAGGTCCCTTTGAGGTTTGGTGTGCTAGATCTATGGTTTGGTTGAGTTTTGGTCCCATGAATGAGATTTGGATCTCATTTTCACCATTTTGACCTAATCAATTTCAAGACATGCATTAGACATGCATGTCCATAAAGCAACGATTTTTATGTTGCTTTTGATGTATGAAATCCCTTTGGAAAGTTGGAATGGATGACTTAATGGATTAAGGACTTAAGACATTAGGATTTAGCATTTGACGTGGCTCACGATGTGACACAGGGAGTGTCACGATGTGAGAGTGATTTTTACGCGATTGTTTCGGCTGACTGAGTTCACGAAGTGACCAAGGAAGGTTCACGTCATGAGGTATGCAGAGTGGGTCATCCGGAACCGAGTTGACTGAGTTGAAGCGAGTTGAGTTGGAATATGGCGGAGTGCATTCTCACGACGTGACCAAGGACTGGTCACGACGTGAGTGTCAACTGATGGAAATGTTGATTATTGACTTTTACCGTTGACTTTGGGTGTTGACTTTTGGTGGAGTTGACTTTTGGTTAAATTGCTAGTTTTAGAAGGTGGACTAAGGGTTTACCTTGTATGGTTTGTTAGGATGTGTATGGCACCCGTTCGTTGGCTGTGTGAGCTGTTAGCTATGGATTTTGTCGGTGAGGTGAGTTTCCTCACTATGTTTAGCGGGTCGAAGGCACCAATGTCGGCCCATGGTTTGTTATGATTAGTATGCTAGTTGCTTGCGTGACTCTTGCATGTGTTATATTGTATGGTATTTATCTTTGTTATTTGCATTTATCTTTGTGATCTTTTCATGTGTTTATGTGTTTGCATGTTTAACGGACGGAGCCTGATGATTGACAGATCTATTTACCGAGCGGGGCTCAATGTCGGGCAGAGCCCGATGACGCGGGGGGGGGGGGGGGGGGGGGGGGGCATTATATGTTTGATATGTATGGTATGTGATATTGTGGGGAACTCACTAAGCTTTGTGCTTACGGTTTTCAGTTTATGTTTTCAGGAACTTCTGTTTCGAAATGGAAGAGCTCGGGATGACTGCATTGCACACACCACATTATTTCGCATATTACATGACTCTGATGTACTTGGATGTTTATTGATATACTCTGATTCACTATGGTTTTTATGATATTTTTTTTGATTAATGGTTTTATTAATTTAAAACTCGGAATTTTTAATCTTAATTTTTGGGACGTTACATTTATAATTTGAATTTCGTGCGTCGCTTGTATTTTGAGAAAGAAGAGATGGAAGAGAAAAAGAAAGCGCGGAGGCGAAACAAAAAAAAAACTCGTGAGGAGAAACAAAAAAACACGTGATTTGAAATTTTTAACAAACCCAATCGATTATCTTACTAGCAACGAGCTCGATATGATTTTGAGGGCTAGAACGAATATCATGAAAAATATTACAACTAGTCGTTTTATTGTAATACTCGTATTTTTTATGTAGTTGCTTTGTTTAAAGTATCGTTGTAGTTGTTTTAATTAAATTAATGAAATATATTTTTTTAAATTTATAAATTTTTGTTTTCATTAAATTACATTCAACTTAAAAGAAAATAAAAAATATGATAAGGTGTGATCACACATGAATTTTATTGAATAAGGCTATTAGGAGTGGGCCGTTATTGTGCCTAATAACACATGATAACGCCAATGAACACCGCCCCTCATTCTCATTATTGTGTGTTAAAAACTTTCTCGTTGCTTTCCCTTACCACCATAACATTTGGTAACGACGCTTCCTTGTTTTTTCTCCTAATAACTCGTGTGGGCGTTGCCCGCACCCACCTCTCCAATAAAAAAAAGTAATGTGTTATAACATTGCACCGAAGAGTATGGTGAACATGGTGTCACAACCAATACCATAGGACGAAGTCAAATCAAGCATAGGTACCAAAGACACGTGGCAGAAAAGCATAGTGATATGCGCGCCGCCAGTAAAAATAGAGGTACGACAGATGGCGGGACCATTTATATTTAATTATTTTTGTTTGAGTTTATTTTACGTGGACCCCAAGTGACGAATAGAAAGAAGGTTGCTTTTACTTGTTGGATATGGCAAAAGCTTTAATCATAGTTTTTCTTGTAAGGAATAATAGATTCCATTTAAAAATATTGGCGTTTTTCGTGATTAATAATATTCTTTTTAGTGTATAGCAATACTGGAATTGATGTTTTAGATAATATTGTATATTTAAACTTCAAAATGATTTTGGTGCGTTTTTTTAAACATGCTTGAGCATAGATGACACACTAGAACTAATTTAGATACGGCAAAAATCGATTTAACCCAAAAATCCAACCCAAATCAAATTTAAAATTAGCATGTTTGGTTACGAGACCCGTTGGTTTTGACACTTAGGTAGCACTTTATTTATATTTTTATTAAAATGAGTTTTTGTTTCCTTTATTTAGTCAAAATATTTTAACCATTTCTATTGGAAAACATTAATTTTAAACTTTTAAAATTTGATTTATATAATTTAAATTATGCCAATGGCCCCTGCGGTTTGGAGTAATCTATGTGTTTGGTCTCTAATTTTTTTTGTTAACTTGGACGATCCTTAAGAGATATTTTTATGTGCATTGAAAATCAACACACTTTTATACCATTTGCATTTGGTACTTTCGGTTTCCTAGCGACAGAAGCTGTGGAGCTACTCAATAGAGTCCAACGGGTCATGCATATTAATGTTATGACTCCAAGATCTATAGATGTTGTTTTTAAAAGAATTAGTTTTGCCATCCAAAAAGGGTTGCGACACAGTTTGTTGTTCGTTTACCCGTTGCGTCTATGTAAAACTCTCTTCTTATGTTTTATAAAATTTATAGTTTATTGAGTAAATTATACGAATTGTACTTCGTGCAGGTACCAAAAGTTCATATTTTAAAAATTAACTCGGACTGTCCCTCGTTTTGTTTAGACTTGTATGCTTCATCACTGGAAGACGATTTTTTTTTTTTGCGAACTTAGTCCGTGCCATAATTAGAATGACCATAATATCCTTGTATTTTTATTTTTCGATTAGTTTTATGTTTTTATTCTTACTCGTATTGAAAAAAAAAAGTCCCACCACAACAACCTCCCCCATCACTTCTCTAACCCTCAAGTCGATTGATCGGAGATACACACACATGTGTGTATCTGTTGATGTGATACCAAGAGAGACGAAGATATAACAGGATGGCATAGTTGCAGTTGTTTTCCCCCCTCAAACCACCATCATCATTAGCCTCCAATCTACTAGCGTCACCTCCAAACCAACATCGTCCTCTCCCGCAAGCCACTGACGTCGTTTGATAATAGATCATCTACGCCACTTTCAAGTTATCTCTTCGTCCCTTGCAATCCACCCCGTTAAATGTCACATCTGAAAAAAAATGATTCTAGGGTTTTGTGGGGATGATTTTATTGTTTTTTTGTTGAGCAAGTGTTTTGATTGAATACAACGATTTTACAGGTTTCTGGTGAGGTTTTCTCTCTCTCTCTCTCTCTCTCTCTCTACCATGGTTATATTCTCCGCCATCAACAATGAACATTGCCATCACTATTGAACTTCGCCATCACTGTTGTCTCTTACTCTATTGTATCGTCTAAGATCCATAACCATTTTCGATTGTCGGAACCATCTGGGTTCCAAGTTGTTTTATTTAATTATTTTATTTTTTAAATAATTTTATGGGTTGGATTTATTTGGGTTGGCTTTCAAATGTCGATTTCCTCTGTGGGTTTTTGATGGTATCATTTGATCTGGGTTAGGACTAAAGCTTCAACAACTTTTAGGTCTGTGATCTTTGTCGCTATTGTGGTTGGATTCCAGGTATTATTTTAGACAGAGGCGGCTGGTGGTGTTGAATCTTCAAAAACAATTAGTTGGAGGACTATTCAAAGTAGAGAGAGATGGGACCTACAAATACTTAATATCTATTAAAATAAATATATAAATAAATTAGAGGCATTATAAATGAAATGAAAACAATAAAAGAAATTTGCAAGGGCAATATAGTCATTTTATATCTCAATAGATCAAGCGTGCAAGTTTAAATCAAACGAGGGATTGTCCTAGTTATTTTTTGAAAATAGGTATTGAACGGGCCTTTTAGGCCTTGCACAAGGGACGATCTATGTAATTTATGTATATTTGTTATGTATTTTATTAAAAATCCAGTTAATTCATAAGATGGGAGCCACCTTACACCCTTACCCTCCCAACCATCTCTAACCTTGAACTACCAATCCATCACTGGCCACGACTAGCAACACTAGTTCACACCACCTCACCGGTCACTGCCTCCGACAAATATCACCGGTCTCCAACTCTGGCCAACATCACTGAAAACCAACCCTTCATTGATCAAAGATTCGACAAGCAACACAACCTATCATTGGCAACCACCACTCATTTTCGCACCCATGTCCACCTCCAACAATGTAATACTCGTTTTATAAACATGTGTTATATTATATAAATATGATCTTAGTAGGAGTATTATGTGTTTTCCCTTAATTAAAATGAGTAACATAGTGTAAAAGTACAATGGGTTATAGCCTCATGATCAAATGTGAAGAATAACACATCTTTTTGTTAGCCCCGATGTAACACCGTTAATTTTCAAAACAAATTTTTCATTTAAAATTACATATTTCTCATAATGTATCTTACAAAAATCTCATTTATTAGATTTACAATTCAAAATTCCACAATTGCTCGGTTAAAATCCAGGATCCTCAAAACGTAATGTACAATCAAGCCGGTGCCTTCCCGCGATCCTCTGAGATACCTGAAACACATAACACATAACACGGTAAGCACGAAGCTTAGTGAGTTCCCCAAATACCACATACAACATGTTAGCCACTCGAGGCTATAACTCTGTAAGACCTTCCGGTCAATGTGTCTCAGTGGGACCTTCTGGTCCCACAACTCTGGTAAACCTTCCGGTCCTACCCATGATGACCTTTCGGTCCTAACTCTGTAGACCTTCCGGTCTTACTCTGTTGACCTTCCGGTCCAAACTCCGTTGACCTTCCGGTCCAAACTCTGCAAGCTCAGGACATAGCATATACGTATCACATAGATGACATACATCAAACTCTATTGACCTTCCAGTCTAAACTCTATAAGCTCAGGACATAGCATATACATATCACATAGATAACATACATCAAACTCTATTGACCTTCCGGTCCAAACTCTACAAGCAAAGGACATAGCATATACATATCACATATATAACATACATCTCATAACCCTACTCGGTGAGTCCCTCCTCTGACTCGTCGAGTCCATTCATTAATCCACGCGAGCAACTCGACTCGACTCGGCGAGTTGGACCCTCAACTCATCGGGTCTCTCCTTCAATCTCAAGATTAACATACACAATAATATCCCTAAAAATCCAGATGTTACAATTCTCCCCCACTTGAGTTAGATTTCCCCCTCGAAATCGCTCCTCAACAACCTATAGATCTAATCCAATAATCGAACAGCACCATCGAAAGGATCTCATACCACACAGCTATCTTCCTCTCTGGACAACTGAATCCATACAGGAACTCCCCCCTCTGGAAAAAGGACAGACCCATCCGAACAATAAACTCTCATCACCCTGATCTTAGACACAAAAGAATTAATCATGCTTGCTCGGAAGTCATCAACCTCTAAAATCGTAATCCTTCACCTTCTCACAAATATCTCTTTTATCATTTAGCACCTGGTCTACTCTCGACCTCACAGTTGGGCCTCCAATGGTTACCCACTACATGCCCAACACATCTCGCCGCCTTCCTTCCCACAACACTATCTCGCACAAGTTTCAAGGTTATCTTTACTCCAAACGAACACTACAATCCCAACTGAAGATCGACTCAACCCCGACCTCTGTCGTCTACTGCTCATAGTTCCATGCATCTCGCGGTATCTCCCGTACCAAGCACTGACCTACACTGGTCTAAGACACCAAATGACAACCAATACCCTTCAACATGGAACTCATCTCTGAATCTGGAATCTCATCTCGCCTACCCGACGCACTATCAGAGCCAAACTCAAACTCGAGAGTTTGGTCTGACCCAGAGTTGGAACCACTCGTCCCAATGAACCACTCAACTCATGACTCATGACCCGCAACCCATGCATATCCCACTTATCCACTTCTTTTTGGTTGCGACAACCACTACTCAATTCAGAATATAACGACTCCCGACAAATATGGAGACCCCAGTCTCGCCCCTGGTTTAACCACCAGGCTTCCACAAACTCAAATATTAGGGCTACCCAAGCCTAAAACCCTTCTGCGTCATGCTCTGATCAGAGAGTACTTCATCACAACATTCTCTCGCTGACTAGTGGGTACTACGGCTCTCCGCAGTATCACAACGACCTCTCACTGAATAGTGCATACTACGACTCCCCGCAGCATCACAACAACCTCTCAGTGAATAGTGAGTACTACGGCTCCCCGCAACATCACAACAACCTCTCACTAACTCATTAAAACTACAGCTCCCCGCGGTCTTACCGCACATGCTCTTACCACTTCACAATCTCATCCTCAGGTCGATGCCACACTGCGATCATTAACTCATGCCCTGTGGACCAACCATAGATAGGTGTACACACTTACCCAAATTATGCATTGTTATTTCTGACGACATATGTCATAACAAAACACCTTTCCCTGCTGCAATCCACATTCTCGAATAATCTCGCTTGATGTCAATTGGCCGAAGGGCCCCCACTGGAACCGTAGATACTTGATACATCACTTGCCATCTCGAAACTTAAAATAATCCGAGATTTAGGACATTAAATCGGATACCTCGGCACACCATCACATAACATCATGATGTCTTGCCTCAACCACTGATCCCCTACTTATGGCATCATACATAGATACCTCATTGCATTCCCTTAGAATCTGATAACTAATCTTCATTTCACACAACGCGCAACTTCGGAGTATCCCCACTCTCAATTAGAACCCGGAGGAATCGTCAATGACTCAGAACACGTTGATGACCATCCAAAACCCTTTCCTCTATTGCTCAAAACCCATGTAAGAACACTCATATCGACCCTGAAGTTGCTTTCCCAATCAACTTCTACCCTTCCTGGGGTATAGATCACAATCTATACCTTCACTTGCAAATCTCATCTATTGCACCCGTAATCCAGCGACCCGATCGCACTCGAACTCGACATATGCTAACCCCGAAAATCACAGGCCACAATGAATCCTCCATTCCACGGCCATCTGCCGTGGATCCATTCATCCTTTCTTAAACACAAACTCATACATCTCCCCGTCTGGCACCTCGCCTCATCCTCGGGCTCATGTGTCCGCACCACAGATTTCCATAACCATTTCTCTGACCGCACATGAATGTATCACTGATCCCCTAGCTGGAAAACCAGTTCTACCCCACTCAGGATTTGAACAATCACCAATTGGCACATCCACAATTTACTCAGTAGACTGTCTCACCAGTTATGTCACACTTGACTCTTAAACGTATTACGCAATCATCCCAGGGCCTTCCCAAAGGAAACCAAACAATCTCCAAATATCTCGTCCCTAACAAAATCTCTGGATCCTCCCCACATGACTGCCTCTAGTGTAATGCCCGTGTTTCTAGGCTAGACATTAATATTGACATGATAGTCTAGGTTAACCTTTGTGACTCATTTTGGAGAAATGAAAAGGAATTATGTGAATATTATGTGTTTTATGTGTTTTATTAGGGTTTAAATAATTAAGAATAAAAATGAACATCAAAAATTAAATTTTAGATAAAGCCGATATCTATTAAGAAACTTGTAGTAGGCGTGACAAGGATTACGAATATATAAAGAATGCCGAAATCCGAGTTATAACGAAGAAGTTATGACCTGTCGAAGTTTCGCGACAAACCGGCACGGTGCCGAATGTCGTAAAAAGTGAGTTTTTGATAAACTACTTTTTAGCCTTAGTGATCTAAATGAAACTTGTAGTATTCGTTAAACCGAGAAGTTCGATAAAAAGAACGCCCAAATCTGACTTCGTATGAGGAAGTTATGATTTTTCGAAGTTTCAGCTTAGCAGTAGACAGCTAAAAACTCGAATTTTAGATCGAGTGGTTTTTAGCCGACACAACCTAAACGGGAATTGAAGGTCTCGTAAATAGTAGCACAACGGTAAAAAGTCTGACAAAAACGGACGTCGGATGAAGAAGTTATGAATTTTTAACGGATTTCCTGTCCCGGTCTGTTAAAAATAATAATATAAAAATTGAAGTCAAAATTAGCCGACGAAGTCTAAACGAAAGTTGTAGAGCGTAATTTTACCTACGCATGCATATAAAGAACGTCAAAAACGGAGCTCGTATGCGAAAGTTATGGATTTTAGAAGTTTTGGCGCGAAAACCGAGAAATTTCGCATAGGTGGCTTCGGCCACGTCACCTTCGCTGAAAGAGTGCCACGTGACCGAAATTGGTGAGTCATGCGAGCCACGTGTCGCCTTCCCTCGCATGAACGGTAGCCGCGTGTCGGATTGTGATACGACCGAAGGGAGGCCCAACCGAAGCACGGCGCGTGTCCGATGCTGCTGAGTCATCCGAGGCCAGCTGTCCGACCCGTGTCGCACCCCCCTCGCACCGAAGGCTCGGTCCAATCAGGAGCTGGCAGCAGCCCCCTGGCACGCGCAGCACATGTGCGAGCACCTGCGCACCCTCGCCTGCAGACCCCACTCTTCTAAGCCGACCTTCGGACCCTATAAATAGAAGGGTATGCGAACCCTCCCGGTTACTTTTGAGATTTTGCCATATTTAGCCCCTTTTTCCATATTTTCTTCATCTTAACATTCCCAGAAGCCTCGATATCGATTATAACCCCCGGAATACGCCACGAAGAGCCCAAGAAGCCCGGAAAATTTATCTTTTCGGTTTCGAAGCCCGACCCTCACAGAGCCCGGTTTCTCAATAAAACTCCCGGTTTTATTAGAAACGATCATTTTAGGAAACGAATTGCTGCCCGATTTTCATTAAATCAGGTGATGTGTAGATACTTTCACCTTACACATAGATATGAAGTATTTTACATAAAATACGTGTTGTGTGAATATATATTGTTTGTTTATTTGAGATGGGTGTTGAAGGAATGATTTATACTGGTTTTTAAATAATTTAAAATGTATATGTATTTTTATCTACGAAAAATGTTGGGTAAAACATGGGTAGATGAAATAGTGGGTGTCATGAAAGGTGAGTTGGATAAAGGAGATGATCAGTAATATTGATCATGAGTTGAGGGTGAGTGGTGAAATTTGAGAGAATCACTTACCCAAAATGTTGGCCCCCGTCATTCAGCAGAGTATGGATGACAACCATGGACAATTCTAGACAGTCTGTGGAACACTAGCAGGCCCGCAACCTGTAGGTGTAATGAACTATATGTTCATTTGATGTACTCTAAAAACCCCTTGACATGTATTGCAGGGGGGGAATACCTGTAAATAATACTGTCGATAAATGAGAGCTATGGACTTAGCACATGTTGAATAAACCTTGGCAGCTATGGACTTAGTGCCTGTTGTATAAACCCTGGTGATGGTGTGACCTTGTGCCTATTCCTTAGGATGAATCCTTAGGAAGGAGTGATAGTTGATTCCTAGGTTAAACCCTTAAGAAATAAATAAGATAATGGGGTTGGGGTAATTGGGTTGATTGTTTGATGTTTAAGCATAATAAATTATGTATTGTGGGTTGAAAACCCTATAATATGCTCACCAGGCTTCCAAGCCTGACCCACTCAGCTGTTTAAATTACAGGTAGAGGACCCCGAGCATAGTCGGATGATGATGATGAGTGATTTTTGTATTATAGGCCAGTAGTTATAAATAACTATTGTAAGGCTTATAAGGTCTTGTTTATGCTTTTGATCTGTATCGGAAGATGATATCCCGAGGTTTTGATATAAAAGGAAATTATATATTTCTTAAAGAAAGGTTTTGACAAACTTTTATCATGTTTTGTTTTGGGGACCAATTCCGCAACATCTTTTAAAAAGATTTCTCTGATTTTATTTTAAAAAGCATAAATTAAATCGGTCTTTTATGGCTGAGAAATTAGGGGATGTCATAGTTGGTATCAGAGCATTAGTTTAAGCGAACTAAGAAATTGTAGGATTTCTAGACTTAAACTTAGAATGCTAAGTGATGATTGTGAGATGAGTGCCTACCATATTTTAGACACGAGCACTAGTTTATTTTAAGAAAGATGCCTAAAATGCTTTTACGTGCTAAATGTTATATGTTTGCCATATATGCCATTATTTGTTTGGATCTATGGTCTGTTGCCGACCGGATCTGGAAACCTTATGTGTGTAGGATTCTAAACGTATGACTACGATATTAGAACTAACATATAAACGTTTCGGAGTAATAACAAAGATTTAACGTATATCGAAAATAAAGATCTAAAATCACCTACGATTGGTGTATAGATCGAAATGGCAAGTACGCAAAGTGAATTCGGAAACGATAATCCGCAGCCTGAGCCAATCACGATGACTGGGGTGCAGGCAATGGTGCGTACGATGTTGGATCCACAGATGGAAGAAACAAAACGTTTACTTCAACAAAGTAAGGATGAACTTACTGTGCCAGTACGTCAGGCCTCTGTTTTTGAGGCAACTACCATGGTTGCTAAGTCTATTGAAGAAATGATCAATGATAGGACCGCCAACAAGGTTGAAGTTGGCAAGAAGAGGAAATTTGAGGGGTCTTCAAGGCCCAACAAGAGCAACATATTCTCAAAGTCTGGAGGAGGAGAAGGCGAAGCAAAATGGTGCGAGAAGTGCAAAAAGAAGCACTTCGGGAAATGTAGCGAAGAAGTGGCCTGCTACAAGTGTGGGAAGACTTGGCATTATGCCAACGAGTGTACGTCCAACAAGAGGATGTGTTATCGATGTAACGAAGAAGGGCACATTTTGAAAAACTGCTGAAAGAAGAAAGAGGCAGCAAGTCCCAATGCTCCACCAAAACCAAAACCAAAGGCATTCCAAATGATCCTTAATGAAGCAGATGGAAATATAAGGGATCAGGAGTAAGGATCTTATATTCCCAAAGCCAAGATATAAAGTAGCAATGCAGTTAGTAACTTGTGGTGTAGCCTATTAGAGGCGTAGTATAGGGTAAACTCGAACCTCTGTGTAATTATTTCAAGGAAATAATATAAACCCTGGTTTTGTCATCTGATGAATGAATGGTTGGTGTAATTCTTGAAGTTGTCCCATCGTCTGGAATTTCCATCACCAACCAAGTTGAAGTAGAATTGATCATTGAAGATACGCATGGAAGAAGTCCTAGTAGAGTCTAGGAAAATTTTATGATTAATTGGACACATTCGTATGTGTTAAATTGTTTTGTGATTTTAGGACTTGGGGACTGCGAGACAGTACTTGGGACGAGTATGAGTAGGTGTAAATAGTAGTAGAGATCTATACTACTGAAAGCACAGGACTCACACTTGGATCAGGGAAAGTCACAAGGTTACCAAGAAACTAGTAATTGATTCTGTCTTATTCTAGTCTGTCGTTACCATCGTTTCGGTAATGACTAAGAAGATCATTGTTATTCCGATCTTAGAGGTCATATCGAATCGAGTCTGACTACGATGAGTATGTAACGTGGTTCAGAGAACCAAATTCGATGTAGCATTTGACTTAAGCCAGAAGATTGAAGTGAAAGATGATCAAAGTGATCAATAGAAGTATCGCACTCATTGTTAAAGAAGTTGGAGATTCGGTTTTATTTAAAGTCTCGCCATGCAAGGGACTTATAAGGTTTGGTAGAAGGGGAAAGTTGAGTCCAAGGGTTATTGGACCATTTAAAGTTCCTCTGAGGATTGGTAATCAAGCTTACAAGCTAGAATTACAGGAAGAACTAGAGGGTATTCATAACACCTTTCGTGTGTGTTATTTAAGAAAGTTTACGGGAGATGTGCCCGACATAATTCCCATTTCTGAATTAAGGTTGGATGAAAACAAGAGGTTAATTGGAGAACCCAAGGCAATCGTTGACCGTAAGACTAAGAAGTTGTAACGTAAGATAGTCGATTTAATGCTTGTGCGTTGGAAACATACGAATGGGCCAAACCTCACCTGGGGAAATGGAGAGTGACATGGTGAGTCGCTACCCGTATTTTGTTTGCTGATGTGTGATTTCGGGGACGGAATCATTCTAAGGGGGAGAGAATTGCAATGCCCGTGTTTCTAGGCTAGGCATTAATATTGACATGATAGTCTAGGTTAACCTTTGTGACTCATTTTGGAGAAATGAAAAGGAATTATGTGAATATTATGTGCTTTATGTGTTTTATGCTTAATTATTAGGGTTTAAATAATTAAGAATAAAAATGAACATCAAAAATTAAATTTTAGATAAAGCTGATATCTATTAAGAAACTTGTAGTATGCGTGACAAGGATTACTGATATATAAAGAATGTCGAAATCCGAGTTATAACGAAGAAGTTATGACATGTCGAAGTTTCGCGACAAACCGGCACGGTGCCGAATGTCGTAAAAAGTGAGTTTTTGATAAACTACTTTTTAGTCTTAGTAATCTAAACGAAACTCGTAGTATTCGTTAAACCGAGAAGTTCGATAAAAAGAACGCCCAAATCTGACTTCGTATGAGGAAGTTATGATTTTTCGAAGTTTCAGCTTAGTAGTAGACAGCTAAAAACTCGAATTTTAGATCGAGTGGTTTTTAGCCGACACAACCTAAACGGGAATTGAAGGTCTCGTAAATAGTAGCACAACGGTAAAAAGTCTGACAAAAACGGACGTCGGATGAAGAAGTTATGAATTTTTAACGGATTTCCTGTCCCGGTCTGTTAAAAATAATAATATAAAAATTGAAGTCAAAATTAGCCGACGAAGTCTAAACGAAAGTTGTAGAGCGTAATTTTACCTACGCATGCATATAAAGAACGTCAAAAACGGAGCTCGTATGCGAAAGTTATGGATTTTAGAAGTTTTGGCGCGAAAACCGAGAAATTTCGCATAGGTGGCTTCGGCCACGTCACCTTCGCTGAAAGAGTGCCACGTGACCGAAATTGGTGAGTCATGCGAGCCACGTGCCGCCTTCCCTCGCATGAACGGTAGCCGCGTGTCGGATTGTGATACGACCGAAGGGAGGCCCAACCGAAGCACGGCGCGTGTCCGATGCTGCTGAGTCATCCGAGGCCAGCTGTCCGACCCGTATCGCACCCCCCTCGCACCGAAGGCTCGGTCCAATCAGGAGCTGGCAGCAGCCCCCTGGCACGCGCAGCCCATGTGCGAGCACCTGCGCACCCTCGCCTGCAGACCCCACTCTTCTAAGCCGACCTTCGGACCCTATAAATAGAAGGGTATGCGAACCCTCCCGGTTACTTTTGAGATTTTGCCATATTTAGCCCCTTTTTCCATATTTTCTTCATCTTAACATTCCCAGAAGCCCCGATATCGATTATAACCCCCGGAATACGCCACGAAGAGCCCAAGAAGCCCGGAAAATTTATCTTTTCGGTTTCGAAGCCCGACCCTCACAGAGCCCGGTTTCTCAATAAAACTCCCGGTTTTATTAGAAACGATCGTTTTAGGAAACGAATTGCTGCCCGATTTTCATTAAATCAGGTGATGTGTAGATACTTTCACCTTACACATAGATATGAAGTATTTTACATAAAATACGTGTTGTGTGAATATATATTGTTTGTTTATTTGAGATGGGTGTTGAAGGAATGATTTATACTGGTTTTTAAATAATTTAAAATGTATATGTATTTTTATCTACGAAAAATGTTGGGTAAAACATGGGTAGATGAAATAGTGGGTGTCATGAAAGGTGAGTTGGATAAAGGAGATGATCAGTAATATTGATCATGAGTTGAGGGTGAGTGGTGAAATTTGAGAGAATCACTTACCCAAAATGTTGGCCCCCGTCATTCAGCATTGTATGGATGACAACCATGGACTATTCTAGACAGTCTGTGGAACACTAGCAGGCCCGCAACCTGTAGGTGTAATGAACTATATGTTCATTTGATGTACTCTAAAAACCCCTTGACATGTATTGCAGGGGGGAATACCTGTAAATAATACTGTCGATAAATGAGAGCTATGGACTTAGCACATGTTGAATAAACCTTGGCAGCTATGGACTTAGTGCCTGTTGTATAAACCCTGGTGATGGTGTGACCTTGTGCCTATTCCTTAGGATGAATCCTTAGGAAGGAGTGATAGTTGATTCCTAGGTTAAACCCTTAAGAAATAAATAAGATAATGGGGTTGGGGTAATTGGGTTGATTGTTTGATGTTTAAGCATAATAAATTATGTATTGTGGGTTGAAAACCCTATATGCTCACCAGGCTTCCAAGCCTGACCCACTCAGCTGTTTAAATTACAGGTAGAGGATCCCGAGCATAGTCGGATGATGATGATGAGTGATTTTGGTATTATAGGCCAGTAGTTATAAATAACTATTGTAAGGCTTATAAAGTCTTGTTTATACTTTTGATCTGTATCGGAAGATGACATCCCGAGGTTTTGATATAAAAGGAAATTATATATTTCTTAAAGAAAGGTTTTGACAAAATTTTATCATGTTTTGTTTTGGGGACCAATTCCGCAACATCTTTTAAAAAGATTTCTCTGATTTTATTTTAAAAAGCATAAATTAAATCGGTCTTTTCTGGCCGAGAAATTAGGGGATGTCACATCTAGTCACCTTGAACCCTCAGATTGACACACCGTCGGAAACCCCACTCTTCCGAATCCAATCTGTCTCTAATCCGGAAATAGTGCCCTATCACGCACTTCGACTCTAACACCTTTTTAACCACCGTAAATTGCTGCAAAAAGTACCTTTTACCCAACAAGGCACCTCTTTGTTCTCATCCGTCTTAGTCCCACTAATGACTCTTTCCTGGTATAAGAATACCTCGCAGCCAACATACTGCCCAAATACTTTGCTGAAAAGGTCACCACGCTTGCTACCCCACAAGGTTTAGCTTCAACTCTGAACCAGAAACTCAATATCCCTTCTGCTCCTCACAGAGAATAGCACACTGTGGTCACAGGAACTGGCATCTCCGCTATCGATCAACTGTGTAGCTCAAAATGTAGTCCTCCATGAAGTACCACCTCTACTCATCCCTGAGTCTTACGACTCTAGTTGTCATCTCATCTACATTTCTCGGAAACCACTCGATTTCCACCTCAAGGTGTGCTCCCTTGGAACTCGTTCAACATGACCCTCTGGCCCCACACTCTACCACATCTGATCTCAATCTAATTAATCACAACAGAATAACTGGTAAACCAGGAGCACTAACAGCCACGAGTCATGGTATTCGAACCATGTGGCCACCTCTCGATCTGCTATGAATCATGGTACCCGAACCATGTTACGTCTTCACAATCCGCTACAATCATGGTACTCGAACCATGTTCTCTCTTCTCAATCCGTTATGAATCATGGTACTCGAAGCATGTTCTCTCTTCTCAATCCGCTACAATCATGGTACTCGAACCATGTTCTCTCTTCTCAATCCGTTATGAATCATGGTACTCGAACCATGTTCTCTCTTCTCAATCCGCTATTTAGAACTTCTGGAATTCTCCCTGTTTCGAGTATGAGTCCTCTGCTTTCAGTAGTACGGCCCATACTACCTGCCACATCTACCCATACTTTCCACACAGATCGTCCCAGATTTCCTACGTAGTTGTTCAACCTCCTCGATCACCAATCCTGGTATGCAAGTTCTCCATCCAGCGAATACTTTCCTCCGTCAGCGTACTCATCTGACTAAGTTCACTTCCTAGGCTCTTCCTAGGTTCTCTCACTTTTCTGCCATCAGCTGCTGAAGAACGCCTTATGATGCCAGCCATCTACCTCCTGGATATCGTCATATTCACTTAGTAGCTGACTCCCATCATCAAGAGTTCCACAAAGCATGAAGCAAACAGCATTCGGGCATCGAATGATCTCTACAAACACGTACAACCACTCTAGGTTACAACTCCACTTGCTATGCTCATACTCAAAAGGATATCACCAAACTCAAGCAACTTTACCCCACGCAGGCATCTGACTACTCTCCCAGTAGGCTCCTCCAATGCTCATCTAGGTATCTCTCCTAGATTACTCCTCTATTCAAATCCCTCTCTAAGAGGATTCCTGCTGGATACCCTTACTCATCACATACTCAAAAGCAAATCATAGATTGCAGCAGCTCCTAGGCTAAGGCATCACATATCAGGCCACTGTAGTCCTAGAATATGAAATACCTAGCCTATCTCTAGCATGCATAATATCCCATAAAATATCTCATAACACAAAAGTAAGGGTATTTTGGGAAATCACCGTTCGGGCTCTGGCTGATTGTACACACGGCTCCTTCTCGTTTTTCTCTTAGAAACTCTTACTCGTTTTAGAAAAATCTTTTCTTTTTGAAAACTTTTCTCAAATCCCCAGTTTGAGTCCAGACTTACCCGAAGGTGCATCTGAATCCCTCAAACCAAGGCTCTGATACCAACTTGTAACACCGTTAATTTTCAAAACAGATTTTTCATTTAAAATTACATATTTCTCATAATGTATCTTACAAAAATCTCATTTATTAGATTTACCATTCAAAATTCCACAATTGCTTGGTTAAAATCCAGGATCCTCAAAACGTAACTCTTTTACTGGTGTGTACAATCAAGCCGGTGCCTTCCCGCGATCCTCTGAGATACCTGAAACACATAACACATAACACGGTAAGCACGAAGCTTAGTGAGTTCCCCAAATACCACATACAACATATTAGCCACTCGAGGCTATAACTCTGTAAGACCTTTCGGTCAATGTGTCCCAGTGGGACCTTCCGGTCCCACAACTCTGGTAGACCTTCCGGTCCTACCCATGATGACCTTCCGGTCCTAACTCTGTAGACCTTCCGGTCTTACTCTGTTGACCTTCCGGTCCAAACTCTGCAAGCTCAGGACATAGCATATACGTATCACATAGATGACATACATCAAACTCTATTGATCTTCTGGTCCAAAATCTACAAGCTCAGGACATAGCATATACATATCACATAGATAACATACATCAAACTCTATTGACCTTCCGGTCCAAACTCTACAAGCTGAGGACATAGCATATACATATCACATAGATAACATACATCTCATAAGCCTTATAACCACATAAGACCTTCCGGTCACACATAATTACCACTCTAGGTAAGGTATAGTGAGAAGACTCACCTCGACTAGCAGGTAACCGACAAGCACTCGGAAATCTTGGACTGGCCTCCGCCTAACACATAAGACAAGCATCTCAATCATTATCCTCCTTATTACTCTTTATACTTTAAATCCTATTTTCCTCTTTTGACCCTCAGGATGGGTAAAAAACCATTTTACCCCTCCTTGGCCCCATCTGCCCCCTTACTGGTCCACTCAAGAAGTCAACAGAAGTCAACCTGGGTTAACATTCTATGTTGACCTGACTCGCCGAGTACACACCTGTGACTCGCCGAGTCCTCTCGAATTCTCCATGATCTTCCTATGGTTCACTCAGCTCACTGAGTTGACTCCCAAATCGATGAGTCAACACTGGCCAAGGCTACTAGGTCACACCCGCTACAACTCGTCGAGTCATCCCATGGACTCGGCGAGTTGGCTCCATTGGGTTACTCACTCAGCCACCTGAGGTCAGATCTGTAGCTCTAACTCATAGATCTAACCTCCTACTACCCAAAAGTCGCGTAAAGGTCCGATCTTGATGTCCATGCATGGTGTATTTTGCATTATAAACCATAAAGACTCCATTAATGGTTCCTAGCTTCAAAGCCCAATGGTTGCTCCACCATGGCTTCCCACTTTCGGACTCTGTGGACCCTCCAAGGTACAGATCTATGCTATCAGCACATAAGAGGGGTTTGATGCATTCAAAACCCCACCAAGAAGGTAATACAAGCCCTAATCCACAAAAGAAAGATCTACTCGAATAGGGAAGAAAGGGGTCCGAATTGATACCTCCAACTGATTCTCGTTGGTTGCAAATCGCGGATCTACAACCTCCTCTAACCCCTTTGGCTTGAAACCTTCCTCTTCCTTGCATGGCACCCACCAAGAAGCTCAACATGGCTCTCTTTCTTGCCCAAAGAACTCAGGACTCGTTTAGGGTTTTCTCCTCTGAAGGGTAGCCGCAATAGGAGACCTTAAGTGCTTTTAAATAGGCACAGGCCCGGGAAAATTAGGGTTTCTTCCGACAGCGCCTACTCGGCGAGTCCCTCCTCTGACTCGTCAAGTCCATTCATTAATCCACGTGAGCAACTCTGTAACACCCATAAAATTAAGCCAAATTAAAACATTTTAAATCATTCAAAAACCATTACGTTCATACAACTCGTTTTCAAAATAGTTTAAACATCAGAGTATCCCCCAAAACCATATCATATAAATCATAAAACATGAGGAGCGGTACGATCACGCCTTCGCCTTGCCACGATCTCCTGAAGTACCTGAAACAATACACTGAAACTGTAAGCCCGAAAGCTTAGTGAGTTACCCCCAAAATACCAACCACACATATCATACTCATAACATATCATAAATAGAACAGCCATGCACATCGGGTCTACTGTGTAACTGGTCCGCCCGCACCGGGCCTTCAGTCCACCTGGTCCACCCTCCGAGTCTAGCCATGTACGTCGAGTCTACAGTGTGATTGGTCCGCCCGCATCGGGCCTTCAATCCACCTGGTCCACTCTCTGAGTCTACAGTATGACTGGTCCGCCCGCACCGGGCCTTCAGTCGGCCTGGTCCACTCTCCGAGCCTCGACACGTCTGGTCCGCCCTCTTGGGGCCTTCAGCCTATCCGGACCGCTCGCTGGGCCTTCGGAACATCCGGTCCGCCCTGGGTATGTTGGCCTACAGCACAAAGCAGGACCTGCCTCAACCCAACCCCCGTCAAACAACCATGTGCACATACAACAATTAATCACATAACAATCCTCAACCAGACAAACAGTCTACCAGATCACATAGCATATCAACATCCTAACCAGGATTCCGACCTAACCGGTCACTAGCATAACATTACCCTATATCCCGGGTACCGACCTTAACCAGGTTACTAACATAACACCATCCTAAATACTAGGATGCAGATCTAGCAAAACAATAACATAACAAACAATACCCGGATTTCCATCCGATAAAGGGCCGGCCTTGGTGCCGTAGACCCTGTCGATATAGTGAGGATAACTCACCTTGCAACTGCCGAAATCCTGCAAATCTCTGACCGCTGACTCACCGGGACTCCCAACTATCACATGATAATCACCAAGTTAGAATCCAACATGACTTTCTAGGCCAAGGGCCCACAACACTCATTAAGTCCATTATCCTCTTATTGGGCCAAGACCCAAAACCAAATCCTCATGCAAAGCCCAATATTGGCCCAATTTACTAAATTGGGCCCACCTCACCAAATGGGCCTAGATCCAAGGTCCATAATAATTATTGGGTCCAATTTACTCCATCCATACTATTCAGTCACGACCCAAGCCCAGCTAGCCCATAAACAGCCCAATTACTAAAGGCCCAAAATTGAAAACCCAACAGAGGGCGTACGCTGGGCGTACTCCTCTGGTACGCGGGGCGTACGCACGTCTGCACCAAAAATCCTTCCATGTGCTTAATGGCTTAAGCACTTAAGCCCATATGCCAGATCTAGTGACAAAAAGGGCCTAGGACTCATAAAGTCTCAATCTTTATCCTTTTGGACGTCCATAAAGCTCTTAACTCAAGGTCTTAACCCATTAAGACCTTCCTACTTCTTACATGGGACAACTAAAGCCATTGGGACCTCATTTTTCTTACTCAAGACCTCTCCAATGGTCTGAAAGGACAGGTCATCTTAACCAAAACACATCATGCATCATAATGGGGGTTTTTGGGACAAGAATGGTGTCAAAACTTCACCACACTTAGATCTACACAAAATAGATGTCAAGCAAGAAACTTTATACCTTTAGGAGCTCTTGAACCCCCAGAAAACTTCAGATCTACATGTTGGCCTTCTTCCTCTACTCACTAGATGCAACATCTTCTTCTCAAAACACTCCAAATTCACTTCAAAAGTTCACACACTCAAGAAGTTGGCTAGGGTTTGGGGAAAACGGCTCTAAACAGTGGAGGATAGGGTAAGGGAGGGTTATGAGCTCTTAAAGTTGTTTAAATAGCCTCCATACCCGAAATATTAGGGTTGGATGATAGGCGTACGCTGGGCGTACATCCAGTACGCTGGGCGTACGTTGAGGGACTCCCGCGTTCATTTACTCCATTACGCTGGGCATACATCCAACTTACGTTGGGCGTACCCAGCCAAACACGTGCATGCATGCTTAGCATGCATGGGACCCCTTTGCCAAACTTCCCCCCCTTAGGGACCATTGATGCCAATATCTTTAATTTACAATATCTCCTCTATCCTAAGTCCGTTCCCGACGAACTTTATATCCACGTAAAGGTGGCGAGAAGCCCCACGCTTCTAGCAACACACCCCAGTTCGAAACCTTCTCGAATGAAACCCATTGCCCATAAAAGACCGAAACGCCCTTACTCTCGATCTCGGAAATTCATAAATAAATACTTTTAGAACGGGGCGTTACAATTCTCCCCCACTTAAATATGATTTCGCCCTCGAAATCACCAATTGTCAACTCTGGCTACCCAAACGTACATACATCAATACCCTTACCAAAACCAACACTCACACCTGACCCAATCAGCCTCCGGCTGGAATACCAGGCATGCCTACGACGGGTCCGCTCATCCCTAGGATGGAATACCCTCGTATCCCTACCCATGTTTGGCCCAATCAACCCTCGGGTTGGAATACCAAACACATCAGGTCCAATCAATCATAGGGTCCGGTCATCCTCATGATGGAATACCTCAGATTGGAATACCTCCACATACATAACTCAAACCCAAAACCATACTCGGAACCAAGGACCTTGTCCTTGCGTTCCCCCTCGAACTCTCCGGTTCGCCACACTTGAGTATAACCCACTCACACTTCCCTATCGCGATCTCTAGGTCCTTGACCTCTGACTGTAATATCCTTATGCAGTCCTCAGCACCGGTCCAGACTGCTCCCGAGTCTGTTATCCTGCTGAATCACCTTCCTCTGTCCCATTCCCCGATCTGGAACCACTATCCTCCTCCTCTTCCAAGGAGACCGAAAACATGCCTGCGCATCATCCAACATTGCCACAACCTCAACGGGCATCCAACCCGTATGTGCTTCCATATATCTGGTACAATCCTAGTGCTTACTACCAATAGCTGAAGCACTTTCGATCATCCATTTACTCCATTGCCTCCCTTTCAGAGGACTCACACTCCTTCCGGAGTTACATACCTTTCCTTTCCAGGAAGTCTACTCCACAACCATAACCGCACTTATAAGTGCCACTGAGCTAAACTCCACTCTACCGATCTACTAACACATACAGAGTCTTCAGCATGACTGGACCGCCCTTCCAGGCCTTCAGCCTATCTGGACCACTTTCAGAACCTTCAGCATGTCTGGACCGCCCTCCTGGGCCTTCAGCCTGTCTGGACCATTCCCTAAACCTCCGGCCGACTCCATCATCATGATCAATATTTGGGGCCAGACCATATCGATTACTATTGCATGGTGACTTATTTACTCATTCTCCTTCTATCGATCCATGAACACATACAGAGTCTTCAACACGACTGGACCGCCTTCCCAGGCCTTCAGCCTATCTGGACCACTCTCAGAACCTTCAGCATGTCTGGACCGCCCTCCTGGGCCTTCAGCCTGTCTGGACCGTTCCCCTCGAGCCTTCGGCCTGACTGGTATGCCTCCTGGCCTTCAGTCTATCCGGACCGCTCAAATGTCGTCGCACATCACCCGAAACCATTCCTTCCGGGAATCCCTCCCATGCAGTCTGTTCTAGCCCTCTAGGGGTTCCGAACTCCACATCCGTTCTATGAATCTTTTACCCCGGCCTGATCCCAGGCCTCTCAACAATCAATCACTTTCTCTGAAAACCAAGGTCTGTTCCCTGCCCCACGTGTCTATCTCCACATTCTCGGCTAACACAATGCTGAAATCCAACAGCTAACCATCCCTGGATGCATGTTGTTCCACCGGAGAATTTTCCAATTCTCCCCCACTTAGTGCATCGACTACTAACCACCGTTCCCAAAACCGGCATGGCTCAATCGCCCTTACTCCATATATTCCTTCTTATCCATGAACTGACTCCCTCGGGAGTGAGTAACCTTCACCGTATAACCCTTCCGCCATCGCACACCTGAACTCCAAGGAAGTTCGAATCTCAACTGAACACCCCTCGCAACGCAGTCGCTATTCCAAGCAACGAGATCATATACCTTATCTTTCGACCAAGAATCCTCCTGAACACTAACTACCACTCCTAACTACTAAGATCCTCAATCATACTATGAAACATGCGGAACAAGGCAGACAGATTTACCATACTACACAATCAACAAGATAACAAGATATCACAATGGAAACATACCCGCAGCTGCATCTGGCTCTGCCCTGACCTCCTCTGTTGTAAGCTGAAATACGCGTCCCTGAGCCCTCGGAGGCTCCACTCCACCCTGACCCCTGCCAGTAATCCTCAAAGTGGCCGGTGCTGGAGCCTGCACCGATCCTGCAGCAAACTGTGGGCAGTTGGCCCTCAAGTGTCCAACCTGATGGCAATGATAACAAATCCTCATATCATGCACCGGGGCCGACTGACGACAATCCCTCTCATAATGCCCCTCTCTTCCGCACTTGCGGCACGCACCATCGGACCTACAAACTCCGGTATGACCCTTCCTACACTTTTCGCAAGTGTGGCTGCTCTGACTCCCAATCCTAGAGTCAACGGTTTTGAACCGTTTCGGCGCCAGCTGCCACTGCACTGGGGCCTGCCTTTGCTCTCGCAACTGCAACTCAATCTCCAACTCACGCCGCTTGGCGGCCTCCTGCAACTCTAACAAGGTATCACACCTCTGTGTGGACACAAACTGTCGAATATCCCTCTTGAGCATACTCAGATATCGGGACATCTGAGCCTGCTCCGAAGCAAACTCCGGGCAAAACATCGCCCTCTCAGTAAACATCCTGGTGATCTCCGTCACCGACTATGAGTCCTGCTTCAGCTCCAGGAACTCCTGAGTCAATCTCTCTCTCTCAACCCGCGGAACATAACGAGTGCTGAACATCTCCCGGAACTGATCCCAAGTAACCGCAGCCCGCTGCGCATCAGAATAAGATCCCGTAGTCAACCTCCACCAATCCTTCGCCCCGAGCCTCAAAAGGTTCAGAGCACACCTCACCCTCTGATCCGCAGGGTATGAACACGTGAAGAAACAACCCTCCACGTCTGACAACCATCTCATAGCAACAATCGGATCCTGAACTCCATCGAAAGTAGGGGGCTTCGTATTATCGAAGTCCCGATACTGAAAACCTCGACCGGTTCCTCCCCCTGCCACTGCTACAGCCGCTGTAGCTGCCGCGGCAGCCGCCTCCGCAAGAGCTGCATAGCGCTCATTAAAGTACTCAACCATGGAAGTCTTGATCGACCCAAACATTTCCGGCAACTCGGCCCGGAACATAGCAACAACCTCATCATGCAGGATCTCACGAATCCTGGCATCCAACTCGTCCGTACTCATCTGACCAATGACCTCGGGTGGTACTGACCCATCCTGACCACCCTCTCCCGATCCTGATCCCGAATCGGATCCTGCCCCGAAACGTCTCGTAATCTCCATACTGCAATACACCAACGAGACCCTTAGACACATCACATATTCACCCGGGGAACTATCTCATAACCGATACCATAGAGAGTCGTGACTTCCTTGATACGCGTATGGGTCCTGTGCTTTTAGTAGTACGGGCCCATACTACCTTCCACACTTACCCATATTTGTCTCAAGTATCACCACAACACTCTAACCATATATACACACACCCGCTCAATCCTCACTCCTAGAGGAAAAGCTGCATATCTCAAATAAGGAAAACCCTAGGCTAATAGGCATCACATAATCAGGCAATTCTATCATGCAATTCCTGAAGATCCCTAGCCTAGTACTAGCATGCTGTTCTAACATATCACATAATCAAATAACTTGTATGGTATTTTGGGGTCTACTTATTGGCTCTGGCTGATCGTACCCTCTACATCCTCCTTTACTTATTTCGAAAACCTTTTGAAAACCATTTTGAAAATCCCTCCTTGATTTGAGACTCGATTCACACGAATGTTCCTCCAATTCACTCAAACCAAGGCTCTGATACCAACTTGTAACACCCATAAAATTGAGCCAAATTAAAACATTTTAAATCATTCAAAAACCATTACGTTCATACAACTCGTTTTCAAAATAGTTTAAACATCAGAGTATCCCCCAAGAACCATATCATATAAATCATAAAACATGAGGAGCGGTACGATCACGCCTTCGCCTTGCCACGATCTCCTGAAGTACTTGAAACAATACACTGAAACTGTAAGCCCGAAAGCTTAGTGAGTTACCCCCAAAATACCAACCACACATATCATACTCATAACATATCATAAATAGAACAGCCATGCACATCGGGTCTACTGTGTAACTGGTCTGCCCGCACCGGGCCTTCAGTCCACCTGGTCCACCCTCCGAGTCTAGCCATGTACGTCGAGTCTACAGTGTGATTGGTCCGCCCGCACCGGGCCTTCAATCCACCTGGTCCACTCTCTGAGTCTACAGTATGACTGGTCCGCCCGCACCGGGCCTTCAGTCGGCCTGGTCCACTCTCCGAGCCTCGGCACGTCTGGTCCGCCCTCTTGGGGCCTTCAGCCTATCCGGACCGCTCGTTGGGCCTTCGGAACATCCGGTCCGCCCTGGGTATGTTGGCCTACAGCACAAAGCAGGACCCGCCTCAACCCAACCCCCGTCAAACAACCATGTGCACATACAACAATTAATCACATAACAATCCTCAACCAGACAAACAGTCTACCAGATCACATAGCATATCAACATCCTAACCAGGATTCCGACCTAACCGGTCACTAGCATAACATTACCCTATATCCCGGGTACCGACCTTAACCAGGTCACTAACATAACACCATCCTAAATACCAGGATGCAGATCTAGCAAAACAATAACATAACAAACAATACCCGGATTTCCATCCGATAAAGGGCCGGCCTTGGTGCCGTAGACCCTGTCGATATAGTGAGGATAACTCACCTTGCAACTGCCGAAATCCTGCAAATCTCTGACCGCTGACTCACCGGGACTCCCAACTATCACATGATAATCACCAAGTTAGAATCCAACATGACTTTCTAGGCCAAGGGCCCACAACACTCATTAAGTCCATTATCCTCTTATTGGGCCAAGACCCAAAACCAAATCCTCATGCAAAGCCCAATATTGGCCCAATTTACTAAATTGGGCCCACCTCACCAAATGGGCCTAGATCCAAGGTCCATAATAATTATTGGGTCCAATTTACTCCATCCATACTATTCAGTCACGGCCCAAGCCCAGCTAGCCCATAAACAGCCCAATTACTCAAGGCCCAAAATTGAAAACCCAACAGAGGGCGTACGCTGGGCGTACTCCTCTGGTACGCGGGGCGTACGCACTTCTGCACCAAAAATCCTTCCATGTGCTTAATGGCTTAAGCACTTAAGCCCATATGCCTAATCTAGTGACAAAAAGGGCCTAGGACTCATAAAGTCTCAATCTTTATCCTTTTGGACGTCCATAAAGCTCTTAACTCAAGGTCTTAACCCATTAAGACCTTCCTACTTCTTACATGGGACAACCAAAGCCATTGGGACCTCATTTTTCTTACTCAAGACCTCTCCAATGGTCTGAAAGGACAGCTCATCTTAACCAAAAGACATCATGCATCATAATGGGGGTTTTTGGGACAAGAATGGTGTCAAAACTTCACCACACTTAGATCTACACAAAATAGATGTCAAGCAAGAAACTTTATACCTTTAGGAGCTCTTGAACCACCAGAAAACTTCAGATCTACATGCTGGCCTTCTTCCTCTACTCACTAGATGCAACATCTTCTTCTTAAAACACTCCAAATTCACTTCAAAAGTTCACACACTCAAGAAGTTGGCTAGGGTTTGGGGAAAACGGCTCTAAACAGTGTAGGCTAGGGTAAGGGAGGGTTATGAGCTCTTAAAGTTGTTTAAATAGCCTCCACACCCGAAATATTAGGGTTTCTGGATGATAGGCGTACGCTGGGCGTACATCCAATACGCTGAGCGTACGTCGAGGGACTCCCGCGTTCATTTACTCCATTACGCTGGGCGTACATCCAACTTACGTTGGGCGTACCCAGCCAAACACGTGCATGCATGCTTAGCATGCATGGGACCCCTTTGCCAAACTTCCCCCCCTTAGGGACCATTGATGCCAATATCTTTAATTTACAATATCTCCTGTATCCTAAGTCCGTTCCCGACGAACTTTATATCCACGTAAAGGTGGCGAGAAGCCCCACGCTTCTAGCAACACACCCCGGTTCGAAACTTTCTCGAATGAAACCCATTGCCCATAAAAGACCGAAACGCCCTTACTCTCGATCTCGGAAATTCATAAATAAATACTTTTAGAACGGGGCATTACAAACTCGACTCGACTCAGCGAGTTGGACCCTCAACTCGTCGAGTCTCTCCTTCAATCTCAAGATTAACATATACAATAATATCCCTAAAAATCTGGATGTTACACCCGACATGGCAAGAAATGGGTCACGACATGGGCTCACAATGGTATATTGAGTGACATAAAATGAATAGTGATAGCAACGTACTTTGAAATTTCCACAACATGGAGGTGTCTGGCTACGATGTGTAATAAAGTAGATTACCCATTATTTTTAGTGACAGATCAAGTATTGTCGTCACTGAGAGGTGTCATAAAAGACACTCCATGACGTGGCTACCGGAGCAGATAAAAAAATAATATGACCTGTAAATTGGTCAGTTCGATAAACACTCCCAAAAACACACATCAAGGTGCGATTTTGCCCATCCAAGCCCTAGGTGTCTGATTGTTGATGAAGATTTTGGATTTAAGCTTCTATTTGGAAGATTAAGGTAAGAATTACTACTTCTAACACATCAAATTTGATTTAGAGAAACATTATGATGTTAATGATAAAACCCTAAGTGAAGGGTATAAACTTGAATGATGAAATTAAGGTAATAGTTGATGTTATATATATATATATATATATATATATATATATATATATATATATATATATATATATATATATATATATATATAAATTACTGCTTATTCAAATGTTTATGAACCTTATATGTGAGAAGTAGGAGTTAAGGTTGAAACTTAATCCATGAGATTAAGAGCTTATAGATGAAGAATATGACTTAATGAATTAAGCCATTTAGTAGTAAAATAAGAGGTACCTAATTATCATAATTGATAAAATGAACTCTCTAAAGAGTATTAAATATTTGATATGTGAAAGATTGTGCAAAATTGAGATGGTGATATGATTTTTTAAAAGCGATATGGTTTATATGAGTTAAACCATGAATATGACTTAATCAATGATGAGTATAAAATGTTTTTGTGAATAGGAAATCAAGAGAAGAGGCTAAATAAGGAACTACCAAGTTTGGAATACCATCCACATAGGCCATAAAAAAGGTGAGTAATTCTTGATTTAGTTCATGAATTTGATAAATAGAGTTTGAAACTATCTATTATAGATTGTGAAATTGTTTGGATAGTAATCATATAACTGATGTTGGTACATGATAGAACTTGATTGAGTATATGAATCATACATGGTGAACTCATGAAAGATGAATTAAGTTTACAATAGTTTTGGTGTACATTAGTACTCTAGAATACAAGTAGTTATCACAAGGTTCGTATTGGCCTTAAGTACAAGAATGAGCCGAGCGTCACAGTAGTATACATGGAAAACAAATCATCACAAAAACATAAGCCTCATGGCTTAGTGAATAACTACTATTAAAAACATAATTAGATAAATCAAATAAATCATATTATCACTTATTTTTCTCAATAGCTTTTAATTTATATCAATTAGTGGTATTCTCATAATTAACCTCTCAGTAATAATCTATCACACATTCATAATTTATCTCTAAATAAATAATCTGTCTCTCAGTTAATAATCTATCTCTCAATGGTGATCACTTTCTCAATTAAGTGTGTGTGTGTGTGTATATATATATATATATATATATATAGATATATATATATATATATATATATATATATATATATATATATATATATATATATCAAGATAAATCTTTCATTTATAATCAAACTATCAATTAAGATTTATTTCTCAATCAACAATCTGTCTCTCAATCGATGATCTAATCCTCATCAATGATCTATCTCTCAGTCATAATGCATCTCTCACTATCATAATCTATCTTTATCAATATTAATAAATCTCTCTATCAAGATCTATCTTTTCAATGGGAATTAATCTCTCTATCCTAATCTATCACTTGTTCATGACCAATCCGTCAATCATGATCTATTTGTTAATCGTAATTAATCTATTAGTTATAATGTATTTCTCAATAATGTTCCAACTCATATTAATGAATAATTTTTCAATAAAATCAATTATTTAGATTTATGTATAATTTATGTGTTGCATATCATAGATCTTCTAATATTATATATATCACATATCAAACATAAGCAATTACTCAGAAATATTCTATCGTTTAATGTAATCTATTTCTCAATTATAATTTATCTCATCAATCAGAATCAATCTTTCGATCAGATATTTATCCCTCAGAATAATTGATTTCTTTGGTATCAATTAATTTCTCTTTGACTAATCATATAAATCATGTAATGTATAACACATATAACACATCAATGGATGTTAGAGTAGTGTTACTTACCTGGCTAGTTAGCAGAATAATTCTAATATCGGTTTCAATCCTTCCTTGCCTATCAGCTCGTCATGTTGTAACACCTAATCATTAAATAACAAGTTTCTCAAAACTTGTGATAACTCACTACTAGCTACCATTAAGGGCCTCTTGTCGCCAAACTAATAAAATCTCATAATATTATCATATTAGGATTAACTCGTAAGCCATTAGTTAAATCTCTCATAATGCAGTTTTCAAAAATATTAGGGTTTATGACCCTCACAGTCTCAACTAAATATTTAATCGTAAGATTTACTCATTGATCTTACCAACGAGTTTGTAACAACACCATATCACAAATACCCGTAATCCATACTCATGTCAAATATATCTTAATAAATATAACATATCGAAATCATAAATTGACGGTATAAAAGATACCTCAACACATGTTGTACTTGGCCCCGTATCACCCGTATAATGGTATGACATCTCCAGTATAATCTCCCGAGAATGGCTCCCAAGCAGCATTTCCGATCACATGGCCAAAACCTTTCACATGAATTCAAAATCAATCATATTTATACTCTGGAATACTTCACGTTGTGACAATGTATGTGCCATGTCATGACATCCAAAAGAATCTGGTTCAGCCATGTGTTGCACTCTCTCGTTGCATGTCTCGATGACTCAACCTTTGTCACGTCGTGAGGAAGCATCCTTCATGGCGCGAGGATCATCTTTTCATGACATGCCACTATATTTTCATGTCGTGATGGTCAGGGGTTTGACCATAGCCTTCATTTTCGTTGACTTTCTCAAAATAGTAATGTACTTTCTTCTAAACTTCAAACAGTCATAACTTTCTCATACGAACTCCGTTTTCGACGATATTTATATCCACGAAATCCTCTCCACAAGCTCTAAAATATTCCTTAATTATCTTTTGCTAAATAGCATTTCTAGATTTAAATAAACCCCATACTCTATTTATCTTACTCATTTCATATCATTTTATAGCTTCTGAAATTATACTTGGTCACGAAAGAGAGGTATTACATGTTCTCTCCCCCTTAAAAGATTCCTTCCTCAGAATCTTGCTACGTAAGGGTGTATCAACTAAAGCTCTTTTCTTATATCATAAAATACTTGTAAGTATTTTAAATTAATATTTCTCTTAAATCTTCTCCATTAACTCATTATTCATAATATCAAACTATAATTGTTCACTCATCTCAACTCATAATATATTTAGACACTTCTTGCGTCCTTAATTTACTATCTTTTTTATTCAACCTTTTGGTAATAATCGGTTTGAATTTCTAGGGAAAATAGTCTGACCATTACAAATCGATATTCCTCTGAATCATTAACACTTTTCTCAATTATCAAGAGCGATCAATATTCCTATTAATATTCAGAATCTTAATCATCTCATTCAAATCTGGTATTACTTCACGTATCATCACTCAAAGTCGACTATTTTCTCTTATCATTTACTCAATTATCATCTGGTACTCGACTTACAACTTATTTCTAAGCTACAAGTGTGTCACTAATTATAAAACATGTAAACTAAAAACTTATTAAGTTTATCACATAATGAATATCAGTTCAGCACTCCACAAATTGATCCATGGTGAATCACATATCAAATGGTATCACTCATTTCTCAGTAGTTCTGCTTGTTCTCATAATACCCAAATTAATATTGTTATCCCCTACGGTACTTAAAATGTAGTTAATCCACTCAAATATCTATAAATCACTTGGGTTAATCACTCAGATTATTCTAATTAATGATTTATTGTTCTATTCAATTTCTTATATCACTAGGTCAGTTTTTCAGATCATTCACTCAAATTAATTACTTAAATCAATCACTCCGATTGATATCAATTATTCAAATTAATTTCAATTGCTCAGATCAATATCAATCGTTCATATTTATCTCTTCGATCACTATAAATCACTCGATTGAATCACTTAAATTACTTTGATTAATCAACCACTCCAATCAATCGCTCTAATCAATATTAATCATTCTGTTTAATCTCACTAAATCACTCGAATCATTCATTCAATTCAATATAATCAATTACTCCAATTATTTACTCCAATTATTAACTGTACTCAAATTATTAATTGATCATTTTAACCGATCATTCTCCAGACCTTTTTTCATACTCAATTATGAAATTGTTTCTCCTATAAGTTTATAGTTTCTCAGATCAACTTCAATCACTTCGATAGACATTATTGTTGTAGTTGCTAGGTGTATACATCATGATTGTACATAACGTCGGATTCGATAGACATTCGAATATTTGATTCTACCCTAAGCCTACAACCAAACAAGGAACATGAAATAAGACTGAATCAAGCATTCCCAGGCTATAAAATCATAGTATAGTTTATCTACTCAGATGCTCATAAATTACTTAGATCAGTTACTCTTGGTTATTTAAATTAATAGAATTTCTCTTTGTTAGAGATAGAAAGTTCAAGATGTAAATGATCAAACATGTTAGCTTTTTGAACAAAATAGTAGTTAACGAAATTTTTTACCTAATACATTGAAGTTGAATCCCAGTCATGAGACTTAGAGTCCTTTTCAGCTTGAGAAAGGTCAGCATCAAAAGAATTGATGTTGTCCCTTGGTACTTCAGAATGAGACTCACTGATTTGAGCCGTGAGACACTTTCCTTTTGTAACCTCATCATCAGAGATCCCTTCTCTATTGAAGGTGGTTGATAAGGTATCCATCATCTCTTGTGCAGTTGAGCAGCTTTGAACTAATCGATAGACATGATATGGAAGAAAATTTCCAACAAAAATCATTGCCTTCACGTCAAGGTTTTGAACTCTTTTCTCTTCGTTATTGTACCCAGGAATAAACTTCTACTTTAGACTACTGAAAGATGCATTGTTATTGGAAGATCAATGCATAGAGGCGGTTGTTAACGTCATCAATCATGTCATAGTATAGTATCTCGAGAATATCCACAACCTTTGATTTCCATGCAACAGAGTTATGTTCATCGAAAAGAGGAATCTTGCTAACAACAGACGAATTAGGATTATAGGAGGAAGACATGGTAACTTGAATGTATCGTAAACCGGCTCTGATACCTATTGAAGGTTTGTATTGATCAGATACACTCAAGTATAAACAATAAACAAAGAACAGAAGAACAAGATGATCACAAAGATACTTTCACTAAGAAAGAGGGTTTTCACGAAGAGAACAAGTCACCAAGACGACACCAAGATCTATTAGGTTTCGACCTTAATAGTATAATATATACAATTACATAAAACAAAGATCCTACTATTTTGGGGATGTAACTAATCTAAGTAAAGGTCTAATCCTAATCACTAATATTATGGATCAGACATCTATTCGTTACAAACAAAGAATAACTTCCTATTATACAAACGATCACTAAGATTATTGGGTTCACGTTGAAGCTGATCATGCTAATGTTGGTGCTGGCGCTGGTGGTGAGCATGTGAGGTTTGACTCATCAAATTACAAGGTGTGACCTTACACTATCTATCAGGAGTTTGGTTACCAGTGTTGGGTAGTGGTTTTGGAAACTTCAAACCATGAAGTTCGTGATAAACCTCGTGGATGATCTGTCACGTGAATTGCATGCCAGATCTAGATGAGTGTTTATGGACAGGGTGTTCCAGTTTCTCGCTTCGTAGTGTGTTGTAAGTGTTCCCAGTTGAGGTAACTCGGGGATTTGTATACCTCTAGAAGGTTTTCATCAGTCTTAGTATATGATCCTAATGTTAAAAGGACAATGAATTCCTGATATTGTGAAGTGAATTATTGGGCTTAGTTGTAGTTGCGGTATTGGGATTTCCATTTATGAATGGTTAGAAGATTATTTTGACCAACAATGGTGAGAAAGGTAGTTGTTGCAGTTTGGGTCATTTCAGGTGAGTAAGTTTGTTTTGGTGTCATTGTCTAAGTTCCAAAAGGTCTCATGACCCCCCCTTTTGTTGATGCATTGAGTTAGTAAGTGGTTGAAGTAATCATGGGGGGATTTGCATAAAGGGTGTCTTCTAAAATTTTACCAAGGCGGATTTCGAGAACGAAATTAAATTCAAGCGGGGGAGAACTGTAACATCCGATTTTGGGATGTGTCTGTAATTGGAAAGTAAGACTTTATCATCTGAAGGTCTTATACTTTAAGGTATGAAGTGTGGACCTTAAAAGAATGAGGTTTTTGGGCTAAGAGTGTAAGGCTTAAGACTTAAAGGGCTAGTTTTGGTGTGGAATCAGTTTGGGCTTAAGTTGAATTAGGATTTGTTGGATCAGGCTTTTCACGAAACGACACATAAGGTGTCACGAAAATCCGTCACGGAGCGACACATAAGGTGTCACGACGCAAATCCTGTTGTGTGGGCTTAGGACTTAGGACTCATAATTTGGGCCTATTTAAGGGTATTAAACCTAGTTTTTCAGCATTTGCAGCCTCCACCACCTCCTTGAGCACCTCTAATGAAACTCTAGCCTCTTTTAAAGCATTGGAGTTCATTCTCTCTACTAAATCCAATTTTTGTAGTTTGTGTTCTTAGGAAAAGGAAAATGAAAAGATTGGTCTTTGGAGCTTAACACTTGAAGTATTCAGCCATTTATACTCCTTTTGGACCTTTGTAAGTTCAAAGATCCAAGCTTTATCTCATCTCTTAAATAGATCTACGATTTGTAGGGTTTTTGGTCCATTTTATGAGTTTTGGTTCCTTTGTGGATTGTTTTGTGGAGTTTGGAGAACTCTTGAGCTTTTGATTCATCTTTGGTTCCAGATCTGATCACATGATAGAATAAAATGTGCATGCAAGAGCCCCCTTTGCTACATGCATGAAGATAAGTTTGTTTTGGATACTTTTGGTCTTAGGGTTTTGTTTATTAAGTGATTTATCCTTACCTAAGGATACAATTGGAAACTTTATCCATTAAGACCATTAAGAGAATCATATATGAAGTTTTTAGCTTATGAACTTACATAATTAAGACCTTAATTAGGAAGCTTGTTAAGTCAAATTTAGTAGCACGACTTGCTGAGGGTCACAACGTGATTTTGGATGTTCCTGACTATTTTTCATTTAGTGGATCATGGTGCGACTGGTCAAGGGTCACGACGTGTAGGCTGTTGACCGTTTACTTTGATCTTGACCATTGAATTTTTGACTAGTTTGACCTTTGGTATCAAACTTGGACATTTTGAGTTATAGACTAAGATTTAGTCTATGATTGATTTTGGCGGTTCATGTAGCCGATTCTTTAGGCATTCGGGTAGTCGGATCAGCTCTAGGATTCAGGTGAGTCTTTTCACTATACTATGTAGGGAACTAAGTGTCATGATATGTTTTCTTATCTTTGTGACTTGTGTGAAAGCCTATGAGGGGGGGGGGGAGGGGAGGGCATAACATTTGCATGAAAAACTATGGGGTATCATAGTAAGAAACACTTTAGGGGGACTTTAGCAACAAAAGTGACTGTAAGATTATGGGGGGGGGGGGGTAGCGTTCACATGGGTTGAAATATACCCTAAGGCACAACCCATTATTATATGTTGTATGTGGTATTTTGGGGAACTCACTAAGCTTTATGCTTACAGTTATTGATTAACTATTTTTCAGGTACACACTGGATCGTGTGAAAGCGAATGCATGATTGTACATACACATCGGAAATTTTATGATTTGAGATTCTGAAATGCTTTTCTTTATAACTCTGATTGTGGATTTTGGTTTATTGAACACATGGTCTTACATTGATTACTATTCTATGAACATGGGTGCTTATATTAATTTTAAAAGTGAAAGTTGGTATTAGAGTCGTGGTTTGAGAGATTTGGATGAAAATTCAAGCAATTCCAAAGTCAAAGTAATGATCTAATAATTTTCACAAACTTTGTGAATTGATTTTTATAAAAATGAGAAAGGTGATGTGATGTGTATAGTCAGCCGGAGCTCGAACAGGAAAATGGTTCCCAATATATATATATATATATATATATATATATATATATATATATATATATATATATATATATATATATATATATATATATATATATATATATATATATATATATATTCATGTGAACTCCGCAAACTTTCTCTTGTGAATTGTTTTTTGCAAAAAATGACTTAGGGAATTAAGTCGGTCAAATAGAAGTGCATTCGAAAAAATAAAATAAAAAAAACTCAAAAAAATGTGCACATATATGAGTTATTTTTTACGAGGAAATGCACTTCCGACGTTAATGCATATATGCACATTTTTTGAGATTTTTTTTATAATTTTTTTTTGTGAATGCACTACTATATGACCGACTTAATTCCCTAAATCATTTTTTTGCAGAAAAAAATTCACACGATGGACTTTGCCGTGCCCGTTCCGCATGCGCTTCGCGCGCCATTGTCGCTTTGCTCTCCTTTTATTCTTCATTGGACGGTTCGGATGGACTTCACTGTTCTTTCCCAACTAAAATAGAAAAGGTTGTATCACATCGAGATGTTGATTCGTTTTCCGCCCCCAATGAGATAAAAATTCACGGAGTTCGCATGAAAATATGGGCTCGCAAAAAATCCTGACCATATATATATATATATATATATATATATATATATATATATATATATATATATATGTGTGTGTGTGTGTATATATATATATATATATATATATATGTTGATATGCGAACTGCTAGAAACACATGCTAGTAAGTAAGCTAAGTATCTTTAATGAATTACATGCTAGAACTGCCTGATATTTAAGATTCCTTGTAGCCTAGGAATTTCTTGTAATGTGCTAATTGAAGTTAGACTGTTTGACTGTTGATTGCTTTGTGCTACTCGAAACCTAATCACATTAGGATCTCATGCCCAAGAATTATATAGTCGTAGATTGCTAAGTTTAGCCATATTTTGTAGCTCTTGTGTGAGTCCAACTGTTGTACTGCACGATCTCTCAGTTGAAAGATTGCCTAGTTCTAGTTACATGCAGTTAGCATTCGTATTATAGTTAGTTGTTATTTATAGAAATTTCTTTCTTAACCGGATAGTAGGATGTGGTGTGATTTCTAGTAACCTAGGAAAAATGTTAAAATATGATAGTGTGTGCATATACATGAGAAGAATCCTAGAAGGAGAGTCTAGGAAGATTAGTGGTGCGTGCTCGTGTGAAAAAGTGTATATATGGTTAGAACATTTAGTAATGGTAATGATCAGTGAATTGGGAACTTTGAGACAATTCTTGGGACGAGTACAAATAGGTGTGGAAGGTATTACGGACCAATACTCCCAAAAGCACATGATCCGTACTAAGAACATATAGGTGGAAGAAGTTACTAAGGGGCTGGTAGATGCTAGATAGTGTGGTATGGCACTATGGTTTGTTTGTAGCTTGTTTCTATCCATGTCGGTTGTATGATTAAGGTTAGAGAATGATTAGGATAATTGTATGGGCCTAAGTGGCCATGGTGGTTTGGGTCCAAATGGTGCAGACCTACACGGTATGATTGATTCTAAGGTATCTAGCGCCTTGTTTAAGGTGGTACCGGATTTGAGTCGTATGACTCAATAAGGAAGCGAGTGTGGTGATCGACATGAGGATTACAACCTTTGTCATGTGGGTCAACAGGTGACAAGTGTCGTTTGGTAGATTGATTATATTTTTTCGGGGAAATAAGATCGGACTCTTGTCAGTTGATAGATAGAAGATAGGGAGGATGCATAGAGGAGTTGATGGTGTGTTTTATGTTATGTTAACATGACCAATTGTAACTCTTTTGATTCTCCGATTGAACGATATTTTTTGGCCAACTCTAATTGTATCTTAGTTGTCGACATATGGGCAAGTTGTGTGACCAGTTTTCTTGTTGATCGGAAATGGTTACATGTTGCTTTGGGAGCATTGAATCATCGAAAACATTCTAGAATTCTTTCAGTTGTTAGATGATCGCCCATGTTCTCGTCTGATAGTGTTATAAGGCGGAGCTAATTATTCGAAGGAGTATGTGATTCTATATCAGGTTAAATCTTTGAATTAAGTAGTGTGAGTTTTGATGAGCCGGATTGGGGCTTTGATGTTGTGGACGGAAGCAGGTGGTAGTCCGAACCCTAAGTGGGGGAGAACTGATTATTCAAATTAACAATTCGAAGAACAAATTGACTTTTATTTTTAGCGCCATGGATCATTAGAGTGTATGGTTCAAGTATGCAAGATTATTAGCTCAACTTTATTGATGTGTGAAGGGAAATGAATTAGATTATCATTGGAGTGCTCGTAGTTACAAGTCTTAGTAGTGTATATCTCAAGGGTTTGTTGGATTGCCATCCAAGCGTCGGAAGGAATGTAGGAATCGATCGGATCGCGGGTGCAAATCGGGTAGCCCATAGAAAGAAAACAAAACTGCAAAGGTATGTTTCTCTATTTCTTGTATATTTGGTTGTTTAGATGCAATTGCTTGTTTGAATTTAAGATCATCTTGTGGAATATGTGTTCTTTTAATTGATTGCTTGTGTTGTGTTTGTGGCACTTGTTTTATGAACACATTCCATCACAACAGTTATGACAATCATAATCAACTATACTCAATCTCGATTCTTTTCTCTAAACAAATATAAAAGTTATAATCGATACGTCACGCTACACATCTACAAATAGTTATATCAGTTCTCCTTACGGATATATTTTTACCCTTATGATAACATCAAAATGAACTCGTTTATGTGATGTATCATTCTCAAAATAGCGCGACACACAATCAACAATGTGTACCAACTATGTATCTCTATTACGCCAAATTAATATCTCATATAGCATTAATTTCTATAAAACTCAATTACTCTGCTTATTAACTCATATAACAATGAATAACTATAATTCTCAACTACATGAAGCAAGTAACTTATTTAATATCAATTGACAACAAATTTAAAACATTATATGTACTTATCTCATACTCAACAACATCAGATATCTAGATAACAAACATATAGAAAAATGATAGATTACTCACCTTGAGATATTTTAGGAGTTTGGGATTCCAACTCTTGAAGTCGCGTCCTCAATCTTTTTTCCGTTACTCCAACAACTATTAAAATAATATAACTTGTAACATCCTTAAAAATACGGTCCGAAAATTTCATTTTTAAATCATTAATAAAAGGCACACTTATCAACAATTTCATTCATAAACAAAAGTGTTATATCCAATCAGAGTATAATCCCAAAACATATTCTTTTTATATTAGAGTAAAACATCCCAGGCTAAACAAATATGGCATGTGTCATGCGATCACCCCGAGCTCCTCCCTCCGCTACCGAAAGTACCTGAAACCAAAACTGAAAACCGTAAGCACGAAGCTTAGTGAGTTCCCCAATCTACCACATACATAACCACATACTGGGCCCCCGCCCACTGTATCGGGCCCCGCCCGACATCATACCCAGCCTGGCATTGAGCCCCGCGCGGTATACATATATGTTTCTCTTAGGCCCCGCCTGTCTCTGGGCCTCGCCCGCATAACACATAACACATAAACTGAACATACCCTACTGTATTACTGTTCTAAGGCCTCGCCTATCTTGGGCCTCGCCCCTGTCCTGTTACTGATGAGCCATGGAACCCCGTCCACGCTCCTGCTGATAGTGAGATACGGGCCCCCGCCCACACTCACCTCCCTCCTAACTCGGGTCTCGCCCCTACTCTGCAACTAATGAGATACAGAACCCCGTCCATACTCGGATAGTGATGAGATACGGGACCTCGCCCATACTTACCTCCCTACCAGGCACATACAAGTATCACACAGACAACAAGTATAACTAGCATACTAACATTCCTCGGGCCTCGCCCGGCATCGGATCGTAATCCGAAACATATATCATAATGATGCCTAGGGCTAACCCCCGGGTCTTCCTACTATACACAAACATAATGGGTCGGCATTGTGGCCGTAGACCTATGCACACAATAAGGAGACTCACCTCGCACTGTTGATCCCTGCTGATACTCCTCTGGCTGCTGACTGGCAATTCCCGAACTGTTGACCCTTCAGCTTCCCGACTACCAATACCAAACATCACTTAGTCCAATACAATAACCCTTCCGGGGTAAAATGACCATTCTACCCCTAACCCAACTTGGTCCATATCTAAGGCCCAAAGCTAAGGCCCAACACTAAGTAAGCTTCCCAAGCCTACTAGTGGCCCACTAATGGCCCAATTTGCTAAATTGGGCCCATTCCCTCTATTGGGCCTTACTCTAAGCCCAACTATTTCCTTGGCCCATATTATCTGACTACTGATGGCCCACTAAGGCCCAAGAAGCCAAAGCATGGCCCAAATCGAGGCCCAATGACACATGGCCCATACAGACAGATTACGCGGGGCGCACATCTGCGTGCACTAAGCGTACAGGCACAATGGTGGGTACGTTGGGTGTACCTGCACGTTGTAACATCCTGATATCTGAGGTATGGCATTTTGATATATGGGAATGTGTTTGAGTGGGGGACTCGACGAGTTGGCTCCTTAACTCGTCGAGTTGGGTCGCGGCTTGGAGACGTGTCGAATGGATGGACTCGACGAGTCGGGTATCTGACTCGCCGAGTCAGCGTTGTGGACAAAAACCCTAAATCCTTGGGCCTGAGACCTATTTAAAGGCCCTTAAGGCCTCCTATTGCGGCTACTCTTCTGGAAGGAAACCCTAAACCGTGTGTGAGAGATTGGAGTGAAGAAGAAAGCTATTGTGAACCTTTGTGGTCGTTTTTGAAAGAAAGAAGTAAAGGGTCAAGCTAGAGGATCAAGAAGAGGTGTTGGATCTGCTAAGGTTTCATCCTCAAAGCATCATGGGAGGTATAAATCTCGATTCCTAACCTCTCCTTAGTGTAGATTTCTCATTGTGGATAATTAGAGCTTTTATTCTTCATATCTTTTGGGGCTTTGTGGATTTGAGAGTTGTGAGGAGGTTTAACCTCAGATCTGGACCCTAGGAGGTCCCAAACGCCTTATGATTCATGTTTCTCTCAATTTTGTTGAAGCTTTTGGTGTCTACAACCCTTCTAGCTCATGTTTATGGCATGTATTGCTCTAGATGCCATGCATGGGTGTAAAGTTAATGACTTTACGTGATTTCTGAGCCCCATAAGTGTAGATCTGGAGTTTGGGAAGAGATCAGGCCCTGAAATCGTCTGTATGCATGAGAGTCTGAATTGACTCGCCGAGTCCAGCTTTTGACTCGGTGAGTAGCCTAGGGTTTGTCCCAAATAACTGAGCCGCGTAATGACTCGATGAGTCGGAGGGTTGACCCGTCGAGTTGGGTCAGCCAGAGGGCGCCTGAGAGTCGATGAGACTCGCCGAGTCACTATATGCACTCGAAGAGTTAGGTAAAAAAGGACTGTTGACCAAGTTTGACTTTTGTTAACCTTAGGGTTTGGTCAACAATTAGTAATGAGATTTCGGAGGGATAAAATGGTCTTTTATTCGCTCCAGGAGTTAAGAAAGAAGAGAGAGTGGTCCTTGGGGTATTTAAGTAGGATCAAAGTGATAATTAGAGTTGTGTAATCGATGTGCTAGGCGGAGACTAGTTCGAGATGTCCGAGTACAAGATTACACTGGACGGCTTATGAGGTGAGTCTTCTCACTATACTTTACCTTGAGTGGTAAATAGAGTTATGTGACAAAGTATCTTGTATGCTATGTATGTGATGTGTTGCACTGCATTATTTCTATGTGATTTATGCTGTGTGTATTCCAGAGTTACAGAGTTAGGACCGGAAGGTCCACAGAGTTAGGACCAGAGGGTCCACAGAGTTAGGGCCAGTGGGCCCACAGAGTTATAGCCTCGAGTGGCTAATATGTGTTATATGTGGTATTTTGGGGAACTCACTAAGCTTTGTGCTTACCGTGTTATGTGTTATGTGTTTCAGGTTTTCTCAGGATCGCGGGACGGCACCGGCTTGATTGTACACACCAGAGAAAGAGTTATATTTTGAGGATCCTGGATTATTAATGGAGTTGTGCTTGTAATTTGAATAAACGAGATTTCTATACAATATGTTATGAAAAGTATGCGATTTTGAAATGAAAAATCTGTTTGAAAATTTTCGGTGTTACAAGTTGGTATCAGAGCCTTGGTTTGAGGGATTCGGATGCGCCTTCGGGTAAATCTGGACTCAAACTGAGGATTTGAAATTTTTTTTCAAAGAAATGATTTTTCTAAAGCGAGCCAGAGTTTCTAAAAGAATACGAGTTGGAACAGTGTGTACAATCAGCCAGAGCCCGAACGGTGATTTCCCAAAATACCCTTACGTTTATATTATGAGATATTTATGAGATATGCTATGAGATATTATGCATGCTAGAGATAGGCTAGGTATTTCATATGTTAGGACTACAGTGGCCTGATTTGTGATGCCTTAGCCTAGGAGTTACTGTTATCTGTAATGTGCTGAGTAAGAGTATCCAGCAGGAATCCCCTAGAGAGGGATTTGAGTAGAGGAGTAATCTTGGAGAGATACCTAGATAATCATTCGAGGAGTCTACTGAGGGAGTAGTCAGATGCCCGCGTGGGGTATAGTCGCTTGGGTTCGGTGGTATCCTTTGAGTATGAGGAGAGCAAGTGGGTAATGACCTAGAGTGGTTTTGCATGTTGGTAGAGATTATTCGATGCCCGAATGCTGCTTGCTTCGTGCTTTGTGGAACTCTTGATGATGAGAGTCAGCTACTAAGTGAATATGACGATATTCAGGAGGTAGATGGCTGGCATCATAAGGAGTTCTTCAGCAGCTGATGGCGGAGAAGTGTGAGAACCTAGGAAGAGCCTAGAAAAAGGTGACCCTAGTCAGATGAGTATGCTAACAGAGTAGGATATTTCGCAGGGGAGCGAACACGCATGACGGGGTTGGTGATTGAGAAGGTCGAGCAGCTACTTAGGAACTCGGGGATGGTCCGTGTGGAAAGTATGGATAGATGTGGCAGGTAGTATGGGCCCATACTACTGAAAGAAGAGGACCCATACTCGATACAGGGAACATTTCGGAGGTTTTAAGTAGCAGATCGAGAGGTGTTTTCATGGTTCGTGTACCATGATAAGTAGCAGATCGAGAGGTGATTTCATGGTTCGTGTACCATGATTTGTAGCAGATCGAGAGGTGATTCCATGGTTCGAGTACCATGATTTGCAGCAGATCGAGAAGTGATTTCATGGTTCGTGTACCATGATTTGTAGCAGATCGAGAGGTGATTCCATGGTTCGAGTACCATGATTTGTAGCAGATCGAGAGGTGATGTCATGGTTCGAGTACCATGATTCGTAGCGGATTAAGAAGAGATAACATGGTTCGGGTAGCATGATTCATAGCAGATCGAGAGGTGGCCACATGGTTCGAGTACCATGACCCGTGGCAGTTAGTGTTATTGGTTCTACCAGTTATTCTGTGGTGATTGGTTAGACCAAGATCAGAGGTGAAAGAGTATGGGGCCAGAGGGCCATGATGAACGAGTTTTAGTGAAGCATCCCTTAAAAGGGAAATCGAGTTAGCTCCGAGGGATTGTTGGTGAGATGCCAATTGGAGTCGCAAGACTCAAGAATGAGTAGAGATGGAGGTTATGGAGGATTACGACATGAGTTGAGCAATCAGCCGATGGTGGAGATGTCATTTTCTGTGACCTGAGCGGTGCTATTTCTGTTCCTGTGGAAAACAGGAAAGGTATTGATATTTTCGGTTCCCAAGGTTGGGGGTGAGCCCTGTGGGGTAGCTTTGGTTACGATCTTTCATCAGAGTATTTGGGCAGTATGTCTGCCGAGAGGTAATGTTAGCGCATGAGCAGGTTCTCAGCGGAGACTGAGATGGTTAAGGACAAGGATACACCCTATTTGAGCATAGTAGGGCATGTATTAGCTGCAGTGGCAGACGATCAAGAAGAGGATATTGGGGCGGTGGCTCTTATTGTCTATGATGAGTATCGAGTGTGGTAATGAGGACTCCACTCTTATTACAACCCACGTGATGGAACGTTGGTTGAAGAGTCGAGGATGAGGAATATGATAGTTCATTATTTTCAGACTGAGAGTCAGGGCTACGACTGGACAGTTGAGATGTCCGGTAGTGGGATGGTACGAGATTCTGAAGGACTAGAGGTAGTCATGATGAGAAGTTTCTGAGGATTTCATCGGAGATTCGGGGTATTTGGAATTGCTTGACCTCCATCGGGGAGATCATCGAGCATTGCGTATCACCTTCCAAGAGTAGGTGCAATGTTATTGGTAAAAACAGTCTGTAGGATAGATTGTTGGCGAACCAATTGGTGATGGTTCGAACCCTGAGTGGGGGAGAACCGGGTACTTTTGAGGAGATAAGAGATTTGTTCAAGAGCGGTTAGAGAACTAGATAGAGAGGCCTGCGGTACGGATTCCTGAGACCAGGGTTATTGGTGGTCAATGAGAGGTGCAGAGTGAGATAGTGCATGTGGTACGTGTTTAAGAAAGGATGAGTGTCTCCACGACAAGTGGCCATTGGTCGGAGACCTTATGGTGGTTAGGAATCCTTCAAGGTTAAAATGGTGAATTCGAGGTGGTTAGCTTGTGAGGTTAGTTCGGCGGTTGAGAATTTCTGGATCAGAGTATGGGCTATTATATGTAGTATGGGAAGGGAAGAAGTTGTTTGGGCAACCAACTTCAGGGTCGTTATGAGTATTCTTGCATGAGTTTTGAGCAATAGAGGAGGAAGTTTCGGATGGTCATCTTCGTGTCCTGAGTCGTTGGCAATTTCTCCGTGTTTTAAATTGGGAGATGGAGTATTCCGGGGTTACAAGTGGCACGAGAGAAAGACCGGTTGTGAGGTTTCGAGGAAGCAATACGGTATCTGAGTATGATGCCATGAGTATGAGATCAGTAGTAGAGTCAAGACACTGCGAGGCGTTGTGATGATATTCCGGGGTATCCGAGTTTAATGTCCTAAAATCTCGGATTATTTTGAGTTTGAGTTTGAGATGACGAGTGGTGTATCAAGTGTCTATGGTTCCGGTGGGGGCCCTTCAACTAATTGACATCAAATAGATTTATTTGAGAATGTGAATTGCTGCGAGAAAAAGAGGTTTTGTCACGACGGTGGTCGTCCGAAGTAGTGATGCTTAGCCCGGATGGGTGTGTGTGTACCTATCTATGCTGGGCCGCAGAGCATGAGTTAATGATCGCAGTATGGTGTCAACCTGAGGATGAGATTGTGAAGTGGTAAGAGTAAGTGCGGTAAGACTGCGGGGAACTGCAGTTTCAATGAGTCGGTACAGAGAGGTGTGGTGATGCTACGGGGAGCCGTAGTACTCACTATTCAGTGAGAGGTTGTTGTGATACTGCGGGGAGCCGTAGTACTCACTAGTCAGCGAGAGGTTGTTGTGATACTGCGGGGAGCCGTAGTACTCACTAGTCAGCGAGAGGGTGTTGTGATACTGCGGGGAGCCGTAGTACTCACTAGTCAGCGAGAGGGTGTTGTGATACTGCGGGGAGCCGTAGTACTCACTAGTCAGCGAGAGGGTGTTGTGATACTGCGGGGAGACGTAGTACTCACTAGTCAGCGAGAGGGTGTTGTGATACTGCGGGGAGCCGTAGTACTCACTAGTCAGCGAGAGGGTGTTGTGATACTGCGGGGAGCCGTAGTACCCACTAGTCAGTAAGAGGGTGTCATGGTGCGGCAGGGAGCCGCGTTATTTGTTGATCAGAGCATGACGCAGGAGAGTTCTTAGGCTTGAGTAGCCTTATTGGGTTGAGTATTCGGGAGCCTAAGGGCCAGATCAGGAAAGAGACGGAGGTCTCTATATTTTTCGGGAAACGTTATACTCTGGATTGAGTTGTGGTTGTCACAACCCAAGGGAAATGGAGAAGCGGTTTACGCACGGGTGGCGGGTCATGAGTCATGAGTTGAGTGCTTCATCGAGTCGAGTGGTTCCGACTCTGGGTCAGAACAAACTCTCGAGTCTGAGTTTGACTCTGGTGGTGCGTTGGGTAGGCGGAATGAGATTCTGGATTCCGAGGTGGCTTCCATGGTGAGGGGAATTGTTTATCATCTGATGTCTTAGACCTGGGTAGGTCAGTACTCGGGTACGGGAGGTACCGCGAGATGCATGAAACTATGAGCAGTAGACGACAGAGGTCGAAGTTGAGCTGATTTTCAGTCAGGGCGTAACATTCGCTCGGGGTAAAGCGAACTTCGTGACTTATGTGTCACAATGGGCCAGGGTAGTTATAGGGAGGAGGAAACCATTGGGACAGTCGGGATAATGCAATGGGTAACCTTTGGAGGTTCTATGGTGGAAGATGAAAGTGACATGGTGCTCAGGGTTGAAAGGGGGTACCTGAGAGGAAGCTGAGGCTTATGATTACTAGATGTCAGAGGATGTTTTTGAGCAAGCATGAGCATTTCCCTGAGTTTGAGGGCAGAGTGTTGAGAGTCCTTTGTTCAGATGGGATTAAGATGACGGTGCAGTGGATGGGTCCCTGGTGTAGCGTGACCCTTTCGCTCCTTTGAGTAGGGCATGGAGCACTTAGTGCGAGTGGTATGAGTGATCGGTAGCCGATTGTTGGTTTTCGTTTGGAAGAAATCAGAGGAGCAGGGAGTTATCAGGGTTTGTTGATTCGAGTAACAAGTAGCGTGGTGGTAGTTCGGATGGGCGGTCTGATGGCGGTCAGGCCACTAGAGTTTCCAGATTTTGAGAATGTTAGAAAGGAGTATCATAGCGGCAGAAGGTTTGGTCTTGTTCCGGACTTGGGATTTCTATGGGGATTCAGGAGCCCATAGGAAAGATATCGGTGTAGTGCGAGATCCTTTCGGTGGTGCCTTCGGGTTGTGGGATTCAATCTATGTGTGATTAAGGAGTGATTTCGGGGACGAAATCTAATTCAAGTGGGGGAGAATTGTAACATCCTGATATCAGAGGTATGGCATTTTGATATATGGGCATGAGTTTGAGTGGGGGAATCGACGAGTTAGCTCCTCAACTCGTCGAGTTGGGTCGCGGCTTGGAGACGTGTCGAATGGATGGACTCGACGAGTCGGGTATCTGACTCGCCGAGTCAGCGCTGTTGACAAAAACCCTAAATCCTTGGGCCTGAGACCTATTTAAAGGCCCTTAAGGCCTCCTATTGCGGCTACTCTTCTGGAAGGAAACCCTAAACCGTGTGTGAGAGCTTGGAGTGAAGAAGAAAGCTATTGTGAAGCTTTGTGGTCGTTTTTGAAAGAAAGAAGTAAAGGGTCAAGCTAGAGGATCAAGAAGAGGTGTTGGATCTGCTAAGGTTTCATCCTCAAAGCATCAGGGGAGGTATAAATCTCGATTCCTAACCTCTCCTTAGTGTAGTTTTCTCATTGTGGATAATTAGAGCTTTTCTTCTTCATATCTTTTGGGGCTTTGTGGATTTGAGAGTTGTGAGGAGGTTTAACTTCAGATCTAGACCCTAGGAGGTCCCAAACGCCTTATGATTCATGCTTCTCTCAATTTTGTTGAAGCTTTTGGTGTGTACAACCCTTCTAGCTCATGTTTATGGCATGTATTCCTCTAGATACCATGCATGGGTGTAAAGTTAATGACTTTACGTGATTTCTGAGCCCCATAAGTATAGATCTGGAGTTTGGGAAGAGATCAGGCCCTGAAATCGTCTGTATGCATGAGAGTCTGAAAAGACTCGCCGAGTCCAGCTTCTGACTCGGCGAGTAGCCTAGGGTTTGTCCCGAATAGCTGAGCCGCGTAATGACTCGATGAGTCGGAGGGTTGACCCGTCGAGTTGGGTCAGCCAGAGGGCGCCTGAGAGTCGATGAGACTCGCCGAGTCACTATATGCACTCGAAGAGTTAGGTAAAAAAGGACTGTTGACCAAGTTTGACTTTTGTTAACCTTAGGGTTTGGTCAACAATTAGTAATGAGATTTCGGAGGGATAAAATGGCCTTTTATTCGCTCCAGGAGTTAAGAAAGAAGAGAGAGTGGTCCTTGGGGTATTTGAGTAGGATCAAAGTGATAATTAGAGTTGTGTAATCGATGTGCTAGGCGGAGACTAGTTCGAGATGTCCGAGTACAAGATTACACTGGACGGCTTATGAGGTGAGTCTTCTCACTATACTTTACCTTGAGTGGTAAATAGAGTTATGTGACAAAGTATCTTGTATGCTATGTATGTGATGTGTTGCACTACATTATTTCTATGTGATTTATGCTGTGTGTATTCCAGAGTTACAGAGTTAGGACCGGAAGGTCCACAGAGTTAGGACCAGAGGGTCCATAGAGTTAGGGCCAGTGGGCCCACAGAGTTATAGCCTCGAGTGGCTAATATGTGTTATATGTGGTATTTTGGGGAACTCACTAAGCTTTGTGCTTACCGTGTTATGTGTTATGTGTTTCAGGTTTTCTCAGGATCGCGGGACGGCACCGGCTTGATTGTACACACCAGAGAAAGAGTTATATTTTGAGGATCCTGGATTATTAATGGAGTTGTGCTTGTAATTTGAATAAACGATATTTCTATACAATATGTTATGAAAAGTATGCGATTTTGAAATGAAAAATCTGTTTGAAAATTTTCGGTGTTACACACGTACGCTTAGCGTAATCCTCCTGTTAACTCCTTTTTCCATTAAGTGCTTATTTCTCCACTCCAGAGGCTACAAACTCAGATCCAGGTCCTTTTCCATGTCCTAATCCATAAAGTCATTGACTTGATAACTTTACTTGGTCCAAACCAACCCAAACTCCAAAAAATGATATTCTACTTCCATAAGAGAACTAGATCTCACGCATGAACACAAATGGACCATTAAGATGACAACTTTACTACTTATGGGACACTTTTAGTTCTGAGGGTGGCAATCCCAAGCTCAAGGTCGAAGTTTTACCATAAAGGCCCAATCTTTGGACCTAAAAAGGTCCAAAGCTCCATAAACCTAGATCTAAGCTTCTATGAGGAAAGTTGGAAGCTTTTTACCTTCAGAGTGTCTCAAATGATGATGCTATCCCAAATCTATAAGCTCCAGCCACCCAAATCCTTCCTTACCAACTTCTTCTTTCTTCTTCCAAGCTCTTCTTTGCCAAACTAAGCTTCACAAGGTCAAACACCCACAACAATGGAGGAAGGACGGCTATCTAAGGTTTCTCTGGGGTTGAGGGACAGATAAGGAGGCTAGGGTTTGGGCCATTATGTTCCTTATATAGTGGCATGCCCTAAAATTAGGGTTTTGAGACTCTGAGCGTACGTTGGGCGTACATCTCGTACGCTGGGCGTACGCCTCTCCGCATCCGCGACCAATCCTCCTTATACGATGGGCGTACCCATCCAAACACGTGCATGCATCCCTTGCATGCATGGGACTCACTTGCCAAGTATTTCCTTCAGGGACCATTTATGTCAATAACTTCAAAGTGCTATAACTCCTTCATTCTAAGTCCGTTTCCGACGAACTTTATATCCACGAAAAGGTGGCGAGAAAACCTACGCGTCTAGCAACACGTCCCGGCCCGAAACCTCCTCGCCTAAAACTCAAAGCCCATAAAAGACCGAAATGCCCCTAACCTCTGGCTCTGAAATCCATAAACGAATACTTTCAGAATAGGGCGTTACATAAATATATTGAGTGTTACAACCCAATATACAATTTATTCACATGTTGACTCATCATTCTCACCAAACATATAATACTCAATTATGTAGAAAGACTCATTAAGCTCAATGGTTTACTTATATGTATGTCTTAATCCATTAAGATATAAGCTTAGATCTCATTTTAAATCTTATTTCACCAATTAAAAATTATAACCCAATTTACATGTCATTTATACATGACTTAATCACCTCACCAAAACTAATTAGCCTCCACGTATAACTTGTCTATACTACTTATTTCATCCAAGTATCAAGTTAATTTCACCGATCTACATATTCATTAACTTAGGGTTCATAGTCACCCATTTTATTGGCTATGAATTCAACCAAAAGTTTGACATAAAATTGATAGGAATATAATTTCTAAGCTTCCTACAACATCATTACTGAAATTCTTCAATTTCAAGAATAAATGTTTTACTCTTTTTAACCCATTAACCCTTTAAGCTCAAAGAAGTTTTCAAGAACAAAATATTATCTTAAACCCAAATATGATTAGTCTCTTTAATCCTCTTAATCTTCTTTGACTCCAAGCTTCAATTCCTTATAGACATCTCAAAGAATCTCCCGCTTAAAACCCTCTTCTGAACTGGAATTGTTTTTGGTGTAAATGGGATGAAAACAACTGACTTAAGACTTTATTTTTTTTTTGCAAAGTTTGCACCGATGCGTCACACTTTTCTCTTGATGTGTCGCGCTTCTCGCAGTAAATTTGTCTTAACCTCAGATAGTCATAACTTCTTCATATGAACTCAAATTTTGATGATCTTTATATTCACGTATTCGTATTTGAGACAACCACAACTTTCTTTCACATTACCACTACTAAAAAGGATTATATTTTTATTCATAATCTCTTAAACGAATAGTTGACCCTTATTCACCTCAAAACTATATGCCAACACATATTTCATACTTTAGTCTTCTTACTTGTCGTATAGACAATCTATACCCCTCGTGATAATATATGTTATGAGAACATGTATTACACCAAAGGAAACACGTTTGATAAAAAAATATTAAAATTTATGATTATTTATCCTTAATTTCTTCTTCAAATAGATGCTAACATATATATATATATATATATATATATATATATATATATATATATATATATATATATATATATATATATATATAAGCAATAATATAATATAGGGAAATATCCAATAAAGTCTTAATATTTTGGACCAGTTTATAGTTTAATTTCAACATTAATTTTTTTGAATAGACGTCTCGATTATCTAATTTTATAAGATAATATTTTATTTTCTGTTGAAAAAAATAAAAATTGTTCGTTAATTTTGGCAAAATATAAAATAATTTTAACTTTTGTTCAAAAAATAAAAGTTAGGATTAAACTGTAAACTAACATAAAATATTATGATTTTATCAAAAGTTTTCCTATAATATATTCTATTAGTTATAAAATAATAACCCTGTATGTCATAAAAACTTAATTACATTAAATAAATCTAACAAATTTGAAGCTAAAATTGTTTGATAGCATATTAAATATTATCTTGATTTTAAAGCTCTTCTAAAAAATTACAATATTATATGTTATATAATTTTTAAAATTACATTATATATCTTCTATAATTTACGCATGAAATTAATCTTAGTATGCTGGTTTTATTTCAATAATATATTTTTTTATTTACTTACACAAAAATTATGATGTTTTTTCTAGATTACTAGAAGTGTATCAACCACAATTTACCATTTAAAGACCATAAATAAACATCAAGAGTTAATAGTCAAAGTACAAAGTCTATATATTTCTCATTCGTGAAGCTTTTCTATTTTTCGTATCTAATAAAAATATTTAATTAGCTGTTACTAATTAAAAATAATATTTTTACTACATGACTTGAGTAAAATATCTTTTGAGGGTGAAAAAAATAAAAGTTTTCAGAGGAGATGGAGAGTGGACAAAATGGTCCCCGACTGTTGAACAGGCAGTCATCCGGCAACTGCAAATACCGTCAGCGATACGGCAGTCGACAAGGACCATTTGCTGCTTTGTCAGCAACCAAATCACTTCACAAAAGCTGACCAATTAATTCCAACTCGGGCCCTCGCTAATTTAACCACATGTACTAGTTTGTAATATATCATCCTAAGTTAGTAATTTCCAAGGGATTCTAGTTTATTTGATATGTACTTCCAATTGTTTAGGATATCCTTTTTATATTAGTAGGTGGATTTGTGTGTGTGTTTTTTTATTTATATATTTTTATGAGTGAAGTAAATAATAACACTTTTCTAGTTTGAAGTAAATAATAACAATTTTCTAGTTTTATCAATTAAATTTATCTAAGGCTTAATTTAAAAATAAAAAACTAACCAATTTGGGGGGTGGGGTGGGATTCCAAGGAGCAACTCCCCTGACGGGGTCCAAAGGAACGAATATAACCTGCAGTTAATTTCTTGCTAAAAACAATTCATTGCAACTCTTGGGAACAATTGTGTTTTTACTTCCAAAATTACTTGAAACTAACTTCCTCCATCTCCGTATGAAGAGGCGTTTGATTACGAAGAGATACACATGAAAACATAATGTTACTCCCAAAGTTTCTATTTCGAAAAGCATCAAACAAATTAAGGTATTTATGTGTTTGGATATCTGATTGGCCTGAAATTGAGATTTTGTTGTTCTTGGATTATCTCGAATCTAGTTTCCTGATACCGTAAGTAATATGATCGAAATCATAGTTTTTGAAAAATGCTTCGTACACAATCCTAAAAGACCAAAAGGAACACCTTCATGGTATATCTTATATCAATAAATATAGTCTATCTAATGAATCAAGTTTGAGTTGGGCTTGTTTTTAGTCATATGCTATCTAAGTTGTAAAAAAGGCAAACTTTGTATCAAATGCTTTGAGTTCAATATCTACATCGCCAATTAAGTAGAACCTTATTATTCAAATACACAAGTGAGTTTTAAACATATAATTAGTTACATATTAAATTTCAGCTTAATTCCAAATACACAAATGATTTGAAATATATAATTAGTTGAACTCGAGTGACTGGAAACTTAAAGTAGTTAATAAGTTGTTTGGTAAAAGTTCACTAGCTATTTATTATGAGAGTTTATTCGTACACAATAGTTTTTCTCGAAACACAACAATTTATGTTTTAAAATTATGTATTATACAACTCTATAGTATAAGGACATGAAGAATGATATAATGATTACAATGTTTCGGCCACTTGTCTTAGGGGCTGTTTGGCAGGATCTGAATTTTTAAGATTTGAACTTTTAAGAGGTCTGAATTTCTAAGAGGGTCTGAATTTCTAAAAGGGTCTGAATTTTTAACATACTATTTGTTTGGAACATCTGAATTATTATCTGAATGATAAAAATAATTATTTTACCCTTATATAGTTCTGTTTTGTACTATAACCAAATTAAACATAAATTCTTCCAAATTCACTTCTTTCAATGCATGGAAACAAAACATCATACAATATAACCAAATTAAACATAAATTCTTTCAAAGTCACTTCTTTCAATCCATGGAAACATAAACATCGTACAATATAACCAAATTAAACATAAATTCTTACAAATTCACTTCTTTCAATCCATGAAAAAAAACACCACCACCAATCTCATGTGTCTTGAACCCAAATGTCTTTGAACTTCTGAACCAAAGACCTATTTCCTACACACCAAAATTACCGAGGGGCATTTATGATTTGATTAAAAAGCCATTGTGCAAAAGTGTGTCCTTTTAAGGTGTACAATTTCAAAGTCAACTGATGTTGTCATCTTTTTATTCTTCACCAAATGGTCTATTCCGTATGTGAGCCAATGATGATGCTTGTGATTTATGGACCCGTGTTTTTGTTGTTAGACCATTGGAGGTCAAGGATGAGGGCATTTTCTGCCTGGGATCTTCACAAAACATACATTGATGAACCTCACAGGACTTTTCACAAACAGTTGGTGTGCATAAGAGCTTCAATGAGTGAACTCATGTACCTTCATCTTTTCAATCTATACATGTAAACATAAACCTGCATTAATGACTAGAAAAAGAAAAAGAAAACCTTCATCTTTTCAATTTATACATGTAAACATAAATGAAGCTCGGTGCTCGATTTTCAGGGGAAGCAACTATCATACTCGATTTTCAAGCATTAAATAGAATTAAAGAGGAAGAGAAAAAAGAAAAACATTACTTGCAGAAGATACCGGAGGCGGAGCTATCGAAGCCCAAGGCGAAGGCGTCACAGGAGAAGCGGTGATGGAAGACGGGATCAGAGATGGAGGAGGAGGGGTGGAAGAAAGAAGTGGCTTCGATATCTGATGAGAAGAAAAGAAACTTGAGGCGCTTACGATAAAGAAAGGAAAAGAGGCGTAGTTTTTTCTTGGGCACAAACGTCTTTTTTTAATTCAGATGTGGGTTGATGTCTGATTTTTTAAGAGGCAACTATTCAATTAAGAGGTATTTTATAAGATGTTACCAAACACCTCACATCTAATATTTTAAGAGGATGCCTCTTAAATTTTCAATTAAGAGGTAAGCAAACAACCCCTTAATCCGTTATATGAGTCCTTAAAGCATTCAAATCCACTGGTATAGATTTTTTTTCATAAAAACACAAACAATAAATAGAAGTGTTAGCCCTAGTCCTGATTTGAATTTGATATTTGAAAATGTAGGTTGTCATTGATGGAGGTATGGCGAGTGGCACAATAAATTGATGACAATGATAATAAATACATAAGTTTATTAGGTTATACATAAAAGTAATCAAAAAGAAAAAAACTATAAATAAATATATTAGTTTGTTACTTATCATTAAACATTCAGATTATGAACAACACTAATATTCATAAGCCGACTAAAAATGTTAGGCTTCGGTTAAAAGTATCGGCTCACTGCCTCCATCTTTTAATCAACCACGACCTATCCATCTACAAAAATCAGAAGAACACAACCTTTTTCTTATTCAATACATCAACTTTCTCTCAATTCAATATCAACATCAGTTTTCTCTCAAATTCATCTCTAAATCTCCTACAAGAATGATTTGGAAGCGCCACAAGCCAATAAACAAAGAATGAAAGTTCCCTAAAAGGTTCGCTTTTTCTACAAACAATGCGATTAAGAATGTTATGTATCATCGGTGGCCACACAAAGGTCGGTAATCCCACTTCATTTTATCTCTTCACCGCTCTTATTCCCACCTTATTATATTTTTGTTATTCAATTTCTTCTTAACTTGATATATTTTATTTGAAGTCTTATACAAAATTGATGTTCTACGATACTCTTTGGTGGTCATTAGAACCTGGAGAAAAAAGACTGAGATGAGATGGTTGTGATTGAGGCACCGCAGAGTAGTAATAGCGTGTAACACCTGCAAATTCCCGCTAGACAAATAAGTTATTATAAGCCCTAATAATGACTTTTAAATAGGAGTTTATTTGGGGTAAATAATCTTAACCAAGTTATAGTATATGTGACATGGATTTCGAACATATAAAGAATGCTCGAGTCCGACTTCGAGTGAAGAAGTTACGACCTTCTGAAGTTCCGCGTTCAAACTGTATGTCGTAAATAGTGAATTAGAGATAGGTCGCTTATTAGCGTAAGTGAACTAAACGAAATTTGTAGTATTCAAAAAAGCGAATTCATGCATATAGAGAATGTCCAAATCTAACTTCATAAGAGGAAGTTATGATTTTTCTAGGATTCAACGCAACATTGTATGCACTGACATCACACTTTAGAACGGTAGATTATTAGGAAAATAATCTAAACGAGAGTTGAAGATCTCGTCAATAAGAATCCGTTGATATAAATAACATCGAGAACATAATCTATATGTAGGTGTTATGCTTTCTCCAACATTCTTAAACAGCCTAAGCCTATCAAAAATATAAATTTTTGATAGAGTGAGAATTAGCTATTGGAATCTAAAAGAAAGTTGTATATCTCGCTGGGAGCTTTCCGAGGATATAAAGAACTTCGAAAACGGAGCTATTATGAAGAAGTTAGGCCATTTCAAAAATCAAGAAAACCGGGCGCGCGAAGTGCATGGCCTACACTGATGACATGGCAGCACCGGAGAGCGCCATGTGGTAAGTCGACCATTCCCCTCCTCCAAGAGTCAAGGTGATGTGGCACCACAAAAATTTGACACATGGCACCATGGTTTTGTGACTCATGTCATGCTCTAGAAGGTGGTGAGGTGGACGACCAGTATCACTACACGTGGCAATCAACCATAGGAGCGAACAAAGCTGACATGCCTGACATGCACCATGGCTTGCCCGGAGAGCATTTCCATGTCCTATAAATAGAGCCCATTCCCGTATAGGTTCCTTACATCTAGCCCCTAAAACTTCTCTCTCTCCCTCTCTCTCTCTCTCTCTCTATATATATATATATATATATATATATATATATATATATATATATATATATATATATATATATTCTCCCCTGTAGAGCCATTTTCCCTTAGTTTTTGGCCCACGACGAAGCCCTACGACACCCCTGAGTATGCATCCGAGTGGGAACCTTCGAGTAGGAGATCCCGATTCAATACTCTGCCCGTTTAGATTCTGGTTTTCAGCGAAAATCTCTGTAAGTTTTGCTGCACTTCAGTCTTTTCAGTGTAACTTATATTTATAGTCATAATTCGTTGTTATGAACCTATAAATAAGATTTATCAGTAATTTTCCAAGTCTTTATACCGATTGATCTACTTACAAGAGAGGTGTATAGAATGGTCATGTTGGCTTGGTTGTTGGATTTCAAAAAAGTTATATGCCGAAATGATCCTGCCTCCCAACTTTCCTGCCTGGCCGATCCTTACTTGATAGATCTTGATGTAGACATTGGGATTAGTGAGAATCTAGACTATTACTAGTCATCAAGATCATTAGACTAAGACTCTGTATTAATCATACTTAGGTAACATCAAGGGAACAACTAACGTATTAAGGCGAAGCGCTTGAGTCACATGTCTCTGTCAGGTGAGTGCATAGTTACCTTTATCTTACACATAGATATCAAGTATTTAATTTTCCTAAATGCTTTATGTGCTTATTATATGAGTTTTTGATATCTTTGTTACATGAGTAATGATTTTTCTAAAATATAATGATATCATATATGTATTTTACCATACTCATAACGTATTGGGTAGGACGGGTAGAAAGAAGAGAAATGAGATAACAGTTAGGGACTATAAGAGTAGAGATAACGGTGAGTGACCATAAGATAAAAGAGATAATTGTGAAAAACCATACCAAAGATAGAATAGTGGTGAGAGACCATGCCAGAGCTAGGCAAAGAGACCATGACCAACATAGATTAGTCATCAAGCAGAGTATTGATGGCGACCACAGATTATTCTAGACAGTCCAGTGGAACACTAGCAGACTTGCAATCTGTACGTGTTAATGAAATCATACAAACCGAGAGTATGGATTGTGGATTCATTTAAGTACTCTATTTTTCCTTGGTTACCTTATCAAACGCGTAACCCTTAGGATAGAACCCTTGAGAGGGTGAGGGAGAGAGAGAGAAAGAGAGAGAGTAACATGAATGGGTAATCGGTTAACTGTTTGGTGTGAATTATATAAAAAGAGAAATTATATTATTATGGGTTAAAAACCATATGTACTCACCATGTTTGCTAATCTGGCCCACTTTAGTGTATTGTATCACAGGTAATTATATATGATGATATAGGTATCTGTCGAGAGATTCAAAGGAGATATAGACTATTAGTGTAAAGAGATGTTGTAAGTCTTTGTTTATGCTTATGTTTCTTGTATTGACAATGACATCCCGAGTTTTATAAATAAAATACATTTCTTGGAAATGTCTTGATAATATTATTATCATATTTTTTTGGGACAAATTCCGCAAAGTGAATCATTTTAAAAGGATACTCTGATTTATTAAGCATAAGCAAAATTGGTGTTTTTTTGCCGTAAAAATAGGGATGTCACGTGGCGCCGACATTAGTAAGAGGGGTAGTTGGAGATTCAGTTAAGGTATATTCTAATCTTCACACTCCAATGACATTTTTTATTCGACATCAAGATTTATCTTGAATGTCGAGTAAAGTCATGTTCACCCATTAGTAGGCTTTTTCGATCCCCTTCCATCGTATTCAATTCCATACTCATGTTTCATAGATACGTACCATTAATTGTTGAAATAATAGCCTACTTAAACCAAAAATTAGGTTATGGAATAGAAAGTGTAGGAAATATTTATCATCAACCATTAATTATGTTAAATATGTTGGGTATACATGATGTTATTTGGACTATGTGGATTAGATGCAGATCTATAGACCAGTTCAAGAGGGTTGTGTAAATTGGTTTAAATCGACATTTGGTGAAGGGTCTAAAGAAATTCCACTTCTTGTTGACTATGATGGAGTCAACACAAGGATGATGTAAGACAACGTGGTTCTTGTTTTTCCAAGATGAAACTTTATATGAGGAACTTGGCTCAAATAAATGAAGAAGAAATGATCATGTTTCTCTGGATTACTACTTTATCTGGATCAAAGATGATCTTAGACTTTTTTTTGTACTATTCTTATTCTAAATAACATGATGCTTATTACAATCAAGTCAAAAGATCCCCACGAACACCTAATTAGAGAAAAGTTAATGGGGTTTAGGGTTTGGGCCCAATTTGGAAAATTGGTCCATTAGTGGGCCTTGGATGATTATTTGGTTTGAGGGCCTTTCGATTGTGAGTTTAGGCATTAGTCTTGGACTAACTAGGTAAGGGGTAAAATGGTGTTTTTATCCCATATATGGATTATTGGTTTTGGGTTTGGAACCTAAATTTCAATTGAATGTTTTCATGTTTGATAGCGTGGGGATTCTAGCGGATCTGCAGTCAGAGATATATTTGTGGTTTCAGCTGTCGAGGTGAGTCTCCTCACTGTACTATGGGTCGAAGGCACCAATGCCCGCCTATTTGTTGGGTTTTGAGCATTCTAACACTCTTATGGTGTACATGCAACCCTATAAACCTTGGATCTCTATTTTCTCTATTATACATGCAAATATTAACTATTCCAAGGTTTCATCCTAACTAGCATATTATGAAGCACCTATACTACAAAGTTCTAGTTAGATGACATACCTTTTGATGTAGCTTGATGTCTTCAAGCTTTAAGAGCTTAGCCCCAATAGTGTGGAAGCCTCAAATGGAATCACAAATCACCAAAACACCTTGGAAGAACTTGAGAGAATATGTATGCACACTAAAATCGGCCCACTCTTATTTTCACACACTTGTGCCAATTTTGTGAGCCAAGGACCCCTTTATATATTATGGAGGATTAGGGTTACATCCATGTAAACCCTAATACCCATGACCTTTCATTTACATAGGATCCATGGGTTAAAAGCTCCATGGACCATCCATGAAAGCTTAGCCCAACCTAAATGAACTTGGCCCATTCCATATATATAAGAGTCCATATTTAATTATTTCTTTTTGATCACTTAATTAATTCTAAATTAATTCTTGATCAATACTAATTAAATAATATGATTCCATATTAATATATTAGAACTTATAATATATTAATATAAATCATAAATATACTATTCTCAAAAGACTATCCATATAAATTGTGCCGGTGAAGTGCAACCCAAATGGACCATGTCGGGTCGGGTCATGTACATACCAAATATAGTTATGGACTTAGACATTAATCCAACAGTTTTTCCCAATGATCTTCCAGGAGTGCCTCCTAAACGACAAGTCGAATTCCGAATCGTCTTAATTCCACGGGCTACCCCAGTAGCCAAATCTCCCTATCGTCTTGCACCTTCTGAAATGCAGGAATTATCTAGCCATCTTAACGAACTCCTTAGCAAAGCTTTCATAAGACCAAGCTTCTCACCCTGGGGAGCACCGGTTTTGTTCGTGAAGAAGACGGATGCATCATTCCGTATGTGCATAGACTACCGCGAGATGAATAAACTTACCATTAAGAATCGATACCCTTTGCCTCGTATTGACGATCTGTTCGACCAACTTCAGGGTGCGAGCTACTTCTCAAAAATAGACTTAAGATCCAGGTATCACCAGTTACGGATTTTGGATAATGACATTCCCAAAACCGCGTTCAGAACTCGTTATGGTCATTACGAGTTTGTAGTGATGCCATTCGGATTGACGAATGCATCTGCTGTGTTCATGGATCTAATGAAGAGAGTGTGTCGTCCATTTCTGGACAAATTCGTCATAGTCTTCATTGATGACATCCTTATCTGCTCAAGAAGTGAAGAGGAACATGGTTAACATCTTCGTCAGGTTTTGAAAACTCTTAGAACAGAGAAACTCTATGCAAAGTTTTCAAAGTGTGAATTTTGGATCAGGAAGGTTGAATTCCTAGGTCACGTAGTCAGTTCTGAAGGAATACACGTCGATCCTTCCAAAATTAAGGCAATTGAAAACTGGTCAGCAGCCAAAACACCTAAAGAAATCCGTCAATTCTTAGGTCTTGCTGGCTATTATCGCAGGTTCATCTAGAATTTCTCTCGAATAGCTAAACCTCTTACCACCCTGACGCAAAAGGGTGTAACTTTTAGCTGGGGAGAAAAGCAAGAAACAGTGTTCCAAACGCTGAAGCGAGCTTTGTGTAGTGCACCAATACTGTCTCTTCCTGAAGGGACAGAGGATTTCGTAGTGTACTGTGATGCTTCTAATCAAGGGCTAGGATGTGTTCTTATGCAAAGAGGAAAGGTTATATCCTATGCCTCAAGACAGCTAAAGACACATAAAGTCAATTATACAACACATGACCTTGAACTACGAGCAGTAGTATTTGCTCTGAAGATCTGGAGACATTATTTATATGGCACGAAATGCACAATATTCACGGACCATAAAAGTCTCCAGCATATCTTCAATCAAAAAGAATTGAACATGAGACAACGACGATGGGTGGAGCTACTGAACGACTACGATTGTGAGATTCTTTATCACCCTGGTAAAGCTAACGTATTAGCTGACGCCCTTAGTAGAAAATAATGCTCGAGACACCAAGTAAAGTCGTTGACCATGACAATCCATTCACATCTGTCCACACAGATCAGAGAGGCTCAACTTGAGGCCTTAAAACCTGAAAACGTGACAGGAGAAGCCTTGAGAGGAATGGATAAAAACTTCAGAGTCAGGGATGATGGAGTCTATTGTTTCATGAACCGGATCTGGACACCAAAGTTCGGTGGTTACAGAGACGTAGTCATGAATGAAGCACACAAAACCAGATACTCCATTCATCCAGGTTCATACAAGATGTACCTGGACCTCAAGAAACTATACTGGTGGCCAAACATGAAGGCCGAAATTGCTATCTTTGTGGGCAAGTGTCTTACTTGTGCCAAAGTCAAGGTAGAATACCAGAAACCTTCAGGTTTATTGCAACAACCTGAAATCCCTGAATGGAAGTGGGAGCGGATTACAATGGATTTCATAACCAAGTTACCCAAGACATCGGGTGGTTATGATACTATTTGGGTAATCGTCGATAGATTAACCAAATCTGCACACTCCTTACCAATCAAAGAGACAGACAAGATGGAGAAGCTAACAAGAACTTACCTCAAAGAAATCGTTAGACTGCATGGTGTTCCAATATCTATTATTTCTGACCGGGATAGTAGATTCACTTCTCGTTTCTGGCAGTCTCTACAAAAATCTTTGGGAACTAGGCTAGACATGAGTACAGCCTACCATCCACAAACTGACGGACAAAGTGATAGGACGATTCAAACTTTAGAAGAGATGTTGCGAGCTTGTGTGATAGACATTGGTAAGGCATGGGATACTCATTTACCCCTTGTCGAATTCTCTTACAACAATAGTTATCACACTAGCATAAAGGCTGCTCCTTTCGAAGCTCTCTATGACCGCAAGTGCAGATCACCTCTGTGTTGGGCTGAAGTGGGTGACACGCAGTTAGTTAGAAGTCAAGTTCCTGACAGTACTCTCACTGGTCCGTAAATCATTCGCGAAACCACGGAGAAAATCGTACAAATTTGGGAGCGACTTAAAGCTTTCAGACATAGACAAAAAAGCTACGGTGACAAAAGAAGAAAACCTTTGGAATTCCAGGTTGGTGACCGCGTCATGTTGAAGGTCTCACCCTGGAAAGGCATGATACGCTTTGGAAAGCGTGACAAATTGAATCCAAGGTATATAGGACCATTCGAGATTCTTACTAGAATTGGTCCCGTAGCTTACAAACTCCGACTACCTCAAGAACTAAGTAACATACATCCTGTTTTTCACGTCTCGAACTTGAAAAAGTGTCTGTCCGACGAGACTCTTGTTGTTCCACTCGACGAAATCGAGATCGAAGAGAGCCTCAACTTCGTGGAAGAACCAATAGAAATCATGGACCGAGAGGTCAAACAAACGAAGCAAAGCCGTATTCCTATAGTGAAGGTTCACTGGAATGCAAACCGTGGACCTGAATTCACTTAGGAGCGCGAGGATCAAATGAAACGGAAATATCCTCATCTTTTCGCTTAGTCAATTGTAATTGCTTATTTGCTTAAATGTTTAAACTTTAATTTCGGGACGAAATTCTCTCTAACGGGGGGATGATGTGACAACCCGAAATTTATATCTTGAACAGTTATACAAATCAATCAAAGGCAGACTCGTTTTTTCTATCTTCTAGCATTGTTTAGAGTCAAATTGAGTGTTCTAAGCCTACTACCTTCAAATTGAGTGTTCTAAATTAATTCTTGATCAATACTAATTAAATAATATGATTCCATATTAATATATTAGAACTTATAATATATTAATATAAATCATAAATATACTATTCTCAAAAGACTATCCATATAAATTGTGCCGGTGAAGTGCAACCCAAATGGACCATGCCGGGTCGGGTCAAGTACATACCAAATACAGTTATGGACTTAGACATTAATCCAACAGTCTCCCACTTGGATAAGTCTAAAACTATTATTGAGTATGACTTCAAAACCTAACTGGCAATCGTAGCTCTTAAAGCCGCTGTCGAACTCTGACCTTGTCAATGACTTGTCCATTAGATAAGGGGTCATATATTCCTCCATTCTAGATATCATATGGACTGAGACATGGATTATAATCATTCTCTCTGTCCATTTGTTGTTTCCCGATTTTCGATTTATGATGACTGACTGATTGAACAAATCAAATCAGTCCTGGCTTGGCCAAGCACTCACATGTGTCATCGCTAAATCATCGAGGGGCCCACATATATCGCTTTTATCCCGAAGGTAAAAGGAATGGATAAACTTCGACTCATATGGCTTGTTCTACTACTTGTTGAATCATACACAAAGGCACGTTTTATAACATCGAGTTACCAATGCGTTTTCATGAAATCAATGTATAACCAACTCATAGTAACAACTCATATCTCTAGGTTTTAAGAATATAAGATATTATCGTCTCATGATCACTCGTGATAAAATCCATGAAGTGATTCAAATGAGCGTGGGTTGAATCCAATACTCAGAACTTATGAGCACTCATGAGTGTTGTAGCACCACTTTGTCCACCAACTTGGACCTCTACAGACCAACCCATGACAGTCTTGATTCATATCTACTTCCAACATATGACCGACTGTGGATGGTTTGAATAACTTAATCATTCAGGAAGAGCGACTTAGTTATTCTGGAAGTCAAAACATGCAAAGTGAAACACAAGAATAAATGAATCAAATATGGTATCAAACCCTATGAATATAAATAAACACTTTTATTTATCACCATACTGATTACTCATTATTCATTGTTTCGGTTTTATCAACTTTATACTTGAATTAAAAACACTAGTTGTCCCATGCTCCAAGCATGTACACTATGTTTTTCTTAAACAATAGCTTTGCCATACACCAAGTATGCACTCTATGTTTGTCTATGATCCTTACTTTGTGAAATAAACCAATTGAACATAATTTCAATGATTCTAATTTCGCACTCCCAAATCCTTATCGAAAAATGTGAGAATTTCAAATTCCTATCATTTATCGAAATCTGTTTAGATTTTAAACTTATATGCACTGACCCTCCTGTAATGAATATGTACAAAGTCACAAAGACTTGTCAACAGTCATTATAAGGTATTCCAATGGAGATCAACTCCATGGAAACTAAGTCTCATATTCAAAGTACATTGCTTTGGACATGCTTCTTGCATTAAGTTTTCTAATCTTACACAGATAACTTCCACCTATGGAGACAACTCCATATTCTCATTTTGACTATCACTTCTGAATAAGAGATGCCTCTTTTCAGAATATGTCAATATGGTCCTTCCAAAATTAGCACTATACTTCCAACTGTCCCTGAGCAACCAATCTTTGGTAAACCTCAGATTGTCCTCGACAATTGCTTAATCATTTTAGTCATGTCCAATTCTAGACCTTTTCCCTTCTTAATGCCTCTGGGCATTTGGAAAAATTTAGAAATGACAAATATTATAGCACACGCAATTGATCCTATACCCAAAGCAAATGGTACACGATTCATGATGTCTCACATAAAGACATGATTCTAGACCAGTCTTTTGCTACAATATTTTTATTTGCCATGTTTTCAAAATTTGACTATGAAGAGGGATGCCGTAATCATAATCGAATTTTGAGAACGCAATATATAGAATTTCCTTAAGTTGAACCAATCCAACATGAAATTCATATATATATTCTTGACTAAAGATGATTAAGGTCTCAATCTAAGCCTTTAGAACTGAAATGAAGTATATCCTCTCCCTTAATTATAGTAAAACAACTTTTTCAATCCCTGCAGCCTCACGAATTGAAACTTTTGTTTTCTATAATTAACATTGCTAACTTGCAACACTAACAATAATTATCATGCTCCCACTTACATGATGATTATTAGCATAACACTTATGGTCCCACTAGCTTTGACATGTACTCAGAAATCAGCTGGACTTCTAGAAATCAATACTTTATTGACTTTCTTACCAAAGTTCAGATTTCTGATACGAGATGCTTTGATAAAACTTTATCAAAATCATACACCTTTCCTTAGATAGCATGCATGTGTGTCTAAACAATTTCAGAACTATGAAAAGGGATGTCGTAATCATAGTCTCAAATGTTTAGACCTTTTGCAATCTGCTTCAAATCTACTTGGTGGAAGTGTTTCCTCACCATCATTTTCATGAATCGGAGAGAAACCTTATGACCCTTAGATTTTATGGTGTATGTGTTCTTATCCATGTGAATCGTCAAAACCATAGTCATAAGACAAGGATAATGACAAATCCAAACTCATATGGACTGAATTTATGCAATCTTAACTTCTTGCCACCTGGCAGTACAGGGCCTGCCATTGCTTCCAAGTTGTTATGCAACCAATTGAGAACTTTCAGAACTCCTATGCAAAGCCAACTTTAACTGGAATGGGCACAGAATATGTCAACACGATAGGTTATAAACCTCAAGTCGTGTGCTAGTGAAGAACCTCAGGTTTTATTCTTGATTAGTTCTTGAAATTCTTTTTAGGATCTTTAAGACTCCCACTATCCTCTTGACATATAAGACTATCTTGCCAAATATTCAAGAGATAGTGCGGATTCTTTATCAAGACAAACACTTCACACAATTGGCCTTAGTTGGTCTTTGTTTTATCCAAAACATCACAACTTACCAATTTCAAATGTACAAGAGTAGGACACTTTTACTCTTACATTTGACAAGTGTTTTAAACCTTTCTTTAAGATATGTCACTCAAGTTACAATCTTGGAGTATGACTCTAAGAATTGTTTTGGAACGAAGTATGACTCATCTTCCTGATCTAACCATTTCAACAATTCATGACTCCTCTTCTTAGTCATAAGAATGCACTAAGATGACCTTTAGAGGACTAATTGTGATATGATTTCTAAATCATTAAGATAATCACAAACATGATACTAAAGTACTCTCCCATCTTTTCAGATTTGAGAAACTTTTATCTTTCTGCCTAATTTGATTCTTCCCATTCGTTCTGCCATACATTGAGACTTTTCCAATGTTTCAGAATTATACTTAAATTTGTAAGTATAACCATATTTACTAAACTTTAGTAAATCAAATAGTCTTAACGAGCTTTGTGGTGGACATGACCAGTGCACAAGAATATGTACTCGATCCCTTTAGTCCTTCACTTGAGTCACACATCCATGTGAACAAGTAATTAGTCTTGATTTTCCAATGCTTGGAAGTTCTCATTCATCATACTATTCAACTTGCATGATTCCAAGTTTCGGTCCAATTGAAACTTGGGTGATGAGGAACTTTCCTGATTTGGTAAATTTAGACACTACCACAAATAAAAGAATCAAATCCATTTTCCAATATTGCTGTCAGTGGAATCATATAAGCAACAATTTTCCACAAATGCCATTGTAAGGATACTTCAAATAAATAAAATTAAACAATTTTCTTTTATTTTAAAACTTTGCGGAAAAACTTATCCTTACAATCTACATGGAAAATTGTTGTTATCTATTCCTTAGCAATATATCATAACTTCTTAAGCAACTGCTCAAAATTCTGATGCGATCGAAATCCACCTTCGCGATCAGAATCAGCATATACTTCCTTTAAGATTTCTCTCTATTCTTTGATTCTTAAAACATCAACATGTGACCCAGTCACATCATGTAATGAGGATCTTAGAATAGAACTTAACAGAGTTAGATAATGGGCTCTACCTGATGTAGAGTCAAACTTATTGACTTTAACATCCTTAGGTAAATTTGACAGCTTTGCAATCAACGCCACTTCCTTTGGCAAAATAAACATATGGACCCTTTGGTAATGGGACTATCTCAGACTTAGCCTTTCTCTTTACCATTTGGTCAACCGGGTTGACTATGGCCAATCCCTTTCCATTGGAAAGAGAATGCTTTTTCTGGATTTCCAGTGTCACCATTGTCACTGTCCATAAAGTTTTTGGGAAGTTGATCTTCTAATCAAATTTGCTTTACTATCGTTCCAAATCATTGCTGATTCAGCAGCACCAAGCAAATAGATATGATCATTAAGGTTCATGTCATAGTCTGTTTCATAGTAGTCCCAAAGGAACTCACTATGTGACTTAGAAAGTGATTGAACATCCAACTTTCTCAAGACTTTGACACCCAACTCTCCCGGCTTGTCAATATGTAACTTCATCTCTAAGATGTGATCACACATAGACCTTGCTTGCCATTAGGGCTTGAGTGACCTTGAACTTGTGGGTTAGGGAGAATAATTGGAGGAGGTGGAGGAAGAGAAGTATGACTTCCATGAGCCAAACTCGGGAAGTCATATTCATTAGGAAAGCTTGGTTTGGAAAGATCATTGTTGTCTAAACCAGACATCAACAATGGGAGAAATTCACGTAAAGTTGATTTAAGTCCTTAATATAACACCCAATATGATATATTAAGGCTAGGACCCAAAAAACTATTTTATAACTTGGAAGAAGGATGTCGTAATCCAAGCTATAAAATATTTGAAGGTAGGTGAATGACGATTCACCAATTTCCACCAAGATAAACGAAATGTATTATTAGGTTTTAATTGGTTTTGAAACTCCTAGATTCTTTTGAGATTCATTGAAATTTTCAATGGCATGTTTCAATCTCGAGTGTGCCCTTCAGGTTTTGTGACTGGGATGCCGAGGATCACAAAACAAGGTGTGAAGTAACCATGCAAATATACTTGGCACCCTTAATATTTACCCCTCAATCGATGTGCCGGTTAACCATACGAGCTCCACCGATACTATGATAAATATTAAGTTACCCTTTGCCTACTTTGTTAAATCCAGGTTAGTGTGCCGGTTAACCACACACGCTTCACTAACGGTTTAAACAAAGTGCAAAGTGTAATTTCATGGATTAGCACCTTATTCACATTTTCCTAAGTAACTAAGATTGGGAATTAATAAAAGGTTTAGTTACTTAGTATTTATCATTAATACTTTTAATGAAGGGAGAATTATAGTCATTGTCCTACCTGTTCGGCTAACGACCCTCCACCGGTTAAGGAAGCGGTGAGTGAGAGTGGACACCCATTAAACTGCCATTTTATAGGCAGTAACCTTATACCCCCCTTATAGACCGGCTTCGTGAATGACACCTACTAATGGTAATACGACTTGCTCTTATACATATAATATATTAAACTTTTAATATTATAATAGTATAAGGGTGTATTTTAGACATTTAAAATACTTGGTGGTTTAATCTATTAATTAAACTAGACTTTTAATTTAATTAAACTCAAACCATATATTTATGGATTAATAATACTCTTTTAATTAAACGCTTTAATTAACTATTAATAAAGTCCATAAGAGTTAATTTGAACTATTCAACAAAACATCATAATTCCAATTATTAAACTCAAAATTAAAACCATTTAATTAATTGTTTAAGTTATGAACCTAAGAGTTTTAGAATTCAATTCTTTTTTTCATAAAAAACTTTTCTCAAATTCCAAAACTTGAGGGCAAGTTTTGTAATTCTTGAAAACCTTTGGATTCCATAACTTATGGAATTAATGGTGTTTTATGATGAAACTTTCCATGTTCCATAACTTAAGAACAAGTTATGGAATTCTTTAAAACATTAACACCAAATTTTGTAACTCCATAAAAACTTTGAATCAAATTTTTTTTTTAAAAAAAAAAACTTTCATATCCATAACTTATGGAAGTTTCAAAAACCCTTAAGATCACAACTTTAAAAAAAAAACTTTTGAGCTCCAAAATTTTATGACAAAATATGTAACTCCTTAAAACATTTAGATCAAACTTTTAAAACTAATAAAATAATCATATCATTTTATCTTTTACTAAATTTGACCTAATTCAACTCATATAACAAATGATTCAAATTTTACAAATAATTCGTTTTTCACAAAACAAGTAATTATCTTAAAATTTGACAAACGTCATGTTTTTTTTTCCTTTTTTTTCCAACTTGAAAATAAAACATTTGCATCAATATAATAGAAAACAACTCATGGCTCTGATACTACTGTTGGGTTTTGAGCATTCTAACACTCTTATGGTGTACATGCAACCCTATAAACCTTGGATCTCTGTTTTCTCTATTATACATGCAAATATTAACTATTCCAAGGTTTCATCCTAACTAGCATATTATGAAGCACCTATACTACAAAGTTCTAGTTAGATGACATACCTTTTGATGTAGCTTGATGTCTTCAAGCTTTAAGAGCTTAGACCCAATAGTGTGGAAGCCTCAAATGGAATCACAAATCACCAAAACACCTTGGAAGAACTTGAGAGAATATGTATGCACACTAAAATCGGCCCACTCTTATTTTCACACACTTGTGTCAATTTTGTGAGCCAATGACCCCTTTATATATTATGGAGGATTAGGGTTACATCCATGTAAACCCTAGTATCCATGACCTTTCATTTACATAGGATCCATGGGTTAAAAGCTCCATGGACCATCCATGAAAGCTTAGCCCAACCTAAATGAACTTGGCCCATTCCATATATATAAGAGTCCATATTTAATTAGTTCTTTTTGATCACTTAATTAATTCTAAATTAATTCTTGATCAATACTAATTAAATAATATGATTCCATATTAATATATTAGAACTTATAATATATTAATATAAATCATAAATATACTATTCTCAAAAGACTATCCATATAAATTGTGCCGGTGAAGTGCAACCCAAATGGACCATGCCGGGTCGGGTCAAGTACATACCAAATATAGTTATGGACTTAGACATTAATCCAACACTATTTAGTTTATGTACTGTAGGAAGACCAGGTGGTGGCCCTTGGCATTTGTATGAAAGACCAGGGGTGGGTCCTGACAATCTCCATGCAAGATCAGAGTCTGGACTCTGACAGTTAGTTACATAAGTAGTGGTAGATTGTATGCTAGTTGTCATTATGATGACTGCATGGGAGAACAGGAGGTGGCTCCTGGCACTTGTCTGTAAGAGTCAGGGTTTTGGTCCCCGACTTGGCAAGGAAAGACCATGACACGTCTCATGACATAATTGCAAGACTATGGTTTGCACATAGAACCTCCTGTTGTATGCTTGATATGTATGGCTTGTATGTTATGTATGGTATGTGGTATTTGGGGAACTCACTAAGATTTGTGCTTATAATTGTGGTTTATGATTTCAGGTACTTCCGGTTCGAAAGGGAAGGGTTCGGCTTGATCGCGGCGCATATACCACTGTTTTCCGCAACTCGTGATTTTGGGATTTTACTCTGATAATTGTTTAATTATGAAATACTTATAAATGTTTGAATAAAGGATAAATGAGTGTTTTGATTATATTAAAATGAAATTTTAACCTTCTAATTTTTGGGGTGTTACATGGTGAAAGCATTTTCGGTGTTGACTCGGGCGTTGCTCACGAAGATACTTCATACCCTCTAGCCCTGCTTCTGATTGGGGAGGGTACAACTGGGGATTCTTCTTCTGTTCCTCTAACGACGCTGGAGAAATATGTGTCGGAATGGGGGATCACCTGGGAGTCTCGCCTCATGCAGCACGCAGTGGCGTATGAATGGGGTTGTCAAGCTTTTCCCCTGCCACCAGCGAGGCTTTGGAGATTCTTTCTAACTCTCATATGTCAAAAAGACTTTTGTATGCAGCTGCTCAGGTTAGCTCACACATGGTGGCAACTACTCGTCACTTTCGTCATGACAGCTCGAGTTCCGGTGAGCTTGCCTTGATTAGGGCTGAGCGGGATTAATTGAGGGTGATGGTACTGGTGTTGGAGGGAGAAAAACATACGTTTGATGGCCGTTATGATCTTTTGGCCGGGAAGAAGGCCTCTTTGGAAGAACAGGTTGCGAAGATGGATGGATCCATGGAGCATTTGTCTTAGCTTTTGGAGGTGTTGGTTGAGGAAAAAGGGGTATTGGAGGTTCGTGTCGAGGAGTGTTGTGGGCAGCTGGAGACAGAATAGGTGAAAAGGGAGAACGTGGAGGCAGATTTTTCTTGGCTCTTGAAGAAATGGATTGTTCGGATTGTGGATAAATTGATTGAGAGCTCCGAGTTCACTCTTGGGATTAAGCGAATGAAGGTTGCATGTATGGAAGCCGGGGTAGAGGGTGGTAAGCAGGTACTTAGGGATCAGGTAAAGCCCTGTTCCGAATCGCTTTCCTAATTCGGGACTGTGGCCTAAGGATGGATTATCATAAGGCTTGGGGCCTTTGGAAGAGAGAGATCTAAACCCATTTACATATAGATAATGTAAATGAGTTTATCCGGGAGCTGGGTCGTGTCTTCAAGCCAAAGGGGTATATCGGTAAAGTGGCAGTTCGAGCCCTTTATGGATTTTGGGTTTTATTCGGAAGGCTATAAGGCTTGGGTGCGTTATTAAGGACGTAGGGCTTCTCGCCACCTTTTCGTGGATATAAAGTTCGTCGGAAACGGACTTAGAACGAAGTAGTTATAGCACTTGGAAGTTTTTGGCAATATTTGTCCCTAATGGAGAAAAGTGGGAAGAAGGTATCATGTATGCAAGGTGATAGGCGCGGAGGTACACCCAGCGTAAGCTGGGGTACGCCCAGCGTAGGGGTGTAGAGTGGAAGCGGGTGTTGGAGGCGTACGCCAAGCGTATGAGAAGTACGCCCAACGTACGCTTAGAGTTTCTAAACCCTAATTTTAGGGCCATGCCACTATAAAAGGAATAATATGCCTCAATGGTCAGCCTCCATTTCATCCTTAGACAACCACCAAGAAACCCTAATCCTTCCTTGAGTGTTCTTAGAGTTAGTAGGCCATTGAGAGCAAAGCAAGGTGGTGGTTCAAAGGAGAAGCTGTAGATCCGAGATTGTTGCTTCATTTCAGATCATCTTGAGGTATAAAGTCTTAAACTTTCCTCTTGAATGCTTAGATTTATTATGATGAGTTTTTGGACCTTATTGGCCCCAAGGATGGAGCTTTATGGTTCAAATCCGATTCATAGGCTTAGAGTTGCCACTCTCAGTGTTAAATGAGGCCCTAAGGCGGAAAGTTGCCATCTTTGAGGTCTTAATGGGTTCATGCATGAGTTAAGACCATTTTCATGGAAGTAGATTATCATTTTTGGAGTTTGAGCTTATGTGGCACATGCAAAGTCCCCAAGTCCGTGACTTTATGGATTTAGACGTTAAGAGAGACTCAGATCTATGATTTGGAGCATTGACTAGAAGCATTAAGTGCTTAATAGAAAAAAGAGCTTAACAGGGGAGTACGATGGGCGTACAAGCTGGTACGCGCAACGTACATGTCATAAGCCTAGTACGCCCTGCGTACAGCTGAGTACGCCCCGCATACTCAGTCAGAGTGGGTCTTGAGTTAGTGGGCCTCAGTTTGGGCTATTCTTTTGGACTTGGCTACTTTGGGCCTTAGTGGGCGATCAGAAGTCAAATATTTTGGGTTAAGATTGTGTTTGGGCTTTAGGGTAAGGCCCATTAGAGGGGTTGGGCCAATTTAGCAAATTGGCCCATTAGTGGGCCACTAGTGGGCTTGGAAGTCCACCTAGTATCGGGACTTTCATATTATGGTTTTGGGCCTTAGGTTTGGACCAAATTAGATCAGGGGTAGAATGGTTATTTTACCCCATGTATGGATTAGGGATTATAGTATGGAACCCAATTTGCTAATTGGGTGTACGGATTGGTATTGATAGCTCAGGAAGTCGGGAGGGCAGCAACTAAGGATGACATTCGGGAAGCTTCTGCATTCAAGGTGAGTCTTCTCACCATACCAATGGGTCTAAGGCACCAAGGCCGACCCATTTATCTAGTTGTGATGATTGTTGTGAATGTGTTATTGATACATTATGTATTTATGTGAAGACCATGCGGGGGTTCCCATGGAAAATAGTTATATATGCGGTATGCTAGTTGATTGTGTAGCATTTGGTATGCTAGTTGTCTTTGTGATACTTGCATGGAAGACCCCAGGGGGTTCCCGAGGCAGTTGGATATAAGACCATGTGGGGTTCCCATGGCATTCCAGGCTAAGACCATATGGGGGTTCCCATGGCAGTGGGCTAAGACCACGTGGGGGTTCCAGTGGCACCCGGTGTAAGACCTTGGAAGGTTTCCAGGGCATCCTTATATATTTGTATGTTTAGATCATATGTTTGTATGTATGGTTTCATTGGTAGTCAGAGAAGACCATGTGGGGGTTCCCATGGCAGAAAGACCATGTGGGGCTTCCCATGACAGATAGTTAAGACCACGTGGGGGTTCCCGTGGCACTAGGTGTAAGACCATGGAGGGTTTCCATGGCTTCCTTATATGTTGTATGCATGGCTTATGTGATATATGTAGCTTTTATAACTAAAATGATATGTATTATGTGGATTGTGCATGGGGTATGCTCTGGGGGACTCACTAAGCTTTGTGCTTACGGTTTATAGTTTTGGTTTCATGTATCATCGATTTGGAAAAGAAGGGCTCGGATTGATCGCAGTGCACACACCTATGATTTCGGCAACGAATGATTTTGGGATGAACTCTGGTAAATGTTTTACTCAATGATGATTTGAAATGTTTGAAATAAATGGTATCAATGTTTTAGCTATATTAAAAATGAAATTTTTACCCTTGATTTTTGGGTCGTTACAGATCAGGCTGTTCCCGGGAAGTTTCTACTTGGTGAGCCAAGCGCCCTTCTAGAATATACCTAAGTTATGCACACTGAGGTGAAGTCTTTCTTGGAGACCTATTTCGCCTCCTACCTCCACCTTGGCGAGCTTGACATGGAAGGTGTTTTCCTGTTGTGTAGTGGCCCTGATGTTGAAGGGGAATGCCCTGAAGGGAGTACTTCCGGGGCCGTACCTTTTGCCCCTCCCCCAGGTATGTGATCTCTGCTATCTCCCTTATTATGTGCGAATTTCCTTTGGTCGGTGATACCCAAACAATATTTTCTTGTGGATTATTTTTATTTTAATGAACAACTTTGACAATGCTTGTTATTTGTTTTTTTGAATGGCCCTACAAGGCCTTTTGCTATGCCCGGGATCTGTCCGGTAGACACTTCGTTTTATTATCTGAACAAACATAGCTTTGTGCTTTGTTTGTGATTTACTTGTGATTTGTTCGTTTTGATTCCTGGGGGGGTTTATGTTGGCCGCCCCAGGGCTGAGTTCTTTCTTGGACCCTGGTCAGTCCCAGGAATGCTATTCTATGTTGTTGTTCCAATTTAAATTTATATTAAGTGACGGATTGGCAAGCAATTTTCTCTGTTAAGCGAGGGTTAGCCGCTTTGGTTACTGCCCTTCAATTATCTTCCCTTCATTTTTTTCTTTTAGACTTTTATTCGGAGCTTTGGGCTCCTGAAGCCCCTGTCCTCAAGTCTGATTATCTAGGTTGTGCCAGGATTGTCATCCCGGGGATTTGACACTTAGATATTGTTTTGGTTGCGAGGGGAAGGTTATGACCCTTCATAGTCTCCATTTATTCCACATCCTAATTATCACTGTCCTTAGCCAGAGTGGGATTTTATTAGGGAAAGGTTGTGAGACTTTGAGGCCTATGGTTGCGTTTTTTATGATCATTTCATGTAAATGACGCGGATGATTAGTCCGTCTTTGTTTTCCGTTTGTATGAATGTGTGTTAATACGCGTGTGTTTCAAATCGATACTTTTCATTGCATATTTTCTAGTGTCTTAGAGACATCCACATCATTAGATAGGTATTATGGGTGGGATAATTGGTGCTATGTTGGCCGCCCCAGGGCTGAGTTCTTTCTTGGACCCTGGTCAGTCCCAGGAATGTTATTCTATGTTGTTGTTCCAATTTAAATTTATATAAAGTGACGGATTGGCAAGCAATTTTCTCTGTTAAGCGAGGGTTAATCGGTTTGGTTACTGCCCTTCAATTCTCTTCCCCTCATTTTTTTCTTTTAGACTTTTATTCGGAGCTTTGGGCTCCTGAAGCCCCTGTCCTCAAGTCTGATTATCTAGGTTGTGCCAGGATTGTCATCCCGGGGATTTGACACTTAGATATTGTTTTGGTTGCGAGGGGAAGGTTATGACCCTTCATAGTCTCCATTTATTCCACATCCTAATTATCACTGTCCTTAGCCAGAGTGGGATTTTATTAGGGAAAGGTTGTGAGACTTTGAGGCCTATGGTTGCGTTTTTTGCGATCATTTCATGTAAATGACGCGGATGATTAGTCCGTCTTTGTTTTCCGTTTGTATGAATGTGTGTTAATACGCGTGTGTTTCAAATCGATACTTTTCATTGCATATTTTCTAGTGTCTTAGAGACATCCACATCATTAGATAGGTATTATGGGTGGGATAATTGGTGCTATTCTAGGCCTAGCTCCTGGGATGACTCGTTGGGGTGTGATTATTCGTTAGGAGTTTGATCACTTGACCATTTCCCTGGCCCCCTCCCCTGTTTTAAGCCTATCGATTCGGACTCTGGTGCTCCCAGGCTATCGGAGTGAATTATTATTATTGGTATTTCTTGGTTTGTGTCCCTCGGCGGCTTGTGTCTATGAGCTTTTCAATGTTCGTGCTTGTGTGCATGCCATGATTTGATGTTTTTGGTTTGGCCATCTTTTGGAAGACGATCTTCAATTTTCTCTATTCCCCGGTTCTGGTCACCTGCTCATCCTCCGGGGATGAGTTCGTCTTGTTCTGAGTGCGTGTCTGCGTTATTATGAACCTTCAGCTCCTTTGTGGTTCGATACTCCCGCTGTTGTTTACAAGGTTCCTGGCTATATATCATCCCAAAAGAAGCCTTTGCCAGTTGTGGACCCTTATGTTTGTGGTGGGTCTCCTGTCGTCATCTTCCTTTCTAGGGTAGTTATTTATCCTCGTTGTACCGACTTTAGTGGTTTCCCCATTGCATTTATGGTCGAGCTGCGAGAGTTCATGCTTATGCCACGCTATTTCCTCTTTTTTTGTGCTTTGATATTTTTTCGTGTGGTAGGGCGTTGGCAGGCTTAGCGGTATCCAGCCTCGCCTGGTGTTCATGCTGACTATCTTGATGTTTCTGGCGTGGTAATGTTGTTGTTATCACGCCCTTCTCCCGTCGGGTTGTTTATGTCAGGGTGGTGGTTGTCCCTCCTGTGTTGGATCTGGGTGGTAATTATTTTTGTGTGCTGCCTTTTTGGAATGTGAACGGTGGTCCAGACAGCGATCGCCCGTTGTTGTTGTGCCCGCGGGTTGAAAGCAGTCACTGTTGCCGAGTCGTTGGTAGTCCTAAATTTTATTGTACCATGTATTGTTGACGAGATGGCTTGGAGCCAGAAAAGGGCTGGCCGCCCAAGGATCATATCGTCGTTGGACCTGTGTTTTACTACCGAGAATTCGATTATCCTTGTTACCTTTTCCATCCCATAATGACTGAGTATTGTCAATGGTAGGCTTATGGTTCCAAGCGGCCACAGCTTGTGTCCTGTGAAGCCGACGAGTGGGACTCGGGTTTGCGGTTTTAGATTCTTTTTCTAGGGTGGTGGGAGTCGTTCGAAACAGTGCTCGTAGAGGACATCGACGCTGCTGCCACCGTCGACTAAGACTCACCATATCTGATATTACTGGATGTAGGCGGAGATTCCGATTGGGTCTGTGGGATCCCAGTCGGGCGTTCGTGGGTCTCCTGGTGAGAAACTTATGTCTAGAGTATCGCCAAGTAGGGGGTCGATGCTATGGTTAGCCAATCGGTGCCTGGCTCTGTTCTGGGGCTTCGCGATTGTGAAGATTTCTTCCTTTTTGATTGGTTGTTTATTCGCTTCCTTCCGGGTTCGGCCGTCTTTTTGTTCGGCTTCGAATTTTGATCGTAGGGTCTTCACGATCTCCACGTGATCTCCATTAAATTGCTTGTCCACTACTTCCCTTTTGAGGATCGTGCACTCCCTGGTGTCGTGGGTTTTGCTCTTGTGGTATTCACAATACTTCCCTTTTTCTTTTTCCGCTCGCTGGGGGGTTTTCTCCACATTATGAATTTCCGTCCAGTGGCTCCTGGGCTCGTCCTTAACGAATGGGCGAAACCTATGAGATGAATGTCTCGAATGTTTACCATGCTTATCGTGACTTCCATCGTAACGCTCATTGTGGCTATGGTGGGAGTAGGAGTCAGCTGGTTTTGGTTTGAGGTATGCATTCGCTACGAATTTTAGGTTGGCCTCTTTGTGCTCTTCCCCCTCGATTTTCCTGAGCTACTTTTCGACCCTATACTTCAGTTTTTCCCTATATTTTGTCACTATTCCTTGCATCTTCCTCGACAGGGGGCCTGGGAGCAACCCCTAGGTGAAAGCGCCGGTGACTAGGAACTCCTCATGACCGGGGAGGCTCAGGGTTGCGAAGGTAAACCAGTCGTAGTACGCTTGGATGGACTCTCCCTCTTTTTGTTTACATGACATAATGGAGTTGGAATCTCCTTTGATTTTCCTTAATTGCATAAAATTGTTGAGGAAGAGATATGTCAACTGTTCAAAGTTGGAGATACTTCTCGGACGCATCGCCTTGAACCATTTGCTAGCATTTCCTGATAGCATAACTGGGAAGTAAGTGTTGGTAAACCTCTTGTTCATCCGTATTGATATTGTAACACCCCGATTCCTGGATGTGGAACTTGAGGATTTAGTGCAAGTGGAAGGGCCAACTCAACAAGTTGGTTGGACCCAACTTGTCGTGTAGGAGTTGATCAGGATGTGCGGAATATGACGTCTACTTGTCGAGTCGGAGGACTGGACTCGATGAGTTGAGTCTGTTTGATGAAACCCTAATTGTTCGGGCTTGCACCCTATTTAAAGGACTTTAACTCCTTTACCCTGCCTCCCTCATCACTTTACCACCCACAGACAAACCCTAATCGAGTACCTTCCATTTTGAGAGTGTTTGGAGCTAATAGTGTGTAATTTTGGTGCATTCCTTGAAGGAGCATGAAGAGTGAAGAACTTGGAACAAGGAGTTTTTAGATTCAACGTTCATACAGTTGTAGCATCCATCTAGAGGCATAAAGTCTTTACCTTGGCTTACCATTTCTTAGATCTCTTCTTGTGTGAGTTTATGGGCATTTTGGTGCAAAATGAGGGATATTCTCGAGTTAAGCTTGTCCATAAGGTGTAGTTGCAGATCTGGACTCCTCTAGGCCCTCATGTACATAAAGTCTTAAGCTTTATCAAGCTTTGGTCCTTCTCTATGCCCTAAACCCTTCTTGTGCTTAGTTTTGGGTGTTTTAGCCTTGTGAGGCCTTGCATGATCGTAAAGTTAGCAACTTTACATGGTAACTTCATCCTAGGAGGATGGATCTGGAGTTTCGAGCATTAGAATCGACTGGAATGAGTTTAATGAGAAAGGGCTGAAGAACTTGACGAATTGGGCATCCAACTCGACGAGTTGAGTTGGGTTTTCCCGTTTTTGGATTCAGAGTGAAATCGACGAGTTGGTGGGACAACTCGACGAGTGGCTAGGGTTTTTCCCTAATCTTCTGGACTCTGCATGGACTCAACGAGTTGGCTAGCAACTCGGCGAGTTGACTCGGGCTTTCACAATTTTACTGAGTTCTGGGGGGGACTCGACGAGTTCATGAGCTGCACCCGACGAGTTGAGTCAACATGGACTGTTGAATTGAGTGTTGACTTCCGTTGACTTTTAGGGTTGGGTCAAGTTGTGGACTTTGGAGACATGGAGGGGTAAAATGGTCTTTCACCCTTTTTGAGATTTAGTAGAGGAGTTAGCTTAACATTTTTATATAATTGTTAACTAGAGATGATTGTGATATGTGTAGGTGGAGTCTAGACCAGCAACTCGAGTATGGATACATTGCTTTACTCTGCAAGGTGAGTCTTCTCACTATACTTACCTGAGTGGTAATATTGTATGACCGGATGGTCTTATTTGAGTTATTGACCGGAGGGTCTTATTTGAGTTACTGACCGAAGGGTCTTATGTGCTTATTCTGAGTTATTTGATATCATGCATTTTGTCTTTGTGATTTATGTTGTATATTATTTTGTGCCTTATTGAGTTAGGACCGGAGGGTCCAAACCGAGTTGTGAGACCGGAGGGTCTTCACTGAGACACATGACCGGAGGGTCCTTATTGAGATATAGCCACGAGAGGCTAATTATTTGTGTATAGTATTTTTGGGAACTCACTAAGCTTCGTGCTTACAGTGTTGTGTGATATGTGTTTCAGGTACTTCTGTAGATTTCGGGAAGGCGAAAGGCTCGATTGTACACATCCGTCGGCTTATAGAGATTTGAGGATTTTGGGATACTCTGATGTCATTTTGATAATAACTTATAACTTGTGTGATGACTTGGATTTATGAGTAGTATTTTGAGAATTAAAATTGAAAATTTTATTTTAAAATTTAGAGTGTTACAGATGTCATTGTCCATTTGTAGGTGTCTATGTGCTCATCTGGACCCGTCGTGCCATCATACTTTGGAATGTTTGGGATCATGGCGGAATGTGGTATTTCTTGTTGTAAGAGCTCTTGGCAGAATGTCGAGTTGATGCTCGTGACCAGGTTGTCCATGTGTGGATAGGCGAATGCTCCACTGGCAATCGCCTGTTGTGCGTGGTATGGGTTGTTGTATCCTTGGCCATACCCGTATTGGTACCCATGGTTAGTTGTGGTATATACGGTGCTTGCAAGGAGTATGTGTGCATCAGCTGGTTTGGTTGTGAACTTGACTCTGTTGGCCTCGTAGTGTGTGAACCCATCTCCTGCACTGGTGTGCCTTGACCGTTGTCACTTTGCGATTGTGTTGTTTGGGAGTACACACCCTGATAGTGGTATGAGTATGGGTTGAAGGTTGGTTGTTGTGCGAATAACAGGATGTGAGACATGTTGGTCATCGGTAAAGACAGATGACCTGTGGAGGGCAATTGTGTGGTGGGTAGGAAGGTAGTGGGGGACCAAGTGTTGGTTCTCACCGGTCGCAATGGTGTCGGAGGTCGATTTGATGTTGGTTGTGATTGGTTGGGCGGTGCTCTTTAAGGTGTTGCGGTTGGTTTCGTGGCTGGTTGTTCTGTTGTGACGGGTGGCGGTCGCCATAAACTGTCAATGAACTCCGTCGCGGACCCGACTACCGGTGCTATCGGTGTTTAAGTCGGCGGTTGCCCTTCCAGTGTCGAAGGAACGTTCCCGTCGAGGGGTTGCATTAGTCTGATTGGGTTGGTGTGACCACCGTCTGTCCGTATGGGTCCTTTGCCCGTCATTTCTGACACCTAACGTCTTTAGATGGGTTGTACAGTAGTAAGTGCACGCCCGGGTGGCTCTAACTGTTGTGATATGTCTTCGACTTAACTCCATTTCCTTTAGGGGTGAAAAAGGTAAGCCTGAGTATCACAACAATGAAAACGAGATCGTCATACGTCGTCCGGGAGGTGATCCCGGAACGAGGCTCCGACGGTCAAGTTAGTGAGTTCCATTGAGGAAAAGTCTACAATATAGAGTAAGAGACTGGGATTCAAGCGTCGATCCCTTCTCTTGGGGGAGAAGGGACCTTTTTATACCTGTGATTAGGGGGATAGATCTCTAAGAGTATATTCTACTTTTTCAGGTATGACGGGACGAGATGGCCTTTGATTTGTAGATCGTGCCCTGTGGGTGGCTGTTTGCTATTGGTACAGAACGGCTAGTTGGTAGATCAAGGAGCACTACACCTGCGGATCTGGGGCAGCTGGTACTCCTTTGTCTTATCTTGAACAGGAATTTATCTCCTAAAAGGAGGCCAATCCCGAGGCCAGATTTTCGGCACTAGAACGCGGGGTCTTATGGACTATGGCTCCCTCCCGGCTCTTGTCGAGTAATGGGTTTTTGATGGGTCGTTCCTGAGTTGACGGCTCCTTTATCCTTTGACGTTTCTTCAGGTGAGATACGTCAACAGTTGGGTATTAAAGTTGAAATGTTCAAATAACTCATATAAACTTATGAATGTTCAAATAACCCATCTAAATCATTGGATAACAATTGTTTCATCATCAGTTACTCTCAACATTGCATGTTGTATCGGTCCAACCAGTCTAAAAACCAAAAAACTAACATCAACATTGTATATGCTTAACGGTCCAGTCGTGGTCCACGTATTTCTTGAAACGAGTTTTGGTCTGATCAGTTCCAAATATTCACCCGATATACCCATTGAGGGAGTAAGAATCTTTTTTACTCTAAGATTTCTCCCCTTCCTCTTCTTTGGTGGACAACACACACAAACTTAAATATTCACGGTCTAGGGCGTTTGAACTTTTAGGTTGGACATTGACAAATGTGGTTACGACTCTTAGTATATGTGATTGTTATGTGTTTAGTTTTTTTGTTTTTCTATGTGGTTTTATGGAAAGATATGGCTTTTAAATTTGATCATATGTTTTAGTAAATAACTATGGTGATACTACCCCCCCCCCCCTCGCTTTGTGGGGGACCAAACTTGCATAAAAACAAAAGTGTAGAAACCAAACCTGCTAATATACGAAAATATAGGACCAAACTTACCAATATACAAGAGATTTGTGGTCAAAGTCTGAAACACAAAAGGTTTAGAGACAAAACATGTTAATATAACAAGTAGTGGCGAAAGTATAAAATATAAAACTTATTGTGGCCAAAATATAAAACTTGGAAAGTATATTTCTAGTAGGTAATTAGATATACGATCAAAGCTTGTATAATTTTCACTGCGGGAAATATATTTTTTACTTTTGTCCTACATGCATGCGTCCTTTGACATTCTTGAATTATTATAAGTTAAAAGTACAAATTCATACCAAAGTACCAAACTAACCATTTTATTCCGATGAACAAAAAGAGATTTTCATCATTAAGTAGAAATATATTCGTAAAATGACATTTCATAGGATTTATTCTTATTTTATTTGGTTCCATCATTCATCAAATAGCTTGGCATGGATTACGTACGTCAAACTTTATTTTTGGCACACTTCCATCAATAATGTGTGGATTTGGTGTGATAGTTATTTAGTTCTCTAGTTATGTTCAGAATATTTTAGTCACATGTTATAAACTTATAATTAATTTAAGAGTTTTTAAAATACATTTATTTGATTATTTATTTCTTCAGTTTTAACTTAGTAATATATATTATCTTTTTCGTCAAAATTATACATCATTTTAAAGGTTTGTTAAATAAGATTACAATAAAACAAGTTGGCTTGCTTAGTTGACAAACCATAATAAATAAATAAATAAATAAAAAGAAGAAGAAACATTTAAGTACGTATATTTTTATGAAAGAGTAGAAATGGGCTTTTATCTAAAACTAAAAGGATACAAAAATTCTTTTAACAACCAAGTTGTATAAAATTCCGATTTATATATTATTTAACCCTCTGATTAAAGTGGTTTAATGCTAATCTTTAATTTGGAAAAGGTATTAATACAATCATATGGAATTTTAATTTATAGGTAAGTTTCTTAACATTAAATTAATTTAAACCTAATTAAATTATAAATTTAAATATAAATGAGTTTTATAATTTGAGACGGATATGCAAAATATTATAGTTATAAAGATATAAAAATAATACTTAAAGTTTTTATATTATGTGTAAAATCAATTACTTTTAATAAAAATGATTTCTTTCATTATCCATAAACCTATTCAGAGTTTTGAGGATCCAAAAATGATGTTATTGCCTTATGTCTAATAATAGTTCGTCATATGGTCTCCTATCAAACACATTAATTTATATTATAGTGTTCCTTTATATATTTTTTAAACACAATTGTGTTGATAGAGTAATGGTGTCGTAGACTTTGTTCCTCATCAATTATTGCCTTTCATATGTTTTTTTACTATTCATTGGTAGAATATTTCGTACTAATTAAAGTGAAACTTGTTTTTAATTTTCAGCTATTGGGGATAATTCGTCCACAAAAGTATTCCATATAATGTTCCAAAGGTATGCAAGTACATATAACAATTACTTCAAATATTCTTGCATCTTTTCTTCAAAAGAAATTCATTTATATCTTGAAAGAATCACAAAAATCATTTGAGTGCTTAATAATGTAACCGAAATGATGACTTTGGATGAATTTAAATGAGTTTATATCTTCTCGTTGTAGAGATAAACCGTAGTCGGTTATGTATCACATACATTTTCCATAGTAACCTTTTAGGTTATATAAGATATTTATGAGGCTTTGTTCTTCTTCTTTTTTTTCCACTTAGTGCTATGTGGATTAATGATATTTAAAAATATTTGGAAAAATAAGAGTATTCTTTGATAAATAAAACATATTTATAAATAATTAAGACTAAATAGAAAAAGCTTATTTTGTTGACTTTTTCTAAGTTTCTTTTCAAATTAAATTAAATTGATAAAACATAATTAAACCTATTAAATTTCTTAAAAAGAATAACCTAAGTTATGTGTTAGTGCTATTTGTTATTAAAAATTTGGGTAATTTATGATTAAATTTCTGTGGGTTTTGAAAGGATAAGGTAGTGGTAGAACTTGAATGGCATTTATAGCCCACGACCCTCTTCTTTTCCTTTGTTCCTTTGCCCACAAAAATAGGCTTTACATTCTAGGACCACACTAGCACTTAGGATAGCTCACATCCTTGGACCACAATACCACTTAATGACTTTCTACATATTTCACATCAAAAAGAAAACAAAATATTGGGATCCACCAAACAAAGACATTTGATGAATAAGCCTCATGGTAACTAAAACCCAATTAGTGAATCATGGTACAAAAGACCCCACAGGCCATATATGTGATATGATAGATGAGGAAAACCCAACAAATCCAAAAGAACAAGAGGTGGGGGTGGGTAGGGTGGGGTGGGGGTGGGGGTTGAGCCATTGTCTTTGAGAGGTGTTGTCTTTTATATATTAATGAGAGGTCACACCATTGCTTGGTTACTTAGGGGAGTTTGATTTGCAGTCATACACGACAAACGTGGTTCCGATTCATGTATTCTTGATTTGATGCTATTTACACTTGTAGATTTATTTATGCATACAATGCACACATAGTATTAAGTATGAATGTGTTTGTTTCTTTTGGACAATAGTGAGTCATGTTTGGTGTAGTTTGACCAAATATTAGCTTCAATTTTGGCCATATAAAAAGGAATGAGAATATGAGTGTATTCCATAGCATGCTTATGGAATTATTATGGTTTGGGAGATGGGTCGATAAGGGTGGGGAATTTTCGCAAGTATGATAAAGGTTGAAATAAGGAATAATCAAAGTTGGAACTAAGAATTTATATCTATCTTTTCATTAACCCATAATGTAATTTTTTCTATATAAATTGCATTATTCAAAATATCCATTTTCTAATCATTTGTAAGCAACATCCTTGAGCATCACTAATCGATCTCATGGCCAATATAGGCAGATGAGAGTTTATATGGACGTAAGAGTGTACATGGACACATCGTATTTTCATGATTTTTCTAGACCTTATATGATAATCTTACATAGACATGCTTTGTTTATGGGGTTTGACACATTTGTTTATATTAAACCAGTAAACCATATTAAAGGAACCACAAAAGTCTGAATTAAAAAAAAAAAAAAACAAACAAACAAATATTAAGAATAATAGAAAATAGAAATCAATAATAATGGTTTACGAAGTTTATAAATAACGATTTGCCCAGTAAAATAATGTAACATCCCAAAATTCAAGACCAAAAATTTCATTATTAATATAATAATTATAAAATCATTTGTCTGAAAACAACCATAGTATCAACTCATATCAAAACCAAAGTATCAATAGTAAAAACATATCATGATAAAAACAACATCAGAGTACAAATCCCAATAATCTCATATGCAAAAAATCGTGTGTGTGATGCGATGCTACCGTGCCGGCTCTTTTCCCTTCGAAGAAGAAGGACCTGAAACAAAACTGAAAACAGTAAGCACAAAGCTAAGTGAGTTCCCCCATCATACCACATATCATACAATAAACATACTGTTAGGCATATCTAGGTGCCCAACCTACCCTGCTGAGCATATCGGGGTGCTCAACCTACCCATGTCAGACATATCGGGGTGTCCGACCTACCATGTCAGGCATATCTGGGTGCCTGACCTACCCTCCGGTTTATCTCAACCGGTTACGGGGACTATTTCACCCCTACCACTACCACATAATAACATATGATAAACATACTGCTAGGCATAAATGGTTACTATCTACTCCTTCGGTCTCTTTCAACCGGTAACCGGGGACTATTTCACCCCTCCTACCACTATCACATAATATCATAGCATTCTAGCACATAAAGCATAACAGATAGTGTCATACCAGACAATTATCACACAGACAATCGTCTCAACTACAAACAACTACTAGTGGGCCGGCATTGGTGCCTTCGACCCACTTCTACTGGAAGGTAACTCACCTCAATGTCGTGAAGTAGTTGAACTGTCCTCGGCTCTGGAATCAACTGCTCTCAAACTCCTACACATAAAAAGCTCCTTTAATTACCCTTTCATACTCATAACCCCTTTAAGGGTCAACTCTGGTCGAAGTCCAAGACAGAGTCAACCTTCTGGTCAAAGTGAACGTATTGGTCAAAGTCAACATCCTGGTTGACTCAACTCGCCGAGTTGGTCCATCAACTCGTCGAGTTCCATGATTCATAAAACCCTGGAAATCTCGATCCAACTCGTTGAGTTCCCCCTCCTAATAGAGTCGGGGTATTTCACTCACAACTCGTTGACTTCCTCCTTGAACTCGTTGAGTTCTTCAATCTTCAAAACCCAAAAACTATGGCCAACTCGCTGAGTCATCTCCTAGACTCGACAAGTTTGCTCAGTAACAGAAAAGGTTGGGGGACCACGACCCAACTTGCCGAGTTGGATGAACAACTCGTCGAGTCCCCCTTAGTCTAAATCCATTCAGTCACTTCCAATCGAGTTCAATGCTTCCAAACCATAGATCTGGTCCCCTAGGACTAAGTTACCACGTAAAGTTGCTAACTTTACGTTCATGCATGGTGTCATGAAGCTAGAAACACCAAAACTAAGCTATATAAGAGGTTTAGGGCATGGGGAAGGGCCAAGGCTGGATAAAGCTGGCAACTTTAAGCCTCATAAGCTCATGAGTGTCTAGATATGAAGTCACAACTTCATGATACACTCAAATCCCAACAATGACTTCAATATGGCCCAAAAGTGACAACATACTACCCTAAATGAAGATCTAAGTAATAGAAAGCCAAGGTATCAACTTTATACCTCAAATGAGTCAAAAATGCAACTCAAACTCTAGATCTACTAGCTTCCTCTTGAACCCCCAAGCTTCTCCTTCCTTCTCAAGCTTCAAAATCACAAAGAACACACAACAATGGCTCAAAAACACTCAAAAGTGGATTAGGGTTTCGTGGCTAGGGTTTGGGGTGATGGAGGCTGCAAATGAGGCCAACCTTCGGAGGTTAAGGTGTTTAAATAGGGTGCAAAACCCTGAAAATTAGGGTTTCACTCTGGCAGCCCTACTCGTCGAGTTGAGGCTCTCAACTCGTCGAGTAGACTTCAAGTCCCACATCCAAATTTCATTCCTACTTGACGAGTTTGGGCCTCCAACTCGTCGAGTCCCCTTGCAAACATGAATAATCTGATTTAAAATACATACCATGATCCGGGCGTTACAAATAAGTGATCAATTTATGAATAATTGCCTAGTGTCCTATAATGAGAACAATGTGTTAGACGGTATTTTAGTAATGATATGTTTATAGTGTAACATCCCATTTTTACCACAAATTTTTTGATTTTTAATATAAATAAAACATCAATAGTTATAAAAACCAAGTCGATAAAACTCAGGTGTATCAAATACAATCATCTCAAATCAGAGCATAAAACATGCGTAATCATAAAATATGTAGGCCGGAGTGTATAATCAAGTCTTCGCCTTCTCGCGATCATCTGAAGTTCCCGAAACACATTTAATCCACAACTGTAAGCACAAAGCTTAGTGAGTTTCCCAAAATATCACGTACAACAAAACATAATAAACAATTATGGGTTCTCAGCAAACCTGAGGATTATCAGCAATCACAATGGGTTAACAGCATGCCATGTGGATTAGCAGCACACCTCACATGTTATCAACAACCATGGGGGACTATCAGCAGTCCCGTGGACTCACAACAGTCTTGGAGTTATCAACAACTCAGTTTCACATATAACAACAATGAATAAATAAGACCCAACTAGTCAACATGTATACACTACCATACAACTCACCTGGCAGATAGCAGCTAAACACAACAACTCTCACATAGCAAAGATTGGTCCTACAACACACCTAACATCAATAAAGAGTACCCTTTCAATTTACACTCTAAAACCCTTAAATTGACCAAAAGTCAACCAATGTCAAAATCAACGGTCAAAGTCAACCTCAGCAGGTCTCCACGATGTGGCCACTCATAGGCCACATCGTGGGTGCTACACGACAAAACAGTCGGCAATCCCCCATCCGCCATGTCGTGGCGGCCAGAATGCCACGTCTTAGGAACTGGGCTTCCATAGCTTAATGTATTCAGCTTTCAATCCGTTAAGCCACTCCTTCCAACTTTCTAGAAGGCTTCCTAAGGTCTAATGCATCAAAAAGATTGATGCTTGTCAGCCATGCATGTATAATGCAAGTCTAAAGCTCTAACTTAGGTCAAAATAGGGAAATAACACCACAATCCCATGCATGAAGTTCAAATATACCAACAATCTCCAAATCTAGGACATATGTATACTAAGGGACCTCAATAACCCATAAAGTTTCTAACTTTGTGGGACCATGCACTCCTTTCAACCCAAACAAGGAGGCAAGTGGGTAGAACCCTAGATCGATAATGCTTCAATGAGGAAGGCAGAAACTTTATACCTCCAAAAGGTCAGAAATGAAGTGAAGATGCAAGATCTATGCTGGAACCAAGCACCCAAACACCAAGATGATCTCTTTCCTTTTTCAACCTTCACAAAGATGGCTTCACACACTCAAAACACACATGTGGAGGCTAGGGTTTGGGTGGGATCAGTTCTCAAAGGGTGGAGGCTGCCAAATGAGACAACCTTAGAAGTTAGTGCCCTTAAATAGCGTCACCAATCCCAAAATTAGGATTTTGGCCCAAAATGGTTGCCATGTCGTGGCAACATACTGTCACATCATGGCATCACACAAAAGCGTGTTCACCTTAGCTAATGTCACGTCGTGGCTTACCCAATGTCATGTCGTGGCCATACAAAAAATTCCAAGATATTAAATGATTAATTTATGTAAAGAATACCTGCAAATTGGATGTTACAATTCTCCCCCACTTAAATCAGATGTTTCCTCGATATCCTCTGCAGTAAACAAATCAGAGTAATGGATATGCATCTCCTCCTCGGGTTCTCATGTCTATTCGGAACCCTTCCGGTGCTGCTACTGCACCTTCACCAAACTAACAACCTTGTCACACAAAGCCTCCGTCTTCCTATCCAGAATCGTCACTGTTCGCTCAACATAATTCATATGATTATCGACCTGAATATCATCCAGTGGAACTACAGTTGTCTCACTGGTCACACACTTCTGCAGTTGAGAAACATGGAAGGTGCTATGAATCTCACTAAGCTCATCTGGTAAATCAGTGTTTCAGAGTTGTAGCTAGTAATCAAGTAAGTTTGTGATGTCTCCTGATAGTATAGGTTTGAACTACCATTCAATGACATAGTATTGCGAGATTTCATCAGCATGTGGTTTCATACGTTGACCCATTAATCACTTTTATTAGAAGAAAAGGGCAAGAGTGGAATGATGCTTGTGATAAGACGTGGTGTTTTAGCTTAACCATTGGCACGAATTCTTCAAGCTCTCATCGGTGTATGGTACATTATGATGAATCATAAAGATTTAAAGAATAATGTAAGGGCAAGATGGGGTGGGTGCATGTGATAATCTATGGTACATAGACTAACCATCAGCACAACATTTCAAACTTTTATTAGTGTGTGGTATATCAAAGTGCATCATAATGTTTTATTGAGAAGAAGTTAAGGAGAGAATGGATTGTTTCAGCTATGCTGAGGTGAAATCGACATGAATCATAAACAATTTCAGCTCATCAACAAGAAGTGGTTCAACTTCTGTATCATAGAGTTGAGTTACAATCTAGAGCTTTGAAGTTCACCGTAATTTTTTGTTCAATGGTACCATATCATACCTCATACTAGGAGGTCAAGGATATAAATAACTTTGTGTAACATCCCGAAAAACAAGGGTAAAAATTTCATTTTTATTATCGTCAAAACACCATTGTAACTTTATCCAAACATTTAAAAGCATTTCAAAATAACACAATTATCAGAGTTCATTCCCAAGGATCACATATTGTGGAAAACACGGGTGTATGCGCTGTGATCAAGTCGGGCCCTTCCCTTTCGAACCGGAAGTACTTGAAACCATAAACCATAAACTTTAAGCACAAAGCTTAGTGAGTTCCCCAAATACCACATACCAAACATATCATATAACGGGCCCTACCCAATTGAGATACGGGCCCCGCCTACACTCGAATAAAAGTGAGATACGGGCCCCGCCCACACTAAAATAACGGGCCCCGCCCACACTCATATAACGGGCCCTGCCCAATAAGCATACATAGAAAAGTACATACAAGTATCACACAGACAACAAGTATAATAACATAACCGATCTAGGGTTGGCCTTGGTGCCTTAGACCCACTAAACCAGTGAGGAAACTCACCTCGAATGTAGAAGCTCACTGAAAGAAATCCCTAGTTGCTGCTGTGACGACTTCCCGAGCTATCAATACGAAAATAACACCCAATTAGCAATTAGGTTCCATCTATGATCCATAATCCATATTTTGGTTAAAATGACCATTTTACCCCTGACCCAACATGAACCAAAACTGAGGCCCAAGCCCAAAATCGAAAGGCTCAAAACTATAAGATCCATAAGCCACGAATGGCGCAATTTTCCAAATTGGGCCCAACCCGTATGGGCCTTATCCTAAAGCCCAATAATTTATTATCCAATAATAACTCTCAAATGACCCAAAGGCCCAAACAACAAGTCCAAAACGAAACAAACCCATTACCAAAGGCCCAAAAAGCCCACTGGTGAACCGAACGCGTTGCGTTCCCTGGTGGAGCGCAGGGCGTTCGTTGCCAGACCATAGATCGGGACCCCTTGCATGAACGCGTCGCATTCCTGAGATGAAAGCACGTCGTTCCTGGCCATTGACCAAAAATCACACCAACGACTTAATACCTTAAGTCCAACGTCCAAATCCTCAAAATAGCTTCATATCAGTGACTTAATCTATAAAGTCGAAGGCTTTAAGCCTTTGTGTGGCTTAATAAAGCCCAACACCAAAGATGAACTCCAAAGGTCAAAATCACTTTAAAATGTCTTAAAAACTTCTTAATACCTTAAGACCTCAATCCAAACTTCCATATCTGATTTCAAGGGACTTCTTAAGTCATAAAGTTTCCAACTTTATGACAATGGGACCTAAATCAAGACCCTAAGTCCTAAACTTCATCAAATGACTACCAAATCATGCATGGAAGGTTATACCCATCAAGATCCAAATTTTATGACTCCATAACCACAACAAGGACCAAATATGAAGCTCAAGGGTTCTGGAGTAACTTCTACTCACAAGAACCACCTCAAAGGGACCAAAACCATAACAAGACACCACTTATCTAGATCTACGTGAAAGAGTTGTCAAGGTTGAGACTTTATACCTCCAGAAGATAGATCTAGCTGCAAAAAGCATGGATCTAAAAGCTCCAAGTCAAGCAATGACTCTTCAAGAAGTTCCTTCTTCCTCCCCAAGCCCCAAAATACTCATAAATCACCTTTGAAGCTCAAGAATAACTCAAATGAAGGCTAGGGTTTCGTTCTTAGGGTTAGAGAGGATGGAGGTTGAAGGAAATGAGGGTTGGAGGTGAGTTAAGGTGTTTAAATAGGGTCCAAGACCCTAAATTAGGGTTTCCGGCTGACCTGAAGAACGCAACGCGTTCCCTTGGGGAACGCAGGGGCTTCCCAAATGCTCCCGCGTACAAATTCCTTTTTGAACGCCATGCGTTCCTAACTGGTACGCCATGCGTACCCGTTTTGGCCCAACACCCCTCTAACTTCAAATAGTCATTACTTTTGCATCCCTTATACATTTTCGACGTTCTTTATATCCCTGAAAAGGTAACAAGAAGCCCTACACTTCTATAAACTTTATTTAGTCTAAAAACCAACCGAAATTAAATCCAAAATTCATAAAAGGCTTGAACCAACGCCTTTACCGATACCCTTGAACACAAACCGAAAACTCGGATCATCCAAACTACATCATCCACCTCCAAATGAGCCCAAACTCAATTCTTCAAGGGTTCTAAGTCTGCTAATACCCACTCCTTGATCACCACCCTGCAATGGGAAACGATTCAAAACAGGGCGTTACAACTCTCCCCCTCTTAAATAAGATTTCGTCCTCGAAATCGGTCTTTACTAACCCTCGAATCAAAACAACAACCCGAGGAATGCAACCGAAAGTTCTGTGCAATGGGAAACAATTCAAAATAGAGCATTACAATTTGTCATTTAAGGACCAGACAAGCATCTCTTATGCAGATGACTGTGCAATCAGGGTAAGCTATTGGGTTATCCTCGATGTTTCAGCAGAACATGAGACTTGATACATACGACAAGCATGCTTCTAGGGACAAGAGTCAGGTAAGAGAAAATTAACTAAAAATAAACACCCAAGCCTATCTATAATATTCTGATTTGGACTATGCAATTTCACATTGAAAGTTTAGACGATGTTAGACAATCAGCGTGAGGGGGTGACTCAATGTCATCTCAACAGATGGTCTCGCTGATGAGATACTTAGAGAGATTTATGCACATACAACAACATGCTTCTAGAGAAATGAATTGTCAATAGTTACATACCTGGCTCATGAACTGCCACGGTCAAATTCTTTAAAATGGTATATTACAAAATAATAAATAATATATGAACACAAACAAAAGAGTTAGTCAAACAATTAAATATTCTAAAAGCGATATTTTTGCAGCCTTTTCAGAAACAATGTAAAGACCCGACTCATCAAATCTTTTGAACTGAAGTGCCATAAATGAACTTCCTTTTTCCAATAAATATATCCCTCAACATAGTCTATAAAAGAATGGGAAAATAAGATCAAATATATCAAACCAAAACACAATTTATAGAACCAAAGAGAGAAAATGCCTTTAATCGTTGAAGTGTTGCAAATTGATTCCAAGCTTCATGTTCATCAAGAACAAGAGAAGAACATGAACCATTCTTTGTAACCAACGAGTTAATAGGTTCCAATATTTGTAACCTTCGAGTTATGAGAGTCACCAAGACAAAACTCAAAGGTTTCATACATAATGATCCGTGATAGAAGCGATGAGGATGGTCGTCTTGTTGAAGAGGTCTTTGGATTTCAGAGGGGAAGTGGTTTTCCAGTGACAACGTCTATGGAAATTAGATGTGTTATGTTACCTAACTTTACTTCGTCCCATTTCAATAGAGATATGTTGTTCAAGAAAGAAGAGATATGTGCCCAAAAGAATACATTTTGGCACAGTTCTCTCCTATTTGGCCTCATCAACAGGATACTTCATGTCAGTCAGCGTGAGCATCAGCGTCAGGGAGTGATAAGTTGGCATTGAATAAAAGATGCAGAGCTAGCTTCAACTAGCTCTACTCTGAAGATGCTACACCGAAGGAATGATACATTGATCCTTTCCAAAGGAACAAATCAATTCAGGCCACTATCGAGAGAGAATATGTATAAGCAATGTTAGTAGTATAATATATAATGTATACTTTGGTAAAATAAAAGTTAAAAAGAATTTTTTAAGCAAAAGGTCATAGCAAATTAAAAATTTTGCAGCTTATGTTCAAAAGTTTTAAGGTAGCGAAGCAAAAAAGTTAAAAACATAAAGTAGCATTGTTTAAACACATAAAATCAACGCATATAAATGTTGTTGTCCCTAAGTGCAGTGATCACAATTTTGTGCTTAGAGTCAAGAACCTTTCATTCATGGCAGTCAAAGAGAACCTTATAATCAGCATCTCAAAGTTGACTGATGGAGATAAGATTGCTTTTTAGACCCTTGACATGGAACACATCCTTCAGCTTAATCGCCTTGCATTCAAATTTTTCAAGACCCATGACAGCTTCTTCATTATTGTCGCCAAAAACCACAATACGACCATCTTTTTCCTTAAAATCTGTTTAGAGGGACTTGAGACCGGTCATATGTCTACAACACCCACTATCAAGGAACCAAGTATGTTCTAGATTTTGATTCGACCCTTGGACGGCTTGAGAGGTATCAGCGTCACACATGTTGAGATTACTATAAGGGGAATCATTGATAAGAGACATAAGACCCTTAACATTCAGCCCCTCATCTTTACATGTCTCCTCTTTTTCCACCCATTCTTCATGATCCTCTTGTTTTGCAATGAAAGCTTTTGGCAGAGAGATGTTCTTTTTCTTCATTTGAGCCAACAACTTCTTATACAAAAATTCATAGTTCTTTTCACTTTGAGCTTCTTTCTTCTCTTTGCAGTCCCTGACAAAATGGTCAGGGCTTCCACAGTTAAAAAAATTACCTGAGTTTCTATTATCTGAAGTGGATCTCCTTACTGAACTGCCTCCAATAAACTGAGCTCTTCGAACCCAATTTGATCTATTTTCTTCATAATGTTTGACAATAAGTGCAGCACTGGCAACAAGTTCATCAGTGATTTCTTTACAACTCTCTTCACCCTGACTTGATTCATCTAAGTCACTGATAAGCTTCATTTCTTCCTTTAGAGAAACCAAGGCTATAGACTTTTCCTTGCTTGATTCTTTCATGATGTCTTTACAAAGAGCTTTGGTCTCTGCATAATTTCGTAGATTTCCAAACAAGTAGTTCAGATCCATGGAATTGATCTTTTCATTGTTCTTAAGGACATCAGCATGATGTTCCCAGATTTTCCCATGAGAGTCCAGGAACTTCATAACCAACTGAGAAGAATGTTTGACAATTCCCAGCTTGCATATTATTTACCAAATAGATGAACCTGTAAAATTCGGGTTAGGGACTAACCTTGTTGAGCTAAGAAAAGCTTGTATATCCAATTGAGGTTGTTGATGGTAGTGGCTTGAACTTCCACAGTCCCTTCATATGCCACTGTTAGCGTATCCATCATCTCTTGAGCCAACTCACAATTTTGTACAACGTGATACACGTGATAGGGAATATAGTTTCTTATCGTTGCTTTATTTTTCACATCAAGATTAATCGGTTTCTTGTCATTTTTATCATAACTAGTCTCTGCTTTTTTCTTCAAAGGACCAACAAGAGCATTGTTGACCAGAGGTTGATACATAGGAACGTGAGGACCTTTTTCAACAATTTTAAGCATTTCATAGTCCATGGTTTCAATAACAACCATGATCTTAATTTTCCACATGGCGAAGTTGTTCTCATCGAAGGGAGGAATCTTGTTGAGACTAAAGGGTTTGGGATTGTAGGAAGTCGACATGAAAACTTGAGTTTATCAAAAACCATCTCTGATACCAATTGAAGGTTTGTATCGATCAGATACACTTCAAGTATAATAAACAAGAGCAAACTAACTAAACAAAATAAAGAACAGAAAAGTAAAGAATATGAAATAATCACAAAGATGTCTTTCACTAATAAAGGAGTTGTTTTCACCAAGAAAATGAGTTCTTACAGAGACGGTCACCAAAACGATTATATTAGGGTTCCACCCTAATATTGAATATATACTAAACTATACTAGTATATCCCTTTTATCAAAGGATTGTATCTAATCTATACTAAGAACTGATCCTTACCACCAAGATATCGGATCTATTATCTATTCTATACATATCCATATAATTAACTAATATACAAAGATTACATTAGATCACTAATTACATGTTAACGTTGATAAGGCGAGAGGTGTTGATGTCAGCGTTGCTGCTGGCAGTCAGCGTATAGAGTGTTTGACTCATCAGATCATAAGGTGTGACCTTAAAATTAATAAACCCTTGCCATCAATATTAAAATCTAACACCTGACTAACCACTTGCTCACTCTTTTCCGATTATCCTCCTTGATGGCCTCCGACTACGCATCTCTAATCATCTCTAATATTGGAGTCTCAACTGTCATCCTCAAACATAGATCTTGAATCGGGGCACTAATCGTCATGCGGCTCAGAGCATCGGCCACACGTTGGCTTTACCGGGGTGGTACAAGATCTCACAGTTATAATCTTTCACCACATCAAGCCATCTTCGATTTCTCATGTTCAAGTTGGGCTGAACTGTAACACCCTGTTCTGGGTCATTCTGTGATTCATGGTCGTGGGCCGGAAGTCGATTTTGTAAAGGCTTTAGGCCTTTAGGGGCAAAGTTTAGTCCTTGAGGAAGGAGGTAAAGATGGTTGAGAGATCTAACATTTGAATTGTGTTTTGGGACGAAGTGTAGAAAAAAGGAAAGTCATAGGTCAGGGCCTTGCATAAAATATGGATTTTTATTCAAGAAGTTTTTAGTCCAAATATGTAGATAATATGGTGGGGCTCTTCAATACCTTTTCGTGGATATAAAGAACGCCACAATCGTAGTTGAAACGAAAAAGTTATAGCAGTTTGAATCTGCTGCTGGAGGTAGTACTACGATGGGCGTACTAACTGATTAGGTCGCGTATGATGGGTGTACCATTTGGTACGCTGGGAATACGCGATTAGGGGCCAAACTCTAATTTGAGGGTTTTGAACCCTATTTAAGCTCTTTAACTCCCCCAAAACATTTCCATTCTCAGCCACCACTCCTTCAACATCCGCCGATGAAACCCTAACCCTAGTTTGAACCTTGTGAGCTAAAGAAGGTGTTTTTGAGTGCTTTGGAGTGTGTTAGTGCATCTTGGAGAAGAAGGAACTCATTTTAGAAGTGTTGGTTGCATTGGAGCTTGTAGATCCAGACTTTTTTCACCTTATTCTTTCTTTTGGAGTTATAAAGCTTGAATCTTGATAATGCATTTGTTAGATCTAGCTAGTTTTGAGTATTATGAGCTTTTTGTCACTTTAGTACATAAAGTTTAGATTTTGAAAGTTTGTGACCTTGTAATGGATAAAGTTGGAAACTTTATCCATCTAAACATCATATTGGTTCAATTCTAAAGGTTGGAGACTTGGACTTAATGGATTTACTTGCAAAAGATGCACTTTTGGTCCCTTTGAGACTTAAAAACTAGATCTTTGTGGTTTGCACCATTCTAATGGATAAAGTTGGAAACTTTATCCATTATGGATCTATAAGGAACCATAAAAATGTGATCTTGGTCCTTCCCTTCCATGCATTAGTTATGATGTTTGAATGGATTAATAAGTTAGGGTTTTGGCTTTTGGACCTTTTCTATACATGGAAAGGCATAAAGGTGGGAACTTTATGAATTAGAATGATGTTATGAGACTAGATCTAAGCGTTGGATGAAAGTACTTAAGAGAATAAGCACCTCATGAAAAAGTTCCATCTGACCGAGTACACTCGGCGTACCTTTGAGTACGTTGCGCGTACTCATATGGGGTCCCGATTCTGGATGGTGAGTATGCCATGCGTAGGATCTGGGTACGCTGGGCGTACTCAGCCTGAAGTTGATTTCTTGACTTGTTGACTTTGACTTTTGTTTATTGTTGACTCTTGACCAAGTTTGACCTTGGGTCAAACTTGAGGATTTTGGGCTATTTATTAAGAATTTATCTTCTTTTGGTGTTAGTGGATCCGCGGGTGCAAGCAGTGCAGAAAAGGGATCGTATTGTAATGTTTCAGAGTTCTTCGATTCAGGCCAGTTTTCTCATTGTGTTTGTGGGTCAAAGGCACCAATGTCGACCCACTAACTTGTGTATGTAGGATGCTTGTTGTCTTTGTGACTCTTGCATGCTTGTCTGTGTATATACATGCTGACCACCTGGGTATTATATGTGATATTGTGCATGCTAAGACCTTGAGTAGTCTCCAGGGTTGCTGATAACCCATCGGGCGTGCTGTTTGCCCACTGAGACTTCGGGTAGTCTATAGGGTTGCTGATAACCCACCGGGCATGGTGTTTGCCCACTAAGACTTCGAGTAGTCTCCAGGGTTGCTGCTAACCCATAGTTGTTTATTGGTGATGTGTTGTGTGTAGTAATTTGATGAAACTCACTAAGCTTTGAGCTTACGATTCGTGGTTTACATGTTTTAGGTTTTCTTATATTAAAGGAGGGGCACGGCTCGATTGCATCGCGTCCATGGGAGAATTGTGCATATGATAGCCTTTGACGATACTCTGATAAATGTTTTGAGTTAAATGGTTTTATCTAAGATGTTCGTACGTGTAATTGAATAAAATACTTAAATTTTTAATTGAAAATTTTGGTCTGGATTTTGGGATGTTACATGATCCATCAAATACCTCATACTCTAGTGGTTCGTGTAAATGATACACCGGACTCCATACAAAAAATGGCGCCAAATCTTGAGGACGAAATCCACAATCCCCAACTCAAGATCGTGAGTAGGATAATTCACCTCATGAGGCTTTACTTGACTTGAAGCGTAAGCGCTCACGTATCCCCTCTACATCAAAACCGCACCCATACCCAATATCAATGCATTACAGTACACCACAAAATCCTTAACTTCCTCGGGGAGGGTAAGTACCGATGCCTCATAAAGCTTCTATCATAGAGTCTCGAATGTCGTCTGTTGCTTAGGACCCCAACAGAAAGTGACGTCCTTCCTCGTCAACCTAGTGAGAGGAATTGCAATCTTAGATAAATCACGAATGAATCTCCTATAGTAACCTTCAAGCCCAAGGAAAATCTGAATCTTAGATGGAGTCTTTGGAACTTCCCACTGCATAACCGCCTCCATCTTTGTTGGGTCGACCAAAATACCGTTCTGGTTGAAGAGGTGCCCCATGAACTACACCTCGTGCAACCAGAACTCACACTTTGATAACTTGGTGTACAACCTCTCCGCATTAAGAACCCCAAGAATCTCATGAAAGTTCTCCTGATGATGCTCCTTAGTCTTAGAATAGACCAAGATATCACGATAAAAACGATCACCGGTTGATCCAACATAGGCCTGCACACCCAATTCATGAGATCCATGAATGGTGTCGGTACGTTGGTGAGCCCAAAAGGCATCATCGAACTCATAATGTCCACAACGAGTTTGGAAGGTCGTCTTCTGAATGTACTCCTAACCAACCCTCATTTAATGGTAGCCTAACCATAATTAAATCATGGAAAACCAAGATGCTCCATGAAACTAATTAAAAATATCGTCATTCCTCAGAAATGGGTGACAGTTCTTCAGCGTTATCTTGTTCAACTCCTGGTAATCAATGCACATCCGATGTGAACCATCCTTCTTCTCGAAAAGAATGATCGATGCTCCCCATTGTGAACTACTCATGAACTCCTTGCCCAACAACTCCTAGAGCTAAGAGAACAACTCATGTATATAGGGTTGCATAAGGCGATATGGTGCCTTGGTTATCGAGGCAACACCAGGGGTCAAATCGATCCTAAAATCCACCTGCTTATCGGGAGGCACACCAGGAAAATTCTCAAGGAAAACATCGGGAAACTCTCTCACAGTCGGAACATCGGAAATTGGCTTTTTCTCCTCAACTCGTGTATTGACCACATATGCCAGATACATGATACATCCATGTTGAAGACACTGCCTCGCCCATGGCGGTGGAACAGAAAGCAGACCCAACTCTAGTACTCTCACCATAAATAGTCAGCACTTGCCCACTTGGTTCATGAACCATCACCAACTATCTCTCGAATTAAATCAATGCTCCAAACCAGCTCAACCAGACCATAACCGCAATCACATAGGCATCCCCTATCGCAATAAGGATAAGATCAATCGAAAATCCTACACTAAAAATCTCCAACAAACAATCTATGTATATATATATATATATATATATATATATATATATATATATATATATATATATCAGAATCCGAAATTGTGAGATCATCAAATATAGAGACCCTCAAAGGTTGATCCAAGGCCTCAAGTGTAATACAGAAGTCTCTACAAAAGAACGCGGACACAAAGGACCGACTTGCACCCGATTCAAACAACACTAAAGAAGGTACAAAATTCACAAGGAAAGCACCTAACAGGAGCATAACATACACATATACATAAAAACTAAACGTAAATGTAAGAAAACACATACCAACATTGACATATGGTGTCGTCATGGCCTCCTCTGCAGTCAACTGAAAAGCTCGAACTCGGGCCTTCGGAGCCTCGACCTTCCCTTAACGACCATCGATAATGTGCAGGGTCGCAAGAGCAGGAGTCTGAACTGTCCTCGATGCAAGTAGTGGAAACTCGACGTTCACATGGCCTGTCTGGTTGCAACTAAAATAGACTTGTAAACCCTTCGGGCAATCCTTTGAAATAGACCATGATGACCCTTACCGCAATTGATGTAAGTGCGGACCCTCTGACCTCCCAAGCTCGAATCTAAGGGTTTGAACCACTTAGTCGCTGGCTGTGAATGGACTGGCCTTATGTCTCTCCACTGCGTCTCCAACTCGGTCTCTCTCACATGCACCTCCAAATTAATCTCCATATTCCTATCATTGTATTGCAACTCATCTAATGTCCGATGTTGGGAGTTCGTCATGAACTATTTGATATCCCTCTCGAGCATTCTCAAATACCAAGTCATCTGTGCCTACTTAAAGGACGTGTACGCAGGGCAGAACAAGGCTCCCTCATGGAACATCTGGTGATCTCAGTCGTCGAGTATGTTATATGTCTGAGCGACATGTACTCCTGGGCCAGCCGTTCCCTCTCCACCAAAGGAACATACTCATCACGAAACATCTCAAAAAATCTCTCCCATGTCATTGCATCCCGTTCCGTAGGTGAGTAACATGCAGTCACAAACTTCCACTAGTCCTTCGTTCCCAAGCGAAGTAGGTTTAGTTCAAAGAAAACGTTCAGATCATCCGGACACGAGCATGTATAAAAGCATCCATCAACTTCAGAAATCCACCATATGGTCGCAATCGGGTCCTTGATCCCATTAAACTATGGGGGTTTCATGATGTTGAACTCCCGATACTTTATCGAATCACCCCCATGCGGTCTCGTGGGAGCAACGACTGCGGTGGCTGCGACAGCAGCAGCCTTAGTGACGGTAGCGCAGCGCTCGTTAAACAGCTCAATCATCGCGGTCTTGATATACCCAAAAACCTTTATAATAGCCTCCCCGACCGTCGTGACCACCTCTATGACAATGATCCTACAGATCTCATCATCACCGAACCTTAGGTAACCACCATAGTGAAATAGATAAAGAAAAAGGTCAAAACCAGGCTAAAGAATACACATACACTACACACCCCAAGTAGTTCCTCAGTAACCTCGATATTCTTTCTAAATCACATATGGATCATGTGCTTTCAGTAGTACAGGCCCATACTACCTTCCACACCTATATGTAGTTGACTCGGACTTCCTCTCAAGGTCCTGAGTCACAAAATCACTCTGCTCTCAGTGCAGCGACACACGTACACCTATGTACTCAAAGGAGCTACATCTAAACTCCTAATTACTTATCATAGGTTCCTCCTCAGCCATATCTCCGCTCCATAAGAAGTCTTTTCTAATCTCGCCAATGGCTCTGCGTATACCAATCGTACATAACCGAGACTCGATAGACAGTTGAATAAATATTTCCACCCCAAATCCACAACCACACAAGGAACAGGAAGTAAGGTTAAATCAGGCATCCTAAGGCTATAAAATCCTAATTATGTACAACCATATAGTATACACAAAGCAATTAGCAATCTTAGTTTCAAGCCTGTCATGGCATTCACAAGTAATCTCCTAAGCTATAAGGCATCATAAAATTAGGAAACTCTATCCTGTAATTCCTAATGGATCATTAGCCTACTGACTAGCATGAATTCCTATCAACTCAAGTAACAGCAACTTTACTATATCATATAACACAGATATGGATATTTTGGGAGATCACTTCCTCGAGCTCCGACTGACTGTACCTATCGCTCCCTCCTTTATTTTTCTTTGAAATTCATTCTTTTATAAAAAGTATTTTATAACACTTTTAGATCCTTAGTTTGAGTTTGGAATCCCATGAGTGTTCATCTAAATCCCCCAAACTAGAGCTCTAATACCATATTGTAACATCCAAATCCCCAAACCAAGTCGATAAAATCCAAGTGTATCAAATATAATCATCTCAAATTAGAGTATCAAACATGCGAAATCATAAAAGTTACAGGCTGGAGTGTACAGTCAATCCTCTGCCTTCCCGCGATCATCTAAAGAACCTGAACCACATTAAATCCACAACTGTAAGCACAAAGCTTAGTGAGTTTCCCAAAATATCAAATACAACGTAAAATAATAAAAAACTATGGGTTCTCAACAACCTTAGGGATTATCATCAATCCCGATGTGCTAACAGCACGCCTTGTGGATTAACAGCACACCCCATGGGTTATTAGCAACCCTGGGGGACTATCAGCAGGCTCGTAGACTCACAACAGTCCAAGAGTTATCATCAACTCAACTTCACATATAACAGCAATCAACAAATAGGACCAAACTATTCATCATCTATATACTAGCACATAGGTAAATATAGTGAGAAAACTTACCTCTCAGATAGCAGCTAAACACAATAGCTCTCACACAATGAAGACCGGTCCTACAAGGAACCTAACAGTAATAAAGAGTACCCTCTCAGTCTACACCCTAAAACCCTTAAATTGACCAAAAGTCAACCAAGGTCACAGTAAACGGTAAAAGTCAACCTCAACATGTCTCCACATTGTGGCCACTCGTAGGCCATGTTGTGGGTGCTACACAACAATACATACAGCAATCCCCCAGCCGCCAGGTTATGGCAACCAGAATGCCACGTCGTGGGGACACTGTTTTCACAGCGTAATGTATTCAGATCTCAATCGGTTAATCTACTCCTTCCAACCTTCTAGAAGGCTTCTTAAGGTCTAATGCATAACAAAGATTGATGTTTTTCAGTGATGCATGTCAAATTCAAGTCTAGAGATCTAACTTAGGTCAAATGGGGAAATAACACCACAATCCCATGCATGAAGCTCAAATATACCAACAATCCCCAGATCTGAGACATATGTATACTAAGGGACATCAATAACCCATAAAGTGATGGGTTTTACATGTAATAACGCGTAATAATCATTAAACTCTTAAGGGTACATGCAACCTATTAGATCTATGTCATAACACTATTGTAGCAACATAATATTGAACAACAAGAACCCTAACCCTATGTAAAATCAAAATCTACAAAGTAGGATTACATAAATTTTATTTCTAGTAGTAAACAAATCACTTTAATCCCTAGTAGTTGATGGTCTTTAAAATCTTAGCACCAATAGGATGATGTCTCTAATGGCTCACACCTAAAACCCTACAATGAAGAGGAGAGATGGGAAGGAATAAAAATTTCATTTATATGCCTCTAGGAAAGAGTATCCACGAAATTTGATGCCGAAGGATCCTATTTATAGTTTAGGTGACTTAGGGAAAAATCAAGATTTGAATTAATTAAATAATGAATTTAATCTCAATTCAAATCCTTTCCTTATCATCATCCATGAGGCTTCTCGAAACCCTAGAAGGGCTCCCAAAACCGTCCATGCTTGGATGGTTCTGGAATTGCCTCTTTTGTTCAAGTATTGAAAAATTAAAATTCACCAATTGCACCTTTAATTAATTCTAATTAATTCCAGATTAATTTTGATTAATAATTAATCAATTCTAATTGATTTCTTATTAATTTTTTAAATAATACATCAATTATTTAACTATTGATGTCATGTTACTTTATTAATTTCATAACACATTAACAGATCAATTATCCATTTTCATTTAATATATTAATCACATAATATATCAACAAATCATTTCTCTCGTTCTCTCTCTCCTAATATCATTTCTTGCTATTTTTGGTTATGAGGTCAACCTAAAAAGGATTATGCTTTTATTTGCAAGTTTATACCAATTTAGTTATGTAACACTCAGTTTCTAGATCAGATCGATTTAGGGCTTCAAGGAGTCAAAGGCTTTGTTTTTGGGTAAAACCAAGGCTCACGACGTGACCATAGAGAGGTCACGGCATGATTAGTGATCAAATGAAATTTTGATTTAAACTAACCTCACGAGATGAGCAATAGGAGCTCACGACGTAAGATGCACTGCAGCCCAAGCCAATGATCTTTTAGGGTTTTCTCCATATTTAAACCCCATAAACTTCATTTTAGGGTTCCTAAACAGCCTCCTTCATCCCTAAGCTCAATAAAACCCTAACCCTAGCCTCTCCTTGTGATTCTTGAGCTTTTGGTGGAGTTTTGGTGGTTTGAAGAAGAAGATATCACCAATGAAACATAAATTTACCTTGGAAGTTTTGTTTGTAACCTCTAGCAACACCTCTGGAGTTTTGGTGGTTTGAGTAACCAAGATCCAATATTTTTTTTCCTTGTTGCTAGATCTAAGGTTTTATGAATGTTTATCCATGGATTTAAGAGTTAGAGTGTTGGGACTCCCATAAAGTTAGCAACTTTATGGGTCCTTAGGGTCCCATGGTGATTATATGTTATGGATCTGAAGTTTGAATGATGTTTGAGTTCATGCTTGAGTTATGATCTCCTTTTTCTTCATGAATGCCCTAGTTTGAGCTCAAGTCTTGTATTAGACATACAATACCTTAAAGCATAAATTTTTATGATCCTTGGAGTGTTCGGAAACCTCATGGAAAATATGGATTGGTGGCTTAATGGATTAAGAAGTTTTTAGATCAAAATGGAATTTAAACTGACCTCACAATGTGAGGATATGCCTGTCAGGTCATGAGGATTATTAGACCAGTCTATTTTTTCCTATAGTGGATCATGACGTGAGCCATAGATGGTCACGTCATGAGGGGCTGTTGATTGTTGACTTTCGTCGACCCTTGACCGTTGACTTTTTGACCAGTTTGACTTTAGGTCAAACTTGAAGGATTTGGGTTGTTGATTAAGATTCTTCCATGTTTTGGTGTTAGAGGGCTCTCAGGAGCAAGCAATGTAGAAAGGGAGCGCATCGCAATGTTTTTGGGTTCTTCGATTGAGGTAAGTTTTCCTCACTGTACCTGTGGGTCGATGGCACCAATGTCGGCCCACTAGTTTTGGTTATCATTTATTAGAATGATGCCCTAGGGTTGTATGTAGCCATGTAGTATAGACTGAGGACTCTTGATCTAGGATTTATTGCATGTTCCTTGTTTGGTTTTGGCTCTGGAATAGGATCATCTGACCGGGTGTCTATCTGACCTCTGGATACATATGGTTATAGGTTCTTTGCTGAGTTGGTTGTGTATCCTTGTGTATAGGATGTTTCTACTATGCAGTGATCTGCTAGATATATATATATATATATATATATATATATATATATATATATATATATATATATATATATATATATATATATATATATATATATATATATATATACCTTGGCATGGTAGGGTGCATCAGTAGTGGTATGATGGTTAGAGTACCAGTAGGCTGGTTATCGTCTAGTGGAGTGCCCTAGGGGTTGTATGTATTCATTTAGGATAGCATGAGAACTCTTGATCTAGGTTTTCTTTGTTGTTCCTTGTTTGGTTGTGGATATAGAGTAGGATCATTTATTCGGGTGGCCATCTCACCTCTTTATGCTTACGCATTCCATGGAGGTTAGCTGATAGCAGAGCGGTGTACTCTGAAAGATCTAGTAGGTAGCAGTGAGTTGTATGATTGATAATTGCATGTATTATGTGCCTAATTGATCTTTAATTGTTTATATGTCGATATATGGTAGTAGATGGGGTTGAGGCGGTCCTGTTGGGTGTTGTATGCCAAGATATCATGTGCGGGCCGGCTATACGCTGTAGGCATGGAGGCGCGGGAAGAGCGGTTGGGTTGAGGCGTTTGGACAACAAACTCAGGGTATTCCAATCCGATGACTGATTGGACCCGTTGCATGTATGAAATCCAACCGGGAGGTTATGGTCCGGGGTAATCCAGCTAGGAGGTTGTGGACCCAGCATGTAATACGTGTATTTGTTTGGTTGTATGTGGTATTTTTTGGAAACTCGCTAAGCTTTGTGCTTACCTACTTGTTTATGTTTCAGGTTCTATCGGTGATCATGGGAAGGCGAAGGCGAGACTGTACACATGCATCAGCAGCATTGAGGATTATGCGTTATTTATATTACTCTGAATTTCGATAAATGTAATTCGGAATAAATGGTTTTCGTAAAATGGATTTATAATTTGGAAGTTTTGCTTTAATAAAAATGAAAATTTTTGGTTGTGAAAATGATACGTTACAAGTTGGTATCGAATCCATGGTTTGAACGAATTGGAGGAACACTTGTCTGAATCCAGACTCAAACTAGGATTCGAGAATTTTCACAAAACGTTTTTGAAAAAGAATTTATAATAAAAGGGTTGGGATGGGGACATGTGTTCGGTCTCTTGTCATGTTCTTGTTTGATTGTTGGCTTGGGATCGGGAACGTGGTCCTTGACTTAACTTTGGTTTTACAGGAAGATGTGGTGTGTATAGTCAGCCAGAGCCGGAACAAGAGAGTGGTTCATAAAATACCTATACTTGTTATTTGTGTTGAATTTGAGTTTTCTAATATGTGAATTGTTAGAAAAGCATGTTAGAGGATAAGCTAAGTTCTTTTAGGATTTATTGGATAGAAGTTCCTGATTTCAATGATGTCTTATGATATAGGGAATTGATTGCTATATGTTATTTGATTGTGTGATTGCTACGTGTATGTTGATTATTCGACAATATATCTAACCTCGTATTGTGTACAACAAGCATGCACAAAAGCAATCAATAGTGCGGGAGCAAAGATAATCCTAGGAAGATTGCCTAGGAAGTTAGTTGTAGCTCGTAGGAGAAGTAGGCATTAGCACACCTAGGAGTGGTCTAGTGTAGTTACTTAGGACCTTGGGATGAATTTTGAATCGACCACGAATAGGTGTGGAAGGTAGTATGGGCTCGTCTTACTGAAAGTACAGGATCTGTATGAGATTCAGGAGGAACTTCGAGGCTACTAAGGAATTAATAGGAGGGCGGCCTGGTGTGTTGAGCATTGTGTTTTGATATTTGATCTTTCTGTGGTATATTTTTAGTATGACGACTATTGGAGGCTCAGGATCAGATGATGGTGGCACTGTGAGAGTAGGCCTCGATGAGGAGGAGATTCGCAGGATCACTGATGTCGAAGTGGCCTTTACGATCAGGTAGGAGATTTCGGAGTTGTTTAGTGTGACAACCCGGAAATTTTTTTTGATTTTAAAGCCCAGTTAATCAACTCAACTGAGTGTCAAACTCATTGGTAATGAGTTCTAGCTCGGTAAAAGGTCATTCTAAGGAGTTTTAAGCCTAATACACTTAAGGAATAAGTGTTAGAAATTACCTGCTAGAACCACAGTGTAGCAAATCAAACCAAAACCTCATCTAAATGAGTTCACGGCCACAAGACCATGAGTTTACGGCCGTAAACTCAAGTGCATATATATGATACTTGGCCATTTCTAGTCATTTCTTCCTTCCTTGGCCGATTTTCCTTCAAATCCTCTCAAGTATCATCAAGACTTTCTTCCTAGATCTTCATTTATGTAAGTGTTCTTTCTCTAGTTTGTTGTTAATCCTTCTTAACTAGCTTCATCCTCATGATTCATCCATGGAAATCATGTTTTCTTAGATCTTCAAGAAACACCAAGAACACACACTAGTGTTCTTGGCCAAAACCGACCATTTCAAGCTTCTAGATCGTAAGTACTCTTCCCTACACTTCATATCTACTAGGAAGCCTTGAATCAGACCCTTGAAACATGCATTTCCCAAGAACATCTTGAGTTTACGGCCCAAGATCTCCCTTGGCCGTAAACTCAATGTTGAAGCATGTATGGACCATAAACCCTATAATATGCAAAGCTAGTGACCCAGAACCCTTCCTTGATGATTGTAGGACCTTAAACCACACTCACTTCATAATGTCCATGAGTTTACGGCCGTAAGCTCCTTGCTTGGCCGTAAACTCATCAAGAGCCTCATTTGGGTTGGTCTTTCTCATACTTGTGTAGAGCAAAAGTCCCTAAAGCTTCCCTAGCTTTCAAACCAACACTTAGCCATGTTTGACCATGAGTTTACGGCCGTAAACTCCCTTGGGCCGTAAACTCATGGTAGTAATCTCATGTTAGTGTCATTTCACTTTCCTTTGTTGAATCACATGTGATTCCAACACTTGGTTAAAGTGTTACCTAGTCCCAGAAGGTGTTCCCTTTCATATAGTTGTTTGTAAACACTATATTTATGTCAATGTGTGTCCTTATATGTCATTTAGGACCTATTGTGTCTCGGGACTTCATTCGTGGAACTTCTCATCCTTACACGCATACCCGTTTGAATCACCTACATCAGGTGAGTTCATACCCCGTAATGAATCTTTTAACTGTTTTAACTGTTTTAAGGGGGGGAATACAAGTTAAACACAATGATAATTGTGTAAATGTTTGTTATAAACATCTTTCAAAATGTTACTTATGTCATTTATAAGTTGTCAAAACATTTCAAAAACTCTTTTAAAGTTATGTTACTTTATAGTTATACAAAACTCCGTTTTTAAAGTACAAACAGAACTTAGTAGATGAACGAGTCTTTTCAGTAACAGTCCAAGTAGAACATTAGTAAAATATAATAGGTATAGTTTAGGAGAATGCTATTCATTACTTCTAGTACAATGAAGCACACAAAGAGTCAGTTCTTACATGAGTCAAACACACAGTGAAGAGAAATAAACAATACCATACAGAACATATAGTGAAGAGAAACAAACAATACCATACAAAGAGAACACACAATTTCGAGAAACAAACATAACGTACAATATACAGTACAAAACAAACAAGTTAGGTTGCTATAGCATGAGAACACACACACAGGATCTAACTATACCAATTGATCACTAACTCATTGTTTTAAACAAAAGGTGATAGTTATATTGGGTATACATGATCATATAACAAATGTGAATTGCACGGCTTGCAATAATTTGCAGAGGTCGCGTTTGGTTCCCTTAATCTCTTGACAGGGAGAGCGTTTAGTAGGGGTTCTAGCCTTCACATTATGACCGTAATAAAACAAGCATGTTTTTAGGTCATCAGTACATCCGCATGTCATTATAAATGACAACCGTGTACTTACATTTCCCATTACTTTCATAAAGTGACAGTACCACTTGAAAGTCAAACTCAAACTATTTTTGAGTTAAGATAGTTACAAACTAGGGAAAACATACATTTTTACAAACGGCAAACAGAACAGTCGAGTCTAGCACATAACAATAGATGCCTTGGTAGAAGGCTACGTATAACAGAAGATGCCTTGGTAGAAGGCTACGTTTAAAAGAAAGGACCATAATGCTAGTCTTATGATTCCGTAATGTATACATCACAGGATATATATATACCAATAGGGTCCGACAGGTAATAGGATGTGTGCTCTCCGCTTCACTTCCTGTTCCTTGCTTGGTTGTAGGCTTGGAACGAATTCGCCCAATCTATTTTCTATTCGATTCTATATATATGTATGCTCAGTATACATTAAGTCATCATAAGGGTACCAGGTATGGGTCAGGTTATAGGACACAGAGTCAAAGCACAGTTTTTCTAGTACAAAACATACTTTCCAAAATCAGTACTTTTGGTATACAAAACTAGAAACTTCCCAAAAAAGGGTTTAATCCATTTTATTAAACCAGTACAATTTAAAGGACCTTAGGTGAGTAACTCTATAATACCTTAGTTTATACATCATGTTTATATATAAAACTAATACCCAATAGGTAGTTGGATGTGTGCTTTCCGCCTTACTTCCTGTTCCTCATTTGGTTGTGGGCTTAGGGCAGATTCACTCAATTAACTTTCTATCCGATATTAGATTATATATAGCAGTATAAACTAAGATATTATAAAAGTAGTCACTGTGGTCACCATTTTATTATAAGAAATATGGGTTTTCTTAAAGAACTTTTCATTAGATATAAAGGAATCATTACAATTAACTCCATGAGTAACAAGTGATTACACCAGGGTTATATATGACGATGATCTAACAACCAATGGGATGTGTGCTATCCGCCTTAGTTTCTGTTCCTCGTTTGGTTGTGAGCTTAGGGCAGATGCGCACAATCGATTGTTTGTTTACTCTGAGTCTTATATAACTTGTACCCACTTAGTACCCATAGAAAGGGTTGTAGTGACATTTTACTTAAACTTCCATCAAAGTAGGAAATATAGGATTTTCTAGAGGAACAGGCGAACTTTTCAAAACAGAACTTACAACTTACAACATTTTACAACTACATGTTACAACTGCATTTTCAACACCATTTTACATCTACATTTTCCACAACATTTTACAACTTACTTACATCACTAAACTCTTATGAACTCACCAGCTTAATTGCTGATCAACTCTTTCAAATAACTTGTATTCTCAGGAGTCTATTAGACAGGTGCTCGTGCTGGGAATTCAGAAGATGGAGCATTATAGCTTCAAGTCTTGTTTTGTTATTTGTTTATGAATTCTATGTTTTGTGAACACACACATTGTAAACACTTTCTTTCAAAATGAAATGGTTGTTCATTACTTGCTTACCATATACATATCTTGTGATACTAAACATGACGTCCTCCACCCCTGAACGATTCCGTCGTTCCGGTTTTGGGGTGTGACATTTAGGTTGGTTAATACCAAGTTGATCGAGGAGTTTGATCGGCGCTATCTCGTTGTCATGCAGGTAGCTGCTGCCACAACCACAGCAGCCGCCGCCATTGCACGATCTTAGAGAGGCGGAGCGATACAGTACCGAGAGTTCAGTTATACGAAGCACCCAGAGTTCAGAGGCGACACGGAGCCGATAATCGCTTTGAGATGGAATTATGATATAGAGGGATGTTTCTTCATGTGTTCGTGTCCCGATGACCAGAAGGTGAAATTTTCGCTTAATCTTCTTCATTGGGGTGCGAAGGAATGGTGGGAGTTGGTGACTCAGGGCTTTTCATAGGCCGAGCGAGCTGTAATGACTTGAGAGCAGTTTTTGGATATGTTTCGCGCTGAGTATGTTCATCTTGTGGAGCGAGAGTGACTGGAATACGAGTACCTGTCGCTTAAACAGACAACGGAGTTGGTGGTGGAGATCATCAAGATGTTTATGGAGAGATCTCTTTTATTCCTAGAGTATACCGCTTTAGAGTAGGCGCAAATGCCGCGATACTTGAGTATGCTCAACACGTAGATTCGAGAGTTTTTATCTACTCCGCACTATCATACCTTGACCAAGTTGAAATCAAGCTCCAAGAGGAGGGAGATTGAGTTGGAAATTCAGCAGTAGGAGGAAGGGACAGTTTCAGGACAATGTCAGCCAGCGGCTAAGCGGTTCAAGTCCGTCGACCCGGGTTCATGATCAGCTAAGAGGATGAGATCCGAGTGTGGCAAGTGTGGAAAGTTTCATGATGTGAGGTGTCGATCTTTTGTGTGTCGCAGGTGTGGCGAGGAGGGTCATTTTGGAAGAGATTGCAGGCGAAGTACACGAGTTTGCTTCCATAGTAGCCAGGAGGGATACATCAGAGCTTGTTGTCCCTTTCTCATTTTTTGTGAGGTGTTGAACCCTACACCCCTAGCTTGGCAGCTTCCTGCCGGTCTTTGTGGGACGGCCAGATCCCCAGAGACCGAGGTTTGAGTTATCAGTTCTTTTATTTAGTCGATTGTTGCAGTGTTGGTATTCATCTATAATTTTTGCTTATGTTTCGAAGCTCAAATTGTAATTTTGGATGATCAAATGATTGGAATTATCTTATCTAGCTCTATTTTATATTGATTTCTTATTATGAATGGATTAATTATCATTCCTCTCGGTTTCATGCGTGTTGAAATTTGTGAATGTTGGTTTGGGTATCGAAGGATTGTGAAGTTGTCAGATTCTAGCATATTTAAAGTGGTGGAGAGTGAAAGTTCGCAGCCGGAAGATCTTATATCGAGGTTCAGTTCTCAGTCGGATTTCTCTAAGTTCAAGACTTCCACGCAATTTCTTAATCTTAATTTCACATCAAGATCATCGTCGGTTGTTGGATTTTACGTCTGAATCATCTTAGTTTAGTGGTGATAGAAATTTGTAAGGCGTCCTTGTGTTTTAGACTCTAGGGTGTTAGGAGCCTAGGTTGAGGAATATGATGAGGGCTTCCTTGTCTGTTCTTGTTTGATTAGGACTTGGAAGTCTGAGTCACAGTCCAAAGACCTGGTGTGGCTAGTTAAGTTTTGTCAGTTCAGCGTGTGATGTGTTGCGGGTTTAGTTGTTGGTTAACAGGTTGGGAGTAAGCCCGATTGTAGTTGTTGGTTAGCAGGCCAGGAGTAAGCACGATTGCAGGTGTTGGTTAGCAGGTCGGCGGTAAGCCCGAGTGCAGTTGTTGGTTAGCAAGTCGGGGGTAAGCCTGAGCGCAGTTCTTGGTTAGCAGGTCGGGGGTAAGCACGAGGGCATTTATTGGTTAGTAGTTCCCGGGTAAGCGTGAGTACAGTGGTTGGTTAGTGGATCAGGGGTAAGCTGAGTAATCTAGTAAGGTATCACATCTCTGCGTGGACACGAACTGTCTGATGTCCGTCTTGAGCATACTCAGATAACGAGTCATCTGAGCCTGCTTGGATACAAACTCCGAGAAAAACATCGCCCTCTCAGTAAACATGCGGGTGATCTCTATCACCGACTCCGAATCCTGTCGCAGATCCAAAAACTCCAGCGCCAGTCTCTCCCGCTCAACACGCGGGATGTAGCGGGTACGGAACATATCCCAAAATCGATCCCAAGTAACCGCAGCTCGCTGCTCATCCGAATATGATCCAGTCATCAATCTCCACCAGTCCTTTGCTCCGGACCTCAACAGGTTCAGAGCATACCTGACCTTCTGGTCAGCAGGGCATGAATATGTGAAGAAACACCCCACCACGTTAGACAGCCACCTCATGGCTTTGATGGGGTGCTGATTCCTATCAAAAGTAGGGGGTTTTGTGTTGTTGAAGTCCCGATAGTGAAAAACCCGTCCGGCTCCTAACCCTGTCGCCGATACAGCTGATGTGGCTGTTGCGGCAGCCGCCTCAGTGAGGGCTGCATAGCGATCATCGAAATACTCCACCATAGCGGTCTTGATAGACCCAACATCTCCAACAACTAAGCTCGGAACATAGTAGCAACTTCATCATGTAGGATCTCCCGGATCCTATCATCCATCTCATCTGGCCTCATCTGGCCAATAGTCTCGGGCGCTGTCGGCGCCTCCTATCCGCCCTCTCCTGATCCTGACCCGGATCCAGTCACGAATCGTCGTGTAACCACCATGCTGAAAACATACCGAAAAGATATAAGATATTCCACCTAGCAATCCAAGAACCAACTCCCAACCAAAACCCTAGGGGTTGTGACTTCCTTGATACACGTATGGGTCCTGTGCTTTCAGTAGTACGGGCCCATACTACCTTCCATACCTACCCATATTTCTCTCAAGTATCACCACAAAACCCTAACCATATACATAAACATAGAGAGCACTTAATCCTCACACCTAGAAGAAGGATAGATATCTCATAACCGGCGGACTCATCCAAATAACCCATCCATCCATGAAACTTCCACCAACCCTGCAGCACTAGTGCATGCTAGTCATACATCACGTTGGAGCCTATAGAATTTTGAATACCTGGTCTTACCCTAAGCCCTTCATCAGACAAGAACAGGAAATAAGGCTAAACCAAACATTCTCAGGCTATAAGATCTTAATTATGTACAGCCGTGATGCATACACTAAGCAACTACAGTAATGATGTCAATTTCATATAAGGAAATCCCTAGGCTATCAGGCATCATACAATCAGAAAATTCCTGAAGATCCCTAGCCTAGTACTAGCATGCTGTTCTAACATATCACATAATCAAATAGCTGTATGGTATGTTGGGGTCTACTTACTGGCTCCGACTGATCGTACACTCTGCATCCTCCTTTTCTTATTTTGAAAACCATTTAAAAATCATTTTTAAAAATATTCTCCTTAGTTTGAGACTAGATTCACACGAGTGTTCCTCCAATTCACTCAAACCAAGGCTCTGATACCAACTTGTAACATCCATAAAAATCATGCCAATTGAAAACTTTTTCAAACATTTAAAACCATTAGTTATTACAAAAAGGTTTTCAAGATAGTATCATATCAGAGTATCCCAGAAATCCAAATCATAAAAAGTGAGGATGTGTACGGTCACGCCTTCGCCTTCCTGCCGTCATCCGTTGTACCTGAAACAATAATCGATAAATGTAATCTTGAAGGCTTAGTGAGTTACCCCCACTATAGCCATACACACAACAATACTCATATAATAACAAACAACATACTATGGGTCCAATCGACCATCGGGTTGGAATAACCTAGGCCCTCAAACATCGGGTTAGAATGCCCACATACTACGAGTCCAATCATCCATCGGGATGGAATACTCTCGGCTCACAACCATCGGGTTGGAATGCCCACATACAAACAGATAGACCAAACTAAAGGTCACTAAGCATAACCATCCTATCTACCAGGATATCGATCTAATCTATCATAACAACAACAATCCGAGTAATAATTCAAAGGGTCGGCCTTAGTGCCTTAGACCCTTGGATATAATGAGGATAACTCACCGTGCAATGCCGACTGTAGTGATAAAATCCAACTCCCGAATCACGGTCACAAACTCGACCACCTACAATCTCCATAGGACCAAGTCCATCAGAATCCCAAATTACCAAAATACCTTGAAAAGTCCAACTAGTCAACCCTGGTCAAAGTCCAAGTCAACAGTCAAGGTCAACAATCCATGTTGACCCAACTCGTCGAGTCCAACTACTGACTCGTCGAGTTCCTCTAAAACTCAGAAAACCGCAAAAACCCTGAGTCAACTCACTGAGTTTCCCACCAACTCGTCAAGTCCATGCGTGTCTAAATGTCGGGAAGAAGCCTAACTGACTCGTCGAGTCTTCTTACTGACTCATCGAGTCCATGTAAAGCCAATATGGGCAATTCTTCAACCGAATCATCGAGTTGACCATGCAACTCGTCGAGTCCCTTAAGTCCACCACTCATTTAGACGATTTTAAGCTGCTCCAAAGCTCCAAACAGTAGATCTAAGCTCCTAGGGTGTTGTTATCACGTAAAGTTGCTAACTTTACGTGCATGCAAGGTTCTATGAAGCTAAAACACTCATAACTAACATTAGGTGCACGCAAGCTTGAGGCTTTATGTCCATAAGTCCCTGGGAAGTCAAGATCTAAAACTATGCCCTTATGACAAGCTCAAATCCGAATGTGACCCCATCATGCCCTAGAAATGACCATTTCTTTTACCAAAAAGGGGGATCTAAGCAATGAAATGTAAAGGTGGTAGCTTTATACCTCAATCTTGTTGTCACAACACTGGAAAGGCTGGATCTACAAGCTCTTCCTTGTTCCAAGCTCTTAACTCTTCAAGAAATGCTCTAATACACTCTCTTTTGGTCTCACACACTCAAGAATAGAGGCTAGCTAGCTAGTAGGGTTTCTCTGGATGGGAAGGTGACAAGGGAGGATGAGGAGGAAAGTTAAGGACCTTTAAATAGGATGCAAACCCTAAAAATTAGGGTTTTCACTTTCCAGCACCTACTCGTCGATTCGGGTCCTCCAACTCGTCGAGTAGGGTCTAAAACCCACGCGACTGATTTGGTCACTACTCGACGAGTTGTCCTATCAACTCGTCGATTCGCCCTTGAAACAAGACTCTTGAAGCTTTAAAATTATATCGGGAAATCAGGATGTTACAACTCTCCCCCCACTTAAACTAGACTTCGTCCTCGAAGCCTGCTGCAGTGCACAAATTCGGATAATGCCCTCACATTGCAGCCTCCGGCTTCCCAGTCAACTCAAATCCCTCCAGGAGCTACTACTGTACCTTTGCCAAGGTAACTCTTCTCTGTGCGGGACTCCTACTTTTCCTTTCCAAGATGACCACCTGTCTCTCAACTTAATTTCGGCATGCATCAACATGAGTATCACCCAATGATACCACAACATTCCCGTTCTACACGCATTTTCGCAACTTGCGAACGATGAAAATCACCATAATCCAGCTAAGCTCCTCCAAAAGACCTAATCTATCAGCCACTTTTCCATTCCTGACAATAATCCTGACGACTCGAAGAATTGGGACTCATCATCCCCATTCCTTCATGAAGCGAATCCTCTTATGCTGACAGGATATTGCATCATTCAGCTCCCGAAACAACTAACATGAACAACCAGCTAACAAGTACGAACACTCATACCTGGCCCAATCAGCCTCTGGCAGGAATACCAGGCATGCCTACGACGAGTCCAGTCATCCTTAGGATGGAATACCCTCGTATCACACACATGTTTGGCCCAATCAACCCTCGGGTTGGAATACCAAACATGTCAGGTCCAATCAATCATAGGGTCCGGTTATCCTCAGGATGGAATACCCTAGATTGGAATACCTCTATGAACATAACTCAGGTCTACTCATAACTTGAGATCCAAGGATCTATCCTTGTGTCTCATCCACAATCCTCTGATTCGTTACAACCGAGCACAACCCACCCGAATCTCAACAATACATCTATTTCGAACGTGCTCCAATAAGAGTCATAACCATCACAATCTTCATGCCCATAGCCTATGACTGGAATACCCTTACATGGTCCTCACCCTAGGTCTGGATTGCTTCTGAGCCCACATTGTAAGTCTAGTATGCCCCTCTCAGACCCACAGCTCATGACTGTAATGCTTCTGATAACCTATCGACACTGTTGTCGTCACTTCAGTTGCCCAACACTCCGTCCTGGAGATACTCGCCTCCTCCATTTCCCAGGAAGGCCTAATCCATGTCCTTCACAACATCAACAAGTGTCATAGTACTGAAATGTGACAACCCGAAATTTCTATCTTGTAAAGTAAATCAATTCAATAAAAAGTTAGACTTGTTTCTGTTATCTTTTAGTATTGTTAAGGGTCTGTTTGAGAGTTCTAAGCCTAGTACACGCAAGGTTTGTGTGCTAGGAAGTGTTAGATTGAGTTCTTTGAGTTACAATTGAGTCAGAAACTCCATCAAAAGGAGTTCACGGCCACATCTAGGCTCATGGTCGTGAACAACTCCCCTATATATATATATATATATATATATATATATATATATATGAAATTTTCTCATTGTATTCACTTTTTCAACTCCTTCAACTCTAGCCGTGAACACACCCCATTCTCTCTCAACTTCTTCAACCGTGAACACTACTCAAATCTACCAAAACGTAAGTATCTCTTCCAGCAACTTGTTGTCCATTAAAGCACTTGATTCCACCCATGAAACAAGCACCAAATTGAAAGATCTTCAAGAGTGCACGACCGTGAACCCTTCATTGGGCTGTGAACCCTTCATAAGATCATGATGTGGCTGTGAACCCTGCTTCCATGGCTGTGAACCCTTCAAAAGAACAAAGTTGGGACTTGAACACATCCTTGTGTGTCCGTGAACTCCCTTCAATCAATCATATGTGATTGTAACACTTCATTGCAAGTGTTTCCTAGTGCCTAAGGTTGTTTCCCTTACATGATTAGTTGGTATATACACTAATTGTATACATATATGTGTCATTATATGCTTAATAGGATCTGTTTGTGCTCGAGACTTCACGTGGCACACTTAGCATCCTATATCGATCTTTCATTCGAATCACTCACTACAGGTGAGTTCATCCCTACAACTATACTTTTAAATGCTTTTAAATGACTTTAGGGGGGGATACAAGTATAACACAATGAAATTGTGTTAATCAGTTACATGTGAAAACAACATTCAAAAGGATTTCTTATACTCAAACATGTTGAAAACTCTTTTGAAGCTTTTATAAACTTCTTTTATATCAAATCATATCCGTCTATCTATTTACGTATAAGTATGCTTTAACAGACTTAGGACTATTGGTAGATACCTGCAATCTTGTTCCTTGTTTGGTTGTGGGCTCGGGGTAGGATCACTAGTCCGAATGTCGGTTAAATCATAGTTATACTTATTAAATACATATGTGGATATTAAACTCATTTTTAAGGATTATACTTAACTTACTTTCTTGGTGAGTAATTGAGTCTTTTCTATACATCAGTATCACTCAAAAAATCATACTAGTAACTATAATATGTATAGTTTAGAGGATTACTACTTACTATTTCTAGAACAAAGAAACTTACATGAGTCAGTTCAAGCATACTATAACTAGAATAGGAAGGAACATACTATAACAAGAACAGAAAAGAACATACTATAACTAGAACAGGAAGGAACATATTATAAACAGAAAGGAACATACTATAACTAGAACAAGAAGGAACATACATACTAATACAAGAACAATATAACATTAATGTGAGCCACTACTTCATGGCATGGAAATATACTGATGTGTCACGTTTTGTAACTAAAGTCTACTGGAGAGAGACCGTGAGTTTGTGTATAGATCAATACGAGATTGACCATCCTACACCTTGCTGCTAGCTATAGTGGGACCTGCAGGTCTACGGGTGACGAATGTCATACCATTTCGACGTCTTTGATCGTCGTGTTTTATACTAGTCAATCAAGCATGGTTATAACCTCATCACATTTTACCTTAATTAAACAAATTGGTTTTAAGGTAGTTAGTACATCTGTAGTTACTTTATACAATACTACTGTACATCTTCATTTTTTCCATTACATTCATATAGTGACATTCTCACATAAAAGGTAATGTAAACTATTTTCTAGTAATGATAGTCATAAACTTGGGAAAACATTCATTTTTACAAAAGAACAAACATACAAAACAGTCGGGTCTTGGTAGAAGACTACTTTCCATTTTAGTAGAAAATATAGGATTTTCTAGGAGGTATACAAACATTTACATCAAAAACACTTACAAACATTTTCATAAAACTAATGCAAACAATTGACACAAAAATACTTATGAACTCACCATCTTTAATGCTGATCTACTCTTTCAAAATAACTTGTATTCTCAGGTCACCAGTAGACAGGTACCGATGACCAGGTTTTGAGAAGACGGAGCATGTTCAAGACTCGTCTTTTATTTTGATTCTTATTTTGGTGTCTTTCAAACTTTACTCAGAACACACTTGTATTAAATTATATTATTAGTGCAATGGATGATGTTGTTGCTTGTTTTACTATTGTGCATTGTTATGATACTGAACATGACGTCCTCCGCCCCCGAACGTTTCCGCCGTTCTGGTTTGGGGTGTGACATATTGGTATCAGAGCTTTGTTTATAGTGAATTGAGTATATCAACCCATAAAAGACATACAACTATAAAAACAACGGGATTAAAACACTCTGACCAAGAGTTAATACTTTTAAAATAATAAAATATTTTAGTATAGTATTCATACATGCATTCATACTAGGATCAGTGTCATACTAGAACAGAACAAAACTATTGCGGTTGTTGAACAGCACAAGTAGGCTTGGGGACATATAATCAGATCTGGGAGTGATACAACCTGATCAACTATATCTTTTCGAGAAGTGATTAGCATGTGCCTAGGAATGGTTGTGGTGTTGCAGCAAGTCTAGAAACTTACCAACTCTACTACAATGAAAACTTTAGAACATGGCATAAACTTAAAATACTATAGGAGTATTTTGTGTTACTATAATTACTTGTGTGAAAACTAAAAGGTGTTTACTAGTAGGTCAATAGTTGTTGAGTGGATACGCTAAGGTTATATGTGACTAAGGTGTCATAGACTTAGAATCTGTGATCTTTTCTTTACTTCCTGTTCCTTGTTTGGTTGTGGACTTAGAGTTAGGGTCACTTATTCGAAGGTCTATTCTATCTTGGTTACATATGACTGGTATGCACTACGCAAATATTGGAGTAACTAGTAAGGATCATCCTATAATTATCTTAAGTAGTACGTCTATAATATGTTTCTTACACCCCTTTTCTCTCTTAGATAACATGGCTGGATTTCATCTCCTTGGCGACACGTACTTTCCCGATCAAGGGCACGCTGGATGGCTTGATGCAGAGCCCGAAGAAGAAAACCTGGGTGTCCCAGCAGAAGAAGACCTCGAGGAGAATTCTGATGAAGAGAACGAGGAGGATTTCCATGAAGACTCGGACTCAGAACCGGAGGTCTATAACCCACCCCAAGTTGCTGAAAATCCTAACCCTCGTCCGACTTTTCAAGGCCCGACACCTCTGTGGGCGGTGAACTTGGGCAGGTGGAGCCACGAGCAAGGACAACCACCTCCCTACAATGGCGACCGAAGCTTCTACAATCTCAATGAAGGAGGATCAGCAGATAGAGTCCTTCCTATCTTGGTGCGTCGAGTTGCTCGCAATGATGAGCAGGGAAGAACAAACTTCGACCAATTCATGGAGATCCGTGCAAACTCCGGAGTCAACACAGTTCGTCTACGTCATCTGACCGATGACCAGAACTTAGAAAGGACTCGCACTGATGCCCTGCAGGTAGAGCTTAATTCCTACAAATCTAAAGTTAGGGATCTTCGTCAACACCAGGTGGCACTGCAAAGGCGTGTATGGGAAACGGAACAACAGCTGGCTGAGGCTAGGGCTAAATCAAGTACCGACCAGAACAACCCCCCTCGCGAGTAGAGCCTACTTTACTCTCTCTTTTGGATATAAATTAGGTTTATGTATAGACTCTAATATAAATTTCCTGCTTATGTTAAGACCTTGAACTCTCAGTCGGTTAGGTCTTAGTGCTCTCAAAATTTTCTCAATTCTGGTGTTATGTAAGACCTACTCCAAGGTCATTTTTCCCGAACTGATTACATCTTTTAATACCAGTGATATTGACAGACATCTAATCTCATGGGAAATCTTTATCCAAATTATTTCATCCTTCTATTGTTAGATCTCCACTTCAATCATACTCTCATCTATTTGTTGGGCTATGGTGACTTAGTCCATGGATCACTCTCATTATTCTCACCATTTCATGCTTACAATTTCCTTCATCTTTGTGAACTTATAGCTACAAGATGCCTCCTCGTAGGTCAAACAGACGCACTACTCCAATAACTCCAAATCAACCACCACTACCTCCTCCACAATACGATCCAGCAGCTATCCAAGCTGCAGTGGTTGCGGATGTTACGGCAGCCCTAGCTTAATTCAATACTACCAGTACTAGCGGGAGTGGAACAGCTGTGCATTCCACTCAAGGTGATGCTCCCGTACGCTCTAGAGAGTGTTTGTATAAGGACTTTATCAACTGCAAACCCAAAGCCTTCAACGGCAGCGGTGGGATCATTTCTCTCTTGCAATGGTTCGAAAAGACTGAGTCGATCTTTGAGATCTGCTCCTGTCTGGAAGGGAGCAAAGTAAAATTTGTTGCCTGCACCTTCGCGGACAGAGCCCTGACATGGTGGAATAGCCATGTCAAGTCACTTACCTTGATAGTGGCTAATGCAATGGGCTAGGAAGCTCTTAAGGAGCTTATGATTGAGGAATACTGCCCGAGGGGCGAGGTTCAGAAACTTGAACAAGAACTATGGAGCCTAACCATGAAGGGCTCTGACATAGTTGCCTACACCGCCAGGTTCAGTGATCTGGTGGCTCTATGTCCAGGAATGGTCCCTACTGAGGGAAAGAAGGTCGAGAGGTACATTTGGGGGCTGGGGCCTCCATTTTAGGGGAATGTTCTAGCTTCAAACCCCACTACCTTCGACAGTGCCAAGCGATTGGCACAGCGGCTCATCGATCATGGAGTCCGCACACCGACAAAAACAACCCTTTCCATCCCAGAACCACCCAAAACCTCCGACAACAAACGGAAGTTTTGGGATAACAAGAAGAAGAACAACGCGGTGCAAAACTCTACCAAGAAGCAGCAGGTCGTGGCTATCCATGCCGCGATAGCACCTGTTGCCACTGCGCGGATGAAACAGTATGCTGGGAGCTTGCCAAAGCGCAACAAGTACAGCTTCCAGCACAACGGACCCTGCCGGGAAATGCATTGTGCAAACTGCAACAGGAAAGGGCACACTGCCTGTTTCTGCAAAGCTCCGGCTAGGCCAATCACCCAGGTCCCTGGTGCTAGAGTAGGCCAGGCCTGCTACAGGTGTGGTGATGTGGGACACTTCAAGAGGAACTGCTCGAAGGCAGGGAACGCTGGTGGAGTGGGAAGGGTTTTGGAAATAGGACACGAGGAAGCGGTGACAGACCCTACAGTGGTCACTGGTACCTTTCTCCTCGATAACTTTTATGCATGCATACTATTTGATAGTGGAGCGGAGAGGAGTTTCGTGAACCAAAAATTTGCATACTTACTTAAACAAAAACCACGAGCACTGAAAGAACCGTTCACTATAGAAATGGCTAACGGAAAGACTGAGCGCACTAGCTGTATATACATAGCGTGTACCCTAACTCTAGATAGCCATTCATTTCCAATCGACCTCATACTTATCTCAATTAAAAGTTTCGCCGTCATTATCGGCATAGATTGGTTGAGTCTTCATCGTGCCGACATCATGTGTTATAAGAAGGTCGTTCGTCTTAATCTACCATCTAGCGAAACCCTAGTTATCTACGGTGACAAACCAGGCACGAACCTTCATATCATCTCGAGCATACAAGCCCAGAAGTACTTACGAAAGGAATGTCATGCATTACTTGCTCATGTAGTCGATATGAGCCAAGAGACGGAAGACATAAAGAACATCCCAGAAGTACGCGACTTTCCCGACATCTTTCAAGAAGAACTACCAGGATTTCCACCACAACGTCAGGTCGAGTTCAGAATCGACTTAGTTCCAGGGGCTACCCTAGTAGCCAAATCGCCTTATCGACTAGCACCAGCCGAGATGTAGGAGCTATCCGGTCAACTGAACGAACTGCTCAGCAAGGGCTTTATTAGACCAAGCTTCTCACCCTAGGGAGCACCGGTCTTGTTTGTAAAGAAGAAAGACGGATCGTCCCGTATGTGCATCGACTACCGAGAACTAAACAAACTAACCGTCAAGAACCGATACCCTCTACCTCGCATAGACGAATTGTTCGACCAACTGCAAGGGACGAATTACTTTTCAAATATTGATCTGAGGTCCGGGTATCACCAGTTACGAGTGTTAGAGGAACATGTTCCCAAGACAGCCTTCCGAACTCGTTATGGACACTACGAGTTTGTAGTGATGCCATTCGCATTGACTAATGCGCCTGCAATATTCATGGACTTAATGAATAGGGTGTGCCGTCCTTACTTGGATCAGTTCGTCATTGTATTCATCGACGACATACTTATCTACTCCCATAGTAAGGAGGAGCATAGTCAACACTTACGGCCGGTATTAGAAATGTTGCGATCGTAGAAACTCTACGTGAAGTTCTCTAAGTGAGAATTTTGGATTCGAAGAGTCGAACTCTTGGGTCACGTGGTTAACGAAGAGGGAATTCACGTGGATCCTTCCAAAATTAAGGCCATTGAGAACTGGTCAGCTCCAAAGACGCCTACAGAATTTCGTCAATTTCTAGGTCTCGCTGGCTACTATCGCAGGTTTATTCAGAACTTCTCTAAGATCACGAAACCACTTACTACATTGACCCAGAAGGGTGTGACCTTTGACTGGGAAGAGAAACAAGAGTAGGCGTTCCAAACGCTGAAGCGAGCCTTATGCAGCGCACCGATACTATCCCTCCCAGAAGGGATAGAAGACTTCGTGGTTTATTGCGATGCATCCAACCAAGGGCTTGGCTATGTTCTTATGCAACGAGGAAAGATTATCGCCTATGCCTCAAGACAGATAAAGACACACGAAGTCAACTACACCACACACGATCTTGAGTTGGGAGCAGTGGTGTTTGCTCTGAAGATCTGGAGACACTACTTGTATGGTACGAAAAGCACTATCTTTACAGACCACAAAAGCCTTCAACATATATTCGACCAGAATAAGCTCAACATGAGGCAACGGCGGTTGGTCAAGCTACTCAATGACTACGAATGTGAAATTCATTATCATCCCGGTAAAGCCAACGTAGTAGCTGACGCCCTAAGTCGAAAAGAATACTATGGTCGTAGAGTCAAATCATTGACTATGACTATCCATTCACATATGTCCACACAAATTAAGGAGGCTCAGCTAGAAGCCTTGAAGCCTGAAAATGTGGCGAGTGAATCCCTGAGAGGGATGGATAAAAACTTGGAAGTCAAGGGTGGCAGAGCCTTGTATCTCATGGTTCGGATCTGGACACCGAAGCTCGGTGATTTCAGAGACGTGGTCATGACCGAACCGTACAATACCCAATATTCCGTTCACCCAGGTTCAGATATGATGTATCTGGATCTCAAAAAGTTATACTTGTGGCCTAACATGAAAGCAGAAATTGCTACCTTCGTGAGCAAGTGTCTTACTTGGGCCAAGGTTAAGGTCGAATACCAGAAACCCTCATGTTTACTTCAACAACTGGAAATACCTGAGTGGAAGTGGGAGCAGATCACAATGGACTTCATAAACAATTTACCCAAGACAACGGGTGGTCTCGATACCATTTGGGTGATCGTAGACAGGTTAACAAAATCCGCACACTTCCTGCCTATCAAAGAAACTTACAAGATGGAGAAAATAACAAGAACCTACATTAAGGAGATTGTACGACTGCATGGTGTTCCTATATCCATTATCTCTGATAGAGATAGTAGATTCACTTCAAGATTCTGGCAGTCGCAACAAAGTTCCCTAGGAACTAGGCTGGACATGAGTACAGCCTACCATCCGCAAATCGATGGACAAATTGAGAGGACTATTCAAACTATGGAAGATATTTGGCGAGCTTGTGTGATAGACTTTGGAAAGGCATGGGATACTCATTTACCCCTTATCGAGTTTTCCTACAATAACAGTTATCACACAAGCATAAAGGTAGCTCCATTTGAATCCCTCTATGGCCGGAAGTGCAGATCCCCTCTGTGCTAGGCTGAAGTGGGTGATACGCAGTTAGCTAAAGGACGAGTTTCTGACAGCACTCTCACACGTCCAGAAATCATTCGGGAAACGACAGAGAAGATTGTTCAGATTCGTGAACGATTGAAAGCCTCTAGAGACCGACAGAAAAGCTACGCAGACAAGAGAAGGAAACCTTTGGAATTCCAGGTGGGTAACCGTGTTCTATTGAAGGTCTCACCTTGGAAGGGCTCAATACGCTTCGGAAAGCGTGGGAAGCTAAATCCAAGGTACATAGGGCCTTTCGAGATCATCGCTAGGATCGGCCCTGTAGCTTACAAACTCAAACTACCTCAAGAACTTAGTAACGTACACCCTACTTTCCACGTTTCGAACCTGAAAAAGTGTCTATCCGACGAGACTCTTGTTATCCCACTCGATGAAATCGAGATCAATGAGAGCCTCAACTTCGTGGAATAACTAGTAGAGATCATGGACCTTGAGGTCAAGCAAACGAAGCAAAGTCGTATCCCGATAGTGAAGGTTCGCTGGAATGCAAAGCGGGGACCTGAATTCACTTGGCAGCGTGACGATCAAATGAAACTGAAATATCCTCATCTTTTTCCTTAGTCTATCTGTATTTCCTTAAACTATAATTTCGGGACGGAATTCCCTTTAAACGGGGGATGATGTGACAACCCGAAATTTCTATCTTGTAAAGTCAATCAATTCAATCAAAAGTCAGACTTGTTTCTGTTATCTTTTAGCATTTTTAAGGGTCTGTTTGAGAGTTCTAAGCCAAGTACACTCAAGGTTTGTGTGTTAAGAAGTGTTAGCTCGAATTCTTTGAGTTGCAATTGAGCCGGAAACTCCATCAAAAGGAGTTCACGACCACATCTAGGCTCATGGCCGTGAACAACTCCCCTATATATATATATATATATATATATATATATATATATATATATATATGAAATTGGCTCATTTTATTCACTTTTTCAACTCCTTCAACTCTAGCCGTGAACACACCCCATTCTCTCTCAACTTCTTCAACCGTGAACACTACTCAAAGCTACCAAAACGTAAGTATCTCTTCCAACAACTTGTTGTCCATTAAAGCACTTGATTCCACCCATGAAACAAGCACCAAATTGCAAGATCTTCAAGATTTCACGGCCGTGAACCCTTCATTGGGCCGTGAACCCTTCATAAGATCATGGTGTGGCCGTGAACCCTTCAAAAGAACAAAGTTGGGTCGTGAACACATCCTTGTGTGGCCGTGAACTCCCTTCAATCAATCATATGTGATTGTAACACTTCATTGCAAGTGTTTCCTAGTGCCTAAGATTGTTTCCCTTACATTATTAGTTGTTATATACACTAATTGTATACATATATGTGTCATTATATGCTTAATAGGATCTGTTTGTGCTGGAGACTTCACTTGGCACACTTAGCATCCTATATCGATCTTTCATTCGAATCACTCACTACAGGTGAGTTCATACCCCTACAACTATACTTTTAAATGCTTTTAAATGACTTTAGGGGGGATACAAGTATAACACAATGAAATTGTGTTAATCATTTACATGTGAAAACAACATTCAAAAGGATTTCTTATACTCAAACTTGTTGAAAACTCTTTTGAAGCTTTTATAAACTTCTTTTATATCAAATCATATTCGTCTATCTATTTACGTATAAGTATGCTTTAACAGACTTAGGACTATTGCTAGATACCTGCAATCTTGTTCCTTGTTTGGTTGTGGGCTCGGGGTAGGATCACTAGTCCGAATGTCGGTTAAATCATAGTTATACTTATTAAATACATATGTGGATATTAAACTCATTTTTAAGGATTATACTTAACTTACTTTCTTGGTGAGTAATTGAGTCTTTTCTATACGTCAGTATCAGTCAAACAATCATACTAGTAAACTATAATAGGTATAGTTTAGAGGATTACTACTTACTATTTCTAGAACAAAGAAACTTACATGAGTCAGTTCATACATGAGTCAGTTCAAGCATACTATAACTAGAATAGGAAGGAACATACTATAACAAGAACAGAAAAGAACATACTATAACTAGAACAGGAAGGAACATATTATAAATAGAAAGGAACATACTATAACTAGAACAAGAAGGAACATACATACTAATACAAGAACAATATAACATTAATGTGAGCCACTACTTCATGGCATGGCAATATACTGATGTGTCACGTTTTGTAACTAGAGTCTACTGGAGGGAGAACGTGAGTTTGTGTATAGATCAATACGGGATTGACCATCCTACACCTTGCTGCTAGCTATAGTGGGACCTACAGGTCTACGGGTGACAAATGTCATACGATTTCGACGTCTTTGATTGTCGTGTTTTATACTAGTCAATCAAGCATGGTTATAACCTCATCACATTTTACCTTAATTAAACAAATTGGTTTTAAGGTAGTTAGTACATCTGTAGTTACTTTATACAATACTACTGTACATCTTTATTTTTTCCATTACATTCATATAGTGACATTCTCACATAAAAGGTAATGTAAACTATTTTCTAGTAATGATAGTCATAAACTTGGGAAAACATTCATTTTTACAAAAGAACAAACATACAAAACAGTCAGGTCTTGGTAGAAGACTAGTTTCCATTTTAGTAGAAAATATAGGATTTTCTAGGAGGTATACAAACATTTACATCAAAAACACTTACAAACATTTTCATAAAACTAATGCAAACAATTGACACAAAAATACTTATGAACTCACCATCTTTAATGCTGATCTACTCTTTCAAAATAACTTGTATTCTCAGGTCACCAGTAGACAGGTACCGATGACCAGGTTTTGAGAAGACGGAGCATGTTCAAGACTCGTCTTTTATTTTGATTCTTATTTTGGTGTCTTTCAAACTTTACTTAGAACACACTTGTATTAAATTATATTATTAATGCAATGGATGATGTTGTTGCTTGTTTTACTATTGTGCATTGTTATGATACTGAACATGACATCCTCTGCCCCGAACGTTTCCGCCGTTCTGGTTTGGGGTGTGACATATTGGTATCAGAGCTTTGTTTATAGTGAATTGAGTATATCAACCCATAAAAGATATACAACTATAAAAACAACGGGATTAAAACACTCTGACCAAGAGTTAATACTTTTAAAATAATAAAATATTTTAGTATAGTATTCATACATGCATTCATACTAGGATCAGTGGCATACTAGAACAGAACAAAACTATTGCGGTTGTTGAACAGCACAAGTAGGCTTGGGGACATATAATCAGATCTGGGAGTGATACAACCTGATCAACTATATCTTTTCGAGAAGTGATTAGCATGTGCCTAGGAATGGTTGTGGTGTTGCAGCAAGTCTAAAAACTTACCAACTCTACTACAATGAAAACTTTAGAACATGGCATAAACTTAAAATACTATAGCAGTATTTTGTGTTACTATAATTACTTGTGTGAAAACTAAAAGGTCTTTACTAGTAGGTCAATAGTTGTTGAGTGGATACGCTTAGGTTATATGTGACTAAGGTGTCATAGTCTTAGAATATGTGATCTTTGCTTTACTTCCTGTTCCTTTTTTGGTTGTGGGCTTAGAGTTAGGGTCATTTATTCAAAGGTCTATTCTATCTTGGTTACATATGACTGGTGTGCACTACGCAAATATTAGAGTAACTAGTAAGGATCATCCTATAATTATCTTAAGTAGTAAGTATATAATATGTTTCTTACACCCATTTTCTCGCTTAGATAACATGGCTGGATTTCATCTCCCTGGCGGCCCGCACTTTCCCGATCAAGGGCACGGTGGATGGCTTGATGCAAAGCCCGAAGAAGAAAATTCGGTGGTCCCAACAGAAGAAGACCTTGGATATAGTGAGGATAACTCACCTTGTAATGCCGACTGTAGTGATAAAATCCAAGTTTCGAATCACTGTCACGAACTCGACCACCTATAACCTCCATAGGACCAAGTCCATCAGAATCCCAATTTACCAAAATACCCTTAAAAGTCCAACTGGTCAATCCTGGTCAAATTCCTAGTCAACAGTCAATGTCAACAGTCCATGTTGACCCAACTCGTCGAGTCCAAGTACTGTCTGGTCAAGTTCCTCTAAAACTCAGAAAACCACAAAAACCCTGAGTCAACTCGCCGAGTTTCCCACCAAGTCGTCAAGTCCACGCGTGTCTAAATGTCAGGAAGAACCCTAACTGACTCTTCGAGTCTTCTTACTGACTCGTCGAGTCCATGTAAAGCCAATATGGGCAATTCTTCAACCGACTCGTCGAGTTGACCATGCAACTCGTCAAGTCCCTTCAGTCCATCACTCATTCATACGATTTTAAGCTGCTCCAAAGCTCCAAACAATAGATCTAAGCTCCTAGGGTGTTGTTATCACGTAAAGTTGCTAACTTTATGTGCATGCAAGGTTCTATGAAGCTAAAACACTCATAACTAACATTAGAGGTAGGTTTTGGACATGAAGGAGGGCTAAAGCTTCATAAAGCTTGAGGCTTTATGTCCATAAGGCCTTGGGAAGTCAAGATCTGAAACTATGCCCTTGTGACAAGCTCAAACCCGAATCTGACCCCACCATGCCCTAGAAATGACCATTTCTTTTACCAAAAAGGGGGATCTAAGCAATTAAATGTAAAGTTGGTAGCTGTATACCTCAATCTTGTTGTCACAACACTAGAAAGGCTGGATCTACAAGCTCTTCCTTGTTCCAAGCTCTTAACTCCTCAAGAAATGCTCCAATACACTCTCTTTTGGTCTCACATACTCAAGAATAGAGGCTAGCTAGCTATTAGGGTTTCTCTGGACATGAAGGTGACAAGGGATGCTGAGGAGGAAAGTTAAAGACCTTTAAATAGGGTGAAAACCATAAAAATTAGGGTTTTCACTTTCCAGCACCTACCCGTCGAGTCGGGTCCTCCAACTCGTCGAGTAGGATCTAAAACCCACGCGGCTGATTTGGTCACTACTCGACGAGTTGGCCTATCAAATCGTCGATTCGCCTTTGAAACATGACTGTTGAAGCTTTAAACTTATGTCGGGAAATCGGGATGTTACATGGAGGTCATGGACTGAAAAGTGGATTCTTCTCTCGTGGATTAACGATGTTGTGTAGAAATGTTTATTGTCGGGTTGCTTCTTTCTTTTAAGGCCTGCACAGGTATTAGGAGGTAATCGACTATTTATGAGGTGTTGCAGTAGTTGTGCTTTATACCACTAGAGTCTCTGCTCGAATTAGTTTATGAGCTAGGATTTGGAATCTTCAATGTCAACATTGCATGTTTTGGCATTCAGGCGATCTCAGACTGTGTTAGAGGAGTCAGGTTCGAAGGACCCTCAAGGGGGTTACTTCTAGAGTGGAAAAGGTAAGTGATTTTGAGGACGAAATCTAATTTTAGTGGGGGGGGGGAATTGTAATACCCAGTTTCCAGATCGGATCGATTTAGGGCTTCGAGGAGTCAAAGGCTTGGTTTTTGGGTAAAACTAAGGCTCGCGATGTGACCGAAGAGAGGTCACAACGTGAGTAGTGATAAAATGAAATTCTGATGTAAACTAACCTCACGACATGAGCAATAGGAGCTCACGACGTGAGATGTACTAGCCCATGATCTTGTAGGGTTTCCTCCATACCATAAACTTCATTTTAGGGTTCCTAAGTAGCCTCCTTCATCCCTAAGCTCAATAAAACCCTAACCCTAGCTTTTCCTTGTGATTCTTGAGCTTTTGGTGGATTTTTGTTGGTTTGAGGAAGAAGTGGTCACCATTGAAGCATAGATTCACCTTGGAAGTTCCATTTGCAACCTCTAGCAACACCCATGGAGCATTGTGAGTAACCAAGATCCAATATTTTTGTTTCCTTGTTGCTAGATCTAAGGTTTTATGCATGTTTATCCATGGCTTTAAGAGTTAGAGTGTTGGGACTCCAATACAGTTAGCATCTTTATGGGTCCTTAGGGTCCCTTGGTGATTATATGTTATGAATTTGAAGTTTGGATGATGTTTGAGTTCATGCTTGAGTTTTGATCTCTTTTTTCTTCATGAATGTCGTAGTTTGAGCTCAAGTCTTGTACTGGACATTTAATACCTTAAAGCATCGATTTCTATGATCCTTAGAGTGTTCGGAAGCCTCCTGGAAAATATGGATTAGTGGCTTAATGGATTAAGAAGTTTTTAGATCAAAATGGAATTTAGACTGATCTCACGACGTGAGGATATGCCTGTCAGGTCATGAGGATTATTACACCTGATTATTTTATCCTATAGTGGAACTAATGATCAACTTGATGTTCATTTGTTTGTTTCTCGGCCTCCTATTTAATGATCAAATTCAAACTACAAAATCGAACACATCAATTTAGTCTGGAACAGGCTTGGTTCATATAGATCAACCCAAATCACCTAGGGGCCCAAATATATCGCTTTTCCTTATTCAGGAAAAAGTAATGAATTACATTGACTATATAGTCATACATTTTACTCACCAAATCATACATGGAATAACCCTTTATAACATCCAGTTACAAGATGTGTTTGAGCAACCCAATGCACAACTGATTCACAAGTTATGATCTTTTAGGATTTCCTCCATATTTAAACCCCATAAACTTCATTTTAGTGTTCCTAAACAGCCTCCTTCATCCCTAAGCTCAATAAAACCCTAACCCTAGCCTTTCATTGTGATTCTTGAGCTTTTGGTGGAGTTTTATTGGTTTGAGGAAGAAGATGTCACCATTGAAGCATAGATTCACCTTGGAAGTTCCATTTGCAACCTCTAGCAACACATATGGAGCATTGTGAGTAACCAAGATCCAATATTTTTGTTTCCTTGTTGCTAGATCTAAGGTTTTATGCATGTTTATCCATGGCTTTAAGAGTTAGAGTGTTGGGACTCCAATAAAGTTAGCATCTTTATGGGTCCTTAGGGTCCCTTGGTGATTATATGTTATGAATTTGAAGTTTGGATGATTTTTGAGTTCATGCTTGAGTTTTGATCTCTTTTTTCTTCATGAATGTCGTAGTTTGAGCTCAAGTCTTGTACTGGACATATAATACCTTAAAGCATCAATTTCTATGATCCTTAGAGTGTTAGGAAGCCTCCTGGAAAATATGGATTAGTGGCTTAATGGATTAAGAAGTTTTTAGATCAAAATGGAATTTAGACTGATCTCACGACGTGAGGATATGCCTGTCAGGTCATGAGGATTATTACACCTGATTATTTTATCCTGTAGTGGACCACGACGTGCGCCATAGATGGTCATATCGTGAGGGGATGTTGATTGTTGAGTTTCGTTGACCCTTGACTGTTGACTTTTTGACCAGTTTGACTTTGGGACAAACTTGAAGGATTTGGGCTATTGACTAATATTCTTCCATTTTTGGTTTTAAAGGGCTCTCGGGAGCAAGTAGTGTAGAAAGGGAGCGCATCGCAGTGTTTTCAGGGTCTTCAATTGAAGTGAGTTTTCCTTACTGTACCCGCGGGTCGAAGGCACCAATGTTGGCCCACTAATTTTGGTTATCATTTATTAGAAGGATGACCTAGGGGCTGTATGTAGCCATGTAGGATAGATTGAGGACTCTTGATCTTGGCTTTCTTACCTGTCCTTGTTTAGTTGTGACTCTAGAGTATGATCATATGTTCGGGTGTCTATCTCACCTCTGGATACATATGGTTACGCATTCTTTGCAGATTTGGTTATGTATCCTTATGTATAGGACGTTTCTATGTTGTAGTGATCTACTATATATATATATATATATATATATATATATATATATATATATACCCTGGGGTGGTAGGGTGCAACAGTACTGGTTTGTTGTTTAGAGTACCAATAGGCTGGTTATCGTCTAGTGGAGTGCCCTAAGGGTTGTATGTAGTCGTGTAGGATAGCATGAGAACTCTTGATCTAGGTTTTCTTACGTGTTCCTTGTTTAGTTGTGGCTCTAGACTAGGGTCATATGTTCGGGAGGCTATCCCACCTCTGGTTACTTATGGTACACATTCCATGGAGGTTAGTTGGTAGTGGAGCAGTGTACAGTGAGAGATATAGTAGGCGGGAGTGAGTTGTATGATTTATAATTGTATGTATTATGTGCCTACTTGATCCTTGATTGTTTATACGTCGACATATGGTGGTGGATGGGGTTGAGGCGATCCTATTGTGTGTTGTAGGCCAAGATACCAGGTGCGGGATAGATGTAAGTTGTAGGCACGAAGGCTCGGGAGTGTGGTTGGGTTGAGGTTGCAGGCCAAAAAAAATGTGGTATTCCAGTCCGGTGACTGATTGGACCCGTTGCATGTATGGCAATCCAACCGGGAGGTTGTGGGCCAGGGTAATCAATCCGGGGGATTGTGGACCCAACATGTAATATGTATATTTGTTTGTTTGTGTGTGGTAGTTTGGGGAAACTCACTAAGCTTTGTACTTACCTAGTTGTTTATGTTTCAGTTTCTATTGGTTATCGTGGTAGGGCGAAGGCGGAACTGTACACATGCATCAGAGCATTGAGGATTCTGTGTTCTTTATATTACTCTGATTTTCGATAAATCTAATTCAAAATAAATGGTTTTCTTAAAATGGATTTATAATTGAGAAGTTTTACCTTAATATAAATGAAACTTTTGGTTGTGAAAATGGGACGTTACAAGTTATGAGCTTAGACACCTTAATCCAACAGTCTCCCACTTGGATAAATCTACAACTACAATTGCAAGTATAACCAAGCAGCAAAGAGTTCTTTCCAAATCCGTTGTTGAACTTTGATTTAAATCAAACGTCGGCCCTAAGATAAGTGATCTATTCCTTCATTCTTCAAGATATCGTATGAACAGATTCATGGAACTAATGATCAACTTGATGTTCATTTGTTTGTTTCTCGATCTTCTATTTAATGATCAAATTCAAACAACAAAATCGAACACATCAATTTAGTCTGGAACAGGCTTGGTTCTTATAGATCAACCCAAATCACCTAGGGGCCCAAATATATCGATTTTCCTTATTTAGGAAAAAGTAATGAATTACATTGACTATATAGTCATACATTTTACTCACCAAATCATACATGGAATAACCCTTTATAACATCCAGTTACAAGATGTGTTTGGGCAACCCAATGCACAACTAATTCGCAAGCTATGAGATATATATATATATATATATATATATATATATATATATATATATATCTGCTTTAAGAATAGTAAATATTATCGTCTTAGCATTACTCGTGATAAAATCCATGAAGTACTCTCTAAGCGTGAGTTTATCCAATACTTAAAATATCCATTTCCAAGTACTCGTGAATTTTGCAGCAATCTCCATGCAATGTCTAATCTCCATAGACAATCTACAAACAATTCATGACAGTCTTAATTCACTACTTACTTCCAAAAGTATGATCGAATGTGGGATTTTTTATAATAAAATTATTCATGAAGTAAACATGAAAAGTGAAACATAATAATAAACTAATTTACTATGGTATCAAACCCTTTAAATATAAATAAATCTCTCTTATTTAATCACCATAACAGTTACAAATTTATTCATTATAGATTGTTTCGTGTAATCAACTAACTACTTGAATTAAGTAATATCAGTCATGTCATGTTCTAAGCATGCATACTATGCCTCTCTATGGCCCTTCCGCTGTGAACAGATCGAAGGGGCATTACTTCAATTATGCTCATTTCATAATTCCTAATTCTCATCGCTATCTAATATGTAATGGAATTTCTTCTTTACATGTATTGTCTTTCTAAGATGTCGAGGCTCTAAAGTCATAGAAACTGAGCCTTCGATATTACAGAATGTTCCAATGGAACTTGTTATTCAGAACAATTGCAAGGTTATGAAGTCTCAAATTCAAGGCACACTCCTTGAACACTTCTCTTGCATTAAAGTTTCCAACTCACATATAGATTTTATAACCAACTCTTATTATGGAAACATTTCCATATTTCCATATGACCATTGGAGGTTGTCGAGGCCAACAAAATTAATAACTCTAAATCTTTTACACTAAAATAGTGTATAGTGGTAAAGGGGTCGATCCACAGAGATTGGTTTAGTTTATAACTCTATGGAAAATCTCTTTGCAAAAGTACTTGTAAAATGACAATAAAATAAAAATGGGGGTTTTGATCTTTTTGAAATACTTAAATTAAAACTAGATTTAAACTAGAACTTAAATAAACAATTTGGCAAAAATAAGAATTTGATGTGAAATCAATAAGAGAAAGATGGTTGACTTAAGGTTTCCTCACTTTGACTGTTGATGAACATATCATTAGAATCCAATGGTGCAATACTTGATTTAAACCCTTAATTTGGCTATAGTAATCCAAGGAGCTTTTGATTACCTATACTTTTCTTAGTTGTTGAAATGGTTAGAGAAGCTCATAACAATTTCCTTAGTCAAAGTCACTAATTCCAATAAGCATGTAATTAGTGAAAGTCAACTAGCATTGAGAACCAAAAAGTCACCAAATCCAAGAGGAGTCAAAAGCTTCCACTACCATGTTGGAGAAAATGTTTTTATGATTGTGTGAAGTAAAACTAACACAAGAATCACTTGTTGCTTGCTAATTTGAAGATCATTTACTTAATCAAGAAATTAGCCAACTAATCACCACAAACACATTTAAACTCATGAATAAAAACATACAAGCAACGATAAGATGTTAAAACACAAAACATTTTCATAAAGATTCAAACACAAATTCATGGATTCTTCAATATTCAACAAAAGTTCAAAGGATTCAACAAAAGTCAACCAATATTTGTTTAGCCAAGCATGGCTAAACTCAAGAAAACAAAGTTAGATAAGATTGTACCAAGCATTTGACAAGAATCAAGAGATGAAAAGATGAAGTTCTTGAGGGTTTTTGGTCTTCAAAGTGCTCCAAAACTCCAGAGAGAATGCCTCCAAATCGGATGTAAAAGATAAGGCTGAAGAGGCACACCTACCTTCCCAATATAGAGCTCCAAATGAAATCCCGAAATTTCCCCTGCAAGAACCCACGCGGGCCGCGTGGATTCTTACGCGGGCCGCGTGACTATGATGGAGTTTTTAGGCTTTTTCAAGTTTTGGGCCCCCACAGCTATTCCATTGGCCCAGTTCGAGTCCGATCAGCTTCTAGCCCATTTTTCTTCAAGTTCTCTTCAATTTGAGCCCAATTTGACTTTTCTAAATCCTCCAAAGCTCTTGTAATCTCCCGATCATCAGCCTCCGCACACTCGAAAATCCCCTCCCCCCCCCCCCCCCCCGCATCTTGCAAATTTAAAGTTTAATTCTTCCAAGCCTTCAAATAATTGACAATCCCACTTCCTGCATCATCTCCATAGTCATCAAGCCCAAAGTCCCCATTGCCCTTCTAGTCAATCGCCTCCCAAAAATCCCGCTCCGCTAGTCTCCAAAAAATCTGCAATAATGCTCAAGAAACTAGAAAGTACCCGAAATGGTCATGAAATAACAAAAAGAAAAATATGCATGGAAATTAACTAAAATGCGAATGAAATGTGCTAAAATAAACTATGAAAAGAAGTAAATAAAATGAAGCTATCAACCATCAATTCTCACCAAGAATCATCTCAATCCAAGACGTGTCACTATGGTCCTTCCAAAACAATACCATACTTCCAACTGTTCACAAGCAACCAATCTTCAATAAACCTCATAATGTTCTTGACAGTTAGTTTACCAACTCTAGTCACTTAAAACTCTAGTCCTTTTTATCACAATGCTCAGAGCATTTGAAAATTTTGAATAAGCAAATATTATAGCATATGTAATCGATCCTATATCTGAAGCATATGGGACTCTACTCATTATATCTTATATAAGGATTTGATATCTGTTCAATCTCTTGCTATAATATTTCCTTATAGAATCTCCTATGTTGAAAAATTTCAACACACTATTCATATATGATTTTGACTAAGTTCTATTAAACTTTACAATCTAAACCTTTAGATTTGTAACGAAGTATGAGTTCCATCTCCCTTAAGTCCACTATATTGAAACAGTTCCCAACTTTTGCAACTTGCAAACTAGAGACTTTGTTTCCCATGAAGAATATTGTCAACATGCAATATCAGCATAACAATTATGCTCCCACTAGCTTTGACATTACTCGGAAATTAACTAGACTTCTAGAAATCAATACCCTTTGACTTTCTCATGGAAGTGCATATTCCTATTTTTCAATGCTTCGTGAGGCCTCTGATTAGGCTTCTTAAGCTTATGCACTTTATCCGTATAGTGTATGTGTTCAAACCCTTTTAAGATGTGATAAACATATCTCCTGAAAGTTTAAACAATTACTTTCCATTCCTCACAATTCGAAACAAGAGGGATATCGTAATCATATTGTGAATTTGAGAATGCAACTAATACAACCAATATATATTGATCTTTATCAGATCCTTAAAATCTAATAGAGAAAGTGTTTCGTCATAACCATATTCATGAATTAGAGCGAAACCTTTTTCCACCTAGATTCGAAGGTGCATACGTTCCCATCCATGTAGAACTTTCATTTTCAACCTACAATCATAAGACAAGGTTTAGGACAAACCAAAATCACATTTAGGTCTCCTTCATGGACTGAAATTCACTATTCTTCATTTCTTGTTTTCTGGGAGCTCAAAGCCCACCAGTGCTTCTGTTCCTGTTAGCAGCTCACCTGTATTGATCAATGTACCTTCACTGACCAACCGAATTTGCTTTTGAAGTTAAATGAAAAACATAGAACTCATAATCATTTCCGACTTAACTGGAAGTGCACAGAAATAAGAATGTGTCAATAAACACAATAGGTTTTCAACCTCTAGTTGCACGCTATTGATAACAAAAAGGATCATTGTCGGTTGACTCGTGAAACTTTCAAGATCAATATGACTCCCACCGACTTCTGGACATATAATTTTTCTATCAAGAAACATTCCTTGACGAGCTAAAACAAATATTTAAAAGTTCGTGCATATTCTCGACATGATAACCTTCTTCATGATTAGATTTAGTTCATCTTTTGTTTCTTGATTGCCAAAAAATATCATAACTACAATTCTTAATGTGCTTGAGCGAGAAAGCATTCTTATTCCACATATTACGAGGTGTTATCAACCTTCTTAGTTTGAAATGAATTTCAATATATGATTTAGAGTTACTAGAGTATAGCTCTAAAACTCTATTGGGAATGAAGTATGGCTCATCTCTTGATCGAACCATCTCAAACAATATCTGATTCCTCTTCTTAGTCATATAATTGCACTAAGATGTTCTTAGAGGATCAATTGTTATATAATTCCACAATACTAAGATGATCATAAAACATGATACTAAAGTACTCTCTTTTCCATTCAGATTGGATAATCTTTTATCTTTATGCCTAATAGATACTTCTCTTCGTTCTGCTACTCATTGAATCTTTTCAAAGTATTAGAATTATGCTTAATCTTATTAACACAACCATATTTACTGAAGCATCAATAAATCATGACGACTAGAGTTATTTTACCTTGCGGTGGATCTAAAGAGTTCATAACAACATGTACAAGATCCATTAATCCATTACTTGCCTCACATAAACATGTGAACAATGACTATGTCATAATTTCTCCAATGAACAAAACTCTCATGCATCATCCAATTTGAATTGCATGACTCAAAGTTTTTGTCCAATTGAAACTTTGTGATGAGATTTCATTTCACTTGGTCAAATATGAAAATACCAAAAGCACGTTTTAGAAGATTCAATATCCACTATTAATATTGCTATTATTATAAATATAATTAACATCCTCATTTATGCCATTAAAAAGAAATAAAAATAAGGCAACTAAGCAATCCAAAACTTCACCTTTTATTCGAAATAAAAAGAAAAATGGAACTTTTCCATAAAATGCATAAAATGAAAAACTATGTTTCCAGACATCTTTGAATATCAATCTATTAAATTATCTTAACTCCTTAGTAGTAGCTCAAAATTCTTATCATCGAACTATATGAACTTATAAAACAATGGAGTCAGATAATGGATGTACACGAAGTAGAGTTGCACGACTTGACTTTACTATCTCCAAGATCTTTTAGGTATTTTGGGCAACTTTGTTTCCAATGTCCCTTCAATTGGCAGTAGAAACAAATGGACTCATTGGGGTCAACACATGGAACGATCTCAGAAAAATCCTTTCTCTTTACCATTCGATCAAATTGTTTGACCTTGGCCGATCCCTTTTCAATTAGGAAGATAAACCATTTCTTGATTACCATTGTCAACGTCCAATGAACTCTTAGGATTAGATCCTTCAAGCATTTCTTCTTTAGTTGTACTCTTAAGCATTTCTCCTTTTACAGTTATCATCATCTTGGTCAGATCAGTTAGGGTCACACCGAGATTCCTCATATGAAAGTTTTTAACAAACTTACCATATGACTTAGGAAGCGAGATAAGAACCAAATCATTGGCTTGCTCCTTTGGAAATTCAATACCCATTCTTCCCAGTTTTTCAATTTACGATTTCATTTTTAGAACATGCAAACACATAGAATTTCCAACTTTGTGTTTACATGCCAATAGGGCTTGAGTAGTTTCATATCTTTCAACTTGAGTAAAACGTGATGTTGGGAGAGTCACAGGAGGAGGAGGTGGAAGAGTTGAAGAGAGATAATGTCCAGTTCCATAATTACCTAAGGAAAGTTCACCTTTACTTGAATGTGGAAGACCACCTCCAAAAGATTTGGGAAAATCATTTCCATAAGAATGAGGAAGACCATTTCTATCTTCATAAGACATCTAGAGGAAGGAATTCAAGTTAGTTGATTTTAATCCTTAATTATCAACCCAAATTTTAAATTAAGGCTAGGATCCATATTTTTTATTTGAACTTTGAATAGGGATGTCGTAATCAAATTGAGAACCTATTTTAGGTAGGTAAGGGTTTTACCAATTTGAATCTTATGAAACTCCTAGATCTTTGGAGATTCATTGAATCTTACCAATGGCATGTTTACTCTCGGATTATGCTCACTATTGTTACCGGGATGTCAAGGATCACAAACGAGATGTGACTCACCATGCAAACCCGCTTGACAACCTCGAGGTCATTTATCATCTCACATTGATGTGTCAGTTAACCACACACGATCCATCAACAATAATAATTTTTGAGTTGTGCCATCATTTCATCTTTGTAGTCCCATATTAGCGTGTCGGTTAACCACGCACGCTGCACTAACGACTCATAAAGAAACGATGTGTGTTTCCATGGATGAGCATACATTTCACAATTTTCCTAAAGTAACTAGAGTGAGATTTTTTTAAAAGAATGTTCTAGAACTTTATAGATTATACTTTAAATCTGATTATGTCATATTGAACCCGTTCATCTAATGACCATCCACCACACAGGAGAGTGGTAAGTGAAAAAGACACTCATTCAACGGTTATTTTATAGGTTGTTTCCTTATACTCTCTTTATGGCATGGCTTCGTGAATGAGACTTACTATTGATTCGACTGAATTATCTTATACATATAGTATTAACGTTTAATATATATATATATATATATATATATATATATATATATATATATATATATATATATAAGGTGTATTTTAAAACTTTTTAAAACACAATGTTTAAATATTAATTATCTGAATTAAACATTTAATTAATTAATATTAAACCATTTATGAGTTATCTTTATCTTTTAATTAAACGATTAATTAAATTAATTAAATCATTTAGAATAATTCACTAATTTAAGATTTAAGATTTCAAATTACCCAGTTAAATATTCAAATTTTACACCATTAAAATATATTAACTAACGTTATTATCCTAATCAACTTAAATTAAGCAAGCTAAAAATAGTTGGACAGAAGTTCCCCATGCCATGGTAAAGGACTACCCCCATCGTGGCAGAAGGAAAGTATTGCGGATGCAAAGATCCCCACGACGTGGCAGAGAAATTCTCACGTCGTGGAGCTCCGACAAAATGACTATTCTGTCAAAATCCAATGAGTTTTGTTCAAGTTCAACTAATGCACTATCAGTTATTAGACAACCAATCTCTGATACCAATGATGGGTTTTACATGTAATAATGCGGAATAATCCTTAAACTTTTAAGGGTGCATGCAACCTATTAGATCTATGTCATAACACTATTGTAGAAACATACTATTGAACAACAAGAACCCTAACCCTATGAAAAATCAAAATCTACAAAGTAGGGTTACATACCTTTGATTTGTTGTAGTAAACAAATCACTTCAATATCTTATAGTTGATGGTCTTGGAAAGCATAGCACCAAAAGGAAGATGTCTCTAATGGCTCACACCCAAAACCCTAGAAACCTTATAATGAAGAAGAGACAGAGGAGAGATATAAATTTCGTTCGTATGCCTCTAGGAAAGGGTAGCCACGAAAATTGATGCCCAATGGGTCCTATTTATAGTTTAGATAACTTATGGACAAAGCAAGATTTGAATTAATTAAATAATGGATTTAATCTCAATTTAAATATTTTCCTTATCAACATCCAAGAGGCTTCTGGAAACCCTAGAAGGGCTCCCAAAACCATCCATGCTTGGATGGTTCTAGAAGTTACTCTCTTCAACTATTGAACAATTACAATTCACCTCTTCCACCTTTAATTAATACTAGTTAATCATGAATTAATTCCATATTAATTCTGATTAATAACGAATAAATTCTAATTGATTTCTTATTAATTTATTAATTAATAAATCAATTATTTAACTATTGATCTCATGCTAATTTATTAATCACATAAGAAATTAACAGATCAATTATCTATTTCCAATTAATATATTAATCACATAATGTATCAACAAATCATTTCTCTCTCTCTCTCTCTCTCCTAATATCATTTCTAGTTATGAGAGCAAACCAAAAAGGACTTTTCCTCTATTTTCAAGTTTATACCAATTTAGTTATGAGCTTAGACACCTTAATCTAACATAAAGTTGCTAACTTTATGGGACCCATGCACTCCCCTCAACCCAAACATGGAGATAAGTGGGTAAAATCCTAGATCTATCATGCTTTAATGAGAAAGGCAGAGACTTTATACCTCCAAAAGGTCAGAAACGAAGTGAAGATGTAAGATCTATGTTGGAACCAAGCACTCAAAAACCAAGATGATCCACTTCCTTCTTCAACCTTCACAAACATGGATTCACATACTCGAAACACACATATGGAGACTAGGGTTTGGGTGGGATAAGTTCTCAGAAGGTATAGGCTGCCAAATGAGGAAACCATAGAAGTTAGTACCCTTAAATAGGGCACCAATCCTGAAATTAGGGTTTTGTCCCAAAATGGCTGCCACGTCGTGGAAACATATTTACATGTTGTGGCATCGCACAAAATCGCATTCTCCTCGGCTAATGCCATGTCGTGGCTCACCCAATGCCACATCGCGGCCATATAAAAATTCCAATATGTAAAATGATTAACTTATGAAAAGAATTCCTGCAAACTTGTTGTTACATATAGATTTTTTTTGCAGAAGCACGTGTTTCGATATGTTGTGGTCGTCTTTAAGATTTGGTATGGGCTTTGACAATCAATATTCGATTATGTTTTGAATATAGAAAGTAGAACTTCGACATTATTTTCTCCTTTTGATATTAACACAATATGAGTTGTCACACACTAATCATGGTGTAGGTTAGCGAGAGCTAGGTTGTTACAACTGATTCATGCGTTGCTCTCTTACTTGCCACGTTTTTATTGGTTGATTGTACATTGACTTACTTTTGTAGTTAGTATTTATACTTTGTGTTAAAGGATATAATTAACTTATTTGCATGTTCGTGTTATTCATTGTAACACTTGAGTTGTAACATCATTCTCCAATCAATCAAAGGTTTATTTGTATTTTGAAATTGTGTTATTCAATTTTGCATTACTCTCGTCATTGAAACTTTTTCCTAACAATTTTTATATTATGAAAACTCTCGAGAACAATTCTAGAACATTGAATATAATTTTTTATATTGTTTTGATATTTAGTTGTATTTGAAAACCCGAATTGATAACCAAACTTTTTCAACCCGTTTAAGTTTAAAATCCTTGAGTTGGAGTTCTAAGTTTGTCACTAGATATAGGAGAGTTAGATCACATAACAACTATGATTTTATAATTGAACATAAGCCCTATTTTTTTATTTTTTTACTATTAAGACAAACATGCATTTACACCTTTATTAAATCATTTGAAAACAGTAATCATTAAAACCATAATACTCCATCTTGAAAAGCAATAGTTTATACTCTTCTTGAAAAAGCAATAGTTTATACTTTAGTCTCTCTTAATAAAAACATAATGTTTCCTTCTTATAAAGTAAGAGTTATTAAAATGTTTCAAACCAAATATTTATCGAATAAACTCTGTTACTTACAAAGGAAATCTCCTACATAATACCTAATCTCTTGAAGATATGATACAAAGAGAAAACTCAGAGAAACACACACAAATAATAAGGAAACAACGTTGGTACACAACTTATATACATTTGGGTTACACTTGGGTTACCGTTGGATGTGATAAGATCCACACATCCCTTTCTTGAAGTTCACCAGAAGCGGGCCCTCATCCCTTTAGAACCAGTCATCTTTACTTTAAGTTCCTTCGTACCATACTCCTTACAAAGAAGTCTTTACAGTTGTCAAGAACAGTCCCTCATTACCTACACTTAACCAGATTAATAAATAGGAACCAACATTAACTACCATTTGTTAAGTTTGAGAAATAGGGTCAAAACATGTAATACTTCACCTACCCACCCACCCCCCCCCCACCAAAAAAAACAGTAACAACTACTTTGAATAAGGATCAAACGACCATGTAACACCCGTCTTCTAGGTATGTGTTGTTTTTGTGTTCAATTATCTAATATTGAGATTTGGGGTTTCTGAAAAAACTCGGTGCGACCTCTATATGTCGTGGCACGAGCCACGTCGATAAGTAGCAACGTAACCATGTATTGGTTGTGACACGAAGTCGTCAAAGCCCAAAATACTAGATCTAATGCTTTGAGCCCTAGTTAATGGTTCTAACTTTTAGGGTTTCATCTTATTCACCAACCTACACCTCTGAAATGTCCATGGTGAAACCTTAGGCCCCTTCTTGCATGTGTTCTTTATTTTATTTTTACTTGGAAGTTGTTTTGTAGAAGGTGATCAAGGTCCTTGGTAAAATAAAGTCCTCCTAAGTGTAGGTCCAACTTTATTTTTCTCTTATCGACCCTTTGTGAGTATAAAGATACATTCGTTTTGTATTTTTATGCTTAGATCTAGGTCTTGGTGGGGATTTTGGCCCCTTTTATCCATTTATACTTGATGTTCTCGGGGTTTGAGCAACCCCATAACCTTAGAACAGGTTGGAATGATCTTTTAGCCATATTGGAGTAGAAAAAGGTGTGTACATGGATTTCCTTTGAAGCATGCACAAGCTCTTGACCATTTGAGCTTATCTTGACTTAGGGTTTGATGTTGTGAGTGATTAATCCTTGGATCTGGATAAAGTTGGAAAATTTATCCATCATAAACTTTAGGGTTTGAGGTTGTGAGTGATTAAGCCTAGGATCTGGATAAAGTTGGTCAAAATTAATGAGTTTAATCAGTAGGCCAAGTTTTGACATTTGTTATCTAGGTAATTCGTGAGAATTACCCTTACATGTTCAAGTGTGTAGTTGTGATTTGTTAGTTTCCAGTTCAGGTAAGTTATCTCACTATACTATGTGCTACAGTATATGTATTCTTTGTATGATAGGATGCATATGTACTATAGAGCATTGATTAGGCTAGTAGGATATTATATTCTTTCATTGGTTGATTGTTTGATTGATTGATTATATGATATGTCGACATATTATGTTTAAGGAGTTAATGATGGATCGACACTAGAGCCGAGAGTCTATATTACTCATGTCTATTTTTAAACAAGCATTAGAGACGTTAACCGTAGTTGATGACTAGACATGCACTAGAGTTGTTAGTCACCGTTGATGACTAAATGTGCACAAGAGCCAATAGTCATCGTTGATTAGGTGGATTGGAACTAGAGTCGAGAGCCTTTTGTTAATATGCATTTTATGTGTATTGTGGTATTTGGTATTTATGGGTAACATGCTAATATTTATACTTACAATTGTTGATTTAATATTTTTCAGGTAGTTCCTCTGATAGGGGAAAAACTCCAGTTTGATTGTATAGCACGCGCATCGCTACGAATTTACTATAAACTTATGTTGTTATGATGTTTTGACATATTTGATACTATGGCTTTGATGATGTTTTAAAAAAATTTATAACATTGATTATTCTATTAAAATATTTTGAATGGTTTACTTATGTTTCTAAAAAGAAAATTTTGGTTTGTTACAAGTTGGTATCAAAGCCCTGGTTTAAGGGATTTTGATGAACATTTGTGTGATTCCAGACTCAAACTAGGATTTGAAAGTGTTTACAAACATTTTTGAAAAAGAATTTTAGTATATAAAAAAGGAAAAGAAGATGTGATTTGTACAGTCATCTAGAGCTCAGAAAGAAAAGTGATTCTCAGAATATACATACTTGTTATATCTTCTCATATGTGATATGTTAGAAATGCATGCTAATATGTACGCTAAGGATCTCTTCAGGAATTGCATGTTAGAATTGTGTGACAGTTAAGACGCCTTGTAGCCATAGAATTTTCTTGTTATGTGTTATCTGAAGTTCAAGTTAATGTTAATTAGTTGCTAAGTGAATGCCTTAGATTTGTACATATTTAGCCATACTTTATGTTCATTGTTTGGTTGTGGGCTTAGGTTTAAATCACTTATTTGACCGTCTATCGGATCTTTGATTACGTACGAATCGTATTCATGAGGCGATTATCAACGTTAATACAGACTTCATGTGGTACGAGAGCGACATTAGAAAGGATACTAGAAAGAGAATCTAGGAAGTTTAGCTATTTGTACTCATTTGAGCATATAGGTGTATGTTAGAATGCCTAAGTAGTAGTTGTGCTTAGTGACTTAGGAACTCTGAGGCAATTCTTGGGATGATTACATATAGGTGTGGAAGGTATTATGGGCCCATACTACTGGAAGCACATGATACCTACGATGATCAAAAAGGGTTTCATGGTTACTAAGGTACTTGTAAATATGTATATAGTGTGATTTGATACTATGGACTTGTTTTGACATGTTTCCATTATTATCTACAGTATGGTGATGACTAGAGCGAGTGGTAGTTCTGGTGTGGGCACGAATGACCCAGAGAGGTCACTTCCGAGTGAGGTGGATCTATACGGTTGGATAGTCATTGAGGTATCTGTGATAGTGAACTAAGTGATTCCAGAGATGTTTGGGTCTATCAAGACCGAGCTGATAGCGATGTTTGATGACTGTATGAAGAAGTTACAATTATCAGAAGATATCGAGAAAATAACAGAATCCGCACCAGTACCTTGGTCAACAAAATCAGCAGTGAACAGTGGATAGTGAACAATGAATAGTGAATAGGGCCATTTCACCCCTATAAATAGGAGGCTAGCCTCCTCATTTCTTACACCATTCTCTTTTGGGAATTTCTCATCTCACCCTCGAGCATTTCGGTCTGTAACGTCCCAAAAATAAGGCCATAAAATTTCATTTTCATTCAAATAAAAACAGTGTTCCAAATATCATCCATACAAGTTTAACAAAGAGAGTGTATGAGTATTATTTCAAATCAAGTACATTATAAAATGCGGAAACATGTGGTGCGTGCCCTGCAATCATCCGGAGCTCCCTTATTTGAAAACCATAGTACCTGAAACCAAAACTGAAAACCGTAAGCATGAAGCTTAGTGAGTTCCCCCAACATACCACATACAACACAAACATACTGCCTAGCATATCCGGGTGCTGGCGTACCCCTTCGGTCTCTTTCAACCGGATACTGTCGAGCATATCTGGGTGCTGGCCTACCCCTTCGATCTCTTTCAACCGGATACTGCCGAGCATATTTGGGTGCTGACCTACCCCTTCGGTCTCTTTCAACCGGATACTACCGAACATATCTGGGTGTTGGCCTACCCCTCCGGTCTCTTTCAACCGGTTACGGGGTCTATTTCACCCCTACCACTACCGCCTAATATCATAGCATACAAGCATATAAATCACAACAGATAATGGCATACAAGACAATTATCACAAATACAATCATCTTACTATAAACAACAATAAGTGATCCGGCATTGGTGCCTTCGACCCACTGATACCGGGAAGGTAACTCACCTCGATTACTGTAGTTTACTGCAAGAATCCTTAGCTGTAGCCCTACCGAATCCCCGAGCTATCAATACCAAAACATCACCCAAATTAGGTTCCAACCCATGATCCATAATCCTTACTTGGGGTAAAATGACCATTTTACCTCTGGCCCAACAAGGCTCACAACTAAGGCCTAAGCCCAAAACCAATAAGGCCCAAAACTATAAGATCCATAAAGCCCATTAATGGCCCAATTTTCCAAATTGGGCCCAACCCCATGTGGCCTTCCCCAAAACCCCAACAATTCCTGGTCCAATAATAATTCTCCGATTGCCCATAGGTCCAAGCCCATTGGGCCCACTAAAGTCCAAAACCAATGGCCCACCAAGGCCCAATACAAAATCCTGGCCCAACTGGACATGTCCAGACATAAATCCAAGACTCTAAGATTCCCCTGATCAAAAGCCCAACACACAAAACCCAAACCCATGTTCGAAACCCAAGCATGAAACAAACCCATAAGCCCACTGATGCACGTACGCGGGGCGTACCCCCTTATGTACGCTCAACGTACTCGAAGACAAAGATCGGGGCCTCAGATCAGTACGTAGGGTGTACAGGAACTTACGCGGGGCGTACCCGCAGATCCTCCAAACTCCTTTTGTGACTTAACCAATTAAGCACTTTGTGTCTAAACTTCAGGAAACCTCCAAATAAAGCTCTTAATGCATAAAGTCGGCACCTTTATGCATTTTCATGGCTCAAAGGGACCCAATGACCAACTTAACCCAATAATACCCATCTAGAACATGCATGAATCGTTTCTAACCTTAAAGATGGCCACTTTATGGACCTATAACCTCATAAATGCTAAGAGTAGCAACTCAAAGCTCTTGGAGTGGTGTCCAACCACTAGATCTCACCCATGAGGTCAAAATGGGACCAAAACCCACATAATCGTGGATATTAACTTCTAATGATCAAGCTAAGAACTTTTTAGCTTCTATGAGCTGAGAATGTAGCAAAAGTCCAGATCCACCAGCCTTTCCTGGATCCACCACCTTGCACAAGGCTTCCATACTTTGAATACACACTAAAACCCCCAAAAAGGCACACACAAGGCTCACAACACGCTTGGATGAAGTTATAGCTCGAGATTTAGGGTTTAAGACATTGGAGGATGAAAGAGAGGCGCACACCTTGGACTTAAGGTACTTAAATAGTGAGCCAACCCTTAAAATTAGGGTTTTAGGGATCTTGAACGTACGTTAGGCGTACTTCTTGTACGATGGGCGTACGTCTCCCAAACCTGTGTTTCACATATCCAGCACTACACTGGGCGTACCCCAGCTTACGTTGGGCGTACTCACGTGCATGCCACCTTTGCATGCATGGGACTGCATTGCCAATAATTTCCATTAGGGACCAGATTGCCAATAACTTCAAAATACCATAACTCCCTCTCCCTAGGCCCGTTTCCAACGAACCTTATATCCACGAAAAGGTGGAAAGAAGCCCTACGCTCCTAACAACACACCCAAGCCTTAAAACCTCTCAAACACAACCCAAACTCCATAAAAGACCGAGATATTAATTTACGGTTATACCATTGGCTTCCGATGACACAATCAAATACTTGGATCTCTTATACCATGGCAACTACATCCGAAATGAGCTAAATCCTTCCTTTCTCAAAGCCCTAAGCCTTGTGACAACTAATTACTGGGCCGCGGCCCCAAGCAATGGGACAAATCCGAAACCGAGTGCTACACGGTCCCTCGTGATTCGACTTCTATTTCTGTAGTTTTAGTATCGTAAGTGAGCACTGAAACATTAGAAGAATCTTTTAAGAAGAAAGATTCAGCGACGAAGTTCTGCTCGCAGAGTTTCTGATTTTTCACTAAACAACTTGTAAGTTGAGTTATGTTTATCGTACTTTAAGTATAACTTATATTTAAAACCGTTGTCGTTCTTATGAACTTATAAATAAGATTTATCAGTAATACTAGTCGTTATATTAATCGATCTACTTGTGGGAGTGATGTCTAGGCTAGATCTGTGAGGTGTTTAAAGTGGATTTTTCAAAGGGTATACCTTTAAACCAAACGGATCCTACCTCCGATACGATCTTACCTGTTCGTTCCTTATCAGCTATAAGTCAGTATTCTTTTGGGATTATTGATAAATCTAAGAAACTTTTATTTTAGTCACGAATAATATAAACGATAGCTAAAACATAGTAATATTTATATCTATGTCTTTTAAAAGAGAAAGTTGAAGTAATAAGTGAAGCATAAACGTAAACCAAAGTCTTTCACTTTTAACCAGGTGAATGTGTAGTTACTTTCAAGAGCATAATTTTAAATAAAAGTATTTATTACATAAAGGATTAAATAGACATTAAATATATGTATTATGTGTGGTTTGTATATATTGTTTTATGATAGTTTTGCATAATCAAGAATTGTATTGGAAGTAGTTTATGTTAGTATAGTCTTGTTTAATTATAAACTAAGGCTTGTAAAGGATGATTACTTTAAAGTATGTTGATTAATCGAACAGACTCATTCCGGGGAATAGTGTGAGATTAAAGGAGTGTAGTAGTCCTCCTTTTTCTAGCAACCAAAAATTGTATATTTATATTGTTTGGAAATGTTTGTTGTGCAGGATTATTAATATGATATAATATCATTAAATTACTATGGGCTTGAAAACCCTATGTATCTCACCTGGTTTTTCCAAACCTGACTCACTCAATTTATATGCATCACAAGCATGTAATAGCATTCAGGACCTTATGTCTTTACGTTGTAACCTATGTTGGATATAAATTATGACATCCGTAGTGTTTTTAATATTTCGAAACAATACTGTTATCTCATAAAAATGTTTTATTTAACTGTGATTTTCTGCAACAAAGACAAATAATATTTTAAAATGTAAATAAAAAGTTCTTTTTGTTCTGAAAAATAGAGGAAGTGTAAAGAGAAAGTTTTGTTGTTCTGAAAAATAGGGAATGTCACTATATATATATATATATATATATATATATATATATATATATATATATATATATATATATATATATATATATATATATAGGTTATAATGTGGATGGACAACTATTGTGCGCACGTGTGGACAATGTTATTCTATGAGAATTACTAAGAGAATATGTTGTTTGCTAATGTGAATACGTTCAACCTTACACAATTATCGTCATTTTCATGCATTCTCACTAATTCTTATTCATTTTTGTTCTCACACATCGGGTTTTACTCATTTTTCATTCTTACAAAATACGACTCAATAAACATTTTGACAACATTCTGACATAATGAGAATAATAATAAAAATCTATAATAACCTTATAGACGATTTAATTAGTGAGAATACGTGATAATGACAATACTTATATAAGATTGAACGTATTCACATTACCAAACAACATATTTTCTTTGTCATTCTCACAGAATAGCATTGTCCACACGTCCGCACAATATATATATATATATATATATATATATATATATATATATATATATATATATATATATATATATATATATATATATATATATATATATATATATATATAAGATAGAAGATTATTCGTCAAAAAACAACAGGAAACCCAAATCGACAAGAACTAGTGTAATTATAACTAGATCAGGTGATAACAGGTCTACACTAAAAGATGGTGGTAGATTCAGAGAACGAAATCAACAACGATGGGTTGACAACCGAACAATAGTGATACTTCAGAGAGATTAAAAAACAACCATTTGCAAGAACGATGAACAAGTCCTTGAGCTTTGATATCGTGTTAAAAAGGCTCAAATAAAAAATTTATTAAATAAAATCATTTACTTAGAAAGGATTTACTTGTAGAAATCCTACTCTCTCAACGAGATGACATAGAGAGAAAACTGAAGAAAATATTATATTTTTGTCATGTTTATCTTATCTTTCTTTTAGCTCCTAGTTTTCAGGTAGCGTATCTCGTTTCCTTTTATACTCCTTGTATCTTATTTTTAAACTCTTGGCCGATTGAATGAATGTATCTGGAATCACATTGATCCAGTTAAAACCCTAAATTTCGTCTTCTTTATGATATCGGAGCGGGTCCTCTGATCCGCTGAAGATACAAATCGTGAGCAGCCATGGCAGGACCAGATATCACCACCGAAGGCAGCGGGAAAGACAAACCAAAAAACCCCTCGTCTGATCCCGATTCACCTTATTACATTCATCCCACTGATTATCCTCGTCAAATGCATGTAAATGATAGTCTGAATGATAATAATTATGCGGATTGGTCTCGAGAGATGAGCGACTTTCTTGTTGCTAAAAACAGAGTAGGTTTCATTGATGGGACTATTCCCAAACCTGCAAAAGATTCCCAAGAATACAAATCACGGCAGCGCAGCGACGCCATCATCAAAGGATGGATTACCACTGCCATGGAGAAAGAGATTAGGAATAGTATAAAGTACACCACAACAGCTAGACAAACCTGGGAAGATCTCCAAGAACGATTTGGAAAAGAAAGCGCCCCGAGGGCTTATGATCTCAAACGAAAGCTCACCAACATGAGGCAAGAAAATCTTTCTGTTTCATCTTATTTCACTATGTTAAGAGGCGTATGGGACAAGATTAAGTCAGTTTCTCCTTCGCCAACCTGCACTTGCAACAATTGTTCTTGTAATCTGGGAAGAAGACTCATGGAGGCAAAAGAAAAGGAGCGGGTATACGAATTTTTGATGGGGCTTGATGATAATTTTGGAACCATAAAAACTCAAATACTCAGCACCAAACCCATGCCAAGTCTGGGTGTTGTGTATCATCTTGTTGTTGAAGATGAACATCAAAAGAGTATCAGTGCCACAAGGAAGCCAACAGTGGAAGTCGCTGCCTATCAAGCTCGAACGACACAAAGTCTCGAAACAAGTTTTTCTGATACACGCATCAGCCGCGAAGGATTAAAATGCAAACATTGTAATAAAATTGGTCACACTATCGATGACTGTTTTGAAAAGATTGGGTATCCATACTGGTGGGAAAGTCGACCAAGAAAGACAACCAGTGAACAAAAGAAGACTATAAAGGGAAAACCCAAAGATGTTGTTGTCGGAATAGAAGTTAGCCCCATACCAGGACTAAGTGTCGAGCAATACAAGAAACTAATTCAAAAATTAAGTGACAGTCCTAAACCCGTAATCAACATGGCTGGTAAGATCTTCTTTCATCAACCATGGATTATAGACTATGGTGCCACCGAACACATTGCTAGCAATGATTCCATATTGACCAGCTTGAAGGAATCACAAGATGGAGTTCCTTTTAACATACCAAATGGTGACATGGTTCCTGTTAAAGGAATAGGGAGTGCTTGTTTACCTGGCAATCTAAAAATCAATGATGTTCTTTATATACCGAATTTTAAATGCAATCTTTTGTCGGTTAGTAAAATCACCAAGAATCATAATTGTTTTGTAACATTTTTCCCAGATTTTTGTTACATACAGGACTTACATTCGAGGAAGTTGATTGGCATGGGGAGGTGTAAGAATGTTCTATACAATATGGAAGAAGTGGAGGATAAGAACAAGGCGATGGCAGTTAAAGTTGACACAGAGATTTGGCACCGGAGGTTGGGACATGCTTCAAATTCTAGATTACAACATATTAGATTTATAAACAATTTAGGAAACTTTGACTATTGTGATTCATGTATTCGGGCCAAACAAACCTGAGTACCCTTTCAAATTAGTTCTATTAAAACAATCTCTCCTTTTGATCTTATTCATTGTGATATATGGGGAGGGTATCATGTTCCTTCACTCTCTGGTGCACGATACTTCTTAACCATTGTGGATGATTATAGTCATTCTACTTGGGTCTATCTATTGAAACGTAAATGTGATGCTACCTCTACTCTTATTGCTTTTTACAAGTTGGTTGAAACTCAATTTGAAAAGAAAGTCAAAAGGATTAGAAGTGATAACGAGGGTGAGTTTGTCTCGAATAATCTGCTCAAATTCTATGAAGAGCATGGCATTGTGCTCGAAACCTCATGTGTTCACACCCCGTAACAAAACGGGGTTGTTGAGAGAAAACATAGACGCTTGTTAGAGATAGCTAGGGCTCTTCGTTTCCAAGCTAGCCTTCCCATCAAATTTTGGGGAGAGTTTATACTCACGGATACTTATATTATAAACAGATTGCCCTCTCGATTAGTTAAGAACAAAACCCCGTATGAAATTTTGTTCAGAAACAAGCCTAAATATGACCACATGAGAGTTCTAAGTTGCTTAGCTTATGTGAAAGAAAATAAAGCAGGAAATGATAAGTTCGAAGAAAGGGGGAGACCTTGTGTTTTCATCGGTTATCTACAAGGACAAAAAGAGTATAGAGTTTTCGACATTGAAAATAAAAAAATTCTTGTTTCTAGAGATGTGAGGTTCATTGAATGTGTCTTTCCTTTCCAAAACCATGACAAGGACAAAGTTGGTTTACAAGAAAAGGATGAGACTCTCTCGAGTAGTCTTGATGATTTGTATGAGGTTCCAACCACAGCTAACCTCGGAGGCCTTGACCAAGATAATGACACCGACTCATCACCTTTCGGCAGCCTTCCGATGCCTTCCGCTGATCCACAATGCAACCCAAATTCAGTTGCTACCTCCATCGGTCCAGAGACAGCCCAAGCAAGTGAGCTCAATGTTGATCCCCTTCAAGGCAGACGCTCAGAACGAACTCGAAATAAACCAACTTATTTGCAAGATTTTGAATTTGGTCTGCCACCTTCCATAGACCATTCACACTCCAATGACAATCTGGCTTCCTCGACGGTACATCCTTTATCTCATTTTGTATCTTATAAGAATTTTACTAACTCGCACAAAGCTTTTTTGGCTTCCATCTATTCCCAAGATGAGCCCAAGCATTTTTACCAGTCAGTCAAAAGTCATCATTAGAATGCTATGAAAAAGGAAGTTGAAGCTCGTGAAAAGAACAACACGTGGGTGTACAAATTTGCCTCCAGGAAAGAAAGTCGTTGACTCAAAATGGGTCTACAAGATTAAATACAAGCCGTCTGGAGAAGTGGAGCGATACAAGGCCAGACTTGTTGCAAAAGGCTTCACTCAAATTGAAGGTGTGGATTTTCATGAGACTTTTGCACCAGTGGCCAAGCTTGTGACGGTACCAACCGTGTTAGCTGTTGTTGTTCAGAAAAGGTGGGCTATTCATCAACTTGATGTGAATAATGCCTTCTTACATGGAGATCTGCATGAAGAAGTGTATATGAAAGTGCCACAAGGGTTTGCGAAAGATGGAGATACCAGAGTTTGTCGTCTCCAAAAATCATTGTATGGTTTGCGCCAAGCTTCGCGCAACTGGTATAATAAATTTACAAATGCTCTTCTCGAAATCGGTTTTAAACACTCTAAAGCATATCATTCTCTTTTCATCTTCAAACAAAAGAGTATTCATGTTTTTGCTCTCATTTATGTTGATGATGTTATTCTTTTGGGAAATGATGAACAACGGATAGCCAACGTCAAGACTTTTCTTGACAACAAGTTTAGTATAAAAGATTTGGGTCCCTTGAAATACTTCCTTGGAATTGAGGTTGCTCGGACGCCTGACGGAATGGTGCTTAGTCAAAGAAAATATACCTTGGACATTTTAGCAGATAGTGGTATGGAAGGTTGTAGGTCGAGTTCTTTTCCTATGGAACAGAACATTCGTCTCACTACTGAAGATGGATCTCCTTTAGTTGATGTTGGGAAGTATAGACGACTGATTGGTCGTCTTCTTTATCTACAAGTTACTAGACCCGACATCACATTTGCTGTCAACACACTTAATCAATTTGTTTCTACTCCACGAGAGACTCATTGGAATGTTGCTCTTCGTGTGTTGCGTTATCGTAAAGCTACTCCTGGTCAGGGTATTTTTCTTCCTGCCAAAGGCGATTTAACATTGAACGCCTATTGTGACTCAGATTGGCTTGGTTGTCCTTTCACAAGACGATCAAAGACCGGCTATTTTATCACTTTAGGAGGTGATCCTATTTCTTGGAAAACTAAGAAGCAATCTGTTGTTTCGCGTTCTTCTACTGAAGCCGAATATCGGTCTATGGCAACAACAGTTAGTGAAATTGTGTGGTTGCGTTGGTTACTTCAAGATTTGGGAGTTGTTCAAAGGCTTGCCACAAAACTTTATTGTGATAACCAAGCTGCTCGTCATATATTAAACAACCCTGTCTTTCACGAGCTCACCAAACATGTTGAAATGGACTGTTTTTTTTGTTCGTGAACTGGTTGATACTGGTCAAATTTTACCAGCTGCTATTCGCACTAATGATCAAATTGCAAGCATTTTTACCAAACCACTTGAAACCGAAAGATTTGGTCTATTGCTTGGCAAGATGGGCGTTCGCGACCTGCACACTCCAACTTGAGGGGGAGTGAAGAAAATATTATATTTTTGTCATGTTTATCTTATCTTTCTTTTAGCTCCTAGTTTTCTGGTAGCTTATCTCGTTTCCTTTAATACTCCTTGTATCTTATTTAAACTCTTGGCCGATTGAATGAATGTATCTCTGGAATCACATTGATCCAGTTAAAACCCTAAATTCCGTCTTCTTTAAAAACTTTAGAAACACACATATATAATAATAAAAACATTGATAACATATGTTATAACATTTACGTGATCTGAGTTACCCATGGGTGTGATAAGATTTACACGTCCCTTTCTTGAAGTTCACTAGAAACGAGTTTTCGTCCCCTTAAAAAAACAAGCCACCTTCACTTCTAGTACCTCGTCACCATACTCCTTACAAAGCAGTCTTCACAGTTGTCAAGAATAGTCCCTCATTACCTACACTTAACCATATCAAGTTAAAAATGAACCAACAAACTACCATTTGGCTAGCGGCGCAGCTTGTTGCCCGTTTGTCTTCAATCAATATGTATTGAACAATAAATGCTTAGAAATTATACGTACAAACTACCATTTGTTAAGTTTGAGAAATAGGGTCAAAACATGTAATATTTCAACAAGATTTTACTTTGAATTATGATCCATGTAACCATAGAAATTAGATATATGATAGTTGTTTTTGATTCATCACTTTTATATTTATTAATAAGTACTTCAAATATAATAAATTTTCTATTAAACAAATTAATGCTCAACAAAAGAGCGTGCTAGTCATTCAAAAGTCAAGGATTAACTTTTAAAGTTAGCAATGGGCTTCCAAGATAAAATCCGTATCGACTATGTGGTGGACTTTCTTAGGAAAATTAAATTCAGTTATCATTTAGCTTTAAAGCTTTTAATTGTGAGATAAGTTATTATGTAATTTAAACATTTTCAATTGTTAGATTAATAGTTCAATACATATCGGTTGAAGGCAACGGACAACAAGCTGCGCCGTTAGCCCTTTCAAAAAAAAATCATCTGATTTCTTCACCTATTAAAAAAAACATAGAATTTAAATTTAATTTTAAGGTGCACATGAAAAAACTGCAAAATTCGATCAAACTTATCATAATTGATTAGTTAACATATTGGTTTATTAAAAATTTATATCGTATTGAGTCTGTGAAAATCATTTATAGAAATTGAAAAGTTTTGGTGCGAAACGTTAACATGTTGATTAGAGTTAAAGTGTAGCAAATTAGTTTTTTATGTCAATTTAAAATACGCACATAAAAATTGGATAATCTAAAAATTCAGTTTCCAAAACCAGTTTTTTATGTCAATTTAAACCAATCCAGATTGTAACACAAGATCCCTCATTTTACCTCTAAAACCGGTTAAGATCCGATCCATATTCATTAAAACCAGATTGTATAATAAATCAAGAAATCCGAACCGGACAGTAATCTGATTTTTTTGCGACCCTAGATCCTATATTCTTGTAAGATATTCACTTAACACGAATGGAGTGTGAAGTTATATAAAAAGAAAAAATTTTAATCAGATATTAAAAAGTAACTCCTATGTTGAACCATACTGATGGTCGAAATTCGGCAGTAATAGGCGAAAAGAAATGAGAGTTTTGCTCATTTGTCGAATCATTATAGCATATATTTACATGGTTTTGCTATTAAGTAAATCATACTTGAGTTAGAATAGAAAACAATATTATTGCGTATGGAATCGAATGATTATACAAAAAGAAAATCGTCTAAATGCGATTTCTTTCTTTTTTTGCATATAAACGTCTACAATTACTTGTGATTATTGGTACTATTGATTCATTAGCTCTGGGGATGTATGACTGAACGACCCAACAACGATAAGATGCAACCATATATATATATATATATATATATATATATATATATATATATATATATAGAGAGAGAGAGAGAGTCAAGATCAAATAAGAAGAAAATTTTTGGTAGGAAGGTAAGACATTTTTTATATACATATTTTTTTTGCAAAAAAACGAAATGAATCATTAAATGATTCAAGAGTAAAATGTTTCACAAGAAAAAAAATCCGAAAAAAACATCTTCATAACAAATTTAGTGAATATCAACAAAATCATCGTAAAAATGAATCATTAAAATGTTTTTTCGGGATTTTTTTTGGTGAATCATGTTATTATTGATTCATCTAATGATTCATTTGTTTTGTTCGCCAAAAAGATAAGCCGAAAATAATTTAGGCATCTTAATTTTTATCCGACTGTTTAATTAGCTTCTGAAATAATTTAGCTATCTTAATTTTTGACCGTTTAAAATATTCATTGTTTACCAATCGCCCTATTTTTTTAAAAACACAAAAATAAAAAGACCACTAGATGATAATTATAATAATAGTTTTTTATTATTATTATAATAATAGTTTAAAATTGAATTAAACAAAAAAAAATAGTTGATAAAAATACCGACATTTTATAATTAGCGTAGTCATACCAAACCAAGAGTACTCTCCACTAGCGATTAGGGACGAAAGTGGATCTCAACCCGATCCAGATGGACCGGGACCCGGAAAACACGAAAACCAGTTAACGAGATTTGTAGGACCAAAAACTAGATCAATATATAGGAACTGGTTCGGTTCAATTCCGGATAAAGTGGGTCTAAAACTGAAAAACCTGAAAACGTTAAAGTGGGTCGGGTAGAACCGGATAAATGGGTCGGATAGAATCGGGTAAAATGGTCTGGAACCCGAAAACCTGAGAAAACCATATTCTTTTGGTAATTACTTAGTCGGTTGAACTTTAAAAGTTTTCAGTTTTGATATCCCGACTTCGGAGGACCGTAAATTATTGAATATTAAACCAAAAATGACAAAATTATAGTCTAAAATCATGTACAAACTCTAAAGTACACATTGGAAAAATCTGTATGCTAATCCGAGTTCAAACAAAATAGATATCCATGTTTTAAAAAATTTATAGAATACAAAAAAAAAAAGCTGAAAAATAAAAAAATTCAGCTTTGATATACCGACTTTAGGGGATTTTAAGTCGATGAGTATAAAATCAAAAATAAGAAAAAAATTATAGTCTAAAATCATATACAAACTTTAAACTATGCTAATCCGACTTCAAACGAATGAGACATGTATGTTTTAAAGTTTTTACAGAAATCAATCTGGTTCTTAAACTCAGTTTACCCGGACCCAAAGGCCGGAACCTAGATAAAGACATTCTTTAAACACAGAACGTGGACCGGTTCTATATATTTTGTTTCTAACGATTCCGATTCCGGTTCCAGTCCGCATCTGTTTCTGATACGGTTTTCCGGTTTTACATCTCATCCCTACTTTCGATAGCTACTAACTTAAATTATAGGTTTTATTTGTATAAGGTTTGACAAATGTAGTTATAGGTTATTGAAAGATGTAAAAATACATTAAAATAAATAAATAAATAAAAAGTTAAACTTACTAAAAACTCTCAAAATCTAGCTTTTAGATTTGGGATTTTTGTTCTAAAATAAAAAATTTAGGCTCCTTCTTTCAAACCAAGCTTTTTCTTTTAAGTCATGTTAAAAATAAAAAATAAAATAAAATAAACAAAGAACTCTTTAAAAAAAAGTTTCCAAACACACCCCAAGTCTATTTCCCAATCTAAAGATTTTTTTTGCTTTGGGGACTAAAACTTCAAGGACTACTCTCTATAACGACATTCACGTCATTTGCACGTCATTGTCCCATACTTTCGTATACAATAAAAAAATCACAATTTATGTCCCATCGACATCATATCCAATATCAGTCCAATTCATGTCAAAAGCAGTATCACCTATTCTGTTTTATCCCAACATGTTCTAAAAATGAAAAGCTTAATGTAAAAAGTCCTCATGTAAGGTTTTTACCAACAATAGTTACACATCATGATGCAAAAGTTCCATACATTACAACATAGCACAAACAAATACACAGACTCGATACACACACACATAGACGTATATATGTGTTTGTATCTACATATAGTTCTATCCAACATTAAATGTTTAGCCGATTGGTTTTAAAAAAAATTAGAGAAAGAATAGGTTTAGAGAGTACCATTTACGCGAACATGATAAGGTGGGCCCCGACAAAAGATGGGTTCATCAGGAGAAGAGGATCGAGCCCGAGCCCTTAGAATTTCATTGGGATCGTCAATGACTGCAGCAGCCAATAGTGTGTACTCACCCGGGACAAGAAAATACAAACTGAACGCATGTTTAATTTCTTCAAGTGGAGGAACATCCACCTTCATCCCACTCAAAGCACCTACCATAAATACAACACGTGTTAAAATCAAAAAACATAAATGCATTTCTATAATGGGTAAAATGTACTTACCAGACCAAAGTACAGCAGAATTAGTCCCTTCAATGCAGTTTTCACCAGCAACATCTCTACACGTAATACTAAGACTCATACTGATCAAATCCTTGGTATTATTCCTCACCATAACTTCCATAGGTGTCATCTCATGTGCCAGTACACGACCTTGACCTTGGTCAACTTGGTCAACGTGCCGGAAACTAAAAGTCAAAGGATCGGGCAGCAAAACATCCATGACCGATGTCTGAAGGGCAGCCTGAGTAGCATCTTTAATATGCAACTCTCCGGAACTATTCCTTCCGGAAACCCACCTAACCTTAATTTTCGAAATCAAATCCTTTATGGACGCGTTGACTTCCGCTTTCTTGTTTGACTTTGAATTCGTTACTAAAAAGGAACCATCAAGAATCGGTAGCTTAAAATGCTCCAATGGGATTAATACTCTCGCAGTGTAGTCTCGATCGATTCTTGTTTTTGGGTAATCGAATTCGGATGAATTTTGGTCAACGTTTTCGAGGTTGACCGAGACACCGACCTCGAAAACAACATCGGTTGGGTTTGATAACTCGAGTTCGAGAAAACGTAGGCCCCAGCTGCCTCTGTAGGGGTCGATTTTGACTAGCCGATCTGTGTGTGTGGAATTATCAGAAATTTGTCCCACATGAGCAGGAATTTCCATTGAGAGTAAGCGAGCTTTTACAAAAGATAACCCTTGTAAGACACAGATGTTTAAAGGTGTCACAAGGCGGCGACCCGGTGGCAGGAGACCGGTGGTTGCTGGCGGCTCTTGGTGGTTCTCTGTGGGACCTGAGGGGAAAAGACGTTAATTCCCTCAAACACAATTATAACATTGTATGGTGAAAAAGTAGAAAAAATTACCTGCATAATGGATCAACAACATCGGGCTACTTGAATCTTTCATGGGCCTAGACCCATCAAGATCCGCCAACCCAAGTTGCCAAGCTTTTAAAGTAACCGGAATCGTCACTTCCGCCCCTGGCTTCAACGGAAGTGCTGATTCCAACGCCTCCGACCCAATCGAAATCACCGATTCCTGATTCTTCCCTGATAACGAAACATGTGCTTGTTCAACCGCAACTGTTCCCGCATTCGCAATGCTAATCCAAACCTCGCGGATCTCGCCTTCGTACAAAATCACCGCCCCATCGCCGCCGACAGTCCGCGACACCAGCAACGGAAGCGATGGCACAACCGTAATACTTGGTACATTCGTGTTTTTCACCTTCCCGTTCCCGGACCCGCAACACCTAAACGGGTCGGAAATCACGAGACCTTGTTGAGCTCCGAGGAGTAAATTGTCGACGTCTTTGAAGAAATGTTCGGTGACGACACCGAAACAGTGAACGATGCATCCCGGAATGGAAACAGGCCCGGTTTTGGTTGGGATTCCGGAGAGGGTGATGACTTTGGAGGAATTGGGAGGGAGGGTGACGGTGATTGGAAAGGAATCGAAGTTTCCGGAGTGGACTGATAGGTATATGGAGTTGACTAAAAGGTCAAACCCGCATGGGTTGGCTAATTCGACCAGAACTTGAACGGGTTCACCCACGACCCAAACGAGGTCTTGTTTTGTGGTGGTGGTTTGATCGCCTTTGGTGAAAGGTGTGTAGATGAAGGGTCCAGATGGAGCGGATCCAGCCCACCAATCGGGTCGACCCGGTGTTCGTTTTATTATGTCCATTTGTGATGGGTGTAGAGGAAACGAATGCAACCTTACAAAAGGTAAGGCAGGATCAGGACAATGAGTTCCAGAAGGAAGCCTTTCAGCAGAATTATTAAGTGCAGTTGCAAGACCATTTTGGCCTGAAGGTGTAATTAAAGGATAATAAGATCTTAATAAACGTGCTGCTGCACTCCATGCAGCAAGAGGATCTCCAGCACGAACAGCCGAGAGAAGTATCTCTTTTAAAACAACCATCTGTAGAGTGCTCCATTGTGACTCAAATAAAGATACAACCAATTCATGATTCATCTTCCCATTATCACCAATACATGACCCGGTATCCTTGTATAAAGTACAAACAAACCAAAATGTAAGCAAGTTTAATATTTTAAAAAGGGGATTTGAATTTGAATTTGAATTTGAATAAAAAGTTAAAAACTCACTTTGGGAATGGATGCGCGACTTTGAACACGATATGCTTTTGTAGTAAGTGCTAACACTTGCATGGCACTAATAGCAGCTAAACTGTTTTCTTGTTGTAAATATAACTGAGCCACTTGTCTGGAGAAAAAGGCAGCTTTTCTATGGTAACCAAGAGTTCCATATAAACGAGCTATTTCAATGTATAATATCAGTCTATCACTTGCATCTATCAAAGATTTTGCTCCATCTGCTGCAGCAGTCAAAAGGTCAACCACCTCCTTAGCCAGCTCACGTCTGTCAATCACAACAATTTATCATAATTGGGTAGATTTTTCAAAATACCAAGTTTTACAAATCTACCTGCATAGAAATCTTGCCAATTTCAAAGTAGCTTCCAGTTCAAAACTGAGGGGTGAAACCCTGTAAAGAATAAAGAAATTAATTTAAATAAGATGTTACTCATGTGGATAACTTGTAAGGAGCTATCTATCTACCTTTGAGCATTGTCTTGTATAAATGACTTCCTGTAATGCACAATGACACTGTTGTAACGATACTTGACCTCCTCCTCTATAACTGGATCCCTATGAACTGCTTTATCCATCTTATACAACAGAAACACAAAACATTCATATGTTACACAGCATACTTGGGTTTGCTTTGTATATAAATAAACATTAAAACGTAACCATGTATTTTAAAGGACATACTATGATTGATCCTTTGATATACTCACCAGCAAAGCACAAACACCACCTTCCATTGCACCAGCATACCAAAAGTAATCCCCAGTAAGTCTGGCAAGTTCTAAAGCTGTAGAATAATGAGCATTGGCATCAACAGGTGATCCAGCTAGTAAACAATAATCTCCAATTGTTTTCTGTGCTCTTCCAAGTCTCCTCTTTTTTGCTTTGATCACCTGAAATATAGTTGTGAAAAAGTTGTTTAATTTCCATTCTTGAAGCATGTACTTCATAATTCAATGTTTATAGCTTTAAGACAAAAGGGGGAGAAAAATTTAGCAATTATTCAATCATCAGGACACCTAAAACATAAACCTCCTCTGAGCTGAGACTGGCTTGAGAATCTAAAGGTGTCTTCAGAATTATTCCACCAGATTCTGGTCTGAGAACCCATTTTTCAAACTCCATTAGAAGTGAAGCAGCAATCTCTTGCATCATTGTTTGCAGGTGAATTTCTTGAGTCCTCTGGTCAGCAGGAGGAAACAAAACCAATTTATTTTTGTTGTTATTCCTGTCTGCTAGCTGCAATATAAGATAAACAACAACAAAGGTATCATGTTATTAGGATAATTTCTTGGAAGAATAGGATGACAATTAGCAAGCAACTATGAAGATTGGAATATATATGTCGTGGTGCAATTGTAACAAATACTGCAAGACGCCTACACTCGTACAAAGGAAGAAGAAACAGTAGGAAAAGGAAACACACGGAAGCTAATGATTAAACGTTGTTCAAGAGCTGAAAGTCAAACAATGAAAGGCAAGAAGTACAATTCAAAACCAAAAGCATTACAATTCGGAATTCTACTAAGTGATCTACTCTCGTGAAATATCCATAACGTAATTGAACTGGATATTGATATAAAATTATATAAAACTTAGGGAAAATCGGGAAAATAACCTGTGTATCTCCAGGGGAAAAAACGAAACACCTTTGCACAACTGAAGATGAGTATCCTTTACAAGCCATAGCGAATTGCTCAGCAACACTGCCTAGATCAGGAGAAGACGGACAATGACAGATTCCGATAACGCCGTGAATTTTGCGGTTTGATTGGAAATCCTCCCATGGACTCGGCGGCGATCCGCCTACAATGAACTTGAACCTTAGACTACCGGATTCCCATGGCTGTTGAGAGAATGGAGATTTTTGGTCAGCTTTGTAGAAATCAGTGATAGTTGAGAGTTCGATCTTGTGGTGGCGGCCGAGCATCCCGGCGTATTTGCGGAAGAGGTGCAGGTGGATTTCTCCGACAGGGAGGACGGCGATCCGGATCATGGAACTGGTTTCGATGCTGACATCTGGCTCCATTGTTGTTTTCGCCGGGAAGAAAGCAAAGGGTACCGAGAGTTCAAGCCGGAGAAGGGAGGAGGGGCGGTTGACAGTAGAGTGTGTGGTTTTTTCACTTCAATATTTAGATCGGTTGCGGTGAAATTAAGAAATGGGAATGAAACCCTCTTTTACCAAACTAGTCCATGATGGTGTAACAAACATTCACTTGAAGTCCTTCACCTTTTTAAACTCTCCTTTTAATCCCTATGGTTGGCAAAATAGTTAGAATGTACCATACTTTTATTTATTTTAGTAAAACTAAAAAAATGTTCAATACGGTACGTATCTTTATTTTTTTCGAGTCAACAAAAATAACTTTTTGAGAGATGTTTTTACAATAGGTTTTGTTATGGTTTTAATCCTTAGAGTCCTCTGGTTTAAGATTTATAAAGTTATTATCAATTTTTATCATTAAGTTATAATTCTTTATATTATCCGACACGATTAACCTCATCATTATGGTAACAACTGACATGATCCCCTTCTACATTAGAATAAGAGAATGTGATTTTATGTACACGACACAACTAGGACGAGCGACTTTCAACCAAAAATAGTCTTTTTCTCGTTCTATACGATTGGGTGTATTTTCTGGTTAGCCCACGGAAAGCACAAACGAATTGTGGAGACAACAAATTGGAACATGGAAGGTGAGATTAGTCATCTTCGTCACTCGAGAACATGGCGACAAGATTGGGGAATGGAAGGTTGTAACGCCCGTAGATTCAGTCTAGTCAATTTAAAGATAATAAGCGTTAAAATGACTTTTTGATAGAAGATTATTTATTCAATCCGACTATTAACGAAGAAGTTATGACCCGCTAAAGTTTCGCGATTAAACCGACACGCATCCGCATATCGTAAAAGTAAATTTTTAACGAAATACTTTTTAGCCTTAGCGATCTAAACAAAAGTTGTAGTAGACGTTAAACCGAGAGCGTGCATATAGAGAACGTCCAAATCTGACTTCGTTAGAGGAAGTTATGATTTTTATAAGATTCAGCGTAGCAGTATACAGTCCGGAAATCGAATTTTAGATCGATCGAATATTAGCCGACACAACCTAAACGAGAATTAAAGATCTCGTTAATAGGAGTTCAACGATATAATGACAGTCGAAAACGGACATCGGAGGACAAAGTTATGAATTTTTAACGGACTTTAACTGTCTAACACTGTTAAAATATAACTTTAAAAATAAATCAAAATTAGCCGATGAAGTCTAAACGAAAGTTGTAGATCTCGTCGATACCTACGCATGGATATAAATAACGTCAAAAACGGAGCTCGTATGCAAAAGTTACGGATTTTAGAAGATAATTAATTTTCGGATTAACCAGCGAGTGACACGTGGCAAGATCTAGGCCACAACTTCTTCCCCACGGCTTGGAACGAGATTGCGACACTTGGACGGAGTACACCCAGCGTAGCTCGAAATACGCCCAGCGTACGCACTTCCTCCAACCTATAAATAGAGCTCGTTTTTCACCCAAAATCTCACACCTTCTCAACCAATTCTCTCCCAAACACCCCCAAGCCTCTAAGCCTTTCCCTAGCACCTCCTACGTGTTAGTAGCGAAGCCCCGGAGCGCCAGAAGGCCCCGAGAAGAAGAGCTTTCAGCTCAGAAGTTCTGCCCACACAAAGTCTGGTTTCTCACTAAACCACCAGTAAGTTGAGTTCTGCTTACCGTACTTTAAGTATAACTTATGTTTAAGTTCATTATCGTTATTATGAACCTATAAACAATATTTATCAGTGATTCAAATTCGTTATACTGATTGATCTACTTACGGGAGAGGTGTTTAGAATGGTCACGTTGGCTTGGTTGTTCGATTTCAGAAAGGCTATACGCTGAAATGGTCCCGCCTCCCAACTGTCTTGCCTGACTGATCCTTACTTGATAGATCTTAAAGTAGACTTTTAGTTAATGATGAATCTAGACTAATAATTAGTCGCAATAAATATTAGACTAAAACTTAGTGATAATGATACTAGGTTTCGTCAAAGGAAAAGACAATTGCTAGAAGCGAAGCGCTGCCCGAATTTCGAGTCATCACTTTAACATGTGAGTGCATAGTCCATTTCATGAACATGATTTTAATACAAGTATTAATTAAAGTATTAAATATAAGTTTATGCGTGAGATATTTGATATTGTCTCAACTACGTGTAACGCCCTGTTCCGAATCGATTCCTAATTCGAGGTTGTGGCCCGAAGATCGGTCGTTATAAGGATTATGGTCTTTGAAAAGGTGAGATCTAGGCTCATTTGGGTGCGAGTGATGTATTTGAAGTGATCCGGGTGTTCGGTTCGTGTTTTGGAGCCTAGGGGTATTTCGGTAGAGTGTTAGTTCGTGTTTTTGTGGAAATTGGATTTTTGTTCAGAAGGTCTTAAGGATGGTATGAGTTGATAGAAGTGTAGGGCTTCTCGTTACCTTTCCGTGGATATAAGGATCGTCGGAAACGGACTTATAACGAAGAAGTTATGGCCTTCTGAAGTTTGGTGGTTTTAAGGTTTAGTGGGGTATACGTGTAACATCCCGAAATTTCAGAAGTTCAATGAAGGGCCAAAAGTGTAAATAAAAGAAGGGACTCGACGAGTAGGTCTGCTTACTCGCCGAGTCGGAGTGGGATTCTGTCGCGGTTTAAGTGGCCAACTCGCCGAGTCGGCGGCTTGGACTCGACGAGTTGGTGCTGTAGAGAGAAAACCCTAATCCTGGGGGTTGTGCCCTATATAAAGAACATTATAACCCACCCTTAGCCTCTTTACTACCCTTTTGAGATCCAGAAACCCTAAAATCGAGTGAGCCTCCATTATTAGAGAGAATAGAGCTTTGGAGGAGAAAATCTTGGAAAGAGGCTTGAAGATCAAGAGGCTTGCTGCAAAGGAGTGGTGTAGATCCGGGATCTACTTCAGTTAGAGCTTATATTGGAGGTAATAATCTGTTGCTTGGGCTCTTTTGCATCTAGATCTTTTATCATTTGAGATTTGGGGCATTTTTGGTATGATTGAGAGCTATTTCGAGTTAGAGGCTTAGATCTGAGGTTTCTACCTTAGATCTAGGCTTGTGATGGTCCAAAATGTCATAAAGCTCCTGTCTAAGAGATATTGGTGAAGCCCCCTAGTCCTTAACCCTAGCCCTAGAGTGTTTTGGGCCTATATCTCCTTGGTTTCACGTAAAGTTTGCCACTTTATGTGAGGGTTAGACTGTAGAAGAGTGGATCTATGGATTGGAGCCCCTGCATGGTTCGAAAAGCCACTGTATGGATTGAGAACTGGAGAGACTCGACGAGTCACATGGGTGTACTCGACGAGTTGTATGAACATGTGCATGGACTCGGCGAGTTGGAAGAACAACTCGGCGAGTCTGTTGAAGATTGCCTTGGACTCGGCGAGTCTGGTCGCAGAACCCCAATCTCTTCTGGTTAAACCTCGAAGCAGTGAGTCGGGAGGTGAATTGGTAAGTTGAGTAGGATGGGACTCGGAGATCGTTGGACTCGACGAGTCTTGGGGTGACTCGGCGAGTTGAGTCGTGTTCTAAGATTTTTCAGAGTATAAGGACTCGACGAGTCAACGGGTTGACTCGGCAAGTAGAGTCAGTCATAAAGTTTGACTTTGGCCTGGACTTTGACTTTGACCTTCATGGGTGTTATGGTAATTGGTTATTCATGTCAATGGTCCATTGATGGCTATAGGTGTTGGAGTTTGGGGCAGTGCTTCGGGTTTGTGCTTTCGTGGTTCGGTTCTTCGTTCAGGTGAGTTATCCTCACTGTACTCAAGGGTCTAAGGCACCAAGGCCGACCCTTTGAATTGTTGTTTAGAGCTTGTTATGCTTATGTGGTGATATGCTTGCTAGTATACTAGTAGATAGGATAATGATATGATGTTATGCTCTGTTAGCTTAGTATCCTGGAGGATAAGGTAGTTAAGTGATGGCAAGTTTTGTTAGATCAGCACCCTGGTAGTTGGGTAGTGGTTATATTCATAGACCTGTAGTTGGTCTTGCCTTATGTACGCTGGTAGGAGGTTACCTGCGGGATTTGTATGTTGAGCAGTAGCAGAAGGCATTCCATCCCAGTAGGATGATAGGGCCCTAGTATGTTGGTTCTGTAGAGTGTTATGTGGTTGCCATTTATGTGTGCATGTTTGCTAATGTAGGGGCATTCCAACCCGATGGTTGTGGGCCAGGAGTATTCCATCCAGGTGGGATGATTGGACTCGTAGTAGGTTGGCATTCCAACCCGATGGTTGAGGGGCCTGGGGTATTCCATCCTGAGGGATGATTGGACCCATAGTAGTAGTTATTGTATGTATAGGAAGTGGGGCATTCCAACCCGATGGTTGTGGGCCAGGATTATTCCATCCCGGTAGGATGATTGGACTCATAGTATGTGGCATTCCAACCCGATGGTTGAAGGGCCTGGGGTATTCCATCTTGCGAGATAATTGGACCCATAGTAGTTATTGTTGTACGTATAGGTGTATGGGCATTCCAACCCGATGGTTGTGAGCCGAGAGTATTCCATCCCGGTAGGATGATTGGGCTCGTAGTATATAGGCATTCCAACCCGATGGTTGAGGGCCAGGGGTATTCCAACCGGAAGGTTGATTGGACCCATAGTATGTTGTTCTTTGTTGCATGCGTATGTTTATGTGTGTATAGGTACATTGGGGGAACTCACTAAGCTTTCGGGCTTACAGTTTCAGTTTATTGTTTCAGGTACTTCAGGAGATCGTGGCAAGGCGAAGGCGTGATCGTACCGCTCCTCATGCTTTATGATTTATGTGATATGGTTCTGGGGGATACTCTGATGTCTAAACTATTTTGAAAACAAGATGTATGAAGTTAATGGTTTTTGAATGAAATAAAATGTTTTAAATTGGTTGGAATTTTTGGGTGTTACAATACGGGGCGTACATAAAGGGTACGCGGGGCGTACTAGTAAAGAGAGCAGTACGTGAGGCGTACGTTGGGCGTACTGACCAGGATGGTCGTGGGTGCTCATCGGAGTACGTTGGGCGTACTCCAATCAGACCCAAACCCTATTTTACGGTCTTGGACCTTATTTAAGCTCCTTATCTCATAACCTAACCATAATTTCTTCAGCCTCCATCCCTCTAACAGAGCTCTAAGCATTTCCATTGTGACATGTTCAGCTACCTGCACTGCTTCAGGCGCACGCTCAACTGCTCGGGGATCAGGCTGACGGATCTCGTTATCGTTTCCTAGTCCACTACGTTTCCTCACCATGACGTTCTATACACCGAAGCAGGCGTTCAATGTATAGTGACGAGAATATAGATAGGGAAGATAGACATATAAATCTCCTTATCACTTCAAAAAGTTATATGCCAGTTTAATACCATAATTAAACGTTTAGAAATCTGAACACTTAATTTCCAGATTCGGTCGGCAATAGACCATAGATCCGAACATCCTAAAGCATCTAAATGCATCCTAAGGCAGATTATAACTATAGCATGTGTAAATCATTTAGCACATAGAAGCAAATTAGGCATCTATTTAAAGTAAGCTAGTGATCGTGTCTATTCAGGTGGACTACCTAAAATATACTAGACACCCATTTCACGATCATCTCTTAGCATTCTAAGTTTAAGTCTAGAAATAAATCCTTACTCCTAGTTCGCTTAAACTAATGCTCTGATACCAACTGTGACATCCCCATTTTCACGGCCAGAAAAGACCAGTTATGCTTATTTTAAAATTAGAGTTTTAATTTACAAATATGGAATTTGTCCCATAAAATATTCCTGAAGGGATGTCTTTCATTGATTTATTAAAAACTCGGGATGTCATAACTGATATAAGAAACATAAGTATAAACGAAGACTTACAATATCTTAATATAGTCTAAAGTTCCTCAAATCTCTCAGGCATCATCATTATTGTTTCATGTGATATAAAGACGTTGAGTGGGTCAGGTTGGAAAACCTGGTAAGATACATTGGGTTTTCAACCCACAATATTATAATTTTTAATTATATAACCTTTAGCATTCAAATAACCCAATTACCCCATTGCCCATCACTCTCACTTACTAATCCTATTATGATGATCTTGAGGGATCTTTCCTAAAGGATATTTATTAGCGAACAACTATAATTCCTAGGTGATTAGGCACGACGGTACGATGATACTCGCAACAACACGACAATACATTAGTACTTTTTGTATAATCACGGTAGGCACGGCAGTACAAAGTACTTGGGTTTGGCACGGCAGTACAAATGTACTTAGGTTTGGCACGGCAGTACAAATGTACTTGGGTTTAGCACAGAAGTACAAAAGTAATTGGGTTTAGCACGACAGTACAAAAGTACTTGGGTTTAGCACGACAGTACAAAAGGACTTGGGTTTAGCACAGTAGTACAAAAGTACTTGGGTTTAGCTCGACAGTACAAAAGTACTTGGGTTTAGCACGACAGTACAAAGTACTTGAGATAGACACGACTTATTATCTCACACAGCTCTCTCTCTCTCTCTCTCTATCTCTCTCTCTCTCTCTCTCTCTCTCTCTCTCTCTCTTTAACCTATCGCAACCACTATTTCACACAACCCTATCACAACCTATCATTTTATTATTTTGCACAGCCCCCTCACTACCCAGTCATGTTATTAAGTATGTTAAACATACCAATAAATCAAGTAGTAATCATATTTGTACAACTACATTAAACATAGAAAATATAGCGCACATAGCAGTTAACCATTTAGAATACTCATATCTATGCGTAAGCTTGAAAGTAACTATGCACTCACTTGTTAAAGCGATGACTCGAAATTTGGGCAGAGCTTCGCTTCTAGCAACTGACCTTTCATTTGATGTGACCTAGTATCATTATCACTAAGTCTTAGTCTAATATTCTACACGAATAGAGAGAATCTAGACCTATCAGTCATTTTAATGAATACTGATAGTTCTATCAAATAAGGATCAGTCAGGCAGGACAGTTGGGAGGCAGGACCATTTCGACATATAGTCTTTCTGAAATCCAACAACGAAGCCGACGTGACCATTCTAGTAGATCAATCGGTATATGACTGGGAATCACTGATAAATCTTAATTATAGGTTCATAACAACGAATATGACTATCGTTATAAATTATGTGAGGACAGAGTAAGCGTAGCTCATTTACAGATTATGGATGAGAACCAAGGTCCAAGTGGGCAGAACTCTGACTCAGGATCTCCTACTCGAAGGCTACTACTCGAACGCGTACTCTGGGGTGTCGCAGGGCTTCACCTCAAGCTAGAAACGAAAGAAAAATAGGTTTACATGAGGGATAATCGAGAGAGAGTGGTTGTAAGAGTGTGTGGAATGAATGAGGGACTGTTGGCTATTTATTGGGCCAAAAACGTATATGTGTGCCATGCATAAGGGGTGCACGCCGCTCAATTCAAACACGTCAATCCATCGGTTAGCTGACACGTGTCACTCGTCGGCTGGAGTAGCATGGCTGACTTCGCGCGCAAGCTACGCACGTCGCGTTGCGCGTGCCGATTTTCAGAATTTATAAATTGCGTATCTCCTTCATACGAGCTTCGTTTTTAACATTATTTATATCCACGGAAATCTCTCGACGAGGTCTAAAACTTTCTTTTAGACTCTGTCGGCTAGTTTTGACTCCATTTTATTTACATAGGCTTAGCATATTAAAGCCCGTATAAAATGCATATCTCTCACATCCGGAGTCCATTTTTGATGGTTTTTATATTTTTGGAATCCTATTAACGAGACCTTCAATTCTCGTTTAGATTGTTTTGGCCAAAAATCAACCGATCTAAAACTCGATTTCTGTGTACGCACTGCTAAGTTGAAATCTTAGAAAAATCATAACTTCCTCTGTTGAAGTCAGATTCGGGCGTTCCCTGTATGCACAAATTCGCTTTTTCCTAATACTACGACTTTCGTTTAGATCACTAGGGCTAATAAGTAACCTATCCCCAACTCACTATTTACGACATATACCATAACTTGGTTAAGATTATTAGGGCCCCGATTCTAGCGCTTCCCGAGGGTATGGATGATTTTGTGGTTTATTGTGATGCCTCTATATCGGGTTTGGGAGATGTTCTTATGCAGAGAGAACATGTGATTGCTTACGCTTCGAGTCAAGTAAAGCCTCATGAGACGAATTACCATACGCATGATTTGGAGTTGGGACTATGGTTTTTGCCCTCAAGATTTGGAGGCACTATATGTTGGATTAGGTGTCTAAGACAATAACTAAATTGGTATATACTTGAACTATTAACAAAGTCCTTTTGGGTTGCCCTCGAACCTAGTAATTGAATAGGATAACTTTTAGAGAGAAATAGAGATACTGATTTATTGATTTATTATATTATTAACAAATTAATTAGAAATCAAAATAAATGATTTGTTAATATATTATGAGAATAATATATTAATTAGAATTAGTATTATTTAATTATAAGTTAATCAGAAATTAATTGGAATTAATTTTGGGATTAATTAGAATAATTAATAGTAGAAGGACTATAGGTGACAATGTTCAAAAGTTGAACATTGAGCAATTCTAGAACCTCCTTAGGTGGGGGACGAATTCTAGAATGTCTTATAGGGTTTCCTTTGGTATTAAGGGTCCCTTGGATGCCTTATGGAGGAAGAAAACGGATAAAGGCATATATTAGGAAACTGTCTTGTCCAATACCTTCCTACTCACCTATATAAACCCCCAAGGGTTTAGATTTTCGGATTATGATTCTAAGAGCCTCTAAATTCGAAATTCTCCTTGCACATCTCTCTCCTAATAGTTTCCTTAGTTGTTAGGGTTTGGGTGTGAACCATCATAGGCACGACACTTGTGGTGCTTGCATCCAAGAGTATTTCAAGTCGGATAGGTTTGATTATTTGCTACAACAATCAAAAGGTATGTAATTCCTAATTTGTTTATGATTTTCGAAAATAGATATGGCTCATAGGGTTCTTGTTGCTCAATAGAATGTTGCATCAATAATGTTATGACTTAGATCTTTATTTTGCATGTACCCTTAAGTTTCAAGGATTTATCTTCATTAATACATGTAAAATCCATCACTATCTGTATGGGGCTAGGTGTACTGTCTACACTGACCACAAGAGCTTGAGGTACCAGATGGGTCAGCCGAATTTGTATATACGGCAACGGAGATGGTTTGATGTGGTAAAGGATTATGATCGAGATTATGTACCACCCTGGGAAGGCCAATGTGGTGGCCGACGCCCTGAGTCGTAAGGCTATGAGTGCACCTGTCGATAATATGTATCTGAGGATGGTTATCATTTATCCTTTTGTTAGATTTGATCAAGAAGGATCGGGTGGAGGGATTGAAAAAGTAAAATCGGAAGGCAGAGCGGATCAAGGGGCAAATTCTTTAATTCGCCAGCGATAGTCGGGGGTTTGTTAACTCAGTGTGGTAGAGTTCGGGTTCTGACTACTGTTGCGATGAGACAGACAGTTCTAGAAGAGGCTCATAAGTCAAAGTTTTCCATTCATCCAGGGGCACGAAGATGTATAGGGATCTGAAGTTGAACAATTGGTTGCCCTGTATGAAGAGGGAGGTAGCGTGGTTTGTAGAGCGGTGCCTGACTTGTCGGAAAGTCAAGGCCGAATATCAGAGACCCCACGGCAAGATACAACGGTTACCCATTCCTATGTGGAAATGAGAGAAGATCACCATGGATTTTATCACAAAGCTTCGAAGGACGTTACGTGGAGTTGATTCTATCTGGTTCATTGTTGATATATTGACCAAGAGCGCGTATTTTATTCCGATTGCTGAGAGTATATATGCTGAGAAGCTGGTTGACATTTACATTCAGGAGGTGGTTGTTCGGCATGGAGTGCCAGTATCGGTGGTTTCAGACCGAGATGTTCATTTCACCTCCAAGTTTTGGGGGAAGTTCCATGAGGAGTTGGGTACTCAGCTGCATTTCAGTACATCACATCACCCCTAGGCCGATGGACAGAGTGAACAGACGATTCAGACACTCGAAGATATGTTCCGTACGTGGGTTTTAGATCTTGGAGGGAGTTGGAATACTTACCTTCCACTGGCCGAGTTCTCGTACAACAACAATTATCATGCCAGTTTTGATCGACCACCTTTTGAGATGTTGTATGGGAGGAGGTGCAGGACCCCAATTTGTTGGGGCGAGGTCGGGCATCAGGTCATGGGGAGTACATAATTAGTGCTCAGGACCACTGAATTGATTCAGCAAGTGCGTGACAGGTTGCGAGTAACACAAAGCCGACATAAGAGTTATGCAGATCGTTGTCGTTCAGACCTCGAGTTTTAGGTGGGGGAATTTGTGCTTCTGAAGGTGTCACATTGGAAAGGTTCCATCCGGTTTCGAAAGCGGGGCAAGCTGGGCCCCCGGTTTATTGGTCCCTTCAGGATTTCCACCCGAGTGGGCAAGGTTGCATACCGGTTGGATTTGCTCGATGAGCTCAGTCAGATCCACAACATCATCCATGTCTCTCAGTTACGGAAGTGTGTAGCCGATGATTTGGCGGTGATTTTCTTTGGATGATATTCAGGTCGATGAGCGCCTAAATTATGTGAAGAGACCGATTGCAATTCTCGACAGAAAGACCAAGACTCTGCGTAATAAAGTGGTGAACCTAGTGAAGGTGCAATTGCAGCACCGAACGGGTTCGGAGTGGACGTGGGAGCCTAAGGATGAGACGAGGGAGCACTACCAAGACTTGTTTGCAGTAGCAGACTTCGAGGACGAAGTCTGATTCAAGTGGGGGAGATTTGTAACGCCAGTGTTCCAGGTATTTTTCATTTTAGCATTAATTCCTTAAAAGATTGCAAAATTGGTCCTTATGTTGGGTGTATGAGATGGGTACGTCGGGCGTAGGTACTTAATGATGGTCGTGGATTCCCTCACGTACGCTGGGCGTACTCATGCAGAGAGCAAACCCTAATTTTTAGGGTTTGGACCCAATTTAAAGAACTTTATGGCCTTTAACCATTTCTTACCTCCAACCTCCATCTCGAAACCCTAATTCTTGTGTGCAAGATTTGAAGCTTTTTAGTGATATTTTGGTGTTTTTTGTGGTGAAGGAAAACCTTTGAAGTTGTGGTGTTGCTCTCAAGCTTTTAGATCCAGATTCTTCTCATCTTTGTGCATCTTCAAGAGGTATAAAGTTCATACCTTGGAGCTTACTTTTCTGGATCTTGTTTAAGCTTGGATTTATGTTAATTTTGTCCTAAAACCTTGATCTTTGTGAGTATGGAATACTCCAGAGCTTTTAATTTGTCCTTTCAGACGTTTTAGGGTGTATAGTGTCATAAAAATGCAGGCTTAATCCTTGGTATTCATCCATGCAAGAGTTATGGAAGTTTAGATGATAATATAAGTTAGGGTTTTGGTTTTGAGCTTCCTTTTGCCATACAAAGGCATAAAGGTTGCAACTTTATGGATCTAGACGTTTATTAGGCTTAGATCTAAAGTTTGGACGTTAAGTCCTTAGGCCTTAAGACCTTATTTGTGAGTTAGGACTTCAGAGTATTGCGTTGGGCGTAATTCTCTATACGTTGAGCGTAGAAGGTTGATGTCCTATAACCCCTTTCGAGATCGAGTTGTACGCTTGGCTTAGCGGGGAGTATGTCGGGTGTACTCTCAGAAAACCCTTTTGGGCCTTGGGCCCTTAAGAGTTTTGGTCTTTGGCTAGTTGGGTCATGAATGGGAAGGGCAAAATGGTATTTTCCCTTAGATAGATAAAGGATGAATTAGACCTTCGTTTGTGGATTTAATCTCGATTATTAATTAGGGTGGTTATTAGGTTTTGGTTAGAGTGAGGAGTCGTGTTAACAATAGCTCGAGTGTGCGGTTCAGTTATGTAACATCCTGTTTCGGGTCGTTAGTGGTTAGGGTTCGTGGGCTGCAACCCGGACATGAGGAAGTATCGGGGTTGCAACGAGTTGCTAGAAGTGTAAGGCATATCGTCACCTTTCCTTGGGTATGAGGTTCTTTGGAAACTGAGTCATAACGAGGAAGCATTGGAAGTTTGAAGTGTTGGCAGGTTAAGTCCCTTAATTTGAGAAAGGTGGCAGCTGAGTACGCTGGGCGTACGTGTGTGTACGCTTAGCATACTCATGTGCGTGGTTTTTAAGTGGAGCCACCTAGTACGCTGGGCGTACTAGGCACAGAGTGAAAACCCTAATGTTGGGTGTGTCCCTATATAAAGAATGAGATGGCCTCATTCCTGGCCACCACCCTCAGATTTCAAACCCTCCTAAACCCTAAACCTTCATTCATGGAGTTTGTGGATGCATCTGAGAGCCTTTGAGTGTTTTAAGTGTTCTTGTGAGATTTTGGAGTGGAGAAGGAGCATGGAAGAGAATAGAGTTGGAGTCCAGGCTTTGGATCTGAGCTTTTCTGTGGATGGAGCATCACTTGAAGGTATAAAGCTCAAAGCTTTCCCATCCTTTTGATTTGTGCATGTTATGGTCCATTTTAGGGTTTTTGGTCCCAAAGCTTGAAGCTTTATGGGTTGTTGCACTCCAGAGCCTAATATTTGTCCTTTAGAGTATTTCTAGTGTAGAGGATCCATAAAAATGAGGTCTTGGACGTTGGTATCAAGCCATGCATGAGTTATGAGCTTTTTGAGATAAGAGAGTGGGTGTTTTGTGTGTTTGTGACCATATCAGCCATGCAAAGGCTTAAAGTCACTGACTTTATGGAGTAAGAGCTATTAGGGAGTCCATATCTGAGAAAAGAGCTAAGGTCTTAACGGGTTAAGACCGAGAGAATGGACTAAGCAAAACTGGGCGTACACCCAGCGTACCGGGTTGGTGTCCCCGATCAGATTCGTGCATGCTAGTGTACGTTGAGCGTACCAAGGGAGGTACGCCCCGCGTAACCTCTCTGTGAGCTTTTGGGCTGGATTTATTATTGGGCCTTAAGGGTTGGGCCTGGATTTTTGGGCTTGTGTATTAGTGACTTTGAGCAGAGAAATATTATATTGTGCTTTGGGCCCTTGAGTTGGGTTTGCCATTTAGATTGAGAGTTGGGCCTTGGAAGAGCCCATTATTATTGGGCCTTGGTGGGCCCAATGGGTTTTAGGCTATTAATGGGTTGGTTAATGGTCTACCCTTAGACCAAATGAGTGAGAGTTTGGACTTAGTTCCAAATTGGGTTAATTGTGGGTTTGGCTTAGAGTTAGAGGCCGGTGCGCAGCAGCAGCATTTTTAGGGGATGTTCTTCATACGAGGTGAGTCTTCTCACTATACTTACCATGAGTGGTATCCTTGTGTGATTGAGATGTCTTATGTGCTTATTTGTATGTTGTGATATTCTGCATTATGTCTCTGTGATTTATTCTGAGTATTGTATTTATGAGCTTATTGAGTTAGGACCGGAGGGTCCACTTGAGTTTTGGGACCGGAGGGTTCCACTGAGACACATTGACCGGAGGGTCTTATCTGAGTATAGCCATGAGAGGCTACTGAGGTGTGTGTGGTATTTTGGGGAACTCACTAAGCTTCATGCTTACCGTGTTATGTGTTATGTGTTTCAGGTTTTTCTCAGGATAGCGGGAAAGCACCGGCTCGATTGTACACACCAGAGAAAGAGTTATGTTTTGTCACAACTAGCATTTTAGCTAGGAAATTCTATTACTGTGTAATCATTCAACCATTGTAAAACATATACTCTAAGGTGGCGTTTGGTTCGCAGAATTTTTTTTTAAGGAATGGAATCTTACAAAGGAATTGGAATACGAAGGAAAATGAATTGGAATTTGAAATGTGTTTGGTTGACATGAAAATGAATGTGATTTTTGTTTGGTTTGTTGATTTGTCAAAGGAATTGGAAAAGAATGTATATAATATGACAAAAATACCCTTTTAGTGATTTTTGTAACTTATTCTTTTTTTTTTCTTTAATAAACTTAACATAACTTTCCTTAAATTAAGTTTTTTATTATTAAATTTTTTTAAAGACTACAAATTACACACATAATTAACACGTATTGAACACTCGCCTACAAATAAATAAAAAAACCTTTTTAATTCAAAATATCAAATGATTAACTATAATAATATAAACCAACATTTATCATTCTTTATTCTAAATATCAAAATAAAAAAGTTTACCACACTCAAATATGTAAAATATTGTAGGTACCTAGTTTATACTCATCACTCGTGCAACATAAACATCACAAAATTCTCGCGATCTTCTCCTTCTAAATCCCAAAAACTCAACACAGTTTCCGGATCACGCATAATTTTGCGACTTACTTTGAACCTATCCAATGCACTCAAAGACTGCATTTCGGAAACTTCAGAAATCACCATAGAAGCTTTCTTTTGTACACCTGTTTCTCCTAATATAGCTTGATTCATGCTGCTTGCTGCTTTCTCAAGTTTTTCTCCAAGCACGTTAGCTGCAATCGTTATTCCTTGAATAACAAGATCAAGTCTGCTTTTCCTCTTCTTTGTGTGTGCACTTGTATTGTTTGCGTCTTCTTCCACTATAAGTTCGGAATCGACGTCTACTTCTTCAGCTTGTTCTTCATTGTTTGCATCTTCTTCCATTTCGGCGAAATCTTTTGCTTTATTCCCCTGAGCGCTACCCTTCCCAAAAACAATACACAAGTCCTCAAAATGAGGAAATATCTTATTTCTCCATTTGCCCGCATCTTTATGAACTTGTACGTATAATGAAATTTTAGCACATAAAGGTGAATATTTACGAAGTAATAAAATATAAAATAGATTACATATTATACCTGCATGTAAGACTCCCAAATTGTTGGTTCGGCTGTTACAGAATATGCGGAGCTATCATAACCAAAACCACTTGTATTCGTACCATTCACCATATCATAAGCAACTTGCCAATCTTTCTTCATGGTCTTGATCCTTGACTCGATGTGGGGTTTACCCATCAAACTAGATTTTGGAATCTTTTCCTTTAATGCATTTTCTAGATGTTGTAAATATCCCGATTTAAAACCATTATCGGCTCTAAATCCTCCCATGTTTACCATATTTACCAATGCTTCCACGAGCTTGGCATCTTCATTTATTGTCCAGTTGTGATATTTTCTACCTTTTTCCATTACCTATTGATATAAACATAAAATTCCGATAAAACAATACATAACATAAAATTCACACAACCATATATGTAACAATATTACAAACAAAAATAAATCAAAGTAAATCATTAAAAATAGAAAATGTACCACCAAAGTATTCAAAGTAAATGACTAAAATAAAAACAAGGGAAAATATTTTATCATCTCGATACGAATCATCAATGTGTAGTACTCCAAGAATCAAACATAGTTTGTGCTAAATTGTTTCTGAATGTAGTCCACTTGGTTGATACACCAACAGAAGTGATATTATCATCATCTGTTCCGCCAACATCTCCAGTTCCCTCATCTGGCTCAATGTTGTTCTCAAATGGGTCGGTTGACATTTCTTGCCTTATAAAATTATGAAGAAGACAACATGCCATTATGATCTTATTTTTTACTTCAATAGGATAATACGAGTTGTCCCTTAAAATTCCCCATCTTGCCTTCAAAACACCAAAACATCTTTCTATGACATTTCTTGCAGAAGAATGTCTCATGTTGAAGATTTCTTTTGGTGTAGTCGGTTGGTGTCCAGCACGCCAATCATTTAAATGATACCTCTCATTTTTACTATTGTAAATTGAATAAAGCATTCTTGATATTAGGTATGAATGGTTAGTAATGGTGATTTTTAAACCAAATTATAATAATTTTGTCTCATCTTCTCCACTATCTCAAAGCATACCTCGTTTAACAAAATTAATTCATATTGGCAAAAACACAAACACCTAGCATGCAAACTTATAAAAGAACCGATTGCATATCCTCCAATAATAAAATCAAACAAAAAGTTCTAACAATACCTACTAATGCTTCAAACCGAAAAATTGAAAGTAATATTAGCATGCCCAAACAACAACGATGGATAATAACCAGGTAAATTCCTTTCATTTAAAGATGAAAATCGAACTACAAACTTTACAAAATGAGAGTGGAGAACACTTAATTACAGAAAATAGAATGAATCGATATTCTTACTTGTGAAGAAATATGATGCAACAGCGCCCTAGAATGACGAACCAGATGAATGTTGTAACACAATTGCAATGATAGAATGATGATGTCGTTTGACAGGCTACTGTTTAGATATATATAATCGCTTGAAATAATGTAAACGTAGGAGAGATAATTTAATCACGTATTCGATTGTGTTTTGAGAGAAGATCGCGTAGATGATTTGTACAGAGAAGGAATGTCAATTTTGTCTTTTTTATTAAAGATATCTGATGGAATCTATTTTCTTGATAATTTACTAGAGAATTGTAATTCACTCAAATACGGAATATAATTTTAATTAAGGAAAACAAATTCATTTTCTTTGGTTAGCCAAACACACTTTGCTATGGATTTTAAATTCTTTTTCCTTCTAATTCCTTGAGAATCCATGAACCAAACGACACCTAAGTAAATATCACCCAATGCTCATTTAAATTCACCTTTCATGTTCAACAAAGAACCTGAAAACCCTAGGAATCCCTGTTTAAGTCTATATTGGGCTAGGATTTTCTTATTGGGCCTAATGGACCAATAAGTATTCAATTCAACTATTTTGGGCTTAGGACCCTTAAATGGGCTCTAATTGGACCCACTTCCATAAATCTATAACATTTTGGACCATTTGGGCCTAGAATGATTCATTCTAACCCTAATGGGCCTTATTGGGCCATAACCACTCCAATAAACCCTAATAGACCTAAAACCCATCTCTTTATCTTATGTTGGGCCGTAAGTGCTTCCAAGGGCCCAATGGGCCGAAAATTTTATGATTAGGTTCCAAAAATCCTAACTAAAGTTTAATGGGCTCAAACTATTCCATTCCTATCTTCTTGGCCCCAAACTCTCGGCCCAACACCATTTAACAAAAAAAATGAAATGGGGGGGGGGGGGGGGGCGACTTTGGAGGTGGCACCTCCATATTATTCACCATGTATCAAGGCATGGTTTCTCATATTTCCATGCAACTCATCTCTTCTCTCTCTTTTTCTTCCCATCGGCCGAAGATACACACACACACACTCCATTTGCAAATTTCTCTCAAACATTCACAAGGACACTCCTTCTATTCCTCTCTAATTTTCGAGATCTTGAGCATCTTCAAGAAGGTTTTCACCACCAAAAATCATCATTCTTGGTAAGTCTTTACATATCCAAGGTATATAACTTCTTTCTCATGTTAGATCACTCCTTCTAAACAAGCTCTTGGTGATCATACTCCTAGAAAACTTCTTAAGCTCGAAATCTACGTCAAGGTGTTGCTAGGACCAAAAATCTCTTCATCTCTTCTTCAAAACCGAAACATCAAAGCAAAGGTGAGTTCATACCCCCCTTGTTTTCGGTTTTTACATGATTTTTGGGGGAGAATGCAAGTAAAATGTGTAGATCTATGAGTTATATGTATGTCTTGTGTGATTTCTTAGTTTATTTTGTAAAAATATGTTAGATCTTAGCAAATCACGACATCCTAAGTAACATTGAGTTAAGATCCATGAACTAAGACACTTTATACATCATATTATCAAGTTAGAAGTGTTATATGTTTAAGATATAAAAATTTAAGGCAAAAACTTTGTTAAGGGTCAAAATTGTCAAGAAAACAAAAGATAAGGGTAAAAAGTGACATTTATGTTTTTATAAGAATCAAACAGGTTATACTTGTATAAAAATGGATTTTTATGATAAAAATGCTTTCCAAAGGGCCAAAAATGTAAATTTTAGCTTAATGGGCCATATATTTGGGCCTCACGGTTTTGGGCCCAAATTTGCGAAAAAATGGAAGTTTTGGGATTAAAAATGTTATTTGACCAAAGTTTGAGTCATAAATGCAAATAAACCAAATTTAGGGGTGAAAATAACATTTATTTCTAAATTGGACCAAAAATGTAACTTTTATCAAAATTGGGCCAAAAGTGTAAATTTTTACAAACAATGGACTGAAAATGCATTTTTTTGCAAAACTGGACCTTAAATGTCAAAATATATATTTTTGGACTAAAACCGTGAATTTCTAAACATTTGGGACGAAATTACAAATTTTTATAAATTATGGACTAAAGTGTTATTTTTTTTACAAAACTTTGGGCCTTAATTGAAAATTCGAGGCTTATTGGCCAAGAACGTTGTTTTTACAAAAGAGGACTTTTTATAAACCTCGAACTAAAACCATCAACGAAATAATAACAAATTGACGAAATACATCGATAACAATTTTATTGGGCCTAATATTCACGTTACGTGGCCAATGGGCCTTAAGGGCCCATCCAAGTGTATATTGAGCCCAATATTTTCCATGACGTGTTTATTGGGCCTTGCGACCCATTTACATGTTAATTTGGGCCTGAGTTATGGGTCACATGCTTGTTGGGCCTTGGTGGTCCAATTACATGCCTATTGGGCCCAAATTACCCTTTTACATGTTATTGGGCCTTTGTGGTCCATTTACATGCTAATTGGGCTTGGACTGAAATTCATGCTTAGTAGACTGTAACTATACCTTTACATAACTATTGAACTTCGTATACTTATATATGTACCTTTGGATTTTGATAACATACAACATACACATAAACATTAAACATAGTACGAAAGGTTGAGAATCTAGTGAGACGTGTCAGTTGGCACCTTTGAGTGTACAATCGTAGCTTGTAGTTATAATCAGAGTCTCCTGGAGGGAGAGCGAGAGTTTGTGTATAGATCTATACGGGGTGACCCCCCACGCCTTAGCTGTTCGCTACAGCTAGACTAGGCCAGTCTAGGGCGACAAAACCTTGAGCAAATACCGGCATTTGGAAAAATGCCAACACAGGCAACCTAGTCATTATCATGTATGGTTATAACGAATCATAAAGAGATTCCAATACCAATTTAACATTTCGGAGATTAACCCTTCGATTGTGTCAATACAAAACAACTTATTAAACGAAACAAGAACCTCGACACTATAACAAATCAGAAAATATCGGATTTTCTGGGGAAATACTAATATTCAAGTATCACTTACTTACAATACAAAGAAATCTAAACTACATTCATATATGTTACTACTATGAAATTCACACATGTATCTATACTTGGTTTTCACATCATTTTCAGACATTTTACAGAAAATATCGGATTTTCTGGGTTTTTACGAAAGATACAAAGACTTTTACTCGAACATACTTATGAACTCACCAACATTATATATGTTGACCGTTTTCAAAATAACTTGTATTCTCAAGTAATCGTTAAGTTGGAAGATTTTCAAGTGTGTATGGTTTCATTTTTATGTAACATCACTCATCGTACTTTTAATAGTTTAAACTTATGTATTTATAACAATGTACTTGATGTGAACAATGCTGGTTGTAATATGAAATTTTGGTGATGAATGTGTTATGATTCATGTATATTCATTGTGATGATAATTCAATTGTTAGTCACACGAGCCCCCGGACGTTTCCACTGTCTGGTTCGGGAGTGTGACATGTTTTGAGGATCCTGGATTATTAAACAAACAATTATAGAGATGCGTTTTGTAAACTAAATAAATGAGATCTTGTGAAATGCGTTATGAGATTTATATGAATATAAAATGAAAATTTTTGTTTGGAAATTTTCGGTGTTACAAGTTATCTTCAGTTAGAGGTGAGTCTTCTTACCACACTAGTGGGTCGAATGCACCAGGGATGGCCCACTGATTCTTATGTGTAGAATGTATGCAATTATGTGACTATTACTGATGTGATTGTATGATATATGCATGGAGCCAATCTGGGGTCGGAGACATTATGGACCCTGGGGTTGATAAGTACCCAACACAACTATTTATTGTTCCATGGGATTGATACGGACCCGGGGGTTGTACAGACCTGACACAGGCATGTGTTGTTATATTTATGTGTATGGTGTATGTGGTATTTTGGGGAAACTCGCTAAGATTTGTGTTTACAAATATATTTTTGGTTTCAAGTACTTCCGGTACTAAAGGGAAGGGTCCGACGTGATGGCACCGCATCCCCCCCCCCCTCATTATTTCCGCATTTATGATCTCTTTTACTCTGTTATTTTGTGATAGTTTGTATTTTGGATGATTTTGAGACATGTGATGTTTGGGATTAATGAATTTAAAAATGAAATTTTTACTTATGAATTTTGGGACGTTACAAATAAATACATTGTAGGGAGAATATGCATCACCCTTCGTTGTCGCAAAACGCGGGAAACCCACTTTATGCATCAATTTTCCTAGATAAGAAAAACAAGACCTTCAACAGATTTGAAATTGGGTTTCATAATTGTTTCTAATAAGAGATCAATCGCATTCATACAAGGCAGTCCATACTCACCTTAGGGAGGACGGAGTCGAGGTTGGGTTCGCCGACGGTTTAGAGCGGTATCGGCAGTACCACCGGGTCATGGCCCTTTCAATGGCGGGTACTGTAACGCCCGTAGATCCGGGCTAGTCAATTTAGAGACGATAAGCATCAAAAATGACTTTTTGATGGAGGATTACTTAGAAGGATTAATCTTAACCAAGTTGTAGTATATGTCTCAAGGTTTCCGAAAATATAAAGAAAGCCGAAATCCGAGTTATAACGAATAAGTTATGACCTGTCGAAGTTTCGCGACAGAACAGGCACGACACAGCGCGACGTAAATAGTGAATTTACGATAGAGCGATATTCGGATTTAGCGATCTAAATGAAAGTCGTAGAATACGTTAAACCGCGAGCGTTCATAAAAAGAACGTCTAAATCTGACTTCGTATGAGGAAGTTATGATTTTTCGAAGTTTCGGCTTAGCAGTGTACAGCCCGAAGTTCGAATATGAGATCGAGCGATATTTAGCCGAAACAATCTAAATGAGAATCGAAGATCTCATCGATAGTAGTTCAACGGTAAAAAGACAGACGAAAACGGACGTCAGACGAAGAAGTTATGGATTTCTAACGAAGTTTTCCTGTCCCGGCCTACTAAAAATAATATAATAAAAATATAATAAAAATAAAGTCAAAATTATCCGACGAAGTCTAAACGAGAGTTGTAGAGCATAATCTCACCTACGCATGGATATAAAGAACGTCGAAAACGGAGTTTGTATGCGAAAGTTATGAATTTCTGAAGTTCGGGGCGCGAAACCCCAAAACTGTCAGAGTTCAGGATGTGAATACAGTGTTCACGACGTGAACTCAGTATTTATGACTTCTGGAGCCTGACAGACGCAAGTTACAATGACGCACCTGATGACTATTGAACTCACGACGTGAATATTTGAGATTCACGACGTGAATCCAGAAAAATGGCCCTATAAATAGAATTCAAGGGGCAGCCGAGTTTGGTTGCTCAATCTCTTCTCTCCCACTCCCGATACTCTCTCTAGGCCCTATTTTAACCACCCGAAGCCCCGGTATCATCTCGAGACACGAAGAAAGTCCCGAAGCCCGAAGATCCCGAGAAGAAAAGAGTTTCCGAGCCGAAGCTCTGCCTGCGAGAAGCCCGGTGTGTGAAGATCTTCCAGTTTCACCGAAGAAGTACTACTCTTAGAGCCGTAGTGCTGTCTGATCATCTTCTGATCAAGTGAGTGTATAGTCTCTTTCATAAACACGATAATAATACAAGTATTGTTTGAATGTATTAAGTATATTGTTGTTTATATGTGTGAGTGTGTAGTTACTTTCTTTTAACACATAAATACGAAGTATTTGATATGAAATACGTGCTATGTGTTTATATATTGTTTGTCTATTTGAGATGGGCATAGAATTGATGTTTTATACAGGTGTTAAATGATTTAAATTGTGTAAGTATTTGTATCTACGAAAATGTTGGGTAGAACATGGGTAGATGGGATAGTTGGTGACTATGGAGTTAGCGCCTATTGTATAAACCTTGGTGACTATGGAGTTAGCGCCTACTGTTAAGTAAACCTTGGTGACTATGGAGTTAGCGCCAACTGTTAAGTAAACCTTGGTGACTATGGAGTTAGCGCCTACTGTTAAGTAAACCTTGGTGACTATGGAGTTAGCGCCTATTGTATAAACCTTGGTGACTATGGAGTTAGCGCCTACTGTTAAGTGAACGTTGGTGACTATGAAGTTAGCGCTTGATAGCTATGGATTTAGTACCTAATAGATAAACTTTGGCAGCAATGGACTTCGTGCCAATTCCTTAGGTCAATCCTTAGGAACGAATGAATAAAGGATAGTTGATTCTTAGGGTAAAACCTTAAGAAATAAAGAAGATAATGGGGATGGGTAATTGGGTTGATTGTTTGATGATTAAATATAATAATTATATTATTATGGGTTGAAAACCCTATATGCTCACCAGGCTCCCAAGCCTGACCCACTCAGTTTTCTTTGTATTACAGGTTATGGCACGAGAGCATAAGTTGGCTGACATAACGAGAGATTTTGGATTATAGGCCAATAGTTATGAATAACTGTTGTAAGGTCTATTTTATACTGTTTATGCTTTTGGTCTGTATCCAAACATGACATCCCGAGATTTTGTTATTTAAGGAAAATACATTTCTTTAAAGAAATGCTTTGATAAATTCTTATCACATTTTGTTTTGGGAACAAATTCCGCAACTGTTTTCTGTAAACGATTACTCTGATTTTAAAACAAAGCATAAACAAATCGGTCTTTTCTGGCCGTGAAAATGGGGATGTCACAGTTGGTATCAGAGCATTAGTTTAAGCGAACTAGGAATTTGTAGGATTTCTAGACTTAAACTTAGAATGCTAAGCGATGATTGTGAGATGAGTGTCTACCATATTTTAAGACACGAGCACTAGTATATTTTAGGAAAGTTGCCTAAAATGCTTTTATGTGCTAAATGTTATATGTTTGCCATATATGATATTATTTGTTCGGATCTATGGTCTGTTGCCGACCAGATCTAGAAACCTTATGTGTTTAGGATTCTAAGCGTACGAATACGGTATTAGAACTAGCATGTAAACGTTTCGGGGTGATAAGGAGATTTATATATCTATCGTAAATAAAGCTTTCTTATCTTAAATTCTCGCCCGGTACACCGAACGTCTGCTTGGGTGTACAAAACGTTATGGTGAAGACTCGTAGAGAATTGAGTAAATGGAGGAAATGGAAGGATTATGATAGTGGCCGATTTTGCTAGCCCTAGGGGTCCTTATATACTTGAGCTTCTAGGGTTTCGGTCAAAACCCTAATTGGATGACTTAGGCCCTAAGTAACTTGAGAACCTTCTGGAATGAGGCCTCCTTGGACGAAATTAAGATGGACTTCTCCTTAATTTCGTCCATGCCCTAATCCATAAGGATTCTCAACTATTAACTATCACACAATTGACAGTTCTAGTCCCCTTTAATTAATTAATGTCTTTTAGCCACATAATTAATTCTCAATTAATTCTTGTCTAATATTAATTAAACTATATGATTTCTCTTTTAATATATTATTCATATAATATATTAATAAACCATAATAACCTCTCTTTCTCCATAAATCATCCTATCAAGTTGCTTTGGTGAAGGCAACCCAAAAGGACCATACACAACCGGATCAAGTACATACCAAATATAGTTATGGGCTTAGACACTAATCCAACAGTCTCCCACTTGGATAAGTCTAGTAACTATAGTGCAAGTACAATCCGATTAGCAATCGTAGCTCTCAAAGATGTTGTCGAACTCTGATCTTATTAGTAACCTGTCATTTAGATAAGGGATCTTATAGTCCTCCGTTCTAGCTATCGTGCGGACAATTACATGGAACATAGTCATACTTATTGTCTAGCAGTTTGTTTCTCGATCTCAGATTCGTCTGACATAGAACTTAATTGAACACATCAATTCAGTCCTGACCGGGCCCGACACATAAGTCAAACCAAATTATCGAGGGGCCCTGATATCACTTTTACCCTCTTAGGATAAAAGGAACAGATAAACTTCGACTTATATGCATTTACCATCCACTCATCAAATCATGCACAACAATGTGTTTTATAACATCAAGTTACTGATGCGTTTACGCATTATCAATGCACAACCAACTTGTAAATAATAAACCATATATCTAGGTTTTAAGACCATATGATATTATCGTCTTGCGATCACTCGAGATAAATTCCATGAAGTGATGCCAGCAAGCACGGGTCTAATCCAATGCTCAAATCTTATTCGTAAGCACTCATGAACGTTGCAGCAAACTTTTGCTATGTCTAATACACTTTAGACAATCTACAAACCAATTCATGACAATCTTCTTTCATACCTACTCCCAAAGTATGAGTGACTGTGGAACGTTCGAATAATCTTATTATTCAGGAAGTCAAAACATGCAAAGTGAAACAATAGGTAAAAATTCAACATAAGAGAGTAACTTTACTCATAAATAATACTCCTTTATTTAATCATCAAATGTCAATTACATTTATCTATTACACGTTTCGAAAAAAATCTAATATAAACTAATATCGTCCTTCAGCCTGATGCTCCTAGCGTGCTGCAAGTGCTTAACCCTACTCAGTCCCTTCGTAAGGGGATCTGTTGGGTTATCCTCTGACGATACCCTCTTCACTACGAGGAGTCCCTCTTCCACCCGATGTCGAATAAAATGATATTTCCTGTCGATATGTCAAGATCTGCCATGATCCCTCGGTTCCTTGGTCAAAGCAACCGCTCCTTCATTATCGCAAAATATCTCCATAAGCTCCTTTATGGCTGGTACAACTCCAAGATCTCCAATGAAGTTCTTCAACCATATTGCCTCCTTTGACGCTTCGCTCGCCACTATGTACTCTGATTCGCACGTTGAATCAGCTACGGTCTCCTGCTTGGAACTTTTCCAAGTCACTGCTCCTCCATTCAGGGTAAAGACCCAGCCCGACTGCGAACGGTAGTTGTCTCGATCGGTTTGGAAACCGGCGTTACTATACCCTCGCACCCTTAAGTCATCACTCCCACCGAGGACTAGAAACCATTCCTTGGTCCTCCGAAGGTACTTAAGAATATTCTTGACTGCGGTCCAATGTGCTTTGCTAGGGTTCCCTTGATATCTGCTGACCATGCTCAAAGCGAAGGCCACATCAGGGCGAGTACAAGTCATAGCATACATGATCGAGCCAACTGCGGAAACGTAAGGTACTCAGCTCATCTCTGATAACTCGACTTCGGTACTCGGACTTTGAGTCTTACTCAACTTGGCATTATTTTGGATTGGTAACTCCTCTTTCTTGGAATTCTCCATACTAAAACGTTTTAGTACCTTGTCCAAGTAAGTGTTCTGACTAAGTCCTATTAGACTTTTACTTCTGTTGCTCACTATCCTTCTTCCCAAAATATAGGCGGCTTCTCCGAGGTCCTTCATAGCGAAGCACTTCCTAAACCAGGACTTGACTTCCTGCAGCGTCGGGATGTCGTTTCCTATGAGCAGTATGTCATCGACATACAATACGAGGAAGCTTACTATACTCCCACTGGCTTTGACATATACACATGATTCATCCTCGCTTCGCAGAAAACAAAACTCTTTGACTTTCTCATCGAAACAAAGATTCCATCATCAAGATGCTTGTTTCAATCCATAAATGGACTTCTCAAGCTTACACACTCTATTGGGGTGCTTTGCATCGACAAAACCCTCTGGCTGACTCGTGTAAACATCCTCAGCCAACTTCCCATTAAGGAAAGCGGTTTTGACGTCCATCTGCCATATTTCAGTCATTAAATGCAACAGTGGCTAGCATCACCCTAATAGACTTTATCTTCGCAACTGGTGAGAAGGTCTCATCATAGTCAACTCCTGGAGTTTGAATAATGCCCTTCGCAACCAATCGCGCTTTATAAGTGTGTACCTTCCCATCCATGTCAGTCTTCTTCTTTAAGATCTACTTGCACCCGACCGTCTTACGACCTGGCACATTGTCAACCAAATTCCAAACTTGGTTGTCATACATGGACTGAATCTCGCTCTCCATAGCCTCTTTCCATTTCGCAGACTCCGGGCCTGCCATGGCTTCCTTGTAGCTGTTAGGTTCATCCAAATTTATCAGTTTACTATCACTAATAAATGTATCACCTTCACTTGTTATATGAAAACCATATAACATAGGTGGAACACTAACTCTACTGGAACGTCTAAGAGGTAAGGACTCGTCAATTGGTTCAACCAGAGTTTCCTCCTCGGGTTGAGTGCCAGTGTTAGAGGTTCCTTCATCGTTCGATTCTTGAAGCTCTTCTAGATCGATTTGCCTCCCATTGTCTCCTTGGCTTATAAGTTCTCGCTCTCGAAAAACCCCTCTCCTCGCAACGAAGACAACATTGTCACTCGGTCTGTAGAAAAGATATCCAAAGGACTTTTGCGGGTAGCCGATGAAAATACATCACTCACTACAAGGTTCGAGCTTGTCGTGAGTCTCTCGTCTTACGAAAGCCTCGCAACCCCAAACCTTGATATATGCCAACGAGGGAGCTTTCCCTGTCCACATCTTGTGAGGTGTTTTGGCAACCTTCTTCGTAGGGACTAAGTTAAGGATATGGGCGGCAGTCTCTAAGGCATACCCCCAAAATGAGATAGGTAGCGAAGCACGACTCATCATGGAACGAACCATGTCTAGCAATGTTTGATTATGCCTCTCAGACACACCATTCAACTGCGGTGTCCTCGGAGGTGTCAATTGCGAAATGATTCCGCATTCCTTGAGGTAGTCGTGGAATTCAAGACTTACGTACTCTCCTCCTCGATCGGATCGAAGCATCTTGATTTTCCTGCCCAATTGATTCTCCACTTCTTGTTTGAACTCTTTGAACTTTTCAAAGGTTTCTGACTTATGCCTGATTAAGTAGATATAACCATATTTGCTATAATCATCGATAAAAGTCACGTAGAAGTGGTATGCATCCCTTGTGGTGGATCTAAAGGGCCCACATACATCTGTATGTATGAGATCCAATAAACCCTCACCCCTTTCACAAGTTCCAGTGAAAGGTGACTTGGTCATCTTTCCAAGCAAACAAGACTCGCACACGTCATCGTCCCTAAGGTCGAATGACTCCAATACTCCATCCTTTTGGAGTTGGGCTATGCGCTTCTTGTTGACATGTCCAAGACGATAATGCCACAAGCATGCTTTATCCAAACTATTGGAGGAATCAATACACAATACATCATTTCCTAAGTTATCTACAACCATCACAGATTCATATATTCCATTACAAGGCAATGCTTCAAAATAGAAAACCCCACTAAGATAAGCATTAATAGAACCCTTTTCATTATTAAATGAATTTCTAAATCCTTGTCTATACAAACCATGAAAAGAAATGATGTTTCTTTCCATTTCTGGCGAATAGCAACAATTATTCAAATATAGTCCTAATCCATTACTAGGCACTAAAGAGTAAACTCCAATCTTGTTGACAGACGACGATCTTCTGTTTCCCATGATTAAGTTTATCTTACCATGCTCCACATCCTTATTTCTTCTTAGGCCCTGCAAGTCAGAACAAATGTGAAAACCACATCCTGTATCAAGTACCCTAGAAATAGCATGTGATGAATCATTAGATTGAATAATGTAAATACCTGCGTAGGATGGCTTGATCTTCCCATCCTTGATGTCTTGCAGATATTTCGGGCAGCTTCGTTTCCAATGCCCTATTTTGTGGCAGTGATGACATTCTGCATCCTTGGGGTTGGAGTTGGGTTTAGCAGGACCAGCCTTGGTTCCACTAGAAGAGGTGTTATCATTGGACTTTCCCTTATGGTGGCTCTTTGAGGGAGCCTTCCTTTTCTTACCCTTTCATTGCCCAATAGCCAAAACAGGGGCAGCAGCAGGAGTAGGAGTTTGTGCAACGGACTTGTCCTTGAGGTTACTCTCGGCAGTCCTCAATAGACCTTGCAGCTTGTTCAACGTGACCTCCTCTTTGTTCATGTGGTAGGTCATGCGAAACTGGTTGAAGCAGGGTGGCAGTGAATGAAGGATGGTGTCAATCGTCAACTCTTCATTGAAGTTAACATTTAACTTCAGCATGCGGTCAACATACCTTTGCATCTTCTGCAGATGAGCAGTGACAGACTCTCCGTCTCTCATCTTGGTAGTGATCATCGAAGTGATGATCTCGTACCTCTCCTGCATCACACTTTGGTGATACCTTTCAACCAAGTCCTGATGCATTTCGTAGGGATAGAAGTCCTCGTAGGACTTTTGGAGTTCAGCAGTCATGGTCGCCAGCATGATGCAATGGACTTTCGTGGTATCACGCTCATGGGCTTCAAAAGCAGCGATCTCCTCGGGAGTAGCAGTGTTCATATCCACCTCTTTCAGCTCCTTGTCGAGGACATATTTCTTGTCCTCGTAGCGGGTGACCATCCTTATGTTACGGATCCAATCGTTGAAATTGTTTCCGTCAAAGATCACCCTCCCACACAAATTCATGAGTGAGAATAAGCCTGAGACGTTTGAGCCGGAAGCGTTGTTGTTCAAGTTCGACATCTGAAAAGGAAAAGAGACAAAGTTTGATTAGATAAGAATCCCCAATTAAACACCCAAATGAGAAATTAGGGCTAGGATCCAACAACATTATTTACAACTTAAAAGAGAGATGCCGTAATTTAAATTGCAAATAATTTGAAGGTAAGTGAATGACGATTCACTAATTTCCACCATGAAAAACAAAAGAGAATTAAGTTTTAAATGTATTGAAAACTCCTAGATATTTTGAGATTCAACTTTTCAATGGCATGTTTAAATCTCGATATGCCCCACAAGTTTGTGACTGGGATGCCGAGGATCACAAACCGGGTGTGAATAACCATGCAAATATACTTGGTGCCCCCAATGTAACAGTCACCTATCGACGTGTCGTATAACCACACACGCTCCATAGATCTATGACAAACATCGAGTCACCCTTTGCCACTTTTGCTTAGAGCCAATTAGTGTGTCGGTTAACCACACACGCTCCACTAACGTCTTAACAAGGGTACAAAGTGTAATTTCATGCAATTGCATCAAATTCACTTTTGCCTAAAGTAACTAAGATTGAGAATTTTGTAAAAACATTTAGTTACTTTATAAATTCATTATACTTTTAATGAGGAAAGGTTTGCCCTATCCTACCCGTTCGGCTAACGACCCTCCACCAATCAAGGAAGCGGTGAGTGAGAGTGGACACCCATTAAACGACCATTTTATAGGCCATAACCTTATACCCCCCTTATAGATCGGCTTCGTGAATGAGACCTACTAACGGTAAGACTAGCATTTAGTTATACATATATATAATAATTATTCTTATAATATTATAATAGTATAGGGTGAATTTTAAACTTGTAAAATTCTAGGGTTTGGAATTTAATAATTTCAAAATTAAACTTTTAATTTAAAATTTTAAATTCCAAAACTTGAGGGCAAGTTTTGAAACATTTCAAAACTAACTAGATCAAAATTCAAATAAATAATTAAACAATTATTTATGGTGATTATCTAATTTTGACCTAATCCAATTTTATGCAAGATAATGATCAAATAAATTCAAATAATTAACATTTATCATATAAGGAAATAATTATTCAATTAATTTGCAAATATATTTTATTTTGGCAAGGATAATCATCCAATATTAATAAAATTCATATTTTATCAGTTAAAAACGATTTGGTAATTATCCCACAGCAAAATAGGCATAAAATCCCGAGAATCCCTCTGTCTGAAGGCCCGACTCGCCGAGTCCCCTTATGGACTCGTCGAGTTCATCCTACTCGTCGAGCCCACTTTGGGACTCGCCGAGTCTGTCAGTTAGGGGGCAAAAAAAATCGATTTTCAAGCAAGAATGAAAACACAAAGAATCAAATACAATAGAAGCCAATCAAGGCTCTGATACCACTGATGGGTTTTACACAAAAGAACATTCCTATGTGATCATACAAAACCCTAAAGTTTGGATTTAGGCTTCTCTATTGTACATGCAATTCATCCAAGACTCAAAACCCTAATTGGATGACTTAGGCCCTAAGTAACTTGAGAACCTTCGGGAATGAGGCCTCCTTGGACGAAATTAAGATGGACTTCTCCTTAATTTCGTCCATGCCCTAATCCATAAGGATTCTCAGCCCAATATCAACTATCACACAATTGACAGTTCTAGTCCCCTTTAAATAATTAATGTCTTTTAGCCACAGAATTAATTCTTAATTGATTCTTGTCTAGTATTAAACTATATGATTTCTCTTTTAATATATTATTCATATAATATATTAATAAACCATAATAACCTCTCTTTCTCCATAGATCATCCTATCAAGTTGCTTTGGTGAAGGCAACCCAAAAGGACCATGCACAACCGGATCAAGTACATACCAAATATAGTTACGGACTTAGACACTAATCCAACACTTCAACCTTTACTCCTCATTCATTGAGGACTTGGAAAGGAGATAGGGCATATGTCACAGCCTTTACCTTCACCCATCATCGATTGCTCTGATCTTATCAAAGAGTTTGAGTTTCCGATTGAAAATGACAAAAAAAGTAAGAGAGTCCTAGATTTAAATAGTTTGTTTTTTTTGGGCCCAAAATTTCTCAAATGTACATTCATGAAACAATAGAAAGGTTTTTTTTAAGGTTTGAAATTATTTATTTAAAATAATTTGTTTTTTATAAGTATTTGGATTACAGTATTAGAAACATAATAAATTAATTTGTATGTTTCAATTATAAAAAATATCGATGAGTGAGTAGGTTAAATGGGTTGGAAAAAAAATATTTGAATTAGAAAAAATTAAAGAAATTAAAGAAAGAAAGGTTGATGTGATAGGGTTGGATTGGGGGGGGGGGGGGGGGGGGGGCAGCCTTATCTTTGTAAATGTAGAGAATAGGACTTTTAAGTGGAATAATGTTGTAACTTTAAGTGTTAATGACCTAAAAAGGTAACCAACTTTGGTCTTTGTTCACATTAAGGTATCGATGTTTTTTTCGTACACATTTGACCATTGAACTTGTTTGACATATTCATAATAAGGTAATATGACTGGTAATTAGCGTTAACATTACCCTATTATTAACAGGTCAAACAAGTTTACTGGTCAGATGTGTACGAAAAAAACATGGTTACCTAAATATGGACAAAAACCAAAGTTTCTTACCCATTTTGGTAATATTGGGTTCTTTATGTTAAGTGCAAGTAGTCATAAGATCCATTGATATGACATGAAATTGGATTGTCTGGTCTTTGTGTATAAGGAGATAGTCAAGTCTTGGGCCAACCCAGTTTAGGCTCAGCTAGTTAGGGTTTAGGTTGCATAAGCTTAAGGGGCTAGATTGTATGTGCTTTAAAGACCTAGCAACACAGTCTAGCCCATGACTAGCCGGGACTGAACTGGATTAGACCAAGCCTAACCTAATTGTTCATTGAGTGTCGGAGCCTGATTCCAGGGCACAGTCCCTGAGACGGTTCTTGTCCAGTATTACCAAAACGGGTAAGAAACTTTGGTTTTTGTCCATATTTAGGTAACCATGTTTTTTCGTACACATTTGACCAATAAACTTGTTTGACTTGTTCATAATAAGGTAATATTACCGTAATTATCAATCATATTACCTTATTTTGAACATGTCAAACAAGTTCAATGGTTAAATGTGAACGAAAAAAACATGGTTACCTAAATGTGAACAAAGACCAAAATTGGTTACCTTTCTAGGTCATTAAACCGAACTTTAAGCAAGTTTCTATGAGTGAGGCTTCAAGTGATTGTTTCGTCTCTTCTATTTCGATTTGTAACAGAAGAGCGAACAAGCTACTATAGTAAAAGTGCTTCAGAGAGAGAGAAGTTAGCTTGTTTCGTGTCTATCGTCCCCTACATAGAACAAATATTGATTGTCTTTGCAAATTGATTTAGCCATATAATTAACAAAGTCTGCAAAAAGTGATTTTGACATGGATCAAAAAAACCTACAAATCATTTTTTCAAAATCAAATAAACATACAAAAACATAGATTTTTTTTTGGATTCTTCAAATCAAAACTATATCGAACAAAAAGTAAGTCTGATTGTGCTTGGAATTCAAGATTTCATTCCACTGACATTCCAAAGCAAGATTGATTATGTTTGGGTTTACAAATCCAATTTCAAGTTTTGAGAATTCATTCGCTGATAGGTATACATTTGTGTTAAACTTGGTTCAAACAATACCATGCCACAAAGTCAACTAATTAACTTTATAGTTCCTTCCAAGAATTTTGCAAACATTAAAAATATAACATGAATAAGAACTAGTTGAAAACAAAACTTGCAACTCAACTCAAAAAAAAAGTTCAATAAAAACAATCCTAAAAACATCCTTTAAAGTAAACAAGAAAATGCTTAACAAAACTCTCATTCTTCCTCTTGTATTTTCGCCTTGTCACTCACATAAATACCATCAAGAAACTTACGGATATCCTTGTTCTTCACATGACATTTCTGCACATCAACAAAATAAATTCTCAAAACTTTCATTTCTTTCTATTACTAAAAGCATTGTTTTTTCAACTTTTAAGTAATCCATTGATTTAATTAGAACGAAATGAAAATGCTACTAAATGTTGCATTTAACAATAAAGCAAGTGATTTACCCAAAAACACCTCATAAAAATAACAAGAGTTACCTGGTTTATCAAAGCACAAGATCGAGAAACGAGCTCAATGTCATTTCCATCGAGTATAAGTTCGTCCTTAACTTTCTCGGATCTAACTACAGTCACCCCATCAAGCATGTCGACTTTCCTCACCTGTTAATCAGCCACAAATAGTTATAACACGACAATACATCAAGAAACAAAGTAGCATTTAATTGAATACAAAGTTCATGAAATAATAATTCGGCACTAAACCAGTCCATGATCCAATCATCATAATATGTTACATTACATGAATGCTAGTTTCAGTTTCTAAAACAATTGTATACAAAAACAAAAATTTATATTTCGAAAAGCACAAGATGGATTGTAGTTCTTTCTGAAAAGGGTGATCAGATTTGTTTGATTAGAAATGGCAAGTGTACGATGAAAAAGTGGCATTCGAATGTCAGCATTATATTAATAAAACACACAGATCATAGTGAATAGAAGAGAATAGTTAATCACGATTAATGAGGAAACAACAAAACACAACTGAAGGAGTGAAAGTAATAATCATAATTATTAGAGGAAAATGTGCTAACCTTCTTTTCCCCTAAAAAGTTACGGATCTCAATAGCAGTGTTGCTGTTAGTGATGCTGGCGTTGATCGGAAAATGAGCATAAACAAAACGCATCTTGTACCGGAACCCTTGAGTTACGCCGATGATAAGATTATTGACGTGACTGAGGGCAGTACGGATGGAGGCGGTGGTCTTCCGAGATCCAAACCAAGCATCAACCTTCAGCTTCTGTTTTCCGGTTTCTTCATCGGTGATAAGCTGGAAATCAAGGTTAAGATGCTTGAAATTGCGAGTGAGGGTTCCTCTTGGTCCTTTAACCTCGATAACCTTGGCCTTGATTTTGATCTCCAGACCCTCTGGGATGTCCATGGTCTCCGATGACAAAATAGTCTTCATCTTCCCTCTTGATTCTTACTCTGCTGCAGAGAACTGAAGACTTTTAGGAGATTTTGGAGGCAAGGGAACCCTAGAAAATGAAGAACACTATATACATATCTCACCGATGTGTTTTAGGGTTTTTCAACGTGCCGGTTATTGGATAATGGGCCAAAAGGATTTAATAATTAAACCCATTAAACCTTAACTTGGGCTTGGGCAGATTTTAATTGGGTCGAATAGGTGTTGTCTTTGATATTTGTTTCAAAATTATATACTTCAAGAATTAATTTTATAATATATATGTATAATGTATGTATAACTTTTTACGATTTTACGACTTAAATTTAATTTAATTTTTTTAAGTCTACAATAACTTTAATTTTGTTTGATTCTCTAGTTTGCAACTTCCACTTAATTTTTTTTAGTGACCATAAATTTCAAAAACGTTTTTTCTAGTATGATATTTTTATATGTATATAACATTGAAAACGGTTTATAGTTAGTATTGTATGTGGTGATGTTTCTTTTTTTCTTTTTAAATGACAATCTATGTGAGAGAACAACATAGGCATGTATTATAAGATATAAGATGAAGTTCTCGTGACTCATGATATAGAACCTCAAGGATGGGACTTGGGCTTCACATACATAACACCTAGTTTTTCTTATAATAACCATTATATGGATCGTAACTTCCGTTTAATTGTAATTTTTATTCTAACAAATGAAAATTTTTTTTGTCACATGTCACATTCTCATTCAATTTGACAAATGTTTTATGGTTATTTTAAATTAATTTATTTTTCACATACCATTTTATGGGTTTTCTATTTTAATAAATTCAACATAATACTTTAATGTAATAATTACAATAAATGTAGTAATAAATGAATATCAATTTTATTAATGGACTTACCTTCTTATTTCAAATTCTCAAATTAAAGTTCATTAGTTTATTTTGTTTATTTATTTAAATTTAAAAGAAAAAATCAATTTTAATAATTCATTATTTTTCTTATTTTCTTATAAATGCAAAGTTCTTAAATATTTAGACATTTATATTTAATTTTTTTTAATTAACTCATGTAATACATGGGTCTTGCACCTAGTCATCCCTAATAAATAAAAATGTTTTTGTCACATGTCATTCTCTCTTTGATTTGGACAAATGGCATTTTCTCATATTTTTAGATTTTATTGTTTTCCACATGTAATTATCTTATTTGTTCATAACAAATAAATGTCACATACTCCCATATTCTTCCTCTAAATCTCACAATAAATGCAAAATCAATTTTGAAATAAATTATAATCAATGCTATAAATAATACCGGCACGAAAATTGTTTTCTTTCTAATGTAAATTCATAAATTCAATCTATATTGACAAAGTTCATTCTCATCAATACAAACTTTCTATAGGTGTCAATGTCTATTTCCGTAAATAATTGTTTAATGTTAAAAAGTTGATATTGATTTTTTTTCAATAAACCCGTATAAAACACGAATCTCACACCTAGTTATTATATATAATCAAATCGCAAGGACAAAAGTAATTGTAGTAGATTTGTATTCGGTTGACTTACAATGTTATACTTCTCAAAAAGAAAAGGAATCAAAATGTAATACATTTATTGGAGATGATAACCTGACACGTATACACAATTGAACCCAATGCATGGTCCATGTCCAGTAAAGATGCACAAAAGCCAAATTTGATCTGATCCGAATCCGAATACGAATCTAACTCGGTTTGAATTACATCATAAAAAGTCCAATCCGATTTGGAGAGGATTTTAGGGCGGGTTTGGATCTAGCCCTAATTGTAACACCGTAATTTTCCAAACAAAATTTTCATTTTAAAATCGCATACTTTTCGTAACATATTGTATAGAAATCTCGTTTATTCAAATTACAAAACACAACTCCATTAATAAGCCAGGATCCTCAAAACGTGACTCTTTCTCTAGTGTGTACAATCAAGCCGGTGCCTTCCCGCGATCCTCTAAGATACCTGAAACACATAACATATAACACGGTAAGCACGAAGCTTAGTGAGTTCCCCAAAATACCACATATAACACATATTAGCCACTCGATGCTATAACTTTGTGGGCCCACTGGCCCTAACTCTGTGGACCCTCTGGTCCTAACTCTGTGGACCTTCCGGTCCTAACTCTGTAAACTCTGGAATACACACAGCATAAATCACATAGAAATAATGCAGTGCAACACATCACATACATAGCATACAAGATACTCTGTCACATAACTCTAATTACCACTCATGGTAAAGTATAATGAGAAGACTCACCTGACCAGCAGCAAGTAAAGACCCCGCTCCCGGATTTTGAACTAGCCTCCACCTAACACAAGGGATGAATATCTCTAAGTGATACTCTAATCACAACTCTAATGACCGAAGGCTATTCTTCCTTTCTTTAACTCTTTGAAGTGGATAAAAGACCATTTTACCCCTCCATGGTCTCTACTACTTATGTTGATCAAAGCCCCAAAGTCAACAGAAGTCAAACTCGAGTCAACAGTCCATGTTTGACCCGACTCGCCGAGTGCACCCTTGCGGCTCGTCGAGTCCACTTACTTTCCTCATAAATCTCGTGACAGTCCAGCTCAACTCGTCGAGTTGACCCCCAACTCGTCGAACTATCGCCTGATTCGGTTCCTCGGGACAAACCCTAACCAACTCGTCGAGTCGGCTCATCGACTCAGCGAGTTCATTCAGAAAAAATGTTCATTCAGACGATTTAAGGCAGATCCATCACCCCAAACACTAGATCTACCATCCTGAGGGTCGATTGTCACGTAAAGCTGCAAGCTTTACGTTTAAACATGGCATATAAGGCTCATAATGCCAATATAACTATAACAAGGATGATTAACCACAATAACTCTTCTATGGTTAACTAAAGCTATAATCTTTGGACTCTCTGGACCTCACAAGGTCCAGATCTGAAGTCTAGGCCTCATGACAGACCTTATGCATACAAAGTCCCAACAATGGTGGAAGAAACCATAATCTTCCATATCTACAAGATCTAAGCAAAATAACAAGAAAGGTGCAAGCTTTTACCTCTTACTCAAGCCCTTGCATGAAGTCACACCAGATCCACTGATTCTCTAGCTCCCTTGATGGGTGATATCCTCTTCTCCTCAAGAGATGCACTAGTTTACTCCAAGTTTTAGCTTCTAAGACTCTCATGGCTCTCCATACACGTTTAGGGTTTGCTCTCAGGGAAGGGTAGCCGCAAATGAGGCTATAAGTTTATTTAGATAGGTCTCAAACCCGGGAAATTAGGGTTTCTCTGCCCAATACCTACTCGGCGAGTCCCCCATCGGGCTCGTCGAGTCCTTCATTAAATTCACGTGATCAACTCGACTCGACTCGGCGAGTTGGTCCCTCAACTCGTCGAGTCCCTCCTTAAATCTCAAGATTAACATACACGATAATGTCCCTGGAAATCCGGATGTTACAATTCTCCCCCACTTGAATTAGATTTCGCCCTCGAAATCACTCCTTAACCACTCACATAATGAAATCATCAACCCAAAAGGCACCACTGAAAGGATCTCATACTACACCGATATCTTTCTCTATGGACACCTGAAACCACACAAAACTCCCAAGACCAGAACTGAACCAACTCTTCTGTCGCTAATATACTCCTTCCCACTATCCAGAAGCTCTAGTGGCCTGACCCGCCGCCAGACCGCCTACTCAAGCGATCACCATGATATTCGCTCCTCGAATATCAAACCCTGATAACTCACTGATCCTCTGATTCTCACAAGACCAAATCCAACAATCGGCTACCGCTCACTCATATCATCATGCTAATGATCCAAATCACGCTCCAAAAACGGAAGGGTCCACACCTCACCAAGGATCATACACTAAACTGCTATCAGAACCCATCCGAACAAAGAATCCTCAACACTCTGCCCTTCAAACACAAGAGAATAACCAAGCTCGCTCAGAAGTGTCCTCAGACATCACAATCACAAGTCCCAGCTTCGTTCTTCATACCCCTTTTTAATACTGAGCACTAAGTCAACTTCCGACTCCACAGTTGAACCTCCAAAGGTTACCCATTGCACACCTCAACATGTCTCACTGACTTCCTTCCCACACTAGCTATCTCGGCCCAGTGTGACACACAAGTCATGAAGTTCGCTTTTCCTCAAGCGAATACGGAATTCGTTTCACTCTCGACCTCTGTCGTCTACTACTCATTAGTTCCATGCATTTCACAGTTTTCTCACACCAACGAATTGACCCACTCAGGTCTAAGGCACCAGATAGAAGCAATACCCCTTTCCAAATGAAATTCAGCTCTGAATCCGGAATCTCATTCTGCCTACTCAACGCACTACCAGAGCCAAACTCAAACTCGTGAGTTCGATCTAACCCAGAGCTGGGACCACTCGCCCCAACGTACCACTCAGCTCATGACTCGTGACCCGCAACCCATGCGAACCTCACTGATCCACTTCTCTTTGGCCATGAAAACCACTACTCAATTCAGAATATAACGACTTCCGACAAACATGGAGACCCCAGTCTCGCCCCTGGTTCGACCCCAGGCTTCCACACACTCAATTATTAGGGCTACCCAAGCCTAAAACTCTTCTGCGTCAAGCTCTGATCAGAGAGCACTTCATCACAACATTCTCTCGATGACTAAGCTGACTAGTGGGTACTACGGCTCCCCGCAGTATCACAACGACCTCTCACTGAATAGTGAGTACTCCGGCTCCCCGTAGCATCACCACAACCTCTCACTGAATAGTGAGTACTACGGCTCCCCGTAGCATCACCACAACCTCTTACTGAATAGTGAGTACTACGGCTCCCCGTAGCATTGTTGGGTTTTGAGCATTCTAACACTCCTATGGTGTACATGCAACCCTATAAACCTTGGATCTATGTTTTCTCTATTATACATGCAAATATTAACTATTCCAAGGTTTCATCCTAACTAGCATATTATGAAGCACCTATACTACAAAGTTCTAGTTAGATGACATACCTTTTGATGTAGCTTGATGTCTTCAAGCTTTAAGAGCTTAGCCCCAATAGTGTGGAAGCCTCAAGTGGAATCACAAATCACCAAAACACCTTGGAAGAACTTGAGAGAATATGTATGCACACTAAAATCGGCCCACTCTTATTTTCACACACTTGTCAATTTTGTGAGCCAAGGACCCCTTTATATATTATGGAGGATTAGGGTTACATCCATGTAAACCCTAATACCCATGACCTTTCATTTACATATGATCCATGGGTTAAAAGCTCCATGGACCATCCATGAAAGCTTAGCCCAACCTAAATGAACTTGGCCCATTCCATATATATAAGAGTCCATATTTAATTAGTTCTTTTTGATCACTTAATTAATTCTAAATTAATTCTTGATCAATACTAATTAAATAATATGATTCCATATTAAGATATTAGAACTTATAATATATTAATATAAATCATAAATATACTATTCTCAAAAGACTATCCATATAAATTGTGCCGGTGAAGTGCAACCCAAATGGACCATGCCGGGTCGGGTCAAGTACATACCAAATATAGTTATGGACTTAGACATTAATCCAACAGTCTCCCACTTGGATAAGTCTAAAGCTATTATTGAGTATAACTTCAAAACCTAACTGGCAATCGTAGCTCTTAAAGCCGCTGTCGAACTCTGACCTTGTCAATGACCTATCCATTAGATAAGGTATCATATATTCCTCCATTCTAGATATCATATGGACTGAGACATGGATTATAATCATTCTCTCTGTCCATTTGTTGTTTCCCGATTTTCGATTTATGATGACTGACTGATTGAACAAATCAAATCAGTCCTGGCTTGGCCAAACACTCACATGTGTCATCGCTAAATCATCGAGGGCCCACAGATATCGCTTTTATCCCGAAGGTAAAAGGAATGGATAAACTTCGACTCATATGGCTTGTTCTACTACTTGTTGAATCATACACAAAGGCACGTTTTATAACATCGAGTTACCAATGCGTTTTCGTGCAATCAATGTATAACCAACTCATAGTAACAACTCATATCTCTAGGTTTTAAGAATATAAGATATTATCGTCTCATGATCACTCGTGATAAAATCCATGAAGTGATTCAAATGAGCGTGGGTTGAATCCAATACTCAGAACTTATGAGCACTCATGAGTGTTGTAGCACCACTTTGTCCACCAACTTGGACCTCTACAAACCAACCCATGACGGTCTTGATTCATATCTACTTCCAACATATGACCGACTGTGGATGGTTTGAATAACTTAATCATTCAGGAAGAGCGACTTAGTTATTCTGGAAGTCAAAACATGCAAAGTGAAACACAAGAATAAATGAATCAAAAATGGTATCAAACCCTATGAATATAAATAAACACTTTTATTTATCACCATACTGATTACTCATTATTCATTGTTTCGGTTTTATCAACTTTATACTTGAATTAAAAACACTAGTTGTCCCATGCTCCAAGCATGTACACTATGTTTTTCTTAAACAATAGCTTTGCCATACACCAAGTATGCACTATATGTTTGTCTATGATCCTTACTTTGTGAAATAAACCAATTGAACATAATTTCAATGATTCTAATTTCACACTCTCAAATCCTTATCGAAAAATGTGAGAATTTCAAATTCCTATCATTTATCGAAATCTGTTTAGATTTTAAACTTATATGCACTGACCCTCCTGTAATGAATATGTACAAAGTCACAAAGACTTGTCAACAGTCATTATAAGGTATTCCAATGGAGATCAACTCCATGGAAACTAAGTCTCATATTCAAAGTACATTGCTTTGGACATGCTTCTTGCATTAAGTTTTCTAATCTTACACAGATAACTTCCACCTATGGAGACAACTCCATATTCTCATTTTGACTATCACTTCTGAATAAGAGATGCCTCTTTTCAGAATATGTTAATATGGTCCTTCCAAAATTACCACTATACCTCCAACTGTCCCTGAGCAACCAATCTTTGGTAAACCTCAGATTGTCCTCGACAATTGCTTAATCATTTTAGTCATATCCAATTCTAGACCTTTTCCCTTCTTAATGTCTCTGGGTATTTGGAAAAATTTAGAAATGACAAATATTATAGCACATGCAATCGATCCTGTACCCAAAGCAAATGGTACACGATTCATGATGTCTCACATAAAGACATGATTCTACATCAGTCTTTTGCTACAATATTTTTATTTGCCATGTTTTCAAAATTTGACTATGAAGAGGGATGTCGTAATCATAATCGCATTTTGAGAACGCAATATATAGAATTTCCTTAAGTTGAACCAATCCAACATGAAATTCATATATATATATTCTTGACTAAGGATGATTAAGGTCTCAATATAAGCCTTTAGAACTGAAATGAAGTATATCCTCTCCCTTAATTATAGCAAAACAACTTTTGCAATCCCTACAGCCTCACGAATTGAAACTTTTGTTTTCTATAATTAACATTGCTAACTTGCAACACTAACAATAATTATCATGCTCCCACTAACATGATGATTATTAGCATAACACTTATGCTCCCACTAGCTTTGACATGTACTCAGAAATCAGCTGGACTTCTAGAAATCAATACTTTATTGACTTTCTTACAAAAGTTCAGATTTCTGATACGAGATGCTTTGATAAAACTTTATCAAAATCATACACCTTTCCTTAGATAGCATGCATGTGTGTCTAAACAATTTCAGAACTATGAAAAGGGATGCCGTAATCATAGTCTCAATTGTTTAGACCTTTTGCCATCTGCTTCAAATCTACTTGGTGGAAGTGTTTCCTCACCATCATTTTCATGAATCGGAGAGAAACCTTATGACCCTTAGATTTTATGGTGTATGTGTTCTTATCCATGTGAATCGTCAAAACCATAGTCACAAGACAAGGATAATGACAAATCCAAACTCATATGGACTGAACTTATGCAATCTTAACTTTTTGCCACCTGGCAGTACAGGGCCTGCCATTGCTTCCAAGTTGTTATACAACCAATTGAGAACTTTCAGAACTCCTATGCAAAGCCAACTTTAACTGGAATGGGCACAGAATATGTCAACACGATAGGTTATAAACCTCAAGTCGTGTGCTAGTGAAGAACCTCAGGTTTTATTATTGATTAGTTCTTGAAATTCTTTTTAGGATCTTTAAGACTCCCACTATCCTCTTGACATATAAGACTATCTTGCCAAATATTCAAGAGATAGTGCGTATTCTTTATCAAGACAAACACTTCACACAATTGGCCTTAGTTGGTCTTTGTTTTATCCAAAACATCACAACTTACCAATTTCAAATGTACAAGAGTAGGACACTTTTACTCTTACATTTGACAAGTGTTTTAAACCTTTCTTTAAGATATGTCACTCAAGTTACAATCTTGGAGTATGACTCTAAGAATTGTTTTGGAACGAAGTATGACTCATCTTCCTGATCTAACCATTTCAACAATTCATGACTCCTCTTCTTAGTCATAAGAATGCACTAAGATGACCTTTAGAGGACTAATTGTGATATGATTTCTAAATCATTAAGATGATCACAAACATGATACTAAAGTACTCTCCCATCTTTTCAGATTTGAGAAACTTTTATCTTTCTGCCTAATTTGATTCTTCCCATTCGTTCTGCCATACATTGAGACTTTTCCAATGTTTCAGAATTATACTTAAACTTGTAAGTATAACCATATTTACTAAACTTTAGTAAATCAAATAGTCTTAACGAGATTTGTGGTGGACATGACCAGTGCACAAGAATGTGTACTCGATCCCTTTAGTCCTTCACTTGACTCACACATCCATGTGAACAAGTAATTAGTCTTGATTTTCCAATGCTTGAAAGTTCTCATTCATCATACTATTCAACTTGCATGATTCCAAGTTTCAGTCCAATTGAAACTTGGGCGATGAGGAACTTTCCTGATTTGGTAAATTTAGACACTACCACAAATGAAAGAATCAAATCTATTTTCCAATATTGCTGTCAGTGGAATCATATAAGCAACAATTTTCCACAAATGCCATTGTAAGGATACTTCAAATAAATAAAATTAAACAATTTTCTTTTATTTTAAAACTTTGCGGAAAAACTTATCCTTACAATCCACATGGAAAATTGTTGTTATCTATTCCTTAGCAATATATCATAACTTCTTAAGCAACTGCTCAAAATTCTGATGCGATCGAAATCCACCTTCGCGATCAGAATCAGCATATACTTCCTTTAAGATTTCTCTCTATTCTTTGATTCTTAAAACATCAACATGTGACCCAGTCACATCATGTAATGATGATCTCAAAATAGAACTTAACAGAGTTAGATAATGGGCTCTACCTGATGCAGAGTCAAACTTATTGACTTTAACATCCTTAGGTAAATTTGGCAGCTTTGCAATCAACGCCCCTTCCTTTGGCAAAATAAACATATGGACCCTTTGGTAATGGGACTATCTCAGACTTAGTCTTTCTCTTTACCATTTGGTCAACCGGGTTGACTATGGCCAATCCCTTTCCATTGGGAAGAGAATGCTTTTTCTGGATTTCCAGTGTCACCATTGTCACTGTCCATAAATTTTTTGGGAAGTTGATCTTCTAATCAAATTTGCTTTACTATCGTTCCAAATCATTGCTGATTCAGCAGCACCAAGCAAATAGATATGATCATTAAGGTTCATGTCATAGTCTGTTTCATAGTAGTCCCAAAGGAACTCACTATGTGACTTAGAAAGTGATTGAACATCCAACTTTCTCAAGACTTTGACACCCAACTCTCCCGGCTTGTCAATATGTGACTTCATCTCTAAGATGTGATCACACATAGACCTTGCTTGCCATTAGGGCTTGAGTGACCTTGAACTTGTGGGTTAGGGAGAATAATTGGAGGAGGTAGAGGAAGAGAAGTATGACTTCCATGAGCCAAACTCGGGAAGTCATATTCATTAGGAAAGCTTGGTTTGGGAAGATCATTGTTGTCTAAACCAGACATCAACAATGGGAGAAATTCACGTAAAGTTGATTTAAGTCCTTAATATAACACCCAATATGATATATTAAGGCTAGGACCCAAAAAACTATTTTATAACTTGGAAGAGGGATGCCGTAATCCAAGCTATAAAATATTTGAAGGTAGGTGAATGACGATTCACCAATTTCCACCAAGATAAACGAAATGTATTATTAGGTTTTAATTGGTTTTGAAACTCCTAGATTCTTTTGAGATTCATTGAACTTTTCAATGACATGTTTCAATCTTGAGTGTGCCCTTCAGGTTTTGTGACTGGGATGCCGAGGATCACAAAACAAGGTGTGAAGTAACCATGCAAATATACTTGGTACCCTTAATATTTACCCCTCAATCGATGTGCCGGTTAACCACATACGCTCCAACGATACTATGATAAACATTAAGTTACCCTTTGCCTACCTTGTTAAGTCCAGGTTAGTGTGCCGGTTAACCACACACGCTCCACTAACAGCTTAAACAAAGTGCAAAGTGTAATTTCATGGATTAGCACCTTATTCATATTTTCCTAAGTAACTAAGATTGAGAATTTATAAAAAGTTTAGTTACTTAGTATTTATCATTAATACTTTTAATGAAGGGAGAATTATAGTCCTTGTCCTACCTGTTCGGCTAACGACCCTCCAACAGTCAAGGAAGCGGTGGGTGAGAGTGGACACCCATTAAACTGTCATTTTATAGGCAGTAACCTTATACCCCCCGTATAGACCGGCTTCGTGAATGAGACCTACTAATGGTAAGACGACTTACTCTTATACATATAATATATTAAACTTTTAATATTATAATAGTATAAGGGTATATTTTAGACATTTAAAATACTTGGTGGTTTAATCTATTAATTAAACTATACTCTTAATTTAATTAAATTTAAACCATGTCATTATGGAATTATTAATTCTCTTTTAATTAAGCACTTTAATTATCTATTAATAAAGTCCATAAGAGTTAATTGAATTATTCAATAAAACATCATAATTCCAGTTATTAAATTCAAAATTAAAATCATTTAATTAATTGTTTAAGTTATGAACCCAAGAGTTTTATAATTCAATTCTTTTTTTTTATCATAAAAAAACTTTTTCCAAATTCCAAAACTTGAGGGCAAGTTTTGTAACTCTTGAAAACTTTTGGATTCCATAACTTATGGAGTTAAATACTTATTTTATGATGAAACTTTTCATGTTCCATAACTTAAGAACAAGTTATGAATTTCTTTAAAACATTAAGACCAAGTTTTGTAACTCCATAAAAAACTTTGAATCAATTTTTTTAAAAACCTTTTCATATTCATAACTTATGGAGGTTTCAAAAAACTCTTTCGATCAAACTTTTAAAACTAATAAAATAATCATATCATTTTATCTTTTACTAAATTTGACATAATTCAACTCATATAGCAAATGATTCAAATTTTACAAATAATTAGTTTTTCACAAAAACAAGTAATTATCTTAAAATTTGACAAACGTCATGTTTTTTTTCTTTTTTTTCCAACTTTGAAAATAAAACATTTGCATCAATATAACAGAAAACAACCCATGGCTCTGATACCACTGTTGGGTTTTGAGCATTCTAACACTCCTATGGTGTACATGCAACCCTATAAACCTTGGATCTATGTTTTCTCTATTATACATGCAAATATTAACTATTCCAAGGTTTCATCCTAACTAGCATATTATGAAGCACCTATACTACAAAGTTCTAGTTAGATGACATACCTTTTGATGTAGCTTGATGTCTTCAAGCTTTAAGAGCTTAGCCCCAATAGTGTGGAAGCCTCAAATGGAATCACAAATAACCAAAACACCTTGGAAGAACTTGAGAGAATATGTATGCACACTAAAATCGGCCCACTCTTATTTTCACACACTTGTCAATTTTGTGAGCCAAGGACCCCTTTATATATTATGGAGGATTAGGGTTACATCCATGTAAACCCTAATACCCATGACCTTTCATTTACATAGGATCCATGGGTTAAAAGCTCCATGGACCATCCATGAAAGCTTAGCCCAACCTAAATGAACTTGGCCCATTCCATATATATAAGAGTCCATATTTAATTAGTTCTTTTTGATCACTTAATTAATTCTAAATTAATTCTTGATCAATACTAATTAAATAATATGATTCCATATTAATATATTAGAACTTATAATATATTAATATAAATCATAAATATACTATTCTCAAAAGACTATTCATATAAATTGTGCCGGTGAAGTGCGACCCAAATGGACCATGTCGGGTCGGGTCAAGTACATACCAAATATAGTTATGGACTTAGACATTAATCCAACAAGCATCACCACACCCCTCACTGAATAGTGAGTACTACGGCTCCCCGTAGCATCACCACAACCTCTCACTGAATAGTGAGTACTACGGCTCCCCGTAGCATCACCACAACCTCTCACTGAATAGTGAGTACTACGGCTTCCCGTAGCATCACCATACCTCTCTGCACTGACTCATTGAAACTGCAGCTCCACGCAGTCTTACCGCACTTACTCTTACCACTTCACAATCTCATCCTCAGGTTGACACCATACTGCAATCATTAACTCATGCTCTGCGGCCCAACATAGATAGGTACACACACCCCCATCTGGGCTAAGCATCACTACTTCGGACGACCATTGTCGTGACAAAACCTCTCTTTCTCGCTGCAATTCACATTCTCAAATAAATCCATTTGATGTCAATTAGCTGAAGGGCCCCCATCGGAACCATAGACACTTGATACACCACTCGTCACCTTAAACTCAAACTCAAAATAATCCGAGATTTAGGACATTGAACTCGGATACCCCGGAATACCATTACAACGCCTCGCAGTGTCTTGACTCTACCACTGATCCCATACTCATGGCATCATACTCAGATATCGCATTGCTTCCTCAGAATCTCGCAACTGGTCTTTTCTCGTGCTACTTGTAACCCCGGAATACTCCATCTCCCAAATTAAAACACGGAGAATTTACCAACGACTCAGAACACGAAGATGACAATCCGAAACTTCCTCCTCTATTGCTCAAAATTCATGCAAGAATACTCATAACGACCCTGAAGTTGGTTGCCCAATCAACTTCTTCCCTTCCCATACTGCATATAATAGCCCATACTCTGAACCAGAAATTCTCAACCGCCGAACTAACCTCACAAGCCAACCACCTCGAATTCACCATTTTAACCTTGAAGGATTCCTACCCACCACAAGGTCTCCGACCAACGGCCACTTGTCGTGGAGACACTCATCCTTTCTCAAACACGTGTCACATGCACTATTTCACTCTGCACCTCTCCTTGACCACCAAAAACCCTGGCCTTTAGGAATCCGCACCGCAGGCCTCTCTATCCAGTTCTCTAACCGCTCTTGAACAAATCTCGGATCTCCTCAAAAGTACCCGGTTCTCCCCCACTCAGGGTTCAAACCATCACCAATTGGTTCGCCAACAATCTAACCCACAGACTGTTTTTACCACTAACATCGCACCTACTCTTGGAAGGTGATGCGCAATGCTCGATGATCTCCCCGATGGGGATCGAGCAATTCCAAATACCCCGAATCTCCGATGAAGTCCTCAGAAACCTCTCATCATGACTACCTCTAGTCATTCCGAACCTCGTACTATCCCACTACCATACATCTCAACTGTCCAGTCGTAGCCCTGACTATCAGTCTGAAAATAATGAACTATCATATTCATCATCCTCTACTCTTCAACCAACGTTCCATCATGTGGGTTGTAATAAGAGTGGAGTCCTCATTACCACACTCGATACTCATCATAGACAATAAGAGCCACCGCCCCAATATCCTCTTCTTGATCGTCTGCCGCTGCAGCTAATACATGCCCTACTATGCTCAAATAGGGTGTATCATGGTCCTTAACCATCTCAGTCCCCGCTGACAACCTGCTCTTGCTCTAACATTACCTCTCGGCGGACATACTGCCCAAATACTCTAATGGAAGGTCGCCATCAATGCTAACCCGCAGGGTTCTACCCCCAAGCTCGGAAACCGAATTCTCAACACCTCTTATGTTTCCCACAGGAAACGGAAATAATACCATCCATGTCACAGAAGGTGACATCTCCACTATCGGCTGATTGCTCAACTCATGCCATAATCCTCCATAACTGCCATCTCTACTCATTCTTGAGTCTTGCGACTCCAATTGGCATCTCACCAACAATCCCTCAGAGCTAACTCGATTTCCCTCTCAAGGGATGCTCCACTAAACTCGTTCATCATGGCCCTCTGGCCCCATACTCTTTCACATCTGATCTCAGTCTAACCAATTTCAACGGAATAAGTGGTAGAACCAGTAACACTAACCGCCACGGGTCATGGTACTCGAACCATGTGGCCACCTCTCGATATGCTATGAATCATGGTACCCGAAGCATGTTATCTCTTCTCAATCCGCTATGAGTCATGGTACTTGACCCATGACATCACCTCTCGATCTGTTACAAATCATGGTATTTGAACCATGAAATCACCTCTCGATCTGCTACAAATCATGGTACTCAAACCATGAAATCACCTCTCGATCTGATACAAATCATGGTACTCAAAACATGACATCACCTCTCGATCTGCTACTTAAAACCTCGGGAATGTTCCCTGTATCGAGTATGGGTCCTCTGCTTTCAGTAGTACGGGCCCATACTGTTGGATTAATGTCTAAGTCCATAACTATAATTGGTAAGACTTGACCCGACCCGGCATGGTCCATTTGGGTTGCATGGCATCATGCATCTGGATAGACTATAATGAGAGAAATAACACTTAAGGTTGGTTAATATATTATAAGTTTTAATATATTAATAAGGTTATTTAATTAGTATTGATCAAGAATTAATTTGGAATTAATTAAGTGATCAAAAGGAGATGAATTAAATATATGGGTTGATTGTGTAAATCATTCATTCTTATATATGTGGGCTTGTGATCCAAGATTCCTTATGTTGGACTAAGTCCATGGGGTGACCCATGGATACTCCATGGAGGTTAAAATCCATGGAGCATAAGGAATGGGTAAAGTTATGAGTTACATGGTGTAACCCTAATAGCCACCATATAAAAGAATCCCATGGCTCAAGAAATCGTGCACTAATGTGTGAGTGTGAGGGCTAGACGATTTCAAGGAGTGTTCAAGTTTCTCTCAAGTTATTCCAAGTGTATTTGGTGTTGTGTGAACCATTTGAGGTGTCATACTTGGGGCACTAGGCACTCAAGCTTCATGAAGACATTCTACATCAAAGAGGTATGTATTCTATCTTGTTATATTTATTATTTTGTATGCTAGATTAGGATAATACCTTGGATGTTCATAATTGTATGTATAATAGAGAAAACATAGATCCAAGGTATTTAGGGTTGCATGTACACTTAGGAGTGTTAGAATGCTCATAACCCAACAGTGGTATCAGAGACTAGGCTTGTTTTCTTGTTATACTTGCAAAAGTAGCTGAAAAATTGAGTTGGATGCATATATTCGATTGTTTTGGCTGGAATTGGACTAGGAACATTACCCTAAGATGTTTTTGGACTTATAAACTTGTTTTTGATGTGGTAATGTTCATGCTAATCCAATTTCTAAGATAATTGTCATAATTTCAAGATTTGTATTAGTTTGTATGTTCATGCTAATTTCTTGAAGATTGATGATTTGAATTATCTTGTTCTTATGAGGTTCTTAGATTAATAGAAAAGTTGTGTGAAATAGTTGTTTTCAATCCATTTTAATCTAAGAGTTGATTCCAAAGTTTATTTTTGTAACTTGTCCTCAAGTTATATGAAAAGTCACATTTAAGAATCATAAAACTCATAAAAGTTGGCAAATGTTACAAAATGAAGAGTCTAGTTCTAATTAAATGGTTTTATGACTCCATAACTTGTCCTCAAGTTATGGAGGTTCAAGAGTCTCTTCATTAAATTAAAAAAAAAAGTGTAACCTTAATTAGTTCCATAAGTTACAATAAAAAAAAAGTTATTTTTTTTATTAATTAGTTTAAAGTCTTCCATAACTTGTCCTCAAGTTATGGAACTTGAAGAGTTTTTTTTTTAATTAAAACTACTTTAAACTCATAAGTTATGGAATTAATTAGTTTTGAATAGTTTCAAAACTTGCCCTCAAGTTTTGGAATTTGAAAAGTTTTCACTTATGAATACTTTAATTCCAAGTTAGCCCTTAGAATTTTAAAAGTTAAAATTCAACCCTTATACTTTATAATATTTTAAGTTAATAATATTTATATATATGTATAAGAGTAAAGTCAGTCTTACCGTTAGTAGGCCTCATTCACGAAGCCGGTCTATAAGGGGGGTATAAGGTTACTGCCTATAAAATGACAGTTTAATGGGTGTCCACTCTCACCCACCGCTTCCTTGACTGGTGGAGGGTCGTTAGCCGAACGGGTAAGACAAGGACTATAATTCTCCTTTCATTAAAAGTATTAATGATAAATACTAAGTAACTAAACTCTTATTAATACCCAATCTTAGTAACTTAGGAAAATGTGAATTTGGTGCTAACCCATGAAATTACACTTTGCACTTTGCTTAAGTCGTTAGTGGAGTGTGTGTGGTTAACCGGCACACTAACCTGGACTTAACAAGGTAGGCAAAGGGTAACTTAATATTTATCATAGTATCGGTGGAGCGTGTGTGGTTAACCGGCACACTGATTAAGGGGTAAATATTAAGGGTACCAAGTATATTTGCATGGTTATTCACACCTTGTTTTGTGATCCTCGGCATCCCAGTCACAAAACCTGAAGGGCACACTCGAGATTGAAACATGCCTTTGAACAGTTCAATGAATCTCAAAGATCTAGGACTTTCAAATCCAATTAAAACCTAATAAATTATTTCGTTTTTCATGGTGGAAATTGGTGAATCGTCATTCACCTACCTTCAAATATTTTATAGCTTGGATTACGGCATCCCTCTTCTAAGTTATAAAATAGTTTGTTGGGTCCTAGCCTTAATATTTCATATTGGGTGTCATATTAAGACTTTAAATCAACTATCTTGTATATCTCCCAAAAAGATGTCTGGTCTAGACATTTATGATCTTCCCAAATCTCTTGAAACAAGCTTTCCTAAATGAAGATGATGTCCCATGGATATCATACTTCTTTCACCTCCTCCAATTATTCTCCCTAACCCACAAGTTCCTAAAAAGTTTAAGGTCACTCTAGCCTATTGGCAAGGCAAGGTCTAGGTGTGATCACATCTTGGAGATGTAGTCACATATTGACAAGCCGGGAGAGTTGGGTGTCAAAGTCTTGAGAAAGTTGGTGGCTCAACTACTTTCTAAGTCACATAGTGAGTTCTTTTGGGAATCCTATGAAACAGACTAAGACAAGACCCTTAATGATCTTATCTATTTGCTAAGATCAACTTCCTAAAACGCTATGGACATTGACAATGATGACATTGGATATCCAGTAAAGCTCTCTCTTCCCAATGGAAAGGGATCGGCCATAGTCAACTCGGTTGACCCAATCGTAAAGAGAGAGGCGAAGTCTGAGATAGTCCCATTATCAAGGGTCCATAGGTAACTATTGCCAAAGGAAGGGGCATTGGTTACGAAGCTGCCAAATTTACCTAAGGATGTTAAAGTCAATAAGTTTGGCTCTACTTCAGGTAAAGTCCATTGTCTAACTCTATTAAGTACATGTTGATTCTGATCGCGAAGATGGATTTCAATCGCATGGTTCGGTGATCAGAATTTTGGGCTATTACTTAAGAGTTATGATATTTATATTGCTTAGGAATAGATAACAACAAGGTTTTCATATGGATTGTAAGGATAAGCTTTTCCACAAAGTTTTAAAATAAAAGAAAAAGGTTTTGATTTTATTTATTTTAAGTATCCTTACAATGACATTTGTGAAAAGTTGTTGCTTATAAGATTCCATTGATAGCAATATTGGAAAAATGGATTTGATTCTTTCGGTTGTGGTAGTGTCTAATATTACCAAATAAGGAAAGATTCTCATCACCCAAGGTTCAATTGGACCGAAACTTGGAATCATGCAAGTTGTATAGTATGATGAATGAGAACTTTCAGCTTGGAAAATTAAGACTAATTCCTTATGTGAATAAGGAAAGGACTAAGGGATCGAGTACACATTCTTGCGCACTGGTCAAGTCCACCACAAAAGATCAAGAAGACTATTCGTCATGATTTACTTAAGTTCAGTAAATATGGTTATACTTATAAGTTTAAGTATAAGTCTGTAGCATTGGAGAAGTTTCAATGTGAGACAGAACGAATAAGAAGAATCAAAGTATGGCAGAAAGATAAAAGTTTCTCAAATCTGAAAAGATGGGAGAGTACTTTAGTATCATGTTTATGATCATCTTAATGATTAAGATACCATATCACAATTGGTCCTCTAAAGTCAAGAAGAGGAGTCATGAATTGTTGAAATGGTTAAATCAAAAAGAAGAGTCATACTTCGTTCCAAAACAATTCTTAGAGTCATACTCCAAGATTGTAACTTGAGTGACATATCTTAAAGAGGGTTTGTTAACACTAGTCAAATGTAAGAGTAAAAGGTTATCTACTCTTGTACATTTGAAATTGGTAAGTTGTGATGTTTTGGATAAAACAGAGACCAAATTAGGCCAATTGTGTAAAGTGTTAGTCTTGATAAAGAATCCGCACTATCTCTTGAATATTTGACAAGGGAGTCTTATATGTCAAGAGGACAGTGGGAGTCTTAAAGCTCTTGAAAGTTTCAAGACTTAATCAAGAATAAAACCTAAAGTCCTTCACTAGCACACGACTTGAGGTTTATAACCTATCGTGTTGAAATTTTTGTGCCTATTCAAGTTAGCTTTGCATAGGAGTTCTGAGAGTTCTCAATTGGTTGCACAACTACTTGGAAGCAATGGCAGGCACCTGAGCTGCCAAATGGCAAGAATTTAAGATTGCACAAGTTTAATCAATATGAGTTTGGATTTGTCACTAACCTTGTCTTGTGATTATGGTTTTGACAAATCCACATGGATAAGAACACATACACTATTAAATCTAAGTGTCATAAGGTTTCTCTCCGATTCATGAAAATGATGGTGAGGAAACACTTTCACTAAGTAGATTTTAGCTAGATAGCAATTGTGATATTTGCATTCTCAAAGTCGTTAGTGGAGCGTGTGTGCTTTACCGGCACACTAACATGGACTTGTGAGAAGTGGCAAAGGTCTAAACAATTGAGACTATGATTACGACATCCCTTTTCATAGTTCTAAAATTGTTTAGACACATATGTGAGCTATCTAAGAGAGGTGTATGATTTTGATAAAGTTTTATCAAAACAATCTAGTATCAGAAATCTGAACTTTGGTAAGAAAGTCAGCTGATTTCTGAGTACATGTCAAAGCTAGTGGGAGCATAAGTGTTATGCTAATAATCATCATGTTAGTGGGAGCATGATAATTATGACAAAGGTTGCAAGTTAGCAATGTTAATTATAGAAAACAAAAGTTTCAATTCGTGAGGTTGCAGGGGTTGAAAAAGTTGTTTTGCTATAATTAAGGGAGATGAAATTATACTTCATTTCAATTCTAAAAGCTTAGATTGAGATTTTAATCGTATTTAATCAAGGATATATATATGAATTTCATGTTGGAATGGCTCAACATAAGGAAATTCTATATATGGGTCTATTATTTGCGTTCTAAAATTCGATTATGATTACGGCATTCCTTTTCATAATCTGAATTTTGAGAACTTGGCAAATTGAAATGGAAATATTATAGCAAAAGACTGGTTTAGTCTTTATGTGAGACATCATGAATCGTGTCCCATATGCTTCGGATATAGGATCGATTACATGTGCTATATTCATCCTTTCTAAAATTTTCCAAATGCCTGGGGCATTATGAAGGGAAAAGGTCTAGAATTGGATATGACTAAAATGATTAAGCAATTGTCGAGGACAATCTAAGGTTTACCAAAGATTGGTTGCTCAAGGACAGTTGGAAGTATAATGTTAATTCTGGAAGGACCATATTGACATAATCTGTAAGGAGGCAACTCTTGTTCAGAAGTGATAGTCAAAATGGAATATGGAAATGTTTCAAAGTTAGAAATTATTCAATCTGTGTAAGATTAGGAAACTTAATGAAAGAAGGATGTTTCCAAGGAGCTGATCTCCTTTGGAATGCTCCGTAATGATTGTTGTCAAGTCTTTCTGACTTCGTGCATAATCATTAAGAGGATCAATGCATATAAGTTTAGAATCTAACAGATTTCAGTAAATGGCATGAATTTGGAATTCTTGCATTTGCAGTAAGGATTTGGGACTGTGAAAAGAGGATCATTGGAGTGATGTTCAATTGATCTATTTTACAAAGTAAAGATCATAGACAAACATAGTATGCATACTTGGTGTATGGCATGACTAGTGTTTAGAAAACATAGTGTACATGCTTGGAGCATGGGACAACTATTGTTTTAAATTCAAGTATAAAGTTGATAAAACCGAAACAATGAATAATGAGTAATCAGTATGGTGATAAATAAAAGTGCTTATTTATATTCATAGGGTTTGATACCATATTTGATTCATTTATTCTTGTGTTTCACTTTGCATGTTTTGACTTCCAGAATAACTAAGTCGCTCTTCCTGAATGATTAAGTTATTCAAACCATCCACAGTCGGTCATATGTTGGAAGTAGATATGAATCAAGACTGTCATGGGTTGGTTTGTAGAGGTCCAAGTTGGTGGACAAAGTGGTGCTACAACACTCATGAGTGCTCATAAGTTCTGAGTATTGGATTCAACCCGCGCTCATTTGAATCACTTCATGGATTTTATCACGAGTGATCAAGAGACGATAATATCTTATATTCTTCAAACCTAGAGATATGAGTTGTTACTATGAGTTGGTTATACATTGATTGCACGAAAACGCATTGGTAACTCGATGTTATAAAACGTGCCTTTGTGTATGATTCAACAAGTAGTAGAAAAGGCCATATGAGTCGAAGTTTATCCATTCCTTTTACCTTCGGGATAAAAGCGATATCTGTGGGCCTCTCGATGATTTAAAGATGATACATGTGAGTGCTTGGCCAAGCCAGGACTAATTTGATTTGTTCAATCAGTCAGTCATCATGAATCGGAAATCGGGAAACAACAAATGGACAGAGAGAATGATTGATAATCCATGTCTCAGTCCATATGATATCTAGAATGGAGGAATATATGATCCTTTATCTAATGGACAAGTCATTGACAAAGGTCAGAGTTCATCGACAAGGTCAGAGTTCGATAGAAGCTTTTGAGAGCTACGATTGCTGATCGGTTCCTGAAGTCATACGCAATAATAGTTTTAGACTTATCCAAGTGGGAGACTGTTGGATTAACGTCTAAGTCCATAACTATAATTGGTAAGACTTGACCCGACCCGGCATGGTCCATTTGGGTTGCATGACATCATGCATTTGGATAGACTATAATGAGAGAAATAACACTTAAGGTTGGTTAATATATTATAAGTTCTAATATATTAATAAGGTTATTTAATTAGTATTGATCAAGAATTAATTTGGAATTAATTAAGTGATCAAAAGGAGACTAATTAAATATATGGGTTGATTGTGTAAATCATTCATTCTTATATATGTGGGCTTGTGATCCAAGATTCCTTATGTTGGACTAAGTCCATGGGGTGACCCATGGATACTCCATGGAGGTTAAAATCCATAGAGCATAAGGAATGGGTAAAGTTATGAGTTACATGGTGTAACCCTAATAGCCACCATATAAAAGAATCCCATGGCTCAAGAAATCATGCACTAATGTGTGAGTGTGAGGGCTAGACGATTTCAAGGAGTGTTCAAGTTTCTCTCAAGTTATTCCAAGTGTATTTGGTGTTGTGTGAACCATTTGAGGTGTCACACTTGGGGCACTAGGCACTCAAGCTTCATGAAGACATTCTACATCAAAGAGGTATGTATTCTATCTTGTTATATTTATTATTTTGTATGCTAGATTAGGATAATACCTTGGATGTTCATAATTGTATGTATAATAGAGAAAACATAGATCCAAGGTATTTAGGGTTGCATGTACACTTAGGAGTGTTAGAATGCTCATAACCCAACACATACTACCTGCCACATCTACCCATACTTTCCACACGGACCATCCCCGAGTTCCTAAGTAGCTGCTCGACCTTCTCAATCACCAACCCCGTCATGCGTGTTCGCTCCTCTTGCGAAATATCCAACTCTGTCAGCGTACTCATCTGACTAGGGTCACCCTTTCCTAGGCTCTTCCTAGGTTCTCATACTTCTCCGCCATCAGCTGCTGAAGAACTCCTTATGATGCCAGTCATCTACCTCCTGAATATCGTCATATTCACTTAGTAGCTGACTCTCATCATCAAGAGTTCCACAAAGCACGAAGCAAGCATCATTCGGGCATCGAATAATCTCTACCAACATGTAAAACCACTCTAGGTTATTACCCACTTGCTCTCCTCATACTCAAAGGATACCGCCGAACTCAAGCAACTTTACCCCACGCGGGCGTCTGACTACTCTCTCAGTAGACTCCTCAAATGCTCATCTAGGTATCTCTCCTAGATTACTCCTCTACTCAAATCCCTCTCTAGAGGATTCCTGTTGGATACTCTTACTCAACACATGCTCGAAAGCACATCACAGATAACAATAACTCCTAGGCTAAGGCATCACAAATCAGGCCACTCTAGTCCTAACATATGAAATACCTAGCCTATATCTAGCATGCATAATATCTCATAGCATATCTCATAAATATCTCATAATACAAACGTAAGGGTATTTTGGGAAATCACCGTTCGGGCTCTGGCTGATTGTACACACTGCTCTAACTCGTACTCTTTTAGAAACTCTTGCTCGTTTTAGAAAAATCATTTCCTTGAAATTTTTTCTCAAATCCTCAGTTTAAGTCCAGATCTACCCGAAGGTGCATCCGAATCCCTCAAACCAAGGCTCTGATACCAACTTGTAACACCGTAATTTTCCAAACAAAATTTACATTTTAAAATCGCATACTTTTCGTAACATATTGTATAGAAATCTCGTTTATTCAAATTACAAAACACAAATCCATTAATAAGCCAGGATCCTCAAAACGTGACTCTTTCTCTGGTGTGTACAATCAAGCCGGTGCCTTCCCGCGGTCCTCTAAGATACCTGAAACACATAACATATAACACGGTAAGCACGAAGCTTAGTGAGTTCCCCAAAATCCCACATATAACACATATTAGCCACTCGAGGCTATAACTCTGTGGGCCCACTGGCCCTAACTTTGTGGACCCTCTGGTCCTAACTCTGTGGACCTTCCGGTCCTAACTCTGTAAACTCTGGAATACACACAGCATAAATCACATAGAAATAATGCAGTGCAACACATCACATACATAGCATACAAGATACTCTGTCACATAACTCTAATTACCACTCATGGTAAAGTATAGTGAGAAGACTCACCTGACCAGCAGCAAGTAAAGACCCCGCTCCCGGATTTCGAACTAGCCTCCACCTAACACAAGGGATGAATATCTCTAAGTGATACTCTAATCACAACTCTAATGACCGAAGGCTATTCTTCCTCTCTTTAACTCTTTGAAGTGGATAAAAGACCATTTTACCCCTCCATGGTCTCTACTACTTATGTTGATCAAAGCCCCAAAGTCAACAGAAGTCAAACTCGAGTCCACAGTCCATGTTTGACCCGACTCGCCGAGTGCACCCTTGCGACTCGTCGAGTCCACTTACTTTCCTCAGAAATCTCGTGACAGTCCAGCTCATCTCGTCGAGTTGACCCCCAACTCGTCGAGCTATCGCCTGATTCGGTTCCTCGGGACAAACCCTAACCAACTCGTCGAGTCGGCTCATCGACTCAGCGAGTTCATTCAGAAAAAATGTTCATTCAAACGATTTAAGGCAGATCCATCACCCCAAACACTAGATCTACCATCCTGAGGGTCGATTGTCACGTAAAGCTGCAAGCTTTACGTTTAAACATGGCATATAAGGCTCATAATGCCAATATAACTCTAACAAGGATGATTAACCACAATAACTCTTCTATGGTTAACTAAAGCTATAATCTTTGGACTCTCTGGACCTCACAAGGTCCAGATCTGAAGTCTAGGCCTCATGACAGACCTTATGCATACAAAGTCCCAACAATGGTGGAAGAAACCATAATCTTCCATATCTACAAGATCTAAGCAAAATAACAAGAAAGGTGCAAGCTTTTACCTCTTACTCAAGCCCTTGCACGAAGTCACACCAGATCCATTGATTCTCTAGCTCCCTTGATGGGTGATCTCCTATTCTCCTCAAGAGATGCACTAGTTTACTCCAAGTTTTAGCTTCTAAGACTCTCATGGCTCTCCAGACACGTTTAGGGTTTGCTCTCAAGGAAGGGTAGCCGCAAATGAGGCTATAAGTTCCTTTAAATAGGTTTCAACCCCGGGAAATTAGGGTTTCTCTGCCCAGTACCTACTCGGCGAGTCCCTCCTCGGGCTCGTCGAGTCCTTCATTAAATTCACGCGATCAACTCGACTCGACTCGGCGAGTTGGTCCCTCAACTCGTCGAGTCCCTCCTTAAATCTCAAGATTAACATACACGATAATGTCCCTGGAAATCCGGATGTTACACTAATCATATTTGAAACTGTTTGATTTGATTTGGGATAGGTTAGACCATAATTTTAGGTGGATTTGGATTCGAATTTGGGTAAATCTAGGATCTAATATGGCGTCAAATTTGACCGTGTCTATAGGATATCGATATGCTCATAATCTAACTGCTCAAATTATTTTAATTTGGTTTGGTCAAATATGGTTTTCGGGTCAGATCATTTTTTTTGTTTAAATATGGTTTTCATGTGCATCCCTAATCTTCGTGTCCAAAATTTGTAAACTCATAACCCAAACCCAATTACCAACATAACAGTTTTGTAACACATCCATACATACATATGCATATTGTATCACTCGGCTTTCTAATACAAAGTACATCCAATGGAAGAACGATTCAAACTCGTTAAAGTCCAATGAAAGAACAAGCACAAGTCACAATGACCTAAGGGGGGTTAAAAAGACATGAAGGCTCGTTATCCTTATTTTTTCGTGTCGATATATGATTTTGAGACAAAATACTCTTAAAAGGGAGGAGGGGTTGTAACGACTCGAAATTCCTTATTCGTCGATCTTTTTTTTCTCTCTCACTATTCTACCGATAGCGGAACACTATAGGGTTGGTGTTAGACATACAACGTACGAGGGTCTACTTAGGGTGAAAATCAATAAAGTTTCTGAAAATCTCGGATTGTAGACCTTGAATGAGGAAGACGACAACATGTGTGTTGTGTCTGTTTAACGAGAAGAAGACAACACAGATTTCGAAAGTTGGTAGATATGGTCCCCGGGGTTTGGTTTGATGATGATTTCTACGCTGAATCGAAATTTATATGACAAAACCAATTTATGGTAACTACAATCTAACACCCGGATAAATATCCCATATTATTATTATTATTATTATTATTATTATTATTATTAAACATTAAAAAAATAGATACATATCGGGACTTGGTAAACGAACGCTATATATATATATATATATATATATATATATATATATATATATATATATATATATATATATATATATATATAACACATACGTTTTGATCTTGAAATCTCAACTTGTTCCATGGTTAAAAATACTTAAACTACAATTATCACACTTTAGTTTATACATGCAATGCCATTACTAAAATTTGGGTTCATGAATGATGAATAAACTTTCAAGTTTTTACCATAGAAAAGAATATAATGAGATTATACCTTCAAATATCAAACTTGATTGTGAAAACCCTTTGGTTTATCTTTTATTCTTATTTGATTGTGTTTTCACACACTGATCAAATATTGGTTCATTTATACTTAGATTTGACAAAGTTTTGATAATAAAATGACACAATAAATAGAAAATACAATTTACATTCGACACATTAGAGGTTAACCTTTAATTCTTCAACCATCAGAATCACTCAGTTAACATAGTCGATTAATAATAATAATAATAATAATTATTATTATTATTATTATTATTATAATAATAAAACAATTAGTCCATCTAGCTAATTATGGTAACTAAAATGTCAAAGTGCCAACTAACAAGTGTTTCAATAATAAATAATATATCATCAATAAAAATTATATATATATATATATATATATATATATATATATATATATATATAAAGAGAGAGAGAGAGAGAGCGAGAGAGAGAAATGATCATTTGAGAACTCAAAGTTTCCCGAGAACCCGAGAACTAAACAATGACCGTTAGATTAAAATAATAGAGGGTTAGGATGTTTTGTGGTATTTTTGTAAATATGTGAAAATAAGAATGGACGGGGGCATCTTATTGAAAAGACTCAGGGGTATTTTAGGGATAGTGTGATTGATTCTCCTTTATCAGATTTAATCACGTCAACTCTGCCTCTCTCTCTCTATCTCTCTCTCTCTCTACACCTTCATCGTTGATTGTTAGATGAAACCACCGTCTGAAATCCATGGCCGCCTCCGGTAATCGTCACCCCCATCAACTGATCTCCTTCCTCATCGTCTCCCCCCTCTCTTTCTCCCTCACAGACACACACACACACAGGTAATCGACTAAAAAAATGCCTCTTTTCATCTCCTGTTTCCAGCGACATGATGTTTTAATCTTTTGCTCATACGAAAAGTTCTATTAATGAGCTTCTTGTTTCACCTGTTTCATGGAATTAGTGCTAAATCTGGCTCAGGCTCTGTCACGGAATCGAGAGATAAAGGAATCAATCGCTGCCTCCAATCTCCAAATCACATACGGTAAATCCAAGAATCAACGATCGGACCTTAGAATACATGGATGCCTCCGCCATCACCGATTTATGAAGGTATGGATCCGTATTCCCAACGATTTTTTGATATCCGATGAATAACGACTTCCAATCACACTCAACGAGTCAAAGAATCTGATATATGTATGATTATTCGAAATTGATTGTCGACAGAGCTATGCTACCGAAGTACAACAACCATGCTTTCACCGCCTTGTTCGAAATTGATTGTCTACTACCTTCCATCCTCAAGTATATCTCTTGTTAATTTTACTATTTGAATATGTGTGTGTATGTTTCTTATTTCTCAGGGAGCAATTGTTTCAAATTATCCATGGGATGGGACCGATGAAAGAAAGTAAGTTCCAAATAAATTAATGTTCATTTTGAACTTTTTTTTATGAAAATGCTCACATTCTAATAAACATCTTTCTACTGCACTTATGTTTGTTTGCATTTTAAGACTTGAAGGTTTAGTTAAATGCTTCAGCAACTTAATTTGAACCTTGAGATTGAAAATATGATATATAGATTATATTGTAGTATGCTGACATTGGTTTTTCTAGTATTTCAGCAAAAGTTACTATGCATGTCCTGATGATGTAACTTTCAAATACATGGCAAATTTGTATAGTGACTCTCACTTTAACATGTCTCAAGGCAGTGAATTTGAAGAAGGAATAACTAATGGGGGCCAATAGTATTCTTATATTTAAAATGTATAATGTTCCAAACTTTTTGACATTTGAAAACCTGAAATTTAGAAAGTTTCATTTGAATTCATAAGCTTTCAATTGGATTTTGTGATGTAAATTTTCAAAACCAATATGAATGATTGGTGCAGGTATCCCATATATGGAGGCATGCAAGACTGGAACTACATATTTCCTGATTATTTTGAATTGACTTTGGAGATCAGTGACAATAGTGGCTTCCTGCTAATGAGGTGAGCTTCATCTATTAAACTTATTGACCAATGCAATTTGTTCGAAGAAAAAAAAGCATTTCTTCATGTGAATTTGGGTTCCCCTAGCAAACAAACGACAACTTAATTTTGTAAAACTTTGACAACAAGGGACACGAGCACTCATGGTGGATTTTCAGTTCCTTGTCATGCAGTTGAGAAAGTGATTCCTTCATTGGTAGCCTAATTCTTCAACAGATTGTGTTTCATTAAGGTTTAATTTTGACCAATTTTTACTAATTTGATTATGTTTGTGGAAAATTTAGAACTTTTCACAACAAACTCCGGCTCAAGAATTAATCTTGAGGGATTTACATGACAATGAATGGAAATTTAGACATATATTTCGTGGTATACTTCCAGATTTTTTCGTTTCATAAATATTTTATGATACTTTTTACTTAATGAACTTATAAAGAAAGTTGAGAAAAAGAAATGAGGCTTTCCCCGTTAACTCCTAACGGTTTTACAAACTTACAAGAGTTACATAGATTCGTGACTTGCGTTTTGCATAAAAACCTATCTATTTTGTCGTTTAGTTTCAGTAATTCTCGAATAATCTTTCAATAATACCTCTAAGCCATTTGTTTTTACAGAGTTTGGTACTATTTTAGTACTATTTTAATAATCAATTACAAATCATATGTGATTTGTGTGAATTGGCATACTATTTTAATAATAAATTGAAAGCAAGACTATAAGTGTGCACTGATTCCCATGTAAATCACATGTAATTCACATATGAATCACATGTAATTCACATGTAAATCACATATGAATTACATGTGATTCACATGTAAATCACATGTAATTCACATATGAATCACATATGAATTACATGTGATTCACATGTAATTCACAAGTGAATCACATATAAATTACATGTGATTTACATGTAAATAACATGTAATTCACATATGAATTACCTGTGATTCACATGTAATTCACATATGATTCATTTGTGATTCACATGTAAATTACAAGTGAATCACATATGAATTACATGTGATTCACATGTAAATAACATGTAATTCATATATGAATTACATGTGATTCACATGTAATTCACATATGATTCATTTGTGATTCACATGTAAATTACAAGTGAATCATATTTGCATTACATGTGATTCACAAGTGAATCACATATGAATTATATGTGATTCACATGTAAATTACAAGTGAATCACATTTGAATTACATGTGATTCACAAGTGAATCACATATGAATTATATGCGATTCACATGTAAATCACATGTAATTCACATATTAATCACATGTAAATCACAAATGAATCACATATCAATTACATGTGATTCACATGTAAATATCAAGTGAATAACATATGAATTAAATGTGATTCACATGTAAATCACAAGTGAATCACATATGAATTGCGTCTATATGCACACATGCATTTTGTGCGAGTGTTCTTCGTTAACTATTTTTTAAAATTTTATTGTGAATTTCACATTTGAATCTTAAAAGATACAATCACATGTGAATATTAAATTATATAATCACATGTGAATCTTACATGATATAATTACATGTGAATCATTACATGATATATACATGTGCATTTTTGTTAGTGTTCTTGTATTAATCATTTTTTTTAATTTTCTTGTAGATTTTGAAGAATTCGTGGAAAATATTGAAGAGGTGAAAAATAATAAATTGAAGAAAATATGGAAATCTTGATATGAAGAAATGATAACATTGTGAATCTTTGTAGTTTTTTTTATTTTTTTATTTTTATATTTTATTTGTATCGAATAAAATACTTGTACTATTATGTTTATAGATTATTTAATAAAAATGAGATTTTTTATGATTTACTTATGAATATTATAATAATAGAAATATGCATATATGCACTTGAAAAAATATGCATATATGCACGTACAACATTGATTCTTTTTGTTAAAAAAATTAGAGTTTTTTGTTTTAAGTATTCTAGTGTTTTTTTTAATTTACTGATTTTTAAAATTTCTTTTTTTTTAAATGTAGTTTTTTAAAAAAAAGTGCATTTTTTTAAAAAAATAAAAATTGCAATTTTTTTTGAAAAAAAAAATATAGTTTTTGAAAAAAAATTGCAGATTTTTTTTGAAAAAATTGCAATCTAAAAAAAAATCAATTTTTTTTTAAAAATTCATGTTTTCTGAAAAAAAAATTTAAAAATCCATTTTTTTTAAAAAAATCGAAAATTATTTAAAAACAAAATTGATTTATTATATTAATTTTTAAAACTTTCTATTAATATTTCCAATAACAAAAAAAATTAAACATTAAATGAGATCGGTAAGATGACGATCATGCTCTTAATGAGTTAGTTTTGATCTAACGCTCTACTTTTAGTTCTCAGGTTCTCGGGAAACTATGAGTTCTCACGAATCTCACCCTATATATATATATATATATATATATATATATATATATATATATATATATATATATATATATATATATATATATATATATATATATATATATATATATAGGGAAGGGTTATGTGGAAAACAAAAAAACCCTAAAAATCATAAAAATGCATAAAAAAATACTTAGACATCATAAATCTTTTTTTTTGTATTTATATACCAAAAAATCGCAGGTTTTTTTAGAAATTCGCTGAAAAAAAAATCGATTTTTTTTATTATTTTTATTTTTTATTTATTTTTGGTTTTTTTAAAAAAAATTCAACGAAAATACATAAAAAGCTGCGAAAATTCATAATATAAAATCAAAAAAATAGATTTGTGATGTCTAAGTGTTTTTTTATGCATTTTTATGATTTTTAGGGTTTCTTGTTTTACATAGAACCTAAACATATATATATATATATATATATATATATATATATATATATATATATATATATATATATATATATATATATATATATATATATATATGTATATATAAAAGTCTTCCTCCCACTCACACTATAGAGGATTATAGAGATGAATTTGTTAATACCAACCATATGAACATAATATGGTTTATTTATTTTTATTTTTTTTTCAGATTCCAATTGGGTTTGATTCATGGAAGGGTTACTCATATTGTTTGACATGCACATGGAAGTGATGCAGGGAATATGTTGGTGCAATGCAAGATGAACATGTTAGTGGGCTTCAACTAAAGGGTAACAAAGTTTTAACTAATTAGTTACAGAGATTATACCGTAAAAATAACCATTTTAACCAGATCATATTTTCAATAGCAAGAAGTGACCATTTTCATCGGAAAAAGACTTTTTGACAACAAATGTGACCATTTTGACATCTAAGATGACCTTTTGTATGTTATTTGTATATGTTACTTATTTTTATAAAATGATTAATCAGAGCGATAGAAAAAAAATCTAGATATCCTAATTCATATCTATCTGCAACCGAAATTTTGGATATCAAAAAATTCGGATACAAATTCGGATATCAATGTCCATTATCATAATTTTTTGAATATCCAAAATTTCGAAAGTATGGTTTTGAACACCATTATCTTAAAAGGAGTGATAAAAGAACCTTTCATAGTCTAACGTTTTTAATAAGAAAAAAAATTAAGCTACAATACCGTAGAGAAAAAAAAGAACATAATTTTGTAGTAAATAAATAAATAAATAATATTGCTAGTTTTTGCATCTAAAAAAATGACGTTTATATAAAATCGATTTCCAAAAATAAAATCGACAATAATTATATTCCATTTTAAATTTGAGTATATTTGTTAAGTTTTGTATGATTTTAAATATTTTTGGTGGGGATTTCGACAATTATTATATTCATTTTTAAATTTTTGAGTATATTTGTTAAGTTTTGTATGATTTTAAATATTTTTTGTATGGATTTTGACAGTTATTACATTCATTTTTAAATTTTCAAGTATATTTGTCAATGTTAGTATTCATGGTAAGATTTTAATTTGATTAATTTTGGAATTATTATAAATATCCAAAAATACATCATTTTCAATTCTATAATAGTTAACTTCGTTCACTTTATATCTCCAAGATGGGTCGTAAGTGTTTATTATTATTATTATTATTATTATTATTATTACACTAAAACAAAATTAGATGATTTTGGAAATATTTTATTATAAATAGGGGGAGTATAATAAATATGAAGCTATATATAACCGACCGAACACGCCATCAGATTGTGAAAACTGTCTATGCGATAAAGAGAAAATATATAATATTTGTTTCTCGGGTGAAATTGGTTCATTTGGATTCAAGTATGTTTTTTTCTAGAAAATTATAATACTTGTAGTGATATTAAAATAACTAAATCAATACGTTTTAATAGTTTTATCTTATTTTCAGTGAACATTTTGATATCAACCAAATTAAGCAACGTAGAGTTCCAACCGAGGATGCCGGAAGCATTTAACATCATAAATACGCCTAGAAGAATTTTTAATTCCGTGTGAGACATTTGGTGGTGTTTTTTTTTGAAGTTTTGACAACTTTTACTAGTGCGTTGTTTTTATAGTTGATCTACATTAATGTTAGACATATTGTGATGAATTTTTTCATGTGTGGTTTATTTTTCTTGTGTTGGCTTATGAATTGATATATAATAATTTTTGGATATCTATGGAATTTTTTTAACTATGTATTTCTTTCTTCTATTGTGTTTTTGGATTACAAGTTTTTAGTATAGTTGGTTATTTATAAAGGGTTGTGTTGCTTTCTGAAAAACTAAAAAAATTAATGTTAAAATAATTCTTGATGATTTTTCTAACAACAAATTAGTTTCATGTGAGAATCTTTTGTTGAATTAATGAGCATGTATACAGCTGTTAATGTTCAGATCGGATATATGAAAAGTTTGTACTTTTAAAATTGTTAACGTTCATCTCATCACATCACACAATGCTTTAAGCTTTTGGTATCGTACAATTGTTTCTTGTATTTTTTAGAGTATATTATTTATTGCACTTTTATTCGTGTGAAACACACATACATGACTACTAAATCACATGGTATACATTACAAAATGTTATATTCTTGATGATATAATATGTGCTTATCTTAACATTTCCATTATAGTGTGCAATGAGGACCGTAGATAAGGGAAACGGAAACTGTGATGATTCCCAAACCCGATAGATATAGAAAATGAAATCTGTGATGATTCCGAAAGAAACTCTTTGCCGTCCGGCGCTTAGCGCGGGTAAACGACTAGTATATATAAAACGAGGATTGTGTTTCTAATAGCAATTCCGTTTCTTGTGTTACCAATCTTACCGATCCTGTTCCCGCCTCTTAGAACTGTAATTAATTGATTTTCCCGTGAAAACTGATCTTCTATTATGTGAAAATATATATACATGGATACAATAGAAAAGGGCCAATGGGCCGAGCATATACCAATACAACATAATAATAATAATAATAATAATAATAATAATAATAATAATAATAAGCCCTGCTAACATCCCCCCGCAGTGAGAACGGGAGGAGAATCTCGAACGTTCAAGCTGGATCTAAAATCGAGAAATAATGTAGAAGGTAGACTCTTCGTAAATATATCAGCATATTGAGACGAGGAGGGAACATGAAGAACACGAACATGTCCAGTATCAACCTTGTCTCTCACAAAATGAAGATCAATTTCTATGTGCTTGGTCCGTTGATGTTGAACCGGATTAGAGGACATGAATACCGCGCTGACATTGTCACAATAAACAATAGTAGCCCGATGAGGAGAATAATGAAGCTCTAGTAAAAGATTACGAATCCAACATGTCTCTGCAACAGCATTTGCTACACCCCGATATTCAGCTTCTGCACTAGATCGTGATGTCGTGTTCTGGCGTTTGGAAGACTAGGAGATCAGATTCTGCCCAAGAAAGACACAATAACCTGATGTGGAACGTCGAGTAACCGGGCAGCCACCCCAGTCAGCATCAGAGTAGGCAAACAGATCACGACTGGGCGAGGAAAATAGTTGAAGACCATGAGCTGTAGTGCCACGAATATAGCGCAATATGCGCTTGAGAGCAGTAAAATGTGGTTCACGGGGATCATGCATGTAAAGACAAATCTGTTGAACTGCATATGTAATATCTGGCTCGTAAACGTAAGGTATTGAAGAGCTCCTGCAATGCTACGGTATAATGTGGGATCATCAATGGGAGGACCAGACCCATCAAGTTTGGAGGATATATCTGTTGGAGTACGAGCAGGTTTGCGGTTGAGAATAGAAGCACGTTCAAGAATTTCAGTGGCATATTTTTGTTGAGATAAAAATAGTCTAGTGGTGGACCGAACAGCTGAAATACCCAAAAAATAGTGAAGATCAACAAGATCTGTCATGGAGAACTCAACACTCAACAAGGAAATAATGTGAGTCAGCAGCCGTGAAGAAGAGCCTGTACGAACAATGTCATCCACGTATAATAAAATATATGCCATAGAATCGTCATGTCTGTATATGAATAAGGATGAGTCACACCTGCTATGAACAAAACCAATCCGTGAGAGAAACATAGCAAACCGTTGAAACCAAGCTCGAGGAGCTTGTTTGAGGCCGTACAAGGATCTCTATAAGAGACAAACATGATCAGGTCTGGAGGGATCGCGAAAACCTGGAGGTTGCTGCATATAGACAGTTTCCTGCAAGTGGCCATGCAGAAATGCATTTTTCACATCAAGTTGGCGAATGGGCCAGTCATGTGTGATAGCAATGCTCAGAACCGTATGTATAGTGGTCGGCTTAACCACTGGGCTAAAAGTCTCATCACAGTTGATACCGGGCCTTTGGCTTCTTCCATTAGCCACAAGCCGAGCTTTATAACGAGACAAGGAACCATTCGCATTTAATTTCTTCTTAAACAGCCAAATACAATTTATAATGTTAGCCGCAGGTGGACGCGGAACATGTACCCAAGTTTTGTTTGAGATAAGAGCAATATATTCTTCCGTCATAGCATTAAGCCAGTTGGGATCATTAAATGTCTGTAAATAATTTTTAGGGATCGGAGAGATAGAGTCAACGTGAAGATTGAGCATTCGAATGGGTTTAACAATCCCCATTTTTGACCTAGTGATCATGGGGTGTTGAGATTGAATGTGAATGGTACCTGAAGATACATCGAATGAAGAAGATGGAGAAGATGTATGTGGGCCGGTCAAGGAAGAACTAGATGAAGATGAGCTCGTTGGGCTGTTTTGCACTGAAGGCTCTGTAGAACTAGGCTGACCCGTAGATGTAGCTGGAGAATGGTGAACCGATGAATGAAAATCATCGGTGGGAGAGGGAGTTTCAAGAGGATCTCCAACAGAATTATTATGGAAGGACGTTGTGGGAAGGTCGGCATGTTCAAGGAAAGAATATGATGGAGCGACATTAGGAGTCATAGAACCAAAAGGAAAAACCGTCTCATCAAAAACTACATGACGAGAAATAATGATTTCATTTGTGTCAAGATTAAGACAACGATATCCTTTGTGGTTTGTTGGATAACCAAGGAAGATGCAAGGAGTGGATCGGGGTGATAGTTTGTGAGGAGGAACAATGTGAGGAAAACAGAGACATCCAAACACACGAAGATGATCATAGGTTGGTTGAGTTTTGTAAAGTTTATGGAAGGGTGTGTCATGACCAATGGTGGAAGATGGAAGAATGTTTATAAGATGAGCGGACATATGAAGTGCTTCAACCCAAAAAGTGGGAGGAAGACGAGCATGAAACAAAAGAGCGCGAATTCCATTGTTGAGAGTACGAATCATACATTCGGATTTACCATTTTGTTGAGATGTGTAGGGGCAAGAGAAACGTATGACGATGCCATTTTGATCAAACAACTGTTGAAATTTATGGTTGTTGTATTCACCCCCATTGTCACATTGAAGGGATTTGATATCATATTGGAACTGGTTTTTAACAAAAGCACGAAAAAGCACAAACTTATCAAACACTTCAGATTTAGAACGCAACGGATACACCCAAACATAATGAGAATAGTCATCAAGAAACAAAACATAGTATTTAATACCACTTGTACTCTCAACAGGAGAGGTCCAAACATCAGAATGCACAAGTTCAAAAGGAAAAGAGGAAACAGAATTAGACGAACTAAAAGGCAACCGTATGTGTTTGCCTTTTTGACAAGCATGACATAAACTAGAATCTTTATTGGAAGAACATGAAATAAAACCATTAGTAACAAGGTTTTTAAAAACATGGTGTCCCGGGTGCCCAAGTCGTTGATGCGAAAGAGACGGGGTAGTAGAAATAAGCGCTTGATGTGTTGGAGACGTGACAGGATAAAGATCTCCGGAGCTGTCACATTGCATGAGGATTTGTTTGGTGCGGTAATCCTTCACAGAAAATCCAAAAGGGTCAAATTCAATGGCACAAGTATTTTCACGAACAAAACGACAAACATAAATAAGGTTTTTAATAATAGAGGGGGTAATTAAAGCATTTTTAAGAATGAGAGTGCGATAAGGATTAGAGAGCGGAAGAGTAGTGTTTCCCATTTTAGTTACAGGCATAGATGATCCGTCCCCTACTAAAACGTATGAAGGAAAATTACTATTTTTTTCAAAATCGAACTGGAGAATACCTGCGTTGGAGTGAAAATGTGATGTGGCTCCAGTATCCATGTACCATTCAGTTCGACAATCTGCGATTGGGTCGGATGAAATGTGTGAAATGCTTGCTGACTTGTATATGGGCTGCTGGGCTGAGATGGACTAAAAAACTGATGTTGATGTGCACCAGACTGATGTTTTGACCCAATGTTGTTGGGCTGAAAATTGGCTGCCGATGGAGTTGGTAAAATTCCTGCCTGATGGGCTTCATTACGGGGCTGATGCACTTGAAACCACCCATAAGCTCATGCTCCTCCTCCACCACGTTGTTGTTGTTGCTGTTGACTTTGCACGTGCTGTGGACCATGAGAAAAATAGCCTCCACCATTGAAATTTCCACCGCCTTGAAAATTGTTGCGACCATTGTGGCGTCCACTGCCACGACCTCCTCGAGTGTTACGTCCGCCGCGACCCCCACGGAAACCTCCCCGATGACTGGAATTTTGATTGGATGTGGCGACAGTGAGAGCTGATTGTGAAGATGGATGATCGATATGAGTGAGGGATGCCTCTCTTCGCTCCTCTTGGAGTATCTCCTGTTCTTCAAGAACTACAATCGATCGAGCATCCCATAATGAGAGGGGAGGATCTCGATGACGGATGTTTGTCACAACATGACGGTATTTTGAAGACAGTCCGTTAATCATATACGCAACGAGGTTGGTTTCTGAAACTTTCGAATCCATGTGTTCAAGTTGGTCTGCGAGATACTTAATCTTGTTGCAATATTCTGTAATAGAAGAGTTACCAATCGAAACGTTACGGAGTTCTCGATCGATTTGAATGATCTTAGATGTTTTATTTTCACGAAAAACCTTCTCTAAGCATTCCCAAACATCGAGTGCAGTGGCTTGTTTCTTGAAAATCATGTTTAGAAGGGGGATAGAGAGGGTGCCATACATCCAAGATTGTACAGTGGAATCTGCCCGTAACCAGGCAGCTTTGGCAGCCGCTGACTATGCTGTTGACTTTTCCTTTTCTTTATCTGCCGGTGGAGTGACAGGATCAGTGGGTGGACGGAGATGATGGTCAACACCATATGCAATGTAGTGAATTTCGAAAAGCTCCCTCCAAATATCATAATTCATCTGTTCTAAATCAAGAACCAGAGGGACTGCATGTTTGATGTTGATTGTTGCAGAGATTTTGTCAGGTATATTGATTCCAGACATCGAGATATTACTAAAACATCACAAGAATGAAGAATGAACGAAGACTAAGAAGACTAAGAACACAGTCGACAGAAAAGCGGCTATCGACTAGGGTTAGATGAAGCAAGAGTGTAGGGAGATGGTTGTCACGTCTCTGATACCATGTGATTAATTGATTTTCCCGTGAAAACTGATCTTCTATTATGTGAAAATATATATACATGGATACAATAGAAAAGGGCCAATGGGCCGAGCATATACCAATACAACATAATAATAATAATAAGCCCTCCTAACAAGAACATCATATACATCTGGTAGAACATAAAAAATTGGGATCCTTTCTTTTAATGAGCTTCGAGTGGACGAACATGCTGAACATGATTTGAGTCAGGATTGCACATATATTTTGTAAAATGGAATTGTTACTAAATAACAAAACTTTTATCGAAATGATAAGGAAAAAGCATTTTGCAAATGCAAAACTAATTTGCAATTTCTTTGAGAAATACATTTACATGAGAACAAACTATTTTACAATATAAATAAATCATGAAATTGATATTTTACCAACTATATAGTTTATTTAATTACATAAAAAACGATGGTTTAAGCCAATTGGTTGTACGAAAATGCAAATTCACTAAAATATTTGTTACACAATAGCCATTTTTGTAATTGTTGATCACATAGGGATCATTTATGTCATTCCATCTATTTGAAACACAATGATTATTTACATTATTTTGTCTATTTGAAAACTACCGACCGCAATTCGCGTGAAAGAAAAACATTATAACTTGATTTAACCTAATGAACCAAGGTTACAAAGATCGAGATTTTATCTAAAACCGTTTTACGTTTTATAAGATCGTGATCATTAGATCGAAAGTACCTACCAAAATAAAATTATATTCAAATTTGATCGCAAGGTTTTTGACATTTAATAAACATTATAACTTCATTTTGATTAAGACGTCAATAGTGAAATCAACTTTAAACTTTTAAGTATGAACCATAATTTTTGTTGTTGAAAATCATACAAATTAGCAACAAAACATCTTAATTATAAAAAAAAGATCATTATGATCATCTGCAATGAAAGATATAAGATCACAAAAAAGAATATCATTAGTATGTTGTGTCTAATTCGAGATTAATTGATGAAATGATGATGCTCTATATGCCTTCTTGCAACTTGTGATGTCCGATTTCAAGCTGAATAGATGAATTGTTGAAGCTCGACTATATAATAAAAACGAAGATGTATGATCAAATCGTATTAAGATCTTAAGATTATAGTCGGGATCCTAAGATTCCAATATATATCTTGTTTCAGATAGATCCTATTGTAACGCCCGTAGATTCGGGCTAGTCAATTTAGAGATAATAGGGTCGAAAACGACTTTTCGACAAAAAGATTATTTAGAATAAATAATCTTAACCAAGTTGTAGAATATGTCTCAAGGTTTCCGTACATAGAAAGAACGCCGAAATCCGAGTTATAACGAAGAAATTATGACCCGTTGAAGTTTTACGGGAAAACCGGCACGGCACCGGGAGACGTAAATAGTGAATTTACGATAGAGCGACTTTTAGCCTTAGCAATCTAAACGAAAGTCGTAGAAAACGTTAAACCGAGAGCGTGCATAAAAAGAACGTCTAAATCTGATTTCGTATGAAGAAGTTATGATTTTTCGAAATTTCGGCTTAGCAGTGTAAACCCCGAAGTTCGAATATGAGATCGAGCGATATTTAGCCGAAACAATCTAAACGAGAATCAAAGATCTCGTCGTTAGTAGTCCAACGGTAAAAAGACAGACGAAAACGGACGTCGGATGAAGAAGTTATGATTTTATAACGAAGTTTTCCTGTCCCGGCCTACTAAAAATAATAGAATATAAATAAAGTCAAAATTAGCCGACGGAGTCTAAATGAAAGTTGTAGAGCATAATCTCACCTACGCGTGGATATAAAGAACGTCGAAAACGGAGCTCGTATGCGAAAGTTATGAATTTTTGAAGATCGTGGCACGCACACCAAAGCTTATCAGAAGCGTACGCCCCGCCTAGCGCTTAGTACGCCCAGCGTACTCCGAAATTACGCCCAGCGTAATCCCAGTTTCAGCACCCTATAAATAGATGTTGAGGGCTGCCGAATTTATTTACTCAAATCTTCCTTTCTCTCTCATTTTTGCATCGTTTTGCGTGCAAGAAATATCCCGAAGCCCCGAAGATCCCAAGAAGCAAAGTTTCCGAGCCGCGACTCTGCCCGCGTAAAGCCCGATTTTGGAGAAAACGTCCCGATTTTATCGGAAAAGATTATTTTAAGAGACGAGGTGCTGTCCGATCATCGTTTTATCAAGTAATGGCACAAGAGTATAAGTTGGTGGACTTGACGAGAGATTTTTGGATTATAGATCAGTAGTTATAAATAACTGTTGTAAGGTCTATTGTATACTGTTTATGTTTTTGGTCTGTATCGGAACATGACATCCCGAGATTTTGTTACTTAATGAAAATACATTTCTTTAAAGAAATGCTTTGATAAATTTTTATCATATTTTGTTTTGGGAACAAATTCCGCAACCGTTTTCTTTAAACGATTACTCTGATTTTAAAACAAAGCATAAACAAATCGGTCTTTTCTGGCCGGGAAATTTGGGATGTCACAGTTGGTATCAGAGCATTAGTTTAAGCGAACTATGAATTTTGTAGGAAATTTCTAGACTTAAACTTATAATGCTAAGTGGAGATCGTGAGATGAGTGTCTACCATATTTTAGACACAAGCACTAGTATATTTTAGGAAATATGCCTAAAATGCTTTTATGTGCTAAATGTTATATGATTGCCATATGTGATATTATTTGTTCGGATCTATGGTCTGTTGCCGACCGGATCTGGAAATTTTATGTGCTCAGGTTTCTAAACGTTTAATTACGATATTAGAACTGACATATAACTTTTCGGAGTAATAAGGAGGATTACGCGTCTAAATCTTCTCTATCTATATTTTCGTCTTGATGCAAGGAATGCATGCTTATGTGAAAATAACGTCATGATGAAAACTCATAGAGAGTTGAGTAAATGGAGGAAATGAAAAAGGCTTATGATAGTGAATGACACCTATCGGAAGATATCGTAAGAGTGGTGTTTTGTCGTTAGTATATGTCAAGTAGTACGTTTAGAAGAGTACGGTACGTCTGAAGTACACCTTCGATTGGCGGGATGATGGAATATTGGTGTTATTCATGAAGTTGTCCCATCGGATGAACTTTCCACCACCAACCAAGTTGAAGCATGATTGATGACTGGAGATACACATGGAAGAAATCCTAGTAGAGTCTAAGGAAACTTATATGATTATGTGGACACATTCGTATGTGTTAAATTGTTTTGTGATTTTAGGACTTGGGGACTGCGAGACAATACTTGGGACGAGTATGAGTAGGTGTGAAAGGTAGTAGATGCATATACTACCGGAAGCACAGGACTCGCACTTGGATCAGGGAAAGTCACAAGGTTACCAAGAAGCTGGTGATTGATTTCGTTTTATTCGAGTATGTCATTACCCTTGTTTCGGTAATGATTAGTGAGATGGTTGTTATTCCGACCCTAGTGGTCATATAAATTTGAGTTCGACTGCGATGAGTATGTTACGTGGTCTAGAGGACCAAGATTAGATGTAACATCTGACTTAAGTCAGAACGTTGAAATTAATGCGATCGATAGTATCGCGCTCGTTGTTGAAAGAAGTTTGCAGGAAGAAATGCTACATGCTGAAATGTGATTATATCACATTAGAATATGAAGGAAGGTATATTCCATTATGGAATTTAACTTTAAAAAGACCGAGTCTAAGCGTCGCATCGTGCGATGAGAGGTCAGTAGAGCACGACCCATCGGTCTGTTACAATAGATAAAGGAAAGTATTTATCCTAAGAAGGAGTCCACAATAAGGACTTATTTGGTAACTTGAAGGTTACGATTGAAAGTACAACATAGTACGATAAGCAGATGCAAAATTGGGCATCGTCTGCGGTCAAGAAAGCCATAGAGTTAAATACTCTTTCGAGGAAACATAGAAGTTACGGTTATTACCTAAGACGAAGAGATAGCGAATGGAATCATTATACATGTCCTATTTTTGTTGATGATTCCGGGACGTAATCATCCTAAGGGGGAGATAATTGTAACGCCCGTAGATCCGGGCTAGTCAATTTAGAGATAATAGGGTCGAAAACGACTTTTCGACAAAACGATTATTTAGAATAAATAATCTTAACCAAGTTGTAGAATATGTCTCAAGGTTTCCGTACATAGAAAGAACGCCGAAATCCGAGTTATAACGAAGAAATTATGACCCGTCGAAGTTTTACGTCAAAACCGGCACGGCACCGGGAGACGTAAATAGTGAATTTACGATAGAGCGACTTTTAGCCTTAGCAATCTAAACGAAAGTCGTAGAAAACGTAAAACCGAGAGCGTGCATAAAAAGAACGTCTAAATCTAACTTCGTATGAGGAAGTTATGATTTTTCGAAATTTCGGCTTAGCAGTGTACAGCCCGAAGTTCGAATATGAGATCGAGCGATATTTAGCCGAAACAATCTAAACGAGAATCAAATATCTCGTCGTTAGTAGTCCAACGGTAAAAAGACAGACGAAAACGGACGTCGGATGAAGAAGTTATGATTTTATAACGAAGTTTTCCTGTCCCGGCCTACTAAAAATAATATAATAAAAATAAAGTGAAAACTAGCCGACGGAGTCTAAATGAAAGTTGTAGAGTATAATCTCACTTACGCGTGGATATAAAGAACGTCGAAAACGGAGCTCGTATGCGAAAATTATGAATTTTTGAAGATCGTGGCACGCATACCAAAGCTTATCCGAAGCGTACGCCCAACGTAGCGCTTAGTACGCCCAGCATACTCCGAAATTACGCCCAGCGTAATTCCAGTTTCAGCACCCTATAAATAGATGTTGAGGGCTGCCGAATTTATTTGCTCAAATCTTCCTTTCTCTCTCATTTTTGCATCGTTTTGCGTGCAAGAAATATCCCGAAGCCCCGATATTAATCCCGAGCCCCGAAGCAAGTCCCGAAGCCCCGAAGATCCCGAGAAGCAAAGTTTCCGAGCCGAGACTCTGCCCGCGTAAAGCCCGGTTTTGGAGAAAACGTCCCGGTTTTATCGGAAAAGATTATTTTAAGAGACGAGGTGCTGTCCGATCATCGTGTTATCAAGTACTGACACAAGAGTATAAGTTGGTGGACTTGACGAGAGATTTTGGATTATAGATCAGTAGTTATAAATAATTGTTGTAAGGTCTATTTTATATTGTTTATGCTTTTGGTCTGTATCGAAACATGACATCCCGAGATTTTGTTACTTAATGAAATACATTTCTTTAAAGAAATGCTTGGATAAATTCTTATCATATTTTGTTTTGGGAACAAATTCCGCAACCGTTTTCTTTAAACGATTACTCTGATTTTAAAACAAAGCATAAACAAATCGGTCTTTTCTGGCCGAGAAATTTGGGATGTCACACCTATTGTGGTTGAGACCGTTTTCTACTTATAAAATCTTAAAATCGTAAATCGATCAAAACGAAAACTTTAACATTGATATTATGAACAATATTTAACGTTTTGCTAAATGTTGTATAGTAAAACTAACGTCTATTTTGTTAAGTCAACAATTATGTTTGACTTATCTTATTTAGCCCTTTGGTAGTTCGTTTATACAAAGAGTAAATTACACGAATGGTCCCTATGGTTTGGGTTAATTTGCACGTTTGATCCCTAACTTATTTTTTTAACCCGGAAGGTCCCTACTATTTGTTTTTGTTATGCGCTTGGTCCCTACTGTTTGTTTTTGTTACACGCTTGGTCCCTGTCTTACCTAAAAAGACTATTATTTAAATAGAGAAAAACGGTGGAGTATGTATGGTAATGTGAAGGGTGAGGTTGAGGGTGTGTTTATTTAAATAAATTAAAAAAAAAATCAAGGAAAAACAGTATTTTTAGGTAAGACAGGGACCAAGCGCGTAACAAAAACAAATAGTAGGGACCTTCCGAGTTAAAAAAATAAGTTAGGGACCAAACGCGCAAATTACCCTAAACCATGGGACCATTCATGTAATTTACTCTTATACAAATAAAAACTTAATAATTCCAAAGAATAAACCCTAAAAAGTAGTAGACCAAGAAGCATGTAGAAGCAAATGTCCTATCATTCCCGCTAAAACTCCCAACTCATGTCTGCACCAGAGAACATCGACTCTCTTCGCCTTCAACAAGCCCTAGCTTCATGTTCTCAAGTAATTCATCCCTCTATATCTCGACAATTACTACATCTTTTTCTATTTATATACATAATTACAATTGCTGTATGATAGTTACCAATATGATCATGGTATTCTTTGATAGTCGATCGCGAATGGGGACTTTAAGCAATCACAAGAATCCATATCGGAGCTTGTTCATTTTCTCGATTCAGTATCGGATTTTATCTCATCGGGGACGAACGATGAAGAAGGAGCAGAGAACTCGGCGTTTGAGGTTCTTTCAGAAATTTATCACTACTTAATTTCACCTTCACTTGACCAGGTATTAAGTTATTTATTACTTCAACGAGCATAATTTACTCTTTCGCAAGCTTATAAGTATCTAAATACCATCACAGCATTTTTTCGAATCTGATAATCTGTTTCCGAACTTCTTTTAGAGTTTTCTCTTCATATTAGTAGTTTATAAGCCCCAACATTAATGCTACGTTTTTGGTGATACCTATACCTTTTTTCTTAGGCCATTACAGATGCATTAGCGTTTGAGCTTCCTAAGGCTGTAGCCAAGTTTGCTTGTGGGTCTACGAGGTGTTTTGAGAATGCTGAAAGGATCATTAATCATTTCGTGGAGGTTTGTAGCCCACGAGATATGGTTTCTATTCTTTGTGAGGTATGTTGTTTTTAACTTTTTATGTGTGTAGGATTTGATAAAGATCTATCAACTATGTTTGTACACATGATCTCAAAATATATACAAAATTCATAAATTATATGAACATGCTTGATCCTAGCCTACTACTTCCTTGGTGAGATGTTGATTTACTCCATTGTTAATGTTATGTGCTATTTCAACAGGCTATGACTTCTCCAAGCGATGGCTTTAACAATTCCTTCTATTTTACACCACTATTAGGAGCTCTTGCAAAAGGTAGTGTTTGCTGTTTCGTTTTCATCCTTTTTTACTTCTAGCTGATTACTATATAAGTTTTGAATGTCGATTTTTTGAAATTGTATAATTATAACTTCATGAACTCCACTTATATGTTCTTATCTACCCTAGTTAAGTCAAGATAAACGAGTAAGTTGCAGGATACATGAGGAGGATGAATGGTAGGGCTCTTGTGAGCATATATTTGGCTATTCCTGTGAAAATTGATCCAATTTTGTTCTTCTTGGAACATAATTCTCTTACTCTTACCTATATCATGCTTTGAAACTAAGATTTACCAGTTTTATATTCATTTTTCTTTATTCCCAGTTTTTGAGGTCCTCAAGAGAAGACCATTTGAGCAAGTAAAAGCAGCCCTTCCCGTTGTCCTGAAGGTTCTAGAAGTCATCTTATCAGATCCAGAAGAAGATGAAGATATGGATTTAATCAATAAAGCAATATTAATCGCCAATTCTCTTAACACAATCTGCATAAAACTAGTCAGTGGCACACTTGTAATTATGTCTAAGTTGTCTTACTCTTAAGTTTCTTCACTTCCCATCAAATCCCTGTTATTTTATGCAACAGGATCACAAAGATGAGAAGCTTTTTGCTTTATTTGGCTTGTATGTCTTGCAAATTACGGTAATACCCCTCATGCCTAGAATGAGATGATTAATTGTTATTTTTTTTATTCTCATCTTACCTTCTTTATAAAATGCAGGCTCTTATTTCAAATAGTGTGGGATCAGAAACTTCTAGATGGTCTCCCATTATGTTACAGTTATCACACTTCCTTCACTACTGTGGTTTCACATATCTTGATCTAATAACTGGACATGAAGTGGGAATGGCTGTTGACCTTATTTCTCAAGGTAAAAATTCTGGTTTGACCATAAAAAGTTCAGTTTTGACTTTTGACCTTGTTTCCTCATACCTTTGTTCCTTTTTGATGCATGTATAGGTGATGAAGATGATTATATGAGATGCTTTTCGTATGTCAATTGTGGAGCAGCTATTACAGGTGACTTGATACATGTATTTTTTTCCACTTTCCGGATTTACCCTCATCTGAAATCACTGGTTTCCAAAACCAGTACTTAGGCTGCGTTTTGTTACTTTCTTACATGTGACATGATTATACTAAAAGAGATATCTAGGGCTATTTTCCATGATGAGGACGAGGGCATTTTCGTCTTTTGCATAACAAGGCTGGCTGTACTGTTCTGTTATGTCTTGTCCTGTGTAACAAATGGGACCCACTAAGATGATGTCTGATTTTATTCTTTTATATATATGTACACACAGTACTTTGGAGAGACCTTTCTAATGAAGCTTCCAAAGAAGATTTGGAGGCAGCAGTCAAAGTCAAAGTCAAACTTTGTAGCAATCGAATAGAAAGATGGGAAGCAGTTGGCATATTGAAGCATGTTTATGCTTCTTCTAATCTTCCATGGGCACTGAAGAGACATGCCATTGACTTTCTATTTTGCATTATGGAAGCCATTGACTCTCAGGATCCTGATGAACCCTTGGATTATTCGGTCTACATGCCTAGTCTCTATGCTGCATTACAGGTAATCCCACCCCTTTTCTCAGGTAATTGTGATATTATCTACTAAACACTGTCTAAAAGTCTAATTTTTAAATGTTCAGGCTATTCAAAAGGTGATTGTATATGCTTCAGATCCACTGCTGAGGAAAAAAGCTTTTGATACTTTCAAAATGGTAAGTAACTTTGTTTTTTTTTTTTTGTTTTTTGGAATCATAAGGGTAAAACGGTCATTTTTCTGGTTTGACTCTTGCTTTGTAAATGGATGATGTCAGGTGCTTGCAGATGTTCCAGCTTCTTTAAGATTTGACATCTTGATGGCTTTAATAAAAAACAGCGATTTATCCTCCATGGTAAAAAAGCATGATTTATGAATTATGATGATGAGTTAATTTGAAATGATGAAATTTGTTGAACAGATTGCAATTCTTCTTGGTTGTGTCAAAGAAGAAATGTACAAGGAGTATCCAAAAAAGATTTCAGGACAAAATAGAGATGCAAAAGAAGAAAATAAAGCTGTTCAAAGTACATTGTCATTTTGGACAGTTAGTGTTCTTGATTGTGTGGAGTTTGTCTTAAAGCCACCAAAGGGTGGGCCCCCTTCTCTCCCTGAATTCACCGATGCTGTAACTCTCTTCCCTTTTATCCCTTTCATCCAAAAATATAAACTGTATTTTTTTTTTTTTCGCGGGGGGACTAAACTTGTGTAATGCCGAAAGTGTAAGGAACAAACCTGTAAATATACAGAAGTCATGTGGCGAAAGCGGTAAAAACCAAAAAAGTGTAGGGACGAAACATGGCAATATAATGCGGGGGCGTGGGGGTGTAATCTGCAAGTTTTCTATTAGACGGGGACTATTTTTGTAATTTTTTTAAACATACGGACCGATTTGTAAAAAAAACACAAGGACATTTTCTGTAAATTATGGAGACAAATTTTGTAATTTATTTTCTATACGGGGGCCAAACATGCCAACATATAAAAATCTAAAACAAATGGACTGATTTTGTAAAAAAAATGACAGGGACCTTTTCTGTAAATTACAAAATTACAGGGACTAAATCTGTCAAAATCCAAAACAGTTGTGTCAAAACTCTAAAACTAAAAACCTTTGTGGCAAAACTCCTAAAGTGGAAATGTAGGACTTTCTAATTAATATAAAGTATGCTACTATGAGTATCTTTAGTAAGAAAATATAGATAAATGAGAGTTGTTGATTTTTGATAGGTGTTATCAGCACTTAATCTCTACAGATTCATATTGATCACTGAGTCATCAGGGAAAACAAACTACACGGAAGTGTTGTTGAAGAACAAGTTGCAGAAGGTGTACAGAGAATGGCTTGAACCATTAAGAAGTTTGGTCTCTGGTGTAAGTGCTGGGGACAACGATGGTCAACTGGCAATTGCTCTTAATCCTCTAGAGTTTGTTTTATATCGATGTATTGAACTAGTTGAAGAGAATCTCAAGCATACTACTTAGGCCCACTTCATGTATGCTCATGTTGTATTTTACTGTGTTTGAATTGCATTGGATTGAGATGATGAGATGTCAACAATTGTTATTTTAATACCCACCAGCTAAAAAGGTAGGATTATACTAACTCTCTTCATCTCTTGTATTGCATCAAAAGAGTTGAATGCGATTGTATGAATCATCCTTGAAAATAGACTGTTTGATGATAGACCCGAATTTAAAATTTTATAATTACGTAGAATTTTGAGTTTTTATAATTACATAGAATCTTGAATTTTCTGTTTCTTGAAATATTAAATTTTTTGTGTTTTCATTTGTTTTGTATATAATTTTTCAATCTATAATTATTTAGGTATCATGGGGGTTAGCACTGTTTTTTTGGAAAGTAACTATTTCATTTGTATTTAAGTTGCCAACGAATGCATTTTACTTTTTAAAAGGGTAATATGTATGCTTACCTCCATCTCAAGTCGAATATGTCTAACTCTTTTGGCTTAAAATTTCAGTTACGTTACGAATTTGGTTTGAACAATAAATGTTATTACGTATTCGTTCCAAATTTAGTTATTTTACAAATTATTTTTTCTCTAATTTTTTAAAGAAATTTTTAGATTTTTTAACAACACCTTTTGAGATTTATTCTTAATTGCTTGTTTATATAGTTTTTTTTTTTAAATAATTTGTCACAACTTTTTTAAGAAGAATTTACAAAGGTTGTCAAAATCGTGATCTTGATTGTAGGATCGTACGTATTCGTTCCAAATTTAGTTTATTTTACAAATTATTTTTTCTCTAATTTTTTAAAGAAAATTTTAGATTTTTTAACAACACCTTTTGAGATTTATTCTTAATTGCTTGTTTATATAGTTTTTTTTATAAATAATTTGTCACAACTTTTTTAAGAAGATTTTACAAAGGTTGTCAAAATCGTGATATTGATTGTAGGATCGTACGATCCTGGGTCATATTTCTTTTTGCTGCAAAACCCTCTCGCGTACCGGTGCGACGGAGAAATGCAATATTCATATGTGAATATAAATGTAAGACCGGTGAGAGTGGGAAGAAAAACTTGACAAAAGTGAGGTGGATGGTGACATGGAGCTTGGCAACTCGGGGAACAGCACCCCCTCACCTCGGCATGTCGAGGTTTTTGGTGGAACACGGCAGAACTTCACCGAGTTCTTCTCTTCGGAAAATGAAGAAGATGACATGGAGGGGGTGGTGGCTTCGACAGTCTCAGCACCACTCTGAGAAGCCTAAGTATGTTCTCATGTTTAGCACCCCTGCCACCGCAACCACCGTTAACTCTGCCATCGTCACCATTTCCGCCATCAACCACCATATTCATATATGAATAATCACTTGAGAATAAACAAATATTTATTCATATATGAATATACTTATATATTCATATGTGAATATAAATGTAATCTCGTGTTTACAACCCCTACTACCGCAACCATCATTGCCACAACCACCACTACCCCTACCACTGCCACTACCTCCACTACCAAACGCCATATTCATATATGAATAATCACGTGTGAATAGGCACATACTTATATATATATATATATATATATATATATATATATATATATATATATATATATATATATATATATTCATTTATGAATATATGAATATGAATATTACTCCCAAAATTATTAGCTCTAACTTTATATAGTAAAATGACAGCTTTGTCATTACTTTGCATTTAATATTTCATTAAATGTTTAGTTGGTTAAGTAATAATTAGGGGGTATTTTGGTAAAAATGTTATTTATATTTAGAAGTGGACTATTATTTTGGGACAAACCAAAAAAGAAAGAAGAACTATAATTTTGGGACGGAGGGAGTATCTGTTCTATCGTCCCGGTACACTGGAGCGCTTAAGTGGCATATTTGAAATATACGAGAATATACTTACCTTTATATTCACATATGAATATTACATTCCTCCGTCGTGCCGGTACGCGGGAGGGTTTTGCGGCAAAAAAATATGTGATCCAGATTTGTTCTCGATTTCATAATTGTTTTCATTTGAATCTTCTTATACATATATATATATATATATATATATATATATATATATATTGAAAAAAATGAATTTACCATTTTATGTCATTTACCCTTCACTAGTTTACCGTTTATTAGTATGTGTTGTGAATTGTGACTAATGTTTTGAAGTTTACCCTTCACTAATGTTTTGAACGGAAAACTAAATATTTGAGATATTTTTCATGTTTTAAAATAATAAGTTAAAATTATGTTTTATTTTAGATCCCGATCTTGCAAATCCAAAAACGGTCCTATGTTGGATCTCGATCTCGACAACCTTGGAATTTACTACTTGTTAAAATTACTTGCCAAAAGTTATATATATATATATATATATATATATATATATATATATATATATATATATATATATATATATATATACACACACACACACACGTTTTTAGTACAACTTTTAGACAAATGTATTTTGTTATTATTTTAAAAATGTTACAACCTTTTTCACATTTTTACTAAATTTTTATAAGTTTTTTTTATTTTTTGTTTTTTTATTTATCAAACAAGAAACAAAATCAAAGTTATGCATGAAGAAATTTTAACCATGCTCTAATACCACATGTTGAGATTAAAACATAATCATAAGATCTATTAAACATAAACTTGAAAAGACTTAAACGTAATGAAGAACACTTACTTAGAGAATATGATATCCCCTTGACCTCGAATGGAAAAAAAAAGTTTAATTTTTAGTACATTTTGATCTTTTAATCCTTTATAAATTAATCACCCAACTTAATTATATAAAGGCTAATGTACAGGTTAATGTGTTAGGGTCATGCTCTTTTGAATTAGGTGTAACCATGCCTAAATGTGTACATACAAGTTGTTCCAACTCTTGAATGACATGCTTTTAAAATTTATGGTGTTTTTGAAGAAAAAAATGTTTCATCGTTTATTAACAATATTTATTATTACAAAATACATCACATGCATACAATGTATTTGTGATTATTTACATTTCGATTTTAAGAACTCTTTTTTTTAATATGTGTTTTAAACAAAACACTTTAAAACAATTTTGTTTCAACTAGAACAAACAAAAGCAACAACCATACACCTTCATATGTAGCATAACAATAAAAAAAAATGTAAATGTATTAACTTAGACAATTCTTTTTGTTTTTAATCTTAGAAACACGCAATTTAAGATGGAAATTCTTTTTGTTTTTTAGTCTAAACATTACACAACCAAGTATTTGTTTCAAGCATATTTAGACAAAAAAAAAAAAAAAAAGTCTCTAAAGCCTCGGTTTATAAATCCATTATGTAAGTTGATATTTTTCTCTTTTTTATATACAATTCGATATATAGACAGCATCTCTAAAGTGTCAGTTTATAAATTTATTAATTAAATTATTACTCTTCTCGTTTTTATATAAAAACACTCGATATATATTATACCAACAAGATACCCATCTTATTCAGAAGTTCCCAAATTTAGAATTTAGTGTATGTAAAAGATATTCTTCTATCACTATCACTTTGGCATGTATAAAAACAATTTTGTGGGGTTTTGTTTTCTTACAAACTTTTCAATGTTTCATTTCTCTTATATGTCATATCATCAAATTTTGAAATGTTTATTTTGGATTTATTGATTATTTTGATAAATAAATAAAAAATAGATAATTTACCATATCTTCAATAACATATAACAATACATGATCAATTGTGAATTGTGATCATCCATAAACATAAAACCGGTTATCATTTCCTATAACTTATCTTAACTCCAAACAAATGAAATAATATATTAAAATCTACGTAAGAATTACACTATACCTACAAAAATATCATCAAAATTTTCTACTTTATCTTAAATCCAAATCCGTAGCAATATAAAACTTTATAATAAACGCAATTGATATGGATTCGGTAACTTAGAAAAAACCTTTTCCAAATTAGCAAAAAGGTTTTATATTGTAACAAAATTTACATCACAGTAAGCGTTTATTAGAGACTCTCATAGTTCTTCCATATCTGGGGACATGTTTAAATCGGGCAAAACAAACCCTTGTTGTTGTTTATCTTCTTTTTTAGGACTTTGATGGAAATTTATCTGTAGAAACAAACAAAAAAATGTGAGTAAACATTTCATTTCTTTTTTTTATTTGTATATGAATGTTCTAAAAAAGTAACTGGAATATGTATAACTACATAAAAAGATATTTTTGTAAAACGTAAAATAAAAACATAATTTGAAAAGGCGTAATTTATTCAATTTGCAAAAATATAAAAAAAGTTTTTGTTACTTTTGAAGCTAAAAGTTAATAAACTCTTTAATTTGCATATAAATTGAATAGACAAAATGAAAAGATAGAAAGAAAATTCAAAAAGAAATTATATACCTTGAATTTCTTTAATTTTTGACTTGTGGCAATTTGTTTATTCATGGTTAGGCGCATCGACTCCAACTCCTGTTGATTAAAATAAAATTAATAAAAAAATGATTATAACAAACACCATAAAATATGGTAAACAATATCATATGACGCTTTTTCAAGTCGTATGATTCTTTTGGATTATTAATTGTTTCTCCTAAATATAAACTACTTTTCGATAATTACAAATATATCATTCAATTTTTTTTAAATACAATGGAAATCATATTTAAATTAACATAACTTGTATTGAAATAAATCGACAAGACATGATATATGCTTTACCAACTAAAAATTAAAATGCAAAGAAAAATAATTAAAACGTTCACGTCTAAAATTATTAAATTACTATATGTTCATTGTTTAAATAATAAATATAAAAAATTAATTTAAAATTGAGGACATACCCTATTTAGATGTAGCTTTTCCTTCAAGAGAAAATCTTCTTCCTCTTTGAGTTCAGCAAATGACTACACGATTACAAAGATCTATCAATAAACTAAAAAAAATTATTCAAAAAATAGAATAATATTAAAATAAAATAAAACAACTAACCTTTCTTTTTCTAGATTTCTTGTAGCTTGATGTGGTTGCACCTTCATTTCCCAAACCACCCTGCATAAAAAAATCGATTATTTCCACTTTCTTTTTTATACCACAAAAATCCAATAGAAATTGCAAAATATATATTTAAAATAAGTCAATAAAAATGCTTTAGCCCCACTTGAAAAATTGTTAAAATCTCGTGACTTTCATTAAAAAAAAACAATGCCCTTATTAAATGCTATGTTAGTCGGCAACCATTATTTGAATATTTGTATAAGATTAATAGCTTATTATATTAAGATCCATATATTTAAACTTTGATTTAGATATAAATTACGATTATTGAACATGATTTTTTTAGAAGGTGAACCAAATCCATTCATGGCATTATTTTGATTGTTTATGTCAAGACAAATGCGAATAAGAACTTGACATGTGGAAAAGACTAAAACCCAGAAAGTCAAACACAAACCAAAACTACCCTACTCTTATCTTTCTTGTTATTTACATTTTTACCCTTTATTAATTACACTTTTTACCCTTTATTATCAAAGTGAGAAATAGTTTGTTTTTTTTTTAAATGTGAGTATCAAAGTCAAACAAAGCCTAATTTCCTAATTTATTAATAAAAATTAACCTAGATCCGGAAAATGTTAAAGTTTGACCCACCAAAATATCCGATTTGGCCAGAATCCAAACCCGAAAAGATACCCGATTTTGAAATAAAAATAAAACATATAAATAAAATTGATTTTGAAATAAAAATAAAACATAAGAAAACAATAAATAAAATTGAAAAGAGTAAAGACAAAGAAACCAATTGGGAATATAAAGCCACTGAAAAATAATTGCAAATTTTCAAATTAAAACAAAACAAGAAAAGTGGATATGATAAAAGACAAAAGTACCCTTAGCAAGTGAAGGTAGTGAATGGTCCCACTCTCTACACCTCACCACTTTTTGTCATCACAAACATGACGAACCTACCCCTAATAGGTGGATCCAATCAAAGAGACACTACAAGGGCAGTCTCGTCCATAAAAAAAATTAGTAAACCGTGTTTCAGAAGTTTCCCGGATCTCTATGAGAATTTTCAGTTGAGAGTCGCCCCTAAATAACTCAAATATGTTCTGACAAAACTGTCCTATTCCAATATTACCCCTCAATGTTAACAAAACCATATACCTAAAAGACAAAAAAGATAAAACCGATGAGAAAAAGTTGAAACTTCTGGTACCCTTTTACTTTTCATGGTAATAAAAAGCTGATTTTGAATAAGGAAAAAAAAAGTCGATGGGTATTTTAGTCAATTACTAGAGAATGTAAGAGGGTTAGAAACTCATGGCTACATTTTGTATTTTTGTAACATACAAAAGAATGCGAGTCTGATTTGACTTCGATCTATACATTCAGTCATTCACTACTTCCGATTAAAAATGGAATGACCAAAATGCCCTTGTGGTCAGCTGTGTGGTGACAGAGGGTGTTTTCGTCAAATTAAACAAAAAACCGAAAAGGTAGAAGAGAGTCGACATTGAGTTCACAAAATAGGTGGATGAAGAAGGGTAAAAACGTAATATTAGTTTTACATTATATTTCTTCAAGAATGTTTTTTTATGTTAAAAAGTGAGGCAGATCGAATGACGTTGAAAGAGCCACCGGTACGACGGCCGGCGACCATAAAAATAGGATGCGAAGCAGATCTACTCGACCGAAAACCCAGAAAAAGGTCGAAGTAATGTTGCGATTAGTAGATGAAATAAAGGGTAAATCGGTGAAGTCAATATTGTTCCCGCCGATTAAACGGAAAAGATCGGAAAAAAAGATTGAGAGATGAGAGATAAATATGAACAAATACAAACCTTGGTGGATCTACCGCCGGATGAGAGATCTGATGGGCGACTAGATTCATCGTAAACGTCGCTGGTGGAAGCACCCCCGCCGCTTCCGCCGCCGCCACTGCTCCAATACAAGGGCGTTGTAGGGCTACCACTTAGTTGTTCTTTCCTTAAACCACTGGCGTTAGCGGCGGTGGTGATGGCGGAAGGTTTCGACCGTGACTTACGGTGGCCCCACCTAACCGTGGGTAACAACGGTGTGTTTATTGCTGATGACTCTAAAGATGAAGATTGTCTCATACGTATGAGAAGCTCCGCCACCATCGCATCGTTCGTCATCGCCGCCGTAACCCAGTGTTCTTTCATCATCTGAGCTGGTATTCGTTATCGTTCGTCGGCGTTACAGAAGGGATAAGAGAAAGTGAAGAACAGAGATTTAATGGGTGTAGATTAGAGAAAGAGGATGAGATGAAGAGGAGAGTGGAGGAGGAGGGGGTGGCGCAGGGAAAGGGGAAAGGATTATATAGGAAGCTGTGAATTGAATGACGGAAAGGATTGTGTGTTTTTGTGTGATATGTATTATATAAACTACTTTCTCAATCTTAAGTTTTAGTCCTTTGTATTTCATTTATTGAAATTCACACCTTAGACTTGTGTTTGATATATTCTGTAATGAAGTTTGTAATTAGATTATTTAGCATATAATGAAAACTTCAAAAGTACAACATGATCCATGTTAAAACATCGTAGCATAATGTCGTCTGATAAGATTTAGAAAAAAAAAAAGTTTCTTCATATTCTATCTGAATAAAAAGGACTTTATATTGTATTTCACCTACGAAAATAAAAAAATAATTGAAGAAAAAAAATCATATAATAGTATAGATCGACCTGTATAATTTTAATTCTCACATCTAATATTTGAAAATGCTAGGGAAAAATTATTTTCAAAGTATAAAATAGTTTTATATTATAGTTTTGATTTGCTAGAATATAAAATATAAAAAAAAATGTATATTTTATCTATGAAATTCTCTATAATATATGAAAATTATAATTTTATTTCAAAAAATGTTTTTATTAAGTTTTTATATGGTGTAAATCTTTGAATAATACTTTTATAACAAAATAAAAATAAATTAATTATATAAAGTATTATTTTTTTGATGGAGTTTTCACCCAAAAATAAAATAAAATGAAGAAAAACAAACACCCTTTACTAAGAGACCATAGCCCAATGTGCAGCCCATTCAGATTTTTCAACTCATTTAACTATTCCACCTACCAAGTATCAACTTACTAAAAAAAAAATTCTAAGTTCTCATTTTCTATTATTTGTAAGTAAGTACCATTATTTGCCCTAACATTTCACGCCACCTTACTAAAAATCTAACACATGACGCCCTAAACACCATTTCTTATGACCTACATCTACTAAATAGTGTACCAATATTTCAACATCTTTTTTATATTTCACAAATTTATCTTTGTTTTCTTTTTACATACATTCTAATATTTATTTTACATAATTAACCCAACATAAGTCCACCATAAATTCAAGGTCAACCACGTACACCATATGATATTGAATAAATACTTATAAATAAGTAAAATAGTTGATATACAAATGCCTATAATATATTCATTATCATTATACTTAGATACTACGTCACCGTCCATCTGTCTTAAACCAATAGAAAATACTTAAAGAACATCTTTAAATAACTTTATTCTTGGACCAAAAATGAAATCACGAGATCACGAAATTCTTTTCTTTCAAAATGATAATTTCTCTTAATAAAAGTGGTTGGTAAGTGACATTTCAAATTAGAAGAAAGACCCCAAATGTATATCCTACTAAAAGAAACGTCTGAAATGGTTATTGGTGTTTTATGTTGTTAGATTTTGAAATTTCATAGTTACAACTCGATTAGCTAAATAAACATAAGGCTAGGGGCTCCGTAGCTAGATTCTGCATAGCTAAAATTAGGGGTAATAATTGTGTCGTGTTCGGGTTGGCGGGTCATAAAAGCTCAACCCGGACATAATCCATATAATTATTCATGGTGTCTTGTTGAATCCTAATCCATATTAGTCATAAACAGGTAAACCTGCCATAACCTGTTTAATTAAACGAGTTCGCAGGTTCGTGGATTAGATTTGGCTTTGTGGGTCAGATCGAGTTCGTGAGTCACGAGAAAAAAACATCTAAATATCACATATTTACTTATTAGTCCTTACTCTCTCCGTTATTTAATAAATATTTTTTTAGTCTAATAAAATAAACGTGTTCATGAGTCAACCTGTGAAATTATTTGTAAACCCGAACACAACCCCATATAATAAAACGGGTTGGCGGGTTGTTGGTTTCCGAGTCAAAAAATTCAACCAAAACTCATTTATCTTCATGTCAAATTCATGTTGTGTAGAAAATTACCACCCCTAACTAAAATACCCAAAATACTATTGTCCATATATACCCATGGTTATGCGTAACACCTAGAAACAATACATTTGCTGTACTTAGACATTCATTCCCTTTTCACAAACATTTTAATGAGTTTAACTTGACTAAAATCTAAAAGATCTCATTTGGTTTAAACATTGTTTTTTTGTTACGATTTAAAAACAAGAAATCTTCATGCTAGTCAATATTCCAAGTATTATTTCATAAAAATAAAAATGATACAATATAGTATGTTATTCTAACTCAATTCACCTTGATTATATTTAAAACTTTCCAATAGTTGAAGCAATATGCATTGTTTTTGATACTTCCATCTACATGTTTGACTGGTTGAATGTTTAAACCATATCTGCCTTAATGCATTCATCGGGTTTTGGTTGTGCATAAAAAAAATTGATTGAGACCCTATTATGACTTATTTAGACGTAAACGATGTAATGAAGATCACTCTTGATACTGAGTTAGATAAAAAAAGAAGTTAATGACATTCTTAATTAAGATTAGTTGTCACTTGACCTTTGTGACTATTAAATATCATATAATCACCATCAACAACTTTAACTCGAACATATTGCTTAATTTACAAATGCCGGATTTTATTTCTTCAACCAATTATTATCAAGCTCATAATATGTTATCTACATTGGGGAAAAGCTTATATGCATGTCGAGTATGCATATGCATACCTTAAAAAATTGACTGCTAGGATGCTTTGCAGAATAATTAAAAATTAAAATACTATATAATCCGACCCTCGAGAAAATTTTATTGTGGTAAAAACAAACGTTATAATGTCTCATGCTCATGTCATCTGATAAGAGTTTTAAGATTATTTTCAATAATAAAGAGGCAGTGGATATTGTCACATTATCCATACACAATGGTTTGAGATTGAGAGCAAAGTATCTAACACACTTTGTTCATCCTTTCTTGGTGATAAAAAAAACCTTTTGTCATTAACATCAATCTCAATTTTGTTCATAGCTTTTGGTCCAACATAGTACAATATCGTGTTTTACCATGTTATGTATTGCCTGTATTGCCAATGTGTATCAAATGATACCTAAGGTGTTAAAGTGTGACTAAGGAAAGACGGAGGGGGCCAAGTGAAAGTTCTCGGAAAATTCGATTTTTTTTCGTTTGCTAGGTAGTGCGTGTTGTTGGGTCCCACTGTATTACATCGGCTATTAATTCCATTTCTATTTTGTTTTGGCCTTATGGTTTCTGTTTGCGATGATCCAATATATGCGAGTGTAGCATATGGATTTATGCGGATATTTAATAAATTTGAAAAATATATGAGGATCTTTTAAACGACATCGTATTTTCAGATCAGTGGACACAGTCATCACGTGCCATTGGCGCGTCACGTGGTATAGGCGTTTCTCGTGGTGGGGTATCCTTAATCCTTTTTTATTTTCTATACAGAAGACCACCGCCTACGCAGCCTGGTGGATCGAGTATCCGACTCGCCTTGAGCCACACCGGTTTTATTGTTGGGCCCGGGTGTCAATTTGTACTTGAATATTGTTAATATTCAGCTCAAAATACAATAATAATACATTTAAAAAAAATCTTAATATTATGTTTTTCGTTTTGAAAAGTGAAATTAAAGCCATGTTATTTTATCATAATTCACGAATAACTTTCAAATGAAAATTTATTTAAGAAAAGTCATGAGTTATCGGTAAAAGTTACGATTTAACCATTTTTTTTTTCCGATTTATCAGTTTCATTGCAGACCTAGACGCATTAAACTCTCATTATTTACCATAGTTTACAAATAAGTCCTAAACAAAATTTTTATTTACGAAAAAACATGAACTAAGAGTAAAACTGATGATTTGACAATTTTCTCTTTATAACATACATTTTATCGGTTTCATTGATGACTTGAAAACCTAGTCATTAAATGAGCCGATGAGAAAATATATTGGGTTATATAATGCTACGTCTACCATACAACTTGATATCATGTTGCATTGTATATTTTTTGGAATATAAAATGCATCCAACGAAGAATACAATAATTACATAAACTAGCAACAATTTCATCATTTTTTAAGTTTATAAGAAATTTCCAATTGTCTAACTGTATTTTATGCAACCCGACATATCGATCTCATCAGCTCCTTTCCCGCATTTTTTCCCGATAATACACATTTTAAGAGACTGCTGACCTGGCCCACCTAGTCATTAAATGGGCTGATGAGATGGATATCAAGTTTTCTAATAAACGTAACATTACATAACCCATCATATTCATCTCATCAGTTCATTTAATGACTAGACCTCCATGTCAGCAATAAAACCGGTAAAATATGTGTTAAATGGAGAAAATAGTTAAATCATCACTTTTACCCGTTTTTCATGTTTTTTCATAAACAAAATTTATTTTGGGACTTATTCGTAAATTAGGGTAAAATAATGAGACTTAAATGCGTCTAAGTCTACAATGAAACCGGTAAACCGGGAAAAAAATTGTCAAATCGTCATTTTTACCGGTAATGTATGTTTTTTCACAAATAAATTTTAGTTTGAGACTTATTCGTATATTAAGATAATCTAATGAGATTTTAATGAAGATTTCCTTTTAGAAAAGACATATATTGTTTTTTTATATAATCCATTTTATTTACTTCTATAGTAAAAACTAATTACTTGGTTTGGTTTCAATCAAATGTGATGTGGTTGATGACATATGCGAACCATGTCACCTTTTAAGCTGGTATATATATACTATGAAAGATCAACCAACATGTTACCAACCAAACCAAAAATGTTAGTAATCAATATATTTGGTTGGTAGTACCATACCAATTAAGTAATCATGATACGGTAGTGGTATAAAGCTTTTAACCGGTAGTACTATACCAACTAATCTAATATATATATATATATATATATATATATATATATATATATATGCATGGTTCTAAAAAGCTTGTCATAGCTTCGCCATGACGCACTATGATTCCAAAGCTTGTACTTCACGTCACACCTTGAAAAAACGTTGTAACATCCCAATTTTCAAGGCCAAAATTTTCGTTTTTAATTAAGTAACTTATAAAATCGTTTACCAAAAACATTGTCGATATCATATCAATCCATAAAATCATAATAAACATGTCTCAAAATCATATCATCAAATAGTAATAAAATCAGAGTACAATCCCATGAATCTCAAAGTGCGGAATCCTGAGTGTATGTGTGATGCGCTGCTACCGCGCCGACTCCTTCCCCTTCGACGAAGAGGTACATGAAACAAAACTGAAAATTGTAAGCACGAAGTTTAGTGAGTTCCCCCATCATACCACATAACACATAACACACATACTGCTGGGCAATTATGGGGTGCCCGACCTACCCTGTCCGACCATTCTGGGGTGCCGACCTACCCTGTCGAGCAGTTCTGGGGTGCTGACCTGCCCATGTCAAGCAGTTCTAGGGTGCTGACCTACCCATGTCAAGCAGTTATGGGGTGCTGACCTACCCTTCGGTCCTAATAACCGAACTCCAGGGACTATTTCACCCCTACTACTACTACGACACATATCATAACATAATCATACTGTCAGGCATATCTGGGGTGCCCAAACTACCCTTCGGTCCTAACAACTGAACTTGGGGACTATTCCCCTTCTACCACCGCTATCACATATAACATATCATGTTATCACAAAAACATACCAGGTAGTAGCAAACCAGACAATTATCACAAAGACAATCATCTCAACTCAAATCATCTACTAATGGGCTGGCCTTGGTGCCTTAGACCCACTCCTACTGGAAGGTAACTCACCTCGTAAAACTATGTGTCGAAACTCACGGAAAGTAGTCTCTAACAGCTGCTCCGATGACTCCCGACTATCATAATCACATTAACACTCAATCAGAGTCTATAACATTATTTAGGGTAAAATGACCATTTTACCCCTTGGTCTAATTGGAACATTTATAAGTCCCAATTCTAGCTTATTAAGCCCCGCCCTCCTTTGGCCCATCAAAGGCTCCCTAAGGGCCCACTAATTGCCCAATTTCTGAATTGGGCCTTATCCCCCAAATGGGCCCAAAAAGTTCCAAGTCCAAATATAATAATTCCAAAGGGTCCAATCATGGCCCAATAGGCCCAATTATACTTCACAGTGGGCCACGGGGCCCAAAAGTCCAGGCCCATTCTCTTAAGGCCCAAAAGCCCAAAACATTCACTCTGCATGCGTACGCGCGGCGTACTTGGCACGTACGCCCATCGTACGTTGTCCTTGACCAAAACGGGGAGTTGACCCAGTACGCGCGACGTACCAGGGAGTACGCCCAGCGTACTGACCAGCTTCCTTGGGACTTCATTCATGACTTAATCCAGTAAGTCCTTACGTCCAAACTGTAGATCCAGGTCCTTTAAGACCTCCTAAACCATAAAGTCACAAACTTTATGTGTGTGCATGCATGGTTGGGGTCAAAACATGATTTTGGTCCATTTAACAAGCTTCAAGACCAACTAGCACTTGCATGGTTGTGGCTTAACCATCAAGATCCGATTTTTATGACCATAGATGCTTCTAAGAGTCCAAAAGGACAGCTCTTATGCTCTGAAACCCTCAATACTCAAGCATTCTCAACAATGGGGTCTAAAGGTGATATAAAATACCCAAATGAAAAAATCTAAGCATACAATGGCCAAGTAAGGAACTTGATACGTCAAAAGGGTCAGAAGTGATGCCAATCTTCTGGATCTACAAGCTCTTGGTGGATCCTTGCTTCTTCTTCAAGTTCCTTTCTTCCCTTCTCACTAATACAACACCCAAATACTCTCAAATGGCTTCCAAATCACAAAGGCACACAAATATGATCTAGGGTTTTCGTGGTGGGTGGCTATGGGTGAAGGGATACTGAACAAACAGGGGTAATGTTCTTTATATAGGGAGTAAACCCTAAATTTTAGCGTTTAAGGAGTTGCACACGTATGCTGGGCGTACTCCTGGTATGTTGGGCGTACGTGCATGACCTCCGCGGTTCATTCTCACGAGTACGCTGGGCGTATGTGGCAATGTACGCCCCGCGTACGCAGTTTCCTCAGCCCACTTGTAAGGCCCAAAGGTCAAAGCCCAACCAAACAATCCCATAATTTAATTAAGATAATTAATCGTAATACCTGGAAAAATCTCGGATGTTACAAACGTCGCCTTATATATATATATATATATATATATATATATATATATGCAGCCTTAAGTTACGTCTTAACAAACGTCGTGAGTCGCCACGACTCATAAAACTTGAGGCTTGACATTGCCACTATTACATGCCTCATGTTATTTAGAACCTTGTATATACGTAATTTTTAGTATGTTTGGTGTGTACAATCTTAAAAGCTGTGATATTAGCATATACCATGTTAGTAAGTTTAAAGTTTAAAGTCATGTTGGCGTGTCCCATTTTTCTCCATTGTTTTAATTTTTAAACTCATGGTAGAAATTAATAAAATCCTCTTGGACTGAATTTTCAATCCCAACAATTACAAATTTGTTATTCTTAAAACCCTCATTCACGTTTCACAATGCTCAAGAACACAAAAATCCTCTTCTCAAAACCTCAATACATGTTGGTATATACCATTTCCAACATGGACTAACCAAACTTACTGGTAGCCAAACAAGTTGGTACCAACTATACTTGGTATGGTAATGGTAGCAAAACTTATGTTCCAACTATAACTGGTACGGTCCACGATTTAGGAAAAAAATAATCGATACCGTATACCAATTCCACCCCAATTTTTTTATCCCTTGTATCGTAATAGAAGGTAAAACTCGTGGAATTAGCTCAAAGGTAAGGCATTTTAATTCAAAACTATCATTAATTACTTCATTACCCTTTACTGTTTCTTGATTTGATGTGTTTTTATTTGTTTCATTGGGTGAAACCTGCAAGAGGTTTGAGTTGATTCACGTGCATCAAACATGGATCGATAGCACAAAACAAGATACACGAAATTATCAGTTCTTCTAAGCTTGTATGTGATGGATTTTGCATGCAATAATGCGGATAAATCCTTATACACTTAAGGGTGCATACAATCTATTAGATCTAGTCATAATCTATTGAAGTAACATTCTATTGAACAACAAGAATCCTATAACCCTAGCTAATTTCGAAATTCATAGAAGATTACACACCTTTTGATTGTTATAGTAAACAATCAAAGAATCCTTCTTAAAAACTCTTGGAAGCTAGCACCAGAAATCTCGTGCCTCTGATGGTTCACACCAAACCATAGCAACTAGGATACTTAAAGAGAGAGGAGATGGGAGATGGAAATTTCAGCTATGCCTTGTGAGAATGAGATGGCGGAAATTTAGATCCCAAGGGGTCTTTATATAGTTGAATTAGAAAACCCCAGATAACCCTAATTTGAATATTATATTAATATCTTAAATTTGGAAATTATCTACTCCTTAATTATCTATAAGGGATATTCTAGAAACCTTAGATTATCCTCCAAGGAACCGTCCACCCATAGGGAGGAAGGTTTTGAAACCTCTTGTTCAACTATTAAACAATTACATTTAGACCCTTGCACTATTAATTAATCCAATTAATCCCAAAATTAATTCTAATTAATTTCTGATTAATTATTAATTAAATATTTCTATTTCGAATTATTATATTATTTTCATAACATATTAATAAATTCATTTATTGCTATTTATTAATCATATAATAAATCAATAAATCAATCTCTCTCTCTCTCTCTAAAAGTCATCCTATTCAATTACTAGGTTTGAGGGCAACCCAAAAGGACTTTGCTAATAATTCAAGTATAACTAATTCAGTTATTGGCTTAGACACCTAATCCAACAATATGTCATACCCACATTGTAACGTTCCAAAAATAAGACCCGAAAATTTTCCATTTTTAGATTAATAAAACAACAACCCAAAACATTGTTATAAAACCAAGATTATCAAATGTATCAATACATCATCAATATCAGAGTAAATCACAAAGATGTGGAAACAAGTGGTGTGTGCTCTGCAATCATCATGAGCTCTTCCCTTTGGAACCAGAAGTGCCTGAAACATAGAAAACCGTAAGCACAAAGCTTAGTGAGTTCCCCAAAATACCACATACCATACCTAAATAAACACATAATGGGCCCCACCCAATGAGTGAATCGGGCCCCGCCCACACTCGCATAACGGGCCCCGTCCACTTAGTATAATTGCCCCCCCCCCCAATCTCACATATAGGCCCCACCCACTGAGTATAACAGGCCAACATACAAATCATATAAGCACACACACATACAAGAGTCACACAGACATCTAGTATCCTAGCATCACTGATCATGGGCCGACATTGGTGCCTTAGAACCGCTAAACATAGTGATGAGACTCACCTCGCACTGACGAATCTCACAGAAAGACTCTTTGGGTGCTGACCCGCTAAAATCCCCACGCTATCAATTACAAAATAATCATCCAATCAATAATTGGATCCCAACTCACACAAAGAGTCTAAACTAGGGTAAAAGACCTTTTTACCCTTCCCTTTGTTTGGCTCGAGGCCCGAGACCAATCCAAATTGTCCAAAAGCCCAAAATTCCAAAATAATCATTCCAAGCCCAATTATGGCCCAATTTTCCAAATTGGACCCAAATCTCTTTCATGGTCCTTTTCCAGGTGAACCCAAAACAAGCATCAGCCCAAAAACCTGATGGCCCAACGAGGCCATAAACATCTAAGTCCAAACATGACCCAAACCGAAAGCCCAAGCATCCGAAGCCCAACCTAATGAGTATACGGGGCGTACTCATCACGTACGCACAACGTACTCGCTTTAGGTCTTGTACGCAAAGTGTACCTGCTTGTACGCCCAATGTACTCCCCTATTTGGCCAAGTTCTATTTTTCCAGCTCTTAATCGATTAAGACCTTAATATAAACTCAGATCTGACTTCCTTAAGATGGTTTATCATGTAAAGTTGCCAAATTTACGTGTATGTATAGCTTAATGAGGCTCTTAGAGGTCAAAAGAGCTTAATAAATGACTTAATGCATGCATGAGACCATAAACACCATAAAGTTTGCACCTTTAAGCTTAAGGAACCCTCCAAACATCCAGATCTACAAGATTTAGCTTCTAAAACAGTCTTAACTCATCAAGACCAACCAAAAGGGACTAAAATGGCCATTAAGAAGTCCAAAAGAAGATCCATAAGAGAACTTGTCAAGATAAGATTTTTATACCTCAAATGACTTGCAAAAGGCGTGATGATTCTGGATCTCTAAGCTTCACACTAAGCAATGAACCTTCAACCTTCTTCTATCCCTTCAAAATGAGCAAATAAGCACCAACTTTTCTTTTCAAGAGCTTAAAGACACAAAATGATGGCTAAGGGTCGAAATTTAGGGTTTAGGAGGTATGGAGGCTGGTAAAGAGGCCAGTCCTAGGGACTTAAGGAGTTTATATAGGATGCAAAACCCTAAAATTAGGGTTTCATTAAACCCTCGTACGCCCATCGTAACCCTCGTACGCCCAGCATACAAGGCTAGACTCCGCGATCAGACTTCTCCCGTAGTACGCTAAGCGTACCATGTGGTGCGCCCCACATACTAGCTTCATGGATCAATTTGCAATATTTTAAAATAAAAAGGGCAAAAAGGAAACATACCCAATTCAAGTGTTACATACATTTCAAATATCTTGGATGAATAAGTTGCATTTGGTATATAAATGTGCAAAATGTCTTCTTTTGTTAAAGTATATTGTTATGTTATGTTTTCCTTGAATTAAGGCTAAAACATCTAACCTTTAAAAACATGTGTAGTGGTTTTTAAGTAGGTTTGTTATCTACTTTTCAAAAAGAAAGAGTGGAAGAAAGAGCTAGAGACTGCCCATAGGAGTCTTATGGAGTGATAAGTGGGATGACTAGCCTACGTTCTATAAAAACTTGATACGACTTTATAAAAAACAAAATCAAAAATGTGTATTCTCATTTGTTTGTAGATTATATTGTTAATATAGTCTATTCACAATTTAATACACAAAATTTACAGTTTAATACAATACATTCACAGCTCATTCACATGTTATTTATAGGTTAGTACATAAAATTAATACATAAATTCCATACATAAATCATTTCATATTTCAACACAAAATTCATATAAAACTCACACCTTAATATAGTTAATTTACAATTTAATACAATCCATTCACAGTTTAATACAGAAAATTCACAGCTTAATATAATACAATCACATGTTAATACATAAAAAGGATGATTTCAAAGCCATATTCACAACTTAAAACTTACATTTAAACCTTCAGATCAATAAGCTAGGGTATATTTATAGCTTAAAACTTACCTGTTTCACTGATGCATTTCATCAAACACCTTCTATTCGTCCTCATAGAGATCGACATGAGGAGAAGATCTGGTGGTGTTTGACACTTGTGGTTTGATGGTGAGAATAGATTCAAATCTTGATAGGAAAAACAACAAACAATTTCAGTGATTAGAGACTTGAAGAACACGAAACCATATCTCATTGAAGCTCGTATATCTAGACGTCGGTGGTGTCAAAAATCGTAGATCTAGACCGAAGCTCGTACATCTGGACATTTATGGTGGTGGAAATCGTAGACTTGGACTGGACCATTTCAGATGTAAGAGTCTCGTCATTAATAAAGAAGTAGCGGTCGGTTGTACTCGATGGAGGATGACGACGACAACAAGGACTGGATTCAGAGAAGTTAAAGTTGCTAGAGTTGATGCATTTTTGGAATAAATCTGAAGTCTAAGCTATAACAGTAGATTGGAGCAAGACAAGGAGAAAATGATAACCACAAACTGATAATGGGCCCAACATTCCAAATGTTTAGAGGTGCACAACACACCGAAGGAACATGGAAAAGAAGAAATGGTGTTTCGGATTATGTAACATAAAAATGGAGTGATTTTGGTATAGATTTTCCTACATGAATGATTTATGTTGATTTGGATTGAGTTATGGTTAGAAATATCCTTGTAAGTGAATCACAAAAAATATTATGAAAGATCTTTATGCTCAAGGATCATTATGAAATGATATTTACTAATAGCATATGATCCTATAGGGTGTTTTGTGGTACTTTTTGAAGAAGGAGAAGCCCATCTTTGAAGCTTGGTGAAGCTCAAGCTTATAGATCCAGAGTCTTCATTCCACTTGCCAACTCTGAAAGGTATAAATCCTTCACCTTGATGATTCATTGAGTAGATCGTGTTAGTTTCTTAGTTTTCATGCTTATTGTCCCATGATTTTGGTTCTTGTGAGTATAAGCTACTCCAGACCTTAGGGTTGCCGTTTTTGGATGTTTCTGAGGTTGTTAGGTCATAAAAATGGGAGATTGGGCACTCTCATCCGTCCATTCATGAATTCTTGAGCTTCTGAGTGGTTTTTCGACTTAGGGTTTGGTTTTGTTCCCTTTTGAGCCATGTAAAGGCATAAAGTTTGTGACTTTATCATTTAAGGTGTCCTTTAGGTTCTAATTTGAGAGTTGGACGTTTGGTCTTAAGGTATTAAGGTATTAATATGAAATTTGGCAAGCAGCATGATTATGCAGGGCGTAATCCTGGCTACGCAGCGCGTAGCCTAGTTTTGTCCCGTTTTTCCAGAAAAGGCTCTACGCGATGCGTAGAGCAAGAGTACGCATGGCGTAGCCCCAAATGTTGACTTTTTAGTCAAAATGGATTTTAGGTCAAGTTGAGTGGATCATGGAAATAGAAGGGTAAAATGGTCTTTTACCCAACTAGGTCAATCTGGAACCAAGGCTTTTGATTGGGGTTGTTACCTAATTCTAATTAGGGTTTTATGATATGTTGTTTAGTGTGGGGAGTTCCAGTCTAGGCAGCTCGGGTGTGTGATTCGTTTGTCTGACTTCAGATCGAGGTGAGTCTTCTCACTGTACTTATGGGTCGAAGGCACCACTGTCGTCCTACTGGATTGTGTTATGCAGAATGCTAGATGTCTTTGTGACTCTTACATGTATGATTGGGTTGAAATATACCCAGGGCTGAGCCCCAAGGCGGGGCCCATTATTATATGTTGGGCTGAAAGATACCCCAGGGTTGGGCCCATTATTGTATATTGGGTTGAAAGATACCCGAGGGTTGGACCCATTATTGTTGTTGGATTGATATATAGCCCAGGGCTGGCCCACTAATTTGTATGATATGTGGTATTTTGGGGAACTCGCTAAGCTTTGTGCTTACGGTTTTGTGGTTTAATGTTTTCAGGTACTTTTGGTTCGAAAGGGAAGGGCCCGAAATGATCGCACGGCATCCACCAGTGTTCCACATTCTATGATTTGTTTTGTACTCTGATAACTATTTGATACACTTTATACTTTGATTGAGTTTTTGGAATGAATGAATGGATGTTTTGGGTTGTCCAAAAAATTTTACTTATTATTTCTGGGACGTTACAAAGAACTTTGGGGTCCTTGGTTGTTACTGATTTCTTCATCTCCAAGATCTACAAACAAAGCAAACTTGAATCCATTATTGAGGTTTTCATCTACATGTTGCAATTATAGGGTACGTGAGGAGAGATAATCATAATAATGAATGAAAGGAAGAGGGTTACGATAGGTTTGGTGATGGTAGATGGGATAGTGGTGGCCAACTGTGAAGTTCCAAAAGGGGGTGGGAAGGGTCACCGTATTTCAAGTTCTTCAATTATTTGCTTTTGTAGTCAACCAATAACTATTGGTTAATTATTTTTTTCTAAATTTAAAAAAAATTAAAAACAAAATTTTATCTTGGTGGATTATATGACGTGGCTATATAAATTAATTATTAATGCCACATCAGCCTTGTTATCAAGTTACCTCTAAATTCAAGCAAAGTGACTTAATTGGCAGGTTATAAATGAATTTAATAGTCTGTTGCACAAAAAAACGACTAAATCGTACAAATACCAAAAATTTATTGTGATAGAGTGACATTTTCCCAAAATACAACGAATAAATCACCCATTGGAGTATATACTCTATGAAGTAGTACAATCTATCAAAGGAAACCTATATTTATCTTCTATCATAATTCCCTCGAAAAGAAACTCACACAACCCACCTATGATAAAAGTACACACCAAAAAATCTACCACAAACCTCCACCCGTACTACTTTTTGGAAGAATTATAACTAGAGTTGTGTTTTTATAGGTATCGGTGAAGTTGGTTTACACTTCAATCACGAAAATATAACGTTAAACACACCTAGAATGACCCCCCCCCCCCCCCCCCCACGCTCCGCTTTTGCCCATGGAACTAATAATAATTGCATATTGATGAACATAATAGAAGAAAATTAACCAGTCGTAGATTCCTTGAGCTGCCACCTTGACTCCCCTTACAATTTTAGAAAGAACACGCCTTGAGAGGATCGCACCCCAAAATATTCCAATGGAGATTTATTTTTGCCATGTGCTTCGTCCAACAGAAAAGTTATAGTTGTATATCTTCGGCTAGTTTCTTTGGGTTTGATCTAAATTTCTTAAATTTCAGATCATTCCTGGCATTCCAAATGTGCCAAAAGGTGCCGGAAACCACAATTGAGTAAAATTTACATTTTTTCTGTCAAAAATAGTAAGCTTGAACATTATTTTTGTACCCCAAGCCTATCACACACCACTTTAAAACCCAATTCCAAATAGTGTTGATGAAGTTGCATTGCATAAAAAGATGATCTAACGTTTCTTTAACCGCATTACAAAATGGATATTTATATAACTATACCTTTGTTGGACATATTTGCAGAGATAGATATTTTGTTTAACAGTAGACGCAAAGTAAAACAATTGAGTTTATGGGAGACTAGGGTGTAATCAAACCGAGCTGAGTCTCCGGACCCTGCCCATGTGTCTCTCCTTTCTGAAAAATTAAGAATTTCCAGCATTTGAAGCAACACAATGATGGTGATGCACTCTCTCCATGCTAGAAAAGACAAACGTCATCCCACATATGAGGTTTGCATTGAGCTTAGTTTTAGTTATCTTTCATCTTGTCGAAAATCTACAACGAAGTTGTATCTCAAAACGCATGGCATGGATTTCTTATATGAGAAACAGTAATTTTGGTTTTAAATTATATTATTTTCTTCTTGTTACCTAGACTGTAACATTTAATTTGAATATAATTTAATAAGTAATTTTATTGATAATCAAAAACCTCAAGTACCCTTTAATAAGACAAATTAAAATAAAATAAAAACTTATAAAACAAATCTAATATCATCGATTCCATACAGTGATTATTAATGAGAAAATATATAACTTATGATTAGAATCTTATTTAGAGTTAGTTTGCAGATTTTTAGACAATAGAAAATGGCAAGTGTTAAATTATTCAAGAGAGATGTTTTAGTTTAATTATTTTCAAAGAAAAGCATTTTTCTCAAATTTTCTTTTACTATTTAAATTATTTTGAAGAAAACAATTACTTTGCTACGAGTGTTCGATTCTATAAATATTTGACTTTTACATCTCTTTAAATTGAATATGTTTAGAAAATCAATTGATAGCATAAGACGAAAAAGGCAAGATGGCAATAATAATTGACAAAGACATGTGTTTTACATTTTATGGGTGTTTTGGTAAAGGTTAGTAAAGAGCAAAAGGAGAAGAAATAATGTTAGATGGGCGGTGTACTTTTTATCATAGGCAAAGTGGGTATATGTTGATATTTTTCCACCAGATGACCTCTACGGAATTGGGTGAAAAAAAATATTTGGTCAGTAAAAAAATTCTCTATCGTCCATAGAAGATATCAGTTTTCAGAACATCTTCTGTGTGTACTGGGTAAATATTTTTTTGTTAAAAAGGTTAACATCTATTTATTGTAAAGTTTAGTTAACGTCTATTTCATAGGAGGTTCAATAGGGAATCTTGTAAATCATAATTATAAACTTTATATCTACGAGTTTTCAGAATTTCTTACATTATTTATTGTATTTGGTCATGTGTTGAAAATTAATGATATTATTGTTTTGTAAGATATGTTTAATTAATGTTATTGTGATGAAAATCTATCGCATGCTCTATTTTCTAAGATAAGCTAAAATGTAGAAAGTATGTTGGAAACTAATAGTAAATTTTAATTAGCATCGAAATTGGGTTAGTAATACAATGTTTATCTTGATCCCCAAAATATGTTACCCATCATGTGTTGTAAACCTATAGCAACATCTTTACATCTTTAGGCGACTATTGTAATTTTAAAGGAATGTCAGATGCCATTTTTTTTCTAAAAACTTGCAAACAAATTTTCAACGATAACAAACTCCAATGCATCCTCCTTTCCCTTAGTGTCTGCATGATCCCAATAGAAAATTTCATTTATAATTTGGATTATATTACTAGTGAAAGCTGCAAATCTGCATTTTTCTTTGAACTTGTTGAAGCAAAGGTCCGACGTAAAACTGTCGTATATAGTGATAGTCCACGTAATAATATTAAGCTCTCTGAAAAACCAATGGGGATATGGTCGTTGATCGGAAAATAAATTTGCAAAAAAATAGAGTAGTACTTTCAATTAATAAACAAAAAAAGGTACTAATATCTATACTAACCCGTTTAACAAGCCACCAAGTCGGTCAACCTAACCTCGCAACAAATTGAGCTCAATCTTCATTTCTATCAATAGGATTGTTGTCATGACTGTCCACATATGAGTTGGGGGCTTTCTTCCCATGACCAAAGCACTCCATAAAACCACATGATTCATATTGAAGGAAAAAAATTATTATTTCTCGAAAACATATGAAAATAATAATAAAGTAATAAATTTACTTCGATATCCAACTATCCGGTTCCTTGCCAACCATATAGGCGGTCCCAAAACTCGTCTCCCCACATACCCAAATAGAGTCTTTATTGCGCGTAAATCAACTGATGATGTGTGAACACAAGTATCGGGAACTTTTTATCCATATAGATATATGTGTCCAATATAGTCTATGTACGTTGTGCACTTTTGTAGGTTTATGCTTTTTCTTTGTTTTCGACTCCACATAAAATTAACAAATTGTATAAAATTTAACAAAAGTAAATATAACAATAAAAGACACATTTATTGTATATGTATTTAAATATAGATTAATATACATGGCCTTAAGAAGACTTGTTCCAATTTAAGGGCAGCTTCGATTGGTTCACTCTGGCCTTCGAGATGATAGACATGGCATGATCATCCAAAACAACAATTAAAATGGGTGGTGGTGATACATAGTTAGGAATAGGATTGGTATAAACAACAAGAATAGGACGAGCATGATCATCCAGAAAAGTATCACGAAAAAAGCATTGTCGACAACATTACCAAAATTATCCAATTAAGTATACCAAAAGTTATCAATATTTTGTTTTTGGTGGATCTCTTCCTCAATGGCATAATTTTTTTTTTTTTGTCATTTTCTTATATCCCATCAACAACATTTCATTGGGCTCGATTGATTATTGACTACTGAAGTCGTATACGACAGACGTGTCAGATGTCTCGAACGACAAGTGATATGAGTTGTGTGATAAGGATACACTCATGGATGAAGAAGCATCACCCAATATTTTTTCTCAGTGAGTGCCTGCTTCTAGGAATTGAAGGAGGTTAAAGTTGGCCGTGAGGTTCCTTTGCGGCTAGAGGTTATTGTCGGGTGTATAAGGTATTGGGGTGCCCTCCATAAAATAATTATAACGTGTAAAATACTTGGCTTCGTACTCCAACAACCTAGGTTCCATATTTCGTGGAGTATTATTTACCTGAAATTTAAGCAATTAAAACGATTGAAGACTTGAGTAAGCATCTTATTCTTTTGCTGGAAAAAAAAATGCTCATATCAACAATTAAGATTGTTCTTGTTAACAGCCTTTACATCATCAGCACCTTCAAAGGCAACAGTCAACGTATCCATCATCTCCTTGGTTGATTGACAGTTTTATACAAAGTGATGGATTTCATATGGAAGAGAGTTTCCTATAGCAACAAGGGCTCTAACATCAAGAGCAAGAAGACGTTTCTCTTCACCGTCGAATTCATGAACAAGTTTTTTTTGACTAAATCACCTTCTTTGACATTGTCCTTCATGGGCTGGTACATAGGAACGTGAGGACCGTTTTGGATGATATCAATCATTGAGTAGTCCATACTTTCAAGAACCATCATTGCCTTCGATTTTCGCATGGTAAAGTTCTTTTCATCGAACTGTGGAATTTTGTTATCAGAGGTAATTTAAGTGGGATTTGAAGAAGAAGAGGAAGACATAGTTAACTGATATAAGCAACCTTCTTTGATACCGATTATAGGTTCCTTGATCGATATCAATTAACAATAAGAAAACAAAAGAACACAGTAGAATTAACACAAAGGTTTTCATTAAGAATATGTTCTCACTAAGAGAACAAGCACAAAGCTCTAGGGTTCGATGATCACCTAATGATCAGAACCCTAGTATATAAAGAAAAGTAAATACGATGTGGATCCCTACAAACTAAGGATATCACCTAATCTTCTATAATAATAAAGTATATCTGATATCACTAAGATATCAGATCTGCTAACTAACTACATATATACCATAGTTATAAGAGATTACATAAGATATACTTATGACACTGACACAACATTGTAGACTTGACTTCACGTTGACACTTTATGAGACGTTGTCACTGATTGAGTCAGCGTGATTGTTTTACATCATCAAATTCTAAAGCTTGACCATATAGACCCAACTCTTGGTCGCATCACAGACACTAGGCAACAAGACAGTCGTGAAAACCTTTGAAACCCTGTGTCGCAACCCTTCCTTGGTCACCTCGCGGTTTGCAGACCAAAATAAACTTCATGTTAAGCACTTAATCTCTTCAAATCAAGGCTCATATAGCCATATCTAAATCCAATAAGGGTGTTAATGGATAAAGTTTTCAACTTTATCCAGATCCATGGATCAATTAAACCCAATCTCAAACCCTAAATCAAATAAGAGCCCTAAACGACTTGATTCCTTTGCATGGCTCCAACAGAGCCCAAACATGCACTTATGTGGCTTTACGGATGTCTAGAAATCATACTAAGTCAATCATAATGTTCTGGAGTTCTCCAAACTCCAAGAACATCAACAAATGGGACCAAAAGAGGCAAAAAAACTCAACCCAAGACTAGATCTATGCATGAATCAATGTAAAGTACGATATTTTATGACTTACAAGGCTTATGATGGTTCTAAAAGGTGGAAACTTTTGCTGGAAAGGGCCACACCAAACAACAAGAGTTTCCTTCTCCACCAAGAATCCCCTAAAATCACACAAAAGCTCTCAAGAATACACCAGAAGGCTAGGGTTTCGTTCTGAGGGTGGGGGACAGTGATAAGAGAGAACCCTAAATGTTAGTGTCTTTATATAGGGCACAAGACCCGAGACCTAGGGTGTTGGGTTATGGCAGCCATGTGGCATGACTCACACCAAGTTGCATTGCTACTTATCGATGTGGCTCGCGTCGTAAATCCCAAAACCCAAAATCTCTTAACATCAAAACGATTAACTTGCACTCCAGCTCATAGAGAATGTGCTCCCGCTTGGGAGTGCTCTCTATCTAAGGTGGATGCGCTCCATAGATGTGTTGTACCTTCAAGAAGCACTCTAATGAATGTGTCAGATGCATGGAGAACGTGCTACCTAGGTGCATGGAAGGTGGTCATGCACATCCCTCTAGGTTGAAGATTCTAGAAGCAGTTGCATGATGTATTGTGATTGGTTGATTCCATTTAAGGTCTAATTATGGATGGGTTTGGCCCATCATAATTAAGGCATCCTTATTCTTGCCTATAAATAGGCACCCCCCATCTCCATCAACATTTGCAAAACGTGGCACGTACATGATTGCACAGTTTTCAAGAGAATAATCATTGTGAGGTTGAGAACATATCCTCTAAAGTAGTTTGTCAGGAAGAGAGATTCATTTTGTTTAAGAGCTCAAGTGAGGTGCAACCATTTGTGAGTGATTGTATTTTCTTTTTCTGGTCCGTCTATGGGCATAAGTTACATCGACCGAACCATGTTAAATATTATGTTCAGTTTTACAAAATTTGAAATACTGCTTTTCAAAAGTTTATTCTATGCATTTTATATAAGCTATTTATCGTTTGTTACTCATTTTTTTGGAGTTTGTTTAACTTATTTTGTTGATACCAAACGAGTTTGTTTAAATTATTTTGTTGATATCAAACGGTTTGAACGGCCGAAGAGGGGACAAGATTGACAGAGACTTTTGGTGACGAGTAAAGAAGCTATGAGGTTGGAATTTAGGCCATACAAAAAAGGGAAAAACTCAAAAACTTCTCCACGGAAAAGAATAGTTACTTTCACCGAATTTATCTTTATACCCACCTTAGAAGTTAGAACTCATAAACACGCATTTTTGAACACCTTGTGAAAGTATAACCCCAATAAAAAGAATTGTTATTAATTTAGTATATATCTTAATGATTTATTAATTATATATTAAATTATTAAATTTGTATTTATATCTTACTTCTATATATTTATTAGGTATATATAATACTATTTCATTTTTGAATTAGTATTTGTATTATATCATGAAAATAATTACAAAAGCTTATATGACAAAATTACAAAGTTCAAAGCGTAGTGACATTTGTAGAGGGGTGTGGATGTCTATTGGGTTGTTATTTGTTAATCAAACATATTATTCAATTGCATATTGGTTATTTTAATAACCAATATTTAATTATGTTTCTTTCCTGTTATTTCATCTTTGAATGAACATGCATTGAGGTATGCGATATAACAACTTATGCCACACTTCATGGATTCTCTCAAAAGCATGAACATGTGAGCAAAGAGAATAGTAACGCAAAGATATAAATACCACTCTCACCCTTCCATTTGTAAATCCCCCCATGCTTTCAGGGTTCAAAGACCTCAACTCCTTTCTACAAGGTCAGCTCTTTCTGCTTTGATTCACCTTTACTCATTTCTTCTTTTTGTAATTAGGTTAGATTCAGATTGCATATGAAAGTAATTATGGAACCTGTTCCCGATAGATTCAAGATTTTTGTTTCGATTACATTTTTAACAGTTGAAATAGTAAATCTGAGTTCATGTTTCTCAGTGAGATCGGGTTAGATTCACACTGCATACAAAGTAAATACTGGAGGGTTTTCATAAATTCAAGATTACCCTTTCGATTTCATGTTTGATTCTTGCAATTATAAACCTGATTTCATGATTACCCAACCGAAATTGCAGGCTGAAGTCGTGATCTTTTTACTACAGGTTAGATCCAAATTTCATCTGGATACATTAAAAAGATTCGTTTGGTGATTCTTTATGGGGTTTTCTATCATATTCAAGCTTATTATTTTGGTTTTGATTTCATGTTGGGTTCTTGAAATCGTTGATGGGTATTATCTTCCTGGCAGTTTCCCCAATAGATACTACGTGGGTGATCAATTATCCGTCAAAGTTAACTCGTTAACCTCCATAGATACAGAAATACCATATGGGTATTACACTTTGCATTTCTGTAAACCTTCTGAAGGCATTAAAGATAGTGCTGAAAACCTAGGTGAACTTCTAATGGGAGATCGAATCGAAAACTCCCCATATCGGTTCAACATGTTCAAAAACGAATCCGAAATCTTTTTATGCAAAACAAATCCGTTATCTAGCAACGAATTCAAGATGTTGAAAAAATGAATCGATGAAATGTATCAAGTCAACCTAAATCTCGATAACCTTCCCGCCATTCGATACATGGAAAAAGATGGATTCTTTCTTAGATGGAACGGTTTTCCGGTTGGCGCTAAAGTTCAAGATTCTTACTACGCATTTAATCATTTAAAGTTTACAATATTTGTTCATAGATATGAACACAATAATGTTGCCGGTGTGATCGGTACCACTGATGGGGATGAACTGATCACACCGGCAAACGAAACCACCACCAGCGAAGGTTACGTGGTGGTAGGTTTCGAAGTTGTCCCATGCAGTGTGAACCATAATGAAAAATTACTAAATAACGTTAAACCTTATAGTAAATACCCGTCACGGATAAAATGTGATCCGCTTTCCGTGGGAATGAGTGTGAAGGAGGGTAAACCCGTAATTTACACGTATGATGTTTCGTTTGTGATGAGTGATATAAAGTGGGTTTCAAGATGGGATACTTATTTAAAAATGGAAGGTGCAAAAGTTCATTGGTTTTCGATTTTGAACTCGTTAATGGTGATAACATTTCTTGCGGGTATTGTTCTTGTAATTTTTTTGAGGACAATTCGTAGAGATTTAGCACGTTATGAGGAGTTAGATAAAGAAGCTCAGACTCATATGAACGAGGAGTTGTCGGGGTGGAAACTTGTTGTTTCTGATGTTTTTCGGTCCCCGAACAACCCTGAGCTTCTCTGTATTATGGTGGCGGATGGGTGTCGGATTCTCGCAATGGCGATTGCTTTGATCTTTTTTGCGGCTCTTGGGTTTATGTCTCCGGCTTCACGTGGAACCCTAATCAACGGTATACATTTGGATTTCCTTTCTAACATAATTATTATATTATTGAATTCTACTAATTTGTTTTATAGCATAAATGTTACTTAAACAAATAGTAACAATATATAAACTAAATAGTTTTAATATTTAAATATATAAATACTATAAATTGTGTATGTTAACTAATGGCCCTATATGTGTCAACACTTGCCAAGTCTTGCAAGGACTATGTGATTTGGCTCAAGTTGGTTTTGAAAGACTATTTGCAACTATGTTTGGTACCCGATCTCAAAGTTTTTAATGGAAAATAAAATATCTAAATGCAAGATAAAGGTGTCAGCTTTTATCTTATTAAGTCATCCAAAGTACAATCCACATTTACAACATGATACTTTTAATTTATTTTCTTATAAACACCTTATACACTAAAAAATTACGCAATCATGATGTAGTTAGATGACATTGCAATATTCATGTAGAGATTATTAAAGTACGGAATTGTAACAAATGAAAGTAGGATGCTATGATAAAAATATCAATGAAAACATGTTACTACTTCTTGCATTTAACCAGATCTGATTACAACTAAATTACTAATATTTGCAGGAATGCTCTTGTTCTACGTGTTATTAGGCTTTTTAGCCGGTTACATAGCGGTTTGGCTATGGCGAACACTCTCGATTGGTGAACGCCAAGGATGGTTTTCCATTTCATTGCGTGTCGCATGTTATTTTCCTGGTCTCTCATTTCTAATCCTAACCCTAATTAACTCACTCTTGTGGGGAAGTGATAGCACCGGTGCAATCCCATTCACAACTTTTCTTGTTCTAATCTTACTTTGGTTCGGGATCTCAGTTCCCTTAACTTTAATTGGTGGGTTCGTGGCAACAAAGGCTCCATACCTGGAGTACCCTGTTCGAACCAATCAGATCCCACGGGAGGTCCCGGCCCAGAGGTTCCCATCTTGGATTTTGATACTTGGGGCCGGGACACTACCTTTTGGGACCCTTTTTATCGAGCTTTTTTTCATCATGTCTAGCATTTGGCTTGGGAGGGTTTATTATGTTTTTGGATTTCTTTTTGTGGTTTTGATATTATTAGTGATGGTTTGTGCGGAGGTGTCGCTGGTGGTTACTTATATGCATCTTTGTGTGGAGGATTGGAGGTGGTGGTGGAAGTCGTTTTTTGCATCGGGAACGGTGGCGTTTTATATATTTTTGTATTCGATTAATTACCTTGTGTTTGATTTGAAGAGTTTGAGTGGGCCTGTGTCGGCGATGCTTTATTTGGGATATTCTTTGTTTATGGTGATTGCAGTGATGCTTGCGACAGGTGCGGTTGGGTTCTTAACGTCATTTTTCTTTGTTCATCGGCTTTTTTCTTCTGTTAAGATAGATTAATTAATGTGATGATTTTGGTTTTTGTAGCTAACTGTTTATTTTTAACATAATAACAATTACAAAATGTGTTTTTATAACACGTATTGATGTATGTATAATTGTATATGTATGTACTTATGGTTGTGGCGATCCAGCCATTAACCATAAAATCAAGTTAATAATATATATATATATATATATATATATATATATATATATATATATATATATATATATATATATATATATATATATATATATATATATATATATTTGTTATAAATGGGTGGGTCAAATATTGATTTGGATAAATGTTCGAACAAATTAGGTTAGAGTCAAAACAAGGTAATATTTGTTATATAAATTGGTAAAACATAGAAATCTAAAAATAAGCACAAATCTATATATTACATGACATTGAATATGGGTTTTTAAATTGGATATCGGATCTTCAAATTTTGGGTACTAGATTTTTAGATTTTTGATATCTTAATATTCAAACTTTTGGTTATGAAATTGAAACACCAAAATCTAAAATAATTTTTATTTGTGTAATTCTTGGGCATTGGTTTACAAATGGAGATGTGAAGGGAGTAAGTTCTTTTATTTAATTTGTTAAAAGTTTGTTATAATAGTTATTTAAAATGCGTTTTTGGATCCTTATAGTGAATAAGATGTTATTTGTTTCCAGGTTTATGTGAGTAAAAATGGGGAAGAGCTTATTGGCCGAGCTGCTTGCATTCTCTATACAAATGTATAAATATTGACATAGTGGCATTCGTTTTGAATATAAATCGTGGAGCAAGTTTGGATTAGCAATGATTTGGTTTGGTGGGTGATCTCATGTCCAATCCTACAACCGAAGGATTTGATGAATTGTAGTTGTTCTTAAGACAACATCTTTAATTAATTGATTCATGTTGTTCCCCTCGATATTTTGAATTTGAGAATCATTCTCCCCTAGATGTGAGAACATCCTGCGGAAGTTTAAATGTCATTGAGGAATTGAAATTCATTCAAGGTTGTGGGTGAGTTGTGAGTCATTGGTATATAATAAAAAGAAATAAAATAAGATATCATATACACATATAAACGAAAGTATAATGTTAATTTTGCATTTAGCCATATAGCACCTAACAACCATGCGAACTCTTGAGCTATTTTTTAAATGGAAATAAGACGTGTTTGCAAAACTAACTAGCAATTGTGAGTTGGAAGTTGAAAGTTGTAAGTTGTAGTTTTATTTGTCAAAGTTTCAGCAAAAAGTAGTTGTAAGCTTTTTAGATGTGTAAAATAACATAAAAGTTAAAAGCTCTCAAAAGCTATTTGAAATAGCTTTTGGATCTGAAGTTTTCGTTTAAACTAAAGCTTTAATTCCATGCATCCGAACGAAGTTTTTTTAATCTGAGCTTTTTTCTTAAAAACTAAAAAGTATTAAAAAAATTCATTATCGCCCAACACCTCCAGAGTTTATTTAGATAACTAGCAAAAAGATGGAAAGAATACAAATAATAAAACAATGAAAAAGCAAAGTAGGGTCCTTAATCCATCACATACATAGCAGTGTACTCTTAAGATATCTACTCGAGAAGCAAAGATATGATTGAGCCACTATTTTATAAAATAAATAATTTTCTTAGGCAAAACCCTTCTTTATTTGCACATAGAGCCCTGATAAATCTGCCAAAGGAAGTCACTCCATAGCCAAAGAAAACACGGGAAAAGGGACATATACAACAAAATGATCACCAAAATCGCTAAAATGACCAAAAGTCATGCGGCATTGAACAACCACACTTTCAACCTTTATAACAAAATGATCATCAGTTTCACTACAAACATATTGTGAACTCGCACAGTAACATTTCCTAATAAGAACAATCTTGTTAAATATTTTGAAGACATTCATTTAGTTCGCAAGACATTCTATGTCAAACATATAAGTCGGTTGTTCTTTTATGGCTCGTGAATAGATGATTGTTAGTCACAAAGTGTATTAAACACGTTGACTATCTATAATCTTACATTATAATTCTCATACAATCTCTTTTCTTTTCCAAAAATCAGTTTTTCTCTAAAGAGCAACCTGATGGTGAACATGATGATGGACCAGTTTTAAGAAATCGTTTTAAGCCATTTATTAATTGTTTTTATATAAGTTGATCTTTATATATCCTTTTATATATCCTTATGTGTATAAAGTTGTATTCATGTTGCGAATTCACAAGTTGTATTTTACTTGTTTTATATTTTTTTCAGTTATGTTACTTATTTTGTACATAATGTGATGATTAAAACAATGAAAAATTGCATTAAAACTTTATGGTTTTACCTTATTATGTTTCACAAGTTTTCTTATATTTTCATAAATTATTTTATATTTTTGCAAAATGGATATTATGTATTCGGTAATGGTCTAAGATACTATTTCATATGAAGTATATAGATTTCACAAATATTACTTACTTTTTAAATTTGTCACTTTGTTAGTTTTAAAATTTTGTTTGTTGTTTATTTAGTGAGCAAAAGTAAATAAACAAGCAACTTAAAATATCTCTAAAGAAAAAAGTTAGAGAAAATCCAGAAATCAAAGAGTTTAGAAAACTCTTTTTTATATTGTACTCCCTCCGTCCCAAAATTATTGTCCACCTTACTATTTTAGTTTGTCCCAAAATTATTGTCCACTACCAAAAATAGATATACATTTTACCATATGACCCCTAACATTTAATAAAGTAAACTTGAATAATTACAAAAGCATATTTCCTATTGGTTTTAGAAAATGGCAAGAGGGTCATTTTATTCAAAAAGACAAAACTAATGATTGTTTTTTTTAATTTATGTGTTTTTTTGTCTGTGGACAATAATTTTGGTACGGAGAGAGTAATAAACAAAAAGTAAAAAAAAAAAAAACTATATATGAATATTTTTTCTATTCAAATCTTTATTGTTTGTCAACGGTATCCGGTATTGCCCTCCCTCCTTGAGGTCGAGGGTTCAAGTCTTATTGGACATAGGTGGAATAATTTAAGAATAATTTAGTATATATATTTGTATTTGTGGTTCAAAAATAAATTCACATCTTTTATCATAACAAGAGTGACCTTAACAGCCTTTCTAGTGAAGCGGCCACACTTCAATTATCGAAGTGACCGAGTAGTGGATACCATAGAGTTTTTAGGCCAACGGTATCAGATGATGTCCTCCCTCTTTGAGGTTAAGGGTTCAAGTCTCGTCGTAAACATAAATAAAATTAGATATTAGCTTTGAAGTAAATTAGATTTGTCGGTTAAAAAAAAAAAAAAAAAAAAGACTTAGTAGTGGATAATAGAGGTCTGACAAGGGAAATTACTTGGAAGTTTAAATGACTTGTTCATTAGCTCTATAAAATGAAAACATATTTTGATAAATAAATAAAAATGAAAACATATTATGCATAATTCATATCAAAACAATTTATGATCTTCTATTGCATAAATTCTGACAAAATAATCGAGCATTGTTACACAAACATCTAAATACCATAAATGATATGAAATCTAATAATTTCCTGGGACATGGTAGTCCTACACCTTACCTTCCGATTCCCACCACAAACATTTAAAACCAAACATATAGACAACATACCTACTTTTGTTAAGAAGCTCTACCTAATAAACATGAAATTAAAGTAATAAAAGGTGTCAATTCCACTTCATTGCAAGCTAATACCCTTCTGGAATAAAAGAAGAAAAGAAAAAGATACCTCCCCTTACAAGCAAACCCAAAAGCAAAAACATTATCAAAGCCTTTTGCTTTAGTCTATTTTGGCTTCTTCCTCATATTCTTCTCTTCAATATCTTGGATTTAAAGTAATTACAAAGTAAACTTCCATTTCCAAAATCATACCTTCAATTGTTTATATCTCTCCATTTTTTTATCAGTAATTTGAGGTTGTATTCAATAATCATAATGAACAAATAAATCTTCAATTCCACAAACAAACAAACGTTATTATTATTATTATTATTATACTTTGATTCGGGTAAATATGCTTTAATTACATACAAGAAAAGCAGGCCAACCTAATCAATAATCATCACCAACTGGATTATTACATGACAACCCAGTAACATTCCTAAACTTAATTCATAGTAGATATCATATATAGCTCGAGTTAAATAAAGAAAACAACCTTAAAGAGACTATATTTTTCTCCTAATTATCCTACTAAAGAGGCATCTAGCTGAGAAACAACAATCTTTCTTACCGAATTCAAACTTTCCCAGTCAAAAATTAGGGAAATTGTGTCAAATTCGGAGGAAAGATGTTTTTCATCATCGATCAAACTTATGTAGCAACTCTACAAACTGAAATTATGGTTATTTAGAATTATGAAAGGTTTAAACCGAGAATCCGCCGGAGATCGGTGCTGGGATCTTCCTTCACGGCTGCGGTGACAAAATTCTTAGTAAAGAAGCCAGGCAAAGGGAGGGAACTTGGTGGTGGTGAATCAACGAAAGCAGAACCTGCGAAGAAAAACTCAGCGATGTTTTTCTTCATCTGCTTTGGTACCATTTCCGGGTCGGGTCCTAAGCGATTTGTTGACGAAAGGGCAAAATCGTCAATTTTCATGTCGGTTCTAGGGTTTGGAATCGAGAAACTTCTTTTCTCCTTCTCGGATTTCTTCTTCGTTGGTAGAACTCTTCGGGACGCGATGGGATCTTTGGAAGCCTTCCGATCAACGACGACTTCTTTTGTCGGTGTCGTCGTCGCCGTACCGTTTGAAACCTTGCGATCATCCATCTCCTTCAAAACCGTCGATGATTCATCCAAAGGTTCACCTCGTTTCAAAATTTTCACCTGTCCCATAACCAGATTCTTAGCGACCGCCGTCTGTGGCGGATCAGCAACCAACGCCGTTGCCGTTTTGTTTCTTCGTACGCCAGTTGGTGGACTCCGTTTCCTTCCTTCAGATCTGGTGATATTAGGGCTAGAATTCGAAAAATTAGGGCTAGGTTTCGGTGCTCGGCGGGATTTCACCGGCGTAGAAAATATATTATCGTTTAGACAATCTTGAGGATGGAGAACAACAACACCACCCATCGGTATCTTTACAGATCTACAAAAAAGAAAGAGTTGAAGCAAAAGAGACTCAGATTTGGGACTGGAGAAGAAATTGGGTGAAATATTTTTGGGGAAAATGTCCCAATTAGGGTTAGAAAGAAGAGGCTGTAGGGGGGATTTGTGAATGTGTGAATGAAATCAAAGGGGTGGATGATGATTTATAGGGAAAGTAGAGATAACTTGGGCGATGTTGTGGAGGCACCAAGGTTCATAACTACTCTCGGGTATAACTTCGTGAATGACACATCAATTAGGGTTGGGCTTGGGGAAATAGTCAATTTAACTAATGTTTTATTGAGTGGCAAAAGTTGTGACGACATGTTAACCCAATTCGAATCCGATATAAAAATAAAATATTTTTACTTGTTTCGTTATATAGGTTGATGACACGAAAATTAAAATGATAAAATTATTAACTTAGTAGTTAAGTTGTTTTTACATAACATAATCCAACACGTTTATAAGGTTTAAACTTTAAACCCGTTGACCTATAAAATAAATGAATCTGGATAAAAGGTTTCAATCCATTTTAGTAAATGAACAAGGACTTGACAATACAATGTGAAACTTTAAAATTTAAATTTTCGCTATTTACAGACGTGAAACCTAAAGACATATTTTTCGACTATTCACTACAACTTTCGACTCTACGCGCCTTGAAGACATCGAAATCGTTTGACCCGCTTTTGCGTATATTTTGTAGGTTGTTGTAAATTCCTTCAAATTCGGTGCATTTTAGTTGAATATCGTGCCACTTGTAGGGATGTCAAAAGTCCTGTGGGACCTCGTTTCCGTGGGGGCCCCGTCCCCGTTTGGGGTATTTATTAAAAAAAATCAGGGGCGAGGGCAAAGTTAACCCCCGTTTTAATTTCGGGGGCGGGAGCGGGGGTGGGCAATCCGTTCCCGAAACCCCCATAAGGGGCCCCGTTAATAAATTATACATATATTTACATATCTTTATTATATAAATATGATAAACAACAACATGATTTTGAGCTTCCAAAATTCAACAAAAAACATGTTTTTAAGTTGTTAGTATAATGTTTTTAAGATGCCATAAATTTATATTTTTAACATGTAAAATCCAGTTATAAATAATTATTTGTTAGCTAAAAAATAGCTTTTTTAGCCCAAAAAAAGGCAGCTCAAAATCAATCGGGGGTGGGGGAATGGGGGCGGGGGTAATAAGGGGGATTTGGGGGTGGAGGCGGGGGTAAGAAGACTGGACATTTCAGGGGCGGGGCGCGGACGGGGGAACATGGAAATTTCGGGGGCGTGGGCGGGGGTTGTTGTCACAACTAGCAAATTTAGGGTTGAGATGGTGATTTATGTACAAAACAATTTTCTCTATGCAACCTTACTGCATCAAATTAGTGAAATTCAAACTACAATGTTATTTGGATACATATGAGCATACATTGAGAATCAAGTTGAAATAGCCTCTTGCAAGCCCAAAAACTTGATCCAATAGCTAAACCCAATCAATTTGGGCATTGCCCCAAGAATTCTCAGCCCAAACACTCTAGGCCGAAAACCCATTTCTTTTGGGCCTTATTGGACCGAAAACCCTTTTCTTTGGGCATTGTGGGCTGAAAACCCTTTATTGGGCCAAATTTAGCCCAAAAGTCCATAATCACACTCCAAACCGAAAACCCATTAAGAACATAGGGTGTTTTCGGCCACCCACAAACCGAAAACCTTTCCCCCTCCTAAATTAATAAAATCGGATTCGGCCACCCACAAACCGAAAACCTTTCCCCCTCCTAAATTAATAAAATCGGATTGGGCACAAGTCGAACAAAAAAAATATCATTTGTGGTGACACCTCACCACTTTACATCTCTTGGTCCGCAGAACAACCAAGCAAGGTACCTAACTACCCTTCATACATCCATGCAGAACACCTTATGGACCACCATGCATCAAGGCACTCAATCCCCACCTCCCTCTTATACTTGCGGCCGATCCCACACCCACACACATCACAAAAATATTTCACTCACTTCACTCTCAAGAACTTCCTCTCATCTCCTCTCTCTAAAATTCCGGGTGTGCCATTCTCAAGGGTTTCTCTTCAAGAAACTCATAAGAACTTGGTAAGTTTCTTGTAAATCTCTAGTGCCTTATACATTTTAAGTTAACAACTTCATGTTTGCACATCCATTTTCGTGTGTATGAAACTAGAACACTAGCCATTTTCGAGAACTCTTCAAGTTGTGCAAGGCTAGGCTCGAAATCTCTTCACCTTCCTTCCTACAACTCACGAAAAATACCAAGGTGAGCTTCATACCCCCATCTTTTCGTGTTTTCATACTTTCCGGGGGGTTACAAGTCAAGTTTCGTTTAACCATTGGATATTTGCATGCACCTACATGTTTCTGTAACAATTTGTGTTTATGATGTTGAATATCTCATACCAACACACCTTAAAATCATGTTTTACAAGCTTCATGTATGCTAGAATAAGTTTATCCTTTGGGTAGTTTCATGCATCATAGTTATGGGTTGAAAATGGAACAAGTTCTTAAATAAAAAGGTTCTTAACATGTGTTAAAATCGTGAAGTAAATGTTGATAACATCTTTGTTACATAAAAGTTTTCGTGGTCATGATTGTACACTCAAAAATGGCGAAAATATGAGTGTTATGCCCAAACATGTTTAACTCTTGGACATATGCATGTTCAACTCTTATACTTTACACAAATATTTGAATATAATAAATGTCAATGTTATTATATGTGTTTTTGTAAGCATCGTGACTTGTTAGAGTCAAAACAAAATAAAATATTTTGTGTTACAAAACTTTCAAACCGGTTATGGTGTATTAAACAAACTACCAAGCTTGATATTTTGCTAAGCATATTTTTTTAAGTAAAATAGTCGTAACTATGTTGTCACTATTTTGATGGCTTAAAACCTAAGATATTACGCTATTTTCACAGCATATGTTACAATTAGACATGTTCACTAACGATTACTTATAAAAAATATTATAAATAATTTAACCAAACTGGTATACAAAACATAATTCATGACTATTAAATTCGCGTGTCATAATTTTCCTATCATAAACCTCGTAAAGCATGAGTAATAAACTGCATGTCATGAAATCTGTTAAACGCATGTCATAAACAGCGAGTCATGAAACCTGTGAATCGCGTGTCATAAAACTTCAGTCATAAATTCACAATAGTAATGTCATTTTCATTATTCAATAGTGGGAGTCAAAGTTCGCGTAAATCCGTTAAGGCTCTAGTGAGACACTATCTTCACCGTACCTACCTAATGTACATTCTAAGTCCTGCATTATAACAGAGTCTCCTGGAGGGAGAACGAGATAGTTGTGTATAGATCTATACGAGGATTGACACCCCCACACCTGAGCTGTTCGCTACAGCTAGACGGGGCCGGTCTAGGGTGACAATGTAACGCCCTGATTCTCAGGTATCGATTTTATATAAGAATTTTCTTGTTTTCAAGGTCTACTTGACGATTTGGTTGCCCTACTCGTCGAGTGGCAGCGGGTTGGGTCGCGTGTTTTAGTGACCTACTCGCCGAGTCCAATAAGGGACTCGACGAGTAGGAGCTGGAGGATGAAACCCTAAATCTCGGGGTATTGCACCCTATTTAAAGGATCATTGGCCTCCCCCAGCCTCCCCTTTACTGCTTCTTGTCCCTCTCAAACCCTAATACGTGTGTGTGCTCCATTGTATATTTCAAGCCTTAGGAAGAAGATTCTTAGAAAAGGGAGCTTGAAGATCAAGTAGCTAGCAGCAAGGAGCTTGTGTGGACCTGAAATCTACCTCAGATAGTACCATTTGAAGGTATCAAGTCGTTACCTTGACCTTCCTTCCTTCTAGATCTCCTTTGGGTTGAAGTTTAGGGCTTTTCATCATGTTATGAAACTATTCTTGGGTATGAGTTAGGATCTGAAGTTGCAACTTCAGATCTGAACTATCATTGTTCTTTAGGTCCATAAAGCTGATAGTTTTAGCAAGTATGAACTCTTCCTTTTGAGCTAAACCCCATTTCAAGTTTAGATTTGGCAATTATGAGTCATTAGAGCCTTGCATGCACCTAAAGTTTGCAACTTTACGTGATGAACGGGCATTGGGAAGCTGGATCTACAATTTAGAGCCTTAGCATGGCTTAAAATCGTCTGTATGAATAAAGGACTGAAGAGACTCGGCGTGTAACATCCGGATTCCCAGGTATCCTATTTTAAGTATTTACCTTGAGTTTTAGGGAGGGACTCGGTGAGTAGGCGCTCAGACTCGCCGAGTAGGATCGCGAATTCTTGTCTGGATTAATGAGGGACTCGACGAGTCGATGCGTGGACTCGGCGAGTCCGTGCTGTAAAGTGAAACCCTAAATCTCAGGGCCTGAGCCCTATTTAAAGCCCTTTATGGCCTCCATTTGCAGCCACTTCACCCCTGAGAAACCCTAGAGAGCAGAGAGATCGTTTGTGGTGCAAGAGGAAGGCTAACTCACCATTTCTTGTGTGTTTTAGCAAGAAGGAAGGAGGTAGAACAAGCTAGGCTGATTGTGGAGCTTGGATCTGTGTTGTTCACACTGAGATTCACGTTTTGAGGTACAAGTTCCTTCCCATTTCGTGAATTTGATAGATTCCTTAAATCTAGGGTTTCCTTTGCACAATTTGGAGTTAGATTGTGAAACATATGAGGTCCCTTTGGGTATAGATGATAGATCTGGACCTTGAGAGGTCCAAAAGGTCCCAAGCTTCCAGCTTTATGAGCTTTCATGTGAGCCTTGAGAGTAAAACCCCATTTAAAAGGTTATTTCTCCATTTTTGGTCTTATAAGCATTGCATGAACGTAAAGTTTGAACCTTTACGTGACTTTCGAGTGTTAGAAGGTTGGATCTACTGGTTGGTGAAGCAGATCTGACCTCAAAAGATCGTTTGAGTGTTTTCATGGGAGGAACTCGCCGAGCCCATAAGGGACTCGACGAGTCGAGTCGGGTTGCCCCGCGATTCGTGACCTGTGATAACCCGCTGAGTGTAGGGTTGACTCAGCGAGTCGAGTGAGGACCAGGGGCGAAGAGGACACGCATGTACTCGTCGAGTCACACGAGTGCACTCGACGAGTCCGGTCAATGTTGACTGTTGACTTTTGTTGACTTTTAGGGTTTAGTCAGTGTTTGGACTTATGAGCCATTAGAGGGGTAGAATGGTCTTTTACCCTTCTTAGAGAACTTATAGAGAGGGTTGGCCTAGCCTTTAGAAGTTGTATTAATTAGAGTAATTATTTATGTGATTAGGCGAAGGCTATTGCAGTATTTCAGAGTTCGAGGTTTACTGAGTTACCCGAGGTGAGTCTTCTCACTATACTTTCCCTAGAGTGGTAATTAGAGTTATGTGGCAGAGTATCTTGTATGCTATTTACGTGATTGTGATACACTGCATTATTTCTATGTGATTCATGACGTGTATGTTCCAGAGTTACAGAGTTAGAACCGGAAGGTTCACAGAGTTAGGACCAGAGGGTCCACAGAGTTAGGACCAGAGGGTCCACAGAGTTAGGACCGGAGGGTCCACAGTTACAGCCTCGAGTGGCTAATATGTGTTATATGTGGTATTTTGGGGAACTCACTAAGCATTTATGCTTACAGTGTTGTGTTATGTGTTTCAGGTACCAGTGAGGATCACGGGAAGGCACCGGCATGATCAGTACACACATGAGGAGTTTTATACATTATGATCTTGGGATGTGTTTCTATGGATTGATATGTGATACAATGAGATTTTTATAACATCTATGAATGAAAGTACGCTTTTAAAAATGTGAAAAATTGTTTGAAAAATTACGGTGTTACAAGTTGGTATCAGAGCCTTGGTTTGAGGGATTCGGATGCACCTTCGAGCGCATTTGAACTCAAACTGAGGATTTGAGGAATTTTTTGAAATAAAACAAAATTTTTCTAAAAAAGTAAAAAGATTTTGAAAAGAGCAGAGCAGAGCAGTGTGTACGATCAGCCAGCGCCCGAACGGTGATTTCCCAAAATACCCTTACATTATGTGTTATGAGATATTATGTGGTATGTTATGCATGCTAGAGTAGGCTATGTATTCATGGTTAGGACTAGAGTGGTCCTGATTTGTGATGCCTTAGCCTAGGAGTTATTGATACTATGAGATACTTCGAGAGTAAGTAGGTAGCAGCGAGGAGCTTATGAGTGGTCTACCAGAGAGTAGCCTGAGTTTAGTGAGATATAGAGTACTTGTGATCTGGGATCCTAGGAGGAGGACTTGGGGTGAATACCGATGCGCTGTGGAAGGTAGTATAAGGGCCCGTACTACTGGAAACATCGGATCGGTGAGCAGTCCAAGTAAGAATCCTTAGGGTACTAAAGAGCAAGTAGGGTTGGGTATCGAGTGCGAGTATACTCGAGCGAGTCTCTGATTTCTTTTGTGTTGTATTTCAGAGACATCATGGTTGGGACGCGCCACCACCCAAGAGGCAGTGGTACCAGTGATGAGGAGATCCGTAGGTTGATTCATGAGGAGGTGGCTGCTGCCATCCGGGCCGAGATACCAGAGATGTTTGGGTCTATCAAGACCACCCTGATCGAGACTTTTGACAAGCGTTACGCTGCTCTTACTGATGCTGCTGTTGCTGCAGCCACCGCAGCCGTCGCTGCTGCGAGACCGCAGGGGGGTGACTCGTTGCTGTACCGAGAGTTCAGCAACACGAAGCCACCAGATTTTGATGGGACGCAGGATCCGATCACTGCGATGAGATGGGTTTCTGATATTGAGGGATGCTTCTATACGTGTTCTTGTCCGGAGCATCTGAGAGTTCGGTTCGCGATGAACCAGCTTCGCTTGGGAGCGAAGGACTGGTGGAAGTTTGTGACAGTGCACTACTCTCCTGCAGAGCTTGCCGCGGTGACCTGGGAGAGGTTCACCGCTATGTTTCGTGATGAGTATGTTCCCCCGGTGGAAAGGGAACGTTTGGACCAGGAGTTCTTAACCCTCAAGCAGGGTACCGAGTCTGTTACAGTGATCACCAGGATGTTCCATGAGAGGGCGATGTTCTGCCCTGAGCACGTGTCTTCCGAGTAGGCACGCATGAGTCGGTATTTGAGCATTTTGAGGAGAGACATCCGCGAGTTCGTGGCGAACTCGTCGTACCGGACATTTGCCGAACTTCAGGCAAATGCCCGGAAGAGGGAGATTGAGCTCGAGACTCAGGCCAGGGAGGAGGCGGAGTCTCAAGGGAGGGATCGGCGACCGGCACTGTCCCAGCCGGCAGCCAAGCGGCCCAAGCCCGCCGATTCGAGATCAGGGAACCAGAAGAGCCGCACTTGTGGCAAGTGCGGCAAGAGTCATGAGGGGGTTTGCAGAGCAGGTTCTTGCTACAAGTGTGGCAAGGAGGGGCACATGGCCAAGGATTGCCCCAAGGGGTTTGCAGTCTGTTTTCACTGCAACCAGACAGGACACCGGAAGGCCGAGTGTCCGCAGTTGAGGGGTCAGCCCAGGGAGCATCACAAAGATCTGCCCCTGCTACCGTTCGAGCTGCAGAGAGTCGGCCAGCGAAGGCCGAGGTGCCAAAGGCTCGCGGAAGAGCCTTCCAGTTGACAGCGGAGGAGGTCCGCGCAGTGCCAGATGTTGTGGCGGGTATGTGTTCTTTCATCTATTTATTTTGATATTATGGTGTTATGCTTATATTATGATATGCGTAGGTACGTTTCTTGTGAGTTCTGTACCTGCTTTGGTGTTATTTGACTCGGGTGCGAGTCGGTCTTTTGTGTCGTTAGCCTTTAGTCAGCACATCAGTATCTGTCGAGAGGCGTTGAGTCGATCTTTGTGAGTTTCCATAGCTGACGAGAGAGCGGTGTATGCCACTGATGTGATCCGAGGATGTGTACTCGAGATCTTCGGCGTTGAGTTTCCGAATTATTTTGTCCCGATTGCGATGGGAGATGTCTGTGTCATCGTGGGCATGGACTGGTTGAGCAGGTTTGAAGCGGTTATCGACTGCGAGCGATAGTTGGTGACCATACGAGACCCTAGTAGGGGAGTTCTTACGGTTTATGGCGAGGGTACCCGTTCTGGGTCAGCATTTTGTTCGGCCGCTAGAGCGAGGCAGAGCCTACAGCAGCGCTGTAGTGGGTTTGTGGCTTATGTGGTGGATACGAGAGTAGATGCAGAGAGACCGAGGTCGGTCGATGAGGTCCCGATAGTGCGTGAGTTCCCGGATGTTTTCCCCGAGGAGTTGCCGGGCGTGCCTCCCGAGAGGCAGGTAGAGTTCCGCATCGATTTGGTTCCGGGGGCAGCGCCTATCGCCAAGGCGCCTTATCGCCTTGCGCCGCCAGAGATGCAGGAGTTATCCTCGCAGTTTCAGGAGCTGCTGGGGAAGGGGTTTATTCGACCGAGTAGCTCGCCGTGGGGAGCGCCGATCCTTTTTGTCAAGAAAAAGGATGGTGCACACCGGATGTGCATTGATTACCGGGAGTTGAACAAGTTAACGGTCAAGAACCGTTACCCACTGCCGAGGATTGATGATCTGTTCGATCAATTGCAGGGAGCATCTTGGTTCTCCAAGATAGACTTGAGGTATGGATATCACCAGATGAGGGTGCGAGATGAGGATATCCAGAAGACGGCGTTCAGGACTCGTTATGGGCATTACGAGTTCGTGGTGATGCCTTTTGGGCTCACCAACGCACCGGCAGCGTTCATGGATCTCATGAACAGGGTGTGCAGACCGATGTTGGATCGATCGGTGATTGTATTCATCGACGACATACTGGTGTATTCGAGGTCCAGAGAGCAGCATGAGGAGCATTTGAGGGAGATCCTCGGAGTTCTGAGATCGGAGAGGCTTTACGCCAAATTCTCCAAGTGTGATTTCTGGTTACGAGAGGTCCAGTTCTTAGGACACCTCGTCAACCAGAATGGGATATTGGTCGATCCGGCCAAGATTGAGGCGGTGATGAGTTGGGAGGTGCCGAGATCCCCCACCGAGATCAGGAGTTTTCTGGGGTTGGCTGGCTACTATCGGAGATTTATCAGGGATTTCTCCAAGATCGTCGTGCCTCTCACTAGGTTGACCCGGAAGGGTGAGGCTTTTTCGTGGGGACCGGAGCAGCAGACCTCGTTTGAGACACTTCGCCATAGGTTATGCGAAGCCCCGGTGTTAGCCCTCCCGGAAGGGATGGAGGATTTTGTGGTGTATTGTGAGACATCGATATCAGGGTTGGGTGCAGTACTTATGCAGATGGGGCATGTGATAGCGTATGCATCGAGGCAGCTGAAGCCTCATGAGACGAGGTATCCCACCCACGATCTGGAGTTGGGGGCAGTGGTGTTCGCCCTCAAGATCTGGCGTCACTATTTATATGGGGTTCGGTGTACCATATACACGGACCACAAGAGCTTGAAGTATTTGATGGATCAACCCAATCTGAATATGCGCCAGAGGAGATGGTCGGACGTGGTAAAGGATTACGATTGTGAGATCCTGTTGTTGGATTAACGTCTAAGTCCATAACTATAATTGGTAAGACTTGACCCGACCCGACATGGTCCATTTGGGTTGCATGGCATCATGCATTTGGATAGACTAAAATGAGAGAAATAACACTTAAGGTTTATTAATATATTATAAGTTCTAATATATTAATATGGTTATTTAATTAGTATTGATTAAGAATTAATTTGGAATTAATTAAGTGATCAAAAGGAGACTAATTAAATATATGGGTTGATTGTGTAAATCATTCATTCTTTTATATGTGGGCTTGTGATCCAAGATTTGTTATGTTGGACTAAGTCCATGGGGTGACCCATGGATACTCCATAGAGGTTAAAATCCATGGAGCATAAGGAATGGGTAAAGTTATGAGTTACATGGTGTAACCCTAATAGCCACCATATAAAAGAATCCCATGGCTCAAGAAATCGGAGACTATGTGTGAGGAAAAAGGGCTAGCCGATTTTATGAAGTGTTCCAATTTCTCTCAAGTCATTCCATGTGCATTTGATGTTGTGTGAACCATTTGAGGTGTCACACTTGGGGCACTAGGCACTCAAGCTTCATGAAGAGATTCTACATCAAAGAGGTATGTAATTCTAACTTGAGATATTCATTTGAATCAGTGTTATTATGCTAGTTAGGATGAATACCTTGGAAAGTTCATATTTGCATGTATAATAGAGAAAACATAGATCCAAGGTATTTAGGGTTGCATGTACACTTAGGAGTGTTAGAATGCTCAAAACCCAACAGTGGTATCAGAGCCTAGGCTTGTTTTCAATTATACTTGATGCAAATTGCTGAAAAATGCTGAAAAAGTCGAATTTCGGGCATTCTGGGCACTGGACTCGCCGAGTCCACTGATGAACTCGCCGAGTCCATGAAGAAAATCATCCTACTCGTCGAGTAGGTTCATACACTCGACGAGTAGGAGCCCCTGTCAGCATATCTTCGAGTTTTTTGGCTAGAAATGGACTAGGAACATTACCATAAGCTGTTTTTGAACCTATAAACCTGTTTTTGATGTGGTAATGTTCATTCTAATCCAATTTCAAAGATAATTGTCAATAGATTCATGTTTTGTATTAGTTTAATGGTTAGTCTAATTACATGAAAAAGTTTGATTAAATTATCTTGTTCTTATGAGTTGCTTAGATTAATAGAAAAATTATTAGAAATTGTGTTTTCAATCCATTTTAATCTAAGAGATGATTCTAAAATGTGTTTGTGTAACTTGTCCTCAATTTACATGAAAGGTCACATTTAAGTTTCATAAAACTCATAAAAGTTGGCAAAGGTTACAAAATGAAGAGTCTTGTCTTCATTGAATGGTTTTATGACTCCATAACTTGTCCTCAAGTTATGGAGGTTCAAGAGTCACTTCATTAAGTAATAAAATGTGTAACCTTAATTAGTTCCATAAGTTACAAAAATAAAGAAAAGTTACATTCTTTCATTAGTTTAAAGTCTTCCATAACTTGTCCTCAAGTTATGGAACTTGAAGAGTTTTTTAATTAAAACTAATTTAAACACATAAGTTATGGAATTAATTAGTTTTGAATAGTTTCAAAACTTGCCCTCAAGTTTTGGAATTTGAAAAGTTTTCTCTTATGAATACTTTAATTCCAAGTTAATCCCTTAGAATTTTAAAATTTAAAATTCAACCCTTATACTTTATAATATTATAAGTTAATAATATTTATATATATGTATAAGAGTAAAGTCAGTCTTACTGTTAGTAGGCCTCATTCACGAAGCCGGTCTATAAGGGGGGTATAAGGTTACTGCCTATAAAATGGCAGTTTAATGGGTGTCCACTCTCACCCACCGCTTCCTTGACTGGTGGAGGGTCGTTAGCCGAACGGGTAGGACAAAGACTATAATTCTCCCTTCATTAAAATTATTAATGATAAATACTAAGTAACTAAACATTTATAAATTCGCAATCTTAGTTACTTAGGAAAATGTGAATTTGGTGCTAACCCATGAAATTACACTTTGCACTTTGTTTAAGTCGGTTAGTGGAGCGTGTGTGGTTAACCGGCACACTAACTCGTATTTAACAAGGTAGGCAAAGGGTAACTTAATGTTTATCATAGTATCGATGGAGCGTGTGTGGTTAACCGGCACATCGATTGAGGGGTAAACACTTAAGGGTACCAAGTATATTTGCATGGTTATTCACACCTTGTTTTGTGATCCTCGGCATCCCAGTCACAAAACCTAAAGGGCACACTCGAGATTGAAACATGCCATTGAACAGTTCAATGAATCTCAATAGAATCTAGGAGTTTCAAAACCAATTAAAACCTAATACTACATTTCGTTTATCTTGGTGGAAATTGGTGAATCGTCATTCACCTACCTTCAAATATTTTATAGCTTGGATTACGGCATCCCTCTTCCAAGTTATAAAAGTATTGTGTTGGGTCCTAGCCTTAATATTTCATATTGGGTGTTATATTAAGGGCTTTAAATCAACTATCTTGAATATCTCCCAAAAAAAATGATCTTCCCAAATCTCTTGAAACAAGTTTTCCTAAAATGAAGATGATGTCCCATGGAAATCGTACTTCTTTCACCTCCTCCAATTATTCTCCCTAACCCACAAGTTCCTGAAAAGTTTAAGGTCACTCAAGCCCTATTGGCAAGCAAAGGTCTATGTGTGATCACATCTTGGAGATGTAGTCACATATTGACAAGCCGGGAGAGTTGGGTGTCAAAGTCTAAAGGAAGCTTATGATCAATCACTTTCTAAGTCACATAGTGAGTTCCTTTGGGACTCCTATGAAACAGACTATGACAAGACCCTTAATGACCTTATCTATTTGCTAAGATCAACTTCCTAAAACTTTATGGACATTGACAATGATGACATTGGATATCCAGTAAAGCTCTATCTTCCCAATGGAAAGGGATCGGCCATAGTCAACTCGGTTGACCAAATGGTAAAGAGAAAGGCTAAGTTTGAGATAGTCCCATTATCAAGGGTCTATTGCCAAAGAAAGGGGCATTGGTTGCGAAGCTGCCAAATTTACCTAAGGATGTGAAAGTCAATAAGTTTGACTCTACTTCAGGTAAAGTCCACTATCTAACTCTGCTAAGTTTCTATTCTGAGATTCTTGATACATGATGTGACTGGGTCACATGGTGATGTTTTAAGAATCAAAGAAAAAGTGGAGAAACTTAAAGAAAGAATATGCTGAATCTGATCGCGTAGATGGATTTCTATCACATAGTTTGAAGATCGGATTCTTGAGCTACTTCTTAGGAGTTATGATATTTTGCTTAGGAATAGATAACAACAAGTTTTCATATGGATTGTAAGGATGAGTTGTTCCGCAAAGTTTTAAAATAAAAGGTAAATCTTTTGATTTTATTTATTTTAAAATATCCTTACAATGGCATTTGTGAAAAACTGTGTTGCTTATAAGATTCCATTAAGAGCAAGAGTGGAAATATGAATTTGATTCTTTCATTTGTGGTAGTGTCTAAATTTACCAAATAAGGAAAGATTCTCATCACCCAAGTTTCAATTGGACCGAAACTTGGAATCATGCAATTTGTAGAGCATGATGAATGAGAACCTTCAAGCATTGGAAAAATTAAGACTAACTACTTGTTCACATGGATGTGTGAGTCAAGTAACGGACTAAGGGATCGAGTACACATTCTTGTGCACTGATTAAGTCCACCACAAAAGATCGATAAGACTATTCGTCATGATTTACTAAAGTTTAGTAAATATGGTTATACTTACAGGCTTAAGTATAATTCTGAAGCATTGGAAAAAAATTTCAGTGTATGGCGGAACGAATGAGAATAATCAAATTAGGGAGAAGGATAAAAGTTTCTCAAATCTGAAAAGATGGGAGAGTACTTTAGTATCATGTTATATAATCATCTTAATGATTAAGAGACCTTATCACAATTCATCCTCTAAGTGCATTCTGGTAGCTAAGAATAGGAGTTATGAATTGTTGAAGTGGTTAAATCAAGAAGATGAGTCATATTTCATTCCAAAACAATTCTTAGAGTCATACTCCAAGATTGCAACTTGAGTGACATGTCTTAAAGAAGGTTTAAAAACACTTGTCAAATGTAAGAGTAAAAGGTTTCTACTCTTGTACATTTGAAATTGGTAAGTTGTGATGTTTTGGATAAAACAAAGACCAACTAAGGCCAATTGTGTGAAGTGTTTGTCTTGATTAGAATCCACACTATCTCTTGAATATTTGACAAGAGAGTCTTATATGTCAAGAGGACAGTTGGAGTCTTAAAAGGTCTTGAAAGTCTCAAGAACTAATCAAGAGTGAAACCTAAAGTTCTTCACTAGCACACGACTTGAGGTTTATAACCTATCGTGTTGACTATTTCTGTGTCCATTCCAATTAAAGTTGGCTTTGCATATGAGTTCTTAGAGTTCTCAATTGGTTTCACAACAACTTGGAAGCAATGGCAGACCCTTGAGCTGCCAGATGACAAGAAATTAAGATTGAGTTCAGTCCATATGAGTTTGAATTTGTCATTATCCTTGTCTTGTGACTATGGTTTTGACAATTCACATGGATAAGAACACATACACCATTAAATCTAAGTGTCATAAGGTTTCTCTCCGATTCATGAAAATGATGGTGAGGAAACACTTTCACTAAGTAGATTTTAGCTAGATAGCAATTGTGATATTTGCATTCTCAAAGTCGTTAGTGGAGCATGTATGGTTAACCGGCACACTAACATGGACTTGTGAGAAGTGGCAAAGGTCTAAACAATTGAGACTATGATTACGACATCCCTTTTCATAGTTCTTAAAATTGTTTAGACACACAAGTGTGCTATCTAAGGCAAGGTGTATGATTTTGATAAAGTTTTATCAAAGCAATCTAGTATCAGAAATCTGAACTTTGGTAAGAAAGTCAATAAAGTATTGTTTTTCTAGAAGTTCAGCTGATTTCTGAGTACATATCAAAGCTAGTGGGAGCATAAGTGTTATGCTAATAATCATCGTGTTAGTGGGAGCATGATAATTATGATAAAGGTTGCAAGTTAGCAATGTTAATTATAGAAAACAAAAGGTTTCAATTGGGAAAAAGTTGTTTTGCTATAATTAAGGGAGAGGAAATTATACTTCATCTCAAATCTAAAAGTTTAGATTGAGGTTTTAAATCGTATTTAGTCAAGGATATATATATATATATATATATATATATATATATATATATATATATATATATATATATGAATTTCATTTTGGAATGGCTCAACATAAGGAAATTCTATATATGGGTCCATTATTTGCGTTCTAAAATTCGATTATGATTACGGCATCCCTTTTCATAATCTGAATTATGAGAACTTGGCAAATTGAAATGGAAATATTATAGCAAAAGACTGGTTTAGTCTTTATGTGAGACATCATGAATCGTGTCCCATATGCTTCGGATATAGGATCGATTACATGTGCTATATTCATCCTTTCTAAAATTTTCCAAATGTATGGGGCATTAAGAAGGGAAAAGGTCTAGAACTGGATATGACTAAAAGGATTAAGCAATTGTCGAGGACAATCTAAGGTTTACCAAAGATTGGTTGCTCAAGGATAGTTGGAAGTATAGTGTTAATTCTGGAAGGACCATATTGACATAATCTGTAAGGAGGCAACTCTTGTTCAGAAGTGATAGTCAAAATGGAATATGGAAATGTTTCAAAGTTAGAAATTATTCAATCTGTGTAAGATTAGGAAACTTAATGCAAGAAGGATGTTTCCAAGGAGTTGATCTCCTTGGAATGCTCTGTAATGTTTGTTGTCAAGTCCTTGTGACTTTGTGCATAATCATTATGATAGGATCAATGCATATAAGTTTAGAATCTAACAGATTTCAGTAAATAGCATGAATTTGGAATTCTTGCATTTGCAGTAAGGATTTGGGACTGTGAAAAGAGAATCATTGAAGTTATGTTCAATTGATCTATTTCACAATGTAAAGATCATAGACAAACATAGTATACATACTTGGTGTATGGCATGACTAGTGTTTAGAAAACATAGTGTACATGCTTGGAGCATGGGACAACTATTGTTTTAATTCAAGTATAAAGTTGATAGTTTGAAACAGTATACAATGAATAATGTATAATCATATGGTGATAAATAAAAGGTGTTTTATTTATATTCATAAGTTCTGAGACCATATTGGATTCGATTATTATTGTGTTTCACTTTGCATGTTTTGACTTCCAGAATAACTAGGTCATTCTTCCTGAATGATTAAGTTATTCAAACCATCCACAGTCGGTCATATGTTGGAAGTAGATATGAATCAAGACTGTCATGGGTTGGGCTTGTAGAGGTCTAAGATGTGGGACAAGGTGGTGCTACAACACTCATGAGTGCTCATAAGTTCTGAGTATTGGATTCAACCCGCGCTCATTGGAATCACTTCATGGATTTTATCACGAGTGATCATGAGACGATAATATCTTATATTCTTCAAACCTAGAGATATGAGTTGTTACTATGAGTTGGTTATACATTGATTGCACGAAAACGCATTGGTAACTCGATGTTATAAAACGTGCCTTTGTGTATGATTCAACAAGTAGTAGAACAAGCCATATGAGTCGAAGTTTATCCATTCCTTTTACCTTCGGGATAAAAGCGATATCTGTGGGCCCCTCGATGATTTGGTGATGACAAATGTAAGTGCTCGGCCGGGCCTTGACTGATTTGATTTGTTCAATTAGTCAGTCGTCATAAATCGGAAATCGGGAAACAACAAATGGACAGAGAATGATTATAATCCATGTCTCAGTCCATATGATATCTAGAATGGAGGAATATATGATCCCTTATCTAATGGACAAGTCATTGACAAAGGTCAGAGATCATCGGCAAGGTCAGAGTTCGACAGAAGCTTTTGAGAGCTACGATTGCCAGTCGGTTCTTGAAGTCGTACGCAATAATAGCTTTAGACTTATCCAAGTGGGAGACTGTTGGATTAATGTCTAAGTCCATAACTATAATTGGTAAGACTTGACCCGACCCGGCATGGTCTATTTGGGTTGCATGGCATCATGCATTTGGATAGACTAAAATGAGAGAAATAACACTTAAGGTTTATAAATATATTATAAGTTCTAATATATTAATAAGGTTATTTAATTAGTATTGATTAAGAATTAATTTGGAATTAATTAAGTGATCAAAAGGAGACTAATTAAATATATGGGTTGATTGTGTAAATCATTCATTCTTTTATATGTGGGCTTGTGATCCAAGATTTGTTATGTTGGACTAAGTCCATGGGGTGACCCATGGATACTCCATAGAGGTTAAAATCCATGGAGCATAAGGAATGGGTAAAGTTATGAGTTACATGGTGTAACCCTAATAGCCACCATATAAAAGAATCCCATGGCTCAAGAAATCGGAGACTATGTGTGAGGAAAAAGGGCTAGCCGATTTTATGAAGTGTTCCAATTTCTCTCAAGTCATTCCATGTGCATTTGATGTTGTGTGAACCATTTGAGGTGTCACACTTGGGGCACTAGGCACTCAAGCTTCATGAAGACATTCTACGTCAAAGAGGTATGTAATTCTAACTTGAGATATTCATTTGAATCAGTGTTATTATGCTAGTTAGGATGAATACCTTGGAAAGTTCATATTTGCATGTATAATAGAGAAAACATAGATCCAAGGTATTTAGGGTTGCATGTACACTTAGGAGTGTTAGAATGCTCAAAACCCAACAGTGGTATCAGAGCCTAGGCTTGTTTTCAATTATACTTTATGCAAATTGCTGAAAAATGCTGAAAAAGTCGAATTTCGGGCATTCTGGGCACTGGACTCGCCGAGTCCACTGATGAACTCGCCGAGTCCATGAAGAAAATCATCCTACTCGTCGAGTAGGTTCATACACTCGACGAGTAGGAGCCCCTGTCAGCATATCTTCGAGTTTTTTGGCTAGAAATGGACTAGGAACATTACCATAAGCTGTTTTTGAACCTATAAACCTGTTTTTGATGTGGTAATGTTCATTCTAATCCAATTTCAAAGATAATTGTCAATAGATTCATGTTTTGTATTAGTTTAATGGTTAGTCTAATTACATGAAAAAGTTTGATTAAATTATCTTGTTCTTTAGTTGCTTAGATTAATAGAAAAATTATTAGAAATTGTGTTTTCAATCCATTTTAATCTAAGAGATGATTCTAAAATGTGTTTGTGTAACTTGTCCTCAAGTTACATGAAAGGTCACATTTAAGTTTCATAAAACTCATAAAAGTTGGCAAAGGTTACAAAATGAAGAGTCTTGTCTTCATTGAATGGTTTTATGACTCCATAACTTGTCCTCAAGTTATGGAGGTTCAAGAGTCACTTCATTAAGTAATAAAATGTGTAACCTTAATTAGTTCCATAAGTTACAAAAATAAAGAAAAGTTACATTCTTTCATTAGTTTAAAGTCTTCCATAACTTGTCCTCAAGTTATGGAACTTGAAGAGTTTTTTAATTAAAACTACTTTAAACACATAAGTTATGGAATTAATTAGTTTTGAATAGTTTCAAAACTTGCCCTCAAGTTTTGGAATTTGAAAAGTTTTCTCTTATGAATACTTTAATTCCAAGTTAAGCCCTTAGAATTTTAAAATTTAAAATTCAACCCTTATACTTTATAATATTATAAGTTAATAATATTTATATATATGTATAAGAGTAAAGTCAGTCTTACTGTTAGTAGGCCTCATTCACGAAGCCGGTCTATAAGGGGGGTATAAGGTTACTGCCTATAAAATAGCAGTTTAATGGGTGTCCACTCTCACCCACCGCTTCCTTGACTGGTGGAGGGTCGTTAGCCGAACAGATAGGACAAGGACTATAATTCTCCATTCATTAAAATTATTAATGATAAATACTAAGTAACTAAACATTTATAAATTCCCAATCTTAGTTACTTAGGAAAATGTGAATTTGGTGCTAACCCATGAAATTACACTTTGCACTTTGTTTAAGTCGGTTAGTGGAGCGTGTGTGGTTAACCGGCACACTAACTCGTATTTAACAAGGTAGGCAAATGGTAACTTAATGTTTATCATAGTATTGATGGAGCGTGTGTGGTTAACCGGCACATCGATTGAGGGGTAAACACTTAAGGGTACCAAGTATATTTGCATGGTTATTCACACCTTGTTTTGTGATCCTCGGCATCCCAGTCACAAAACCTGAAGGGCACACTCAAGATTGAAACATGCCATTGAACAGTTCAATGAATCTCAATAGAATCTAGGAGTTTCAAAACCAATTAAAACCTAATAATACATTTCGTTTATCTTGGTGGAAATTGGTGAATCGTCATTCACCTACCTTAAAATATTTTATAGCTTGGATTACGACATCCCTCTTCCAAGTTATAAAAGTATTGTGTTGGGTCCTAGCCTTAATATTTCATATTGGGTGTTATATTAGGGGCTTTAAATCAACTATCTTGAATATCTCCCAAAAAAAATGATCTTCCCAAATCTCTTGAAACAAGTTTTCCTAAAATGAAGATGATGTCCCATGGAAATCATACTTCTTTCACCTCCTCCAATTATTCTTCCTAACCCACAAGTTCCTGAAAAGTTTAAGGTCACTCAACCCCTATTGGCAAGCAAAGGTCTATGTGTGATCACATCTTGGAGATGTAGTCACATATTGATAAGCCGGGAGAGTTGGGTGTCAAAGTCTAGAGGAAGTTGATGATCAATCACTTTCTAAGTCACATAGTGAGTTCCTTTGGGACTCCTATGAAACAGACTATGACAAGACCCTTAATGACCTTATCTATTTGCTAAGATCAACTTCCTAAAACTTTATGGACATTGACAATGATGACATTGGATATCCAGTAAAGCTCTCTCTTCCCAATGGAAAGGGATCGGCCATAGTCAACTCGGTTGACCAAATGGTAAAGAGAAAGGCTAAGTCTGAGATAGTCCCATTATCAAGGGTCCATTGCCAAAGAAAGGGGCATTGGTTGCGAAGCTGCCAAATTTACCTAAGGATGTTAAAGTCAATAAGTTTGACTCTACTTCAGGTAAAGTCCACTATCTAACTCTGCTAAGTTTCTATTCTGAGATTCTTGATACATGATGTGACTGGGTCACATGGTGATGTTTTAAGAATCAAAGAAAAAGTGAAGAAACTTAAAGAAAGAATATGCTGAATCTGATCGCGTAGATGGATTTCTATCACATAGTTTGAAGATCGGATTCTTGAGCTACTTCTTAGGAGTTATGATATTTTGCTTAGGAATAGATAACAACAAGTTTTCATATGGATTGTAAGGATGAGTTTTTCCGCAAAGTTTTAAAATAAAAGGTAAATCTTTTGATTTTATTTATTTTAAAATATCCTTACAATGGCATTTGTGAAAAACTGTGTTGCTTATAAGATTCCATTAAGAGCAAGAGTGGAAATATGAATTTGATTCTTTCATTTGTGGTAGTGTCTAAATTTACCAAATAAGGAAAGATTCTCATCACCCAAGTTTCAATTGGACCGAAACTTGGAATCATGCAATTTGTAGAGCATGATGAATGAGAACCTTCAAGCATTGGAAAAATTAAGACTAACTACTTGTTCACATGGATGTGTGAGTCAAGTAACGGACTAAGGGATCGAGTACACATTCTTGTGCACTGATTAAGTCCACCACAAAAGATCGATAAGACTATTCGTCATGATTTACTAAAGTTTAGTAAATATGGTTATACTTACAGGCTTAAGTATAATTCTGAAGCATTGGAAAAAAATTTCAGTGTATGGCGGAACGAATGAGAATAATCAAATTAGGCAGAAGGATAAAAGTTTCTTAAATCTGAAAAGATGGGAGAGTACTTTAGTATCATGTTATATAATCATCTTAATGATTAAGAGACCTTATCACAATTCATCCTCTAAGTGCATTCTGGTAGCTAAGAAGAGGAGTTATGAATTGTTGAAGTGGTTAAATCAAGAAGATGAGTCATATTTCATTCCAAAACAATTCTTAGAGTCATACTCCAAGATTGCAACTTGAGTGACATGTCTTAAAGAAGGTTTAAAAACACTTGTAAAATGTAAGAGTAAAAGGTTTCTACTCTTGTACATTTGAAATTGGTAAGTTGTGATGTTTTGGATAAAACAAAGACCAACTAAGGCCAATTGTGTGAAGTGTTTGTCTTGATTAGAATCCACACTATCTCTTGAATATTTGACAAGAGAGTCTTATATGTCAAGAGGACAGTGGGAGTCTTAAAAGGTCTTGAAAGTCTCAAGAACTAATCAAGAGTAAAACCTAAAGTTCTTCACTAGCACACGACTTGAGGTTTATAACCTATCGTGTTGACTATTTCTGTGTCCATTCCAATTAAAGTTGGCTTTGCATATGAGTTCTTAGAGTTCTCAATTGGTTGCACAACAACTTGGAAGCAATGGCAGACCCTTGAGCTGCCAGATGACAAGAAATTAAGATTGAGTTCAGTCCATATGAGTTTGAATTTGTCATTATCCTTGTCTTGTGACTATGGTTTTGACAATTCACATGGATAAGAACACATACACCATTAAATCTAAGTGTCATAAGGTTTCTCTCCGATTCATGAAAATGATGGTGAGGAAACACTTTCACTAAGTAGATTTTAGCTAGATAGCAATTGTGATATTTGCATTCTCAAAGTCGTTAGTGGAGCATGTATGGTTAACCGGCACACTAACATGGACTTGTGAGAAGTGGCAAAGGTCTAAACAATTGAGACTATGATTACGACATCCCTTTTCATAGTTCTTAAAATTGTTTAGACACACAAGTGTGCTATCTAAGGCAAGGTGTATGATTTTGATAAAGTTTTATCAAAGCAATCTAGTATCAGAAATCTGAACTTTGGTAAGAAAGTCAATAAAGTATTGTTTTTCTAGAAGTTCAGCTGATTTCTGAGTACATGTCAAAGCTAGTGGGAGCATAAGTGTTATGCTAATAATCATCGTGTTAGTGGGAGCATGATAATTATGATAAAGGTTGCAAGTTAGCAATGTTAATTATAGAAAACAAAAGGTTTCAATTGGGAAAAAGTTGTTTTGCTATAATTAAGGGAGAGGAAATTATACTTCATCTCAAATCTAAAAGTTTAGATTGAGGTTTTAAATCGTATTTAGTCAAGGATATATATATATATATATGAATTTCATTTTGGAATGGCTCAACATAAGGAAATTCTATATATGGGTCCATTATTTGCGTTCTAAAATTCGATTATGATTACGGCATCCCTTTTCATAATCTGAATTATGAGAACTTGGCAAATTGAAATGGAAATATTATAGCAAAAGACTGGTTTAGTCTTTATGTGAGACATCATGAATCGTGTCCCATATGCTTCGGAGCATTCCAGTTACGGGCTAAGGGAGACTCGTACTAGGGCTCGGGAGCATTCCAGTTACGGGCTAAGGGGAGACTCGTACTGTGGGCTCGATGGCAAGCCAGATGTGAGTTGCGGGCCCGTAAAGAAATCTAGACTTACACTGTGGGACCAGGGGGTAATCCAGTATGTAAAGCTGTGGACCCAATACATGCTGTTGTTTATATATGTGTTATGTGTAGTGTATCGGTATTTTGGGGGAACTCACTAAGCTCTCGGGCTTATAGTTTCAATTTATTGTTTCAGGTACATCAGGGGATCGCGGCAATGCGAAGGCGTGATCGTACAACTCCTCATGTTTTGTTTATGTTTCTGGGAAAACTCTGATATTATACATTTTGAAAACAAAGTTTTAATGATTTTTAATGATTTGAAATGTTTTTGAAAGATTAAATTGGCTTGAATTTTTGGGTGTTACAAGTTGGTATCAGAGCCTTGGTTTGAGTGAATTGGAGGAACACTCGTGTAACTCCAGTCTCAAATCAAGGAAAGGATTTTCAAAATGATTTTTCAAAAAGGTTTTCAAAATAAGTAAAGGAGGATGCAGGGTGTACGATCAGCCGAAGCCAGTAAGTAGACCCCCAAATTACCATGCAAGTTATTTGATTATGAGATATGTTAGAACAACATATTAGTACTAGGCTAGGGATCCTCAGGAATTGCATGATAGAATTGTCTGATTACATGATGCCTGCTGGCCTACGGTTTCCTTTATATGAGATTGGCATCATTACTGTAGTTGTTTAGTGTATGCATCACGGTTATACATAATTAAGATCTTATAGCCTGAGAATGTTTGATTTGGCCTTATGTTCTGTTCTTTTTTTATTGGGAGCTTAGGGTAGGATTGGATATTCGAAAGTCTATAGGGTCCAACGTTATGTATGGCTAGCATACACTAGTACTGCAGGGTTGGTGGAAGTTTCATGGATGGGTGGGTTGTGTGAGGCCAGGAGGCTAGTTATGATATATTTAGCATTCCTCTAGGAGTGAGGATTGAGCGTTCGCCATGTTGTGTATTCAGTTAGGGCATTGTGGTGATGCTTGATACAAATATGGGTAGGTGTGGAAGGTAGTATGGGCCCGTACTACTGAAAGCACAGGACCCATACGCGTGTCAAGTAAGTCACAATCCCTAGGGTTAGTAGGGATTATCTGATATCTTGTGGTATGTTTCAGAATGGTGATGACGAAGTGCTTTGTGGCTGGATCCGGTTCAGAATCAGGATCAGGGGACAGAGGCCAGGAGGGGCCGACAGCACCTGAGCTGGTGGTACAGATGGGTACAGAGGAGTTGGATGTCAGGATTCGAGAGATCATGCATGATGAGGTTGCTGCTGCGTTCCGGGCACAGTTGTCGGAGATGTTCGGGTCGATTAAGACTGCCATGGTGAAGTACTTTGATGAGTGCTATGCAGCCCTTGCAGAGACAGCTGCCGCAGCAGCTGCATCAGCTGTACCAGCGGCAGGGGGATGAATTGGTAGGGGCTTTCAGTACAGGGACTTCGATAACACGAAGCCCCCTACTTTTTATGGGACGCAGGATCCCATCAAGGCTATGAGGTGGATTTCAGATGTGGAGGGGTGTTTCTTCACCTGCTTGTGTCCTACTGACCAGAAGGTCAGGTGTGCTCTGAACCTGCTTAGGTCCGGGGTCAAGGACTGGTGGAGACTTGCGACTGGGTCGTACACTGATGATCAGAGAACTATTGTTACTTGGGAGCAGCTTAGGGACATGTTCCGCGCACGTTACATTCTGTGGGTTGAGCGGGAACGTTTGGCACAGGAGTTTCTGAGTTTGAGATAGGATGGGGAGTCGGTGACGGAGATCACCCGTATGTTCACTGAGAGAGCGATGTTTTTCCCGGAGTTTGCTTCGGAGCAGGCTCAGATGACCCGTTATCTGAGCATGCTCAAGACGGATATCCGTCAGTTTGTGACTACCCAGCGATGTGATACTCTTCTAGAGTTGCAGGAGGCCGCCCGACGGCGTGAGTTGGAGATTGAGCTACAGTTGAGAGAGCAGCGGCAGGCCCCGGCACAGTCTCAGTCGGCGCCGAAGCGGTCTAAGACCGATGATACTAGGATCAGGGGTCATCAGAGCCGCACTTGTGGGAAGTGTGGCAAGGGTCATTCTGGTGTGTGTCGAGCTGGTAGTGGGTGCCACAGGTGTGGCAAGGAGGGACATTACGCGAAGGATTGTCGCCAGGCAGTCCTAATTCAGGGCATGAGGTTATGTTATCACTGCGATCAGGTTGGCCACGTTAAGGCCAACTATTCGTTGCTAGCCGCCAAGCCGACGCATGCTCCAGCGCCGACTACCTTGAGGATCACGGATGGGAGACCAGTCAGGGCAGAGCCTCCGAAGGCTCAGGGTCGTGCCTTCCAGCTTACAGCTGAGGAGGCCAGGGCAGCACCGGATGTGGTTGCTGGTATGTTTCTATCCTTACTCCCATTTGTTATATCTGTTGTATGCTTATCTGTTGTACTTGTGATTAGGTACGTTCCTAGTGAACTCCTTACCTGCATTGGTTTTATTTGACTCGGGGGCGAGTCGGTCTTTTGTAGCTCAGACATTTAGTAGGGAGTTCAGAGTGCCAGTAGGGGAGCTAGAGTGTCCGTTGCGAGTTTCTATCGCCAACGAACACAGGTATCTGCTTCTTCGATCTACCGAGGGTGCGAGATGGAGATCTTCGAGGTACATTTTCTGATAGACTTGATTCCGATCCCCATGGGGGATGTGTGCGTAATTGTGGGGATGGATTGGCTTAGTCGTTTTGGTGCCATGATTGATTGTGAGGGTCAGCGGGTAGTGGTTCGTGATGGGTTTTGAGCATTCTAACACTTCCTAAGTGTACATGCAACCCTAATAACCTTGGATCTATGTTTGTCTAATAATCATGCAAAGTTGAATTCCAAGGTTATATTCCTATCTAGCATACATGGGGAACATTTTTAACTTGAATGAAAGATAGAATAACTTACCTTGTTGTTGATTATGATCCTTGAAACCTTGTGAGCCTAGCACCCCAAGTGTGATGTCTCAAATGCTTCACACAACACCAAATGCAAAGGAGTAAACTTTGAGAGAATCTTACACTTGCAAAATCGGCTCTAGCCCTCTTGTTTCTTAGTGTAGCCAATTTTGGTGGAGAATGGGTTTCTTATATAGTGTTGACACATCTAGGGTTACACCATGTAAACCCTAATGTGTCATGACTCTTCATTTCCATGACCCATGGGTTTGTAACTCCCATGGAGCATCCTATGGGTGGAACCCAACTTGATAATCCATGGAGCCTCTTAGCCCACTATATAAGATATGGAAGATTTACATAATCTACCCATATATTTAATTAGTTATCTTTTGATCACTTAATTAATTCTAAATTAATTCTTGATCAAACTAATTAAATAATATTATTAATATATTAGAACTTATAATATATTAATAAACCATAAGTGTTATTTCTCTCATTTTAGTTTATCCAATTGCATGGTGCCATGCAACCCAAATGGACCATGCCGGGTCGGGTCAAGTACATACCAGAAATAGTTATGGACTTAGACACCTTATCCAACAGTCTCCCACTTGGACAAGTCTAATAACTATAACTACAGTACTTCAGGAACCGATCGGCAATCGTAGCTCTTTCAAGGTCTCTAGGAACTGAGAAGATGATGATACGCCATTTAAGATAAGTGATCATATAATCCTCTGTTCTAGATATCAGCCGGACAAATACATGGAACAATGTCTTACTTATTGTCCAGCAGTTTGTTTCCCGATTTCCGATTTGTTTGACAAAGAACTTAATTGAACACATCAACTTAGTTCTGACCGGGCCCGGTACATAGGTCAAAACAAAATCATCGAGGGGCCCAGATATCAGCTTCTAATCCAAGAAGGAACAGATAAACTTCGACTCATATGTTTGTTCTACCACTCATTGAATTATACACAAAAGTACGTTTTATAACATCGAGTTACCAATGCGTTAACGTACAATCAATGCATAACCAACTCATAAGTAACAAATCATATCTCTAGGTTTGAAGACTTATATGATATTACCGTCTCACGATCACTCGAGATAAATTCCATGAAGTGATTCCAGTGAGCGTGGGTTGAGTCCAATGCTCAGAACTTATGAGCACTCATGAGTGTTGTAGCCATGTCCAACAACTTAGACCTCTGCAACCAATCATGACAGTCTTGATTCATACCTACTTCCGACATATGACCGACTGTGGAGGTTCGAATAATATGATATACCAAACATAATTATTCTGGAAGTCAAAACATGCAAAAGAAATATAGTAAACGATCGACAAGAGATAGCAACACTTTACTCATAAATAAAACACCTTTTATTCATCATCTAATGTCAATTACACTTTACAAATTTCAAGGTTATCTAACTACTAAATCTAATATCATCCTTCAGCCCTATGCTCCGAGCATGCTGGAGATGCTTAACCCGAGTCAGTCCCTTCGTAAGGGGATCTACTGGATTCTCATCCGATGATACCCTCTTTGCCACGAGGAGTCCTTCTTCTATTCGATGTCTGATGAAATGGTATTTTCTGTCGATGTGTTTGGATCTCCCGTGATCCCTTGGTTCCTTGGCTAAGGCAACTGCACTTTCACTATCACAGAAAATTTCCATTGGCTCTTTAATAGCTTGTACAACTCCAAGGTCTCCAATGAAGTTCTTCAGCCATATCGCCTCCTTTGCTGCCTCGCTAGCTGCTATATACTCTGATTCACAAGTTGAATCAGCCACTGTCTCTTGCTTGGAACTCTTCCAAGAAATTGCTCCTCCATTTAAGGTAAAGACCCAGCCTGACTGAGAGCGGAAATTATCCCTATCAGTCTGAAAGCTAGCATCACTATACCCTACAACTCTCAAGTCTTCACTCCCACCGAGGGTAAGGACCCAGTCCTTAGTCCTCCATAGGTACTTGAGGATATTCTTTACCGCAGTCCAGTGTGCCTTGCCAGGGTTCCCTGATACCTGCTAACCATGCTCAAAGAAAAGGCTACATCAGGTCGAGTACACGTCATAGCATACATGATCGATCCTACAGCCGAAGCATAAGGTATTCGACTCATTTCTGCTATCTCAGCCTCAGTACTAGGGCTTTGTGTCTTACTCAATCTGGCGTTACTCTGGATGGGTAACTCTCCTTTCTTGGAGTCCTGCATGCCGAATCTCTTCAGCACCTTATCCAAGTAGGTACTCTGACTAAGTCCAATTAGTCTTTTACTCCGGTCTCTCAAGATCTTTATCCCTAGAATATAGGCAGCTTCTCCTAGGTCCTTCATAGAGAAACACTTCCCAAGCCAGGACTTACCTTCCTGCAGAGTTGGGATGTCATTTCCTATGAGTAGTATGTCATCCACATACAATACCAAAAAGCTAACTATACTCCCACTAGCCTTGACATATACACAAGATTCATCTTCACTCCTAGAAAAGCCAAATTCTTTGACTTTCACATCAAAGCAAAGATTCCATCTGCGAGGTGCTTGCTTTAACCCATAAATGGATTTCTCAAGCTTACACACTTTATTAGGGTACTCTGTATTGACAAAACCCTCTGGCTGACTCATGTAAACATCCTCAGCCAACTTTCCATTAAGGAAAGCGGTTTTGACATCCATTTGCCATATTTCATAGTCATGAAATGCAACTATGGCTAACAGAACCCTAATAGACTTAATCTTGGCCACTGGAGAAAGGGTCTCATCATAATCAACTCCCGGAGTTTGTGAGAAACCCTTTGCAACCAGTCGTGCCTTAGAAGTGTGTACATTACCATCCATGTCGGTCTTCTTCTTGAAGATCCATTTGCACCCTATAGTCTTACGACCTGGTACATTCTCAACCAAGTTCCAAACTTGATTGTCATACATGGACTGTATCTCGCTGTCCATTGCCTCTTTCCACTTGGCTGACTCAGGGCCTGCCATGGCTTCCGCGTAACTGTTAAGTTCATCCAAACCTATCAGTGTCTCATCACTGATAAGTGTATCACCTTCCGCAGTAATATGGAATCCATAGTAATGCTCAGGTGCATTCCTAACCCTTGTGGAACGCCTCAGAAGTACAGACTTGTCAATTGGCTCAACAGGAGTTTCCTCCTCAAGTTGAGTGCTAGGGTTTGAAGTTCCTTCACCACTTGACTCTTGAATTTATTCAAGGTCAACTTGCCTCCCACTATCTCCTTGGCTTATGAACTCTCTCTCTCGAAAGAAAGCCCTCCTAGCTACAAAGACCACATTCTCACTAGGTCTGTAGAAGAGGTAACCAAAGGATATCTGTGGGTAGCCAATGAAAATACACCTCTCACTTCGAGGTTCGAGCTTATCATGAGTCTCGCGTCTCACGAAAGCCTCGCAACCCCAAATCTTAATGTAGTCTAGTTTGGGTACTTTACCAGTCCACATCTTATGAGGAGTTTTGGCAACTTTCTTTGCGGGAACTAGATTAAGGATATGGGCGGCAGTCTCTAAGGTATACCCCCAAAATGAGATTGGTAGCGAAGCTCGAATCATCATGGAACGAACCATATCCAACAAGGTTTGATTACGCCTCTCAGCTACACCATTCAACTGCGGTGTCCTGGGAGGTGTCAATTGTGAGACAATCCCACATTCCCTAAGATAGTCGAGGAACTCTGAACTAAGATACTCACCACCTCGATCGGATCGAAGCATCTTAATGTTCATTCCCAATTGATTCTCGACTTCCTGTTTAAACTCTTTAAACCTCTCAAAAGTCTCTGACTTATGCTTGATTAAGTAGACATATCCATATCTACTGTAATCATCAGTAAAAGTCAAATAATAACGATTAGCATCCCTTGTGGCGTGTTTGAAGGGCCCACACACATCCGTTTGTATAAGATCCAACAAACCTTCACCCCTCTCACAAGAACCTGTGAAGGGTGACTTTGTCATTTTTCCAAGTAAGCATGATTCGCAACTATCATCTGACTTTAGGTCAAATGACTCCAATACTCCATCCTTTTGGAGTTGGCCTATGCGTTTCTTGCTTATATGTCCAAGACGACAATGCCATAATGATGCTTTATCCAAGTTATTATCATTAACATAATCAATACACAATACATTATTTCCTAAGTTATCAACCACAGATACAGTTTCATACACACCATCACAAGGTAATGCTTTAAAATAAAGAACATTATTAAAGAAAGCATTAATCGAACAAACTTCATTATCAAATGAAAAGGTGAAACCTTGTTTATACAATGCATGAAAGGAAATAATATTTCTTGCCATTTCTGGCGAATAACAACATTTATTCAAATCTAAACTAAACCCACTACTTAGCGATAAAGTATAAACTCCAATCTTGGTGACAGGTAAAGCTTTCCTATTCCCCATGATTAAGTTTATTCTTCCATGCTCCATATTCTCACTTCTTCTTAGTCCCTGCAAATCAGAACAGATATGAATACCACAACCGGTATCAAGGACCCAAGAGTTAGAATGGGGTGAGTTATTAGATAAGATAGTGTAAATACCTGCATGGTTGGGTTTAACTTTCCCATCCTTCACATCTTGCTGGTACTTTGGGCAGTTCCGCTTCCAATGTGACTTTTCATGGCAATAGAAGCATTCAGCCTCTTTAGGGTCAGAAGAAGGAGTGACGAAACCTTTCTTGGTTCCACTTGAAGAAGAGCCATCAAGGGTCCTAGCCTTGGTACCCTTCGAAGAGCTCTTCCTCTTCTTCCCTCGACCTTTCCCAATTGCCAAAACCGGGGCGGAGTTTGGAGTAGGAGTGTTAACAACCGACTTACCCTTAAGACCTGTTTCTGCGGTCTTGAGGAGTCCCTGAAGTTTGCTGAGTGTGACCTCTTCCTTATTCATGTGATATGTCATGCGGAATTGATCATAGCACGATGGTAAGGAGTGCAAAATGATATCTATTGCAAGCTCCTCAGGGAAGTTCACATTAAGCTTCAGCAACCGATCCACATACCTTTGCATTTTCTGCATGTGGCTCGTGACGGATTCCCCGTCCTTCATCATGGTTGTTATGATAGAGCATATGATTTCATACCTCTCTTGTCGTGCACTTTGATGGTATCTTTCCATCAGATCTTGGTGCATTTCAAAAGGGTAGAAGTCCTCATAGGACTTTTGGAGTTCCGCTGTCATGGTGGCCAACATGATGCATGCCACTTTTGTAGCATCCCTTTCATGTGCCCGGTCAGCGATCTCCTGGGGAGTTGCAGTGGTCTCATCAATCTCCTTAAGCTCCTTGTCAAGGACATATTCTTTGTCCTCGTAGCGGGTAATCATCCTGATGTTTCTGATCCATTCATTGAAGTTGGATCCATCAAAAGTGACTTTCCCACACAAGTTCATAAGGGTAAAGGAGCCATTAGGATTAGAGCCAGAAGCAGCATTGTTTGAAGACATCTGAAAGAAGAGAACAAGATTAGTTTGGATATTAAGAGAGTCCTTAATAAAACACCCAAATGTAATATTAAGGCTAGGATCCAATCACAATATATTATAACTTAGAAGAGGTATGTCGTAATCCAAGCTATAACATATTTGAAAGGTAGGTGAATGACGATTCACCAATTTCCACCATGAAAAACGAAATATAAGTATTAGGTTTTTAATTGGTTCTTAGAAATTCCTAGATTCTTTTGAGATTCAATGAACTTTTCAAAGGCATGTTTCAATCTCGAGTGTGCCCTCCAAGTTTTGTGACTGGGATACCGAGGATCACAAAACGAGGTGTGAAGAAACCATGCAAATCACTTGGTACCCTCAAGGTTTATCACTCAATCGATGTGCCGGTAAACCACACACGCTCCACCGATGCTATGGTAAACCTTAAGTCACCCTTTACCTACCTTGTTAAGTCCAAGTTAGTGTGCCGGTTAACCACACACGCTCCACCAACGACTTAAACAAAGTGTAAAGTGTAATTTCATGGATTAGCACCTTATTCACATTTTCCTAAAGTAACTAAGATTGAAAATTTAATAAAAGCATTTAGTTACTTTATAATATTCATCATACTTTTAATGAGAATTTATAAGTCCTTGTCTTACCCGTTCGGCTAACGACCCTCCACCGATCAAGGAAGCGGTGGGTGAGAGTGGACACCCATTAAGTTGCCATTTTATAGGCAACAACCTTATACCCCCCTTATAGACCGGCTTCGTGAATGAGGCGTACTAGCGGTAAGACGACTTGACGTTATACATATATATATATTAGTAACTTATAATATTATAAAGTATAAGGGTTGAATTTTAACTTTTAAAATTCTAAGGGTTGGAACTAAAGTTTTAATCAAGACTTTACATGTTCCAAAACTTGAGGGCAAGTTTTGTAAACTTCCAAAACTTTTCATTTCTTATAACTTATGAATTAATTGAGTAATAAAAATGAAGACTCTTCATTTTTATAACTCTTGTGTTCTTTTAATGGCTTTAATAAAAGTGAGACTTTTGGTTTTCCATAACTTGAGGACAAGTTATGGACTCCATTAAAACACATTATGATCATGAATTAAACTACCATGAAGGTTACAAACAATTCCTATGATCATCTAATCTTCATAAGTTCAAGAACATGAATATAAACACTTTCAAGAATCAAAGCCATTGTAAATGGATTAGCATAAACATTACACCATCTAAAACAAGCTTTAAAACATCAAAACAGTTTAGGGTAATGTTTCTAGTCCATTTCCAGCAACAAATGTGCAAACTTTCATACGAGCAGAAAACAGAAAACGATTTTTTTTTCAAGCTGTTTGCACACAAAAAAAAAACAACAAACAAACTTAGGCTCTGATACCACTGATGGGTTTTGAGCATTCTAACACTTCCTAAGTGTACATGCAACCCTAATAACCTTGGATCTATGTTTGTCTAATAATCATGCAAAGTTGAATTCCAGGGTTATATTCCTATCTAGCATACATGGGGAACATTTTTAACTTGAATGAAAGATAGAATAACTTACCTTGTTGTTGATTATGATCCTTGAAACCTTGTGAGCCTAGCACCCCAAGTGTGATGTCTCAAATGCTTCACATAACACCAAATGCAAAGGAGTAAACTTTGAGAGAATCTTACACTTGCAAAATCGGCTCTAGCCCACTTGTTCCTTAGTGTAGCCAATTTTGGTGGAGAATGGGTTTCTTATATAGTGTTGACACATCTAGGGTTACACCATGTAAACCCTAATGTGTCATGACTCTTCATTTCCATGACCCATGGGTTTGTAACTCCCATGGAGCATCCTATGGGTGGAACCCAACTTGATAATCCATGGAGCCTCTTAGCCCACTATATAAGATATGGAAGATTTACATAATCTACCCATATATTTAATTAGTTATCTTTTGATCACTTAATTAATTCTAAATTAATTCTTGATCAAACTAATTAAATAATATTATTAATATATTAGAACTTATAGTATATTAATAAACCATAAGTGTTATTTCTCTCATTTTAGTTTATCCAATTGCATGGTGCCATGCAACCCAAATGGACCATGCCGGGTCGGGTCAAGTACATACCAGAAATAGTTATGGACTTAGACACCTTATCCAACAGTTCGAACCCCAGGTGGGGGAGAGTTGATCGTATATGGCGAGGGCACCAGAGTGGGATTAGGGTTTTGTTCAGCCACCAGGGTTGGGCAGTATATTCAGCACGGGGGTGCGAGTTATCTAGCGTATGTATTGGATACGCGAGCCAGAGATCAGATTTCGGTTGTAATTATAAGATAATTGCATTTGGGCTATGGATCACCTTGGAACATAGGTTGGACGAATTCTATGGGTAGCCCATAAGGAATTCGTCCAAGGAGTGTTCTAAAGGGAGTCCATGGGCTGCTTAGGGCCTAAGCAGTCAGATTAGGGTTTCCTTGTTAGATAACCCTAATAGTCTCACTATTTAAGGACCCCTAGGGCACCAAAAACGTGGCTAAGAGTTTCCTTAGGGTTTCTAGACGATTTTGAGAGCCTCTCCTCTTCTCCTTCTTCATCCTCTTGCTCTTGGTGTTTGTGAGCCATTAGAGGAGTGACACTTGTGACTCTAAGCTTTTAGAAGCCAATTACAATAAGGAATTGAGATTGTTATTGCTACATAACAATCAAGGTAAGATCTAAAACCAAATTCATATGTTATTTGATTATCACATGCTAGATCTAGGGTTTATGGCTTTGGATGATTATTGCATGTTCATTAGACAAACTAGATCAAAAGCTTTAGGGTTTGCATGTACACCATAGGAATGTTGTAGTGCTCATAACCCAACAGTGGTATCAGAGCCTAGGGCTGTTTGTTGATGAATTGATGCATATTTGATCGTTTATTGCTTGAAAATCGAATTTTTTTGGGTTCTGACTGGCAGACTCGCCGAGTCATATGGTGAACTCGCCGAGTCGACTGCACTCGACGAGTCCAAGCCAGACTCGACGAGTCAAATGGTCTGGCAACGTATTTTCGCTATTTTCTTGCTGTTTTGGCTTGGGATACTTACCATAAACGTTTTTAATTAGTAAAATCCGATTTTTATTGATTTTGGGTGAATATCCTTGCCAAAATAGTAGATAATTGCCATTTAATCAAATAATTGTTGCCTTATAAGATAATGTTTAATTATTTAAGTTATTTGGTGAATTATATTGCAAGTAATTGGACTAGGTCAAAATTAGATAACCACAAATTAATTGTTACACCCTTATGGTTTTATTTAGTTAATTAAAGGTATAATTAAAAGAGAGTTAATAAATCCATAATGATATGGTTTATATTTAATTTAAATTAAAAGTGTAATTTATAAAATTAGACCACCTAGTATTTTAAAAGTGGAAAATACACCCTATACTATATATAACATTAAAAGTCTAATATTATATATGTATAACTTAAACTGCTAGTCTTACCGTTAGTAGGCCTCATTCACGAAGCCAATCTATAAGGGGGGTATAAGGTTATGGCCTATAAAATGGTCGTTTAATGGGTGTCCACTCTCACCCACCGCTTCCTTGATTGGTGGAGGGTCGTTAGCCGAACGGGTAGGATAGGGCAAACTCTCTCCTCATTAAAAGCATAATGAATGTTAAAGTAACTAAATGTTTTATTAAATTCCCAAATCTTAGTTACTTTAGGAAAAGTGAAATCGATGCAATTCCATGGAATTACACTTTGTACCCTTGTCGAGACAATTAGTGGAGCGTGTGTGGTTAACCGGCACACTAAGTTGCGTTTGGCATTGGTAGCGAAGGGTGACTCGATGTTTGTCATAGATCGATGGAGTGTGTGTGGTTAACCGGCACGTCAATTAGGTGACTGTAACATTGAGGGCACCGCGTACATTCGCATGGTTATTCACACCTTATTTGTCACAACTAGGAATTTTGATGCTTGTAACTACAACAATTATATCAATTATGAACCAACAATGTGAAAACATGTATGATTCTTATTCAATAACAACAAAACTTCAATCCAACACTGTATTCAAGCACTGCAAATAGTTAACCAAGAATTGGAAACCCTAGAGATCCCGGTTTAAGTCCATTTTGGACTAGGATTTCCTTATTGGGCCTAATGGACCAATAAGCTTCCAATTTAACTATCATGAACATAGAACCCTCAAATGGACCCTAATTGGGCCCATATACATGAAACATAATATTTTGGGCCTTATAAGCCTAAAATGAACTAGGTTGTCTTTAATGGGCCTTATTGGACCACAACAAATTTATGTAGCCCTAATAGATCATAAAAATCATTCCTTGATTTATTTTGGGTCGAAAATCACCTAATGGAATTATGATATGGGCTTAAGCATTAAAGGGCCCAAATCTTCTTTTTCCTTCTCTTCTTCTCGTCCCCGCTACACCAAAAGAGAAAGAGTTGACTTTCCATTGCCACCTCACCATTATTTCTTGGGTCTCCATGCATGCAACTCATGTTTCCAAGCAAACATCTCATCAACACTCTCTCTTCTCCTCTCTCTTTTTCTCTCGGCCGAAAACAACACAAACACACACACACATTTCACTCAAACACTCTCAAAGAACTCTCTTCATCCTTCATCAAAATTTCGAGATTTAGGAAGCTTTTCAAGGAGATTATTCCACAAATTCATCATCTAAGGTAAGTTCATGCTTGGATCTATGATCTAGATTCTTTGTTTTATCAAAAATCTCTTCCTAATCTATTCAAACTCATGATCACCCTCTTAGAAACATCTAAGTTCGAGATTCTCCAAGAAGACTTGCTAGGATCAAATCTTCTTCATTTCTCTCTTCAAAAACCGAACCCACAACTCAAGGTGAGCTTCATACCCCTCTCTTTTCGGTTTTTATATGTTTTATGGGGGAGAATACAAGAAAAATGTGTAGATCTATGTGTATGTGTATGATGTGTGTGATTTTATGCATGTATGTGTGATTTTATGTGTTTTTGTGATAAACATGTAGCCAAAAAAGGAGTGATATCTCGAGATCTATGACATGAGAAAGAAAACAAACATGATCTAAGTTATGTTACACTAAACAAGTCAAGAATGATAGCTTATAAGATTGTGATGAACATATTCCAACATAAAAATCCATTTTTGGGCTTAAATTGTCAAATATACAAAAATTGGGTTAAAGGTTGCCAAATCACGGTTTCTTAAGGGTTACAATAATTGTTTTTATGAATATTATGATTTTTAAAGGACTTAAAATGAAATTTCTAGCTTAATGGGCTAATTTTGGGCTTTTCGGCCCAACAAGCCCAAAATTGCGAAAAAATGGCATTTAAAGGGGCTGAATTGGTAAACTTTTCAAAACAGGGGATAAAAAAGTGTAATAAAACTATTTCAAGGGTTAAAAATGCTTTTCATTTCCAAAAAAGATCAAAAACGTAAAGTTTTTGGATTTTGGGCTAAAAGTGTAAAAATTGCAAAAAGTTGGGCTTTAACCGGAAAATACTATTCTGGAAGGGCTGAAACTGTCAACAAAATAAGTTTTGAGTTAGAAATATCATTTCAACAAATCTATGATGCAAAAGTGTCAAGAAAATGTTTTAAGGGCCTAAAATGACTTTTCTTTTATATAAAGGAGTAAAATTGTTATTTTATAAAAAGAAAGGGGCTGAAAAGGACAAATTACTGTTTTTAAACCAATTATTTTATTTATTTATAGAATATTGAGTCAAAAATACTAATATACGGCTTACAAAAATCGAAGGACAAATACACGTATAACTCCAAATATCGTTATAAACGAATCGATCGGTCTCGAGTCGATACAAAAACAACGAACGTTCAACCAAACCCTCCACTAGAGATGCGTTACCTAAGACGAGTAAACATTCAAACTTTGGGCTTGAAAGTTTCAAATCATGCTTGTTGGACCTTGCAAGTCCATTTACATGATCTTTGGGCCCAAAGGGGATAACGCTTATGTGTCATTGGGCCTCCTATGGCCTAATTCCATATAAAAGGACTTTCAATAGCTTTTATGTGCTATTGGGCCCTAGTGGTCCATTAGTATTGCTAGTAAGGTCAAAGTAATCAAATGCGAGATGGGCCAATGTGTCCTTCGCATCCTCGACACCCTAAAAGTACTTACGATGGTAGCAGGACTTCGTACTCCTCTTCTCTTCGTTTGCTAAGGCTTATGAGTAATCAAAGTAGACGAACTTAGGACATTATTCAACAGTAATCAAGGTGGTTTGGATTACGTGAGTAATCACGGACGGTACCTCTATGGGTCGTTCGTAGTTGACAGTTATAACCAGCCTTTACCGGACCTCGTTATAACGACTCACTAGTAATGATACTATCCGACACCACCCGAGAAATCAAGGAAGAGTAATCAATATTCATTCGACGTGACGGTATAACAATTAGTAATCAAGTATATCTTTCGACATCGGAAAACATTGGGTTTTCAGGGGAAATCAACACCACTCGCTCGTAAACTCTATAACTATAATACAAAACACCCTTTTTATATATATGCCTTGAAATCATTCATGCATCAACTTATGGATCTTCACACTTTGATAAACTATTGTCTTTTCAGAAAATATCGGATTTTCTGGGTTTTACAAACTATACAAATCATTTTTATCACAACTTTGCTTACGAACTCACCAACATTCCATATGTTGACGTTTTCCAAAATAACTTGTATTCTCAGGTAACAGGTAAGCGGAAGGGTAATACCAAGTATGTTAGGATGTTTTGTTTTGAAAACTCTGAAACATTTTGTGTTATGAATGTGTAATATTTAAAACAATGTACTGGATGTAAACAATATCAGTTGTAATGTATTGATGCATGGTGATGTTTATGTTATGATTCATGTATATTCATTGTGATGGTATTCAATTTAAGTCACGCAAGCCCCCGGACGTTTCCGCCGTCTGGTTTCGGGGGTGTGACATTATTTGTGATCCTCGGCATCCTAGTCACAAATGAAGGGCATAATCGAGATTAAACATGACATTGAAAAGTTCAATGAATCTCAAAAGATCTAGGAGTTTCAATTCATTTAAAACTTAAACCTTCAATTTTCGTTTTTCATGATGGAAATTGGTAAATCGTCATTTACCTACCTTCAAATGTTCTGCGAGTTAGATTACGACATCCCTCTTCTAATTTGTAGGATATTGTGTTGGGTCCTAGCCTTAATATCTCATTTGGGTGTTTTATTAAGGACTCAATCAACTAAACTTGAATTTTCTCCCGTTTCATAGATGTCAAAGTCTGACAACTATGGTCTTCCTAAATCCATTGCAAAAAGTTTTCCACGTGAAGATGATGTTCCACGATTGTATTGTGGAAATGGAAATCATGCTTCATTTCCTCCACCTCCTCCAATAATTCTCCCTGACCCACGTGTTCGAAGACTTGAAAAGTTCAAGGTCACTCAAGCCCTACTGGCAAAAGACATGAAAATGGAAAGTCTATATGTGCTCATATCTTAGATAAAAGGTTACATATTGATAGATTGGGATTGTTAGGTGTCGATGTTTAAAAGAAGTTGGTTGTTGACTTGGTTCTTCAGTCACTTCTCGAATCATATGGTAAGTTCGTTAGAGAGTACTGTATGATGGACCACGACATGACCCTTATTGATTTGACTTATTTGCTTATTGCTGCTGAATCATAAATGATTTGGTGCACTGGTCAGCAAATTTGTCTGGTAAATCAATATCCAAACCCTCTATGGGTAATGGTAACATTGGAAGTCCAGAAAGTTTTCTCTACGCAAGAGAAAGGCTGAGTCTGAGATAGTCCTGTGTACCATTCCATAAGAATCCATGTGTTTCTACTGCCAAAAGAAGGGGCATTGGTTACAAAGCCGCCCTAACTACCTGAGAGATCTAAGAGATGGGAGAGTCAAGATGTATGACTCTGCTTCAGGTAAAATCCTCTATCTAACTCTATTAAGTTCCTATTTGGAGATTCTTAATACATGATGTGATAAGATTACATTTCGATGTTTTAAAGGATCAAAGAAAGGAAATGAAGCTTAAAGAAAGGAGCAAGCTGAGTCTGATCGCGAAGAAATGGATTTCGATCGCATGATTCAAGGATCAAATATTAAAGCTACTACTTTAGAGTTAGGATAGATTGCTAAGTAATATTTACATAGTTTTCATTTGTAATCGCATTGTAAGGACAATATTTTTCCGCAATAAAATGAATTTTGATTTGTCTTATTTATGTTTCCTTGCGATAGATTTTATGAAAATTGGTGTTTGAATGGTTCTATTGTTAGCAATATTGTGAATGGATTTGATTCTTAGTTATGTTATTTGTGGTAATGTCAGAAATTTACCAAATGAGGAAAGATTCTCATCGCCCAAGTTTCAATTGGACAGAAACTTGGAATCATGCAACTGGTATTGTGTGACGAATGAGAACCTTCGTATTTGGAAAATTGAGACTAATTCCTTGTTCACATAAGTATGTGAGTCTAGTGAAGGATAATGAGATCTAGTACGCAATGTTGTGCACTAGTCAAGTCCACCACAAAGAATGATAAAATGTTCGTCATGATTTGCTAAAAAATTAGTAAATATGATTATACTTAATAGATTAAGTATGATTCTGAATCATTGAAAGGTTTCAATGAATGGCAGAACGAATAAGAAGAATCAATTAGGCAAGAAAGATAAAAGTTTCTCCAATCTAAGAAGAAGGGAGAGTGCTTTTGTATCATGTTTTATGACCCTCTTAAAGATTATAAGAACCATATTACAATTCATCCTCTAAGGACACCTTAGTGCACTAGTATGGCTAAGAAGAGGAGTCGAGAATTTTCAAAAATGGTTAAGTCAATAAGATGAATCGTACTTCGTACCAAAATCAATTCTTAGAGTCATACTCCAAGATTGTGAATTGAGTGACATAATCTTAAGTAGGAATGTTCTTACACTAGCACATTTTGGTAAGTTGTGATAAGACAAAGACCAACTAGTACCAAATTGTGTGTAGGTTTATCTTGATAAAGACACACACTGACTATTGAATATTTGTTTTGTCAAGAAATGTTTCTTGATAAGAGAATCTTATATGTCAAGAGGTCAGTGGGAGTCTAAAGATCTTGAAAAAGTTTCAAGAAAAAATCAATAAGTAAACCTATTAAACACTAGCACACGACTTGAGGATTGTAACCTATCGTGTTAACAAAATTTTATTTCTGTGCCAATCCAGTTGAGTGATTATGCATATGAGTTCTACGAGTTCTCAATTGAATGCATAAGGGTAAACACCCTGATCAATGAAACTACATTGACTGGCATAGGTGAGCTGCTAAATAACTTGGAAGCAATGGTGGGACACTTGATGACAAGAAATTAAGAATGAACAAGTTCTGTCCATAAGAGGTTGAATTTGTCACAAACATTATCTTACGATTATGCTTATGACAAATTTGCATGGATAGGAACACATGCACCATAAAATCCAAGTGTCATAAGGTTTCTCTCCTTCATGAAAATGATTGTGAGGAAACGCTTTCACTAAGAGAGATTTTAAGGAGATAGCGATTATGTAAATTGCATTGTCAAACTCGATTATGATTACGACATCCCTCTTCACAGTTCGAATTGTGAGATTTGGAAATTAGTTTGAACATTTGGGACTTAGTAATATAAGTTCTGAATTAGTTTAGACACACATGTGAGCTATCTAAGGAAAGGTGTGTGAATTTGAGAAGCTTAGATAAAGGCTTATCGAATCACATCGTATTGGAAATATGAACTTAAGAAATTCAATAAGCATTGTTTTCTAGAAGTTCAGCTGTTTTCTAAATACGTGTCAAAGCTAGTGGGAGCATAAATGTTATGCTGGTATGGGCATAATCATAATGTTAGTAGGAGCATGATTATTATTGCAAGTTAGCAATATTAATTATAGAAAACAAAAGTTTCACTTTGCAAAGTTGCATAGGTTGAAAAGTTGTTTTGCCATAATTAAGGGAGAGAATATTATACTTCGTTTCAAATCTAAAGGTTTAGATCGAGAAATTTTAATCAAATATAGTCAAAAAGATATATGAATGTTATGTTGAAAGGATTCAACGTAAGAGAATTCTATATATGGAAATATTTGTTGCGTTCTCACACTTGAATATGATTACGACATCCCTCTTCATAGTTCGAATCGTGAGAACATGGCAAATAGAAGTATTGTAGCGAAAGACTGGTAAAGTATCATGTCATTATAATATTCGACCGTTCTAAAATTTTCCAAATGCCTAGGGTATTAAGAGGGAAAGAGGACTAGAATCGGATTTGACTGAATTAGTTAAACAACTGTCAAGGATAATCTAAGGTTCACTTGTGAACAGTTGGAAGTATAGTAATGGAAGGACCATATTGACATTATTATTATTAGATATGATTCTATTAATAATGAGTTGTCATATGGCAAATATGGAAATGTTTCCTTATTGGGAGTTGGACATTAAAAGTTTATGTCTAGATTAGAAACTTTTATGCAAGAAGGATGTTCAAAGGAATGTACTTTGAATGTGAGACTTCACATCTATGGAATTGTCCTGTAACAATCTCCAATAGAGCATTTTGTAATTTCATTGGCCGAGTCTTGGTGACTTTTGTGCCATGACATTACGAAAGGACCGTCGCATAAAGTGTTAGAATCTAACATATTCTATAAGTGGCAAGATTTTGGTATTCTTACACTTGTGGTAAGGATTGGGAATTGTAAAATGAGTGTGATTGAAAATGTTATTCTATTATAATATTTCACAAGAGTAAGGACCATAAGTAAACATAGTGTGCATGCTAAGAGCATGGGACAATTGTCGTTATAATTCAAGTAAGAAGTTGATTACCCGAAACAACAAATAATGAGTAATCAATATGGTGATTAAATAAAAGTGTTTTATTTATACTCAAAAGTTTGGGGCCATATAAGATTAGTATTATTCTTGTGTTTCAATTTGCATGTTTTGACTTTCTAAATAATTGAGTTATTTGAGAATAATCGAATTATTCAAACGTTCCACAGTCGCTCATACTTTGGGAGTAGGTATGAAAGAAGATTGTCATGAATTGGTGTGTAGATTGTCTAAAGTGTATTAGACATAGCAAAAGTTTGCTACAACGTTCATGAGTGCTTACGAATATGATTTGAGCATTGGATTAAACCCACGCTCACTTGGATCACTTCATGGATTTTATCACGAGTGATTGGTGAGACGATAAAATCTTATGTTCTTGAAACCGAGATGTGTGAGTTGTATCTTGCGAGTCGGTTACACATTAATAATATGTAAACGCACCAGTAACTTGGTGTTATAAAACGTATTGTTGTGTGTGATTCGGTGAGTGAGTGCAAGCAAGCATTGAGTCAAAGTTTATTCGTTCCTTTTACCCAATATGGGATAAGAGCGATATCTGTGGGCCCCTCGATGATTTAGTGATGACAAAGGAAAGTGCTCGGCCGGGCCAGGACTGATTTAATTTGTTCAATTAGTCAGTCGTCATAAATCGGAAATCGGGAAACAACACATAGACTGAGAGAATGATTTCAATCCATGTCTCACGTCTATACGATATCTAGAATGGAGGAATATATGATCCCTTATCTAAAGGACGCGTATCTGATAAGATCAGAGTTGACAACGGCTTTTAAAAGCTACGATTGCTGATCAGGATCTGAGGTCATACGCTTAATAGTTATTAGACTTATTCAAGTGGGAGACTGTTGGATTAGTGTCTAAGTCCATAACTATTTTGGTATGTACTTGACCCGATGGTGCATGGTCCTTTTGGGTTGCCTTCACCAAAGCAACTTGATAGGATGATTTATGGAGAAAGAGATTAATTATGATTTATTAATATATTATATGAATAATATATTAAAGGAGAAATCATATTGTTTAATTAATCTTAGTCAAGAATTAAATAGGAAATTAATTTTGTGACTAAAAGACATTAATTAAACTTAGGGGACTGGAATTGTAATTATAAGATAATTGCATTTGGGCTATGGATCACCTTGGAACATAGGTTGGATGAATTCTATGGGTAGCCCATAAGGAATTCGTCCAAGGGGTGTTCTAAAGGGAGTCCATGGACTGCTTAGGGCCTAAGCAGTCAGATTAGGGTTTCCTTGTTAGATAACCCTAATAGCCTCACTATTTAAGGACCCCTAGGACACCAAAAACGTGGCTAAGAGTTTCCTTAGGGTTTCTAGACGTTTTTGAGTGCCTCTCCTCTTCTCCTTCTTCATCCTCTTGCTCTTGGTGTTTGTGAGCCATTAGAGGAGTGACACTTGTGACTCTAAGCTTTTAGAAGCCAATTACAAGAAAGAATTGAGATTGTTATTGCTACATAGCAATCAAGGTAAGATCTAAACCCTAATTCATATGTTATTTGATTATCACATGCTAGATCTAGGGTTTATGGCTTTGGATGATTATTACATGTTCATTAGACAAACTAGATCCAAAGCTTTAGGGTTTGCATGTACACCATAGGAATGTTGTAATGCTCATAACCCAACAGAAGAACCGTTACCCACTCCCGAGGATAGACGGTCTTTTCGATCAGTTGCAGGGCGCATCTTGGTTTTCCAAGATAGACTTGAGGTCTGGGTATCATCAGGTCAGGGTCAGAGAGGAGGACGTGGAGAAGACCGCGTTCCGAACTCATTACGGGCATTACGAGTTTGTGGTGATGCCGTTTGGGCTCACCAACGCGCCAACAGTGTTCATGGACCTGATGAATCGGGTCTGCAGACCGATGCTCGACTGCTCGGTTATAGTGTTTATAGACGATATCTTGGTGTATTCCAAGACCCGAGAGCAGCATGAGGAGCATCTACGGGAGTTATTGGGAGTTTTGAGACGAGAACGGCTATACGCAAAGTTCTCGAAGTGTGAGTTTTGGCTACGAGAGGTCCAGTTCCTCGGACACCTCGTTAACCAGGAGAGGATTTTGGTCGATCCGGCCAAAATCGAGGCGGTTATGCAGTGGGAGGTTTCGAAATCTCCCTCAGACATCAGAAGATTTTTGGGATTGGCAGGGTACTACCGGAGATTCATACAGGACTTCTCCAAGATTGTGGTACCCCTCACTCGTCTGACGAGGAAGGGGGTGGATTTCCGGTGGGGCCCTGAGCAACAGAGGGCGTTTGAGACCCTCCGATAGTAGTTGTGCGAGGCCCCAGTCTTGACACTCCCGGAGGGAGTTGAGGATTTTGTGGTGTTCTGTGATGCATCCATCACAGGTTTAGGGGCGGTCCTCATGCAGAGAGGGCAAGTGATAGCTTATGCGTCGCGGCAGTTGAAGCCGCATGAGACGAGATACCCTACGCATGACTTGGAGCTGGGGGCGGTGGTGTTCGCCCTCAAGATATGGAGACATTACCTTTATGGGGTCCGTTGTACCATTTACACGGATCACAAGAGCTTGAGACATATCATGGATCAGCCGAACCTGAACATGAGGCAGCGCAGGTGGCTGGATGTAGTCAAGGACTACGATTGCAAGATCCTTTACCACCCTGGTAAAGCGAATGTGGTTGCGGACGCTTTGAGCCGCAAGTTAGCTGGGTCTTCCACCCCAGCGGTATGTATGAGGATAGCAGTGGACTCTCCGCTTGTGAGTTTGATCAGAGATGCCCAGGTTGAGGGCATGTGACCGGAGAATTGGAAGCTGGAGAGGATCAAGGGTGAGAATACCCGGTTCGTGTAGGATAGTCGGGGATTATTGACCCGATGCGGTCGGGTCTGGGTTCCGATGTCTGGTGGGGTCAGGCAGACAATCATGGAGGAGGCTCATAAGTCTCATTTTCTATTCACTCGGGGGCCACCAAGATGTATCGATACCTGAGTTTGAGTTACTGGTGGCCATGTATGAAGCGAGGAATCGCTTGGTATGTCGAGAGGTGCTTGACCTGCAGGATGGTCAAGGCCGAACACCAGAGGCCGCATGGTAAGTTGCAACCTCTAGAGATTCCCATGTGGAAATGGGAATAGATCACGATGGATTTCATTACCAAGTTGTCGAGGACGGCGAATGGATTTGATGCTATATGGGTCGTCGTGGATCAATTGACCAAGAGCGCCCATTTCTTGGCGATTCGGGAGAGTTCGTCGGCCGAGAAGTTGGCTGACGTGTACGTTCGCGAGATCGTGTCTTGCCATGGGGTTCCTGTTTCCATTGTCTCTGATCGGGATGTCAGGTTTACCTCCCGTTTCTGACAGAAATTCCACGATGAGCTGGGCACGCGATTTCACTTCAGCACAGCATTCCATTCGCAGACTGACGGTCAGAGCGAGCGGACCATTCAGACCCTCGAGGACATGTTGAGGGCGTGTGTCATTGACTTTGGTGGGAGCTGGGATTCCCACCTACCGCTTGCAGAGTTTTCCTACAACAACAGCTATCATTCCAGCATTGGCTCCCCGCCATTCGAGCTGTTGTACGGGCGGAGATGTCGCACCCCAGTTTGTTGGGGTGAGGTTGGTCACAGGGTGATGGGTCGGACGGAGGTAGTCTTGCAGACTACCGAGAAGATTCAGCAGATTAGGCAGCGGTTGCAGACCGCTTAGAGTCGGCAAAAGAGTTACGCCGACCGGCGCTGATCCGAGCTAGAGTTTCAGGTCGTTGACATGGTACTCCTGAAGGTCTCGCCCTGAAAGGGCGTGATCCGCTTCAGGAAGAGGGGAAAATTGGGTCCCCGATATATTGGGCCGTTCAGGATCGTTGCTAGGATTGGCAAGGTGGCTTACAGGCTAGAGCTGCCAGAGGAGCTTAGTCGGATCCAGAGCACTTTCCACGTTTCGCAGCTGCGAAAGTGCATCATGGATCAGGAGGCGGTGGTGTCGCTGGATGATATTCAGGTCGATGAGTGCCTAAAATACGTGGAGAGGCCTGTGGCCATACTTGAGAGAAAGATGAAGATTCTGAGGAACAAGGAGATACCTTTGGTGAAGGTACAGTGGGAGCATCGGAGGGGGTCCGAGTGGACGTGGGAGTCAGAGGCAGAGATGTGGGAGCATTATCCGGAACTGTTCGCCGCAGCAGACTTTGAGGACGAAGTCTAGTTCAAGTGGGGAGAATTGTAACGCCCCGATTCTCAGGTATCGATTTTATATAAGAATTTTCTTGTTTTCAAGGTCTACTCGACGAGTTGGTTGCCCTACTCGTCGAGTAGCAGCGGGTTGGGTCGCGTGTTTTAGTGACCTAGTCGCCGAGTCCAATAAGGGACTTGACGAGTAGGAGCTGGAGGATGAAACCCTAAATCTCGGGGTATTGCACCCTATTTAAAGGATCATTGGTCTCCCCAGCCTCCCCTTTACTGCTTCTTGTCCCTCTCAAACCCTAATACGTGTGTGTGTGCTCCATTGTGTGTTTCAAGCCTTGGGAAGAAGATTCTTAGAAAAGGGAGCTTGAAGATCAAGTAGCTAGCAGCAAGGAGCTTGTGTGGACCTGAAATCTACCTCAGATAGCACCATTTGAAGGTATCAAGTCGTTACCTTGACCTTCCTTCCTTCTAGATCTCCTTTGGGTATGAGCTAAGATCTGAAGTTGCAACTTCAGATCTGAACTCTCCTTGGTCCTTAGGTCCATAAAGCTTACAGTTTTAGCAAGTATGAACCCTTCCTTTTGAGTTAAACCCCATTTTAAGTTTAGATTTGGCAATTATGAGTCATTAGAGCCTTGCATGCACGTAAAGTTTGCAACTTTACGTGATAAACGGGCATTGGGAAGCTGGATCTACAATTTGGAGCCTTAGCATGGCTTAAAATCGTCTGTATGAATAAAGGACTGAAGAGACTCGGCGAGTTGTATGAACGACTCGGCGAGTCATATGAAGATAGTCATGTACTCGACGAGTTGGATGAATAACTCGGCGAGTCAGATGAAGAATGCCTTGGAATCGGTGAGTCATTCGAATGACTCGGCGGGTCGGCTAGGGTTTCTCCCAAACCTTTGGACACGCATGGACTCGGCGAGTTGTATGGAACTCGACGAGCCAACCAAGGATTTCATGACTTGTCGAGTTCAGGAAGGACTCGACGAGTCGGTGAACTACACTCGACGAGTCGAGTCAACATGGACTGTTGACTTTTTCTGTGGACTTTGACTTTGACCAAGAGTTGACCAGTTGACTTCTAAGGGTATTTTGGTAATTTGGAAACTTATGAAAAAGGGGTTTTATGGTAGCTATAGGTGGGGGAGTTCGTGTTGGTGATCCAGGAGTTGAGCCTTCTAGTTTCAAACGACAGTTGCGAGGTGAGGTATCCTCACTATACTAAGGGGTCTAAGGCACCAAGGCCGGCCCATTGGATATGTTATCCTAGCAGTGTTAGATGTTGTGTATGAGTTAGTGTTGCATGCTAGTGGTTATGCCAGTTAGGTAGACTTGTAGGACTACCTGTTATGTTATATGATTGTTGCATGCTTAATGGTGATGTTGTATGTTATGTGGGGTGGGTTGAGGTTGTACCGCTCCGTGCGGTAGCCAACAAACCCTAGGAGCATTCCAGTTACGGGCTAAGGGAGACTCGTACTAGGGCTCGGGAGCATTCCAGTTACGGGCTAAGGGGAGACTCGTACTGTGGGCTCGATGGCAAGCCAGATGTAAGCTGCGGGCCCGTAAGGCAATCCAGACTCACACTGTAGGCCCAGGGGGTAATCCAGTCTGTAAAGCTGTGGACCTAGTACATGCTGTTGTTTATATATGTGTTATGTGCAGTGTATCGGTATTTTGGGCGAACTCACTAAGCTCTCGGGCTTACAGTTTCAGTTTATTGTTTCAGGTACATCAGGGGATCGCGGCAAGGCGAAGGCGTGATCGTACAGCTCCTCATGTTTTGTCTATGTTTCTGGGAAAACGCTGATATTATACATTTTGAAAACAAAGTTGTAATGATTTTTAATGATTTGAAATGTTTTTGAAAGTTTAAATTGGCTTGAATTTTTGGGTGTTACAGACAAATGTCTTACCGATTCTGACGCCTGAAGAACGTCGTAACAGGCATAACAGTCACATAAAGCATGGTTATAATAACTTACTTAGGGATTAACAATACTATCTTGATTTGCGAGAAGCTTACACTTCACCGGTTTTATAAAATATAAAACTGCATTTTTCCTCCCGGTACACTATTGGTTTTCTGAAAAATCCCAAAAATACAGGCCAAAAATTTAATTTTTAAATCATTAATAAAACCATAAATATCATCATCATATAAAAAGCATAAATAGTGTATCTCAAAATATCATAACAATTGTCAAAATATATCAGAGTATAAACATCCCAGGCTAAACAAATGGTGTGTGCACTGCAATCATCCCGAGTTCCTCTTCTGAAAACCGAAGTACCTGAAACCAAAACAGAAACTGTAAGCACGAAGCTTAGTGAGTCTCCCCAAACTACCACATACCATACACATACCATGCAAATAGGAGATACGGGCCCCGCCCACTCTCATGGAGATTTGGGCCCCGCCCACACCCTGCTGTCTAGGAGATTCGGTCCCCGCCCACCCTCTGTTGTCTAGGAGATTCGGGCCCCACCCACACTCCATTGTCTGGGAGATTCGGTCCCCGCCCACACTCTGTTGTCTAGGAGATTCGGGCCCCGTCCACACTCCGCTACTATGAGATTCGGTCCCCGCCCACACTCGAATAATAATGAGATACGGGCCCCGCCCACACTCACATACATAAACAAACACATAAAAGTATCACACAGACGACAAGTATAACAATCCAACAAACTGACTGATATCTATACTCTGATAATAATGAGATACGGGTCCCGCCCACACTCAGCTACTAACAAATCACATATACGGGCCGACCTTGGTGCCTTAGACCCGTTCCTACTAAAGGAAAACTCACCTCACACTGCTGAAGTCTTGCGGACAAAACCCTAGCTGCTAGATGACAGATTCACGAATCTATCAGCATCAAAATAACACTCAATTAATAATTGGGTCCCAACACATATCCATAAGTCCATGCTTGTGCCTTTATTGTGTTTCCTAATTGTGTTTCTTTTCCCATGAATTCTACAATTGAATCCTTTTTAGGATGAAATTGGTGGTTATGACTTGTGATTGAATCGTGTCTTAAACCATCAAATTTTTTAATTATTTGTAACATGAACAATCAAGATTTCTATGGACCCTTTTCCTTCATCTAATTGATATGTAATATATTATTATATGCTTTTAATTGGATAGTTTCTAAAAAGAACAATGCTTTGTAATGAAATTTCCGCTTCTAATGATAATAACATTACTATGGACCCTTATAATATAGAGCATAATTTATACATGATGATGTTCCCCATCAACTTTACTTAAAACGAGGACATACAATTTTATCAATCTTTTGGGTGAAAGGACAGAAGATGTCTATCAATGGAATGGAATTAGTTGAATTTTGTGAAGCATTTTATAGTTTTTTATTAGGAACCATCTGTTGGCTATTCTTATAAGTTCATACTTTAGTAGAATCTAATATTTTCTAATGCTTGTAGTTTCTTAAAGTTTGTTACCATTAATTACACTTTGGTATTTGACTTTGTCTGCTGTTGCTTTTCGGAAGTTATGAAAGTTTGTTGTCATTTATGGTGGTTTGGTGTTTGGATGACTCTTGGTTCTATTTCATATAAGATGTCTCAACCTTATTCACATTTTGACATGCAAAGTAAAATTACACGACAAAAACAAAAATAGCAACCTGCTTTTAATTATAAGAAATATATATTCATTTTCGAATTAGATCAATTACCACATCTACCTCTTTATCCTGAAACCACATAACTCACTTGTATTAATACTATATACTATAAAGTAGGAAACTTGCATTTGTACAACCAATTAGATACATGTCTTTCCAGTTATAGTCAATTCTTACAACATTAATGTTATATTTGGTTCTCTTTTCATAAATATCTCTTTTTATAGATAACCTACTGTCAATAATATCTAAATCTTCTTTTTGTGTGTGCTGAACCAAGAAAGTCGTCTGACATGGATCACCAAAAGGTTCATGTGTGAAAAATCCTCATGAAACTCTCTTCCACTAAACTATTTTTACAAGTCTTTGTCATAGTTTCCCTTCTTCCTCTGGTGTGTTGACTTGTACTCATGTAAACAAGCTCTACAAGCTTTTGCAGCTATTGTTCCACATGATTCAAAGCTCCAATAGAAAAATTCTACCAACAATTGCACATCATGGGTAGACATTACATGTACACCTGATGGAACTCATGTCCTTATTGTTAAACGTCCTGCAGTTGGACTTACTGGCCCCGTACCATCCATCTGGGTTATTGTAAACTTCATCAAATTTGTGGATATGAACTCACATTTACAAGTTATTGCATCTAGGTCTATGTTGAACTCTTGAAATTGTTGAGATTGAGCTTAAATTTACAAGTCTTCTCTATTTGTTTTTTTTGTTTCTTTTGAAATAACGACTTCTTCAATGTTGTATGGAGCTGAGAATCTCACAAGTATAACAGGAAGATCATACCAAACAGATTAGGGTTTAACATGTCAGATTTGTATACTAGTGATATGATAGTGGTGGATGCGGGTGGTGAGACGGGGTTTAGTTGAATTTACGGTACACAATCACAACTTCTTTATGTATTTTCTCTTTATATTTTTAGGATCCAGATAGACCTACATCAAATCCACTTCCTCCACAATGGGAAGCTTATGTTGCTTTCAAGAATACATCTATGACTTCATAGAGTTGTTTGACACTGTTGCACAACAAGTCCCAAACTTTGGAACAAAAAAGTCAGTCTTCGGTTTCCTTTTTTGTTAACTTTTTTTTAGTGCACTCAACTAGTTTTTGTTGGTTTTTTTATTAATTATATAATATAACATGGACTTATTTCTGGAAAAAAAATGATGTGCAGATAGTTAAGGATATGAAATTTCATGAGGTGAAAACTTGTTGTAGAAAAGAGTTAACAGAGGTTAAGATGGATGCATCTTTAAGTGGTGAATTTGCAAGGTTTAAAGCTGTCATGAAGACTATCAAAGGGGATCTTACTCACTTGCTCCATTTAATGTTGTGTTTTGTCTTCCTATAATAAAATTTTATGCAATATTAGCAATTTAATACATTTATTTACCATTAGAATGATCATTTGTGTTTGACATATTATATTTAATGTAATGGATTATCTTTCTTGTGTATGGTATTATTATGAGACTTTAAATGTGTCATTTAATTCAAAATTTAGTAAATATATCAAATATATATATATATATATATATATATATATATATATATATATATATATATATATATATATATATATTTAAAACACATAAAATTGTGTTCCTTTATGACAAAAACTTTAATAACATGCAATGCGTGTCCTAAGCTCATGACATGCAAATGTGTGTGATCTTCTTTTATGATAAGGACTTTAATGAAATGCATTTGTGTATAATCTGTATCCCTTTATGACACGAAATGCGTGTCATTAAAGAGTAGTTTTCTAAGACCGTAGGGTATTTATGAGAAAGTTCTTTCACTTTTTGAGTGTCACGTCAGCTTTCTTTCGCTCTCATTTCTCTCACCAAAAGGTAGGAAATGGTCACCTTTAACTACCTTCCAATTTTTTTAAAAAATAAAAATAATTGATTTTTAAGATTTATAATTTAAAAAATAAATATAATTTCTTAAAAATGATTAATAAACACAAAAATTAATTATAATTAAAATACTTCATTACTTAAAATAAAAATTACATTCAAGATTTAAAACAGAAACCTATAAAACAACCATATTAAAAAAAACACAACTTGGATTTAAAAAAAAGCTACCTAGAAAACATAATTAATAATTATGTAATATCCGAATTTGAAAAAAAAAAACAAAATACGTCACTCGGAATCATTGTCCTCGTCATCGCGATCCTCATCATCGTCATCGTCGTCATCGTGATCCTTGACATTGTCACCCTCGACGAACATATCTGAATCTTCATCTGATTTGTCAAACAAATCATCGTGCCAATACTTTGTGTAGGGCTGTGTTTGAACCCTATAAACGTGCTCCACCAAATCTGCACGAAGGGCGTGACGAATGTCTTGATCATGTACTTCTTTTCTATTTGCCCTATACTCTTGCGTACTAACGCTTACTCCTTCGACATTTGGCAAAACTTTGTTTTCGTTGTATCGACATATCGCTCTTCCTTCGTCTTCAAGAATCATGTTATGTAATATGATGGACACGTACATTATGTGTTGCAATATTCTCACTTCAAATGACTGTGCCCCGGCTTCTAGTACTTGCCAACGCCTCTTGAGTACACCAAATGCTCGCTCCACGTCCTTCCTAGCGGAATCTTGTGCCTTCTTAAATTTTACTATTTTTCGTCGTTCGGACATGGGAACAATTTCACAAAAACAGATAATGTAGGATATATCTCGTCAGTAAGATAGTACCTGTGCTTATATTCTACCCCATTTGCTTGAAAAGGTACATCGTTCGACTTCCAAGGTAGATGTCGTTGAATATCGGCGACTGGTCTAGAACATTGATGTCGTTGTTTGCACCAGCTGGACCAAAGAATGCATGTCATATCCAAAGATCATGTGATGCGATTGCTTCTAGAACAATTGTCGGCTCTCTGTGGTCGCCTCACATGTACTGATCACGCCATGCGTTGAGGCACAATGCCCAAGAACAATGCATGCAATCAATACTACCTAGCATTCTAGGGAACCCATGCTTACTTTCATGCACCGTGCAGGGGCAGATCCAATGTAGATCCCATGTTAGCCCAGGATGCCCCCTCAAATTTTTTGCGATAGTGTAATTATTTTAGGAAAAAATGCATTTTATGTAGTGTATATATATGCATCCCCACAAAACTAACCAAGAAGGTTCGACAGGCCATAAAAGCTTGTTCGATGTCGGACCACTGATAAAAGAAGAAGACGGAATCCAAATCAGAGCTAACATTCTCGTAGAGAACGTTATATATCTATTGTAGTCGGAGTATAAATTTCGTCTGATATAAATACCGTTAAGAAACCTAAGAAATTAGTATGAGATATGAAGAAAAAAGAATGAAAGAGTTGAAAAAAGATTGAAGAAGATAGTGAGCGGCTGAAGTCATGTTGTTGATTTCAAAACCCTAACGTTCTTTTCTTTATATATATATGGACATATATACCAAAGTGGCCCTCTAACTTTCAGTCCACATTGGTAATTGCTTTATTATTATTTTTAATTAGTAGCCCAACAACTAACATAAACACATTTTTATGGTATTTATATTATTATTTGTATTTTTTTTATAATAAATTTAATATATGATGTCATCCTGTTTTTTGCACCGGTCCAACAGGTTGGCAGTTAAACCATCTATTCAAGTATCAAAAGATACTTCAACTTCATGTTTATATGAATAGACTTAAAGTTAGCTAAGGATTCGATTAAGGTTTGGGTTTAAAACCGAAACCAAACAGGAGAAACCTAAGTACAAACCGAAACACCAAACCGATGGGTTTGGGTTCTGTTCGGTTTAAAAGTTTCAAAACCGAGGCTGTCGGTTTTGGATTCGGTTTTAGGTAAAAACCAACCCAACCCAGCCCATGCTCAGCCATTGCGCGGTGATACCCCGAAAAAAAAAATTAGGATACCCATTTACTTTGACCCTGGCTCCGCCACTGACACCGTGTACAATTAGCGGACATCGTTGATGGTTTGTTTGCGCAAATACCGCCACCCGTAAACCAAAGTAATAGATTTCGTGAACTTGTACACACTTACCCATATGGTACGCTCGGACATCCTCAAATACTCGTCCCATTTGTCTGCGCCCATGCCGTATGCTAACTGACGAATTGCGGTTGTGCATTTTTGAATTGGAGAGAAACCTTTTCTGGGTCCAGCATCCCTCTTCCATTGGAAATATGAAAAACGGCCTTCCAAATCGCCATTAATACGTAAGAATAACTCATTTCTCATCCGAAACCGCCGTCGAAACTTTTCAGCGTACACGACATCATCTGTAAAATAGTCTTCTATAAGACGATTGTGTCCGTCTTCACGATTTCTCCACAACTACGGTTTTCTTGTTTTAGTTCGTGAACGCGAACTTTGACCTTGGCGGTTTTGGAAATATGCAACAGTCTTTGTCATGACGGAACCGACAAATAATGCCTCTTCTTGAGCCGTCGAATCGGATGACGAAGCTGATGACATTGTGTTTTAGTGGTTTTTTGGAGAGAATATGTAGAAAAGAGTGTAAAAAATAAATTGGGCTGGTTTGGTATTTATAGAGTGATATATATATATATATATATATATATATATATATATATATATATATATATATATATATATATATATATATATATATATATATATATATTATTTTCGACTGTTTGAAAGAAAAAAGATTGGCCAATCAAAACAGGAGAGAGGAAGCGGAGAGGCTTCCCCGCACTCTTCTTCCCGCACCCTCAGTATTGTGTTCCGAGGTGCAGGTAACCTTCCCGCTGCGTACCTTCGAGCCTAATAGTGAACCTATCAACCAATATGTGTAGAACATAGATTGTAACCTAGTTAAGATTATACTACATTGGAATCGATGTATCATAGATAGAAACATACGAATATAAAGATAAGGTCAAGTTGGGTTTTGAATCATTTCGACTAAACATAAAGTGTCATTTGATATGAAACAAATATTGAAAAAAAAATGCCAACTAAGGAATTAAGGAAATACATTTGTTGGGCTTACACTTGGTTAATTGATTCAAGCATATGGGCTAGGCTAGGCCTCTTAAAAGTTAAAATAGCCCTCATTGGTCGTTGCTTAGCAATTTGGGGATTTCGTCTTCCCATATGTATCTGCCTTTGGCAATGGTAATATCCGGATCACAAGTTCCCTTCCACTACTCTTGGTCTTTGACTCTAGGTGATGGTTTGATTCAATATGATCCACAAATCTTTTCATTCAATTTTGGCGTATTAAAATTTAAAATTTAAGAAGTAAAACTACTTGTCAAATAATATTTATATTAATAAAGAATTTTTTACGCGGAGATGCCTAATTTAATGTGAATCACCATGCTAGTAAATTACTAAATCACGAAAAAATATATTAAAAAAATATATATATAATACGGGTGCCATATATTGCATAACGGAGATCAAAAGTTGAAAAACACATTTGATTGTGTTCGCTTCATAAAGGTTAACATGTGGAAATAATTTGGACTAATCTATGTTCCTTATGGATCGGTAATTACAAAGTCTTTGCATCTACTGCCAGATTTGAACAATAAATAACCCACATAGTCGACATGTGGCTGGATTTCAATTGGTGATTTGTTTCACTAATATGATTTGAGTGTAATGGGATTACTTTGTTGACAAAAAGTGATATTGATAAATATTAAACAAGTAAGGAATGTGTGGAGTGCACACTTGTTTAAGTTTATTCAAGATTAAAAGTAGACTGTCATTTAGGGGCGAAGCCCCTGAATAAACGGGGGTCCGGGGGCAGCGCCCCTGGGAGCGGGGTCCAAGGGGCGGCAACCCCTGACGGGGTCCAAGGGGCAGAGCCCCTGGCTAGGATCGAATTTTTTATTTGGGTTATATTGTTGTATTGAAAATGCATCATAAATCCAAATTTAGAATATTTGACCCGTTTTTTGAGTTGGTATTAATCCTTATAGAAAACCCGTTTTTTGACTTGGTTAGTTTTTTCTGGTACTTACGAAATTCATATATCTCATTCTCTGTTCTTTTCTCTTCTGAGCCTTATCCAATCAAAGATTAGGGAGTACCACCCAATACTTTGATTTGATAGTAAAATCACAATTCTCAGAATTTCCAAGGCTTTTTTATCCCAATTCTCTTACAATTTCTAGGACTCGTGTTCATCCAAAAGAGAAGCCAAAAACGAATGAACCGGGTGGTGAAAAAAAGACTGTAAACATATGATTATGTAACACAGGATTTATATAGCATCGTGTGTTCTTCTTGCAAGGGTAAAAGATGTTTTTTGTTTTCGAATCTCCATGCACTTTTTAGAAATGAGGGATTTATCGATTTGAAATTCAAATATGTTGGATGGCTTTGGGTTATGTTGGTGTTTCAATTGGATCGAACGAATTCTAAATTCTTTAAGCCTAATGGTATAAGGTCTTCATTTACTAAAGTGATTTCTTGGTCACATGATCATCTTCATAATTTCTGAAAGATTAATACAATTGGATATAAAGGGGGTCCCTCTATATACATGAAATTTTTTCATTTATAAAAGTGAAAGTTGATAACATTGTCATATGATTATGACAGAGAGAAATTACAAGGTTCTCAATAAAAAGCATAAATGTTACAAAGAATAAAGCGTATATGAATACTAGCTAAGATAAAACCCTAATGGGCTAAAGACTAAAGGGCCCATAAACACGTGGGCTAATAATATATAGGCTAACATCCCTCCTCAAACTCACAATGCCACAACAATATGTTGGGTTTTGAGCAAACTAACACTCCTAAGGTGTTCATGCAACCCTAGAAACCTTGGATCTATGTTTGTCTAAAATAAATGCAAAATAATTTTCCAAGGTTCATAACTTATCTAGCATGCATGGGGTACTTTTAAACATAAAAGATACTAGAATAATTACATACCTTTGTTAGTGAGATGATTCCTTAGGAGTTTGAGAGCCAAGCACCAATAATGTGAATGCCTCAAATGGAAATCACAAATCACCACAAACTTGGAAACTTATGAGAGAGTACACCAATACTCTAGAAATCGGCCACTCCTTATGCACACACACACATAGTGTCTTTTCAAGCACCAAAAGCCTCTTTATATAGTGTAGATGATTAGGGTTATGAACCATGCAAACCCTAATAACCCATGTCTTTTCCTATTCCAAGGATCTATGGGTTAAAAGCTCTATGGATCATCCATGGACTCCCATTTAAGCTTAGCCCATTTCCTAATGAGTGTTAGCCCACAATATATAAATATAATAGGCTATTATTTAATTAGTCACCTTTTGATCACTAAATTAATTCATAACTAATTTAAGATCAATACTAATTAAATAATACAATTTCATATTAATATATTATAACTTATAATATATTAATAGGCCGCAAATATACTCTTCTCATAATATTATCCATATAAATAGTTCGGGTGAAGTGCAACCCAAATGGACCATGCCGGGTCGGGTCAAGTATATACCAAATAAGTTATGGACTTAGACACCTTATCTAACAGTCTCCCACTTGGATAAGTCTGATAACTGTATTTGCCTATATAGCTTCAGGAACCAACCGGCAATCGCAGCTCTCTAAAATTCTGTTGAACTATGAAGCGCCATTTTAGATAAGTGATTATATAATCCTCTGCTCTCATGATATCAGCCGGACAAATACATGGAACAATGTCTTACTTATTGTCCAGCAGTTTGTTTCCCGATTTCCTATTTGTTTGACAAAGAACTTAATCAAACACATCAATTTTTAGTTCTGACCGGGCCCGGTACATAGGTCAAAACAAAATCATCGAGGGGACCAGATATCACTTCTAATTCAAGAAGGAACAGATAAACTTCGACTCATATGCTTGTTCTACTACTTGTTGAATTGTACACAAAGGCACGTTTGATAACATCAAGTTACTGATGCGTTTACGTGCAATCAATGCACAACCAACTCATAGGTAACAACTCATATCTCTAGGTTTGAAGACTTATATGATATTACCGTCTCACGATCACTCGAGATAAATTCCATGAAGTGATACAAGTGAGCGTGGGTTTATTCCAATTCTCATAACTTATGAGCACTCATGAATGTTGTAGCAACCATTGCTATGGCTAAACACCTTTAGTCATCTACAATCCCAATTCATGACAGTCTTGATTCATACCTACTTCCTGTTGGATATAGTGTCTAAGTACATAACTTTATTTGGTATGTACTTGACCCGACCCGACATGGTCCATTTGGGTTGCATGGCATTGCAATACTTGGATAGACAAAATGAGAGAAAGTACACTTGTGATTATTAATATATTATAAGTTCTAATATATTAATAATAGTATTATTTAATTAGTATTGATCAAGTATTAATCTAGTATTAATTTGGTGATCAAAGTGAGACTAATTAAATATATAGGGTTGATTATGACAATCATCAATTCTTGTATGGTGGATTAATGATCCATGGTTTATGGGTTTGGTTATAACCATATGGAGCTCCATGGATAGTCCATGGGAGTTACAAACCCATGGGTCATGAGGAATGAAGAGTCATGACAATTAGGGTTTACATTTGTAACTCCTAATTATGACACACTATAAAAGAAACCCTATAGCATGCAAAATGGGCACTAGAGTGTTTCTAGAGAGGGCATAACCGATTTTCAAGTGTAAGAATTATTCTCTCAAGTTATTCCAAGTTTTGTGGTGTTGTGTGAAGCATTTGAGGCACAACATTTGGGGTGCTAGGCTCACAAAGTCTTGAAGGAATCCAAGCAACAACAAGGTATGTATTTCTACTAGTATTATGTTTTATGTAATCCCCATGCCATGCTAGTTAGGAAATAACCTTGAAAACGAAATTTGCATGTATATAGAGAAAACATAGATTCAAGGTTATTAGGGTTGCATGTACACTTAGGAAGTGTTAGAATGCTCAAAACCCATCAGTGGTATCAGAGCCTAGGATTGTTTTCTGTATACTTGATGCAAAACTGCTTAAAAATCGAAAATTCTGCACTCTGACGACTGGACTCGCCGAGTTCATGGGGAGGACTCGCCGAGTCCATGAACAAATTCGTCCTACTCGTCGAGTAGGATCATGCACTCGACGAGTAGGAGCGTGCTGGGCAGTTTTTTTTTCGAGTTTTGTTGCTGGAAATGGATTAAAATCATTATCCCAATCTGTTTTGGACTTGTAAAATCTGTTTTTCAAAAGGATAATGATTATGTTAACCCATTTTACATGACTTTTATCAATTTTCAAGTATTGTATATGTTTATATGATTTCTTGAAATTGCTTGACATGAATTTGTGTTCTTATGAGTTTTAGAAGATCATAGGAATTATGTGTAACCTCCATGTGTGTTTAATTCATGATCTTAATGGCAATGATGGTGTCCATAACTTGTCCTCAAGTTATGGATAACCAAAAGTCACTTCTTTAAATTGTGATTAAAGAACTAAAGAGGTTTCATAAAATGAAGAGTCTTCATTTTATGAACCATTAAAAACTCATAAGTTACAAATTGAAGAGACTTGGAATAGTTTCAAATCTTGCCCTCAAGTTTTGGAATTTGAAAAGTCTTACACTTTAATACTTTAATTCCAAATTGAACCTTAGATTTTTAAAAAGTTTAAAAATCAACACTTATACTATTATTATAATTTTATTATATAGATATGTATAAGAATATGTCATTCTTACCGTTAGTAGGCCTCATTTACGAAGCCGATCTATAAGGGGGTATAAGCTTGTTGCCTATAAAATGGTGACTTAATGGGTGTCCACTCTCACCCACCGCTTCCTTGATCGGTGGAGGGTCGTTAGCCGAACGGGTAGGATACGACTTTAAATACTCATTAAAAGTATAATGAATTATAAAGTAACTATACATTATAAATTCCCAATCTTAGTTACTTTAGGAAAATGTGAAATTGGTGCTAGCCCATAAAATTACACTTTGTACCTTACCAAGTCGTTAGTGGAGCGTGTGTGGTTAACCGACACACTAACATGGACTAGTAAGTGTGGCAAAGGGTAACTTGACTTTATTATAGATCGGTGGAGCGTGTGTGGTTAACAGGCACATCGATTAGGTAATATTGTTGAGGGTACCAAGTCAATTTGTATGGTTATTCACACCTTGTTTGTGATCCTCGGCATCCCAGTCACAAACTTGAGAGGGCACAATCGAGATTCAAACATGCCATTGAAAGTTCAATGTATCTCAAAAGATTTAGGAGTTTCAAATCCAATTAAAAACTTAATTATATTTCGTTTTTATGGTGGAAATTGGTAAATCGTCATTTACGTACCTTCAACTATTTTATAATTTGGATTACGGCATCCCTCTTCCAGTTATTAATAGGTTGTTGGGTCCTAGCCTTAATATTTCATATTGGGTGTTATATTAAGGACTTTAAATCAACTAACTTGAATTTCTCCCATTATAGATGTCTAGTTTAGACAGCTATGGTCTTCCCAAATCTTTAGGAACAAGCTTCCTAATGAAGATGATATCCCAAATGGCAACCAAGGTGAAAGATCAATCCCTTTGTTGTGCATTAGTGGGACTGGAAATCATACTTCACTTCCTCCACCTCCTCCAATAAATCTCCTTATCCCACAAGTTTCAAGACCTGATAAGTTCTAAGTCACTCAATCCCTATTGGCAAACAAAGTCTATATGTGCTTAGGTCTTGGAGATTAAGTCCCATATTGACAAGCCGGGAGAGCCGGGTGTCGAAGTATCAAGGTAGCTGGCTATTGACTTGGTTCTTCAGTCACTCCCTGATGACAGATCACGACATGACCCTTAATGATCTTACCTATTTGCTTGATGATGCTGAATCAACAATGATTTGGAGCATTGGTAAAGCAAAATTTAATTGGAAGATCAACTTCCCAAACTTCCATGGACATTGACAATGGTAACATTGGAGGTCCAGAAAAACTTTTTCTTCCCAATTGAAAGGGATTGGCCATATTCAACTCGGTTGACCAAATGGTAAAGAGAAAGGCTAAGTCTGTGTACCGTTTCCAAAGAGTCCATATGTTTCTGTTGCCAAAGGAAGGGCATTGGTTGCGAAGCTGCCAAATTTACCTAAAAGTCCATAAGGATAGTAAAGTCAAATGTTTGACTCTGCTTTAGGTAAAGTCCATTATCTAACTTTATTAAGTTTCTATTATGAGATTCTTATTGCATGATGTGACTGGGTCACATATTGATGTTTTAAGAATCAAAGAAGAGTGAAGAAACTTAAAGGAAGTATATGCTGATTCTGATCGTGAAGATGGATTTCGATCGCATGGTTCGGTGATCAGAATTTTGAGTTGTTACTTAAAAGTTATGATATATTTCTTAGGAATAGATAACAACAAGTTTTCCATATGGATTGTAAGGATAAGTTTTCCGCAAAGTTTTAAAAATAAAAGAAAATGGTTTTGATTTTATTTTAAGTATCCTTACAATGGCATTTGTGAAAAAGGTTGTTGCTTATATGTTTCCATTGATAAGCAATATGGGTAAATGGATTTGATTCTTTCATTAGTGGTAGTGTCATAATTTACCAAATAAGGAAAGATTCTCATCACCCAAGTTTCAATTGGATAGAAACTTGGAATCATGCAAGTTGTATTGTGTGATGAATGAGAATTTTCATCTTTGGTAAATTAAGACTAATTCCTTGTTCACATTCGCATGTGAGTCAAGCGAAGGACTAAAGGATCGGGTACATTAAGTTGTGCACTAGTCAGGTCCGCCACAAAGGTAGATAAGATTATTCATTATGATTTACTAAAGTTTAGTAAATATGGTTATGCTTACGAGTTTAAGTGTAATTCTGAAACATTGGAAAAGTTTCAATGTATGGCAGAATGAATAAGAAGAATCAAATAAGGCAGAAAGATAAAAGTTTCTCCAATCTGAAAGAGATGGGAGAGTACTTGTGTATTTTGTTTTATGATTATCTTAGTGATTATGGAACCATATCACAATTGATCCTCTAAGGACACCTTAGTGTGTTTGTTGCCTGAGGAGAGGAATCGTGAATTGTTGAAATGGTTAAATCAAAAGATAATTCATACTTCGTTCCAAAAACAAATCCTGGAGTAATACTCCAAGATTGTAACTTGAGTGACATAGTGTTTAGAAGGTTCATAACACTTGTCAAATGTAGAGTAAGATGTTTCCTATTCTTGTACATTTGAGATTGGTAAGTTGTGATGTTTTGGATAAAACAAAGACCAGCTAAGACCAATAGTGAGAAGTGTTGAACTTGATAAGAATCCGCACTAGCTTTTGAATATTTGTATTGTCAAGAAATGGTTCTTGACAAAGAGAAGTCTTATATGTCAAGAGGACAGTGGGAGTCTAAAAGATTCTGAAATAGTTTCAAAAACTAATCAAGAGTTTTGTTAATCATTATCCCACGACTTGAGGTTTGTAACCTATCGTGTTGACATATTCTTATTTATGTGTCTATTCCAGTTAAAAGTTGATTATGCTTGTGAGTTCTATGAGTTCTCAATTGTTTGCATAACAACCCGGAAGCAATGGTGGGCATTGTGCTACCAGGTGGCAAGAAATTAAGATTGAACAAGTTCAGTCTATATGAGTTTGGATTTGTCACTAACCTTGTCTTGTGATTATGGTTATGACAAATTCACATGGATAGGAACACATACACCATAAAAATCTAAGTGTCATAAGGTTTCTCTTCGATTCATGAAAATGATGGTAAGGAAACTCTTTCACTAAGTAGATTTTGAGTAGATAGCAATTGTGAGAATGACAAAAGGTCTAAACATTATGATTACGGCATCCCTCTTCATAATTGTTTAGACACACAAGTGAGCTATCTAAGGAAAGGTGTATGGTTTTGATAAAGTCTTATCAAAGAAATTGCGTATCAGAAATCTGAACTTTGGTAGAAAAGTCAATAAAGTGTTGGTTTCTAAAAGTCCAGCTGATCTCTGGATACATGTCAAAGCTAGTGGGAGCATAAGTGTTATGCTAGTAAGATAATAATCATTATGCTAGTGGGAGGATGATGTTAATTATAGAAAAAAAAAGTTTCAATTCGCCTTGAAAAAGTTGTTTTGCCATAATTAAGGGAAAGGATTTTGTACTTCACTCCAATTCTACAAGCTTAGATTGAGAATTTAATCTACTTTAGTCAAGAATATATATGAATGTTATGCTGGAATGGTTCAACATAAGGAAATTCTATATATGTTGCGTTCTCAAAATTCGATTATGATTACGGCATCCCTCTTCATAGTTCGAATTATGAAAACATGGCAAATAAAAAAAAATTATAGCATAAATCATGTCCCATATGCTTTGGGTATAGGTTTGATTACATGTGCTATAATATTCATCCATTCTAAATTTTCCAAATGCCTAGGGCATTAAGATGGAAAAAGGAATAGAACTGGAAATGACTAAAATGATTAAGCAAAGTTGTCGAGGACAATCTGAGGTTTACCAAAGATTGGTTGCTCATGGACAATTAGAAGTATAGAGTAAGGACCATATTGACATATTTTGAAAAGAGGCAACTCTTGTTCATAAGTGATGGTCAAAATGGTAATATGGAATTGTCTCCATAGGTGGAAGTTATTCATTGAATCTGTGTAAGATTAAAGAACTTAATGCTAAGAAGGATGTTCAAAGGAATGTACTTTGAATTTGAGACTTCATTTCCATGGAATTGTTTTCCATTGGAATACTTTGTAATGTCTGTTGCCAAGTCTTTGTGACTTCTGTGTATAGTCATTACAAGGGGATCATTGCATATAAGTTTAGAATCTAACAGATTACAGTAAATGGCAAGAGTTTGGTATTCTTGCATTTACAACGAGGATTGGAATTGTGAAATGAGCATCATTGGAATATTGTCAATTGATCTATATGTAAACATAGTATGCATACTTGGAGTATGGCATAATTGTTGTTTGGAAAAACATAGTGTACATGCTTGGAGCATGGGACAACTAATGTTTTAATTCAAGCATAAAGTTGATTAATCGAAACATAAATAATGAGTAATCAATATGGTGCTTAAATAAAAGGTGTTTTATTTACACTCAAAGTGTTGGGGCCATATAAGATTAGTATTATTCTTGTGTTTCACTTTGCATGTTTTGACTTCCAGAATAATTATGTTATGGTATATATCATATTATTCAAACCATCCACAGTCAGTCATATGTTGGAAGTAGATATGAATCAAGACTGTCATGAATTTGGCTTGTATGATTTGTCTAAAGTGCTTTAGACAATGCAATGGTTGCTACAACATTCATGAGTACTCATAAGGGCTGAGTATTGGATTCAACCCACGCTCACTTGCATCACTTCATGGAATCTATCTCGAGTGATCGTGAGACGGTAATATCATATAAATCTTCAAACCTAGAGATATGAGTTGTTGACTATGAGTTGGTTATTCATTGATTGTACGAAAACGCATTGGTAACTCGATGTTATAAAACGTGCCTTTGTGAATAATTCAACAAGTAGTTAGTACAAGCATATCAGTCGAAGTTTATCTGTTCCTTCTAGAAATAGAAGCGATATCTGGGCCCCTCGATGATTTGGTTTTGGCTTATGTACCGGGCCCGGTCAGAACCTAATTGATGTGTTCAATTTAGTTCTATGTCGAAACAAATCAGAGATCGAGAAACAAATGCTGGACAATAAGTAAGACCATGTTCCATGTGTTTGTCCTGCTGATATCATGAGAACAGAGGATTATATGATCACTTATCTTAAATGGCGTATCATCATCATCTCAGTTCCGAGAGACTTTGAAAGAGCTACGATTGCTAGTCGGATTTTGAAGTCATATTTGCAAATATAGTTATTAGACTTATCCAAGTGGGAGATTGTTGGATATAGTGTCTAAGTCCATAACTTTATTTGGTATGTACTTGACCCGACCCGGCATGGTCCATTTGGGTTGCATGGCATTGCAATACTTGGATAGACAAAATGAGAGAAAGTACACTTGTGATTATTAATATATTATAAGTTCTAATATATTAATAATAGTATTATTTAATTAGTATTGATCAAGTATTAATCTAGTATTAATTTGGTGATCAAAGTGAGACTAATTAAATATATAGGGTTGATTATGACAATCATCAATTCTTGTATGGTGGATTAATGATCCATGGTTTATGGGTTTGGTTATAACCATATGGAGCTCCATGGATAGTCCATGGGAGTTACAAACCCATGGGTCATGAGGAATGAAGAGTCATGACAATTAGGGTTTACATTTGTAACTCCTAATTATGACACACTATAAAAGAAACCCTATAGCATGCAAAATGGGCACTAGAGTGTTTCTAGAGAGGGCATAACCGATTTTCAAGTGTAAGAATTATTCTCTCAAGTTATTCCAAGTTTTGTGGTGTTGTGTGAAGCATTTGAGGCACAACATTTGGGGTGCTAGGCTCACAAAGTCTTGAAGGAATCCAAGCAACAACAAGGTATGTATTTCTACTAGTATTATGTTTTATGTAATCCCCATGCCATGCTAGTTAGGAAATAACCTTGAAAACGAAATTTGCATGTATATAGAGAAAACATAGATTCAAGGTTATTAGGGTTGCATGTACACTTAGGAAGTGTTAGAATGCTCAAAACCCATCACTTCCGACATATGACCGACTGTGGAGAATTTGAATAAATTTATTATTCTGGAAGTCAAAACATGCAAAGCTGAAACAATAGTAAATAATTGACAATGATAGCAACTCCTTACTCATAAATAAATCACAACTTTTATTCATCATCAAACGTCGATTACATTTTACAAGTTTCAGTAATAACTATCTAATCTGTAAAACTAATATCGTCCCTCAGCCCGATGCGCCTCGCATGCTGCAAATGCTTAACCCTCGTCAGTCCCTTAGTAAAGGGATCCGTAGGGTTTTCATCTGACGATACCCTCTTTGCCACGAGCAGTCCTTCTTCTATCTTGTGTCTTATGAAATGATATTTTCTGTCAATGTGTCGGGATCTGCCATGATCTCTTGGTTCCTTGGCTAAGGCAACCGCACTATTGTTGTCACAGAAAATCTCCATAGGCTCCTTAATAGCTGGTACAACTCTAAGGTCTCCGATGAAGTTCTTCAGCCATATCGCCTCCTTTGCCGCTTCACTCGCTGTTATGTAATCTGATTCACAAGTCTAATCAGCTACCGTCTCCTGTTTGGAACTCTTCCAAGTGATTGCCCCTCCATTTAGGGTAAAGACCCACCCCGACTGAGAGCGTAAGTTATCCCTATCAGTCTGAAAACTAGCATCGCTATACCCTACTACTCTCAAGTCATCACTCCCACCAAGGGTAAGGATCCAATCCTTAGTCCTCCGCAGGTACTTGAGAATATTGTTTACCGCAATCCAATGATCCTTACCAGGGTTCCCCTGATATCTGCTGACCATGCTCAAAGTGAAGGCCACATCAGGACGGGTACAAGTCATAGCATACATAATCGAGCCAACAGCGGAAGCATAAGGTAATCGACTCATCTCAGCTATTTCATCCTATGTACTCGGGCTCTGAGCCTTGCTTAGTTTGGCATTGCTTTGGATCGGTAATTCTCCTTTCTTGGAATTCTGCATGTTGAACCTTTTCAACACCTTATCCATATCCCTAGGATATAGGCAGCTTCTCCAAGGTCCTTCATAGCAAAGCACTTCCCAAGCCAGGACTTAACCTCCTGCAAGGTTGGGACGCCATTTCCTATGAGTAGTATGTCATCTACATACAACACCAAAAAGCTAACTATACTCCCACTAGCTCTGACATACACGCAAGACTCATCTTCACTTCTCGAGAAGCCAAACTCTTAGACCTTCTCATCGAAACAAAGATTCCAACTTCGAGATGCTTGTTTCAATCCATAAATGGATTTCTCAAGCTTGCACACTCTATTGGAGTACTCTGCACTGACAAAACCCTCTGGTTGATTCATGTAAACATCCTCAGCCAACTTTCCGTTAAGGAAAGCAGTTTTGACATCCATTTGCCATATTTCATAATCATGAAATGCAGCAATGGCTAGCATAACCCTAATAGACTTAATCTTCGCTACTGGTGAAAAGGTTTCATCATAATCAATACCCTGAGTCTGAGTAAAGCCCTTCGCGACCAGTAGCTCTTTATAAGTGTGCACCTTCCCATCCATGTCGGTCTTTTTCTTGAAGATCCATTTGCACCCGACTGTCTTACGGCCTGGTACATTGCCAACCAAGTTCCAAACTTGATTGTCATACATGGACTGTATCTCGCTGTCCATAGCCTCCTTCCATTTAGCAGACTCTGGGCCTGCCATGGCTTCCTTAACAGTGTTAGGTTCATCCAGATTTACCAGTGTACTATCACTGATAAATGTATCACCTTCTGTAGTAATATGAAATCCATAATAAAACTCAGGTGTGTTCCTAACCCTTGTGGAACGCCTCGGAGGTACAGACTCGTCAGCTGGATCAACAAGAGTTTCCTCCTCAGGTTGATTGCTAGTGTCTGAGGTTCCTTCACCAATTGACTCTTGAATTTCTTCAAGGTCAATTTGCCTCCCACTGTCTCCTTGGCTTATAAATTTTCTCTCTCAAAAGACCCCTCTCCTAGCCACAAAGACCACATTCTCACTGGGTCTGTAGAAGAGGTAACCAAAGGATTTTTGTGGGTAGCCGATGAAAGTACACCTTTCACTTTGAGGTTCGAGCTTATCATGAGTCTCGCGCCTCACGAAAGCCTCGCAACCCCAAATCTTGATGTGGTCCAAATTGGGAACTTTCCCAGTCCACACCTCATGAGGTGTTTTGGCAACCTTCTTTGTAGGGACTAGATTAAGGATGTGGGCGGCAGTCTCTAAGACATACCCCCAAAAAGAGATTGGTAGCGAAGCTCGACTCATCATAGAGCGAACCATGTCCAACAAAGTTCGATTACGCCTCTCAGCCACACCATTCAGCTGTGGTGTCCTGGGAGGTGTCAATTGTGAGACGATCCCACACTCCTTAAGATAATCGAGGAACTCAGTACTAAGATACTCACCACCTCGATCAGATCGAAACATCTTAATGTTCCTGCCCAATTGATTTTCTACTTCCTGTTTAAACTCTTTAAGCTTTTCAAAAGTTTCTGACTTATGTTTGATTAACTAGACATAACCATATCTACTAAAAACATCAATAAAAGTCACATAGTAGCGATTGGCATCCCTTGTGGCGGTTTTGAATGGTCCACATACATCAGTATGTATAAGGTCCAACAAACCCTCACCCCTTGCACAAGTGCCAGTGAAGGGTGATTTTGTCATTTTTGCAAGTAGACAAGATTCACAACTTTCATCCGACTTAAGGTCGAATGACTCCAAGACTCCATCCTTTTGGAGCTGGCCTATGCGTTTCTTGCTTACATGTCCAATACGACAATGCCACAAAGATGCTTTATCCAAGCTAGTAGAAGAATCAATACACAATACATTATTTCCTAAATTATCTACAACCGATACAGCTTCATACACACCATCACATGGTAATGCTTTAAAATAAAGAACATTATTAAAGAAAGCATTAATACTACCAACTTCATTATCAAAAGAAAAGGTAAAACCTTGTTTATACAAAGCATGAAAGGAAATAATATTCCTCGCCATTTCTGACGAGTACACACATTTATTCAAATCTAACTTTAACCCACTATCTAGCAACAAAGTATAAACTCCAATATTGGTAACAGGCGAAATCTTCCTATTCCCCATGATTAAGTTTATCTTTCCGTGCTCCACATCCTCACTTCTTCTTAGGCCCTGCAAATCAGAACATATGTGAATACCTCATCCTGTATCAAGCACCCAAGAGTTAGAATATGGTGAGTTATTAGACAATATAGTGTAAATACCTGCATGGGATGGTTTCACTTTCCCATCCTTGACATCCTGCAAGTACTTTGGGCAGTTTCGCTTCCAGTGTCCCTTATTCTGACAGTAGAAGCATTCAGCATCCTTAGGGATGGCAGAAGGAGTGATAGAACCACCTTTGGTTCCAGATGAGGAGCCTTCAAGAGACTTTCCCTTGGTACCCTTCGAAGGGTGCTTCCTCTTCTTCCATTTGCCTTGCCCGATAGCCAAAACAGGGGTAGTAGTAGGAGTAGGAGTAGCAACCGACTTACTTTTAAGACCACTTTCGGCGGTCTTTAGAAGTCCTTGAAGCTTACTGAGTGTGACTTCCTCCTTGTTCATGTGGTATGTGATACGTAATTGATCATAACACGAGGGCAAGGAGTGCAAAATGATATCAATTGCCAACTCCTCTGGGAAGTTCACATTCAGTTTCATTAGACGGTCCACATACCTTTGCATTTTCTGCATGTGGCCCGTGATTGGTTCGCTGTCCTTCATACGGGTAGTGATCATGGAGGAGATTATTTCATACCGCTCTTGACGAGCACTCTGATGGTACCTTTCCTTCAGATCCTGATGCATCTCAAAAGGGTAATAGTCCTCATAGGACTTTTGGAGTTCAGTTGTCATGGTGGCCATCATGATGCATGCCACTTTGGTGGCATCTCTCTCATGGGCCTGATACTCATCGACCTCCTCATGAGTAGCAGTGGACTCATCAAGCTCCTTTAGCTCCTTATCGAGGACATATTCCTTGTCCTCGTAACGAGTAACCATCCTGATGTTTCGGATCCAATCCATGAAGTTGGAACCATCAAAGATGACTCTCCCACAAAGGTTCATGAGAGAGAAGGAGCTAGTAGGGTTAGAGCCCGAAGCATTGTTGTTGGAAGACATCTGAAAAGAAGAAAAACAAGTTTAGATTAGATATATCGAATCCTTAATAATACACCCAAATGTAATATTAAGGCTAGGATCCAACACAATATATTATAATTTAGAAGAGGGATGCCGTAATCTAAGCTATAACATATTTGAAGGTAGGTGAATGACGATTCACCAATTTCCACCATGAAAACGAAATGAATTATTAGGTTTAATTGGTTTTGAAATTCCTAGATTCTTTTGAGATTTATTGAACTTTTCAATGGCATGTTTCAATCTCGATTGTGCCCTTCAAGTTTTGTGACTGGGATGCCGAGGATCACAAAACAAGGTGTGAATAACCATGAAAATTCACTTGGTACCCTTAATATTATCACCTAATCAATGTGTCGGTTAACCACACGCGCTCCACCGATCTATGATAAACATTAAGCCACCCTTCGTGATCCTTACTAGTCCAAGTTAGTGTCCCGGTTAACCACACACGCTCCACCAATGACTTGGTAAGGTACAAAGTGTGAATTTCATGGGTTAGCACCATATTCACATTTTCCTAAAGTAACTAAGATTGGGAATTTATAAAAATATTTAGTTACTTTATAATATTCATTATACTTTTAATGAGAATTTAAAGTCATTGTCCTACCCGTTCGGCTAACGACCCTCCACCGATCAAGGAAGCGGTGGGTGAGAATGGACACCCATTAAGCTGACATTTTATAGGCAACAATCTTATACCCCCCCCCCTTATAGACCGGCTTCGTGAATGAGGCCTACTAACGGTAAAACGACTTAATCTTATACATATATATAATAATTAACCATTAATGTTATAAATAGTATAAGGGTTGAATTTTAACTTTTAAAACTCTAAGGGTTGGAATTAAAGTATATTAAAGTGTGTGTAACTTTACAAATTCCAATACTTGAGGACAAGTTTTGAAACTATTCAAAACTTTTCATTTCATAACTTATGAATTAAAGGTTCATAAAAATGAAGACTCTTCATTTTCATGTAACTTATGTGTTTTAAATGTGCATAAAGGAAAGTGACCTTTGGAAATCCATAACTTGAGGACAAATTATGGACTCCATTAAAACCCATAAATGATCAAGAATTAATTAATAAACAATTTAGCAAATAATTCCTATGATCTAACAATAATTCATAAGAACATGAACATCATATCAAAATTTCAAGAACATATGAACACATGTAAACATGTGATTTTGATATTGGCCATTGTAAATGTGTTAGCATAAACATTACACCATCTAAAACAGGTTTTAAAACATCAAAACAGTTTAGGGTAATGTTTCTAGTCCATTTCCAGCAGCAAAAGTCGAAAAACTGCATTCTGAGCCTCCTACTCGTCGAGTGCAGCAACCTACTCGACGAGTAGGCTGAATTTGTACATGGACTCGTCGAGTCCCCCCATGGACTCGGCGAGTCCTCTGTTCAGACAGCAAAAATTCGACCTTTTTCAGCTATTTTGCATCAAGTATCAAACAAACAAGCCTAGGCTCTGATACCACTGTTGGGTTTTGAGCAAACTAACACTCCTAAGGTGTTCATGCAACCCTAGAAACCTTGGATCTATGTTTGTCTAAAATACATGCAAAATAATTTTCCAAGGTTCATAACTTATCTAGCATGCATGGGGTACTTTTAAACATAAAAGATACTAGAAGAATTACATACCTTTGTTAGTGAGATGATTCCTTAGGAGTTTGAGAGCCAAGCACCAATAATGTGAATGCCTCAAATGGAAATCACAAATCACCATAAACTTGGAAACTTATGAGAGAGTACACCAATACTCTAGAAATCGGCCACTCCTTATACACACACACATAGTGTCTTTTCAAGCACCAAAAGCCTCTTTATATAGTGTAGATGATTAGGTTTATGAACCATGCAAACCCTAATAACCCATGTCTTTTCCTATTCCAAGGATCCATGGGTTAAAAGCTCCATGGATCATCAATGGACTCCCATTTAAGCTTAGCCCATTTCCTAATAAGTGTTAGCCCACACTATATAAATATAATAGGTTATTATTTAATTAGTCACCTTTTGATCACTAAATTAATTCATAATTAATTTAAGATCAATACTAATTAAATAATACAATTTAATATTAAATATATTATAACTTATAATATATTAATAGGCCGCAAATATACTCTTCTCATAATATTATCCATATAAATAGTTCGGGTGAAGTGCAACCCAAATGGACCATGCCGGGTCGGGTCAAGTATATACCAAATAAGTTATGGACTTAGACACCTTATCCAACACAATAAGCATTGAGAGTTTGTCACATAAGAACCGAAACCGAGAAGCCGATAGAGCCTTTGTAAAAATATCCGCAAGCTGCAAGGTTGATGAAACAAATGGAAACGATATGGTCCTGAGTTGTAGGTGATGACGGGTAAAGTGACAATCAATCTCAATGTGTTTCGTCCACTCATGAAAAACATAATTCTTCGCAATTTGTATCGCACTTTTGTTATCACAATGCAGGGAGTAGATGAAGAAATGTGAACTCCCATATCCGCAAGCAGCCACCGTAACCAAATAATCTCACATGTAGTCACAACCATAGCATGATATTCGACTTTCATGGAAGATCTAGAGATAACGTCCTGTTTCTTGCTCTTCCATGAAATGAAAGACTCTCCAAGAAATACGCAAAATCCGGTGGTGGATTTATGATCATGACGATCGCCATCCCAATCAACATCACTATAGGCATGTAACTCAAGAGAAGACGTCGAGGGAAACAAGAGGGTCTGAAACAGAGTGCCACGAAGATATCTCAGAATACGGAGTACATCTCCCCAATAAAAATAGGTAGGATCAGTAACAAACTGACTGACAACATGAACAACATGAGCAATATCTGGACGAGTAACTGTGAGATAAACCAAACTTCCCACAACAGCGAGATAAAAATTCGGATCGGACAAAGGAACATCGTCAGTAGTAGAGTATCGTGCATTGGTTTCAAGAGGAGTATCAACAGTCCGATTTTCAGAGAGGCTCGCTCGTGTAAACAAGTCAAATATATATATTTAGTCTGAGAAAGAAGATGCCTTTTCTTAGACTAAGCTACCTCAATACCCAAGAAATAACGCAGCAAGCCCAAATCCTTCATAGCAAATTTATGAGCTAGATCATGCTTCAAAGACTCAATACCACGATGGTCATCACCAATAATAATCATGTCATCCACATATAAGGACAAAAGAATCTGTCCTGCACTCGAACATCTAACAACCAAAGCCGAATCATGATTACTCTGGATAAATCCAAGAGAGGTAATCACTGAGGAGAATTTCTCAAACCGAGCACGAGGGGCTTGCTTGAGACCATACAAAGTTTTGCGAAGCCAACAAACCTCACCCGAATGGTGTTGAATTCCTGGGGGAGGAGTTATATAAACCTCTTCATGGAGGTCACCCTTCAAAAATGCATTCTTGACATCCATTTGAAAGATCTTCCACTGTCGAACGGATGCAACTGCAATCATAGTACGGACTGTCGTCATCTTTGCAACTGGGGCAAATGTCTCCTCATAGTCAAAACCGTACTGTTGGGAATACCCTTTTGCTACAAGTCTGGCCTTGTACCGCTCAGCAGACCCATCAGCTTTTTTTTTATCTTGTGCACCCAATGACAACCTATCGTATGTTTCCCAGGAGGAAGGAAAACTAAATCCCATGTATGAGTCTTATGAAGAACAGTGAGTTCCTCAGCCATAACATTCTGCCAAAGAGGATCTAAAACAACTTCCCTCTACGATTCAGGTTCAAAGAGATGATGGATGTTCGCTATAAATGAAGCAAATGGTCCTGAGTATGTAGAGTAAGCAAAATTTGGAAGCTTGGTGGACTTGAAAGGACGAGTAGATCTCCTGAGAGGGTGGTGGTGGAGGTGGATCTTCAATTTCAACAGTCGAAGGAGAAGACTCAGGAACAGGGGGAGTCGAGGAACTCTCTGAAGAAGTGGGTGTGTCATGAGCTGAAGGATCAGGTGGCATAGATGGGTCTCGAGCCTCTATCTCTTCATCAAAAGGATCAATATGCAGAAGATTTGACTTCTTTACATTGTGGGATGTAGCAGGAATCGAGTAGAAAAGAATATGTTCCAAAAAAGTGACATGTCGAGAAATATATAACTTCTGACTCACAGGATCATAGCAACGGTATCCTTTCTGTCCAACACCATACCCCAAAAATACATAAATAGTAGATTTCGGCCCCAACTTGATCCTCTCAAAAGGAGACATTCCTAAATTCAATGAAGTAGGGATACGATTAATCACATAAACAACAGTTAGGACTGCTTCTCCCCAAAAGGCACTAGGGACCTGCGCATACATGACCAATGAGCGGGTTGTCTCAACAATATGACAGTGTTTTCGTTCTGCCACACCGTTTTGCTGAGGTGTGTCAATACACGATGACTGGTGTATGGTACCATAAGAAGCAAGCAACTGAGTAAAATCATTAGAGGTATATTTACCCCCCAAGTCACACCCGAAGCACTTAATCACAGTCGAATGTTGAGTTTTAACAAGAGCTCTAAAATTGTTGTAAATGCCAATGAAATCAGATCTGTGTTTCATAAGATAAACCCATGGATATCGAGTATAATCATCTATAAAAGATACATAATAGGTTGAACCACCCTGTATGGATACTGGTGCAGGACCACACATATCATAATGAATAATATCAAAATGAGCAGTAGAACAAGACATACTTTTATTGAAAGGTAAAGCAGAGAATTTTGCCAGTTTACAACCACTACAATCAGAAATATCACAATTGTTCAAATGAACAAAAACACCAGATGCTAGAAAACTCAAACGTGATACAGACATATGTCCCAAATGAGAATGCCAAAGATAAAACTCATACGACAATGGATTCAAACGAAAAGAAGACAAATCAATGCTGGAGGAAGCAACAACAGATACTTTGATAACCTCCAAGACATACAATTCCCCCACCCTATGGCCGATCCCAATCACCTTCTGGGTGTGTTGATCCTATATAACACAGACAATTGCAGAAAAGAACATCCAATTTCCAGACTTACATAACTGACTGATTGAGGCAAGATTCAAAGTAAGTTTGGGAATGTAATAAACATTAGGGAGAGTGATATGAGAAATAGAGACATACCCAACACCCTCAACTAGCATAGATGTATCACTAGCAGACATAAACATAAATAGATGACACATGTGACAAAGAAGTAAATTATGAAAAATGAGGAGTCATGTGATGGGTTGCACCAGAATCTAAAATCCACAAAGATGATGGAATACCTGATGTACCGGATGAAGTAGGACCAGAATGAGACATATATGCATACATGGCAGTGGGATTAGAGGCCAAATACTGCCTGAAACTCTCAAAAACCTTGGGATCCAATGCAGATGGTGGCATGTTTCCAACAGATTCTGTGTCAACTGGTGGTGTGGTAGCAGCAGCAAACTGTGGAGGACGAGGTGTCCATGGGGGTGTACCAGAGGAACATGGCTGAAACTTTGTTAACCAGACCTATTTTTTTGTTGTGACATCTCCATTTTCACGGCCAGAAAAGACCGATTCGTTTATGCTTTATTTTCAAATCAGAGTAACTTTTTAAAGAAAAGTGTTGCGGAATTTGTTCCCAGCAAAACATGATAAATATGTTATCAATGCATTTATGAAGAAATGTATGTTATTCATTTTAAAAATTTGGGATGTCATCGTTAATACAGAAACATAAGCATAAACAAAACTTACATTCATTTACACTGATGATCTACATCTCTTTAATTCTCGGTGTAGTGTAGCTTTATATCGACACCTGTGATACAAATAAACTGAGTGGGTCAGGTTGGGAAACCTGGTGAGTACATAGGGTTTTCAACCCACAATAATATAGTTATTATATTTAAACATCAAGCAATCAACTAAATTACCCATCCCCATTATCTTCTTGTAACATTCCGAATTTTAAAAGAAAATTTTCATTTTTTTGAATAGCCAAATACATTTCCATGATTAAAGAAATCCAATCATAATTGTTTTCAAAACATATGTCAAATACAACTTTTATTCCAAATATCAGAGTGTCCACAAAAACGTATGGGAGAGAGTGTAGTCGCGTCATCACGCCTTGCCTTTGCCCTTGGGATCTGAAGTACCTGAAACAAACCCACAACCTGTAAGCTAAATGCTTAGTTGTAACGACCCAAAAATCAGGGGTAAAAATTTCATTTTTAATCCAACCCAAACATAGATACCATTTATTCCAAACATTCCAAAACAATGTTAATCAGAAACATTTATCAGAGTTCGTCCCAAAATCATTCATTGCGGAAATCATAGGTGTGTGCACAGCGATCAATCCGAGCCCTTCATTTCCAAATCGATGAAACCTGAAACCAAAATTGTAAACCGTAAGCACGAAGCTTAGTGAGTCCCCCAGAGCATACTCCACACACAATCCACATAACACATATCGTATTAGCTGTAAAAGCTATCTCTACCGTTATCATATATCAATCAACTATAAAAGCTACTCTACCACGTATCACATATCAAATAGCTATAAAAGATCTCTCTACCATTAGCACATATCAATTAGCTATATAAGCTACTTCTGCCACATATCACATATCAAATAACTATAAAATCTATCTCTACCATTGGCACATATCAATTAGCTATACAAGCTATCTCTACCGTTAGCCACAAAGGCTATCTCTACTATTAGCCACAAGGCTATCTCTACCATCAGCCATAAAGGCTGTCTCTACCATTAGCCACAAGGCTATCTCTACCATCAGCCATAAAGGTTGTCTCTACCATTAGCCACAAAGGCTATCTCTACTGTATATCACACATACATACATATCACACACCTCTACATAGCAAGTATACCAACTATCATAAAATGGGCCGGCCTTGGTGCCTTAGACCCATTGGTATGGTGAGAAGACTCACCTGGAACTGCTGAAGCCCTGCAGATAAAACTCCCCTAGCTGGTTGATAGATTCCCGAACTGTCAACATCAAACAATACCCAATTAATAATTGGGTTCCAACACATAACCACAACTCTATACTTGGGGTAAAAGACTACTTTACCCTAACTCAGCATTATTCAATTCAAGTCCCAATTCAAAGCCCAAAAGCCAAACCATGGACCAAAGCCCAACACATGGCCCAATTTTCCAAATTGGGCCCAAACCTCTATATAGGCTTATCTTAAGGCCCAACCACTTATTCCACCCCAAATGATTGGCATTCTGATGGTCCAATAGCTAATAGTCCTCAAGGCCCAATTATTTTCTTACTCCATAACATGTTCCCAATTGGCCCATTAAGGCCCACAACAGCTTAGTCCAATAAGTGGCCTAACAAGCATCCAAACCCAATTAGAGTTTTTCACATAAAATGACGATTAGGGTTAAGTGTCCCTACTTAACCCCTCAAGGACTTAATCCATTAAGTCCCACATGGTCCTAGGTTATTTGCAATGATTATTAATTAACATCTTAAGTTCATTAAATAATCCCGATGTGGTCCCGATAAATCCCAAATTAGGGTTTCATGGCATTAGGGTTTTCCAACCCTAATTAGGGTTTCCAACCCATCTTAGCCCAATAGGCCCAATAGCTAGGTCTTTTGATCAATTAGGGTTCATTAGGCCCATTAGGGTTTCACTAGGCCCATTAGGGCTTCGTTGGGCCCAATAGGGTTTCAAGCACCCCAAACGAATCAAACACAACAATGCAAAGCACACCGCCACCCAACATGGCGGCCGGTGATGGCAGCCACCACCTCACGGTGGTGGTTAGGGTTTCTTTCCATTATTCCATTTTCGTTACAATTTACAATGAAAATACCCAAAAGTAACACACATACTAACTAACCTAAACATACACACACATATAACCACCTTGAGGCGGCCGACAGTGGCGATTGGTGGCAGTGGGATTTTACTTCGGATCTCCGGCCAAAAGTCATTCTAGTAACCTCATACCATCACCACAATCGAGCACAACACCCCAAAACACTTATGGTCGTGAACGAGTCCAGCCACCCCTCCTGGTAGCGCAAAACGACGACGACAACGGTGGTAACATATGGGTATGACCGCAAACAGAGATGGGGACGTTCACGGTGGGGAAATGGTGGCAATCCACCATCGATAATCACAACTACAGCAGCAGAAGTAGAAGAAGAAGAGCATAACGGCCGTTGCTTGACACGGTGATGTGAGTGGTGACGAACCACACGAACAGAAGGAGGGAGGGAGGCGCGTCCGGTCATGGCGGCGGCCGAAGGGGTTCCACGACCCTCCTGTTGGCGTTCTCGGCTTTACCAACAACAGTAACCACAACGGTGGCATCTCAGTGGTCTTCCGACTTCACAAACAAGGAGCAATGATCGGTGATGGAGGAGTCGTGAGGTGTGCGGCCACAAACGGGAGAGATAAGGTGGGGTGGAAGCTGATTCCTGCCCTTAGGGTTAGGGTTTAGAACCCTTAAATACCCGATCCATATTAGAATTTTGCCATAATGGCAGAACCGGTCCCTCCCCATAAACACTTTTGCAACAAAGGCCCAAGATTTACTCTTTATACCCCCGCTCCCCCAATTCCTTTCATTTTAAGTCAAAATTTTACTAAACAACCCCCATCTTCGAGAATCTTAACAAAACTAATCCAAAATGTTTCCAATCAGCCCCTTCCTCTATAAATCCTTACATATTAAGTCCCTATAATACCAAATACCCCCCCTTGACTTCTAAAATCCTTTACGAGACAAGTCTTGAACTTACGCTTTAACCCCCAAATAATCTAATTTATTTATTTAATAACCAGGATGTTACATTAGTGAGTTTCGCAGAGCATACCACACACAATACACATATCACATATCCTGCTAGCTATAAAAGCTACATATAACATATAAGCCATGCATACATAAACCTGTAAGGATGCCATGGGGTCCCCCCCCAGGGTCTTAAACCTTTGTGACATGGGCTACCCCACATGGTCTTCACATAGGAATGCCATCTGCTACCCCACATGGTCTTACATCCAATGTCATGGGATACGCACAGGGTCTTTACCTAGGAATATCAAGGGCTACCCCACATGGTCTTACATCCAATGCCTCGGGCTCCCCCCGGGGTCTTTCATGTAATAACACACAATCACATAGCATATTAAGTCACAGAAATGACTAATACATAAACCATAATCACATAATGGGTCGGCCTTGGTGCCTTAGACCCATGGGTATGGTGAGAAGACTTACCTCTGGAATGCTGAACTGGCAAACTGAAATCAAATATATCCCACGTTGTTCCTCCCAAACTGCCTATAATCAATGAGTAAATAACTCATCATAATCCCATAAATACCCCAGGGTCAACCCTGGTCAAAGTCAAGGTCTATAATCCATGCTGACCCTGACTCGTCAAGTGTAACCTGACACTCGTCGAGTTCCTTGTTTAACTCGCCAACTCGCCGAGTCACCCCAGTGACTCTTCGAGTTCCTTGATGTTCACGGCCGTGAACTCCCAACCGGAAACCCATGACCGTGAAACCTTACCCGTGAATCCTTGACCGTGAACCCTTGACTGTGAATGAGAAAACCCTTCCTGACTCGCCGAGTTCCCCTAGTCCAACATGTTTACGGTCCTTTCCAGTGGGACTAAAGGTCCCAAACTTCAGATCTATCTTCTTCTAGGGCAGATGTCACGTAAAGTTGCAAACTTTACGTGCATGCATGGCCTCACATGGCCATAATGTTGGGTTTTGAGCATTCTAACACTCCTAAGTGTACATGCAACCCTAAATACCTTGGATCTATGTTTTCTCTATTATACATACAAATATGAATATCCAAGGTATTATCCTAACTAGCATACCAAAACATTGATACTAGGGTAATAAAATAGATAGAATACATACCTTGTTGTTGTTGCTTGACTCCATGAAGCTTGAGAGCCTAGTGCCCCAAGTGTGACACCTCAAATGGTTCACACAACATCATGAACACTTGGAATAACCATGAGAAGAAGACACTCCAAGCTCAAATTGACTAGCCCTCACATATGTATCACTTGTACCAATTTCTTGAGCTAAAGGGGCCCTGATATAGTGTGCACATTAGGGTTACACCATGTAACCCATGACTTTACCCATTGCTTATGCTCCATGGGTTTTAACCTCCATGGAGTATCCATGGTTCACCACATGGGTTAAACCCAACATAAGGAATCATGGATCATAAGCCCACATATATAAGAATGAATGATTTACACAATCAATCCCCATATATTTAATTAGTCTCTTTTTGATCACTAAATTAAGTCCAAATTAATTCTTGATCAATACTAATTAAATAACATGATTTCATATTAATATATTAGAACTTATAATATATTAATATGTCACAAAATGTCTTCTCCTCACAAACGGTCTATCCAAATGTTCCGATGCCATGCAACCCAAATGGACCATGCCGAGTCGGGTCAAGTACATACTAATTATAGTTGTGGACTTAGACACTAATCCAACACATAACACCAAAACTAACCTTCAAATAAGGTTTTCATGCATGGAGAAGGGATAAGCTTATAAAAAGATGCAACTTTATGCTATTTGGGACCTAAGAAGGTCTAGATCTGGAACCATATCACTGTGATAGGTCCAGATCCAAACTTGATTCCATTTTCCCTTAATAATGACCATAATCATCCAAATGGAGATCTAAGACTTCAAAGCTTAAGATGGCGAATTAATACCTCACTGAAGTGCCCAAAACGAAATAGATGTTGGATCTGATGTTTCTCCCATGATCCTTCTTTCTCCAACCTGAAATCCTTCCCAAGATTTACCAATTTATCTCACCAAGGCTCTCACTTCTCTCACAAGAGGGTTTGTGGCCGTGAACAGTTCCTAGGGTGCAAATGGGAGGCTATGGAGGCTGTTAATGATGTTTATATAGGGGGAAAACCCCGAAATTAGGGTTTTCTCTTTACAGCTCCAACTCGCTGAGTCGGGCCTTCCGACTCGCCGAGTTAGTCCCGATCCGTGTTCAAGATTAAATGCCCCTAGTCGACGAGTTGTACCCCCAGCTCGCCGAGTCCATGCACCAAAAACCCTGAAATTAACTAAATCAGATAATTACCTGGAGCAAGTGTTACAAGTCTCCCCCACTTGAACTAGACTTCGTCCTCGAAGTCTGCTGACCTAAACAACTCCGGGTAGTGCTCTCGCATCTCCTCTTCCGGATCCCAGGTCCATTCGGAGCCCCTTCGATGCTACCATTGCACCTTTACCAGTCTTATTTCCTTATTCCGAAGACCCTTAGTCTTCCTATCAAGAATCGCAACCGACTTCTCGATATAGTTTAGACTATCATCCACCTGAATGTCGTCCAACGAAACGAGTGCGGACTCGTCAGTGACACACTTCCGTAGCCGAGACACGTGGAAGGTGTAGTGAATCTGGCTAAGCTCCTCTGGCAGATTCAAGTGATATGCCACTTTGCCCACCGAGTCGTGATCCTGAACGGGCCTATATACCGAGGCCCCAGCTTGCTCCTCTTTCGAAACCTGATAATCCCTTTCCAGGGTGAAACCTTCAGCAACACGAAATCCCCCACCTGAAACTCAAGATCTGATCACCGTCGGTCAGCATAGCTTTTCTGACGGCTCTGCGCGACCCGCAATCGGCCGCGCACCTGCTGAATCAGCCCGGTAGTCTTGAGCACTACTTCAATGCACCCCATGACCCGATGTCCAACCTCATCCCAACAAACTGGGGTTCTAAACCTCCGACCATATAACATCTCGAATGGAGCTTGGTCGATACTGGCATGATAGCTGTTATTGTATGAAAATTCTGCCAGTGGGAGATACGTGTCCCAACTCCCTCCAAAATCCAGCACATAGGCCCGAAGCATATCCTCAAGTGTCTGGATCGTTCTCTCACTCTGGCCATCTGTCTGGGGATGGTACGCTATACTAAAATGCAGCTGGGTGCCCAGTTCTTCGTGGAACTTCTTCCAGAACCTAGATGTAAACTGTACATCCCAGTCGGAGACTATCGACACGGGCACCCCGTGCCTCGCCACCACCTCCCGTACATAAATATTCGCCAACTTCTCCACGGATATACTCAGAAATCGGATTGAAATGGGCACTCTTCGTCAGTATGTATACGATCACCTATATGACGTCCACACCCCTCGCCGTCATAGGTAACTTCGTGATGAAGTCCATAGTGATCTCTTCCCATTTCCACATGGGAATGGGTAGCGGCTGAACCTTTCCGTGAGGCCGTTGATTCTCGGACTTGACCTTCCTGCAGGTCAAGCACTGCTCCACAAACCAGGCGATTTCCCGCTTCATGCAGGGCCACCAATAACTCAGTCTCAAGTCTCTATACATTTTTGTAGCCCATGGATGAATAGAGAATTTGGATTTGTGTGCCTCCTCCAATATCCTCTGCCTCACTCCTCCAGTCATCGGTACCCATACTCGACTACACTGCGTCAAAAGATCACAACTATCCTTAACGAACAAGGGATACTAGCCTCGAATCCGCTCTATCCTCCAGTTCTCCTTCTTCACCCCCTCGACCTGGGCCTCCTTTATCATATCTAACAATGGAGAGATCACGGTCACCCTCAAACAAACGCTCCCAATCGGGGAACCTGCCGCCTTGCGGCTCAAGGCATCGGCCACCACGTTGGCCTTCCCGGGATGGTATAAGATCTCATAATCATAATCCTTTAGTACATCCAGCCATCTCCGTTGTCGCATGTTGAGGTTCTGCTGATCCATCAAATACTTCAAACTTTTGTGATCGGTATAAATGGTCCACCGCACCCCATACAAATAGCGCCTCCAAATCTTGAGGGCAAACACCACTCCCCCAATTCAAGGTCGTGAGTGGGGTAATTCGCATCATGAGGCTTCAACTGCCTTGAGGCGTAAGCTATCACGTGCCCCCTCTGCATCAGTACAACACCTAAATCTGAAATCGATGCGTCACAGTACACCACCAGATCATCTAATCCCTCAGGTAGTACTAGGATCGGAGCCTCACATAATCTCCGTCTCAAGATCTCGAAGTCCAACTGCTGATTCATACCCCACCGAAACGACATATTCTTCTTGGTCAGACGGGTCAATGGCACAACAATCTTGGAGAAATCCTGGATAAATCTTCGGTAATAACCCGCTAAATCCAAGAAGCTATGAATCTCTTATGCATTATTCGGTACTTCCCATCGCATCACAGCCTCAACCTTGGCTGGATCAACCGAAGTACCCTCCTGATTGATGATATGCCCAAAAATTATACCTCTCGCAGCCAGAAATCACACTTGGACAACTTGGCGTACAATTTTTCCGCCCTTAGGGTCTCCAACACCTCCCTCAAATGCTGCTCATGCTGCTCCCTGGTCATAGAATAGGCCAGGATATCATCAATAAAAACGATCACCGACCGATCCAACATCGGTCTGCACACCCTGTTAATGAGATCCATGAACGCTGCTGGGGCATTGGTGATCCCAAACGGCATCACCACAAACTCATAGTGCCCATACCGAGTCCTGAAAGCCGTCTTCGGTATGTCCTCGCCCCTAATCCTCATCTGATGATACTCCGACCGAAGATCAATCTTGGAAAACCAAGACGCACCCTGCAGCTGATCGAACAAATCATCGATCCTCGCCAACGGATAACGGTTCTTCACCGTTAGCTTGTTCAGTTCCCTATAATCAATGCACATCCTGTGGGATCTATCCTTCTTTTTTCATGAAAAGGATCGGTGCTCCCTACGGGGAACTGCTCAGACGAATGAACCCTCGGTCTAACAGCTCCCGAAGCCGTGCAGATAACTCCTGCATCTCAGGTGGTGCCAATCGATATGGTGCCTTTGCTATTGGAGCGGTACCAGGCACCAAGTCGATGCGAAACTCCACCTGCCTCTCCAGAGGCACTCCCGGTAACTCCTCGGGGAAAACATCTTGAAAGTCTCGCACAACCGGCACACTGCTCACCTCTGTCATGGTCTTTTCCCTCGTGTCCGAGACATAGGCCATAAATCTCGTACATCCCTGCTGCAGAAATCTCCTAGCCCTCTCAGCCGAACAGAGAGTCGGACCCTACGAGGCCCTATCACCATGTATCACCAATTCTTCCCCACTTGGGGTTCGAACCCTCGCCAACTGGCACTCACAATCGATCATGGCACCATTGGCCCCCAACCAATCCATCCCGACAATAAACTTTAGCCCCCGCAACGGTATCGGGACTAGGTCGACACGAAACCTCTCACCAAGCACATTCAGGACACAATCCCGATACACCCTCGCAACACTCACAGTGCAGTCATCTGCAATCTCTACCTAGAGTGGGGAATCCAAAGTTCCCGGTGCGTCCCAGAACTTCTTGCTAAGCGCAAGAGACACAAACAATCGGGTAGCACCCGAATCAAACAAAACATGAGCCGAAATATCATTGACCAAAAAGGTCCCTATACAAGCATAATATTCATAAGTCATAAAAATCATAATGAGCTGAGAATAGTAGGTACGTACCAGCCACAACGTCTGGTGTTGCCCGAGCCTCCTCGGTGGTCAATTGAAATGCACGACTTTTCACTGCCGGAACATCGGCCTTGGCAGGGCGGCCATCGGTGATCCTCAGAGTGGCGGGTGCAGGCACCGCCACTGCTCCTCCCCCCTCCCTGCAACCTAGGACAGTCGGCCTTTTTATGGCCAGTCTGGTTGCAGTGAAAACATATCAAGCCCTTCTTGGGGCAATCCCTGCTCAAGTGGCCCTGTTGACCACAAGAGTAACATCCTGGTATCCCGGATGTCCGACAAGCCCCACTGTGAAATCTCCCGCACTTGGCACACCGGCCCCGAAAAGATCCAAGAGTCCTACTCCTCCAAGTTCTGAATACGATGAGGATAAGGAAGAAGAAGAAGGTCATCATGACTCACCGAGAGGTAACACTCCTCCCAGATCTCCTACTCCAACCGAATATCCTCATAACAAACTTCCAACCCCACCTCTATCACCGAAACAGACAGTTTCAGTTTCGGTTCCCCCTATTCCCCCATCTACCACATCTCAAACAACAACTTTACCACCAGTTTCGTCTATTCCTATTTCTACAACTCCAATCCCAACTCCTATTTTTTCCCAATCCACTACCACCACTATTTCTGAACCGACAGTAGTAGTCAACGTATCTGATACGGGGGCGACTACTGAAACAGAACCCCCAGTTACTTCTACACCCCTTTCACCCTCACCTTCAACCGACTCCGGTGCCACTCTCGGTGGTGCTAATGATGAGTATGATTCTACATACTTCAGTCCCTATCGGCTTCCTACTGATGAGGATGATGATGCTCCTGTCACACGTCAACACTTGCAAAGCATTCATGAGAAATTGGATAAGTTGATTGAAGACAGCAAGTCCTATAGTGGTGTTGTGCTTAAAGCCTTTTTGGACACTGCTCTTGAACAATATACGGAGTCAATTGACAAATCCACCAATGCTGTTAATGCGTCTACCTCCTCTTGCCAAAAGGCCACCTCTGATGTTACTAAAATTGTACATAGTACTCAGATTTTTCTTGAGTCACTTAAAGGGCATGCTGATACAAATGCAGCAAAGGTAAATGCTTCTGTTGATTCTTTGTCCAAGTCTCTTCAAGAAGAACAAACAAAGTTTGAGGATCTGCGTTCTTCCATCCAAGCCGAGAACTCTTCACTTATTAGTTCAGTGAATTCTAGACTTGAATCTCTTCACGCTGATCTGGCCAAAAAAAGTGCTTTAAAAGAAGAACTGGCTCGACAAACATCCGTAGTTGAAGTACAGAAAGTGCAGCTCGCCCAAGCAAAAAAAGAAATTTCTTTATTGAAGACCGAAAGAGCTGTTTTCCGTAGCTGTGCAGGGGATGTGAAGGATATGCTCACTCACATTCTTGGTGCTCATGATCCTATCCTCACTTTGACCATTCAGAATCATCTTACAACAAAACTTCTTCCTGCCCTTGCATTGTTACACGAGATGAAGGGTGTTTCAGAGAGATTTATTGCTCCAAAACAAGGGGGAGAGGGTGCTCATCAACCGAAGGTTAAGACTGAAACCGAAACTGTTCAACCGAAGGTCAAAGTTACAACCGAAGGTCAAAGTTACAACCGAACTGAAGGATAATGTAGCTTCAACATCTGGTCCACAATAAAAACAAAAGGAGATTGATGATGATAGCAATGATGAATCTGATGAAACTATTGCTGAGGCTCTCAAGCGTAAGAAGAGAGATAAAGAGCTTGATGAAACCTTGAAGGTTGCAAGGGAAGCAGAGGAGAGGGAAAGGAGAAACAAGGAAGAAGAAGAAGCCTTGAACTGCAAGAAGGCCTTGTTTCCCTTATGGACTAAAGAGACACTTATCAATCAAGCTATAGAGTTTCCAAGTATTTATTGGTTGGAACCTGTTGCTTCGTTTGACTGTGATAATTCTAAGGACTCGCAGTTCGATATGCCAATCACACGAAAAGCATTCACGTTCCACTGCTTTGATTCGACTGCTGAGGTTCCTTTTCCTCATCCAAAGGTTGACCGAGAGCTTATTGATTTCTATCTGAAGTATGGACAACCTCAGTACATGACATGGAGCGCACAGAAAATAATCACTGTCAAGGTACTGAAACCTACGTCTGTTGGGAGATTTGTAAATGTCAATTTCAAAATCACACGCGGTTCTGCAAACTCGGTGTCGATTATATCTCTAGCAGATCTTCCGAATCTAAACCCTCATGATTGGATTTTATTGTTCAATATTCTGCTTACAAATCCGAGGGAATATGAACCTATTTTGGAGCACTTGAAGAGGATGTTGGCTTCTTACATCCATGAGGTCGCAGCTATGGATCAAGAGATAGCGAAAGTAATGAACAAAAAACCGACCATCAAGCCAACATCAAAACCAGGAGATGTGAATAAGATGAAGATGGTCCAAATAGATTCAAAACATCTCACTGTGATGTTTACAAAAGGCGAAGCTCACAAATTTTTGTTCGCTCTTGTTGATAAACATTTATTTTCAACTGACTGCTTGGAGCACATCATCAACATTATACATCGGTGCAAGCAGAACTTAGAGGCTGACAAGAAGAATTTTACTGACATGCTTCGGTGGTACATAACGTTCCGTCATCATTTGCTGGTTATCATTCCGAAGGTGTTCAAAACAATAAAGAAGACTTCTGCAGCTCAACCGAAGTGAGCTTTCGGTCCCATTGACGCAAAGGGGGAGATTGTTGAGTCTAATTGTGTTGCGTCTTGGGCTTTTTGTTTTGTATCCGGATTGGGCCTGTCCATCCGTGTTTATCTGATAGGGTTATACTATAAATATGCATGCATGTATGCATTAGACCGTGTTGATTATTACGTTCATTGTTTTGTAACCCTAAACGCCTCTACAGTTGAAGTTCTTAATCGAGCTCTTCTGAGGTGTTGAAGTATTAATCATACGACATATTCAAAGCCATTCTTGTGTTCTTGATTACATTCTTAACTGTTTGCTTGCATAGAATCTAACGATCCTAATAGAACTTTGTTCTAACAAAAGTAAATTAAATTTGCCAATTTGTTCAAACTCAGGGGACCTAAACTGTAAAATAGCTGAAGTTTAAGGGACCGATAGTGTAACATGAGTCATCTTCTCCAAATTACGCCGGATTAAAAGAATACGGCGACTGGAACGAATACGAACACCTTGTTTTGACTTTTAAAAAGTCAAAATTGAAAAATCAAATCCGTAATCAAAGGCATTATTTCGTTTCCAACAATTTCCCATAAGGTTCGATTCTGAAGTTCATGAATGGTGGTATAAGATGCGAACTATTGAACACAGTGACTTCATACGAATCCAAGAAATTAACAGCCATAAATCATACTATCGTTCCGAGCACAAGGATCGTTTGTAGGATGTGAATCGAGTCCAGTCCCAACTGCGAATCCACTTCCTTAATCGATTTCTCATTTTGATTTTGATTTCACATAATCCAATTGGGAACCTGTGAATATCGATTCCGACTTCGAGACCAAGGATTGTGAAGGTCAGATTTTAGTAAAAACGATTCTGATTGAACCTCCGATTCCAGTTTCGTTTTGCTTTCAGTCTCCACAATTGAAATCGAACTCCTTTAATTTGAGCGAGAGTAACTTGCTGAGTTTCGTTCCAATTCAGTTGACCATGTACCAAAAGCGAGTCTTAGGTTCGCTTTCAAAGCCAATTACAGGTTCGTTCCATCGATACAAGAACCGAAAGCTAATCAAGGACCGAAAGCAAATTACAGGTTCTCTTCAATTGCAGGTTCGCTTCAATTGCACGTTCGGCTATGAACAGTAGATTCGGGTTCGGTTCTTAATCTGAGTTTCGCTTCTTAACTTGAGTTCGGTTCTTATTCGTGAGACTCGCTTCAATGTCATACCCAAAGCGAAATAGACCGAACGTTCGGTCTATTTCGGTTCCAATTTTTGCAAGGCGGTTCTTCACTTTCGCTTCTTGTTTGACAATTCCACTGCAAAGAACTAGACTTTGGCTTCTTGACATTTCGTCTCTTGACTTTCGCTTCAAAGAACGAACAAGGAATGAGAGGCAACAAGATGGCTAAAATCTCGAAAACATCCCTTGTATTTTAATAAATGACAGAAGCGTCTTTTTTTTCTCGATTGTTACAACGAATGCAAAGTAAGTATTTCACATTTCATCACAGTTACGGAATTGGCCCCTAGAGAATCAGTGAAGAATCAAATACAGCCCAATATACGGATCAAACTTCATCTTTAATTGTAATTACGAGTTTAACCTTTTATTTATCCAAAGTTCCGAAAGTAGCCCTTGTCAAAAGTACATATGACAGCTTGCACCTACTGTTCACCGCAATATGTCAGAATATTACCCCTTTTTTAGAAAAAAGTCCATTTTCACCCAATCTTTTCATCCTTTTCAACTTTTGTTATTCTAACCATTAAAAATCAATAAAAATTGATTCTTTCAACAAAATTTCATATCTTTGAACCAAATCAACCAGATTTCACCAAGATTTTGTCCCCATTTCCGTTTTTTTTAAAGGACAAAACTTTTATGGGACTTTTGGTACCCATTTAAGGTTCAACTTTGAAGTTGGTTTCTTGCATACCCACTTATTTGAAGAAAATCTACCATCCTCTGAAAATAATACCCGCTTCTTAGTTGGAAAACAAAATTTTCCAAAAAATTCATTAAACCAACCGAACACTATTTTCTCTTTTCTCCAACTCTTAACATATTCACCTGAATGAAATTTTCTTTGAACATTATTAACTTCACATTTTCCAACTTTTTCACAAGCATTGGACACTTGTACCTTGGGCATCCAAACTTTCTTCATTTTACTCTTGTTCTTTCTCTTCTTCCTACTTTTCTTATTTCTAGGCTTTAGAAATAAATTTCGGATGTGAACATCTTTTTCTTCTTTCTGAATCTGAACATTTGAAGACTTTTGAACACAATCCTTAGGAGTTTGATAAATCTGAATTTCTTGAATCATTGGCTTTCTGTAAGGAATCATTCCTTCAAAAACATCTTCAGAACATAAAGAATCATCTGTTTGAGTTCCAATAGAACATATTGTCTTCACTTTCACGATTTCAGATGAATTTCTTTAAGATTCATCTTCTGAAGTACCTGATTCGGAATGTAACTCTTCTGAAAAACATGAACCACTTGAATCCCCCTCACCAAGAACATCTGGAGTCACCTTTTCTTCAGAAACTTGAAGAACAACATGAACTTCTTCTTTTTCTTTTTCAGCCCTTTTTATCTTCAACATCTGTTTATGTTCCCAATCTAAATGTTCATAGATAACACGAAATTGTTCTACTATTCTCTCATTCTTTTGCAATTCATGTTCATCAACCCGTGAGGATTGATTTATTTTCTTATCAACAAAAGAATTATATAACTCAGTAACATTCCTCAACGTAGAATCACCAAGAACATGAAACAAAGTTGATTTGTTTACACCATAGATTGGTTTAGTGACTTTAATCCAAGTTTTAAAATGGAGTTACAGAATAAAAAATCCATTAGATCTTCAACAAATGATAGAACTTGAAGAGAGAGAAAATAGATCTGATAAAGATTCTAGAGAGAGAAAAACGGATCTGAAAGGGTTTTTAGTGAGAGAAAACAGATCTGAACACGAAAATTCAAATAAACACGAAAATTTTCTTCTAACTCTCTTCCAGAACACGATTCAAGAACAAATCAGATGAAATAATGAGTAGAAGATAACATATCTGAACAAGATTTTTCAATAAAAACGAGGTAAAGACTTTTTCTTTTCAGAAAACTTACAAAAGTTGAAGAACAAGGTGAGATTCATGATAAAATATCGCCATAAACAAGATCGATTCTTCCAAAAATCGCTGAGATCTACAAGAACCCGCTCTGATACCACTTGTTGGGAATAAATCTGAGATGACGAATGCGGAATATCAAGAACAATCAAGAATTAATCACCATAATATGCAAGAAATCTGATAAAGGTTTTCATGTATTGATTATGAGATGAACGTACAAAGAAAAACCCTAATATGATAAAAAGCTTCCACCAAAAGTAAACCTAATGATTATTTATAGGGAACAATAAATATATGCCATAAATATAAAATCTATGCCTAATATAAAACCAATGCCTTAGAAGAGCTCGATTAAGAACTTCTACTGTAAAGGCATCGTAGGAAATCATAAAATATTAACCCTAAAAAGGCTTCCCTAAATAACCGTATATGCCAAATCAGTTTCAATATCTCAAATACTCAACATAAATGCTTAGTGAGTTTCCCAGAGCATACCACACAAATACACATTTCACATATCGTGTTAGCTATAAAAGCTACATATAACACATAAGCCATGTATACTGTAACGTCCCATTTTTCAAGTCCAAAAATTTTCAATTCTGATATAACGATTAGAAAGCATTTATAAGAAAACATCATCAAGTCATATCATTTCGTAAAAACCATAATCTCATGTCTGAAATCGTATCATAAAATTAAGAATAATATCAGAGTACAATCCCAAGAAATCTCATAGTGCGGAAATCCAATGCGTGTGTATGATGTGCAGCTACCGCGCCGGCTCCTTCCCCTTCGCTGAAGAGCTACCTGAAACAAAACTGAAAACTGTAAGCATGAAGCTTAGTGAGTTCCCCCATCGTACCACATACCATACAAACACATAGCCTACATACTACCGGGCAATTATGGGGTGCCCGACCTACCCGGTACGGCCATTCTGGGGTGCCGACCTACCCGTGTCAAGCCATTATGGGGTGCTAACCTACCCGTGTCAAGCCATTCTGGGGTGCTGACCTACCCATGTTGAGCCATTCTGGGGTGCTGACCTACCCTTCGGTCCTCACAACCGAACCTCGGGGACTATTTCACCCCTACTACTACTATCGCATGTATCATAGCATAATCTACTGTTAGACATATCTGGGGTGCCTGACCTACCCTTCGGTCCTAACAACCGAACTTGGGGACTGTTCCCCTCCTACTACCGCTATCGCATATATCATATCATGCCAGAATATAAACATATCATCACATATTGTCAGACATATCTGGGGTGCCTGACCTACTCTTCGGTCCTAACAACCGAACTCTACTACTATCACATATAACATATCATGCCAACATATAACATATCAGGTAGTAGCAAACCTAGATGAATATCACAAAGACAATCATCTAACATACAACTCCTACTGGTGGGCCGGCATTGTGGCCGTAGACCCACCGCTACTGGAAGGTAACTCACATCGATGTCGTGTAGTGTCTGAACTGTCCTCGGCGTGAAGGTCGACTCTCCTCGACTCCTCAATCCCTACACGACAACCTTCAAGTCATCAAACCGAACATACAACCCAACCAGGGTTAATACCAAAACCAGGCAAAGTCAACATTGGTCAAACTCAACACCCAGTTGACCTGACTCGCTGAGTTGGTCTACCAACTCGTCGAGTCCATGCTCCACTAACCCGATCCAACCCCGACACCACTCATCGAGTCTTGCGAGAACCCGTCGAGTTCTCCTTCATTCAAACCATCGGGACCATCTTCATTCGACTCGCCGAGTTCTTCCTTCAACTCGGCGAGTTCATCTCCCTCATAAGAACGTGTCCAGTCTATGACTCGCCGGGTTGTATGAACAACTCGTCGAGTCCATCTTCAAGGTTGGGAGATTGCCTTGGAATCGCCGAGTCTGTTCATACACTCGTCGAGTCCCATGATTCCCAGGTCCCTTTACTAGTCTAAACATTTACGGGACTTCCTTCCCGAACCAGTAGTTCAACCACAGAAGGGATTTAGTGGTCACTACACACCGACTCACTGAGTTCCAATAACAACTCGCCGTGTCCCTTCTTGACCCTTACTATACAGTCGATTTAAATGGGTCTTAACATGTCAAAACCATAGATCTGGCCTCCTAATGTCCATTTTATACGTAAAGTTCCAAACTTGGTGCACATGCATGGGGTTTTTGGCTCAAAAATCCATAAAAGGTGTTTTACAATGTGCATGGGGCTCTCATGGCCATAGAGTTGGCACCTTAATTCCATGAGACCCCTCCAATGACTCAGATCTGAAAGTAGAACCCCATGAATCACCTCACAAATCCGAAAATGGCTTAGAGAGCCCTAAATGCACCCATAATTTAAGCTCTAAAGATGAACAACCAAATGGAAGACCAAAACAGGGGCATTTACCTTGATTGAGCTGAAGATGGAATAAGATCTCTGGATCTACAAGCCCCAACTCGAATTCCCAAGCTTCTTCCTTCCTTTCAAGCTTCACAAACCACCCAAAAACACCAAAAATGACCTTAGATCACTCAAAGCGGCTAGGGTTTCGATATGAGGTGTTCTGGGAGCATAAGGGACGATGGAGGCTGAAATAAGACGTTTAAATAGGGTGCAAACCCTCAAATTTAGGGTTTCACCCGAACAACACCTACTCATCAAGTCATTCCCCGACTCGTCGAGTAGATCACTTAAACTTCCCGCGGATCCCGTCTCTACTCGACGAGTTGGGCCATCAACTCGTCGCGTCCCAGAGAAAAAAAACATAAAATTCATAAATAAAATACATACCAGTAATCCGGTGTTACAAATATCCTTGTAATACCCTGTTTATTTATTAGATAAATAAATAAATTAATGAACGAATAGTAGCCCTAAAATAAATAATTATATTTCAAAGGTTGATCTTGAGGAGCTAACTGTCACACTTTAAGAGATTGGGGGTTAAAAGTGTAAAATCCAAACTTAATTTGTAAGTAACTATGAAGGCAGGGACTAAAATGGTAACTTATGGACTGATTGTGAAAGAATCTTGGATGTTGGGGGGCTGCTTTGTAAAATATGGCCTAATATTGAAAGGAAATCGGATTGGAGGGACCAAATGTGTTAATTGATCACAAAGTTTGTGTGATCGGGTATTAAACCCGTCACCCTACTCCACCATGCGAACCCTAACCCTAAATGAGACGTCCAACCGCCACCCCCCCTTATGCCTCCCATCACCTCCTATCGTCGCCACCATGGGAGCCGCATCCATCGCTGTTGTTTAGCCATCGTAGCAACACCACCGCTGTCGGGGAGGTTGCAAGCATCCGGGAGGTCCACTAAAGCCGGAGGAGCTGAACTTCACGGCTGTCGTTCGTTGCTGATACGCCGCCAAGGACCACCGAACCTTCTCCGTTCTTCTCTTTCTTTTGTTTCGTTTCCAGTCGTCAACCGCCGAGAAGCCTCCAGCGCCGCTGTAGCGCTGCCGATAGCCACTGCCGCCATAGAGCCGCTATTCGTCGTTGTTGCTGCCCATTTCCGTTGTCGACCAGCTGCCTACAGCCGTTAACTACCGATGCTGTTGCCACCACCTCGTATTGTTGTCGTCGCCACCCACCGCAAGTGGGTGTTGGGTGTATTTGTCCAATAAAAAGGATTTGTGTGCGTGTTTTGGTGCGTTTAAGTGTGTGTAATGCTGCTGTGAGAAGGTGTAGTATGAGTTGTTTGGCCGGAAATCATGAAAAAGGCCACCACCACCACCGTGAGGTGGTGGCTGCCACCGTGTACCACCACCGACCACCACAAGGGTGGTTGCGGGTGTGTATTTATTTAGTGTAGTGTGTGTGTGTGTTTACTTCATGAGTTCATGGTAATTGTAAAAAAATTGGAATAATGAAAGGAAAGTCAAACCACCACCGTTAGGTGGTGGCTGCCGCCACCGGCCGCCGTGTCGGGTGGCGGTGTGCTTGTCTCGTCGAGTTCGATTCGTTTAAGGTGCTTGAAACCCTAATGGGCCCAAAGAAGACCTAATAGGCCCAATGAAGCCTAATGGGCTTAGTGAAAACCCTAATGGGATTAATGATATTCCAGTGGGCCTAATAGGCCCAATAAAGCCCTAATTGACATAAAAGGCCAACAAATTGATAAATGGGCTAATATTTGGATTGGAAAACCCAAATGCCAATGAAACCCTAACTTTAAGAATTAATCGGGACACACACACGAGAATTATTTAATAACTTGAGATATTAAATAATAATCATTGGCAAAGATTAATCTAAGCGATATTGGACTTAATGGATTAAGTCCTTAGAGGATTAAGTCCTTAATGGGTTAAGTAGGAAACTTAACCCTAATCACCATTTTATGAGAAACCCTAATTTCACTTGGGTTTATTGTTGGGCCTCTCTATTGGGCTTTGGTAATTGGATTATTAATGGGCCATCCAAGAATAATCTTATGGACTAGAACATGTTGATGGGCTTAGGATAAGACCCATATGAGGAGTTGGGCCCAATTTGGAAAATTGGGCCATAGATTGGGCCTTTATGATTATGTGATATTGGGCCATTAGAATGTTGAATGTTGGACTGGACTAAATGGTTGGGCCTTATGGTAAGACCTTGTAAAGGTTTGGGCCCAATTTGGAAAATTGGGCCATATGATGGGCGTTGACTCATAGTTGACTTTTGGGCCTATGGATTGGGCCTTGGGCTTGAATAAAGCCAAACATGGGGTAATGTAGTAATGACCCCAAGTACGTACTTATGGTTATGTAGTGGAACCCAATTATTAATTGGGTGTTGTTTTGGTGTTGACAGTTCGGGAATCTGTCATCCAGCAGCTGGGGTTGAGCCTGCGGGACTTCAGCAGTGTGGGATTGTGTCTACGGGACTTCAGCAGTGTGAGGTGAGCTACCTTCCAGTAGCGGTGGGTCTACGGCCACAATGTTGACCCACTAGTAGGAGTTGTATGTTAGATGATTGTCTTTGTGATATTCATCTAGGTTTGCTGCTACCTGTTATGTTTTATGTGCTAACATGTTATGATGTTATGTGATAGTGGTAGTAGGAGGTGAAATAGTCCCCGGTTACCGGTCGATAGGACCGAATGGGTAGTTTAGTACCCAGCCATGCTAGCCAAATTATGATACATGTGATATGATATTATGTGGTAGTAGTAGGGGGTGAAATAGTCCCCGGTTACCGGTCGACAGGACCGAAGGGGTAGGCCAGCACCCAGATATGCTAGGCAATATGTGATTTATGTTTATATGATAGGGTTTGATGTGGTAGCGGTAGGGGGTGAAATAGTCCCAAGTATCCGGTCGAGAGGACCGAAGGGGAGGCCAGCACCCATATATGCTAGGCAGTATCCGGTCGAGAGGACCGAAGGGGTAGGTCGGGCACCCAGATATGCCTGACAGTATATGTATGTTATGTGATTGTATGGTACGTGGTATGATGGGGGAACTCACTAAGCTTTGTGCTTACGGTTTACAGTTTTGGTTTCAGGTACTCGTTTTCAAAGGAAAGGAGCCGGCTTGATCGCAGCGCATCACACTATGTTTTTCGCACATGAGATCTTTGGGATTACACTCTGATATGGTTTTATGATAATATGTTTTGATTACTGACACTTTGGTTTGACACGAGATATTATTATGAATGTTTTTATACTGATGGTTTTATGTAATAACTTATTTAAAAATGAAATTTTTGGCCTTGAATTTTGGGATGTTACAAGTTGGTATCAGAGCCTTGGTTTGAGGGATTCGGACATACTCTCGGGTGTGTCTGAACTCAAACTAAGGGCTTGGTATGTAAATTTTCAAAAGGAAAACCATTTTATAATAGGGAGTTTGAAAAGAATTTGAAAAGAGAAAAGAACTTTGAAAAGAACAAGGTGTGTGATGCGTGCAATCAGCCGAGCTCAAGTAAGTTTTCCCAAGATACCCATACATGTTATGTCATGATATGATATGATATGATTATGAGAACTGCATGCTAGATTAGGGCTAAGGATCTAGGAGGATGCCTTATATGCCTATTGTATGTGCTTGTAGACTTGCATGCTAGTACTGATCAGTCGGTGATAGGATAGCCTGTTTAGGTTATGCCTGATTGTATGAGCCTTTGAATTGCATGTACAGATTCCTGATTAGAGGATATAATGATTTGATTGGAATATGATGGTTAGAGTTTCCATTGTCTGAATGCTGCTTGCTTTGTGCTTTGTGGAACTTTTAGTAATGTGAGCTAACTATTAAGTGAATATGCTAAGTCACATGTGGCACAGGCTGGATAATCTCAGAGTGATAGATTTGACCCTATTGCGCAGCTCTTGTTTGAGTCCAACCGTTCTAGGGATGGGTCTATTACTCGAAGGATTATTTGATCTCTGTTGCATGTGGCTATAGTCATGAGGTAGCTAGTTGACATTATTGGGAATCTTTCAGCAGCTGAGGACTGGGTGGGTACGGGAACCTAGGAAAGCCTAGGATATGTTAAGTGGGTTAGTAGTAAGGCTCAGTGAGACTTGGGTGTACCGGTTTGAGGAAGTGACTTGGAGGATTCGGGAGGATTGCTGAGGAAAGTATGGATAGGCGTGGAAGGTAGTATTGGGCCCGTACTACTGAAAGCACAGGATCCATACTCGAATCAGTGAGAGTCTTGGAGAATCTAAGAAGCTTCAGGGAAGAGTTTGTGACCCAGTTTGGGGACAAAGGATGTTCCAGTTGTTGCAGCTTAGCCATTGGCAAGCGAGCTAGTGAGCGTGATAGGGTGTCAGACCCTGAAGGATATGATTTCCAAGAGTTGCAGATGCGAGATCGATTTGGAGCACCCTGGAAAGAGAGGGTTGTGCCAGGTGTGTATAGTAGAGGGTCACGGGAAGAGACCCATGACTTCTGATCATCGGGTGAAAGGCCAGTAGAGCCGGAGTCAGTGCAGCACGTACATGAAAGTGCACAAGGGAGTTTGTCGCTCCAAGGGTTTAGGTTGCTACAGAGTAGCTGGGTTGGTCATGTCAACAGAAGGTGATCAGTATTCCTCCAGATTTTGCGGGTATGTCATCCTCTATTGCTACTAGATGGATGTTGGGATACATATCACTTTGGGATCGTGAGTGAGTTTGGACAAGTCAGATCTCGGGGCGGTTTTCTGCTAGTGTTTGGGTTATCAAGGATCATATATGCCATCCTGCATGCCGAAAGGTCCTTGATGAACCCACAGAGGGACGTACCTTGCGGAGTGGGTTCCACGTGTACCGTTATCATTCCGGATCTTTGTCAAGATCTGTGCAGGAGTATTATTTAGAGGATACTCGATCAGGGTTGGAGTGATTGTTCTCCAATGAAGTCAGCGTTCAGAGGTTCTATCATTGTTCAGTTATGGTCGGTAATTGTTTATGGATGGACTTTGGAGTTCAAGGCACTACCGTTTCTAGGACAGAACTGGTGACAGGAAGAGGGTAGTGTCAGTCGCGGGTGTTAGATGCATAAGTGGTTGGTCATTGGATGTTCAAGAGAATTGTGTTTTCGCATGGGCTGTGTTCGGTTAGAGTTCAGTGGTACTGCAAGATTAGGAGTGGGAACGAGGATTCGTCAGCTAGAGTGAAGATTAAGGTCTTCAATTGACAGCATGTTAGATGGATTGAGGTGTCAGACTGGATCAGATTTCAAGAGTACTCATCGAGATTTCTGAGGATGGGAGATCTCAAGGTTTAATCGGCGATTAAGCGCTAGCATTGGCAGGCACAGGATGTCATCAGTGGGATATTAGAAAGCGGGAAGGAATGGGAATTCTTCAATTCTCATGTAATGTGAAGACTTAGTCGAATCTAAGTGGGGGAGAGACTTCTTATAAAGTTCTCCAACTGTGAGTTTTGGTTGCTCAAGGTGCAATCTCTTGGCCACCTTGTCAACCAGAAGGGTATTCTAGTTGTTTCGGCCAAGATAGAGGCCGTGATGTGGTGGGAGATTCCGAGGTCTCCATCTGAGATTCGGAATTCCCTGGGTCTAACGAGTTATTACCGAAGATTTATACGGGACTTCTCCGAGATTGAGGTTCCTTTGACCCAACTGACCAAGAAGTCGGTGGCCCTTCGTTGGGGGCCTGAGTAGCAGGCAGCCTTCAAGACTCTCAGACAGCGGTTGTGCGAGGCACCGATTCTCACCCTGCCAGAGGGTGTAGATGATTTCGTGGGTTACTGTGACACTTTGATCATGGGCATGAGTACGGTACTGATACAGTGGTGTCACGTGATAGCAGGTTTCGGGAACCAAGTTAGAGTTTCGGTTAGGACTCAAGTTCAGTGGTGTGTTAGGTCGAGTGCGTGTTTGACCCGGTTTGGAAAGTGTTATAAGACTACGGGGGTAGCCGTAGCATTCACTAGCAGTCAGGTAGTATGGAAAGTGTTGTAAGACTACGGGGGTAGCCGTAGCATTCACTAGCGATCAGGTAGTATGGAAAGTGTTGTAAGACTACGGGGATAGTCGTAGCATTCACTAGCGATCAGGTAGTATGGAAAGTGTTGTAAGACTACGGGGGTAGCCGTAACATTCACTAGTGATCAGGTAGTATGGAAAGTGTTGTAAGACTACGGGGGTAGCCGTAGCATTCACTAGCGATTAGGTAGTATGGAAAGTGTTGTAAGTCTACGGGGGTAGCCATAGCATTCACTAGTGGTCAGTTAGCATGGGAAGTGTTGTAAGACTGCGGAGGTAGCCGTAGCATTCACTAGCAGTAGATAGTGTGAGGAGTGTTGTAAGTCTGCGGGTGTAGCCGTAGCGTTTACAAGGTTAGCAGATAGTGATAGAGTGTTGTAAGTCTGTGGGTGTAGTCGTAGCATTCACTAGGCTGATAGATAGCATGAATGCGCTCATAGATCGTGAAAGGAATAGTAGTACCCACCAGTTTGGGTGTAGAAGTAAGGATATGGAAATCCACGGATTGGATTTCGGAATCACTTAGACGGATTAGATCTGGTCGACCCAGTGATAAGACTGTAGGAATGCCCCTACAGTTATGAGATCAGGGAAGAATGGACTGCGTAAGGTCATTTGGTATATTAGGCTACCATTGGTCGGGTAGCAATCACTTTTAGCCTTGGATTGGATGATGACAGGATTCGACGCATGGACCCGATCGATTAGATCAGAAAGTACTAGAGATGCAGTGGCATGATAACTATAGCAACTAGTTCTAGAGAAGGATATCGTTCGGAAGTCGTGTGAGACGACTAAGTGGGAGCCCTTTTGCTCCGCAGCTGGGCTAGAACCCAAAATTTCAGATGATTGGTGAACGAATTGAGACCAGGGAGGTCTCGATAGGTTTTGGTAAGCGACCATGTGGCAAAATACTGCTTCAGGCAGTTCAGTGTTCGGGCAGTTTCAGCACTTGGGCAGTGTTAGTATTTGTGTTTTAGGTTGCAAATACAGACGTAATAGCTGGTTGATTGGGAAGTGACAAGTCACTCACAGCTGGATCAGCTGAGTTTTGGCCAAGTATAAGTGAATCACAGGGATAAGTGGATCTGTGATTTTTTTTGTGGGAGCCCTAAGTTATCAGGAGATGAGTAGGCAGCTAAGAGACAAGTGGACTGGATTCAGCAATAATGATTCAGTAAGAGTGGTCTGTCAGGGATCCAGGCCATCTCAAGACAGCATAATTCAGATGAGTAGATGTGATCTTGTGGTGAGGAATTCGTTCACCTGCGGATTTTAGGGCTTTACGAGGATTGGTCGTGGCTACCTTGGGAAGGCTAGGGTGTGCCCAGGTTGGTGACCATGCTACTAGAGTGGTTGGGCGAGTAAGGAATGGTAAGGAATGCTTTCGAGGATGAAATCTAAATTTAAGTGGGGGAGAGTTGTAATACCCTGTTTATTTATTAGATAAATAAATTAATTAATGAACGAATAGTAGCCCTAAAATAAATAATTATATTTCCAAGGTTGATCTTGAGGAGCTAACTGTCACACTTTAAGAGATTGGGGGTTAAAAGTGTAAAATCCGGACTTAATTTGTAAGTATTAATGAAGGTAGGGACTAAAATGGTAACTTATGGACTGATTGTGAAAGAATCTTGGATGCTGGGGGGCTGCTTTGTAAAATATGGCCTAATATTGAAAGGAAATCGGATTGGAGGGACCAAATGTGTTAATTGATCACAAAGTTTGTGTGATCGGGTATTAAACCCGTCACCCTACTCCACCATGCGAACCCTAACCCTAAATGAGACATCCAGCCGCCACCCCCCCTTATGCCTCCCATCACCTCCTATCGTCGCCACCATGGGAGCCGCATCCATCGCTGTTGTTTAGCCATCGTAGCAACACCACCGCTGTCAGGGAAGTTGCAAGCATCCGGGAGGTCCACTGAAGCCGGAGGAGCTGAACTTCACGGCTGTCATTCGTTGCTGATACGCCGCCAAGGACCACCGAACCTTCTCCGTTCTTCTCTTTCTTTTGTTTCGTTTCCAGTCGTCAACCGCCGAGAAGCCTCCAGCGCCGCTGTAGCGCTGCCGATAGCCACTGCCGCCATAGAGCCGCTATTCGTCGCTGTTGCTGCCCATTTCCGTTGTCGACCAGCTGCCTACAGCCGTTAACTACCGATGCTGTTGCCACCACCTCGTATTGTTGTCGTCGCCACCCACCGCAAGTGGGTGTTGGGTGTATTTGTCCAATAAAAAGGATCTGTGTGCGTGTTTTGGTGCGTTTAAGTGTGTGTAATGCTGCTGTGAGAAGGTGTAGTATGAGTTGTTTGGCCGGAAATCATGAAAAAGGCCACCACCACCACCGTGAGGTGGTGGCTGCCACCGTGTACCACCACCGACCACCACAAGGGTGGTTGCGGGTGTGTATTTATTTAGTGTAGTGTGTGTGTGTGTTTACTTCATGAGTTCATGGTAATTGTAAAAAAATTGGAATAATGAAAGGAAAGTCAAACCACCACCGGCCGCCGTGTCGGGTGGCGGTGTGCTTGTCTCGTCGAGTTCGATTCGTTTAAGGTGCTTGAAACCCTAATGGGCCCAAAGAAGACCTAATAGACCCAATGAAGCTAATGAGCTTAGTGAAAACCCTAATGGGATTAATGATATTCCAGTGGGCCTAATAGGCCCAATAAAACCCTAATTGACATAAAAGGCCAACAAATTGATAAATGGGCTAATATTTGGATTGGAAAACCCAAATGCCAATGAAACCCTAACTTTAAGAATTAATCGGGACACACACACGAGAATTATTTAATAACTTGAGATATTAAATAATAATCATTGGCAAAGATTAATCTAAGCGATATTGGACTTAATGGATTAAGTCCTTAGAGGATTAAGTCCTTAATGGGTTAAGTAGGAAACTTAACCCTAATCACCATTTTATGAGAAACCCTAATTTCACTTGGGTTTATTGTTGGGCCTCTCTATTGGGCTTTGGTAATTGGATTATTAATGGGCCATCCAAGAATAATCTTATGGACTAGAACATGTTGATGGGCTTAGGATAAGACCCATATGAGGAGTTGGGCCCAATTTGGAAAATTGGGTCATAGATTGGGCTTTTATGATTATGTGATATTGGGCCATTAGAATGTTGAATGTTGGATTGGACTAAATGGTTGGGCCTTATGGTAAGACCTTGTAAAGGTTTGGGCCTAATTTGGAAAATTGGGCCATATGATGGGCTTTGACTCATAGTTGACTTTTGGGCCTATGGATTGGGCATTGGGCTTGAATAAAGCCAAACATGGGGTAATGTAGTAATGACCCCAAGTACGTACTTATGGTTATGTAGTGGAACCCAATTATTAATTGGGTGTTGTTTTGGTGTTGACAGTTCGGGAATCTGTCATCCAGCAGCTGGGGTTGAGCCTGCGGGACTTCAGCAGTGTGGGATTGTGTCTACGGGACTTCAGCAGTGTGAGGTGAGTTACCTTCCAGTAGCGGTGGGTCTACGGCCACAATGTCGACCCACTAGTAGGAGTTGTATGTTAGATGATTGTCTTTGTGATATTCATCTAGGTTTGCTGCTACCTGTTATGTTTTATGTGCTAACATGTTATGATGTTATGTGATAGTGGTAGTAGGAGGTGAAATAGTCCCCGGTTACCGGTCGATAGGACCGAATGGGTAGTTTAGTACCCAGCCATGCTAGCCAAATTATGATACATGTGATGTGATATTATGTGGTAGTAGTAGGGGGTGAAATAGTCCCCGGTTACCGGTCGACAGGACCGAAGGGGTAGGCCAGCACCCAGATATGCTAGGCAATATGTGATTTATGTTTATATGCTAGGGTTTGATGTGGTAGCGGTAGGGGGTGAAATAGTCCCAAGTATCCGGTCGAGAGGACCGAAGGGGAGGCCAGCACCCATATATGCTAGGCAGTATCCGGTCGAGAGGACCGAAGGGGTAGGTCGGGCACCCAGATATGTCTGACAGTATATGTATGTTATGTGATTGTATGGTACGTGGTATGATGGGGGAACTCACTAAGCTTTGTGCTTACGGTTTATAGTTTTGGTTCCAGGTACTCGTTTTCAAAGGAAAGGAGCCGGCTTGATCGCAGCGCATCACACTATGTTTTTCGCACATGAGATCTTTGGGATTACACTCTGATATGGTTTTATGATAATATGTTTTGATTACTGACACTTTGGTTTGACACGAGATATTATTATGAATGTTTTTATACTGATGGTTTTATGTAATAACTTATTTAAAAATGAAATTTTTGGCCTTGAATTTTGGGATGTTACAATCCCCCACTTATTTTAGACTTCGTCCTCGAAGTCTGCTGCTGAACCTGGAAAAAGCTCGGTGTAGTGCTCCCTCATCTCTTCCTCCAGCTCCCAAGTCCATTCCGATCCCTTGCGGTGCTGCCATTGCACCTTCACCAGCTCGACCCTCTTGTTCCTCCGATCCTTCGACTTCCGGTCGAGGATCGCCACAGGCCGCTCAATGTAGTTCAGGCTGTCATCCACCTGAATATCCTTCAAAGGTACCACTGCCGAGTCATCCACCAAGCACTTCCGCAGCTGGGAGACATGGAAAGTGCTATGGATCTTACTGAGTTCCGCTGGCAGATCCAGCCGCCACCTTGCCCACCTGGGCTATAACCCTGAAGGGTCCAATATACCTGGGGCCCAGCTTGCCCCGCTTCCTGAATCGGATGACGCCCTTCCATGGCGACACCTTCAGGAGGACCATATCCCCGACCTGGAACTCCAGGTCCGAGCGACGCTTGTCGGCATAACTTTTCTGCCGACTCTGAGCAGTCTGAAGCCTGCTCCTGACCTGCTGAATCCTCTCTGTCGTCTTGAGCACCATTTCGGTTCTCCCCATGACCCTCTGGCCCACCTCACCCCAACATATCAGGGTCCTGCACTTCCTCCCGTATAACATCTCAAAGGGAGGACGATCGATACTCGCGTGGTAGCTGTTGTTGTAGGAGAACTCAGTTAATGGGAGATAGGTATCCCAGCTACCACCGAGGTCTAGAACGCATGCCCGCAGCATATCCTCCAAAGTTTGGATGGTCCGCTCACTCTGACCATCCGTCTGCGGGTGGAACGCTGTGCGAAGTGCAGACGAGTACCCAACTCGTCGTGAAACTTCTTCCAGAACATGGAAGTAAACCGCACGTCTCGGTCTGAAATCACCGAAACTGGCACTCCGTGCCGAGCTACTACCTCTCGGATATAGATGTCGGCCGACTTCTCGGCTGAAATGCTCTCCTGGATCGGTATGAAATGGGCACTTTTCGTCAACCGATCCACGATCACCCAAATCGAATCCACTCCTCGTGCAGTCCTGGGAAGCTTGGTGATGAAATCCATGGTAATATCTTCCCATTTCCACATGGGAATATCTAACGGCTGCATCTTGTCGTGTGGCCTCTGGTGCTCGGCCTTGACCTTCCTGCAGGTCAAGCACCGCTCCACATACCATGCTACGTCCCGCTTCATGCAGGGCCACCAATAGTCAAGACGAAGATCTCTATACATCTTCGTCGCTCCGGGATGGATAGAAAACCTGGATTTGTATGCCTCCTCCATCAGTATCTGGCGCATGCCTCCATGATAAGGGACCCACACCCTACGGTGAAGAGTCAATAACCCTCGGCTATCATAGTCGAAGGAGGAAACCTGACCCACTATACGCTCGGTCTTCCGATGTTCCTCCTTCATAGCCTCCTGCTGAGCCTCCGGGATCTGCTCCAACAGTGGAGTCACTACTGTCATCCGCATGCAAATGTCTCTGATCGGCGCTGCCTTACAGCTAAGCGCGTCGGCCACCACATTGGCCTTCCCCGGGTGGTAAAGGATCTCACAATCATAATCCTTCACCACATCTAACCACCGACGCTGCCTCATGTTCAGATTCGGCTGATCCATGAGGTATCTCAGACTCTTATGGTCCGTGTAAATGGTACATCGAACCCTACATAGATAGTGTCGCCAAATCTTGAGGGTGAAGACGACCGCCCCAAACTCCAAATCGTGCGTCGGGTAGTTCTCCTCGTGGGGCTTCAACTGCCTCGAGGCGTAGGCGATGACATGCCCTCTCTGCATCAGTACTGCGCCCAAGCCCGAAATAGACGCGTCGCAGTATACTACAAAATCCTCTACGCCCTCTGGCAGGGCTAAGATCGGCGCCTCACACAATCTCTGTCTCAGTGTCTCAAACGCTGCCTGCTGCTCAGGCCCCCAACGAAAGACTACGGCCTTCTTCGTTAACCGAGTCAAAGGTATGGCTATCTTGGAGAAATCTTGGATGAATCTCCGATAATAGCCGGCTAATCCCAGGAAGCTCCGAATCTCAGATGGAGACTTCGGAACCTCACATCTCATCACGGCCTCCACCTTGTCCGGGTCGACCAGAATACCGTTCTGGTTGAAAAGGTGCCCAAGAAACTGCACCTCGCGCAACCAGAACTCGTACTTAGAGAACTTGGCGTACAAGCGCTCCCTCCTCAGAGTATCCAAAACCTCTCGCAGATGCTCCTCATGCTGCTCCTGCATCTTGGAGTAGACCAGGATATCATCAATAAAAACTATCACAGACCGATCCAAAATCGGTCTGCACACACGGTTCATGAGATCCATGAACGCGACAGTCGCATTGGTCAGCCCGAAGGGCATCACCACGAACTCGTAGTGGCCATAGTGAGTCCGAAAAGCAGTATTCTGTACATCCTAATCCCTGACTCTCATCTGATGGTAGCCTGATCGGAAGTCTATCTTGGAAAATCAAGATGCTCCCTGAAGCTGGTTGAACAAATCATCTATCCTCGGGAGTGGGTAACGATTCTTCACCGTTACCTTATTCAGCTCCCGGTAATCTATACACATGCGATGCGACCCGTCCTTCCTCTTGACAAACAGAATCGGGGCTCCCCAAGGCAAGCTGCTCGGCCTGATGAATCCCTTGTCTAGCAGCTCCTGCAGCCGATATGGTGCCTTGGCTATCGGAGCCGCACCAGGGACTAGGTCGATCCTGAACTCCACCTGTCGCTATGGAGGTATCCCAGGAAGCTCCTCTGGGAACACATCTGCGTAGTCTCGCACCACCAGAACATCACTCATCGTCACCTTACCCGCCTCCCGGGTATCCATAACATAGGCGACATACCCAGCGCAGCCCTGCTGTAGGTAGCGTCTAGCCCTCGCTGCTGAACATAATGTGGGTCCACGCTGTGGCCTCTCGCCGTGGATCACCAACTCTCCCCCACTTGGGGTCCTGACTGGCACTAACTGTTGTGCGCAGTCTATCACCGCCCCATTGGGGCTCAACCAATCCATGCCTATAATCACCTTGTTCCCACGCAACAAAATGGGAACCAAGTCTACCAGGTAGCGCTCCTCGAATAGCCTCAGAACACAATCCCTGTAAACTGCTGATGCTCGCACCGATCGGTCATCGACAATCTTAACCTCTAAAGGGCAATCCAACATGTCCGAAGACTCAAGGAACCTCTTGCTAAGTGCAAGAGAAACAAAAGATCGAGTGGCACCTGAATCGAACAACACCTGCACTGGGATACCGTTCACATGGAACGATCCTAAACAAGGCATACCATATGGCACATCAATGTCATAAGAAACATAAAATAAAAGCTAGAGGGAAGAAATCATACCCGTCACCACATCGGGTACGGCGCGTGCCTCCTCGGTAGTCAACTAGAAGGCTCGGCTCCTCACCACTGGAGCCTCTGTCTTGCCCTGCCGGCCATCCGTGATCCGCAAGGTCGCTGGAGCTGGCGCCTTCACTGGCGCTGCTGCTGTCAACTGGGGGCAACTGGCCTTTTTGTGGCCCCTCTGGTTGTAGTGGAAACACAGCAACTCGGATGTCTGAATAGTGGGTGCAGGGGCGGTACAATCCGTGCTGAAGTCCCCCGTCTTGCCGCACTTGTAGCAGCCCAACGAACCCAACCTACAAGACCCCTCATGTGGCTTGCCGCATTTCCTGCGGCGGCCCTGTCCCGACTGGCCTTTCGGCCTAGTGTCTGATCCCTTGGACTTCTTCCCCAAAGCCCTAGTCATCTGTCCCTCCTCTGCCTTCCTCTTACGGATATGCTCCAAATCAATCTCTCTATCTCTTGCCCTGGCAATCATGGAATCCAGGGTAGGACAAGCTGAAAAACTGACATGCTCCTGAATATCGGCTCGCAGCATGTCGTGATAGCGGGTCCTCCTCATATCCTCATCTCCCGCATACTGGGGCACCAATAAAGCCATCTCTCGGAACTTGGCAGTGATCTCCGCCACGGTCTCGGTCGTCCGCCTCATATTTAGGAACTCCTGGGCCAATTGCTGGAGCTCTACAGCGGGTGCGAACTCAGCCCTGAACCGGGTCATGAAATCCGGCCATGTCATAGCCTCAATAGCTGAGGCTCCCAAAGAGTCACCAACCGACTCCCACCAATCTCTGGCCCTGTCCCTCAAGCATCCCGCTGCATACCGAACCTTCGACCCCTCGGGGCAGAAGCTAGTCAGTCGTGTAGACTCAATGTCTACAATCCATCATCTGGCAACAATGGGGTCGTTCGCCCCATGGAAATCCGGCGCACCACTTCCCCTGAAGTCCTTAAAGGACAGCGTGCGTGATCCTGACTGGCTGGCCGCCATGTCACTCCTGAACGCCCTGAGCCGATCCTCCATCAACTCAATGATCCCTTCCTTGATCGACCCGAAAATCACCGGAGTCGACTCAAGGATACCTCTCGTGATCTCAGAAGGAATGAACTCACGTAGTCCCTCATCAACTGGCTCGGTACCTGCTCCTGTACCAGATCCTGAACCGGATCCTGATCCTGAACCTCCTCCTCCATGACGTGTGATCATCACCATTCTGAAACATAACACACAACTGTCAGAATCATATATAAACCTCGAGAGGTTCCATGCACCCAACAAGTTTCTTGGTTCCATCTCGGCCCTCCTATATTCGAGTACGGATCCTCTGCTTTCAGTAGTACGGGCCCATACAACTTTCCACATCTATCCGTACTTTCCTCGAGGATTGCTTCGACTTCACCAAGCCCCTTTCAGTGCTACTGATCTCTGCTACTCTCTTCCTAGGCTGGCCCTAGGGTAATCACCAACCCAAACTCAGTCCTCAACTACTGAAGGTATCCTCATGATGCCAATTAGCCACTACCTGAATACCATCACATGTGATGAGGCTCAAATAATCCTTCGAGTAAAGGGCTCGTCCCTACAACGGTTAGACTCAAACAAGAGCTGGGCAATAGGGCCAAATCCAACACTTTGAGATTATTCAACCCTGATCACATGTGACTTAACGTATTCACCTAATGGCTAACTCCCATCACTCAGAGTCCCACAAAGCACAAAGCAAGTAGCATTCAAACGAAGGAAACCTACCACATAATCCAATCATACTGCTCTATCCTCTACTCAGGAATCTATACTAGCATGCAATTCATAAGGCTCATACACATATAATAGGCACATAAGGCGTCCTCCTAGATCCTTAGTCCTAATCTAGCATGCAGTTCTAAGAAGCACATCATAACATAACTTGTATGGGTATTTTGGGGTACTTACTTGAGCTCGGCCGGTTGCGCACATCACACACCTTGTTCTTTCTCAAAAATCTTTAACTTAGATTTTAGAAAACCATTTTATTTGTAAAAATCTTTTAAATCCCTCAGTTTGAGTCCAGACACTCCCAAGGGTCATAATGCCAATATAACTCTAACAAGGATGATTAACTGTAACGCCCGGGTTTCGGGGCTAAGCATTTTTAGACGATGTAATAGTCTAGGTCAACTATTGTAACTCTTTTGATGTAATAAAAATGAAATATTTGAGTATTTTGTGAATTATGTGAATTTATGTGCTTATTATTTAATTATAAATGTATAATTAATAAAGAATAAAAATAAGCGTCAAAATTAAAATATGAGATAAGCCCGATATCTTTACATAAAGTTGTAGTGGTCAAAACAAGGATTCCGGAGATATAAAGAACGCCGAAATCCGAGTTATAACGAAGAAGTTATGACCCGACGAAGTTTCACGACGGAACCGGCACGATACCGGGAAGCGTGAATAGTGAATTTATGATAAAGCGAGTTTTTAGCCGACACGACCTAAACGAGAATCGAAGAGCTCTTTAATTGTGGCGTAACAATAAAAAGACAGACGAAAACGGACGTCGGATGAAGAAGTTATGAATTTTTAACGGACCAATCCTGTCCCGGCCTGTTAAAAATATAACTTTTAAAATAAATTCAAAATTAGCCAACGGAGTCTAAACGAAAGTTGTAGATTACGTTCCCGCCTTCGCGTGGATATAAATAACGTCAAAAACGGAGCTCGTATGCGAGAGTTATGATTTTTCTAAGACGGGAGGCCGATACGCGATATTGGGTGACATGGCACCACCAGAAATTGGACATGTGACACCACCAGAATTTGGACAAGTGGCACCACCAGAAGGCCACCACATGCCCCAACTCACTATAAATAGAAGTGTTGGGTTCTCTCATTTCTTACACCTTTCCTCTTACACTTTCTCTCTCTAAACTCTCTCTCTAAGCTCCCTTGAGCCCCTAAAGTCTAGGTAAACCCCCTAGCACCCGAAGGAAGTCCCGAGGCTCCCGGAGTCCCGAGAAAAGAACCTTTCGGCTCGGAAACGCTGCTCCAGCGAAGCCCGGTTTTGAGAAAAAAAACCCGCTGTAAGTAAGGTACGCCTACGAAATTTTTAATATAACTTTTAAATAATTATAGTAATGTTATTAGGTCCTTAAAATAATTATTTGGGCTATTATTATTTATATATTGAGTGTTATTTAACGCTTGTATAATAATAATAATAGCCAGACTATTAATTAGTCGCGGTTAACGTTAAAACTAAACGCTAGTGGTATTAATACTAGGTTTTGATCAAGGAAAAATTGTTTTGAGATAACGGAGTGCTGTTCGAGTACCGAGTCACCACCTAATCAGGTGAGTGCATAGTTACTTTCATCTTACACATAGATATGAAGTATTTTATATTAATTACGTGCTATGTGTGCATATTATCTGAATACTTGCTGCCTATACTGATGAAAGATTTTTATACATGTTTTAAATAATTTAAACTGTATATGTATTTTATATCTACAAAAAAAATGTTGGGGGTAAAACATGGGTAGATGTAATAAGACGATGTGTGATAAAATGATGAGAGGCCTCGATGTTGTTGTTGTTGATTCTGTCATCTAGCGGAGTATGGATGACGACCACGGACTCTTCTAGACAGTCCAGTGGAACGCTAGCAGGCTCGCAACCTGTAGGTGTTTGTGAACGATGTGTTCACCGGTGTACTCCATCCCCCTCATGGTTGCCTTTAGGACATTTATTGCTAAGGAAACCCCTTGGCAGTAGTGTCCATCCCGATATTGATCCTTAGTCTAGGTCCCTTATGATAGGTGTTTTAGGGACGTAATGTGAGGATAACGGGAACGGGTAATCGGGTTATTGTTGATTGATGAAATTAATAAACTTATTTATTGTGGGTTGAAAACCCTATGTGCTCACCAGGCTCCCAAGCCTGACCCACTCAGTTTCTTGTATTACAGGTAGTGGCGCACGAGCATAGACATGATGTTTGGGATGAGAGATTATGAACAAATGTAGTAAGGTTATATTGTACTGTTTATGCTTTTGATCTGTATCGAACATGACATCCCGAGGCTTTTAATGAAATACATTTCTACGAAAATGTTTTGATAAATCCTTATCATATTTTATTTTGGGAACAAATTCCGCAACACTTTTATTTAAAATGTTACTCTGATTTTTAAACAACGCATAAACAAAATCGGTCTTTTCTGGCCGTGAAAAATGGGGATGTCACATTAACCACAATAACTCTTATATGGCTAAATAAAGCTATATATATATATATATATATATATATATATATATATATATATATATATATATATATGTGTGTGTGTGTGTGTGTATGTGTGTGTGTCCCAAAGAGCACATACAACAGATATTCCTAGACTCAACTAGAACTTTGCATCTTTACCAACGCCCTATCTTATGAATATATGACTTTCCAAGCACATATTGTACTTCCTAGACTCACCTTCTATGATTCCATCTACTTTACCATGCTATCAGTTGAGGAAGAACTTATACCAATATTAAGTAATTATTGGACACATACAATTACATGCCGCTAAAATCAAACAGTCTGTCGACTGAAAGATCCAACACTACAACAGTTAGACTCAAATGAGAGCTACATAATAGCACCAAATCAAGCAATCTAAAACTATTTAATTATGGGAGTATGTAACCTAACGTATTTGCCAAATAACTAATTAAAATCTACATAGGTTCTAAGCAACAAATAACAAACAAATCTCTAGGCGATAAAGCATCTTAATTATTAGATAATTCAATCCTACAATTCATGAAAAGATCGCTAGCCTACATATTAACGTGCATTTCTAACAGTTCATATATCAACAAACATAACAATCTGGATATTTTGGGAATGATTTTTCTTCCTGAGCTCTGCCTAGCTATACACATCACATTCCTTTCTTTTAAATAAAGTTCTTTTTCTTTAAAAGATTAGTTAAGATGTTCAGATCCTTAGTTTTAGTTTGGAATCACACGAGTGTTTATCCAGTTCTATCAAACCAGGGCTCTGATACTAACTTGTAATGTCCCGATTTTCATAACAATTTTTATTTATTCAATATATCATAATATAATTACATTACACGGAAAATATGATGTGAATGTGTGTGTGTACAGTCGATCCTTGCCCTTCTCACGAATCAATGAAGTACCTGAAAAAAATTTATAATCAACGGGGTCAACACGGAGCTTAGTGAGTTCCTCGAAATACAATATACCACAATACATATACAATGCATACACATAATGGCTCATGACCTTTCGCCGGTCCACCAAAAATACACATAATGACCTTCAACATAAAGGTGGTCCACTCCTTTGGCCTTCAACATATAATTGGTTTGCTCCTTGGCGTTTAACATAATGTTGGTTCGCCCGAGTATATTGCCTTCAACATAAACTTGGTCCGCCCTCAACTCCCCACATAATATTTCAATACATATATAGCAGACAAGTAGTCCAACATAGCAAGCAACTAACAAGTCTAATTGCCAAATTGCATACTACATGGCAACTACATCCTAACATACAAAGGATACATACTAGAGTATACAATGTAGTGAGAAAACTCACTTAGACAATCACTATGATGATTAACAGCTATCTGGGCGATCCAACTGGCGAGTAACGCACCTAACAAGTGTTTACCTATAATACTATTACTTATTAATATCTATGGCAATATGGTAGAAGTTAGATTCTTCATTATTTCCAAATATACTTTCAAGGCTGTCAAATAGGGATCAACCCGACAAGATGTTGGAAACTTGGTGTTATCCAATTTATAAAAGTGAGTTTTTCCCATTTTTTTAACACGTCCAAAAATGGATTTATATGAATGAGAAATTAATCCTTAAAGTAAGTATGTTGGAAGAAGTAAATAAAATAGTTTAATGGTTGGGAGTAAGAAAAGAAAAGTTTAGGGACCTTGCCTGCAAATATTTCTTTCCTTTGTAACTGAAATTGTAATTAATATTGCAATTTAATTACATATTAACACACATTAATTTTGTGATTAATAGATGTGTTTAAATGGGAGGTTATAGAATGTGTAGTATAAATACTACTAATATACAACCACTTGAGGACACCAATAAGAATACAAAAACTCTCTTATTCTCCATTTCATTTTCTTAGTTTTCTTGCTGAATTAAAGGTAGAATCCAAGCCTAATGAGGGTTCGGGTGGTTTAGAAGAAGCACTTCTAGTTGTTGTATCCTGGGAAACAAACACCAGATAGCGGGCGAATTTGTTTTAAGGACAATGTGTTAAACACATGCCTCAACTTTTTCCTATTTCTTGTTTGTTTTTGTACATTACCTGGATGTTATTCCTACAATCTTAAAACAAATTCGTTTGTACGAAACGAACTAGAAATCGAAAACAATTTACTTGCATTATTTTGATATTGTACGATTTTCATAAGAAAAATAATTGATTTTTTTTCTGTTTTTGAAGCATCATTGGTCATTAAGTCATTAAGACATGTATTTCTTTTTAAGTATCTAATTTTCCATCTTCGGTACTGATTCTATTAAGTACCTAATGGGTTAAGAAGCTAGCTTAACTCAAAAACGTACAATTTACGTGTTGCTGTGAAATGCTCTAATCTGTCCCAATATTTGAAAATTCATAACTTAATAATGGATGCTCATTTTTGGTTGAAACCAATTCTCAAAGTTTGGTATATGAGTCTATTTCGTTTCATTAGTTTTGGCCAAAAGCTTTAAACAAATCTAACTAGGGTGAAAAATACGATTTTCACTGATTGGTTAGATTTTAACAGCTATGATACACAGTTTTGTAAAATTCTTAATAAATTGTAGAAAAATCGTATGCACTTGTGCAAGTAGTCCCTAGAAAGGAAAGAGACAGGCCTACTGTATTATGAAATTAGATTTCAGTTTTGACAAGTTTAAGTGGGTCTAAAGCAGTCTTGAATAGACTGCATTGTTTTGTGAAAAACAAAAAGGCTTTGTTTAGTAAAAAACGACTTCAGTTTTATGTAAAACAGTTTTGGAAATCAGAAAACAACTTGGTTTTACTTAAAACATCACATTTTAAATAGTTTTGATGAAAGAAAACATTAGTTTTTTGATATCATAATTTATACATCAATTTTTTGCATGAGAAATCAAATTTTAGAATTTCTGCATCAGAAATCAAGTTTCATAATTGTTCAAATATAAATTTTAATTATGTTGAGTTTTGTCCAAGCAAGAGGCAAACATATTTTCTAGAAATTAGAATTCTAAAAATTTATATTTAGAGTATAAATGATTTCAGAAATGTCACTATCCAAAGTGGAATGATTTCCGAAGTAAACTCTATGGATGCTAACTCCATCGGGTGATGGATTGATATGGGTGTTACACGCCATGTGTGCTCAAAGAGGGAGTGACTCAAGAATTATAAGGCTGTCCAAGTTGAGGCAAAAATTTATTCTTGAAATTGTTATTCTAAACACTTAAATTTGGTGTTCAAAACATTCCAGAAATGGTATCACATATAAAAGAGCTAATACTTAATGATGTGTTGTATGTTCCATTGATTAGGAAGAACTTAGTGTTTGGATGGTTGTTGAACAAAAATGGATTTTTGTTTGGTGTTTGAGTCCAATAATTTTATACCAACTTAAAATGGTATGTTTATAGGCAAGTGTTATGCGGATGGTGGGATGTTTAAATTCTATATATTGGCTAATGAGCCTAATATGAATGAGTTGGATAACTCTTCCACTTACTTGCTTAAATTTCTAATGTGTGACATGCTAGATTTGGACATGTTAATATTGACACGTTAAGAAGGTTAATCAAACTTGAACACATACCTCACTTTCATATAAGTCAAAATATGGATGCAGCACTTGTGTTGAGTCGAAGTTAACACACCAATCATTCAGGTTCGTTGAAAGGACAACTAAACCACTTGGATTAATTCACACAAATATGTGTGATATGAAGTCGAATCCATATAACGGTGATATAAGTACTTTATCACTTTTATTGACGATTTCATTAAACTTTGTTATGTTAATTTACTTAAAAGTAAAGATGAGGCTATATACAAGTTTAAATTGTACAAAAGTGAGGTTGAGATTCATCTCAACAAAAAAGAGTGAATGTAGAGGTGAATATGCATAACTATTTGAGGATTTTTTTGCAAGTCATGGTATTAAACATGATCTTAAGGCACCTTATTCACCATAAAAAATGGCATCACCGAAAGCAAACATCATATCTTAAATGAAATGATGAATTCCATGTTGCTGCTTATGTTTTGGGTTGCCACACTCAATGTGTGTGTGCGCAGGGGAGGGGGGGAATTGTGTTGTCAACTAATTAACTTTTAAATAAGGTACCCCAAAAGAAAACGATAAAAAATACCATCTAAGTTATGGTCGGGTATAAAATCATCTTACAAATACATTCGAATGTGGGAGTGTCTCGCAAAGGGTGTTATACCTAACCCAATGGTTGTAACGATTGTACACTAGATTGTTGGTTGCATCTTTATTGGTTATGCACAATACAATAGAGTTTATTGTTTTCTTGTACACTAATGGAATCAACAAATGCATCATACTTTGAAAATGTGTCTCCATGTCTTGATAAATAAAAGACAAGTGCTACAAAACAATTGGACACAAAGAATCCTCTCAAGAAGAAGAAAATGGAGGAATAAATAGATCATGATGGAGTAAAATGGGACAAGTGAGAAATCATTTGGAGATGATTTATGTATGTAATATGGTTGAAAGAGAGCCTCAAAATTTTAAAAAGGAATTCACTTCCTTTGACAGATCTTAATGAAAAGAGGCTATTAAAAGTGAAATGGATTCTATCTTGCCAAATCACACATGAGAGCTAGTGGATATACCTCTAGTATGTAAACCACTAGGCTATAAATGGACTTTCAAGAGGAAAATTAAAGCAGATAGATCCAAAGAATATGAGAATCAGTTAGAACATAGTGTTCTATGATTTCAATAGATATATGCATTGATTTCTTGTTTGGAAATTTAGAATCAAATGATACTTCTATACTCCAATAAGCTATTTCCATTAAATCCAATAATATTTGTTGGAATTCATCAAAACAAGATAAAGATTTTGATGAATATTAAGATATTCAACATGAATTTGAAAGGACTATGAATGGAAATATGATTATTCTAAGTTTGGAATCAAATGATGGTTTCTTAAAATATCATATTGGATTAAGTTGTAAAAACTAATAATGGTTCTATCGTTAGAACTATTGAGTTTAAGAACTCATTGCGATTTAGTGGGTTTCCAAATGAGAAGTAAGAGCTGATGACATATTTGAAAGATATGTTTTGATTACAAACATAAGAATGTCTTGATTAATTTCATGCTCTTATAATTATATGTGGTTGTAACTTCTCGAAATTTGGAAGTATATCATTCTGATATGAAACTAAAACTTCTAAACATAGTTTTAGAAGTATAAATCTACATGGAAATGCCAAGCAGTTATCTTACCCGCGGGAAAGCAACAAAATATGCGAGTAGCAAAGTCATTATATGATTAAAGCAAGCTTTGGAAAAACGGGTAACAAAAGTTTGAATATGTCGTTCAACATCAATGGATGTGATGAAATAGATCCATATAAATGGCATTCTACTTTATGAAATAGTAGGATCCTTGAGATAGGATGCCTAAAGAATTTTACATGTAGATGGTTAAAACAAGAAATTGCATGGAAAAATATGATATTTGCAAGAAAACTCATGTATGGAATATTCATAATTACATCTGGCCAATGTTATTGTGAATTCACAAGTACATGTAGTACATATGATTATCGTATTATGTTGACACAATTAAGCATATTCAATAGTGGTAACTATGGTGTAGTTATAACCATATTGATAACGGTCAACATTTGTTGGAAAATATAGGAGAAAAAAATTGCAAGTTTATCCAAGGTTGGACAATAAACTAAAGGGTTTTGTAAGTTCTTGGGAGACGTCCCATGATGAGCCAATAAATCTTATATATGTACATGATGATGTAAATAATGGTGAGTCTAGATATATTTTTCAAAGACATAACACTATTCAACAACGACTCTCAAGATGAAGTATCTTTAATGACTACATAAAGTCAAAATAAGATTGCGGATCCGCTAATGAAATGCTTGGAATGAGAGGTCGTTATGAGGAATGGGACTAAAACCCATAGATTAATAAGTTATTGCAAAGGAAAACCCAACCTAATTGACTGGATATCCCAATATATAGGTTCAATGGGACAACCTACTTGTATAGAACATTTGTGAATCATTGTGGGGGTTAACCCCAACCCATTCCCAAAACAAACAGTGATGCAGGTTAAGCTTATAGCCGAATATGATAAGTTGGAAATCATCATGCATTAGCTTTTAATAATTATGATGGAATCACCTATGTGAGACATAAGTGGGGTCGATTCAAATGGAATTGTATGGGCACATTCCTAAGAGCTCTTACAGAACCAGGCAAGTGTCCATGACCACAAGGGACACATCAATGAGAACCAAACTAGGTCAGGGAGAATCATGTGAGACACTTATTGATTATTCACAAACGGCAGAACAATTCAAGGACATCGAGTCTACTGGTCCGCTAGTAAAATAAATATGTATCTTAAGGGAAGGTTCAAAGGATAACACCTACCTATCATATGCATGATTCAACTATTGGATTTTATCTAGGTAGTTTGAAAATGTTTGATCAATTTTCATTCATGTGGGGGATTGTTGGAAAATTGGTGTTAACCAATTTATAAAAATGAGTTTTTCCCATTTGTTTAACACGTCCAAAAATGAATTTATATGAATGAGAAATTAATCCTTAAAGTAAGTGTGTTGGAATAAGTATAAAAAAAGAGTTTAATGGTTGGGAGTAAGAAAAGAAAAGTTCAGGGACCTTTCTTGCAAATATTTCTTTCCTTTGTAACTAAAATTGTAATTAATATTGGAATTTAATTACATATTAACACACATTAATTTTATGATTAATAGATGTGTTTAAATGGTAGGTTATGGAATGTGTAGTATAAATACTACTAATATACAACCATTTGAGGACACCAATAAGAATACAAAAACTCTCTTCTTCTCCATTTCATTTTCTTAGTTTTCTTGCTGAATTAAAGGTAGAATCCAAGCCTAATGAGGGTTCGGGTGGTTTAGAAGAACCACTTTTAGTTGTTGTATCCTGGGAAACAAACACCAGATAGCGGGCGAATTTGTTTTAAGGACAATGTGTTAAACATATGCCTCAACTTTTTCCTATTTCTTGTTTGTTTTCGTACATTACCAGAATATTATTCCTACACAAGATAGTTGGGAGGCAGGATCATTGGGCATATAGCTTTTCTTAAATTCAACTAGCAAACCAACGTGACCATTCTAGACACCTCTCCCATAAGTAGACCAATTTGAATATTTAACTGGAACTAATGACTAATCTGGTACTTATAGGTTCCTAATAATAGTTATAAACATAATTATAAGTTACCCTAAAAGCCTAGTAAGCGTAGCTTAATTTACAAATATTTCTAGCGAAAACCCAAAAAGTCGCGGGAGGAACCATGATACCGAGCACTTCTTTCTGCCCGGCTCTCTGCTACCCCAGAGCCTTGCAAAAATGAGATTCCTCATAACCCCAAAAATCTCCAGAAAAGTCGGATCAGAGAGAGGTTTGAGAGGATTGGTATGTGGAATGAAGGAGGGATTAGAAGCTTTTTATAGGACATTTTTGGGGAGGCACGCCGCACCTTTTGGTAAGTAGGAGGGGTGGCTCTCGGGTGTGACATGTGGCAGCCTCTGGTTGGTGCGCGTCGCCCTAGCCTTGTAAAATTGTGAATCTTCAAAAATTAATATCTTTAACATACGAGCTCCGTCTTCGATGTTCTTTATATCCACAAGTAGCTATCTACAAATACTACAACTTTCATTTAGACTCCGTCAACTAATTCTCATCCTATTTCAAATTTAATAGTCTATGAAGTAGGGATGTTATTTTGGGTCGGAACCGGACCAAACCAACCCGAACCCGAATAACCCGAAAACCGAATAAGGGTAATTGCTTGAACCGAAAACCGAACCGATTAACCAATACGGGTTCGGTTCAGTTCGGGTATTAATCAGTTCGGTTCGGGTATTACCCGAATAACATGTACAAGATGATTAAGAACCTAATATAACCAACAAAAACCTAATAAAGTGTATTAGAATTATATAACCTGAATAACCTGAATAATAGAATAACAATGTGCTTTTACACATCAACATAAAAAGTTCAAGGACTAACATAAAAAATTAACACATTGAAATAATAACATTTACATAGTAGATTAACATAATGAGAATTAATTACTTACTTGAGTTTTTGAGTTGGAGTCCATTTTTCCCTTATTAGACAAAGTAGGAATTCGTGAATCCTTAAAGACAATAGGAAGGGTTGGTTTTTAAAAGTTTGAAACAAGAGGAAGGATCGAAAAAAGTGATTTCGAGTTTGGAAATAAATGAGAATATTGGTCGATTTTGAAACGACGAGAACCAACGTAGGGTTTTTTTTTTCTTTTATGAACGATGATGACAGAAGTGTGAATCGTGATTTGATTTCTATCGATCAGAGAAATGGGATGATGAATGCTTATTCGGGTCGGGTATTTAGAACCGAATAAGATCTTATTTGGGTAACCCGAGAACCGAATAAGCATAATATAGATACCCGAAATCCGAATCGAATTGCTTATTCGGGCCTAATTCGGTTCGGTTTGGTTCGGGTTTTGGTTCGGTTCGGATTTTCGGGGCAAATTCTCATCCCTACTATGAAGATTACACTACAAAAAGACCATGTAAAATTCATAACTTTTTAATACGGACTCCGTTCTCGATTGTTTTATATTGATGGATTGGTATTTATGAGATCTTCAACTCTCGTTTACAATGTTTTGGATATTACTCACCGATATTAATTTCGATTTCTGTGTCGTACACTATTGCGTTGAAACTTCTAAAAATCATAACTTCCTCATATGAAATCAGATTTGGAGATTCTTTACATGTATGATTTCACTTTAACAATTACTACGACTTTCTTCTAGATTACTTAGGCTAATAAGCAACCCATCTCCGATTCACTTTTTACGACACGTTTTGTTGTATAAGGTTGAACCCAAAACTTCGAACAATCACAACTTCTTCATACGAAGTCACATTTAAGCGTTCTATGTCTATGGAAATCGTATTAACGTCTACTACACGCTTATGATGATTATTTTGGCTAAAAAGTAATATATATATCTGCTTCAAATTTTATAAACAAACAATTCATATTAAATCCTATTGAAAGGTGAAAACAAGGCGTTACATCAACCGACTCTCGATTTTGATGGAATGCCTTCAAAATGTAGTTCTTAATTATAGTTGAGATATATGTTGGCCGAATATTGGCAAAGATGGCTTGTTTTCGGTGGGAGACCCTGGAAGGTGGATTGATGATCTAATTCTTCCTTCCATGAGAATGGAATGAAGATGAAATTCTTTTGTGCCTAGGAAGGTGAAAAAATTTGGTTTGGTGTGTTTTAATGGGTAGAATCCCAATGAGGCTTAATTTGTCGAGTAGACATATAGATGTGTCGTTGATCTTATGTCTGATTTGTGAATTGCATGTTGAATAACTTCATCATCTTTTTACTAGGTGTGATGTACCTGCCAAAATTTAGGATGAAATGGTTGTTCGGCTCGAATTGGATCGTGTTGATTTTGAGTCTATACAAAGGGTCTTTAATGTGACATTTCAGCTCCAAAAAAAAGTGACGTTGGATGCCATCATTTGTACTCCGACTTGGTACATATGGAAATTCAGAAATAGCATGGGGTTTCAACATGGGAAGATTCGGAAACGTGAAATGGTGGATTCTATTATTAAAAAAAAAATTATGGTTCTCTGATAGAAATGGCAATGTTTCTTTAGATTGGATTAGTTGGTTAAAAATCCTTTGAACTATTTGTAATATTTTTCTAGCTCCTTGTTATCTTTCCTTTTTAATATATTTTTTCGGCTATTTAAAAAAAAATAGAAAGAAAAATCCAAAGTGGCCAACATGTTGGTCCCGTGAACCATCATCCGACCTAAATTGTCATGTTATCAACACAATCTCCAATTCTCCTAATTGTGATCTTTTGAATATTCTTTATTTTGGTCATATTATCCTTGACTTGATTTTGTCTTCAACGTATTATTAGTAATGCCAAATACAAAAAGTGAGTTTGGTTTTCAATTTCGTGAGGTAATCAAATAGAACACGCTTACCCAAATTTTCTTCACATGAATAGGTTATTACAATGATTATACAAAAATATCATTGCATATATTTAATGGATCTTAATAACAAACACATTTGACAAAAACTGTATTATAAACAAACAGCGACTATCACATCCTGCTTTACAACTTTTAACATGGTGGCATAGTGAGAGCTCTGTTTTGACAATTTGACATAAAGTTGCTGTAATCATAATATATTATATATTTTCCAGCAAGAAAGTAATTTGATACTAGCTATTGGTGAAAATACGGAGAAACAGTCAACTTGACAAATAATATTGAGAATTATATATTTATTAGTTGCGAATAATAAATCCAATTATTATTAATACAATTACCAAGTTTCGTTCAGAAACAAGATCGATCATTCACGATCAAATCTAATTACAAGAAATGGGTAGAACCAGGCTGTCTCGTTATCGGGCGAAACTAAAAAATGGAACAATAAAGTAAAAAAAAACACCGAGTTGTCGATCTTGAATTGTATAAGACTGTACGAAAGAAGCTTATTTTCTTAAAGCTCTTTACATCCCTCTAAGGTTGTAAGCTTCAACATAAACACCCATGATTTGATGCAAAATATTTTTCGTTCCAAGAGCTATGGAAGATACCCCAGTTAATAGAACCAGATATCATAATTTTTAAAGTCTCCCCAACAGCTATGAACTCACTTTACTAGTAATTAGTTGGCATTGTGTTTCTTTACAAGAACCATATATCATAATTTTTAAAGTCTCCCGAGGTTTATGACAAATTAACGGTATAATTGTGACTCAATTCTGTAATAGCCATATTGACTTGTTATTAAGGTGATACACCAAACATATCTGTAGTACATTTAAAGAATTTTGCCTATCTTGTCGTTAATCATTTTTCCTTATGGTCTTTCTACTTTAATGTGTAGATCTAGCAATTACTGATGAAGAAAAAAAAGCAGTCTGCTTCAGAGAAAAATTGTTATGAACTCACACCTTTTTAAATAAGATCAACAAGAAACTCACAGATAACAAAGATCAAACTCATAAATCCAATGTAGATAACTCAAAAATATTATAGTGTATTTTCAAAAATAAAGAAACCCTAAAACTTAATTCACTAGAAATTCGAGAGTTGTAGCTCTCTCCTAAAATGGATTCCAAATTCACAAAAGATGCCCTGTTCAATAATTTTTTATTAACACTAAAACATCAAAAAAGGTAAACCCTAACTGCGTTAAAGGTTAACACTAGAACATTAAAAAACGAAAATTTTGTTTCAGTTATGGTGGAGATATATACCTAGTGCTTAGATGAATTCTGGTGGCTGTGCTTCTTCTCTCTCGGTGATCTCTTAGACAGGGTCGTCGTTCTTCGTCTCTCTCCATAATGAGGTTCATAAATCTGGATTAACGTGGGAGAAAGAGAGAAATAATGTACCTGTGTTGTGGTCTTTTTGATTGTGGAGAAGGAGAAAGATATCCAAAATTTTGAGAACTAGAAATGCTCCAAAATTTTAAGAATTGGAAAGTCGCCCAAATTAATTTTGTAAAAATTTTGAGAACTAATAAAAAAGATTGTGAAAATTTTGAGAACTAGAATTGGCGTGAAAATAAAAATGAATGTTCAGAGTGGGACTTGAACCAATGACATTTAAGAGAAGAAGTTTATTGGGGAGACGCGTTACACCAACTCGACCATTCAACTTTTTATAGTTTTTCTGAACTATAACAATAGTATGATCATTTGTTTGTAGGTGTACTCGAAAAAAAAATCAAAAATTTTTGCACTGCGTCCGGAAAAAACACTGGGCGTTGCCGGTGCCACTACGAGCACCATAGTAAAACCGCCCCTGACCGTCACTAGCAGTACCCCCACTATCACTATCCATCACACTCTCACCATTACTAAATTTAACATCTAACATAGAAACACCAGGCCCATATCCACCATGACCACTACCATCTTCAATTAGGTCAAGCCGATACATTTCACTCGTGTTAATCGGTTGACCAACAAAGAATCCATTTCGGGTAAAATCCATGCAACCATTCTCTATCACCAACTTGTAACCATTCTTGAAAATTTTATCGGCAAATACGAGTCCCTTTGAGATACCTGGAACCTGTAACACATATTGTCTACGACCATTGCAAAATTTCAATACTGTCATGCCAATTCTACAAACACTCACTCTATGACTATCAACACAAAACACCATAGTTCCTTCAGGTACAATACCATAAGTACGAAAGTCTGACTCGCTTCCGCAAACATAAACTATAGCTCCATAATCGATAAACCAACCTCGAGCCACCACTACTTGAGTATGAGAAGAGATCATGTTGATTGTTTTAAGACCCATGTTTGCTACAAGGTGGTTAAGATCCTCAACATCATTTGCAGATCCATTTGAATGGATGGATTTCCGCACGAGGCATTCTCGTGACCGGTCTCTCCATAAACATGACACTTTCCTCTTTTCTTCTGTTGGTTGTTGATTTGTTCATAGTTGGGCTTCTTGAACTCTTTCTTTTTAAGTGTCGAGCCTTTCTTGTTCTTGAACCCAATATTACCATTGTGGACAAAACCCCCACTAGACACATGGTGCACACTCGATCCAACTTTACTCCTTTTGTCACTGTTGCGTGTTTCATCCTCATTTTGAGGGTGCCTCAATATATCATCCAAGGAGCATTCCTCGGGTTTGTGCATCGTCCTATTTAATAAGTCTTTCCAAGGGGGAGGTAACTTTGTGATGATTACGCCTACTTGGAATAGCTTAGGTAGAGCAGTGGAAAGTAAAGTCAGCTTGTTGACTAGGACTTGGAGCTCATGCACTTGCTCCAAGATTAGTCTATCGCCGAACATGTGGAACTCTAAGTATTTAGACACAAGGTACTTCTTGGTACCTTCTTCGTCTTCCTTGTACTTGAGTTCTAAGGATTTTCAAAGCTCTCTGGGAACTATGATCGTTGTGTAGAGTCGATTAGATAAGGAGTTCTTAATGTCGGCAAGACATAAGCTTTTAGACTCTCTACGCAGAGCCCTCAGCTTTTCCAGTTTTGAAATTACTTTCAGATCTGGCTCCTTTCCCACTTCGGGGGTCAAATCGACTGGAATAGGGGTAATTTTGGATCTAGAACATAGCCAAGTTTGAATACAACAATCATATTCTTGACTTTGCCTGCCCATCGAGTGTAGTTTTGACCATCAAAATGATCCATTTTAACAAGCTCTTGGTTCATCAGTCGAAAGTTTGTAGAGGATATCCCAACGTCCATTAGTTTTGAAAAATTTAATCATACAATAAAAACCTTTAAGTTTGTGAAAATTAGAACGGATAGATAAGCAATCAAACTAACAAATAAAATTGAGAATTATATGTTGATTAGTTGCAAATTTAAATCCAGTTATTATTAATCCATTTACGAAGTTTCGTCCAGAAACCATATCGATCCTTCACGGCCATATCTAATTATAAGAAAGGGGTAGAAGTAGATTGTCCTGTTATCCGACACAACTACAAGATGTAACAATGAAGATCAACAACTCGAGGTTGGTTTTACTTTAATGTTCCATCGTTAAAAAATTTTACGTTGCTCTAAGGTTGTAAGCTTCATCATAAACTCCCAAGATTTGATGCAAGATATACTTCATTCGTACAACCATGAAAGAATGAATAAATGCAAAGCGAATACTTGTAATCGGAAGAACTCAAATTTTCCTATTGCAAAAATCACAGAGAGATAGGAGCGGTGCATATACGATCAAATGATTTAGGGTGTGGAATACAACTCCAAGGGAGCTATATTTATAGTTGTAGAAACTGATGTGGTTGGTCCAACTCGACCAAGCCTGAACCCTGCTAAAAATAAAAGCTCCTCAACTCCCGACAACAGATGCATCGTTTCGACCACTCGCATCATCGGCTAGACACGCATATGTGGGCTTGTATCGCACCCCCAAACCAGAACGGCGGAAACGTTCGGGGGCGGAGGACTTTAGGTAAGTATCACAACACATGCAATATAGTAATCAAAGTACAAACAACCATTGCATTAATAAGTATAAGTTTTACATAAGCGTTTAAACATTACATATTCAAACACTGAAGTAGGTACAGGAGAAGACAAGAGTCGCAGTACGGTACCAGGTAGTCTTCTCAAAAGCTTCGGGAGTGTACCTGTCTACTGGATTCCTGAGAATACAAGTTATTTGGAAAGAGTAGATCATCATTTAAGCTGGTGAGTTCATAAGTATTTTAGTTCTGTTAAGTATACCCTAAGTTCTTTGAATAAGTTCACTGGTTTCTCCAGGAAATCCTATATCTCCTGAGGTGATTAACTGGTAACCCCAATGGTTTCCCTCTGTAATTACTTAATTTATACTGATTATATATAACATAATATCGAATTGACAGTCAACTGGGTGTATCTGTCCTAAGCCCACAACCAAACAAGGAACAGGAAGTAAGGCGGAAGTCACACACTTTACTGTCAATCGGACATCATTTATGTATAACTATGATGTATCAACTAAGGAATTATAGAATTAACCACTAAAGGTCTTTTATGTTATACTAGTTTACCGAGATTGAGTGACTAAGTTCCATTGGATAAGTGGTTTAATCCCATAAACCGTTCTCTTTGTATTACTGTTTTGTATTTGTATTCCTTTATGAAAACTTGAAACTGAGAGTGTGCCTGGCTCCACCAGGTGTTAATGAAAACTGTATTAAACCATTGTATTTTTGTATTCTATAAACTGGTACTTTGAAGGTGTACTTTCGTTTATTTGTTTATACACTAACGTATTGTTAATACCTTTTTAATGAGTAGTTTTTATTATAACCATACTATGACGGATGGCCTGAAACAAACGCTTTGTGGGTGTTTAAACTGGTGATAACAATTGTCACTCATCAAACTGTAGCTAGCAGCCTGAGTGCGGGGTTGTCAATTCCCGATATAGATCTACACACACTTGTTTCGATCCCCGGCTGGAGATTCTGGTTATAATGTCAGGACTTCCTATGTTGTCTAAAATGAATTAAACAACCTGAATACAGAGTCTCATAAAAAGCATATTAAACGTTCATGTATATTAGTTTTGAAAACCCAATCATTCAGAAATAATGATTGACAGTATATTCTTGAATTAAAACCCAATCATTCTGAAATAATGATTGACAGTATATTCTTGAATTAAAACTCAATCATTCTGAAATAATGATTGACAGTATATTTTTAGTTTTCCAAACATGTATTTGATAATTTCCTTGGAAAGTATACAGTCATGAATCATACTTGTATATTTAGTTTTGAATCATAAATTATACCTATTATAATTTATATGTTCTATCTAATTAGCATGAATTCTCATGGAATATCACCTTTGCTCAGCCTGATACAAAGGTAATGATACTAAAAGGAGTAACCTTTTAGACTCATATATGTATAATATATATATAATTAAGAAGGAAACGACCTTCGGACAAATAATACAACCCTAATTCCACATCCAAATAAGGAAAAGGATATAGGATAATTCATTAGTCCTAAGCCCTTCAAGTCTTATTTATATATTTATACATATATAAACATGACTTTGGCATTTATATTTTGAAATAGTTTATAAAACATTTTTCAAAGAATTTAACATGGCTTTACGTTATTTTGGAAGTATTTGGTAATTCTTAAAAGTATACGGAAACTTTCTGCGTGATTATTATCACACACAGTTATTAACACAATTTAATATTGTGTTAAACTTGTATTCCCCCCTAAAAGCATTTAAAAACCATTGAAAAGGTAAATTATAGGGGTATGAACTCACTTTGATAAGCGGTGATTCGGGCAGCGTTTCGTTTCCCGGAAAAGAGTTTGTTTGACGAAAAACCGGCTCAAAACGGGCAGAGTTTCGACAGGAGAGAGGATGAATTCTCGAGAATTCCGGGGATTCGGGGCTTGCTTCGGGCTTTAGACGCGATACCGGGGCCTTCGGGGGTTGTGAGAAAGTCGAGGGGGTGAAAGGGTGTAAAATGGAGAAATTTAGGGTGAAAAATCCTTCAAATCCGAGAAGGCTCGCACCCTTTATATAGGGGTGCGAGGGTTCGGCCGAAGGGAGGACAGGTGGCGAGGCTCGGACAGCTGGCTCCTGCGAAGGCGATTCAGCAGCACACGCGTCATCAGCAGCGAAGGCCACGTGCGAAGTTGGAGGCGGTGCAGCTTCGGACCATGTGCGAGACATGTGACTTCGGACAGGTGGAGCCTCCTAAATGGACCAGACTTCGGTCCAATGGGGAAAAGAGGTGACGACTTCGGACCTATCAGGAGACGACACGCGAGGCTGCGGTCCAATGAGAAGCGAACACGTGGAGGCCTCGCATGCGAGGTGACGTGTCCGAGGTGACTCATGCGAATTTGCCCGGTTTTCCACATTTTCTTGATTTTTGTGCCAAAAACTTGCGAAAATCATAACTTTCGCATACGAGCTCCGTTTTTGGCGTTCTTTATATGCACGCGTAGGTAAAATCATACTCTACGACTTTCGTTTAGACTTCGTCGACTGATTTTGACTTTATTTTTAATATTATTATTTTAAACAGACCGGGACGGGATTCCGTTAAAAATTCATAACTTCTTCATCCGACGTCCGTTTTCGTCTGTCTTTTTACCGTTGTGCTACTTTTGACGAGACCTTTGATTCTCGTTTAAGTTGCGTCAGCTAAATATCGATCGATTTATATTTCGAATTTTTAGCTGTCTACTGCTAAACCGAAACTTCGAAAAATCATAACTTCCTCATACGAAGTCAGATTTTGACGTTCTTTCCATGAACGTTCTCGGTTTAACATATTCTACAAGTTTCATTTAGATTGTTAAGGCTTAAAAGCCTTTTATCGAAAATTCACTTTTTACACTGAACAGTGTTTTGCCGGTTTTGACGCGGATTTTCGATTGGTCATAACTTCTTCGTTATAACTCGGATTTCAGTATTCTTTATGTTTTTGGAAACCTTGTTACAAACTCTACCACTTGGTTCATCCCAATTACGATTATTGATCAATTAATTTTTGACCAAAATTTGACTGGTGTCACAGCTTGGTCTATCTCTCAATCCATTAAAGCCTTTGAAGATCTATTAAGATAAAAACTATATAAACCCATAAAATGTTTCTTCCCCACCAATGTAGGATAAACGAAATTACCAATTACCAATCATCCTTCAGAATTTCCAATAGTTATTTATTGCTTAGCTATACAGTTTTGGATGATTGTGAATTTCTTGCTTCAAACAAACTATAGAAAACAACATTTTCCTTTACAAGTATAAAAATCATGTTCAAACTTCAAAATTATGAAAGGCAATTATGAATTTTTAAAGAACGATAATACTGAGAATGAAACCCTTTGTGTGTTCTGAATAGTATGTATTAGGATTATTGAAAAACACCTTAATTGATTAGATGTATATTGACATATATATATTTAGAGTAAATTACAAATCTAACAATTTTCCATGATTACTTTTCACTTAATAGCCAAACATTAGCCTTTAGCCAAAAATAACCATCAAAACAGTAGATTATTAACGAAACTACAGTTTTAGCATGAAACCCACAGTTTGATGAAATCTGATTTTAAATGAAATATGATTTGGGGGCATTAAGCTACTGTTATAAAGTTGATGAAAATTTATGTTTAGGTTATTTTCCATAGTTTGAAACTGGAGAAACTCTTTCAAAGGCGGCTCTCAACAATAACCATGTGAACAACAACCATGTGTTTTTCTCGTTTTCTTCCATTTTTTTTTTGTTTTTTGTTGTTTAGTATGAAATCTATTAGCATTGGTTATATTTTTTTTTTGCAAAAAATGGAAACCGTAAGTGTCGTTAGCCACCTATGGTGTACAAGCTGTTAATGCACAAATTGTGCATTATCAGGTTGTACACTGTAGGTGGCTAACAACATCTATGATTTCCATTAATTTTTTTCCGTTTAAAAAAAAAACTTGTAAAGTGATATAGATGTTTGTAAATGTAGGTTTTTTGGGTTGATTTCATAGTTTGATCGGAAAAATAATTGAAAGCCAAGAACAAAACAATAGTTATTCATAGGAAACATTGGTTTTTAGAAGGAAACAAAACAATAGACTTTTTTGCTCGTCTACGGTTTTCTTGACTATTTTTGACTAATTGCAAAATTTTGGTTATTAAGTGGGGAGTAATTAGGAAAAATAACTAGGTTTGACGTTATCTCATATATTTATTTGGCATACTTAAAGGGCCGGCCCAAAGGCTGGGCGAGCTGGGCCACATCCCAGGGCATCACAATAACAGAGGCATCAATTTTGGTCCACTTATTATAGGTGTAATATTATTTTTAGCCCAAATTTTGATCCACAAGTAAGTCCGTCCGTAGTATAGCATCGCCTAATCGGCAAAAGAAAATCTAGTACAACACCAATTTCAAAAATGGAAGAGGAGGAGGCGGTATTGCTCGAAGCCAATTCAGGAAACGAGGAGACGTGACTGCTTTACGCAATCACACAACCGTCGTTCACATCGTCTTTATTAGGTTCATAGCCTCCTTCCCTCATACGCTGACCTTTCTCTGCTCTAGACATTTGATCTCCGACGCCGGCTGTAGTTGTCTCCTTCTCCAATCACCCGGTAAGTCCTAATTTCTTTTTTTGGTTTGGTAAGCACATGCTTTTTTATTTTCTGGAATGATGGTGAACATGAATTTCTTGTTAGATTTTGAATCTATAGGTTAATTTTTGTCTCACTCTTTAATCAAATTCCTGATTTCTGGTTTGGTTTTAATCCCAATTTCTTTTTCTGTGAATCAGTACAGTTCTATGTTCAATCAATTTTTTTTTTTAAATCGATGTAGCACAACTTACAACTTGTTTTATCTGGTTTTATCATGTGTATTTTTCTGGAATTGGTACACATCCTGGATCTAAAACAAGAGGTTTTGTTTATCTGATTTTATCATATACATTTTTGAAATGAGGATGAAAAGGGGTTTCACTTTGCATTTTGTTCATAGGGTAGACATCAATAAGATACAGAACTGCAACGTGACATTTATTCAATGGGTTAATTCTTTATGGGCATAATTATTAATTTCTTGGGTTTGGGTTTTACTTGGCGTACGTTTTTCTTTGGTTATCTCCCACATCTGTATGAGCGTTGTCTTATGTTTGAAACAACACAGGTTAACCGGATTGGTTGTAATATCATGGTGACAGCTGAAGGCAATTTCATTATTTGCTCTAATTTTGAAAAGAATGTTGTCATGAATGGAATGACACTTTGATGATCGAAATGGAAGATCACTTTTTGAAGGGAAATCAGGAAAATGGCACATAATAATATTTTTATTATCAAGATTCAAGAGACGGTAATGCTATGTTCTTCTGTCACTACATTAGGACAAATGTAGATATTTTTACAAAAAAAAAGTTCATTTTATCCACTATGTTGGAAAGGAGTGCCTGGATAACAAGATTGGTGTTGCTTACATCTTGTGGTTCTACATCATATAGTGTTGATTTGATTGCCAAAATGCCTGTTTGACCCTTTTGCCCCTGTTGTTAGAATCTTTGTATGGCTGGTTAGTTTTTCTTTTGGCCGGTGTTATTTGTTTTTTTGCCTCTATTTTTGTTGCTTTAGATAGTTTGTACGGGGATCTCCAGCTTTTTGTTGGTTTTCTAGGTTGTATATTTGCCTTTTATGGTTCAAAAATTATAATTGTATTAAAATCATAATATAGCTTGTAGTAGTCAATGTCTTCAATAGGATTAGAATGCTACTTAGATATTTTGTTTTAGTTTTAACTGTAAAAGATATGTATTTTAAATAAATATCTAGATGTTTTACTGATGCTATTAATACCATTACATGGTATAAATATGTATGTTGCATTCATAATATACAAATATGATTTTATTATGGTTGTATGGACATAAGTTACAATTATAGGGCATCAATAAACATTTTCGCCCTGGGCATCAAATACCATTGGACCGGCCCTGCATACTTAGAATTATTCAAACGAACTGAAGAAAAAGAAAAAAAAATCCTTCTCATAATTAAGATTATTGATTGAAGAGGACAAAATAACATAGTCGTTGAAGGACCGACATATATGATCACGTAGAAAAAGACCATTTATATGTGTTTGATGTTATACGATATCAAGTCGCGATAGTTGGTAGTGATGAATTTTTTTTTAAATGTATTTTGTATTTAATTTAGTTTTTAGAACGTCGGCATTTGATGTTTAGATTTAGATGAATATGTAGCATTTTTTTATATAAAAAAATGCAAAATTTCGAACGGATTAAAATTCCTTTGTAAACTTTTGTTTGGTTTGCGAAGAATTGAGAATATATACGTTATAAATGACATAAATGTTCTTTTAGTTTTCCTATAAAAGTTTTCTTTTTTATACAATTGTTATCAAACATTGAACAAGATGAGTTCTATGAAAAGAATTTACGTAAGAACACAAAAATACACATGGTGTTATGCAGGATGATATGTATAAATCTAACTATATTTCTAAACTCAAAAAGTACAATGGTTTGATGAAAAGATCATGTATGAAGCTATATGTAATGACTATAGGGGTAAACACAATAGAAAATTCACTCCTCTACGGCTAACTTATCAACAAAAAGACAAAATTTAAAATAATCAAGCATTCAACAAGATGATTCCTAGGAATATCAAGTAAATGGGACCATCAAAACACTCCAAAACTCTAGATCTAAGATAAAAAAAACTCCTAAAGGTTGAAACGTTATTACTTATAAATGTTGAGAAGACGAGTAGAAGACTGAAACTTCCCTGGGTCTAACTTCTTGCACCAAAACTATTGCTTATACTTCAAGTTTCTCACAAATGACACCAAAACTCAAAGAACAAAAGATGGGGTTTAGGGTTTGCTTACTCTAGGTTTTCTGGAGTGATGGAGGCTGATAAGGGAGAAAATCCTAGAAGTTTGAGCCTTTAAATATGGTTCAAAATCTGAGGCCTAGGGCTTTGGGCTGTAGAGGTGATTCGTCGCGACCCACTTAAGCTCGCGTCACGACTAATCCAACTGACATGCATCGCGAATTCAACTTCATCCTAAAACCCACTTTCTTGTTTACCTTAAATAATTAATAAATAAACATACCCGAACTAGTCATTACAACTCTCCCCCACTTAACTAGATTTCGTTCCCAAAATCCGCTTCTGCAACCAACTCTATATAGTGCATGTGTATCTCTTCCTCAGGTTCCCAATTCCACTCGGAATCCCGCATGTGTTGCCACGACCCATTCACTAACCCGATCACCTTATTGCGCAAGGTCTTCAACTTTTTTTTCTAATATCACGAGTGGCATTTCCATATATTTCAATCACTCATCTACCTGGATATCCTGTAATGGTACCACGGTTGTCTCGTCTGCCAGATACTTCCTCAACCAGGAAACATGAAAAGTGTTGTGAATTTGATCGAGCTCCTCCAACAACTCTAGACGATAAACCACTTTACCCACATGCACAATGACCCAATAGGGTCTAATGAACATTGGGCCCAACTTACCCCGCTTTCTAAACTGGATAACACATTTCCAACATGACACCTTTATAATACCATAATCCATGACCTGAAACTCCAAGTCAGACCATCGCCTATCTGCATAAGTCTTCCGTCGGCTCTTCGTAGTCTGTAGTCTCTCAAAGACTCTCTAATTAAGTATGGTGGTCTTGAGCATAATTTTGGTGCTTCCTATAACTCGATGACCCATCTATCCCCAACATATTAGGGTCATACACTCCCTCCCATACAACATCTTGAACAAAGGTGTACCAATACTTGAGTAGTAGTTGTTGTTGTAGGAGAACTCCACCAACGGAAGATAAGTATCCCAAATCCCACTAAAATCAATAGCACAAGCCCACATCATATCCTCTAATTTTTTTATCGTCCTCTCACTCTCATCGTCCATTTGAGGATGATATGTTGTGCTGAAACGTAACTGAGTAATCAAGTCCTCATGAAACCTCTTCCAAAACCGAGAAGTATATCAGACGTCTAAATCTAAAATAACCGAAACTAGTACTCCATGTCTACCAATCACCTCCATGACATAAATGTTAGATAGTTTCTCAGATGAGGAACTCTGCTGAATCCTTATAAAGTGAGAACTATTGATCATTTTAACACAACAACCCAAATATCATCTATATTCATGGGAGTTTTCAATAACTTGGTAATCAAATCCATGGTAATATGCTTCCACTTCCATACTGGAGTTCTCAACCTCGACTTTCCAATAAGTCAAACATTTCTTTACATATCTGGCCACATCTCCTTTCATACAAGGCCACCAATAATCCTCTCGCAAGTCTCTATACATCTTAGTTGCACTGGATAAATAGAAAACTTGGACTTATGTGCGTCGTCCATTAATATCTGATGGGTCACACCAATGTATAGAATCCAAATCTGACCATATCTAGTCAACAAATTCCGACTATCTCTAAATAAAAGGGATCTGACCCTTGACATGTTCTCTCTTCTAGTTCTCAACCTTGATCGCCTCGTTTTGTGCCTTCCCAACCATCTCTAATAAAGGTGTAATTACGGCCATCCTCAAACATAACCCATAGATAGGCACACTAATTGCCTTCTGATTCATTGCATCGGCCACCACATTAGCATTACCCCAGTGGTAAAGTATATCAAAATCATAATCTTTCCCACATCCAAGTTTCTATGTTGGTGTGTTAATGAGCCCAAACGACATCATTACAAACTCATAATGACTATATATCATCCTAAAGGTCATCGTTTTTACATCCCCATCTCTCACCTTCATGTGGTGATAACCTGAATGCATATCAATCTTAGAGAAACATGTCGTTCCTTACAACTGATCAAATAAATCATCAATCCTTGGCAAATGGGCATTTGTTCTTCATAGTGATCTTGATATGCTCTATATAAACAATAAAAATCATGTGCGATCCATCATTCTTCTTCATAAACAGAATCGGCACTCCCCATGGCGAACTAATCGATCAAATAAACCCCTTGTCCTACAGCTCATGAGGCTTCATGGACAACTCTTTCATCTCATGGAGTGAAAATCTATCCAATGCCTTCATTATCGAAGTGACACCTGGAACTAAGTTAGTCCTTAACTCAACCTGAAGCTTGGAAGGAATACATGAAAAATCTCGGGAAACACATTGGGGAATTCCCTAACCACGGTACCTCGACGATAGTCTTTTTCTTCTCCTCCTGCATATCAACCACATATGCCAAAAACACCACACACCCATGTTATAAATACCTACCAGCCCTTGTAGTCGAACAAAAGGTTGAGCTTCTCATCATATCCTCACCATGAATAGTAAGTTCTCCTACACTTGAGGTTTGAATTATCACCCGTTGTCGCCCAAATCGACTAGATCCCCAAATCATCTCAACCACTCCATACCAACCACCACACTAATCTCACCCATAGGAATGGAGATAAGGTCTATCATAACCTCACATTGATTATCTCTAGCGTACAATCCATGTAAACCCTTGATGTCGAAATCGTCTTGTCTTTGGCTACTTAGATCATAAGAGGGTGATCCAATGCTCCCAAAGTAACATCAATACCCTTGTTAAAACCAAACGACACAAGCGAACAAATCTCCCCTAGTCAAATAAAACTAAGGCAGGTACACAGTTGACTAGAGCCATACCTAACCACAAACATAACAATAATAACACAAGGAAATAACATCATAAGCATAAAATGAATACGTATCAGTGACCATGTTGGGTGTTGATCTCACCTCCTCGACAGTAAGTTGAGAAGCTATGTCATTGGACCTAGGGGCATCCACCTTCCACAAGCGTCCATCAATAAAACATAAACTCACCGGTACTCCTATCCTACTAAACTAGGACAAGTATCCTTGATGTGACCCAACTGATTGCAATGAAAACATATTATCATCTCCTTATAACAGTCTCGACTGTAATGACCAACCCGTCCACACTTGAAACACTCAGACACAGACACATGACATCCATCCCGGTGCAACTTCCCACACTTTTCACATCGAATGTATCTCATATGTCCTCATGAATGAGTATCGACAACCTTGAACTTCTTAGTTGTTGTCGATGGTGGATGGATCTGAACCTTCTTCCTATTCCTCTACTGGTTCTCCAACTCTAAATCCCTAGTTCGGGTCGTAGCCACCATCTTACTAAGCATATGATACCTAGTGGCAAGTATAAACTTCATTATCTTCACCTTCAACATATCAGAATAACATGACATCTTCACCCTCTTTTGTAACAATTGGCAAAAATAGGAATGATTCTACGATACCATGTTTTGATTATATGCAATATGAATATTTTATCAAAAATGGTTGAAGGAATTTAACATGTTTTATTTAGAAAAGTTCTTGTGAAAAATGAAACATGTGACTAATGATAAATTCCGTTACGACGTATAACTACGAACCAACATCAGTTTGTGAAAGTTAGCATATAACAACATTTAAAAGGTGAAATTTAATTACCATATCAACATGTCCCCAGTTGATGAGTAATTTAAATTATGTATAACACTTGTACCAAATAGTTGTGAAGGATCAAAATTTGACAATTATATGAACCAGAATGACGAAACATGGTTAAAAATATTTTTAACCGGTTACTTGTCACGAAAATTATACCTTGGTCAATCAATTTTATATTTAATTCATAAAAATATAAAATGGATTATTATAATGCATACTTAAAATCCATGAAAACAACTACACAACCCACAACCTCGAATTGGGAGCAGTAGTCTTTGCCTTGAAAATTTGGAGACACTACTTATACGGAACGAAGTGTATCATTTTTACACACCATAAGAGTCTCCACCACATATTTGATCAAAAAGAACTAAATATGAGGCAAAGAAGATGGATCGAGTTATTGAATGATTACGAATGCAAGATCCAGTATCATCTTGGAAAAGCAAACGTTGTAGCTGATTCTTTAAGTCGTAAATAGCATAAGAAACCTCGACGAGTAAAAGCACTGACTATGATCATCAAGTCCAACCTCAATAAGCGGATTCGTGAAGCTCAATTAAATGCCCTGGAAGAAAGGAATGTTAGGGAAGAAGCTTTACATGGAATGGATAAACACTTCGAGCTTAAAGATAATGGAACTCGTTATTTCATGAACAAAATCTGGACACCAAAGTTTGGTAGCATTAGAAGCTTAGTCTTGGACGAAGCTCACATATTAAGGTATTCCGTACATCCTGGATCTGACAAGATGTATCTAGATTTTAAGAAATTATATTGGTGGCCTAATATGAAAGCTGAGATTGCCACTTATGTGGGCAAATGCCTAACTTGCTCTAAAGTCAAGGAAGAGCATCAAAAGCCCCCAGGATTACTACAACAGCCTGAGATTACCGAGTGGAAATAGGAGCAAATTGTAATGGACTTTATCACAAAGATGCCCAAGACTCCTAGTGGTTCTGACACTATTTCTGTAGTGGTTGGCAAATTAACTAAGTCTGCCCATTTCCTACCAATCAAGGAAACCGACAAAATGGAAAAGATAACGAGAACGTATCTCAAGGAAATCGTCAAGCTTCACAGAGTGCCAACTTCTATTATCTCTTATAGGGATAGTAGGTTCACATCAAGGTTCGGGCAATCACTTCACAAATCCCTTGGATATGAGCACAACTTACCACCCACATACTGATGGTCAAAGTGAACGAACCATTCAGACCCTAGAAGATATGCTACGGTCTTGTGTAATTCACTTTGGAAATTCTTGGGATACTCATTTGCCGTTGATTGAGTTTTCCTCTAATAATAGTTATCACACCAGCCTCAAAGAAACACCATTTGAAGCTTTGTACGAATGCAAATGTCGATCGGCTATATGTTGGGCAGAGGTCGGGGATACCCAACTGGCCCGAGCACACACAAATGACACACTGCGTACTGGGCCAGAGATAATCCATGAAACGGCCGAGAAGATCATTCAGACCCGACTTAAGGCAGCGCGTGACCTTCAGAAAAGTTATGATGATATAAGGCGTAAGCCTCTAGAATTCCAGGTTGGAAACCGAGTGATCTTAAAAGTCTCACCTTGGAAAGGTATGATTCATTTTGGCAAAAGAGGAAAGCTTAACCAAAGATACATTGGACCTTTTGAAATTCTCGACAGAATTGGTCCTGTTGGTTATCGATTAAAGCTACCTCAAGAACTAAGAAAAGTACACGATGTATTCCATGTATCGAACCTGAAAAAGTGTCTCTCGGACGACACCAACGTAATATCTATCGACGAGATACAACTAAACACAAAACTCCACTTCGTTGAAGAACCTGTGGAGATTATGGATCAAAAAATGAAGCGTTTAAAACAAAGTCATATCAATATCGTGAAAGTTCAATGGAACTCTCAACGAGGGACAGAATTCACCTGGGAACGTGAGGATCAAATGAAAAAGAAATACCCCCAATTTGTTAGTGATATCCCGTCTACAAGTTGAATTTCGGGACTAAATTCTTTTAACGGAGAGAGAATGTAACAATTGGCAAAAGTAGGAACGATTGTACGATACCATGTTTTGATTTTAAGCAATATGAATATTTTATCAATAATGGTTGAAGGAATTTAACATGTTTTATTTAGAAAAGTTCTTGTGAAAAATGAAACATGTGACTAATGATAAATTCCGTTACGACGTATAACTACGAACCAACATCTGTTTGTGAAAGTTAGCATATAACGTCATTTAAAACGTGAAATTTAAGTACCGTATCAACATGTCCCCGGTTGATGAGTAATTTAAACTCTATATAAAACTTGTACCAAATAGTTGTGAATGATCGAAATTTGACAATTATACGAACTGAAATGACGAAACATGGTTAACGATATTTTTAACCGGTTAAATGTCACGAAAATTATACCTTGGTCAATCAATTTTAAATTTAATTGATAAAAATATAAAATGGATTATTATAAGGCATAATTAAAATGTATCTAAATTTTTATAAATAAAAGAATCAAACATAAACATTTAAGTTCAAATACATAAAAACTACATTGTTATTTTGTACCCACAATACATGTATGTATATATACATATGTATTATTATCTAAGAAATGATTAGTTATGGGTTCATGACTTAAAGTGATTCATGTAAGGAATGTTGTGACTAACTCAAATAAGATAAGAGAAATGGTTGAGAGATGTGTCAAGTTAATTAGTATGTACTTAATCAGTTAAGACAATTGAAAAATCATCTTATTTCTTCTTCTTATTTTTGAGATTTCCTTCTTCCCCCTCCTAAAATATAACATCTAACTACTAACTAACTACTAACTAGTTAGTTATCTAAGTTCTATCCTTAAGTAACCAAGAGAGCAAGTGGCAATAGTGACTCAAATCTAATCATCTTCCCATCCCATCAAATCTTGCTTAGAAGATTGCTTCTTATCTTCTTCCCTCTTCTCCTATAAAACTCGAACTCCCATCTCTCTCTTTTCTTCTTCCATTTTCCAGCAAAGTCTCCATAGAAAAGCTCTCAAATTTCATCATATTTCAGCCACATGAATTTCCTTCCAAATCCATCAAAACCGTGAGCAAAAAGAGGTTGTTGTCCCTCGGTTTTTCAACCACCATTTCACCTCTTTTCACCTTACTTTTGCTTGATATTTTCACCTCCAAATACCCCTGGAAGTTAGTTGTTATACTACACTAAAATGAGAACTCAAAACAGTGGCTAAACCACTCTTTTCTTACGCTTTTTGCTGGGAATTTTCGTGATAACAACTAAGCCAAAACAGTGGTTGTTTTCGAGCATCAAACCAACACCCAAAAGTCTTTCATTTTGCTGACCATTTACAAGATTAATAGTAGCTCATATGTTGCTACTTTCAAGCACTTAAAACCCCAAATAAATTTACCTTTCATCTCTCAAAAAGTTTGTGTTTCAACCACCTTTCCGCAACATACATTAGATCCAAGTAAAAACTAGGTAATTTCTTGATTTTTACTCTTTCCTTTTATCATAAATTTCACTTGTTTTAAGTGAGTTAATACATGACAAAATTATAACTTGGTTGTAAATATATGTCTTTATGTGTTAAGACATCCAAAAGAATACTCAAATCACAAGCTTGAGAGGAACCAGAAACCTCACGAGTTGTTCTTAAACCGAATAACGTTACGCAACAAAAGTGAGTTTCTACGGACCCTCTTTTATGTTTTACAATTTTTGGGGAATAATACATGCTAAATGATTTCTATTTGGATGATATAAAGGCTTAGTTAACTGAAAATATATGTTATTTCTCTAAACATTTCTAGGCTTAATTTTCAGCTTTTTATAGAAAAATTACGGTCTGTTCAAGACCTGTTTTGCTCCTCTTAAACCCTATGGTTTTCAAAAATGTACAATATGCAAGTATTTCAGATCTATATCTTTTCAAGGATTACTCGCACACATTCATATGATTTTTATACAATTTATGATGATTTTTACAAAACTTCATATCATTTCAGTACATTTCAAACTAATCTATAAAAATGGTCATTTTCACCTTGGTTAGGATACACATAAAGTCAGGGAAAAAATTATGGATAAAGTAGACTCAATTTATAAACATTCAGAGTTTACGGATCCTAATTCCGGCTTACGATGATTTTTGTAGAATTTTTCTAAAACAGAGACAGAATCGACATTCTAGATTAATGTTGTTGTTTTGTCTTTCAAATACATACATAAAGGCTTGTTGTAGATAAGAGAAACACAACTTATGATACTGTCAAATTCACACAATTTAGGGACACAATGATGTTAATTATAACAAGTTGTAGCACCTGGTTCTTGGTATGTATTTTTATTTAAGTATTTTGCATTTTTGGCCTTGGACTCGGCGAGTTGAAGGACCAACTCGCCGAGTAGAAGCGGGATGAGGTGCGGGATTTAAGTGATGGACTCGTCGAGTCGGGTCCCGGACTCGACGAGTAGGCTCTGACTAGACAAAACCCTAATCTAAGGGTTTGTACCCTATTTAAACAACCTTATACAGCCTTCATCGCCCCTTTATGCTCCCAGAAACCCTCCATAGCAAACCCGAAGTGTTTTGGTGCAAGATTTAAGGCTTTTGAGTGATTTTTGTGGGTTTTGACCTCAAGGAAGAAGGGAGAGCATAGAAGGATCAAGAGGAGACTGAAGGATTCGAGTTTGGTTCATCATTTGCAGTCTTTGAGAGGTATAAAGTATGTACCTTGCTCTTTCATTTGATAGATTCCTTTTTGGGGAGATTTAGGGCTTTTATAAGCCATTCTTGGTAACCAACCATGATTGCAAACATGGTTGGGGGTTAAGGCTTTGGAATCAGGTCTTTAAAGGGGTCACAAGGCAGATTTGGGTTGCTTTTGCACCCAAGGAAGGCCCCATGCAACACTAGAGCCATTTTAGAGCCTTTTTGGCTCAAAAGTCCCATGCATGCACGTAAAGTTCGTAACTTTACGTGCTAGATCGAGCTTAGGGGCTTGGATCTATCATTTGGTCAAGTGTTGTACATCAGAAATCGAGGATTTAGGGTGTGGATGTTATCGACTCGGCGAGTCCGTTCTTGGGACTCGACGAGTCCAAGGCTTTGAGTCCCATATCTGTTGAGGGTCAAAAGGACTCAGTTGGGTGTTAGAAGGGTTGTAGCAGGACAGAAAGAGTGACCCAACGCATTGGACTTAATTTTAGACCTGGAGTTCATGGGACTCGACGAATGCTAGAACAGACTCGGCGAGTCCAAGGCAATCTCCTTATGTTTGAAGATGAACTCGACGAGTTGTTCATACAAATCGGCGAGTCAAGGTCAGGACTTGTTCATCAGTTGAAGGTGAACTCGGCGAGTGTTCATCCGACTCGGCGAGTCGGATGAAGGTTCATTGATGTTCGTAGGGAAGGGGAACTCGTCGAGTCATTGCCAAACTCGACGAGTCAAGTCGTGGATAAGGTCGAGTAAAGGGAAGGGACTCGACGAGTTGACGGCCCAACTCGGCGAGTCGGGTCAATTGGAAATTGACTTTGACTTGGACTTGGTCGGGGGTAAAATGGTCATTTTACCCTAAGAGTAGATATCAGTTTCTAACTGAGTGTTTTGTGGGGGTTGTAGCCGGAGGATTTCCGGAGCAGCAGCGGACGGAGGTTTCCCGCACAGATTATCAGCAGCTTCTCGTACGAGGTGAGTTACCTTCCAGTAGGGGTGGGTCTAAGGCCACAATGTCGGCCCACCAAAGAGGAATATTTAGAAGATGATTTTCTTTGTGATAATTATCTTGGTCTGGTTACATGCTTGGGTCATGAGTTTTATTTGTATGATATGCTACGTGTATGATAGGGATTGGTTCCCTTGATAGCGGTCCTTAGGACCGAAGGGTAGGTCAGTACCCGGATATGCCTGACTGTATGCCTATATCTTGTTGTTGTATGCTAGTGGTAGGGGGTGGAATAGTCCCCAGTTACCGGTTGAAAGATACCGATGACAGATATCGGTTGAAAGATACCGATGACAATTACCGGTTGAAAGATACCGATGATGATTACCGGTTGAAAGATACCGATGATGATTACCGGTTGAAAGATACTGAGGATATTGTATGGTATGTGGTGTGATGGGGGAACTCACTAAGCTTTGTGCTTACGGTTTCGGTTTTGGTTTCAGGTACCTATTCGTCTAAGGGGAAGGAGCCGGCGGCGTAGCATCGCATCGCACACACACACATGATTTCCGCATGGAGTTTTCTGGGATTGTACTCTGATATGTATTATTTTATGACTTGGGTTTTCAGACATGATGTTCTGTTTTATGAGATGATGTGTTTTCACAGTATTTTCTTATGAATGTTTTATGAGTCAGTTAATTAAAAAGAAATTTTTGGACTTGAAAATTGGGTCGTTACAAGTTGGTATCAGAGCCCTGGTTTGAGGGATTCGGACACACCCTCGGGGGTGTCTGGACTCAAACTGAGGGGCTAAAAGGTTTTTACAAGGAAAAATGGTTTTCTAAAATCTAAAATGGAAGGATTTTAAGAAAGACGAAGTGTGTGATGCATGCGACCGGCCGGGCTCAAGTAAGTTTTCCCCAAGATACCCATACTTGATATGTTATGCTATATGGTTATGATTCTGAGAACTGCATGCTAGAATAGGACTAAGGATCTAGGAGGATGCCTTGTGTGCCTGTATATGATTCTGAGAATTGCATGCTAGTTAGGGCTAAGGATCTAGGAGGATGCCTTATATGCCTGTTGTATGAGCTGTATGCTAGGGCTGTTTAGTCAGCAGTAGGATGGCCTGTGTAGGTTATGCCTGATTTGGTTACCCAACGCACGAATGCTGCATGCTTTATGCTATGGGGGTTCTGGCCACCTTCTACTAGATAAGGAACGGATATGTAACAGTATCCACAAGTTAGTTAGGGGGAAGTGGTGGGGACTCCTAGTGCAGCTGATGGCGGAGGGTAGGTCGGAGAGTGCCCTATGAAAGCCTAGGATGGGGTCCGTAGAAAGGGTATCGGTAAAAGGGACTTGGTGAAGTCGAAGCAATCCTTGATGAAAGTACGGGTAGATATGGAAGGTAGTATGGGACCTTACTACTGAAAGCAGAGGACCCGTACTCGAATCAAGGAGGGCCTAGATGGAACCTAGAAACTTGGAAAGTGTGCGAGACCTCCGAAAGTATATGTGACCCTGACATTCGTATGTTTATTTTCAGAATGGTGGTCATGCGACATGGAGCAGGAGGTTCAGGATATGGGTCAGGATCGGGCTCGGGCGCAGGATCCGAGCATGTGGATGATGGGTTACGCGAGTTCATCGCGTCCGAGATCACGAGGGGTATCCTTGATGCGATGTCGGTTATCTTCGGGTCGATCAAGGAAGGGATCATTAAGCTGATGGAGGATCGCCTCAGGGCGTTCAGGAGTGACATGGCGTCCAGCCAGTCAGGATCGCGCACAATGTCCTTCAAGGACTTCCGAGGGAGCGGTGCGCAGGATTTCCATGGGGCGAAGGACCCCATTGCTGCCAGACGATGGATTGCAGACATTGAGTCTGCATATTTGACTAGCTTCTGCCCCGAGGGGTCGAAGGTGAGGTATGCAACAGGATGCTTGAGAGACAGGGCCAAAGATTGGTGGGAGTCGGTTGGTGACTCTCTGGGAGCCTCGGCTGTTGAGGCTATGATATGGCCGGATTTTGTGACCCGGTTCAGGGCGGAGTTTGCGCCGGCTGTGGAGCTTCAGCAGCTGGCCAGGGAGTTCTTGGACATGAGACAGACTACGGAGACTGTGGCGGAGATCACCGCCAAGTTCCGGGAGAGGGCATTGCTGGTGCCCCAGTATGCGGGTGATGAGGACATGAGGAGGACCCGCTACCATGATATGTTACGAGCTGACATCCGGGAGCATGTCAGTTTCTCAGCTTGCCCTACCCTGGATTCCATGATTACCAGGGCTAGGGAGAGGGAGATTGATCTGGAGCACATCCGGAAGAGGAAGGCAGCGGAGGGGCTGACGACGGGGGCTTCGGGGAAGAAGCCCAAGGGATCCGATGGTAGGCCGAAAGGCCAGTCAGGGCGGGACCGCTGTGGGAAATGCGGTCGGTCACACGAGGGAGCTTGTCGCACTGGGCCGGGTTCAGGCTGCTATAAGTGTGGCAAGGTTGAGCATTTTGGCAGAGATTGCACTGCCCCTGCTCCTGCGATTCAGATATCATACCTGATTTGCTTTCATTGCAATCAGAAGGGCCATAAAAAGGCCAATTGCCCCAGATTGACAGCAGCAGCGGCGCCGGCAATGGCGCCGACTCCAGCGACAGCACGGGTTGTGGATGGCCGGAAGGCCAAGTTGGAGGCTCCAGTGGTTCGGAGTCGAGCATTTCAGCTGACAGCCGAGGAGGCACGCGCTGCACCCGATATAGTGACGGGTATGACTTCTTGTTTATGCTTTTATGATATGCTGCTGTGATGTTGATATGTTATGTATGCGCTCTGGTTAGGATCGTTCCATGTGAACGGTATTCCAGTTCAGGTATTGTTTGATTCGGGTGCTACCCGATCGTTTGTCTCCCTTGCGCTTAGCAAGAAGTTTCCGGAGTCTTCGGGCATGTTGGATTGCCCTCTAGAGGTCGAGATTGCGGACGACCGGTCGGTACGAGCGTCAGAGGTCTATCAGGATTGTGTTTTGAGGCTGTTCGAGGAACGTTACCTGGTGGACTTGGTTCCCATACCTTTGCGGGGGAACAATGTTATTATTGGTATGGATTGGCTGAGCCCCAATGGGGCAGTGATTGACTACGCGCAGCAGTCAGTACGGATTAGGACCCCTAGTGGGGGAGAGCTGGTGGTTCAGGGCGAAGGGCCACAACGAGGACCAGCTTTATGTTCGGCAGCGAGGGCTAGGCGCTACCTACAGCAGGGTTGCGCAGGTTATGTCGCCTATGTTATGGATACCCGGGAGGCGGGTAGGGCGACGGTGGGCGATGTGCCCGTAGTACGAGAGTTTGCGGACGTATTCCCCGAGGAGTTGCCTGGAATACCTCCGGAGCGACAAGTGGAGTTCAGGATCGACCTAGTCCCTGGTGCGGATCTGATAGCCAAGGCACCGTATCGGTTGGCTCCTCCTGAGATGCAGGAGTTGTCTACACAGTTGCAGGAGCTGTTAGACAAGGGATTCATTGGACCGGGTAGTTCTCCCTGGGGAGCCCCGATTCTGTTTGTGAAGAAGAAGGACGGGTCGCATCAGATGTGTATAGATTATCGGGAGCTGAATAAGGTAACGGTGAAGAACCGTTACCCACTCCCGAGGATTGATGACCTCTTTGACCAGCTACAGGGAGAATCTTGGTTCTCCAAGATTAATTTGCGATTAGGGTATCATCAGATGAGGGTCAGAGAGGAGGATGTACAGAAGACTGCGTTCCGGATGCGCTATGGCCACTATGAGTTTGTGGTGATGCCTTTCGGGCTCACCAATGCTCCTGCCGCGTTTATGGACCTCATGAACCGCGTGTGTAGACCGATGTTAGACCGGTCTGTGATAGTGTTTATTGATGACATCTTGGTTTACTCCAAGACGCGAGAGCAGCATGAGGAGCATCTGCGAGAGGTTTTGGAGACTTTGAGGAGGGAGAGCTTGTATGCTAAGTTCTCCAAGTGTGAGTTCTGGTTACGCGAGGTGCAAATTCTTGGGCACCTTGTCAACCAGAACATGATTTCGGTAGATCCGGCCAAAGTGGAGGTCGTGATGAGATGAGAGGTTCCGAGGTCTCCATCTGAGATTCGGAGCATTCTGGGATTGGCAGGCTACTATCGGAGATTCATTCAGGACTTCTCCAAGATAGTCGTGCCCCTGACCAGGCTGACGAGGAAAGTCGTGGTCTTTCGTTGGGGGCGTGAGCAGCAGGCTGCATTCGAGACCTTGAGGCAGAGATTGTGCGAGGCGCCAATCTTAGCCCTGCCAGAGGGCATGGAGGATTTCGTCGTGTACTGTGATGCATCCATCTCGGGTTTGGGCGCAGTATTGATGTAGAGGGGGCATGTCATTGCTTACGCTTCGAGGCAGCTGAAGCCTTACGAGGCGAACTACCCGACGCATGATTTGGAACTAGGGGCTGTGGTGTTCGCCCTCAAGATTTGGCGTCATTACCTCTATGGTGTTCGTTATACCATCTACACGGACCATAAGAGTTTGAGGTACCTCATGGATCAGCCGAATCTAAACATGAGGCAACGTCGGTGGTTGGACGTGGTGAAGGATTACGATTGCGAGATCCTTTACCACCCGGGGAAGGCCAATGTGGTGGCCGACGCGCTTAGCCGCAAGGCAGCGCCGATCAGGGATATCTGTCTGAGGATGACAGTGGTGACTCCGCTGTTGGAGCAGATTCGGGAGGCCCAACAGGAGGCCATGAAGGAGGAACATCGGAAGAGCGAGCGGATTGTGGGGCAGGTTTCCTCCTTCGACTATGATAGCCGAGGGTTATTGACTCTTCACCATAGGGTGTGGGTCCCTTATCATGGAGGCGTGCGCCAGATCCTGATGGAGGAGGCACACAAATCCACATTTTCTATCCATCCCGGAGCGACGAAGATGTATAGAGATCTTCGTCCTGATTATTGGTGGCCCTGCATGAAGCGGGACGTAGCATGGTATGTGGAGCGGTGCTTGACCTGCAGGAAGGTCAAGGCCGAGCACCAGAGGCCACATGGCAAGATGCAGCCGTTGGATATCCCGCTGTGGAAATGGGAAGACATTACGATGGATTTTATCACAAAGCTTCCCAGGACCGCGCGGGGAGTGGATTCGATTTGGGTCATCGTCGATCGATTGACCAAGAGCGCCCATTTTATCCCGATTCAGGAAAGTATTTCGGCCGAAAGGTTGGCCGATATCTATATCAGGGAGGTAGTGGCGCGGTACGGGGTGCCAGTTTCGGTGATTTCAGACAGGGATGTGCGGTTCACTTCCAGGTTTTGGAAGAAGTTTCATGACGAGCTGGGTACTCGTCTGTATTTTAGCACCGCCTTTCACCCGCAGACGGATGGTCAGAGCGAGCGGACCATCCAGACATTAGACGATATGCTGCGGGCATGTGTTTTAGACTTCGGAGGTAGCTGGGATACCTACCTTCCGTTGGCGAAGTTCTCGTATAATAATAGCTATCATGCGAGTATTGACCGTCCTCCCTTCGAGATGTTATACGGGAGGAAGTGCAGAACCCCGATATGTTAGGGTGAGGTTGGCCAGAGGGTCATGGGGAGCACCGAAGTGGTGCTCAAGACGACAGAGAGGATTCAGCAAGTTCGGAGCAGGCTTCAGACCGCTCAGAGTCGGCAGAAAAGTTATGCCGACAAGCGCCGATCGGACCTGGAGTTTCAGGTCGGGGATATGGTTCTCATGAAGGTGTCGCCATGGAAGGGCGTCATCCGATTCAGGAAGCGGGGCAAGTTGGGTCCCAGGTATATTGGACCCTTCAGGGTTATAGCCCGGGTGGGCAAGGTGGCTTATAGGCTGGATCTGACAGCCGAACTCAGTCAGATCCACAACACTTTCCACGTCTCTCAGCTGCGGAAGTGCCTGGTGGACGACTCAGCAGTAGTACCCTTAGAGGATATTCAGGTCGATGACAACCTGAATTACATTGAGCGACCTGTAGCAATCCTTGACCGGAAGTCGAAGGATCTGAGGAACAAGAGGGTTGAGCTGGTAAAGGTGCAATGGCAGCACCGGAAGGCCTCGGAATAGACTTGGGAGCCGGTGGATGAGATGATAGAGCATTACCCATAGCTGTTCCAGGATCGAGCAGCAGGCTTCGAGGACGAAGTCCAAAATAATTGGGGGAGATTTGTAGCACCTGGTTCTTGGTATGTATTTTTATTTAAGTATTTTGCATTTTTGGCCTTGGACTCGGCGAGTTGAAGGACCAACTCGACGAGTAGAAGCGGGATGAGGCGCGGGATTTAAGTGATGGACTCGTCGAGTCGGGTCCCGGACTCGACGAGTAGGCTCTGACTGGACAAAACCCTAATCTAAGGGTTTGTACTCTATTTAAACAACCTTATACAGCCTCCATCGCCCCTTTATGCTCCCAGAAACCCTCCATAGCAAACCCTAAGTGTTTTGGTGCAAGATTTAAGGCTTTTGAGTGATTCTTGTGGGTTTTGACCTCAAGGAAGAAGGGAGAGCATAGAAGGATCAAGAGGAGACTGAAGGATTCGAGTTTGGTTCATCATTTGCAGTCTTTGAGAGGTATAAAGTATGTACCTTGCTCTTTCATTTGATAGATTCCTTTTTGGGGAGATTTAGGGCTTTTATAAGCCATTCTTGGTAACCAACCATGATTGCAAACATGGTTGGGGGTTGAGGCTTTGGAATCAGGTCTTTAAAGGGGTCACAAGGCAGATTTGGGTTGCTTTTGCACCCAAGGAAGGCCCCATGCAACACTAGAGCCATTTTAGAGCCTTTTTGGCTCAAAAGTCTCATGCATGCACGTAAAGTTCGTAACTTTATGTGCTAGATCGAGCTTAGGGGCTTGGATCTATCATTTGGTCAAGTGTTGTACATCAGAAATCGAGGATTTAGGGTGTGGATGTTATCGACTCGGCGAGTCCGTTCTTGGGACTCGACGAGTCCAAGGCTTTGAGTCCCATATCTGTTGAGGGTCAAAAGGACTTAGTTGGGTGTTAGAAGGGTTGTAGCAGGACAAAAAGAGTGACCCAACGCATTTGACTTAATTTTAGACCTGGAGTTCATGGGACTCGACGAGTGCTAGAACAGACTCGGCGAGTCCAAGGCAATCTCCTTATGTTTGAAGATGAACTCGACGAGTTGTTCATACAACTCAGCGAGTCAAGGTCAGGACTTGTTCATCAGTTGAAGGTGAACTCGACGAGTGTTCATCCGACTCGGCGAGTCGGATGAAGGTTCATTGATGTTCGTAAGGAAGGGGAACTCGTCGAGTCATTGCCAAACTCGACGAGTCAAGTCGTGGATAAGGTCGAGTAAAGGGAAGGGACTCAACGAGTTGACGGCCCAACTCGGCGAGTCGGGTCAATTGGAAGTTGACTTTGACTTGGACTTGGTCGGGGGTAAAATGGTCATTTTACCCTAAGAGTAGATATCAGTTTCTAACTGAGTGTTTTGTGGGGGTTGTAGCCGGAGGATTTCCGGAGCAGCAGCGGACGGAGGTTTCCCGTATAGATTATCAGCAGCTTCTCGTACGAGGTGAGTTACCTTCCAGTAGGGGTGGGTCTAAGGCCACAATGCCGGCCCACCAAAGAGGAATATTTAGAAGATGATTGTCTTTGTGATAATTATCTTGGTCTGGTTACATGCTTGGGTCATGAGTTTTATTTGTATGATATGCTACGTGTATGATAGGGATTGGTTCCCCTGATAGCGGTCCTTAGGACCGAAGGGTAGGTCAGTACCCGTATATGCCTGACTGTATGCTTATATCTTGTTGTTGTATGCTAGTGGTAGGGGGTGGAATAGTCCCCAGTTACCGGTTGAAAGATACCGATGACAAATACCGGTTGAAAGATACCGATGACAATTACCGGTTGAAAGATACCGATGATAGTTACCGGTTGAAAGATACCGATGATGATTATCGGTTGAAAGATACCGATGATGATTACCGGTTGAAAGATACCGACGATGATTACCGGTTGAAAGATACCGAGGATATTGTATGGTATGTGGTATGATGGGGGAACTCACTAAGCTTTGTGCTTACGGTTTCGGTTTTGGTTTCAGGTACCTATTCGTCTAAGGGGAAGGAGCCGGCAGCGTAGCATCGCATCGCACACACACACACATGATTTCCGCATGGAGTTTTCTGGGATTGTACTCTGATATGTATTATTTTATGACTTGGGTTTTCAGACATGATGTTCTGTTTTATGAGATGATGTGTTTTCATAGTATTTTCTTATGAATGATTTATGAGTCAGTTAATTAAAAAGAAATTTTTGGACTTGAAAATTGGGTCGTTACACAAGTTGTTCAGAAAATGAACATTTTAAAAGTCTTATGGTATAAATGACTGGAAATGTGTTGGTTATGGTCATTTACAGCCGGGGTGCTGTCAAATTTTGGATATGAAACTGTTATGATTTACATGTAACGTAAATAAACCTTTTTAGACACTTACAGTGTAACGGTCGGGATTCAGGTATTTACACTTCTTACCCCTAGCATGAAAGTCATTGTAAAAGTTGGTCCTTTAGTACGCTGGGGGTACTTAAGGAGTACGCTTAACGTATTAAGGTTGGGTGGATCACAAAGGTTTGTCACGTATGCTAGGCGTACCAATGATTACGCGGGGCGTACGTGACTGAACACCAAAACCCTAATTTCCGGGCTTGAGACTTATATAAATGTCCTTAAGGCTTTTGACCAAACCATAATCAGCTTCCATAGCCTTATTTCGTCCCTTAACCTCAGATTTCCTTGTGAGTGTGATTCTTGAGCTTAGAAGTGTATTGGTGGCCATTTTAGAGTGCATTCAAGAAGGATAAGGTGGTGATCAAGCCTTGGGTGTCGTTGAGCTTCTAGATCCTGCATCTAGTTCATCTTGAGGAAATTGTGGAGGTATAAAGTCATGAACTTGTCATTTCTTTTGATTATTTTAGCTAGGGTTTTGTTATGGAGTCCCTTTTTTGGCTTTTGGACCTTCTCTTGTGAGTTGAGAAACTCCAGAGATTAGGATTTCTATATCCAAGCTCTTTGAGCATGTTTGATGAATAAAGGTGCCATCTTGGAGGTTGTTTTGATCCCATGCATAAGTTAGAGGTCTTAAATGAGGTCTTAATGAGAAGCATGAAGTATAGGGGTCACTCATGACATGCAAGGGCGTAAAGTTGCCAACTTTATGCCTTAGGACATCTTAATGGACTCAGATCTAAAGTTTGACGTTGAAATCCCAAGTATTAAGTAATTAATGGTCGATTGTGCATGTCTGGCTTATACGCCATGCGTAGTAACGTGTACACAACGCGTACTACTTAAGGGGCTAGTACGTTGAGCGTACTGGAGTGGTACGCAGAGCGTACGCACTCAGATGGGTTTGGGCCTTGTTTTGGGCTTGTAAGCTTATTGGGCCTTATTCAGCTTTGGGCGTGGTCCCATTTAGAGTTTTAGGCTGATATTGTGTTTTGGGCCATAATTGTTTTGGTTGCGACTTATTGGGCCATACGGCCCATTAATGATTTTATCTTGGATCTTAGGCCCATTAGCAAAAGGAAGACTTTTGGGTCATTATGGAATGGCTTAGGCTTAAGTGTTTAGACTCTATGATTAGGTCGTACTATAATACTAATTTAGGGTTAATTGTATCATTGTTCAGTGTGTGGTTTCAGACTGTTAGACGAGCAACTTTTGTGTTCAGCAGACTGAGATGAGTCTTCTCACTAAACTCATGGGTCGAAGGCACCAAGGCCGGCCCATTAATTGATATGAAATGTTTAGTCATGGAATATGTAATGGTTTCTATTTGATCTATGTGTGAATTATGTGAAGGCCATGGGAGGAGCCCATGGCTCGGGGGTATAAGACCATGGGGGTAGCCCATGGAATTCCAAGTGAATACCATGAATGAAGTCCATGGCAACCTTATATGTATGTGTGCATGGAATTATGTGGTTATATATGTCGTGTGTTTTGGGAAACTCACTAAGCGTGTGCTTACAGTTTTTTTGGATGTTTCAAGTACTTTTAGCTCTAAGGTCAAGGGCCCGACTTGATGGCGCAGCGTGCACTCTCAAGCATTTTTCCCCACTAGTTATTATGGACACTCTGATCTTTTTGAATAATATGTTGATGTATTGAATTTTGGAAACAACTTATGATTGGAATTTCTAATTATTAAACATGGATTGTTAATATTTAAATGAAAATTTTTACTTGAAATATTGGGCTGTTACATACAGCCGACATGCTGTTTAAACTCGTGTAAAGGCACTTACAGCCGGCGTGTTGTTTAAACTCGTATAGGGACACATACGACCGTTGTCATGTTAAAACTTTGGTAGCTTTACAAATATTAAGCGTTACAACCAAAAGTTTTCAAACACAAACAATTGGGAATTATAACAAAATCCCGGATACAAAAATACTAATACAAACTAGGATAAGGTTGTATGTAGTATAAATATTGTTTGTAGATTGTTAAATCGATTGGTAGTGTTTATTTATATAAGCAATTAATATTTTTCTTCACAAAAATATGTTAATATTTACTTTTATCATAAGTATATTAACATGGATACTCGTATCGGATTTCTAGTATTGGGTCTCACCCGGAGCATATCGGTAACATTGTTGACCATGTTTTTGCACAACTTACTTCGTTAAACATTTTACATTTTATAAAGATCTCTTTTTATAAAGTGACGGAGTCAAAACCTGTGGAACTCACCAATAATATTTGTTGACGTATTTTAAAAATGTGTATTCTCAGGTAACTAAGAAGCCGGAGGTAGGACATCGGTTCTAAGGAAATTATAGTTCCTTTCTTTTGGAATAAACTTGACTTGTTTTAATTTATTGTTGTGTGCTTAAATTATGAAGATGTAATTTCAATTCTAAAACTTAAAAGTTTGTAATATATTGATTTAAATATGTTAAGTGCTCAATATATGTGGTTGATTGTGATCCAATTGTAAACGCCGCAGCTCCGACGTTTTCCGTCGTCGATCGGGGTGTGACATTTTATTGCAACATACTCAGGGAAAAACAACGCCTCTCCATGAACTTGTCAGTGATCCCAGTCACCGACCCAATAGTCTGCTTGAGAGACAGATACTCTAGATTCATTCTCTCAATCTCCACCAGGGGCACATAATACTCCCTGAATCGAGTTGAAAACTCATCCTAAGTCATGGCCTCTAGCTTGACCATAAAAATTGATTGATGAACAATCTATCCCTACCAGTCCTTCATCGCGTGGTGTAATAGGATCATAACGAATATAACCTTTTCCTCCTCATGGAAAAAATGGGCGCGAAAGGTACCCTCGACCTCAACAATCCATCACATGCTGACAATCGGTTCTTTTTTCCCGTCGAACGTGGGAGGCGTGTTGGAAAGAATGCCCACAAACACATGTAACGTCCAATTTCAGGATGTTTCCTATTTCAGAATTACTGACTTTAATTTGATCAAGAGAAGGTATTGGGATTAAAGGGATGAAGTTTGGACCTTAAAGGAATGAGGTTATTGGGCTAAAAGTTTCTGACTGTGGACAAAAGGTTGAGTTTTGGATTGAAAGGCAGCTTGGGCTTAAGCTGAATTGGGCCTTGCTGAGTCTAGCTTTTCACGGCGTGACACATAAGGTGTCACGACGCGAAAGCTGTGCAGCCCAAGACCATATCATTTTTATGGTTTTATTCCATATTTAAGGGTGTTACCTCTGTGTTTTTGTGTCATTTGGCAGCCTCCACCCTTTTGAGATTATTCCTTACCCTAACCCAGGACTTCTTTGTTGAGTTTTCATTTTTTCTTCCATTTTGCTAATGGGCCTAAGATCCAAGATAAAATCATGCATGCAAGGTGATAGGCGCGGAAGTTATTTTGCTAATGGTACCTTTTTGCCACTTTTCTCCATTAGGGACCAATAATGCCAATAACTTCAATTTTAGATCCAATAAGTTTTACTCATCTTTGGACCTTCGTGTGCATAAAGATTTCACCTTTATGTTTTATTCCTTTAGATATGGATTTGTATGTTTTATGGTATGTTTTAGTCCCTTTTATGGTATTCTGGCAGTTTAGAGAACTCCATAACCATATGAATGACTTGAAGGACTTCTTGACTTGTTTTTTATTAGAAAAATGGTTATGCGTGTATTTCCTTGTATCCATGCAAGAGTTATGACCCTTTGAGAGTTAGGGTTAGATTTTTGGAGAGATTTGGACTTAGGAATGGATAAAGTTGGAAACTTTATGCATTAAGTCACTTAGAAGAATTAAATCTAAGATTTGGGTGTAACACCCAGGTTTGAAAGTACTCGGTTGTGGCTTCGGAGGACAAGGGTATAGGCGTAATGTGACGATTCGGTCTCTTATGGGTCTCAGGTCTTATTCGCATGGTTTTAGGCTTGGGTGTGTAGCTGGGAGCGTAGGGCTTCCCGCCACCTTTCCATGGATATAAAGTTCGTCGGAAACGGACTTAGAATGAAGGAGTTATAACACTTGGAAGTTATTGGCATTATTGGTCCCTAATGGAGAAAAGTGGCAAAAAGGTACCATGCATGCAAGGTGATAGGCGCGGAAGTACGCCCACCGTAAGTCGGGGTACACCCATCGTAGAGGAGTAAAATGGACGCGGGTGGTTCATGAGTACGTCGGGCGTACATAGAAGTACGCGAGGTGTACTCCATTCAGACTTAAGCCCTAAATTTTAGGGTGTGACACTATAAAAGGGATAATATTCCTCAATGGTCAGCCTCCATTTTACCCTTAGACAGCCACCACGAATCCCTAACCCTTTTTTGAGTGTTCTTGGAGCTTAGAAGGCCATTGGAGAGCATTTTGGTGTGGTGAATCCATTTTCCAAGCAAATGAAGAGCAAAGCAAGGTGGTGGTTCAAAAGGAGAAGTTGTAGATACGAGATTGTTGTTCCATTTCAGATCATCTTGAGGTATAAATCCTTGAACTTTCCTCAAGTATGCTTAGATCTAGTGTAGTGATGTTTTGGACCTTTTTGGTCCCAAGAATAGAGCTTTATGGTTCAAATCCGATTCCTAGGCTTAGATTTGCCACTCTCAGTGCCAAATGAGTCCCTAAGGCAGAAAGTTGTCATCTTGGATGTCTTAATGGTTTCATGTATGAGTGAAGATCACTTTCATGGAAATAGAATACAATTTTTGGAGTTTGGGCTTAGTTGGGTCATGTAAAGTCACAAAGTCAGTGACTTTATGGATTAAGATGTTGAAGAGGACCTTGATCTATGATTATAGCCTTTGGAATAGAGTATTAAGTGCTTAATAGGAAAAGCGACGTAACAAAGAAGTACGTTGGGCGTACATGCATGTACGCGCAACGTACACACCATGTAGCCTGTACCGCCTAGCGTAAAGAGGAGTACGCCCCGCGTACTCAACAGAAGTGGTCTTTGCATGTTTTGGGCCTCAGATTGGGCCATACATTGGACTTTGGTTCTTTGGGCCTTAATGGGCCATCGGAAATCAGATAATTTGGGCCAAGAATATGTTTGGGCTTAGGGTAAGGCCCATTAGAGGGATTGGACTCAATTTAGCAAATTGGGCCATTAGTGGGCCACTAGTGGGTTTGGGAAGTCTACCTAGTATTGGGCCTTTCATATTATGGTTTTTGGGCCTTAGTTTTGGACCAATTTAGATAAGGGGTAAAATGGTCATTTTACCATAAGAAGGATTGTTGATTTGGACTAATTATTATTTTGGTAATGGTAGCTCGGGGAGTCGAGAGATCAGCAGTTCGGAGATCTGCCAGCAAGCATCAAGAGGTTTATTCGCAGGATTCTACAGTCAGCTTGTGAGGTGAGTTTTCTTCTGTAGGAACGGGTCTAAGGCACCAATGCCGGCCCGTTTATGTATGTTAGTGTATACTGGGTTTAGATCCGATACCGGGGTTAGCCTGATGTAGTTTATATGCTTCCGGATTACAGTCCAATGTCGGGCGAGGCCCAAGGAACGTTTATAGGTATGTTTCCGAACTACGGTTCGATGTCGGCTGGTACCCGAGGAAGGAATGCATGTTTAGTTATACTTGTTGTCTTTGTGATACTTTTATGTGCCTGGTAGGGAGGTGAGTGTGGGCGGGGGCCCGTATCTCATCATTAGATGAGTATGGATGGGGTTCCATATCTCATTATTAGCAGAGTAGGGGCGGGGCCCAAGATAGGTGGGGCCTTGAGACTAACAGTTATAGTGTTGAGTTTGTCTGTTATGTACTAGCATGATTATGAATATATGCTTGTATGTGTATAGCGGGCAGGGCCCAGAGACAGGCGGGACCTAGTAGAAACAGATCTATATACCGAGCGGGGCTCGATGCCAGGTGGGGCATGATGCTAGGCGAGGCCTGATGTCGGATTCGTCCGATGTCGGGCGAGGCCCGAGGTAGCGGGCTAGGCCCAATTTATGTTGGTATGTGCTTATGTTTATGGTATGTGGTAGTTTGGGAAGACTCATTAAGCTTCGTGCTTATAGTTTTCAATTTTGGTTTCAGGTACTTCCGATAGCAAGGGGAAAAGCTCGGGATGACTGCATGACACACACCACAACTTTTAGCCTGGGATATTTTACTCTGATTTATTTGACATGTGATTGATATGGATACACTATTTTGACATATGCCATATTATGGTTTATGTTTCGAATAATGATTTTTAGTAATTCTGGATTAATTAATGAATTTAAAATCGGAATTTTTGGACCGTATTTTTGGGATGTTTCATTGGGGGTATGGACTTAAGGGATTAAGTCCTTTATGAGTTATGTTGTTTGGATGGATATCACGGTGCGACCTACTATCAGCTATGACGTGATTTTAGGAGAATTCATGGGTATTTTGTCGGTTTGTGGTTCTCGACGTGACTAGTCAAGGGTCACGACGTGATTTTAGGAGAATTCTTGGGTACTTTGACCTTGATCGTTCACTTTTGACTTTTTGACCAGTTTGATTTTTGGGTCACACTTGGAGGTTTTAAGCTATACACTAAAGCTTAACTTGTGTTTGGTTATGGACTGGGACCCAAATGCAATAGATTTTATGTTTGAGGGGAAAATAAAAGTACCTGAAATGTGAATGTTATAGCTTTTGTGCAAGAAATATTTAAAGACATAAAATTATCTGATGATGGATCAAAGGATCTGAAATGAAATAAGCTTGGTGAGGTAAAGGAGGATATGATTTCTGCTGAAAGGGCTGACAAGGAGCTGATCGAAAAAGACAAGCTTGGGGAAGAAAAGGAGAAGGTGAATGTTGAGAAGAATCTGAAAAGAAGAAAATCCGAAGAGAATAAGAATTTTTTTGAGAAGAAGATCAGAAAAAGAAAAAGACTTAAGAATCTGAAAAACGAGTATGCTGATAAAAATCTGAAGTCTTTCCAGTTTACTGTACAACCACCCGATCCACCCATTATGCTACATTTGAAGGGATCTGGAGTGAGGAAGAAAAAGAACTGAGCTACAAAGAAGTCTCAACCACACCAGTTGAGAATCTGATTTGGCATAGTCGAGCCAATGACTTTGTAAAATGGCGACTTTCCCGGAGGTAACCCACTTAGTATTAGTTTATTTTTCTACTTTTAATAAAGAGATGACCGCAGTCCCAAACAAGCTTGGGGAAATCAAAGGATCTTCAGAGTTGCTGAAAATCAGATTTTTCGCCAACATCTTCTTCAAAATCAGATTTTCTACAAACTTATCAGGTACACTATTTCCTAGTTGCAACCTGTTGTTTTTATGTATTCTATTAAGTATTTCATTCATCTCTGAGCATTGAGGACAATGCATCATTTTAAGCTTAGGGAGGGGGTCAATGTAATATTTGCGTTTTTTATTAATAATTTTAAAATTTTTAGTATTTTTCAGTTAAAATTTTCAATTTTCTTTTTTTCATTGCATTAAAAATCTGAAAAAGTCCAAAGATATTTTAATTTTTCTGTTTTTCTACATTTAAAAAAAAGATTTTTATTTTATTTTCTGCATATATATAAAAAATTGAAAAAAAAAAAAAATTGAAAAAAGTTACATGATATGATGATATTCTTGCATTTGATAGCTCTATATAAATGGAAAATGAAAGACCAAAGTGACAGGATTAATGGTGGCAAGTGCAATAATACTTCTCATAAGTAGGGGTCGCAAAACACCGTGAGTTGAGACGTTGGATGTAAAGAATAAAAAGAATGACGTACCGAAACACTACATGGGCGGTAATAACAATTTCATAATTATTTGCTTTGGAATATTTAAAAAGAACATTGATCGACACGTCTGGACCCACAAAACATGGCCCTATTTGATTGACGCATGTTACCGTCATGATAACAGATAACCTTATATTAGATCCACATAATCAAAAAGAAAAGAAGGGTATAATTGTCATAATCGAAGAAATATCAAGAAATTCAAAAAGTTGATTAAAGAACTCAAGGTAAAGGCAAAGATACAAAAACTCAACTAGAATAGAAAAGCACGTGGTTTTCTATTTAAGTGAAGTTGAAAAAACAAGAGTCAACAACACTTGTGGTAGGACGAGTCACGTCAAACCAGTAAAAACCGGACGATTTGTAAAAAAAAACTACGTTCAGCTAAACCGGTTAAATGCCTTAAAAATCAGTAAAAACCACCTATTTAACATCTAAAACCGAATTTTTAGAAAAAACTTAACTATTGTGCACAAACAAATTTCTTTTCTTTTAAAGAAATTTGCAACTACCATTTACCACAGTCACCAATGTGGAAGGAGTTGTATTGTTTTTACAAGTTTTTTATAACATTTGACAATTTCTTTTTATAATATCAAAAACTATAAGTATTTATCTTTATCTCCAATGTAGGATAGAGTTGCCAAACATTAACTATTTTCTTTGCAAATTTAACTATAAATATTCTATCATTTCTTATTTTTATTTTTTCTAATACAATAAGGTAAGTTCTATTTTCTTTTCAAGATAAGTCCTTATTTTTTTAATATATAAATAGTAAATAAAATTTAAAAGTTTGGTGGGTTCTAGGACCCATCTTGGTGCTATATAGCTTCCTTCTTGCTTTTTGTGGGATTAGGGAGTGAAGTTTTCACTATGAGATTAGGACATACTAATTTAAAAGGTGTCTCATGCAAAATGGCAAAAACTTGATAAAACGTGTATGAAAATCAACACTCATTTATACATTTTGCATTTGACACTTTCAGTTTCTTTGCGCAAGATGCTATGAAACTGCTTAATAGAGTCTGATGTGTTATGCATAATAATGTTATGACTCGAAGATCTATAAATATTATTTATAAAAGAATTAGTTTTGCCATTTAAATGAGATAATAGTGAAACTTATTACTCGTTTACCTGCTCCTACGTTTATATAAACTTTTATGAGAATGAATTTGTTTGTGGGTTTTCGTGTAAAAACTAAAAACAATATATAGAAAAATATGTGATTATATACGTGAAATCCTATAAACTATTATGTACATGGGAATATCAATGAAAATAAAGTGTGCATGCATTATGCCTACCTATGTAAAGTGATATGATCTAGTTTAAGCATATTTTCGAGTTTGTCGATCCGAACCAAATACTCATAATAATTAGTGGTCAACAAAAATGAGATGTCACATTTAAAAAGGATTTAAAAAGGAGAAAGAAAAAAAAAAGAATAATAACACCTCGTAAAGGGAATTTTGATTTTTAATCTAATAAGAAAGTTCCCTCCTTTTTCTTTATTTTTGTGATTTCAAGAAAAGTAAACTTTTGCCGGTCTACTGTCTCCATCTTGCAGCAGCTAACAAACCTCATCGCCATTTGCAGATATCACAGCAAATCAGCATTCATCTTCTCATTCCCCTCCATGGTCATCTTCATCAACTACTGCTCTGTCCCAAATCATCTCTGTGTGTTTCACTGTGTGTGAGAGATGCAACGAGAGTGGGCAGACAGAGGAGAGAGAAAGAGAAAAACACCCATCAAGATTCACTTCAATTCAAAAACATTAAATTAAATTTGAGATCTCGCTATCTGTCTCCATTAGGATACATACAACTCTCAACTCGGATTTCCTTAAAAGAAATCTCATGTTTTGTTTATTGTAGACATACAAAGAAGAAAGCGAAGTATGAAAATCCTTCTTGGTTTTTTGTTTGTTTTAGTTTTGGATTTTGAAATTAGCTCAACTGATGCCAGACCCGAAGCTTCATTTCCCTTTTCTGCGATTTCTGTTCCTGAATCCTCACCTGCTGCGCCTCCCATTCCTTCAATTCCAGCATCAATGGCCGACTTCACTTCAGGTATATATCCCCTTCCATCATTCACATCCGGGTTATTGCTATCTACCTCTAACATCTTTACTTTCATCCGAATCAGGAACTGAAATCGATATCACGAAGCACCAACACAGTTCAAGTCGAAAGGTTCTTATTGGGCTTATCACAGCTTCGTCTGTGATGGCAATCATCATAGTGTCCATCATGTGTTTGTGGATATGCCACAGAAAGAATATACACAAATCAGGCAAAATCGGTACCAAAAAATTAGGTAAGACGATGTAAAACTTAATAGGTTTTGAAAAATTCTACAGATTCTAAACAGATTTGTGGTTTTAATTTGAAGATTCTTTGAGAGGGCTTCCATTGAGTTCATTCGTTAGCAGAACTAACGGTGTTTTCAAAACCAAAATCGAAAAGGGATCGGTGGTTGTTATGGATTATAACGTGTTAGAATCAGCAACAAATAACTTCGGTGAAAGCGAGATATTAGGCGTAGGTGGATTTGGATGCGTGTATAAAGCTCGACTCGATGATAATTTGCATGTAGCTGTTAAAAGATTAGATGGTATTAGTCAAGACGCCATTAAAGAATTCCAGGTTAATTATCATTATCTTAAAGATTCAGACTTTAATTAATCTTTTAATTCTTGCAATTTTGTGATTAGGGTTTTCTTTTTTGCAGACGGAGGTGGATCTATTGAGTAAAATTCATCATTCGAATATAATCACCTTATTGGGATATTGTGTTCATGATGAAACCAAGCTTCTTGTTTATGAACTGATGCATAATGGATCTTTAGAAAATCAATTACATGGTGAGCCATTTTTTTAAAACCTTTTCAGAATACCTAAAATACCCTTTAAAGCTCAGGAGCAAAATCAATATGATTAGGTTGTTTTGGTTTTTACTTTTTAGTTATGAGTCTAACACAAGTACACAACATCTTGAAAGCCGACATAAATTGATATGATTATAGTTTGAAACATAGTAAAGGGTAAATATGTCTTTTTTTAGCTATTGATTAGTTTGTAGTGATGGTTAAAGCTTAAAGGGGTAGATGGGTCATATGCTTGAAAAGGAGATATGTAGCAATCTATACGAAAATCCCAAATATGGAAAGTGTGTTAATTTTTTGATGAGATTGTTGGAGTATTTTATTGTTTTATTTATTTACAAAAATAAAAATAAGATTGGATAACAAGAATTAAATTATGTGTCCATACACAGGGCCTTCCAGTGGATCCAATTTAACATGGCATTGCAGGATGAAGATTGCTCTAGATACAGCAAGGTGGGACTTGTGGATAAATAATTAATTTAATAATGAGATGAATTTTTTATTATTATATTTTTTAAAATATTTGTAATTATTTGAGCACAGGGGATTAGAATATTTGCATGAGAACTGCAAACCATCGGTGATTCATAGAGATCTGAAATCATCTAATATCCTTCTGGATTCCAGCTTCAATGCTAAGGTACTTTTTTAAACATCAAATAATTTTATTTATTTATTATAAAATTTACACAAACTTTCTTTCTGTCAGAATCATAATAATAATGCATCTCCCACCTACTTTGAAAGTCTTAGGTAGGCTATATGACTTGCATTCATAGTGGGACCTATCACCTATACCTTTCCAAAAATAAATCAATTTCTAAAATATATTAAAAATAATCAATTTTGTGTTGTAAATCACAAAGAAGAAGATATACTGAAATTTTGTTACAATTGTTATGTTTTGTAAAGCTTTCAGATTTTGGTCTTGCTATAATGGATGGGGCCCAGAACAAAAACAACATTAAGCTTTCAGGGACATTGGGTTATGTAGCTCCTGAGTATCTTTTAGATGGTATGTATACATTCATTGATTTGTTTATTACTTTATTACACTTATTGGGTGTTTTTTAATTATTATTTCAAGGTATGATGTTATTTAAATGTACAATGCTATAATTGGGTAGATTTTTCATAGGATAAAACTTGAATAAGAAAAAAAAAACTGCAATATATAAATAATTGAAAGTATGTTGCTATTTCTAGGATTAAAATCCAACTTTTTTGTGCTATTTAATGATGGTCAATTACAAGTATAGAATTTTGATGGAAAAATTGAATGTTGATAAAAGGATGTTTTAATGCTTTCCATTTGTGTGTACAGGAAAATTGACTGATAAAAGTGACGTTTATGCATTTGGAGTTGTACTTTTAGAGCTTTTACTTGGAAGGCGACCTGTAGAAAAATTAGCAGAATCTCAATGCCAATCTATTGTCACTTGGGTAGAACTTACACTTTTTTTTTGAACATTTGATTATTTGATTTTTATTCGGTGTTTTGAAACCAAAATTGTAAATTTCAGGCAATGCCACAGTTAACAGACAGATCAAAGCTTCCGAATATTGTAGATCCCGTGATCAGATACACAATGGATCTCAAGCACCTGTACCAAGTACGTAAATATGATTAGAAAAACTAAGTTTAAATAAGCATCTGATTTTTGAATAAACAGTTTATAAGATTATAAATGTTTGAATGATTTAACACATTTTTCTTTCAATTTTATGTGCATTACATGCTATAAAAAAGAATGACGGGCTAAATGCATTAAATAGCAACGTACTTTTTTTTTTTTATTTATATATTATCATTTTCTTTTTGATAAGTCAAATTTTGAAAAACCTAGCCAATTTTAGCATTGTAATTTACTAATTTTAATTCAATTATAGCAGTGAAATTACTTTGTATTTGAATATGGCCATTCCTATAAGTAGGTGGATTTTTTCAAAGTACAAAGTGTTAACATGAATAAATGGAAAAATACATGGAAGTAGTAACGTAGATTCATTTATTTGTATGTTATAGCATCTTCCTTTCATTTCTTTCTATTACAACATGGTTCTTTCAAATTTTTGTAATAATGTATTTTATGTGGAGAAAACTCTACCCAATTATATCATTCGACTTTCACTTTCTTTGTATCTAGGACATCATACTTTGAAAACTACCAAATTATAGTAGTGAATCCTATTCGTATTAAGATTACATTGTTATAATTACTTAGTTTATAATAAATTTAAAATCACTTAATCTACATTGCTCTTTCTTGCATTTAATCCTTGAATGAAACTTAGGTTGAAATTGCCTCATTTGTTATAAATCAATAAAAAAGACAAATCTATGATATACATACAATATCTGGGTTTGTTATTGATAGAGTGAATAAATCTGTTATAATAGCAAATGAATGGAAGTACATTGCTATTTTTTTGTTATCTGTAGGTTGCTGCGGTGGCTGTGCTATGTGTACAACCGGAACCAAGCTACCGGCCATTAATAACCGACGTCTTGCATTCTCTGATCCCTCTTGTCCCCGTTGAGCTTGGAGGGACTCTAAGACTTACACAAACAAGGCCTTCGGTATCAGTCGAACCATGATTTCCTCATCTACCTATTTGTTTAGGTTTTCTTTTTTATTTTTATTTTGTGGGTTTTGTTTTTAAAGATGAAAAAGAGAAGAAAAGGGCAAAGTGAGGGTGTTTATTAGAATATTTATTTATTTGGGGGGTAGATGGGTAAAAAGATGTATTTGGTGGGGGGTGGGAATGGATATGTAAACTTGAAAAGGGGATCCATATGTAAATGAGAGGGGGGGAGGTGTTATTGGTTTTGGAGTCATTGTATGGGTATGATTTGTTTTTGGTTGTAAATTATACTTTTTGTGAAACTTAAAGAAATTAGACTCCACGTCCACTTTATAAAAATGGATGAATTATGATATAACATGTTTATATAGGCTTGCCTTTTTTTTTTTTTTTTTAATGTGAAATAGGATATGATAGAATATTGGATTAGGCTACTTTCTTGGGTTATTGTTTCTATTTTGTGGATTATGTTTTTAACATGACAGAATAAAGTGGCAAAATGATGGTGTTTATATAAAAAGTTGTTTAAATGGGGTGTAGACGTGTAAAAAGTTGGATCTTATGGGGTTAAAATGGATATGTACACTTGAAAAGGAAATCCAAATAAATGAGAGGGGGAGGTCTTATCAAGATTCTAAATATGATACACTTACTTCACCGCAATGTTAAATCTTAAGTTTATGTTAAATCTTAAGTTTGTATGAGTCGTGACGAGCTACGTCGTTCGTAAAACGTGAATTAAGGCGTCAATTATATATATATATATATATATATATATATATATATATATATATATATAGAACTTAAATCGACAATTTGTTAAAGCTTCACGGCAAGTGCAAGCTTGGAACAATAGCGCACAATGACGGATTTTTTAGAACCTTGAGCCGTGTATTTTTATTGGTTTTGTAGTTATTGTATGGTTTATGCTTTTTTTTTTTTAAATTATATTTTTTGTGAAATATAAAAGAGTAAATAACAAAATGTAGTTTGAGTCAAATATATTTTGTTGCAAAGTCAGTTTAAAATTGAAACTTCCATATAAAATTGGTCTCTCGAAAATTTGAATGCATTTGAAAAAACTATTTTGCCATTCTTATTTTTTCCATTTTCTTTTATTTACTAAATATTTTTATAATTACAAAAATGAAAAAAAAAGCAAAAAAACCCTTAATAAGCTACCCTAACCAAGGTTCTAAAGAACGTGAGGCGTGACTTGGCGGCAAGGTAAAAGTTAAGTCATGACAAGCCTTAGCGAGCCATGACGTTTTTCAAGGCGTGACTATTTTATATATATTAAAAGAGATAAATCATATAATTATTGATTTTTATCAAGTATATCAAGTTTTTAGAAGTGTTATATTAGTATTTAATATAAAAAGTTAACAAAAACTCAATTATTTTAGACTCGATAAAAAAATTCAAAAAAAAAAAAAAACAAAAAATACTCGCGCCTTGAAAAAAACTCGATAAGGCGCGCCTTGCCACGTTATTTGGGCGCCACGCTTAACAAACCCGCCTTGGACGTTTTCGTAACGGCTACACCACGCCTCGCGCCATGGTACGCCTTGAGGCGCGCCATGACGCGTTTTTTAGAACCATGACCCTAACCATCATTTTCTCTTTTAATATACCAAAACAATCTTCTGTCTCTTTTTTTTCCCCTGCTGCCTCCGCTAGGAATATCTTCTCTTTTAATCACCATCTTCTATATTGTTTTCCGCAATCCCCTTTTCGCCGGACTACCACCTTCACGCCATCTATTCGTCTCCACCTTTACCAGAGCTTCCTTCATGTCGCTAGAACCTAGGCTGGCTTGGGGTTTCTGGTCCGAGGCTAGGGTTTCCATATCGAAGTCGTCGTTGATACAATCCTCTCTCTATTTCTTTCTCCGACAAAGTCGATCTAGCTTTCTTGATCCGTGAGAGGGTCGAACCTGAACATGGAAATCCCTAAACCTAGCGCTTATATCATCCGATCGACTAGGGTTTTTAGGCCACCAAAATCCTAGATGTATCCGTTTTTCATATATTTGAGGGAGAGAGAAGTGGCATATTCATTTTCATATGTGTTTATTTGTGTTATCCGATGGCGGTGGCTCTGTTCGCGATGGTGGCAGCTTCATCTAGTATATGCCTCCTAAAAATGGGTTTGATGAAAATCGATTTGTTGTAGATGGTGATGGTTTTTGGAAAGAGGGAGGTGGGGGTGTGTGGTATCTTTTTTTTTGCTGGACGAACATATGGTGTGAAGATGGTTGCTAACGGTGGTGGTGCTGCAACAGGAAATAGTAGAGAAAGAGAGAGAAGATGGTGTTAAGAAAACCAGGAGAGAAAAATAATATTTTCAAGTGCATTCAAATTTTTGAGGGACCGATTCTATATGAAAGTTTCAATTTTAGATTGACCACGTGACAATTTTTTTTTAAACTCAAACTGTACTTTTTTGTAAACGATAGAGACCAATTATGCTATTTACTCAACATAAAAAAAATGGACTCCACTCCCCATCTATAAAAAGTGGATGAATTATGACATAGCATAAAATGTTGTATCATGATCCATCAACATATTAAATAGACTAATACGATATATCTGATGTAGAAGTATGCTTATCATTTTTATTGAAAAATCAAAAAACATGGGTTTCCCTGTCATCGACCATGTACTCATTACTTCTTGCATTGTTATTGCTATCTTATTAGGTTCAACCCACAGACCATTTCGAGCAACGGTCAAAATTTATTTCTATCCCATAAATAATATGACTTCTTAGCAAAGACCTACTCCATAACGTGGAGGATGCATAAGTAAATGATAATCTAATCGAATGCCTCTTTGAAAGGAAAGAGTTATTTTATAGGCTTGGCTTGCTATGTAACATAAAATATGAAAGAATATTGGATTAGGCTATTTTCTTGGGTTTATTGTTTATGTTTTGTGGATTTTCTTTTTAACATACAAAGATAAGAAAGTGACAAAATGATGGTGTTTATATAAAACTTTGTTTAAATGGAGTGTAGATGGGTAAACAAATTGTATTTGGTGGGGGATATAAAAGGATATGTAAACTTGGAAAAGATTCCAAATGTAAATGAGAGATGGGGCTTATGATTTGTTTACGGAGTCATTATATTGTATGGTTATACTTTGTGTTTGGTTTAAGTTATATTTGTGAACCACAAAAAGAAAATGGACTCTACTTTCAATTTATAAAAGCGGATGTTTAAAAAGTTATATTTAGTGAGGGTGGAAAATGAGATATAAACTTGAAAAAGGACTCTAAATGTAAATGAGAGATGGGAGTTTTACTTGTTTTCGCGAGACTAGAGTCATTGTTTTATTTTGTTAAAAATATTTTTATGTATAGTATCTTTTTTTGTGAAACATAAAGAAAATGTTAGACTCCACTCTTACTCTATAAAGTGAAATGGTTATCTTGATAAAATATGGTATTGTATTTGTCTTGAAACCGATAATGTGGCTTGAAATGACATTGATGTTAATGAGGTAAAATTTGTGTTTTTTTTTGCTCCACCAAAAAAGGCTTAACAAAGTGGGAGTGTGAGAAATAGACTTGCTCTAAATCTTTATATGTCCAAAAATTATGAATACCATTGATCAAGAGGATTTGGTATAAACCATTTATGTAATTAAATGTTAGGCATCTTACTAAATGGAATTTTTATATTTAAAGTGTAAGATTTTTAATCTTGTAGCTCGTTATGTAATCATTACAATCGATTTTATTCCATCTTACATGCATGGAATGCTCGAACCGTTTCAATAGTTTCTGCTTTGCTTTCTAAAACATGTTCTTCAGATCAGAGAGCACTTATATGCATCATACTTCTCTAGTCAAGGACTATCCTGTAAATCCTGTCAAATCGATACAAAATACATAATCTTTTTTTACAAACTCATGATAGCACGGTGTATATTTATATCAATTCCAGTAGTATACAAATTCTATCACGGGACAATATGAAAAAATTAGAACAAATCCCCCCACCGAGTGTCACGATCAATACTCTTCCCAAAACACGAAAGTTTACCATCTTGAAGCTCAAAAAGCGTGTTAATACTTAATAAGTGTCACATTTTCCTTTATCCTTCTTAAAAGTATTTTGACTGATGATAGTTACTCTTGACATTCTCCATATGACTACAACTATATGCTAGTCATACCCATATGCTCAAGAATCATACAAGATACATGTTTCAAAATCCATGCATTAATGCATCACATGTTTTTTTTTTCGATCAATACATCAGTCCGTTACATTTCTATGGATCAATGCATTAATTTTATCAAATCTTCGAAGTAAGTTTTAACACATCGTTAATCTCTAAAGGTTTAAGTTTAAAAATCTAGTATTTTAGACACTTAATTTGCTAAACCTCAACTATGATACCAACTTGTAACACCCATAAAATCGATACAAAGTACATCAAATTATTGTTTTACAAACTTATAATACCACATTGTACATATATATCCATTCCAATAGTTTACAAGTTCTATTAAGGGACAATACAACAAAACTATACAAAAGTTCACCATCATTACTCTTCCCAATACGTGAAAGTACACCTCACTCATCTTGAGCTAAGCTATGTCCTTGCTCTTACTAGTTTTTCATGAACCTGAAAGGACATCATCACAACTGTTAGCTATAAGAGCTTAGTGATTAATAAACACAATCTTTTTTTAATCTTGAAGCTTGTTATGTAATTATTACAACTGATTTTATTCCATTTTACATGTGTGGAATGCTCGAACAGTTTCAATAGTTTCTGCTTTGCTTTCTAAAACATGTTCTTCAGATCAGAGAGCACTTATATGCATCATACTTCTCTAGTCAAGGACTATCCTGTAAATCCTGTCAAATCGATACAAAATACATAATCTTTTTTTACAAACTCATGATAGCACGGTGTATATTTATATCAATTCCAGTAGTATACAAATTCTATCACGGGACAATATGAAAAAACTATAACAAAACCCCCCACCGAGTGTCACGATCAATACTCTTCCCAAAACACGAAAGTTTACCATCTTGAAGCTCAAAAAGCGCGTTAATACTTAATAAGTGTCACATTTTCCTTTATCCTTCTTAAAAGTATTTTGACTGATGATAGTTACTCTTGACATTCTCCATAAGACTACAACTATATGCTAGTCATACTCATATGCTCAAGAATCATACAAGATACATGTTTCAGAATCCATGCATTAATGCATCACATGTTTTTTTTTCGATCAATGCATTAATGCATTACATTTCTATGGACCAATGCATTAATTTTATCAAATCTTCGAAGTAAGTTTTAACACATCGTTAATCTTTAAAGGTTTAAGTTTAAGAATCTACTCTTTTAGACGCTTAATTCGCTAAACCTCAACTATGATACCAACTTGTAACACCCATAAAATTGATACAAAGTACATCAGCTTATTGTTTTACAAACTTATAATACCACATTGTACATTTATATCCATTCCAATAGTTTACAAGTTCTATTAAGGGACAATACAACAAAACTATACAAAAGTTCGCGATCACTACTCTTCCCAATATGTGAAAGTACACCTTACTCATCTTGAGCTAAGCTATCCCTTGCACTTACTAGTTTTTCATAAACCTGAAAGGACATCATCACAACTATTAGCTACAAGAGCTTAGTGATTAATAAACACAACATATACAATATCAAATAAACTCAGTAACATCGATATATTCGTGTGGGACCTCCAAAAAACATGTCATTACTACAAAGTGTCTGAAGCCCTTTTAATTCCTTAAAAACAATATCATTTTCGGATGACATACCCAAACTCCAACATACCTAAAGTCGTCTACTGTCTTCTCCTTAAACTTTAAATTACATCAAATTCCTATGTAATCTCACATAGCTTCTATTGGCTACACCTATTCGACACTAACTACAAACTATTGGAACCATACAAAACGAAAAAATTACCCTTAAAGTTTACTTCTGACATTTCCAATAGCAAGTTAACTTGTCAAGTCTCTGTAATGGTAAAGAACACATCAAAGAAACCCGACCCAGGAAATTTACTCGAGAAAGATAGTCGATTGAAGGAAATTATGATTATGATGAGATTAACAAAAATACAGGAAATTGGTTTATTTCAGGTTTCTGATCGTCTTTTGAGAAAAGATGATGGTGTTCCTATTTTGACCTTATTGGTTTCATGTGGCTGTTTTGTCTTATCACAAGTGATGAAGTATGAATTCTATTGATGTTAGGGTAGTTATGATTTCATTCTATCTTTTGGTTGCTGCTAGGATCTTTTTTCTAAGTCGGTTGCTAATGTTGGTGGGAGCTTCAAACTTCATTTTGTTTCGTTGAGGATTTAAGACCCTAATGTTGGATACTTTGTGGTTTTTTAGGTGATTTGGACAATTTTACCCTCACGGGATAAGTCCATGATACTCAAAGGATGAAAAGCTTTGGAGGTGTTTGGAAGTTTTCTCCACAAATCAATTAATTATGTGCTATTATTGGTGAAGTTCCCTTTCTATGTTGTTATTTGTTGTTAAGCAATTAAACTTGGTTGCTGTTTCAGGAGAGTTCCTTTCAAAAGGATCGAAGGTTTTAATTATGTTAGAAATTTAGGGTATAAAAAAGGCTTGGAAATTCTGGGAATCGTGTTGAACACTTTCAGATTAAAGTATTTGGGTGGTACTCCCAATCTTATTTAATCGGATAAGACTCAGAGAGACAAGAACAAAGAGTGTTTTGATGATATGATTTCGTATGTACCATAAAATGAGACTCAAAACCGATTTATGATCTCTGCCCCTTGGACCCTGCTCCCAGGGGGGCTTCCCCCGAACCCCCATTCATTCAGGGGCTTCGCCCCTAAATGACAGTGTACTCTGAAACTTGATCAAACTTAAACAAGTGTGTACTCCACACCTTCCTTACTTGTTTAATATTTTTCAATATCCCTTTTGGTCAACAAATTAATCTCATTACACTTAAATAACATTGATGATAACAAATCACTAACAAGTTATTTAGCATTATTTTTGTGTTTGTTCCCTTTATTGTTGTACTCGGACAAACTTTGTTTCGTTCCAACTTCATGTTGGATTTTCATGTTTGTTCCCTTTATTGTTGTACTTTGAAACTTGATCAAACTTAAACAAATGTGTACTCCACACCTTCCTTACTTGTTTAATATTTTTCAATATCCCTTTTGGTCAACAAATTAATCCCATTACACTTAAATAACATTGATGATAACAAATCACCAACAAGTTATTTAGCATTATTTTTGTGTTTGTTCCCTTTACTGTTGTACTCGGACAAACTTTGTTTCGTTCCAACTTCATGTTGGATTTTCATCTTATGAATTGTATGTTGTTAGAAAGGCATTTCTCTATAACACCTATATATTGCTTATATGATCAGATCCTATCCTAATTAAGTAAAAAATATCACATAAAGAGTTTCACGACTTATCTCAAACATGTTGTAACACCCCGTTTATTAAATAAATAAATAGATTGATGAATGTATAGTAGCCCTAAAATCAATAATTATATTGCAAGGTGTTGGTCATGAGGAGCTAATTGTCACAATTTTGGAAGTCGGGGGTTAAAAGTGTAAGTTTCGGATTGGTTTCGTAAATAGTTCTGAAGGCAGGGACTACATGGTAACTTTTGGGACTTCATTTGAAGAGATTTTGGAGGCTAAGGGGATGTTTGGTAAATTATGGATCGAATTTGTAAGGGATTTCAGAATGTGGGGTTTAAAAGGTAAAATATGGACTGAGTTTTAAAGAAAAAGGGTAAGGAGGGACTATTTTGGCATTATGGAAACTAGTTAAGGGCACCGGGTATATAAGCACCACCCTTCCGAAACCCTAACCCTAACTCTCCCAATAGCCGCCACCTTATCCCTCTTAGCCACCGGCCGCCGTCACCTCCCATCTGGTCCGTTCTCCGACCAGCTAACGGTCACCAAGCAACCACCCGACCTCCTACCTTTCTGAACAGTCGAGACCCCATCCGGCTATTGTCATCAGCTGATCACGTTGCCTCCGGTGTGAACCGTCAGCCTCCAGCGCCGTTCTGCTGCCGCTAAAGACGCTGAGCCGCCATTCTTCTCATTCTCTTTCTCCGGCCGCCATCATAGAGCCTCAACCGCCGCTGCCCGTTTCCATTGAAGACAAGCTGCCGTCATGCGTTAAGCTCCTGTTACATCGCAAAATGTCGCCGTAAGCGCCGCTGTTGCCGCCATATGGCACGTTTCCGTTGCTCTAGTCACCGTTTGCCACCCCGACGTGTTGTTGTGTTCGTGTGTGTGTGCTTTCGGTCGAGTAGGGTCGTGAAGAACCACCATGGCATCCGGCCATGGTGGCTACTACCGTCTACACCACCGTTAACTGCTGCTGCCACCATTCGTGCGTATGCTGTCGCCGCCGTAGGCCGCCTGGAGGGTGGCTGGGTGCTTGCAAACAGAAGCGTGGGTAGGTGTGTTTCTGTTGTGGTGTGTTTGTGTGTACGGTTTGTTTGGCCGGAAAACCGAGAAAAGGCCACCACCACCGCCACCACCATGAGGTGGTGGCTGCCACCATGTGCCACCACCGGCCACCACTAGGGTGGCCGTGTGTGTGTGTTTGTATTAGTGTGTGTTTGTTATTTGGGTTTTTTCTTTGTAATATTGTAACCGATACTAGAATAATAAAAGAAACTCGTAACCACCACCGTGAGGTGGTGGCCGCCGCCGTGAGCCGCCGTTGACCACCACTACCCGAGGTGGTAGTGGGTGGTGCCCGACTAGCGAAACCCTAATGGTCCTAGTGAAACCCTAATGGACCTAATGAAACCCTAATGGATCTAAGGACTTAGCTTTTGGGCCTATTGGGTTGGGATTGGGTTGGAAACCCTAATTAGGGTTTAGAAAACCCTAAATTTGGAATCATTGGCTTGGACTTATTGGGACCCGCATTTTGGGCCATTGGAATTGGACTATATATTAAGCTCGATCACACCATATGATTTGTGTAGTAGAGTGATAGACTTAATGGGTTAAGTCCTTAATGGGTTAAGTGAGAAACACTTAACCCTAATCATCATTTTATGTGAAAACCCTAATTTCACTTGGGCTTTGAGTTGGGCCTTTCTATTGGGATTTGGTGATTGGAATATTTATGGGCCATCCAAGAATAATCATATCGACTAGAATAATTTAATGGGCTTTATGGTAAGGCCTATGTGAAGGTTAGGGCCCAATTTGGAAAACTGGGCCATAGATGGGCCGTAATTTGGGCCTTGATGGTTATGAGATATTGGGCCATTATAATGCTAAAAGTTTGGACTGGAATAAATGGTTGGGCCTTAGAATAAGACGATGTAAAGGTTTGGGCCCAATTTGGAAAATTGGGCCATATGTTGGGCTTTGACTCATAGTTGACTTTTGGGCCTTTGGATTGGGCCTTGGGCTTGAATCAAGATAAGATGGGGGTAAAGCAGTCTTTTACCCCAAGCGTGGAGTTATGGGTATATGTTGGAACCCAATTGCTGATTGGGTGTTATTTTGATGATTGACAGTTCGAGAACCTGTCATCCAGCAGCTAGAGTTTTGTCTACGAGACTTCAACAGTGTGAGGTGAGTTACCTTCCAGTAGAAGTGGGTCTAAGGCCACAATGCCGGCCCACTAGTAGGATTTGTTTGTTAGATTATTGTCTTTGTGATAATGATCTGGTATGCCATTATCTGTTATGTTTGTGTGCTAGGATGCTCTGTGATACATGTTAGTAGTAGTAGGGATGAAATAGTCCCCGGATACCGGTTGAAAGATACCGAAGGGGTTGTCAGAACCCATGCATGCCTACCAGTATGTTATGTTATGTTATTATGTGGTAGTGGTAGGGGTGAAATAGTCCCCGGTTACCGGTTGAAAGATACTGAAGGGGAGGTTAGCTCCCGGTTACTGGTTGAAAGATACCGAAGGGGAGGTCAGCTCCCGGATACCGGTTGAAAGATACTGAAGGGGTAGGTCGGGCACCCACATATGCCTGACAATATATTTAGGTATGTTATGCTATGTTATTATGTGGTAGTGATAGAGGTGAAACAGTCCTCTGATACCGGTTGAAAGATACCGAAGGGGTAGGCCAGCACCCGGATATGCTTGGCAGTATGTGTGTTATATGGTATGTGGTATGATGGGGGAACTCACTAAGTTTCGTGCTTACGGTTTACAGTTTTGGTTTCAGGTACTTTGTTTTCAAAGGAAAGGAGCCGGCTCGATCGCAGCGCATCACACTATGATTTTCCGCACATGAGATCTTTGGGATTACACTCTGATATTATTTTATGATAACATGTTTTGATTATTGACACTTTGGTCTTGACATGTTATGTTATTATGGATGTTTTTATACTGTTGGTTTTATAATAACTTAATTAAAAATGAAATTTTTGCTCTTGAATTTTGGGATGTTACAAGTTGGTATCAGAGCCTTGGTTTGAGGGATTTGGGCACACTCTCGGGTATGTCTGAACTCAAACTAAGGACTTGATATGAAAATTTTCAAAAGAAAAATCATTTTTATAAAAAGAAATTTGAAAAGAATTTGAGAAGAGAAAAAGGAACTTTGAAAAAGAACAAGATGTGTGATGCGTGCAGTCAGCCGAGCTCAAGTAAGTTTTCCCCAAGATACCCATACATGTTATGTTATGATATGATATGATTATGAGAACTGCATGCTAGATTAGGGCTAAGGATCTAGGGAGGATGCCTTATATGCCTATTGTATGTGCTTGTAGACTTGCATGCTAGTATTGATCAGTCAGTGATATGATAGCCTGTTTAGGTTGTGTCTGATTGTATGAGCCTTTGAATTGCATGTACCGATTCCTGATTAGAGGATAGAATGGTTTGATTGGAGTATGATGGTTAGATTTTCCATTGTCTGAATGCTGTTTGATTTGTGCTTTGTGGGACTCTTAGTGATGTGAGTTAGCTACTAAGTGAATATGCTAAGTCACATGGGACACAGGCCCGATAATCTCAGAGTGATGGACTTGACCCTATTGCGCAGCTCTTGTTTGAGTCCAACCATTCTAGGGATGGGTCTTTTACTCGAAGGATTATCTGATCTTTGTTGCATATGGATATATTCATGAGGTAGCTAGTTGACATTACTGGGAATCTTTCAGCAGCTGAGGACTAGGTGGGTTCAAGAACCTAGGAAAGCCTAGGATATGTTCCAGTGGGTTAGTAGTGAGGTTTAGTGAGACTTGGATGTATTAGTTTGGGGAAGTGACTTGGAGGATTCGGGAGGATTGCTGAGGAAAGTATGGATAGGCGTGGAAGGTAGCATTGGGCCCGTACTACTGAAAGCACAAGATCCATACTCGAATCGGTGAGAGTCTTGGAGAATCTGAGAAGCTTCAGGGAGGAGTTTGTGACCTGGTTCTATCTTTGTTCGGGCATGGTCAACAATTGCCCATGGAAGAACTTTGGAGTTCAAGGCACTACCGTTGCTAGGAAAGGGCTGGTAGCATGAAGATGGTGGTGTCAGTTGCGAGTGTTAGATGCATAAATGTTTGGTCATAAGATGTTCAAGAGAATTTCATTTCTCGCATGGGTTGTGTTCGGTTAGAGTTCAGTGGTGTTGCAAGAGTGGAAGTGAGAACGAGGTTTCGTCAGCTAGGGTGAAGATCAAGGCCTCCAGTTGTCAGCATGGAAGATGGATCGAAGTGTCAGACTGGACCGGATTTCAAGAGGACTCTTCAGGATTTCAGAGGATGGGTGATCTTAGGGTTTAACCGGTGATTGATTGCTAGCATTGGTAAGCACAGGTTGTCATCAATGGATTATTGGAAAGCAAGAAGGATTTGGAATCCTTCAATTCTCACGTGCCATGAAGACTTAGTCAAATCTAAGTGGGGGAGAATCGAGCAGGTATTCAGGAGCAGAAATTGGTGTGAAATTAGGATGAGTTTCGCATCCCCGTCACGGGAAAGGCGGTCGAGTATCCGTCTAGGTTGAGGATTGTGTGAGTTGGGAGCTTAGAAAATGTTCCAACATTTGGTTCATGTTTTTCCGTGGCATCAGATACCAGGTTTTGGGAACTAGGTTAGAGCTTCAGTTAGGAATCAAGTTCAGTTGAGTGTTAGGTTGAGTGCGTGTTCGACCCGGTATGGACGGTGTTGTAAGACTACGGGGGTAACCGTAGCATTCACTAACAGCCAGATAGTATGGAAAGTGTTTTAAGATTATGGGGGTAGCCGTAGCATTCACTAACAATCAGATAGTATGGAAACTATTATAAGACTACGGGGGTAGCCGTAGCATTCACTAGTAGTCAGTTAGCATGGAAAGTGTTGTAAGACTGCGGGGGTAGCCGTAGCATTCACTAGCGGTCAGATAGTGATAAAATGTTGTAAGTCTGCGGGTGTAGCCGTAACATTCATGATGTTGGCAGATAGTGATAGAGTGTCGTGAGACTGCGGGTGTAGCCGTAACATTCACTAGGTTGGTAGATGGCACGAGCGTGTTGTTAGAACGCGAAAGGAACAGTAGTACCCACCAGTTCGGGTGCAGCAGTGAGGATATGGAAATCCACGGATTGGACTTCGAAAGTACCCAGATGGATTAGATCTGGTTGAGCCAGTGATAAGACTGTAGGAGCGCTACTATAATTATGGGACTAGGGAAGTAATGGACTGCTTAAGGATGTGTGGGATAAGGCTACCATTGGTCAGGTAGCAATCACTTTTAGCCTTTGATTTGATGACGACATGATTCGACGCATGGACCCGATCGGTTAGATCAGAAGGTTGTTAGAGCCACAATGGCATGATAACTAGTGGCAACATACTGCTTTAGGTAGTTCAGTGTTCGGGAAGTTTCAGCGTTTAGGCAGTGTTAGTATTTGTGTTTTAGGTTGCAAGTACGGATGGAATAACTGGTTGATTGGGAAGTGACAAGTCACTCACAGCGGGATTAGCTAAGCCTTGGCCAAGTATAAGTGATCCGCAGGGATAATTAGGTCTGTGATCCTGTTTTATAGTGGGAACCTCGAGCTATTAGAAGTTGAGTAGTCAATTGAGGGATAAACGGACTGAATTCGACGATAATGATTCAGTATGAGTGGTCTATCAGGCATATAGACCATCTCGAGACAGCAAATCTCAGACGGAGTAGATGTGATCTTGATGCGAGGAATTTGTTCACCTGCAGATTTTAGGGCTTTGCAAAGATTGGTCCCGGTTACCCTGGGAAAGCTAGGGTGTGCCCAGGATTGTGGCCAAGTTACTTGGTGGTTGGGCGTGTAAGGAATGACAAGGAATGATTTCGAGGACAAAATCTAATTTAAGTGGGGGAGAGCTGTAACACCCCGTTTATTAAATAAATAAATAAATAAATAAATAAATTGATGAATGTATAGTAGCCGTAAAATCAATAATTATATAGCAAGGTGTTGGTCATGAGGAGCTAATTGTCACAATTTTGGAAGTCGGGGGTTAAAAGTGTAAGTTTTGGATTGGTTTCGTAAATAGTTCTGAAGGAAGGGACTACTTGGTAACTTCTGGGACTTCATTTGAAGAGATTTTGGAGGCTAAGGGGCTGTTTGGTAAATTATGGATCGAATTTGTAAGGGATTTCAGAAGGTGGGGGTCAAAAGGTAAAATATGGACTGACTTTTAAAGAAAAAGGGTAAGGAGAGACTAATTTTGGCATTATGGAAAATAGTTAAGGGCACCGGGTATATAAGCACCACCCACCCGAAACCCTAACCCAACTCTCCCAACAGCCGCCACCTTATCCCTCCTAGCCACCGGCCGCTGTCACCACCCATCTGGTCCGTTCTCCGACCAGCTAGCGGCCACCAAGCAACCACCCGACCTCCTATCTTTCCGACCGGTCGAGACCCCATCCGTCTATCGTCGTCAGTTGATTACGTTGTCGCCTGTGTGAACTGTCAGCCTCCAGCATCGTTCTACTGCTGCTAAAGACGTTGAGCCACCATTCTTCTCCTCCTCTTTCTCCAACCGCCATCATAGAGCCTCAGCCGCTGGTGCCCGTTTCCATTGAAGACAAGCTGCCGTCGGGCGTTAGGCTCCTATTACATCGCAAAATGCCGACGTAAGTGCCGCTGTTGCCGCCATATGGCGTGTTTCAGTTGCTCCGGTCACCGTTTGCCACCCCGACGTATTGTTGTGTTCGTGTGTGTGGGCTTTCGATCGAGTAGGGTCGTGAAGAACCACCATGGCAGCCGACCATGGTGGCTACTACTGTCTACACCGCCGTTAACTGCTGCTGCCGCCATTTGTGCGCATGGTGTTGCCGCCATACGCCGCCTCGAGGGTGGCTGGGTGCTTGCAAACAGAAGCATGGGTAGGTGTGTTTCTGTTGTGGTGTGTTTGTGTGTATGGTTTGTTTGGCCACAAACCGAGAAAAGGCCACCACGACCACCGTAAGGTGGTGGCTGCCACCATCTGCCACCGCCGGCCACCACTAGGGTGGCTGTGTGCGTGTGTGTTTGTATTAGTGTGTGTGTGTTATTTGGGTTTTTGCTTTGTAATATTGTAACCGATGCTAGAATAATAAAAGAAACTAGTAACCACCACCTAGGGATGAGCAGCGGAAGCGGGTACCTGCTTTCGGAACCGGAACTGCCTCGGAACTGCCGGTTCTGGAACCGGAACTGCCTTAGGCGGTTCCGGTCCCGGTTCATAAAGTCTAGGAACCGCCTTAAGTGGTTCCGGTTCCAATTCTCATTTTTACGAAACTGATACCTGCTGGATAAACGCCGGTTCTGGTTCCAATACCCGGTACCTGGAACCGGCGGTTACCCGGAACCGGTACCGACGGGTACCCGTCTTTTTATAAAAAAAATATATTTAATTTGTATATTTTGGTGCATTTGTTTTAAAAAATTAGGGTAAAGAACTTATACCGATTACCTTAGTCCTGATTCGTTTTTAGGGTTTATGATTTTCATTCCAAAAAAAAATGCCATCTTCTCTTCTCGTTACTCTCGTCATTCCCCTCTCAAACCCATCCTTCAGTTAATCGAAGCTTTAATCGCTCCAGACTCCAGTCATCGTTCTGTTCAATCCAAGCTTCAATCGAAGCTTCAGTATGCACTTCAATCTCCAAGCTTCAATCGAAGCTTCAGTCGACACTTCAATCTGTTCCAGTACTTGAAATTCACTCGTCTCCCTCGTCTCTCTGTCTCTGAATGGACACTTCATTCGACACTTCAAGGTGGACCACATCGCTCCGATCATCCCTACTTACGCTCTCCCTCGTCTTCCTCGCCTCCCTCATCTTCAAGGTCAGATTCTCAATCATAACTCTAAAATATGATTGTATCTGTTGATTATGAAATTGGATATCTCGATTATCGATTTCTTAGGTTGTTCAACCTCCATCTGTGAAATTAGATATCTCTACCGAATCAACATACAGTTGATTATCCAAGTCTCCAATGCATGATGATGAAACTGGTTGGCAGGTGAATCGATCCAAGACCAGGTGGAGGTGCACTCTCAAGGATGGCATTATGCAGGTTGCTTGGAGCACCAACAGACCAACATACCAGTAGGTTGAGTGGTGAGATAAATACTGATATTTAGATACTAGTTAAATATATATTCATCTTTACTTGATTTTGGATTGATGACTATTTTTTTGATTTCAGTCATCGTATGGGTTTGTGCCTTTGTGAGTTGCTTTGATTGGTGTTTTGTTGTCTTGCTATTGTGACACTTAATGGAAGGTATTTGTACATAGAAACCTCAATGATACTTTATGTTCTATTCTTGTTATTAGTCATTATAAAAATATATTCTATTCTTGTTATCGGCTATTACAAATTGGCTTTGACAACTTGTAATTGCAGGTTTGGTCAGCTTATTAAAAGTTAACTAGGCATATACGTGTAACCAGAATGAAGATACAACAGGTTTGTTAATATGATGTTAATCTTTAAATTATTTGGTTTAGAAATTGGTTTGTTATATGTTTTCTGGTGGACAGATTCCAGTGTCTCACTAGTGATGGTATCTCAAATTCTCAATTGATTTTTGTATTAGATCTAACATTAGTTTATCTTTTTATCCAAGAAGTCATGTCAGAATATCCAATTTCTATATTTTTTTGCTTTTCAAATGAACCGTTCTAATGTTCCAATCTATGAGAAATTGTAACCTCAACAAATGATTTGTGAATCACATACTAAATCTTATTTGATTTAACTAACACAAATAGCCAAGCATTTTGAGGGTTTATATCGGTATCTGATTGATTAATCTTGAATGGATTACCATTTTCGTTAACTTCTGATGGTTTTCTTCTATATACCTTTACAGGAATCTTAACAATCACATACTAAATCTTATGTTATATCCATGCAGTATATCGTTCTCGACAGATGAGCTGACAAGATCAATGGATCCAATTCAAGGCTATGATGTTTTTGATGTGTTGTTTTTCCTGTTGCTGTTTTATGTTTATTGTTTGTAATTTATCATTTTTGTCATCTATACTTGTTAAATTTTCATTTGATGGCAATTGTTTTCTATGATGTTTTTTTAATTGTGAGAAGTGTTTTTAAAGTTTAATAGGTGGTTATGTAAAAGATCAAGTTTTTATAATTGTTTTATTTTCATACCATTTCTAATTCGGATGTTTGTAAACCTTAATATCCATGCCATGTAATCTATAATTTATAAAAAAATATATTTAAGAAACAGGGTACCCGGAACCGGAACCGGTTCCGGCGGTTCCGGGAGCAGTTCCAATTTTCTAGGAACCGGTGTAGGCGGTTCCGGTTCCGGTTCCAATAACTTAAGAACCATCGGTTCCGGGAGTGGTTCCGGTTCCAGCTAAAATAGGCGGGTACCCGGTTATGCTAATCCCCACCACCACCGCGAGGTGGTGGCCGCCACCGTGAGCCGCCGTTGACCGCCACTACCCGAGGTGGTAGTGGGTGGTGCCCGACTAGCGAAACCCTAATGGGCCTAGTGAAACCCTAACGAGCCTAATGAAACCCTAATGGATCTAAGGACTTAGCTTTTGGGCCTATTGGTTGGGATTGGGTTGGAAACCCTAATTAGGGTTTAGAAAACCCTAATTTTGGAATCATTGGCTTGGACTTATCGGGACCCGCATTCTGAGCCATTGGAATTGGACTATGTATTAAGCCCGACCACACCATATGATTTGTCTAGTAGAGTGATGGACTTAATGGATTAAGTCCTTAATGGGTTAAGTGAGAAACACTTAACCCTAATCGTCATTTTATGTGAAAACCCTAATTTCACTTGGGCTTTGAGTTGGGCATTTCTATTGGGCTTTGTTGATTGGGATATTGATGGGTCATCAAAGAACAATCATATGGACTAGAATAATTTAATGGGCTTTAGGGTAAGGCCTATGTGAAGGTTTGGGCCCAATTTGGAAAATCGGGCCATAGATGGGCCGTAATTTGGGATTTGATGGTTATGAGATATTGGGCCATTAGAATGCTAAAAGTTTGGACTGGAATAAATGGTTGGGCCTTAGCATAAGACAATGTAAAGGTTTGGGCCCAATGTGGAAAATTGGGCCATATGTTGGGCTTTGACTCATAGTTGACTTTTGGGCCTTTGGATTGGGCCTTGGGCTTGAATCAAGCTAAGATAGGGGTAAAACACTCTTTTACCCCAAGCATGGACTTATGGGTATATGTTGGAACCCAATTGCTGATTGGGTGTTATTTTAATGATTGACAGTTCGAACCTGTCATCCAACAGCTAGAGTTTTGTCTACGGGAGTTCAGCAGTGTAAGGTGAGTTACCTTCCAGTAGAAGTGGGTCTAAGGCCACAATGTCGACCCACTAGTAGGAGTTGTTTGTTAGATGATTGTCTTTGTGATAATTATCTGGTATGCCATTATCTGTTATGTTTGTGTGTTAGGATGCTCTGTGATACATGTTAGTGGTAGTAGGGGTGAAATAGTCCCCGGATACCGGTTGAAAGATACCAAAGGGGTCGTCAGAACCCATGCATGCCTAGCAGTATGTTATGTTATGTTATTATGTGGTAATGGTAAGGGGTGAAATAGTCTCCGGTTACCGGTTGAAAGATACCGAAGGGGAGGTTAGCTCCCGGTTACCGGTTGAAAGATACCGAAGGGGAGGTTATCGGTTGAAAGATATCGAATGGGAGGTTAGCTCCTGGTTACCGGTTGAAAGATACCGAAGGGGAGGTTAGCTCCCGGTTACCGGTTGAAAGATACCAAGGGGAGGTCAGCTCCCAGATACCTGTTGAAAGATACCAAAGGGGTAGGTCGGACACCCAAATATGCCTGATAGTATATTTAGGTATGTTATGCTATGTTATTATGTGGTAGTGATAGGGGTGAAACAGTCCCCTGATACCGGTTGAAAGATACCGAAGGGGTAGGCCAGCACCCGGACATGCTTGACAGTATGTGTGTTGTATGGTATGTGGTATGATGGAGGAACTCACTAAGCTTCGTGCTTACGGTTTACAGTTTTGGTTTCAGGTACTTCGTTTTCAAAGGAAAGGAGCCGACTCGATCGCAACACATCACACTATGATTTTCCGCACATGAGATCTTTGGGATTACACTTTGATATTATTTTATGCTAACATGTTTTGATTATTGACACTTTGGTCTTGACATGTGATGTTATTATGGATGTTTTTATACTGTTGGTTTTATAATAACTTAATTAAAAATGAAATTTTTGGTCTTGAATTTTGGGATGTTACACATGTTGCTTGAAATTACTCCCTTTGAAACCCCATTAAGGATGGTGTGATCATTGAGGAACTTTACAAAAGGTTAGAGCCAAGATTCAAGTGATGTAAGGGGTGTTCAAGCATGAATGGGTACTAGGATATGGTCTTGATTAGAAAGTAATGTCCCCGTTTGTTATTTTCTAATCAGTTTTATATTTTAATGCAAAAGTTTTTGGTTTTGTGTATATGCGACAATGAAAATCAAACCAAGCGTCAGTGTCATAGTTCCTTCTTTTCTTTCTAGATTTTTAGATATAACAATAACAATTTTTTATCTAGTTTTTGTTTTTTCAGAAACTTCCAAAATTGCCTAGATCAAGAATTTCTTTGGTTGAAAATGGCATTCCAATAATGTGATACTCTTCTTTATAAAATAACCTACATATGTAAAACTTTTTCATTCATCAGACATCTTTTGTTTTCCATGGTTTCAGGGAGTGACTGATCTCATAATGTACATTAAAATGCTCTTTCGTGTGGCATGTAAGTTAAAGTAATTATATTTTCATACATTAAAGGATCAATGGTATTTTTGCCTTGAAAATTGAAGTAGCATGCAATTTTTCAGATTTTTCAAAAACAAATGGGGGAGTTACCAAGGCAATAAGTCAAGTCGTTGCACAAGTATACTATACGTTTCTTCAACTTATCGTAATTGCTATAGGCAATATTACCATTTTACATGATACTACTAAATGAAAAATATTTCTAGAGGCAAAAAGGCCGTAAATAATGACATAATTTGAGTTGGTCAGTGAGCAACCATTGGAGGTCATAAAGAATGGAAAAGATGAGGACAAAATGGTACAATTCTATCTAGAATCGAAATAAATGAAAGTATGATGTTATAAAAGAAAGTAAAATCGATCCATTATTTTTTACATTGATAATAAACTATATATTATAACCCAAAAGAAAACTTTGTGTTTTGAAATTGATAAATTCAATTTGACATCTAAATATATTCACAACTTTATTGTAACTAAACATTTCTTTAATTATAATAGCTTCAAGCTTTTTGTGGTTATAATAAGACTCTACTTTCCACTGACACTTTATAAAAAAAAAACCGGTCATAAAAAAGATAAAAAAAAAGAAATTAAAGTATGATGTTATAATATAAAAATATTTGAAAGTCAATTGTTATTTTTATAGTTTACCCTAAATATAAAGAACTTTATATTAATGATATAATAATAATTGGAAAAAATGAACGATGTAACTACAAAAAAAAAAAAACTTTATAGTATCATGAGAATAAATGAAAGTATGATGTTATAAAATAAAGTAAAATCGATCTATTGTTTTTATATCGGTCAACTCAGCCACTAAAACAAGTATGACACAAGTTAGTTATAACTTTAAAAAACAACCGTGAATATCATTTTGAGGCAAAATATAAAATACAAAAGTAAACTGAGATATAAATGAACCATAACATTACTAATAATACTCTCCGGCTTATTTTGAAACAAAAATGGCATCGGTTTATTCCGAGTAACGCCTTCTGAAACCTTGTAATCAGGAAGTCGTATCTTTACTATATTATTAAACATATTGCCTATTTCTTGAAATTTAAGAGGTATACCTATTACAACATGATGTACAATCTTTTGTAGCTTAATGTAACTCATCATATCTTTTACTCTATCTTAACCCTAACATCCTCAGACACAACATCAGACGCCGTCAAACCCACATCTATTCTATCTCTCTTCTTACTTGCTTCAGTTTCCGGTGGACCTTCGGTACCACCACGCTCTTCACTCTCCTTCCGCCGCCGCTGCAACCTGTAGAAGGTCACCGGACATCCCTTCATTCATTAAGTGTCATGTGCTCAATCAAATACTCACCACCACTGCTCCACTCATCGCACTTCTGATAAATCTAGAACCAACATTGCATAATGCCACCGTCACCAACTAACCACTATCTCGGAACCCCCTCCCTCATCGCCTTCATCCACCATCACAGAAAAACCCCACCACCGTCACCAACTAACCACTATTTGTTGAGTTTTAATGAAAACCTCCTCCCAAATACTTTCACATTGATTAACCCCTTTCAATCTCTCTGCTCCATCTCTTTCAGTCACAAACCCTAGCCTTACCACTCACTTTTCCCTCTTTCTACGCACCACCTAAACAACACCACCACCATCCTTCTGAATCACTGTAAATCATATACATCGTCGCCTTCTTCGTATACCCTAGAAGCCACTTGTGTAATTGTAACCACCTCCTTCCCCTGTATCTTCCTTATGACCTATTCATACGCCAACCCTATGCAGCTTCATGAAATGAAATGACCACAAAATATTTGAACATCGAAGTAAGTATCTATATCCATGTTTATGAAAATTTCATTAACTGGTCTATGTTTATTTATTTATTTATTTATTTTGTTGTTCATCATCTAGCCATGGATTATGCATTAACATAACTTTATTTTAGTGGGTTGACATCAAATGAGATCAGTGTTGATAAAGTTCCCCTTTTTTATATGTATTCCATGGAGTCGCCTTCACATTTGATAAAAGACAAAACTTTTCCCTTTTTGCAATCTTATTTTTATTGCAAAATTATTTGCAGCCTTGGATCAAATATGGCACCACTTAGACATTCGTATCCATTTGATGTAGGAGTTTTCTTACATATAAACTACAGGTGTAGTCTGTGAGGCGTTGTGGCGACCTGCCACTTGATACCCAAATGTTGAAACCATGAGTACTTTTGATGTATGTCGTGCTTCCCATCCTGAAGGAGATGTGGTAAGAATCAACTTAAATAAGATTTTGATTATACTATTTTCATATATTATAAATGATAATGTTATTTTACTTATAAGTTTATTCATTGTGTAAACGTGATGGAATGTGCAATCATCATCTATCCTCGGTGCACCCATAGAAAAGTCATAATTTAAAGCTCATATTTATATTAATATTATTGAAATGCCCTTTTGCATCATTTGGTGGTATACAAATCTGGCATTCCGTTGCACAAGTTTGTTATTTGGTTATGTGACAGACTGAAATGGTATGAGATATTTGCTTAAAATGTTTAAAGATTACTCATCCTTATGTTATTTGTTGTTGATTGCAGCAATATGTGTACAAGGCTATATGAACTATGGTTAGGAGGGCCAGATAGGTAATAAAATTAAGCGATAAATGATTCCTAATTTATATTTATAGGCTATTAACATATGATTTTGGTTCTTTTCAGTGTTATGTTCGATAAATAAGTGCATAATATGAAACATATTGACGAGTCTGTCAATGGAAGTGATGGTGGTTTTTATCTCAGACTTTTCTTTAAAAAAGGTTTTCTAACTGGGGGGCTTTTATCTTAAGTTTTTTTTTAGAGACTAGGGATATGGAAAGAAAGCAAATGTAGAGTCTGTTAATGGAAGTGATGGTGGTTCTGGAAGTTGAAAATGGTTGTTTAAAATCTGGAACTCTACAAGCAAGTTACATCTCCCTCTCCCTCTCCCTCTCTCTCTCTCTCTCTCTCTCTATATATATATATATATATATATATATATATATATATATATATATATTGTTGACTGGAGTAAGAAATCATAACTAAGAATCCATTGATAAGTTGTTTTCTTTATCTGTTAATAAAAACACTTTCAAGCTTTCACCTTTCTTCCATAATGTTCATGTAATTTTATAATTGAAAATATTCTTTTTAATGGTTTAAATCAAAATCATGTTTCTCTTTAATTATATGTTTTTAAGATTATTTTCAACATATATATATATATATATATGATCCTTTATTTGTGATCTTTTGCTTCACTTCTCCAGTTTATGGCTGTGTTTCTTTGGTATCTTGCTGAGCATAGAGTGTTTGATGAATTTGTTTATGGATTGTTCATGTTTCTAAGTTTTGGTGCTGAATGGGTCTCTTTTTTTGGATACACAGGAAAGAAATGTGGTGGATCTTATTCCGAATGCTTATAGATGTGTTAGTTATTATTTAAAACATGTTGACAATATATGTACCGTCTGTTTATTGGTTAAAACAAATGGCTTTTGCCCTGCACGAAGCTGCACAATCGAAGATGTTTATAGCTCTCGGTAAGGAATTGATCTCTTTTTCCATTTTGTAGATTTATCTTGGTACTCTCTCTATAATAACTAATCTGCACTCAAATATATGATTTTCAATGATTCTATAATTACATAGACGTATCTTCATGTAGAAGTAGTGAGGACTGCCAAACCATTTTTGTCACGAGTGGTTAGCTGTCTGATTGCATTTGAAAATTTAACCCGGTTTAAATTTGATATTTTTGAATAGTGTAATATTAGATTGTTAATAAATTTTTTATGGTTTGTTATCTTGCACTTTTTTTGGGTTAATTTCTTAACCTTTTTTACTGGACTATGCTTAATTTCACCATTACATAGTTTATGATCGAAGAATATAATGAAGGAGCAACTTGACTTTATTATGATGCAAAGATTGTCCAGAATGTGTTTAATAAACTGAAATAATTTTAAGAGAAATCATTAGTAACAAAATACAATATAACTATAAATGACATTACTATCTTCCATAAGAAACAAGTGATGACATATGGAAAGAATTCATAGGTATAAAAAACAAAAATCATGATATGGAATGTATGTGATAGAGAAAGTTAACTTCTAATTTTTAGATAATTTACTAAAAATAAAGATTATGCGAGTGATTTTCTTTGCATGATCAAATATCGAATATAATAACATTTATACTAAAAAAGAAAAAAACAATTGTAAGCTATATAAACTCTCACATTATTATTATTATTATTATTATTTTATATAATCAGTATATTAAAAATGAGTGTAATCAAAATAGTTTTGTAGATGTTTTTTTATGTAAAAAGCATGCAAAAATGTAATCTTTATGTTTTACATCAAACGATGAATATATGTGTTACATTTTTTTATTTATTAACAAAACAACAATGTATGTATATTTCTTAAATATATGTTAAGCTATTCGTCGAAATAAAACAAAACGCTGCCCGCCGCATTGCCTTCAACTTAAAATTGTCATCGACTTAAAATTTACATCAAGTTTTAATTACCTTCTACTTAAAATTAATTCGTCCAAGTTTCATTGCCCAAAATACAATAGAAGATGCATGAATGAACCCACTTTAAAAGGTCAAAGATATGTGTATTTGAGGTTAGGATCAAATGGCTTTCGAAGAAATCCCTATTGTAGTAATATGTGTGGAAAGTCCCTACAATTGTAAGTCATGGTGTACATAGATAGTTATGTTAAACACACATTATAATATTAAATTATGATCAAAATTACTTATGGGCACAACTTTCTCTTTTACCATGTGGTTAATAAATTCTACCATTTGTTCACACGAAACATATTTATGTGACCATGCATTTTCTTTTTACAATGGTTTATTGATGCGAACAAATTCACCTTACTATTTTATCATATAAATTTAGACTTAGTGTTGCCCATTGGTCACATAAATGGATTTTTTATTTTATATATATATATATATATATATATATATATATATATATATATATATATATATATATATATATATATATATAGTTATCGACTCGGTGTTCACCATCACGTGTAGTAATGCACACATGTACATTGTAAAGAATCCTAACTTTTTATTTTTAATTCTTATTGATTTCGTTTTTGCTTGCATGATTTTAATTGATAATTTTTTAGATATAGTAAATTGTTTGCGCAAAAGAACTAATTGATTGTAGAAATTAATTTCTGAAAAAAAACTATCTGAACCCGTCGCTTGGCGCGGGTAAACGGCTAGTTTAACTATTTATCTATTTCTTCTCCAAATAATCTTTCGGTTTTCAAATTTATAATAATATTGATTAAAATCTCCATTTGAAAGCAAATGAGAATATACGAAGACGATCACAAAGAAAAAAAATACAAAGAAATATAGACTTTGAGAATCTTCACACATGGTGGGGACAATATGAGTTTTGTTGTTCATAGCCTCCGAGCTTATTTTATTTGAATCCCTATACCCACTTGAGGTCGAAGGCTTGTGACACCATGGAAACAGCATGTCATAATCATTTGGTACAAGAATAAAAACACATATCATAACATTTTTAATTATAAATTAAATAAAAACATTTATTATAATTGTATTACTTTTATATGCTATTAATTGATATATGGTATGTTTGACAAAGAGCGTTTGAAAGCTTCTAACTTTTAGATTTTGACAAAATGTTTGATTTAAACAAAAGAGGTTTAACCCATGGATCCTAAGTGATATGAAAGGTCATGGGCATTAGGGTTTGCATGGATGTAACCATAATCTTGTCACACTATATAAGAAGCCCCTTAGCATCCAAAATCACACACTAGTGTTCTTGGAGATCATTGAGCCGATTTTGGTATAAGAATATTCTCTCAAAAGTCATCATTTATCTAAGATGTGTTGTGAACCATTTGATGTGTCACACTTAGGGAACTAAGTTCTTAAAGGCCAAAACTACAAGCTACAACAAAGAGGTAATTCTATAATTCATTTCTATGATGTTTATGTCAATTGTATGCTAGTTGTAGGCTTAATGCTTTGGAAACAATATTGCATTTATAATTAGAGAAAACATAGATCCAAAGCATTTAGGGTTGATGTGCACCATAGGATGTTGTAGTATAATAAAACCCAACACTTTGAAACTTGAGCATATTCCCTTGTAGAGATTTCAGTCTCCGGGTAAGATGCACAGTGGGAATTTTGTGTCCAGTTGGCTTGGTGCATTTCACCCCAAAGTTCTTTGATGTATAAACCTCATTTTAAATTATAAAACCAATTTTACTTTAACTAGGGAATTCAGGACAACTAGGCAAGTGTGACCCAATCATATCATAGTATACCGTTGGTAAGAATGGGTGTCGAACACAAGCGGAACTATAATGAATTAAAATTAAAATTGATTGATTATAGGTTAAACTATCAAACAAAACATATAAGTGGGAACTGATTATTAAACTTAGATAAACACAAGTTAATAACTTATAAACTAAAAATAAACTGATTGGAAACAAACCTCTTTGAATAGTCCTTAAACTTATGGTTGATTACTAAAGTGATATGGACATGTATTCATTTTTCACCAATTTCTAAATTGGTTATGCCTCTTGGTCAGAATCTAACCTTAGTGATCATAAAGACAATTAACACAATGGTCATCCAATTAACTATCTAAATTCTTTGTCTTAGGTTCGTATTATGGAAGATTTGATATTTTTAAATCTTGATGGTCATAAGAATTAATTAATGCACGAATTAGTCGTCATATGTAATCACACACATTAAAGTTCATTCCTTGTTAACCAAACTCTAGAATTTGGTCTATCAATAGTTACAACTATTTTAATGATCATGAAACAGTTATGATTCAAGCAAACATAGTATATTGGTCCTCTAACTAACTAAAATCAAAAATAGGTAACAAAGAATACTCTTCAATACATATAGATCTTCAATCAAACTTGACACAATAAATTAAATAACTTTAAATAATCCAAATAGAAAATCAAACAAATATTTAAATGATTCATCAAGCTAAATGTAACGTCCCAAAACTCAGAACGAAAAATTTTGTTTTTATATTCAATAATCAATCAACCAAACATGTTTATAAAAATCATAAAGTATTCAGTGTATATGAATAAACATTCCAAAAGTACATCAGAGTCAATAAAGCGGAAAATCATGGTGTATGCAATGCGATCATCCCGAGCTCTTCCCGTTCGAACCGGAAGTACCTGAAACATAAACTGAAAACCATAAGCACAAATATTAGTCAGTTCCCCAAAACACCTCATACAATACATACAATGGGCCTTGCCCGACAACCATCGGGCCCTGCCCGGAACAGATACACCAGTAACATGCATTAGGCCCTGCCCAACACACTCATCAGGCCCCGCATGGCATCGGACCGTGCCCGATATACATACAAACATATACAATACATGCAAGAGTCATAAAGACAGCTAGCATACTATAACATAATCCAATGGGCCAACATTGGTGCCTTCGACCCTCAAGTACTGTGAGGAGACTCACCTCGCAAAGCAGCTCAAAAGTCAACACGCCCACACAATCCCACAATAGGTGCTAAATGCCACTTAGATAATCACACAAGGAAAGACCTTAATCTACATATTAATAGTTGAACAAAAGTCCATAAGTCAAAAGTCAACCCTCAAGGTCAACAGTGAAAGTCAACAGTCAATGTTGACTCCAGCCGACCGCCATGATGTGGTCTTCCTTGGCCATGTCGTGGCCCGCACACTACCAAGCAGTCGAGAAAATCACATCCGCCACACTGTGGTGACATAGGACCACGTCGTGGTAGCCGAGGTTCCAACAGATTAGTGCATTAAGTTGTTTTCTTCGATTCCAAGAACTCCAAAGCTCAGATCTGGTCCAAAATGTGATCTAGAAGGATAAAATTTTTAACTTTATCCATTAGGACCACTCAAAAGGTCCAAAACCCAAATCTCTAAGTCCCAAAGGCTTAACAATGCAAGAACTTAACCAATAGGCACTTATTCCATAAGGTCCGAAGTCTATCCTTTCCAGAAGTGATTTTAGCACCAAAACTAACCTAAAAGTTGGTGATTTATAGACATGCATGTCTAATGCATGTCTTGAAACCATATTAGATCAAAATGAGGGTTTATGACCTAAATCACATCATGGATTGAAAACCCAACCAAACTCCAGATCCAAGGCACAAACTACACCAAATGCCCCAGAGATTCATAAAGTTGCAAACTTTAAGAGATATCACCATCCCAACAAACAATAACAAGAAGTTTATGGGAAAAAACTCAAGATCTAGCAACCTAACATGATAAAAATCGAGTCTTGGACACTTACAAAGGTCTAGAAGAGTGCTAAGGTGAAGAATGCAGACTTTGTTGCTTGATGTTTGCTTCCTTCTTCCTCCTTCTTCCTTCTTTAGCTTCAAGGAACACCAAAACTAGCTCAATAGTGGAGGAAACTAATTAGGGTTTTCCATGTATTTTTGGTTTAAATGTAATTAATAATAACATATTTTATGATGTTATGCATTTTTTGTTTTAGGTAATAAAATAACAATATGTTTTCTTGAAATAAATAAAATATAAAATTTTATTATTATTTTATGCAAACAAATTCATTTTATCCGGAAAAAATAGAAAAGAAAGGTACAATGATTATTTTCATCATTTAACATGACTAGTCAGAGACATAATCAAACAACAAGGTTTCAGTAAAAAACAGATACGGTCAGAGCACCCAATCAAACTTAGTTAGATCTTACTTCGTCAACAACTATCAAACAACCCTTTAGTCTCCCCAAATAAGCTAAGTGCTAATATGTGGCCATAAGCTGCTACCCAAAGATCAAGTGGAAAAAAGATGGTCAATAGACTTAATATCTTCATTAGACAACATGCACATAAGAGAATTCCAATCAAAGCTACTATTGTTAAAGTTAGTTTTAGTTGGTAACCGAAATTATTAGTAGTATTTTGTGATTGACCTGCCACATAGGTTTTAATGCAAGTTGACGTGTGCCCTCAGATAGTGCGGTTTATCATATTTTTCAATTCATCGATTTATCTATTCCTACCTTAGCTCATGATGCCAGTTCCAATCTTAAAGGTCATTATTATATCGTGTGCTCACAGGGCAAGCTTTATCCAGTTCTATACATAAATCCTCTGAAAACGACAACATAAGCATCACCAATCCACATTTCCTCCAAAAAAAAAAAAAGTAGATATTTTCGATTAACACATTTTTGTAAAAATGGATATAAAAGATCAATTACACAATTATCACATTATCACATGAGATTTAAAAAATAATCACCATTAACTTTGAAAACAATTTAGTTTCTTCTTCTTAATTGCTTTATATAGAATAATACCTTATTAATATATGGTGTGTTTGTGAATAAAATTTTAATAGTTTTATGAGTTTTTGTTTTTTCTTTAAAAAAAAAAGTTTCATTTGACAAAAAGTTTCTAATCCACGGCTATTTCAAATATTTTTTTAGGAGCTTTTAACTTTTCATATATTTTAATTTTTAGACAAAATTGCAAAAATGGTCTTTGTTGTTGTCAAAATTATATGGTTTTAGTCCAAAAAGGTTTGGTTCTGCATTAGTGGTCCAATTTTTGATATCTTATGTGGTTTTGGTCCCTATGGTTGACATTTTTATGTGGTTTTGGCCCACACCCAACCTGAAATGACGAATATGCCCTTAAAGAATTCTTCTTTAATTTAATTTATTTATTTTCTTATTATTTTAATTAAAAAAAGAAAAAAGAAAATACCACTCACTTACTCTCTCTCTCTCTCTCTCTCTCTCTCTCTCTCTCCCCCCTCTCTTTCACACTCTTTCTCCATCACCGGTCTACCCTCTCCCTCTGTAAATGTTTGCTAAGAACATAATCACCGAATCAACGCTCTAGCTCCGACGAGAAACCCACCTCCCACTGCCGCCCATGCTTGTTTATCACTACCCACCGTTAGCAAACTTTGGTACCGGTGGCTTTAGACCCAGATGCACACTCCAGCGACGTGACCCACATCTCACCCCACCTCTACTTATTCATCATAACCTCTCCCTTGCTTGTTCATTAACAACGCATCATCTCCTTCACATCTCTACTCTCTGAAACGTGAATCAGGTCAGCTCCGATTTCAACTATGATTCTAGTAGCAGAGAGGAATGAAGGATTTCATTGAACTAAGAACACAACACACACATACACACATTGTCTTCTTGATTTAACTCTGATTTTAGCTACGATTCTGGTGACCCAATCGAGCTATGAGATGAATTCAACTTTGATTTGATTCAATGCCATCATCTACTTCTCTGATTTCATTAACCCCTAGATATAGAAATGATATGAAAATACACGGACTAAATCGATTTTTCAGAAACTGATTGTTCTTGAAAAACCATAAGCTTTTTTCAGATTCAGAAATCGATTTTCAGTGCTAGAAACAAACCCAAAAACTCGATTTTTCTTGAAGAGCAAACCCGAAAATCGAATGTTTGTGTGTGTGTTAAAGAGCAAACCCAGAAAATCGAGTGTGTGATTCAAGAACAAGAACAAACTATTGTGTGTATGTCTGAGAGAGAGAGAGAGAGAGAGAGAGAGAGAGAGAGAGAGAGAGAGAGAGAGAGAGAGAGAGAGAGAGAGAGAGAGAGAGAGAGATGGTCGATGGTGGTTTTAATGGTGGTGAGTTTCGACGATGGTTTTAATGGGAATGAGGGGTTTGATTCTAGTGATTTTGAAGAAGAGTGGGTGAGACATGTCTTGTAGAGGGGAAATAATAAATTATAAGAACATAAAAGTAATTTCAAGTGTATAGGGACAAAAATCACTAAAAATATCCTAAATTAGATATCTAATGCACCACCAAATATATTTTTACCAAATTACATAATTTTAGCAACCACAAAGATAATTTTTGCAATTTTGTCAATTTTTATGCAATTTTACACTTTTTAAAGCTTTCAACTAATTTGTCAAAACATTTTTACATAAACAAAAGCTACAACTTTTGATTTTAGCAAACAACTACCATTAGTTTTTTCAAACACATTCTATGTTTCCACAATAGGAAGCTAGAGGCTCAAGTGTATAATTTCATAAAAAAAATGTTCGATGTTTAACGTACGTCGTACGTAACATAATGTTAATGCTCTTTAATATGAAATTTTAATGGGATCGTACGTTAAGAGTAAGATGTAAAGTTTATTGTCTTTACATTACTACCATATATAACATATACCAATAATGTTTTTGTAAAAAGGAATGTAAGAAGCATAGTCTAGTCTATGGACTATATGGTACTATCATCCTACCCTTGCATCAACAGAAAGATACAAAAATAAGATTCAAAATAACATTTTTTTATATTACTTTTATAATAATTCTACCCTTTTTCTGTTTTTATTTGCCAAATTGCCTTAAGAACAACCAACCCATGATTGCCAACTCCTTTTACCATATATTACACGTCTATGTTGGCACGCACCCCACCTCCTTTATAAATCCAAATCTTTCCACCATTTATTTCTCCCAATCATCAAAATAAATGCTCATTAATCATGTCATCACATAAACGTTCCTCTTCATCTCCGATCACCGCCCATCGCCGCACCCCCCTCCACCACTCCACAGCACCACCTCCACCACCACCAGAACCACCACATCTCCCCTCCAAACCCAACCTCACCACCACCCTCTACCACACTCACATCGGTGTCTTCGCTGTCACTTGGTCCAGGACACTCTTTGGCCGTTCCCTCTACATCCATCTCCTCCCGTTCTCCACCGCTCCCACCACCTCCGATGACGATATCACCCCCACTTCCACTTCCACCTCCACCTCTTCCTTCCACCTCCAAATTAAACCTTTCATTTTCTGGAACAAATATGGCTCCAAAAAGATCTCAATCCCCACAAACCCCAACGACGTCCTCCACATCTACTACGATCTCTCACGTGCCAAATTCGGATCGGGTCCCGAGCCCATATCAGGATTCTACATAGCCGCCATATTCTCCGGCCAAATGGCACTCCTCGTCGGAGACTCCACAAAACATGCCTACTCCAAAGTCAAATCCACAAACCCTGATAAAACCCAGATCACCATTCTCCGACGAGAGCATGTTTACGGCATCGCCAACAAAAAATACAACACCAAAGCGACTTTCCGGGGGAAAACTAGAGACATAACCATTGACTGTACACGAATCGCCGGTGGTGACGACTCCAGATTATGCTTTTCCGTCGATAACAAAAGGGTATTGGTAGTAAAACATTTGAATTGGAAATTCAGAGGGAACGAACGAGTAGAAATGGATGGAGTTCATATTCAAATTTCGTGGGATGTGTACAATTGGCTATTCGAAGAAGAAGTAGACGATGGATACGCATTGTTCATGTTTAGATTTGAAAAATCTGGATTCGATTACCATGAAGATGACAAATACTTGGCTCGATTAAATGCATCTGGATCTGGTCTGATGGGATTCGGATCAGGGTTGGGTTTTGGGCTCGAGAAAAGGAAGATGAAGAAAGGGATGTTGAGGACGGCGGCCGGAAGTTCATCCTCGTCGTCGTTGTCGTCGGCGTCGTCGGGATGTGGATCGGTGATGGAGTGGGAAAGTGTGGAGGAGAATGAACTAAAAGGCCCTTCTGGTTTTTCGTTGCTTGTTTACGCTTGGAAAAGTTGAGCTCATTCATTTTATTTTTATTTGGGATTATTTTTCAAAATTGAGATATTTTTTTATCTTGATTTTGTTGGTTACCATAAGGCTTGATAGTTTTATAATATGTTGCTATCAAAGCTATGTGTAATTCTTTTTTCTGTATAATTTTTCGGTGTTCGACTTTGTTGCTAATTTGTCAAAGAAAAAGTTGTAAAAGTAGATACTTAGTTGAAATATATGCATGTATTTTTTGTATTTTTAATAGTGAGCAATCATCTTTTATATTTTTTTGACATTGACATTTGTTATTTATTTATTTATTTATTTTTGTTTGTGAATCCGATGCAGGGGATGATGAGAGTGATGCTCAACATGTTTTGTTTGGACGGAATAAAAAAAATAAAAAATTAGAAAAGAAAGAATAATGACCTTTTAATTAGTTGTAGGTTGACAATCTAATTGGTTTTGGTTGTCACAAAACAATCATGTTGATTTGCTGGTTTGTTTCTTTTTATAATTCATATGGGAAAGAGAATTTAATCATGACTAGACGATGTCCTACATAATTACCGCCGTGACTGGCTTTACAGGCAGTAAACACCATCCCAACATTTTATTTTGTGGATGGTAAATTTTATAGGTAATATTCCACCGGCTGTAAATTATGATATCTAACTATTGATTGGTCAATGGAAATTTAAGGTTTTTTTGTTATTTTTTTTATTTCAGGATAACATAGCATCACACCTCACTTATAGGTAAATTGTGCCAAAATAGTAAAATTCTACGTGGCGCCTATGTGTCACATTTTTACCATTGATAAAACCGCTTCCATACCCTTTAGCCTAATAAACTAGTAGGTATCTCGGGCTTTGTCCAAGACGTTTTCTTAAAAAAACTTGAAATCAATGCATTTAAAACAACAAAAAAAAAAAAAAAAAAAAAATCAAAAGTGGACCATTTCTATAAGTTTACAATTAGACAGTGACATTTCTAACATAGGGATCATATTTGTAAATTTCATATTAAAGTAGGGACCATTCATGTAAATATTTAAAAACATTTGGTAACAAATGAATGGTAAAGTTACTATTCATAAACGGGACAGCCGATTAAAAGCTAAAAGCTATGAAACTTTCTAAACGAACCAAGGCCTATATAAATTTACAATTAAACAAGGACCTTTTTACAATGTACGAAACATAGGGACCATATTTGTGAATTTCGTATTAAAGTAGGGACCATTCATGTAAACATTTAAAAATACTTGGTAACACATAAATGGTAAAGTTAATATGTATATTAATGATTTTTGCTTAGACGTAACAATGGGGTGTTCTTTATTTAAGGTCCAAAAAAAAATTTATTAGCAAAAATGGTCCATGTGGTTTGCCAATTTAAAAAAGACAAAATTGCAAAAATGGTCTCTGTGGTATGCAAATTTTTGGGGTTTTAGTCAAAACCTCGAGTTTTTTGGATTCATGGTCTTTTTGGAGTGGTTTGTATGTGAAAATAGTCCCTCCGAAAATTGAAATGACTATAATACCCTTAGGGTATTTATTTAGACAAAATTGCAAAAATGGTCCCTGTGGTAACCACGAGTTTTTTGGATCCATGGTCCTTTTGGAGTGGTTTGTATGTGGTTTTGGTCCCTGGACTTAACTCCCGTTAAGTAGGATCTGTTAAGCCCCCTCATGTGCCTCACATGTGAGGGTAAATTCGTCATTTCATATGTTAGGGACCATTTTTGCATAAACGTTTTTTGGCTTAATTCCTCCTTAACCCCTCATTTACTTACCCCAACACCCGTCAACTCCCCAACTCCCTCCTTCTTGCTTCTGCTCCATTGAACCTGCAAAAAACCCTCGTTGCTTATTCAAACTAGGTAATCGACGCTACACATGCAAGGCCATACGTTTAATACGAAATGGTGTTCGTAATGTGGCATATCAGACCAAAACATGAAGTTGTTGATGTATCAGCCGTATATGGTAAGTTGCTATGTTTTCTTTAACTTTCATATTTTGCATTTTCTTATTGATTTAGAACAAAAAAATGCTAAATTTTGACTTTGTTAATATGTACAATTTTGATTTTTAGCGGGTGCACCCACATGGTTTAGTATTAAGCTTCATCACGGTGAGAAATTTACTAAGTTACCTGATATAAAGTACATTGGATGTGAAGTGCGTTATGTTGATTATGTGGACATAGATGAGTTTTCTGTACATGAACTTGATGCCATAATGCTGGACCTAGGTTACCCAGACCCACGGAATTCTGAATTTGCTGATGAATCCCCAGTAATATACTACCATTTTAGGATACCCAATGGTGACTTTCAGTTTGGTCTTAGAGCTTTAGGGGATGATCAAGATGTGATCAACCTTTCTAAATACATTGCACATAACAAGCTGATTGAGGTGTACACAGAGCATGGGAAGACAAGTTTACTAACTTACTTCATGTCACCAAATGCAAAGGGTAAAGTTGTCATTGAGGAATTACCAGAAAATGATGATCAAGAGGCTGAAGTTGAGGGTCAAGTTCATGCAGATTCTCCATCGAAAAATATGAACCATGGTAATGGTGAGCCTATTGGTGAGTTCATGTCTCTGATTCTTTTTGGGAGTAAGAATGATAGTTTCTCACCAGAGTATACAAGGGGTAGAGTTGGGAATTCCAAAATAGGTGAAGGTTCTTGTAGCAAGAGGCTTAATTTAGATTATATTGATGAGGGTGTTCACATTTCAAAGGAAAAGAATGATGATCAGGATGGTTCAACTGATGTTCAGGAGTCAGCAACTTCTTTTCATATGGATGAGATGGATGGTGTTAGGGAGGCTGCAACTATTGTTGAAGAGGCATCAATTGTTGATGAAGGATGCTACAACACCCCTTGTTAATAATGGTGATCAACAATTGAATGATTTATTTGGTAACCTTATGGAAAATTTGATTGGGAGTGATGAGGATAATGCAGAGTATGAAGGGGATGGAGAATCTGAAGAGGGTAATCAAGAGTATGAAGAGGATGATGAATCTCAAGAAAGTGATCCACAGTATGAAGAGTATGATGAATCTCAAGATGAGAAACAAGTAGAAGATGAAGATCATGTGGATGACATACTGGATGTTGACAATAATATTCAGGATGTGGATGTGGACATGGGAGACTTCACTCTCAATGTTGAAAGTGATGTGGAAGGTTCTTGTATAAATGTTGTTCATGGGCATGAACCTGCAGATATGGAAGTGATCAACAATGAGGAATTTGAATCTTTGGATGAAGGATCTGACCAAGACAGAGAGAGAAGAGCTCTTATCAAGAATTTGAGAAAAGAAAAAAGGTGCAGTCTTGGGGCAGCACATAAACAATCATTTTTAGTTGGAGATAAATTTAATAGTAAAAAAGAATTAAAGGATGCAATTGATCCGCATGCACTAGAATCAAGAAGGAATCTTTTCTTTAAAAAAATGACAATGTAAGGCTTAGGGCACAGTGTAGAGGAGTTGTACCTGTCACCAACAAAGGCCAAGTGGGTAGTCAAGCTACCACTTCAAAAAGAAAGGGTAAAGAATTAAAGACACAAAAAGTAACATGTGGTTGGTATATTCATGCATGTAGGTCAAATCCTGAATCCAACTGGTTTATAAGGACCTTAAACCAAACTCACACATGTTTGCAAACAAGGAAACTCAGGGCTTGTACTGCTTCTTTAATCAGCAAGAAAATCTTTGATCAAGTTGAGGCAAATCCAGATATACCTTTGAGAGCCATACTAGATCACTTTCAAAAGACCTACCAGGTGGGTGTTACTATGTACAAGGTGTTCAGGGCAAAGGATAAGGCAAGAAAGCATATAACTGGGGACTACACAAAGCAGTATGAACTGTTGAGGGACTATGTTCTCGAACTTCAAGCTACCAACCCAGACACCACAGTGAAAATAGATGTATGTTCTGAGCCTAACCCTGATTCCCCAACCAGGCAGTTTAGAAGAATTTATGTGTGTTTGGGTCCACTAAAAAAAGGTTTCAAGGCATGCCTTAGGGACTTATTAGGTTTTGATGGTGCCTTCATGAAAGGACCATTCCCTGGGCAGGTCCTTTCAGCAGTTGGTCTTGATTCCAATAATGGAATTTACCCATTATCATATGGGATTGTTGAGTCTGAAAACACAGAAAGCTGGAAGTGGTGTTTAGATAACCTTGGGGAAGACTTGGACCTTGGAAGAAACTCAAATTTTACTTTCATAAGTGACAGGCAAAAGGTAAAGCTGGAAGTGGTTTTTATATATTTGGTCATTTAAAGTGTGGTTTTTAGTTAATTATAATGATTGACAATTGATTCATGCAGGGTTTACATACTGCAGTTGATTAATTGTTTCCCAATGTTGAGCATAGATATTGTATCAGACATATTCATGACAATATGAGGAAAAGATGGAGGCAAACAGAGTACATAGACCACTTATGGAGGTGTGCATCAGCTACCACCATTCCTGAGTTTGAACATTTGATGAAGGAGTTTAGTCAGTATGATAAGGAGGCATGTGAATGGTTGAAGCAAATTCCTCCTGCACATTGGGCAAGGAGTCATTTTTCAGGTAATTCTATATATTCCAATTTGGTCCTTATGTCTTTTACTTAGTGAACTGTTATACTTGTATGTTAATTGTATTAAATGTTTTTTAATTGTAATGTACAAACAGGAAGAGCAGTTTCTGATGTGTTGATATCAAACATGTGTGAAGTGTTTAATGGGAAGATAGAGAAAGGAAGGGATAAACCTGTCATTGGATGTTTAGAATACATAAGGAAGTATCTAATGAAGAGGATATGCAATGTCATGAAGGAAATGAAAAAGGCTAAAGGTCCACTAACACCCACAACAACAGACATCCTAGCTGCAAGAAAAACAGTTGCTTCACAATACATTGCTAGGTGGAATGGGGGAGACAAGTATCAAGTCACAGGAGCTTTGTAGGATCAACATGTGGTTGATGTTAGAAACAAAACATGCACTTGCAGAAAATGGGAATTAATTGGAATTCCATGCAGACATACAATTGCAACTCTAAATGAGATGAGTAAAGACTCAGAGGCTGAGCTTGACATTTACAAATGGGTTCACAAGGTGTATTTTCTAGAGATATGAAAAAAATGCTTATTCTTTTAAGGTGGAGCCAATTAAGGGGAGATCCATGTGGCCCTAAGTGAATGTCCCACAAAGCTAATCCCTCCTCCACATCGCACTCATGTGGGAAGGCCTAAGAAAAAAAGAAGACAAAGTGAGGGTGAAGGGTTAAGCAAAAAGCAGAGGGCAAGTTAAGGTGATGGAGTGAATGCTACACAAGAAGGAGGTTCCCAAAAACCAACAAATGATGGAGTGCAGAAGCTATCAAGGAAGCATATCAGTGTTACTTGTAGCAAATGCAAGAACAAGGGACACAACTCTAGGACCTGTAAAGGGCAAGGTGGGAATCCGTCCAAGAAGTAATGTGTCATGCATGCATGGGGTTTTCTGTGATTTTGGTTGGTTATGAAAACTTGGTTGTTATGTTTACAATATTTTGTTGAAAACTTTTGGTTGGTTGTTATGAAAACTTGGTTGTTATCTTAGGTATGATAATGTGTCCCTTTTGGTCATGTTTAGAATCTTTGGTTGTTATGTTTAGAAACTTTGGTTGTTATATTACAAATCTTAATGAAATGTGTATTTTGGTTATGTACAATTGGTTCTAATATATACATTTTGGTAATACATTCATACAATTTCTATTCATATGTTAATTCTGATACATTCATACCATTTTGGTAAAACATTCATTACACTTATATCAAAAAATTGTACATATATCATTAACATCATAAGTCACTACAAACATGATCACATAAAATTACAACAAAATGACCAAAACACCCTTCACAGTATACCCCTACACAAACCAAATACAGAAGAAGACAATCACAAAAAAAACCAACTTCCAAACAGGTACATTTTCAGCTTCAAATTGTTATCCTTCAATGCTTTGCAATTTGCCACCAACATGTTGTTCCTGCATATCAGTCCATTGCATTGATCCTGTAGCATGTTCATACTTCTAACCAACTCATTGCACCGTTCCTGCACTGAATTCAAATTTCTTAGCAGACCAGGTATGATGGCTTTTGACCTAGCACACATTGGGGGATCAAGCCACCTGATAAACCCACAAACGGAATCATTCATAGGGCATGCAAAAAATCTCCTTCCTGGATTCATAGGGGTCCAAGACGTTTTCACCACAACAAATTTTCCACAAAAAGATAGAACCATTTTTGTTGTAGCAGAGCTCAAGAAGAAGAAGGGTAGAAGAAAAGAGACGTTGGGGAACGTTGGGGAAGAAGATCGCAGGAAGTGGGGATATTTAAAAGGAATTAAGCCAAAAAACGTTTATGCAAAAATGGTCCCTAACATATGAAATGACAAATTTACCCTCACGTGTGAGGCACATGAGGGGGCTTAACAGATCCTACTTAATGGGAGTTAAGTCCAGGGACCAAAACCACATACAAACCACTCCAAAAGGACCATGGATCCAAAAAACTCGTGGTTTGAACTAAAACCCCAAAATTTTGCATACCACAGGGACCATTTAGCAATTTTGTCATTTATTTTTCATTTTTATTTCATTTTTTTAAAAATTTAATATTTATTTATTCATTTTAACAATTAAAAAAATAACAAAGGACCCACCTCTCTCTCTCCCACCTATCTCTCTCTCTCTCTCAACATGGTAATACACTCACGCACACCTATTCTCAATCTCTCCAGATTTTTTTTGGTTTTTAATTCTAAACACACACAATGCTAAGAACAAGTGCTCAAGAACACACAGTGCTCAAGAACAAACATAATGCTCAAAAATCGATTTGTATGTGTATGTTTTCGTTTTTGAAATCGATATGTGTGTATGAATCTGAAATCCACCATCGTCTCTTTCCTCCTCTTTGTCTACTCCGATTAATTAACATCCGCCCACCGCCTCAGGTGGATTATGTTCTCAGAGATAACCCTAGAAGGGAGGCTGCATTAGGGTTTTTGCAAAGGATGTCGTCGGAGAAGGAGGGAAAGGAAGTCGTCGTGGGTGTTCTGTGGTGTTATGTGGTGGTTCAATGATGACGATGCTGCTCACGGAGGTTCCATAAGCTCCCGCTACCCCAACACAAACAACATCGACCCTCCTCTACCGTTGCCATCTCCATTGTGGTCTTCATCCTCCTCTACTGCTGCCTTCTCCACTGTCTAGAAAGCCCCTTCGGCACCCCAAGCATCTTCCATCGATAGAGATTTAGATTAAGTTAATGCTGGAAGTGATCGATCTGAAAATTGGGTCTACTTCAGCGGGTTTTGTAAGTTGAATCAAATCGATTCAGTCAACTGGAGGATAAGCTACTGGAGGATAACTGTAAACCTATGGTGATTACTTACACAATTTTGATCGAGGCCACCATTTTTGACGGTGGGGTTAGTGAAGCAATGAAGCTTCTTGATGAAACGTTGTCTAGACGTCTTCAACCCGATATGAATGTGATTTAGGGATTTTTGAAGTGATTTGAATAGAAAAGGCGGTGGCAATAGGTAACCCCAAATGTCTTGGTGGCCGGAAAAACGGCTCCAACTCTGGTAGGAAGTTCTTGGTCGTAAATGAAGAAGGAGGAGAGGTGGAGTTTGTTGAGAGAGAGAGAGAGAGAGAGAGAGGTGGACCCTTTTATTTTTTTAATAATTAAAATGAATAAATAATTATTAAATTAGAAAAAAATGAATTTAAAAATGGAAAATAAATACCCTAAGGGTATTACAATCATTTCACTATTCACAGGAACCAAAAACGCAACGAAACTAGCTTAAAAGGACCACCAATCCAAAAAAGTCGTGGTTTGGACTAAAACCCCAAAAAAATGCATACCACAGGGACCATTTTTGCAGTTTTGTCTTTAAAAAATAATCCAATAAAAAAATTTAAAAAATCTAATAAAAAAATCTAAAAAAAATAATCCAATAAAAAAATTTAAAAAAATAATTAAAAGAAATTAATAATATAGTAATATAATATTTATTAATATATAAATATTTTAAATTAAAAATATAATTAACTGATATATAATAATCAGATAAAAAAATTAATCCAATAAAAAAAATTAAAAATAGAATTAGTGTATAATAGTTCAATAAAATTAAAAAGAAAGAAGAATTAATATATAATAATTTAATAAATTTAAAAAGAAGAATTGCAGAAATGGTCCTTGTAATTTGGTAAAAATATATAACTGTAAAAATAGTCCCTGAGGGTAAAATTGTCATTTTAAAAAAGTTAACAGCCAAATGTTAAAGTTAACGAAATAGGGATCAAAACCACAACTAAACCACCAAAGAATGACCTTTTTTTGCTAATAAACTTTTTTTTGGACCTTACCCAAATAAATTGGCAAATCACAGGGACCATGTTTACAATTTTGTTATTTAAGAAACTTGGAATCATAAATTAAGAAGATCGTTCGACAAATATAATGTATTTCTAAGATCAAGTCAAGCAAGTATCTTAAAAGCAGGATAATATAGTGTGATGTTATGTTAAAGGGGTAATGATTACTAAAATATATCGATAACTATTAAATAAAAGTACTTAAATAAGCATTAAATCTTTCGGTGGGAGGTGCTATTACAAGATTGGAATAAATTTGTTTTCCGGTGAATATTTTTATATGACTGTTTATGTTAGATAGATTTCTTCTATGAGCAAGAAATCTGATTGACGGAGGAACAGAGTTGAACTCAATTTTGTGTCCTATTTGTCAAAATGTTCAAGAAAATATCTCTTATTTGTTTTTCCAGTACCTCGTAGCTCAACAAATTTGGCTTCGTATTACGCTTTGAATGGGTTTTTAGTTTTCAGTTTTTGGTTCCCTAGTAGATTTGGTAGACTGGGTGGATGCTTGGCCGATGGGTAGGATGGAAAGAGTGATTGTTGAGTCGGTGTGCTTGACGATGATTTGAGTTTTTTGGAATTACAGTAATGTGGTTAGTTTCAGGCATAATAAGTATAAGAAGCAATTTATTTTTATAACATTATTGAGCATTCTTTTAGGTGGTTCCCTTTTCGTAACACTAAACCTAGGATTATAGTTGGAATGCTTCAACAAAATAATAATAATAATAATAATAGTAATAATAATAATAATAATAGGCACTAAAATTTGAAAAATCTAAAACTAAATTTAATTTTTTAACCGGGAAATTGAGTAATCTAACCCTTATGAACTGAAACATCCCAAAAATTTCAGGAAAATTAAACTTTTCAAAACAACCAATTTACTAACAAAAGTGTTTACAAAAACATTGTTTCCCAAAACATGATTTAAAATTAGAGTCTCCCAAGATCCAATCCGTAGAAAACCAAGGACGTGTACGGTCACGCCTTCGCCTTGCCAAAATCATCAGGAACACCTGAAACAATAAACTAAAACCGTAAGCACAAAGCTTAGCGAGTTCCCCCAAAGTACCACCACACAACAGATAACATGTACCAACAAACAAGATGCATACAGAGCCTTCGACCGCTCACAGAACCTTCAACATGTCTGGACCGCCTTACCGGGCCTTCAGCCTGTCTGGACCGCTCACAAAACCTTCAACATGTCTGGCCCGCCTCACCGGGCCTTCAGCCTGTCTGTACCGTTCTCCGGGCCTTCGGCCTGACTGGTACGCCCCATTGGCCTTCCGCCTATCCGGGCCGCCCTGGGTCTGTTGGTCTTTACACTAAGAAGGACCGCCTCAACCCAACCACACACAAACCATGTCGACATATACATAACATATAAGCATATATACAACATACCAATATAAATGTTACCAGGTTTGTTGACTGGCAGCACAAAGCATTACAGTCTGAACCCAACCACACTACATCAACACATGCGACCGATAACATATAGCCAGAACAGATAACAGGCTGATTTAACAGTTCACTACAGTACTTGATCATACGATAAATCAGGATAACAATCCAAAGGGTCGGCCTTGGTGCCTTAGACCCTTAAGTACAGTGAGGAAAAAACTCACCTCAATCCGCTGATATGCAAATGACTGCTTGCACCGCTGAACCGGATAACCTTGCACCAACTAACAACAAATAAATCCCAATTAATAATTATGCCATAACCCATTAACAATGGTCTCAACTCATAACTTTCGAATCCTATGGTAAAAGACCACTTTACCCTTTCCTTAATGGGCCCAACTCATACTTGGCCCAAGGCCCACTAACGGCCCAACAACACAACCCGATGCCCAAACCAAACCTAAGGCCTACTCAAAGTCCTAAGGCCCAACCAGTGCCCAAGCAGATAATTCATAGCCCAAAAAAGCAACCCAGCCCCCCATTCCAAAGAGTCCAAGTCCATAAAGCCCAATACCCATCTGATCAGACGAACGCATGGTGTTCATCGGCTGAACGCGCAACGTTCTTGACAACTTCCAACGTCTTAATCCGATGGCTTAATCCCTTAAGCCAAACGTCTAAAATCTCAGAATAGCTCAAAATAAGTGATTTAATCCATAAAGTCGAAGGCTTTAAGCCTTTGCATGGCTTAATGAAGCCCAACACCAAAGAAGAACCCCAAAGGTCAAAATCACCCCAAAATGTCTTAAAAACTTCTTAATACCTTAAGACCTCAATCCAAACTTCCAGATCCAATTTCAAGGGACTTATTAAGTCATAAAGTTTCCAACTTTACGACTTAACATAACTCAGCGGGACAAAAATCAAAACCCTAAGTCCCAAACTTCATCAAATGACTATCAAATCATGCATGGGAGGTTTATACCCATCAAGATCCAAACTTTATGACTCCATAACCTCAACAAGGACCAAATATGAAGCTCAAAGGTTCTGTAGTAACTTCTACTCACAAGAACCACCTCAAAGGGACCAAACCCATAACAAAATACCAATTAGCTAGATCTACATGAAAGAGTTGTCAAGGTTGAGACTTTATACCTCCAGAAGATAGATCTAGGTGCTCAAAGCTTGGATCTAAAAGCTCGAAGTCAAGCAATGACTCTTCAAGAAGTTCCTTCTTCTTCCTCAAGCACCAAAAACACACATAAATCACTTTGAAGCTCAAGAATCACTCAAATGGAGGCTAGGGTTTCGTTCTTAGGGTTAGAGAGGATGGAGGCTGAAGGAAACCAGGGTTGGAGGTGAGTTAAGGTCTTTAAATAGGGTCCAAGACCCCAAATTAGGGTTTTAATCTGGCCTAACGAACGCAACGTGTTACCTTGGGGAACACAGGGCGTTCCCAAATGCATCCGCGTCCAAATTCCTGTGTACGCCATGCGTACCCGTTTTGGCCCAACACCCCTCTAACTTCAAATGGTCATAACTTTTGCATCCCTTATCCGTTTTCGACGTTCTTTATATCCACGAAAAGGTAAAGAGAAGCCCTACATTTCTATAAACTTTATTTAGTCTAAAAACCAACCGAAATTATTTACAAAATTCATAAAAGGCCTGAACCAACGCCTTTTACGGATACCCTTGGGCTCCAAAACACATACCGAATACCCGGATCATCCAAACTACATCATCCACCTCCAAATGATCCCAAACTCAACTCTTCAAGGGTTATAAGTCTGTTAATACCCACTCCTTGATCACCACCCCACAATGGGAAACAATTTAAAACATGGCGTTACAACTCTCCCCCACTTAAATTACATTTCGTCCTCGAAATCATTTCTTATCATCCTCGACATGCCAAACAACCTAAGCAACATGGCCACGACCCGGAGCATACCATAGCCTTACCAAGGAAACCAAAACCAACCCTACCAGGGCTCTCCATCCCGAAGACAAACAAATACTCTCAAGCTCAAACAATCCCATGCAAAATAACTACGTCTACTCAACCTGAAATCCGAAGTCTCGAATTGGTATGACTCCCTGACAGACCGTCCAAACCGAACCAATGCTAAAACCATGACACTTATCCATCAAACTATCTACTCGACTCCTGATGGTAACAATTCCATGAACACAATGAGTTTCGAGATATTGCTTTTCTTAAATGTCGGATCGATACACCGCTGCTATAATTCTGAAGTCCCCATAACTTGCCCGATTTTCCCATAGGTAGAACCATTCCAAAGTACAGTCACATAAGCCTTTGCTACCAACCGCACTGAAAAAACATCCCTTTCTACCCTGAATCCTCCAACCGATGTCTTTAACCTACAGATTTCTGAACTCACATCCCACTGAAATACAGATCTTACACGAATACACTCGTGGTTCCCAATGCGAGTTCCACCAAAAGCCCATTCGAAAATGGCAACTCATAATATCTTCTCGTGAACTTTTCCCTAAGACCGACGAGCATCCCTTATGAATCTTCCCCCAGACCCTGACTTGTGACATTACCAACGCATGCATACATGATCTTCCGAACATATCAATTGCGAAAGTTACCCAATTCCAAATCCTTATGATGTACTATAACCTTAATTAACCCTTGACTATATGTCATGCCATTACCAACCACTGCTCCGACGAGCAGAGGTGATCAATCCAAGAATTTATGCATTGCATCCCACTCATAGCTCAGGTGCACCCCCATGAATGATCGGAACGAGACCCTATACCTTGGTTGAGACTGAACAAATTCCACGAATACACAACCTGCTTATGAAGACTTCCAAGGTGGTCCTGAATGCTACCAAGACCTAAGCCGAATATAAACCAGACTTCCACACCACCATCATTGAGGGTAAACATACCCAAGGACCAAAGGAACATAGAACATATTAAACTTGATGATAGGTTGACCCGTCCATTAAAATCCAGCTAACACAACTTGAACTTTCGGAGCACCTCCGCTGAATGACGAATGAAAAGACCAACAATAGAAGACGCATTGACATAGATCTAATGAAGCAAAATTTGCGCAAAGCTGAATGCACCCAACTCCGAAGCTGAGTTCCTGACCGACCGCTCCCAAGATGGACTATAATTAGAGATCCATACAGCAAGCTGACAAATTCCTCAACAATTGATACTCAACTTGAGTGATTCCGACCGTCCCTCATCTATTCATTGGCACCTCCAAAAGGAACCAATGGCTGCTACGAGCCCTTGACAAATTCTTGGATCGAGATCCCACACACTCGCACTTCAGATCCCTGAGAACCATCCTCCCAATACCACGAACCCGAACATATTGATGATCATCCAAGCAGAATACCAAGTTCTCCCCCACTTAGGGTTCAAACTATCACCCACTGGTGCTGAATCCAATCGATAACTCAAATTGGCTTAACCAGGTACAACCATCCCTGATCCTGGAATGAATAATACACACATGATGATCCTCCAAATAAGGATCAAAAAAATCCCACGAGAATCCTGAATTTCAGTTGAAGACCTCTGAAGTCTCCAATTATAACCACTTAACATTAAGGATTTTCACAAAAGCATAAGGCAATACCGACTTACGATCCACATCATGACCTCCTTGCCTGCAATCCAAACAGTCAATCTGATACCTATCCCGCAATAACCCGAGAATACGGACCCTTGAACACATAACATAGCATCCTTAACACATCAATCCACCTGCGCACTCCTGCCCTGACATACTGTCGCCAAACTCCGCAACCAACAGACCCCATACTGGGTTTACATCTAATTTCTGAAATCACAAGTCTGCTCACTCCTTCTCTGAACTCGGAATTGAAAAGGGCATAATCCTTACCACAGATAGCGACAATCCAATCCGATCATAACACCTACTTCCTTCTTGAATCATGCGACTCAATGCACAGCCTCGAGCAAAACCCTTGAGACCTCCAAACCAACATACTCATATAGGTCTAAACCATTCAACCCAAAACGACATCGCCACTGGGGCCCAAAACAATTACCAAAACTCATCCTCATGCCTGGGCAACCATAACCAAAAGATCAACAGATATAGAACCACTGCCACGAATCATAGTATCAAACCATGCTATCTCTCCCGACCATCCCTTAGAATCCCTGAAACTCTCATTGATTCGAGTATGGATCCTATGCTTCCAGTAGTACGGGCCCAATACTACCTTCCACACCTATCCATACCTTCCTCAAGGATCATCTCGGGTCCTCTAGGACCTACTCATAAAATACATCGAATACTTACTCAACCGCGAAACAATCGTACTAAAATACTTCCTAGGCTCTCCTAGGATTTCCCCCGCCTCCCCTGCCATCAACTGCCAAGGGTCTCTAATCAATTCCAGCCAACCACCTCATGAATACAATTACATGCAATAAAACTTAAGTAATCCTTCGACTGAAGGGCCCAACCCTACAACGATTAGACTCAAACGAGAGCTGCATAATAGGGCCAAATCCTTCACTCTAGGATTATTTAACCCCATAGCATGTAACTTAATGTATTCATTTGATAGTTAGCTCCCATCAATGTGAGTCCCACAGAGCACAAAGTAAGCAGCATTCGAGCAGTGGAGTCGAGTGGCACTAAAACAAAATAAAAGCAGACAGATTCTCATACGAACTCTCGATCTCTATCTCCCAGCATCTCAGGTGCACCTTTGCCCTACTCTCACTCTCACAAGAGTGGCTAATCATTCCTCGTGATGACCCACTTATACATTACACCTACTCATGAAACTTCCACCAACCCTGCAACACTCGTGTATGCTATCCATACATAACTTTGGGGTCTATTTACTGTCTCCGGCTAATCGTACACGTCGCATCCTTTCTTGATTATTTTTTAAAACAATTTTTTTTGAGAAATCATTTTTAAAACCTTTACCTTGAAAATTATTTTTAAAATCCTTTTTCCTTAGTTTGGGACTAGATTCACACGAGTGTTCCTCCAATTCACTCAAACCAAGGCTTTGATACCAACTTGAAACATCACAAAATTTTCAGCAAATTTAAACTTTTCAAACCAACCCATTTATTAACAAAAGTGTTTACAAAAACATTGTTTCCCAAAACATGATTTAAAATCAGAGTCTCCCAAGATCCAATCCGTAGAAAACCAAGGATGTGTACGATCACGCCTTCGCCTTGCGAAAATCATCATGAGCACCTGAAACAATAAACTAAAACCGTAAGCACAAAGCTTAGTGAGTTCCCCCAAAGTACCACCAGACAACATATAACATGTACCAACAAACAACATGCATACAGAGTCTTCAGCCTGTCTGGACCGCCTCACCAGGCCTTCAACCTGTCTGGACCGCTCACAGAACCTTCAGCATGTTTGGACCGCCTCACCGGCCCTTCATCCTGTCTGGACCGTTCTCCGGGCCTTCGGCCTGACTGGTATGCCCCACTGGCCTTCCGCCTATCCGGGCCGCCCTGGGTCTGTTGGCCTTCAGCACTAAGCAGAACCGCCTCAACCCAACCACACACAAACCATGTCAACATATACATAACATATAAGCATATACATATATATATATATATATATATATATATATATATATAACATGCCAATATAAATATTACTGGGTTTGTTGATTGGCAGCACAAAGCAATATAGTCTCAACCCAACCACACTACATCAACACATGCGACCGGTAAACATATAGCCAAAACAGATAATAGGCAGATCTAACAGTTCACTACAGTACTCGATCATATGATAAATCAGGATAACAATACAAAGGGCCGGCCTTGTTCCTTAGACCCTTAAGTACAGTGAGGAAAAAACTCACCTGAATCCGCTGATATGCAAATGACTGCTTGCACGGCCGAACCGGATAACCTTGCACCAACTAACAACAAATAAATCCCAATTAATAATTATGCCATAATCCATTAACCGTGGTCTCAACTCATAACTCCCGACTCCTAGGGTAAAAGACCATTTTACCCTTTCCTTAATAGGCCCAACTCATACTTGGCCCAAGGCCCACTAACGGCCCAACAACACAACCCGAGGCCCAATCCAAACCTAAGGCCTACTCAATGTCCCGAGGCCCAACCAGAACCCAAACAGATAATTGATAGCCCAAAGAAACAACCCACCCCATCCGAAGCTCATTCCAAAGAGTCCAAGTCTATAAAGCCCAATACCCATCTGATCAGACGAACGCATGGCGTTCATTGGCTGAACGCGCATCGTTCCCGTCAACTTCCAACGTCTTAATCCCATGGCTTAATCCCTTAAGCCAAACGTCCAAAATCTCAAAATAGCTCAAAATAAGCGACTTAATCCATAAAGTCGAAGGCTTTAAGCCTTTGCATGGCTTAATGAAGCCCAACACCAAAGAAGAACCCCAAAGGTCAAAATCACCCGAAAATGTCTTAAAAACTTGTTAATACTTTAAGACCTCAATCCAAACTTACAAATATGATTTTAAGGGACTTCTTAAGTCATAAAGTTTCCAACTTTATGACTTAACATAACTCAACAGGACCCAAATCAAAACCCTAAGTCCCAAACTTCATCAAATGAGTACCAAATCATACATGGGAGGTTTATACCCATCAAGATCCAAAATTTATGACTCCATAACCTCAACAAGGACCAACTATGAAGTTCAAAGGTTCTAGAGTAACTTCTATTCACAAGAACCACCTTAAAGGGACCAAAACCATAACAAAATACCACTTAGCTAGATCTACATGAAAGAGTTGTCAAGGTTGAGACTTTATACCTCCAGAAGATAGATCTAGGTACATAAAGCATGGATCCAAAAGCTCCAAGTCAAGAAATGACTATTCAAGAAGTTCCTTCTTCTTCCTCAAGCACCAAAAACACACATAAATCAGTTTGAAACTCAAGAATCACTCAAATGGAGGCTAGGGTTTCGTTCTTAAGGTTAGAGAGGATGGAGGCTAAGGGAAATGAGGGTTAGAGGTGAGTTAAGGTCTTTCAATAGGGTCCAAGACCCCAAATTAGGGTTTTAATTTGGCTTAACGAACAAAGCGTGTTCCCTTGAGGAACGCAGGGCGTTCCCAAATGCACCCACGTCCAAATTCCTGTGTATGCCATGCGTACCCGTTTTGGCCCAACACCCCTCTAACTTCAAATGGTCATAACTTTTGCATCCCTTATCCGTTTTCGACGTTCTTTATATCCACGAAAAGGTAAAGAGAATCCCTACACTTATATAAACTTTATTTAGTCTGAGAACCAACCGAAATTAAATACAAAATTCATAAAAGTCCCGAACCAATGCCTTTACCGTTACCCTTGGGCTCCAAAACACAAACCGAATACACAGATCATCCAAACTACATCATCCACCTCCAAATGAGCCCAAAATCAATTCTTCAACGGTTCTAAGTATGTTAATAATCACCACCCCGCAATGGGAAACGATTCAAAACAGGGCATTACATAAAGGTACTTGTTAATAAAAATAACCACTCTAATTTTCTATTTTTATTTGTAGAAATGACCACATTCTCCGAAATATCGTATTCAAGAGCGCGTAATTTCGTTCCAGACTTGGTATCCAGAATACGATATTCCATAGTATTTATGATGTTGTTTTGGAGTTGGTGTTGGTTGGTGAGAATTTTGGTCCATAATTTGACACCTCGTACGTTCTGGACTGATAAAGTGTATTCCAGACTATAGTCCGGAATGGACGAACATTACAGAGTGATGTTCCGGAGAGCTAGAATTAGGGTATTTGTATGGTTTTGTTCTATATATGCAATATATTTGTGTGTTTGATACTTTCCATATACCTTCCAGAACGAGTATATATACAAGATATTTTCGAATGTCAATTTTCAGTGAAGGGAAATGGCAGCATATCGACGGCTGTGTGTAGTATCTTGCTCCAGACTACACATGCTTTGGTGTAGATCTAAGCAATGACATCAACTTCGTTGGGCTAGTTACGTTGGTTGCTTCCAAGTTCAGGTTACACACTAATTAAATTCGTCTATATTTTCAATGTCATGGATCAAATATAGTTATGCATATTCTTGACGATAGTGATGTTAGATATTTTCTTAGTTTTGTTAGTACTATGCCTCCCAACACAATACTATTTTTTGTTGTTAATAATGTTATGGAAGTTGGTACTAGTCGATTTCCCGAGGAAAATCGTTCTAGAAATGGTTCTTCCGGTGCTGAAAGTAACCAAATTTGTAATTTATTACCTATTACAAACAACCATGTTCCTTCTTACAATGACCATATAGATGGGGGTGATTATAGGTCTAATGGTAAGGTTGTTGTTCACGCTGACCGTACTATTGATGTTGATGAATCTACAAATGATGAGGAAAACCTAATAATGTTGGTTGATGATGGTAATATAATTCCACATGGAGAGCTAGTTAGAGTTACACTGAATTTGATGGGGAGATCATGATGGTGGAGAGGAGGAATCTGATCCCTTACAACCCCGAAAAGCACAAGACGTAAAGTTTCATTTTTATTTTTCTGATTCTGAAGAAACACAACCCACCCATTGGGGTATGCTTGAACCTTTACCATTTCCCGAATTAACTCAACAAAAACATAATCCCATGTGAAGTTATACCTACTCTTAAAAAGCAAAGAAGCACGTAAGCTTAATTTTGGATTCAAAAGTGTCAGTGAAGGGTTCCAATATAAAGTGAAAAAAATCTGCAAAAGAGAGGTTTAAAGTTGTTTGCTATATGGATATTGTGACTGGCGGATACGGGCAACAAAAAATAATACTACTGATACATTTCAAGTGGTTAAACTATCAGAGAAACACACTAGCTCAATCATACAACTACGTCCTGATCTTCGACAAGCCAACAAAAAGGTATTGGGTCACTTCATGAAGGGCATATTAGCTTATAGTACGGGTAATATGTTGCAGGGGAAACATATACAACAAACTTTAAATGAATGTCTTTGTGTACATATTTCATACTGGCAAGCATGGAATGCTAAAATGTATGCTCTAAATCTACTAAGAGGGACCCTTAAAGAAATCTTTCAAAGACTACCTTTATACTGTTACAACTTGGAGAAGAATAATTCATGGACGGTTACAGATATAAAGACGAGTGATGAAAAAAAATTTGAATACTTTTTCATGCGTAACATGCCCCTCCGACACATATCACAATATTGTCCGCTTTGGGCTCCCGACACAAAAACTTCCCAGGGGGTCACCCATCCCTGCATTACTCTCTCCCGACACGCTTAACTGCAGAGTTCTTATGGGATCTGCTGCCCTCATGACTTTAAATCACGTTGTGACAAGGAAGGTATCTACACCCCTTATAAGGAAATGTGCCGTTCTCCTTCCAAGCCGATGTAGGATCAGGTGCAACCCACCTTATTTAAGGTGGGTTGCACCTGATCCTACATCGGCTTGGAAGGAGAACAAAACATTTCCTTATAAGGGGTATGGATACCTTCCTTGTCACAATGCGTTTTAAAGTCATGAGGGCAGCAAATCGCATAAGAACTCTGCAGTTAAGCGTGCCCAGGCGATAACATTTCAGGGATGGGTGACCTCCTGAGAAGTTTTCGTACTAGGAGCCCAAAGCGGACAATATTGTGTTATGTGCCAGAGGGGGATGTTACAAATGGTATTAGAGCTCAGGCACGAGTCGATGTGTTGAACATGGACGTCGAACCCTATAATGGGGGGGGGTCGTGAAGGTGGGTTGCACCTGATCCTACATCGGCTTGGAAGGAGAACGAAAGATTTCCTTATAAGGGGTGTAGATACCTTCCTTTTCACAACGCGTTTTAAAGCCGCGAGGGCAATAGATTCCATAATAACTCTGCAAATAAGCATGCCCGAGCGAGAGCAATTCAGGGTTGGGTGACCCCCTGGGAAGTTTTCATGTTGAGAGCCCAAAGAAGACAATATTATGATACGTGCCAGAGGGGGATGTTATATCATGGCTATCGGTTGCGTGGTAATATTTTTTATATAATGAATTCTTTATATTTAATGTCCATACACGTGCGTTCATTTTAATTAGATTATTAATTACTTTTTAGGTTCGAGCATTTCAAACAAGTTTGCATCCTATTATTATCATTAACAGAGCACACCTTAAAGGGAAATACTTGGGCACCATGTCCTAACACTAGGCATGGATGGTAATAACCTAAACCTCCCTATTGCATTTGGTGTTGGGAAAATCGAAAGTGAAGATTCATGGATTTGGTTTTTATCAAGACTCAAAGAAAGTATTGGGGACATGCCGTCTTTGGCTATCATATCTGATAGAGCCAATTCAATTGAAATGGCCATTTAAGTCGTGTTCCCGAATACATATCATGGACTCTACTCTCACCATATGTTGATGAATATGAGAGCAAAGATCGGCAAGTAAGAGAGAACAAAGATTTTGTTTTGGGAGGCTGAAAAATGTTACCGAGAGTATGATTTCAAAGAAAGATTGGGTAGGCTACATCATGTACTAAATGATGATTTTCGGACATGGCTAGACATAATCGGTAATGAGAGATGGGTGAGGTTTTGTTTCACTGTGGTTCAGTACAATATTATGACATCAAACAATGTCGAGTATGTCAATGCATCATCAAGAGACGCACAGACACTACCAATAACAACGTTGATTGATTTCTTTCGAGCAACTATGAAATAATGGTGGTGTCAGCGACGTAATGATAGAGGTAAGTGTTTATATTGTAATACTTCCATGATAATTGTAGTGTAATTTACTGTGCATGACAACATATATGTAAATGTTTTTTTTATAGCTGAAAGCAAAAAAGATGTTACTAAGTATGTTGAGAAGGTCATCGATAGGAGGATCAACAAATCCTTTGCTTTTTGGGTATACCAGATTGATCAAAGCAGATATGAGGTGACTTGCCAAATGAAAAATGTTATAGTAAACTTGGAAAGTCGTTGCTGCACGTGTGGGAAATGGCAATTGTCGGGTATACCTTGTACTCATGTTATGGCGGTATTCAAAGAACTCATATATCAACATGACAATGTATGGGTGTAATCGTACTTCACAATGGAAACATATTGATCAATATATATAGAGATTGATTTTCCTGTGCCAATTCCAGCTGAATACGAAGAACCGGATGAAGCCATGGTTGGCATACCACCATTGATGGACAAACAACAAGCTGGACGACCTAAAAACCATAACTGTATCCCGTCCCAAGGTGAATGTTCGATTCAGAAAAAATGCAGCTGTCGCCAAAGGATCGGTCACACAAGCAGAAAATGTGGCGCTCCGTTTCCCGCAGAGTCAACAAAAAGTGAATCTTCAAGTAGGACCAAGTCAAGTTCCAAAATTAACCTTATGTCTAAGAGTAGACCTAAATTTAATACTAGTAAAAAAGTACCCAACAGTATGATAATGGTGATGTAAAAAACTCGTAGTGATGTTTGTACGAAATCATAATATTCTACAAAATGTTGTTCGGAAGGATAAACTTGTTTTTGCTACATCTTCAAAAGGAAATTGTTTTAAAACATTGGCAAAGAAAACCATAACTCAACATTAGCATAATCCAAAACATCTATCCACCTGTCACTCTCAATCCACCACAAAGTAGCACGCTCCTACACAGTATGCTGCAATAATTCTTTGGGGGACGCTGCATAAAAACAATATATAAAGGTTAATCTTAAGTTATTTATGTCATATCAACTTATAAATTATAAGGTGGACTAAACTACATACATTAGTAACATCGAGTATACGTTGACAGTCAGGTGCCTGCAAATGCCTCCTCCTGGGGTATGCAAATGTCCGAGGGATAACACCTGGTATAGGGAACCAACTATACTACTGTTGGGAAATGCCTCCATGGTCCAAATCTAAAAAATTAAGATGTCAAACAACTTACCAACTTAACAAAGTGACAGTACTTGTTGCTTAAAAACTCTTATTAAACATAGTGCATATACCTTAAATGCATAGATAAATCCCTATAGAGTATATGTATATCTACTCGTGACTCTTGGTGCATTGGGGGTTCAAATGGTCCTCAATCTTATCAAGCATAGTACGCATCTGTTTGTAAGTGAAATCCCATATCACTCTGCCCCATCGATACCTATGTCAAAAAATTACACTTAAAAAGTATATGTATCATTTCGATATAATGTGTGTAAAAAATTGTATACATGTTAAAATCATCTAAATTAGAGACGAGTGCCATAGGTTCATTAGTAATTGGCTGTCGAGGTATTTCCCCAAAAATCCTTGCTCTAGCATATACTGCAAGGAGAGTCTCACCACGTCTTCATTAGTTAATTGATGAAGTAAGTTATTGAACACGTGCATAAGGTCAACCATACTCAGGGAATGTGAAAGTGGCACAAATGGAAACACATGTTCTCTGAATTCTGCAAAACTAGAACTGGGATGGAAATAATCCCCGAACTGCAAGGCAATCTAGAATGTTCCATTTGATAAAAGGAAAGGAGATAATTACCAGTATTTGATATAATATGATTTTATGTTTAAATCATGGGTTTCTAGGTCTTGCTAGCAACTATATAAATGGGTCATTGGCTAGCAAATTTCGTCCATTCCTTTAAGAAGAACAATAGCTGAAATATTACACCCCTCTTATAACACCCGTGATCCATGAGGGTTGGCAAATACTTAAGAAATTAGAATAAAGCTTTGGAGGAAATGCTCAGCCACGATGTGGGGCATGGTGCCCACGACGTGGCGTGGAATTTAATGAACACGTGTCTTGGGAGATTCCACGACGTGGCATCAGGAGGCCACGTCGTGGCAACCGCTGCAACTCATATCTGGGATTTTTACAGTTTCCCTTATATATAAACACCTTAACTCCCTCTCTAGTTTATCTCCTTTAGCCTCCACCTCCCATCTCGAAACCTTAGCCTCCATCACACTTGAAAGTTCATTTTTAGTGCTTTGTTGGTATTCTTTGAAGGAGAAGGAAGTCATTGGTGTGGTTTATCTCCTTGTAAGCAACATATACATCTTGTAGCACATCTTCTGGACTTGGGTGAGTGTTCAAGACTCAATCTTTTCCTTACTAAGTTGGTAGATCTTTGATTTTGGTCCTTTTTCTTCATATCTTGTCGATTTTGGAAGGTGAAATCTCATAAAGTTTACAACTTTATGACTCCACAGGCCATTTGGAGTATTTGGCTTTTTGGATCTGAAGTAGAATTGAGTTTTGAGGCCATACATGGAATCTTGGCCCTTTTTGCCCTTATTTTGACCTAATAAGAGTTCAAGGCATGCATTGGACATGTACACCTGAAAAGCACAAATTTTTATGATGGAAATTATGCTAGAAACCCTTCTAGAGTTGTTGGTCAATAGATCTTATAGGTTAAGTGATTATTGATTAAGCCATGTCATGTTTTTTCCCTATTTAGACCTTGGAGTGAGATCTCTATCTATTGGAGGGTATAAAGGGATAAAGTTGGAAACTTTATCCACTTGGACCTTAGAAAGGACCATATCTAAATTTTGGATCCCTTGATGTTGGAAAGGAAAGTGACTTAATGGTTTAACCTGCTCAGACTAATCCCCACATCGTGGCTCAGGTCACCATGGCATAGCGACTTGATATAGTTGACTTTTACTATTGACCGTTGACTTTGACCAAGTTTGGCCTAAGGGTATTTCGGGTATTTTGAGTTGTATTTGAGATTGGTCACTATTTGATGACTATGTGACGACTAGAGTTGAGATTCAGAGCAGAGACCTATTCAGCTATTTGTTCGGTCCGAGAGATGAGTTTTCCTCACTGCATTCGTGGGTCGAAGGCACCAATGCCGGCCTATTGGATTTTGTATTCTGGTTAGAGGATGTTGCTATGATGAATTGATCTATTAGTAAGTCCAGGTATATAGGATGTTATGCGATAGTGATCCGTAGATCTGCCTGTTAGCCTGTTGACTGGTTATATGATTATCTATTGTTGGATATATGTTATTTATTATGTATATGTCGACACGGTAAGGTGGGGTTGAGACTGTACTGCTTTGTGTTTTCAGTGAACAGACCGGCTGTAACAGCCTAAATTTTTATAGAAAATTTCAACTTTTAATTTCATAAATATCAATCACAAGATGTCCAACAATCACATTACATATCTGTATCATTATAAAAATCCAGAGTACGAAAACTAAATATGAAAACACCGGGGGAATGCATGCCACGCCATCAAGCCGGGCCCTTGCCCTTATCAGAAGAAGTACCTGAAACATACAATAAAACTGTAAGCACAAGCTTAGTGAGTTTCCTAAAACACTCGAATCATATGATAACATAATGACATGCATACACATAAACACATAAAACTTTGCCATGGACTCCCTCCATGGTCTTCATTGGAACGTCATGGGCTACCCCATGGTCTTATATCCCTGAGCCATGGGCTCCTCCCATGGTCTTGCCAAATGCCATGGGCTCCTCCCATGGTCTACACATATAAATCCAATAACAAACAATTATATATGCCTATACAAATCGTTTTGTAACCATTAATGGGTCGACCTTGGTGCCTTCGATCCACGAGTGTGGTGAGAAGACTCACCTCAAATACCAAACGATGGCTGACTAGGTCCCGACTCCGAATATCAGCTCTACTCAACCCCTAAACAGAAACAATTCCTTAAATACAACCCAAAATGCCCTAACACCCCTTAAAAGTCAAACTTCGTCAAAGACTAAAGTCAAACGCAAAGTCAACAGCCCGAGTTGACCCAACTCGTCGAGTTGTCCTTCAACTCGTCGAGTTTCTTCGTTAACTATACAGATCGGGAAACCCCTCATCAACTCGCCGAGTTCACTAGTGAACTCACCAAGTTAGCCAAGAATCCAACAACTTAATGCATTAAGTTGTTTCCATCGAGTCAAGGAACTCCAATACTCAGATCTCCTTCAAAATGATGTCTAGTAGGGTAAAGTTTCCAACTTTACCCTTAGGAACCACCACAATGAGCCCAAACCCGAACCCAAGTCACAAAAGAGTGAGACTTAATCCTTTAATCCCTTTAACCCTCAAAACCTAGTTCCAAAACACAGATCTTGCATCCCAAGGCTGGAAAATCATGTAAAGTTTCCAACTTTACGTCTATGCATGCTAGAAAGGAACCCTAGGACTCAAAATGGATTAATAAAGGACTTATTGCATGAATGGGACCTAGAACCTAGTAAATCTTGCAACTTTAAGCCAAGAGAGGTCATGAAAGGGTCAGATCTAATAATAACCCCTGGAACCCTCAACTTCTTGGGACAACCCAAACATAAACCCAAAATCAAGACAAAGCATCAAACCAAGAGGTCTAGATGATAACAAAGCAAGGCATCAAATTTATACCTCAAAAGGACTGCAACAAATGGAGAGTTTCTTCATCTAAAGCCCTCCTTCCAAACTAGGCACCTCCAACTTCAAAGTTCCTTCCAAAGAATACCAAAAACCAACTCTTCGAGCTCACCACAAGCTCACACACTCAACCTTAGAGGATAATGCACGAAATTAGGGTTTCTGGACAAGGAGGATGGTAAGGAGGCCAGCCAAGGGACTTAAGGTCTTTAAATAGGGTGCAACACCCTAAAATTAGGGTTTCCTTCCCAGCCACCAACTCGTCGAGTTGAGGCACCCCAACTCGTCGAGTTGGTCCAATAATTCTCGCGGCCAAAATCCACTCAACACGTCGAGTTAAAGCCTTCAACTCGCCGAGTTCAACAGGAAAAATCACAATTTAAGGAAATAAATTCATACCGGAACTAAGCGTTACAAATCTCCCCACTTGAATCAGACTTCATCCTTGAAGTCTGTGACCTCAAACAACCTCGGGTAATGCTCCCTCATCTCCTCCTCGGGCTCCCACGTCCATTCTGACCCCTTCCGATGCTGCCACCGCACCATTACTAACTTCACTTCTTTGTTCCGTAGAGCTTTTGTTTTTCTGTCCAAAATCGCAATGGGCTTCTCCACATAATTCAGGCTCCCATTAACATGAATATCATCCAAAGAAATGATTGCTGCCTCATCAGCAACACACTTCCAAAGCTGAGACACATGGAAGGTGTTGTGGATCTGACTAGGCTCATCCAGTAGATCCAATCGATAAGCAACCCTGCCAATTCGGACAGAAATCCTAAATGGACCAATGAATCGGGGCCCCAGATTGCCCTCTTTTAAAACTGAATAACACCCTTCCATGGTGACACCTTCAACAAAACAAAATCACCCACCTAAAACTTGAGATCCAAGCGATGCCGGTCATCATAACTTTTCTGACGGCTCTGCGCGACTCGCAACCTGTCACGCACCTGCTGAATCAACTCGGTAGTCTTAAGCACCACTTCGGTGCTTCCCATAACCCGATGCCCTACCTCTCCCCAACAAAGTGGAGTCGTACACCTCCGAACATACAACATCTCAAACGGGGGTCGATCAATACTAGTATGATAACTATTGTTATATGAGAACTCTGCTAATGGAAGGTAAGTATCACAACTCCCCTCGAAATCCAATTCACATGCCGAAAGAATATCCTCGAGCGTCTGAATGGCCGCTCGCTCTGACCATCGGTCTGGGGGTGGTAAGTAGTGCTGAAATGCAATTAATACCAAACTCCTCATGAAACTTCCTCCAGAATCTGGAGGTGAAACGAACATCATGGTTTGAGACCACAGATATCGGCACCCTGTGCCTGCCACCACCTCCCGCACATAAATGTCTGCTAATTTCTCGGCGCAGATACTCTCGGAAACCAGAATAAAATGCGCACTCTTGGTCAACCTGTCCACAATAACCCAAATGAAATCCACACCCCGCGCCGTCTTAGGTAGCTTCCATAAAATCCATGGTGATCTCTTCCCATTTCCACATGGTAATAGGTATCGGCTGCATCTTGCCATGACGCCTTTGATGTTCGGCCTTGACTTTCCTTTAGATCAAACACCGCTCGACACAACATGCAACCTTTCGCTTCATGCAGGGCCACCAATAGCTCAATCTCAGGTCTCGATAAATCTTTATGGCCCCCGGATGGATAGAAAATTTGGACTTGTGCACCTCCTCCAAGATTCTTTACCTCACACCTCCAGATGCTAGAACGCAAACTCTGCCACACTGAGTCAATAACCCTCGACTATCTCGAACAAACAACAGAATTTCCCCCCGAATCCTCTTGATCTTCCAGTTCTCCTTGTTTAAACCCTCCACCTGTGCCTCCTTAATCATATCCAATTAAGGTGAAATCACTGTCATCCTCAAGAAAACATCTTGAATCATGGCACTTGCCGTCTTACGGCTGAAAGCATCAGCTACCACATTGGCCTTCCCGGGATGGTACAAGATCTCACAGTCATAATCTTTCACCACATCTAACCACCGCCTCTGACGCATATTCAAATTCTATTGATCCATCAAATACTTCAAACTCTTGTGATCGATGAAGATGGTACATTGTACCCCATAGAGATAGTGCCTCCAAATCTTGAGGGCAAAAACCACTGCCCCTAACTCCAAATCATGAGTGGGATAATTCGCCTCATGAGGCTTCAGCTACCTCGAGGCATAAGCGATCACATGCCCCCTCTGCATCAGCATAACTCCTAACCCTGAAATAGAAGCGTCGCAATACACAACAAAACCATCCAATCCCTCGGGTAAAGCTATAATCGGGGCCTCACATAATTTTTGCCTCAATATCTCGAAAGCCGACTGTTGATCTGGACCCCACCGATAGGTCACACTCTTCTTGGTCAAACAGGTCAAGGGTACAACAATTTTGGAGAAATCCATGATGAATCTCCGACAATACCTCACTAATCCCAAGAAACTCCTGATCTCAGATGCGTTTTTCGGAACCTCCCAACGCATTACTGCCTCAATCTTGGCGGGTTCCACCAAAATACCCTCTTGGTTGATGATGTGCCCCAGAAACTGCACCTCACGTAACCAAAACTCGCATTTGGAGAATTTGGCATAAAGCCTCTCCCTCCTCAAGGTCTCTAACACCTCTCTCAAATGCTGCTCGTGCTGCTCCTTGGTCTTAGAATAGACCAAAATATCATCAATGAAAACAATCACAGACTGATCCAACATCGGTCTGCAAACCCGGTTCATGAGATCCATGAACGTTGCTGGAGCATTGGTAAGCCCAAATGGCATCACCACAAACTCGTCATGACCATAACAAGTTCTGAACGTCGTCTTCGGTATGTCTTCATCCTGGATCCTCATATGATGATACCCAGACCGAAGATCAATCTTAGAAAACCACGAGGCACCCTGAACCTGATCGAACAAATCATCAATCCTTGGAATCAGATAATGGTTCTTCACCGTTAGCTTGTTCAACTCCAGATAATCAATACACATCATGTGCAACCCATCCTTCTTTTTCACGAACAGAATCGGTGCTCCCATGGGGAACCGCTCGGACGAATGAATCCCCGGTCTAGCAGCTCCTGAAGCTGCGTAGACAACTCCTGCATCTCAGACAGAGCTAGACGATACGACGCCTTAGCTATCGGAGCCGAACCAGGAACTAAATCAATATGGAACTCCACTTCCCTCTCGAGTGGCACCCCAGGTGACTCCTCTGGAAAAACATCAGTAAAATCTCGCACAATCGGTACCCTACTCATATCTGGCATGGCTTCCACCCTCGTATCCTAAACGTAAGCCAAAAACCCAGAAACAACCATGCTGAAGAAGTCTCCTAGCTCTCGCAACCGAACAAAGAGCTGGCCCATGTGAGGCTCTCTCTCCATGAATAATCAGTTCTCCCCCACTTGGGGTTCGAACCCTCAGTAACTGACACTCACAATCTATCAAGGCCCCTTTGGGCCCCAACCAATCCATCCCGACGATCACCTTCAATCCTTGCAAAGGAATCGGAACCAAATCGATAGAAAACCTCTCCCCGAACATATTTAGAACACTCCTCCGAAATACCCCCACAACACTCATGGTGCGGTCGTCCGCAATCTCCACCTCGAGTGGGGAATCTAAAGTCCTCGGAGCATCACGAAACTTCTTGCTGAGCGCCAGAGATACAAAAGATCGGGTAGCCTCCGAATAAAAAAGAATCTGAGCCGACATACCATTGACCAAAAAGGTCCCTATATAAAATCATAACAAAATAAGCATAATAATAAAATCAACGAAACATAATTAGATCACATACCAGTCACGACGTCAGGCGCTGCTCGGGCCTCCTCAGTCGTCAGATGAAATGTGCGGATCTTCACCGTAGGAGCCTCCTCCTTAATCGAGAGGCCATCTATGACCGGTCTGGTTGTAGTGGAAACATATCAAGCCTCCTCCTTAATGCGTGTATCTTCACCGTAGGAGCCTTCACCGTAGGCGCCGCCACTACTCCTCCTCCTCTAACCAACCTCGGACAATCACCATTTTTATGACCGGTATGGTTGTAGTGGAAACAAATCAAGCCCTTCTTGGGGTAATCCCGACTCATGTGACCCGACTGGCCACACACATAACATATTGAGCCCACTACTCGACAGGCTCCACTGTGCGGCTTACCGTACTTGGCACAATGGCCACGACCCTGCTGGCCCCTGCTGGGAGGATCGGAGGTCTTAGGCTTCTTGGCCTGACCCACTACTGCATGAACCTGCTCCGACTCCCGCTTTGTGCGAACTCTAACTCAATTTCCCGTTCACGTGCCTTCTCCACCATCTCATTCAGGATCTTGCACCCCAAAAGCTCACAAACTCACAGATATCATCCCTTAGAATAGAATGATACCTCGTCTTCTTCATCTCCTCATTCGCAGCATACTGCGGGACCAATAGTGCCCTCTCCTGAAACTTGGCGGTGATCTCCGCCATAGTGTTGGTAGTCTGCTGTAAATCCTGAAACTCTTTTACCAATCGCTGCACCTCGATGGGCAGTGCAAACTCTCGATCAAACCTCCTCACAAACTCCTCCCAAGACATCTCAGACACACCCACAGATCCCACCTCGTGGATCACCTCCTCCCACCAATCTCCTGCTCGATCCCTCAACATACAAGATGCAAACCCCACCTTTACGCCTCGAGGAAAGAGCTCGTGCGCTGGGAATTCTCCATGTCTGCCACCCAATGTCGGTTAGTGATGGGATCCCTGACCTCGAAGAACTCATGTGCTCCACATGCCTTAAACTCCCTGAACGAGGGAGCTCGGGCCTCAATCTGGCCTGCAGGAATCTCGGCTCGGAAAGACCTGAGCCGCTCCTCCATAATCTCCATGATTCCCTCCTTTACAGTACCGAAAATCACTGAGGTAGCATCAAGGGTGCCACGAGTAACTTCGGCTGCGATAAGATCGCACAGCCTCTCATCGATGGGCTCTGCACCCGAGCCTGAACCTGATCCTGATCCTGAACCTGAACCTCGCATGATCATCACCATCCTCAACTGATAATATCACAAACAATCAAGATAAGGAATTCGTAAGAGATTCCTCCTCACCGTACTTCTAAGAACTATCAACTCTATTATTGCTTCGGGTACATGTCATGTGCTTTCAGTTGTAAGGGCCCAATAGTACCTTCCACACCTACCTTTACCTTCCCTAAGGCCATACCTGATATCCCTAAATCATCCAATCACAAGACATGACTCATAAACACAACACTAACTCCGATCCTAGACTGCCCTAGGATTCTCAGCCCTCAACAAACCAAAAACCCAGATTAATCATAGCAGGTTTCCCTATGCATGCAAGTTATACACAAAGAGAATCACATAGACTGTCAAATAAAGCTTCTACCCTAAACCACAACCAAACAAGGAACAAGAATAACGCAAATTCCCTCATTTTAGGGCCATGCAATCCTAAACATGTACAACTTTGAAAGCATACACTTAGCAAATAGTCCATACAACCATATTTCCCTATATACTATAGCATGGCTAAAACATTGGGAACACTTACTTGAGCTCGGCCGATTACGCGCATTTCATTCTACCCTTTTTATTAAAATTTTTTTTTCAAGAAATTTACCTTTGGTTTCTTTTTGAAAAGCAATTTGTTACAATTTCCTCAGTTTGAGTTCTAACACACCCAAAAGTGTGCCCGCATCTCTCAAACCAATGCTGTGATACTAACTTGTAACAACCCAAATTTATACAGAAAATTTCAACTTTTAATTTCATAAATATCAATCACAAGATGTCCAAAAATCACATTACATATCCGTATTATTATAAAATCCAGAGTACGAAAACTAAATATGAAAACACCGAGGGAATGCATGCTACGCCATCAAGTCGGGCCCTTGCCCTTATCAGAAGAAGTGCCTGATACATACAATAAAACTATAAGCACAAACTTAGTGAGTTTCCCAAAACACTCGAATCATATGATCACATAATGCCATGCATACACATAAACACATAAAAGTTTTCCATGGACTCCTTCCATGGTCTTCATTTGAACGCCATGGGCTACCCTCATGGTCTTATATCCCTGAGCCATGGGCTCCTCCCATGGTCTTGCCAAATGCCATGGGCTCCTCCCATGGTCTACACATATAAATCCAATAACAAACAATTATATATTCCTATGCAAATCATTTTGTAACCATTAATGGGCCGACCTTGGTGCCTTCGACCCATGAGTGTGGTGAGAAGACTCACCTCAAATACCGAACGATAGCTGACTAGGTCCCGGCTCCGAATATCAGCTCTACTCAACCCCTAAACAGAAACAATCCCTTAAATACAACCCAAAATTCCCGAACACCCCTTAAAAGTCAAACCTGGTCAAAGACTAAAGTCAAAGGTCAAAGTCAACGATCCAAGTTGACCCAACTCACCGAGTTGTCCTTCAACTGGTCGAGTTTCTTCGTTAATTGTATAGATCGGGAAAACCCTCATCAACTCGCCGAGTTCACTAGTGAACTCGCCGAGGTCGGGAATTAGAGTGAAGGATTTTGTCCTATTGCGCAACTCTTGTCTGAGTCTAATCGTGGTAGGGTTGAGTCTTTTAGTCGAAAGATTATTTAAGTTTTGTTGCATGTAATTATATTCATGAAGTGGTTAGCTGACATTAATAGGGGTTCTTCAATAGCTGATGACAGGGGAGGTGGGAATCCTAGGAGGGCCTAGGAAGTGCTTTAGTGTGGTTGCTATGTTGTTTAACGTGTGTTGGAAGTACTATTATGAGCATGTAACTTAGAGGACTCGGGATGATGTCACACCCCGGTCGTCGGTGGAAACACCGGGCGGTGTAACGTCATTTCTCGTATCATAGTTATCAACTTCCTGAAAACACATGCAATTTAAATACGTCAACATAAAGTTGGTGAGTCCACAGGTTTTGACTCCATATAAAAATAATACATTTTTCCAAGTTCAAAAGTATAGTTTTGAAAATATCATTTTGACTCTCCAGCGTTTAGTATATATATCCTAGGTATAAAATTTTACTTACCAAATAAGTAATTTACCTATAAGTCTCATATACTATGAATATAAGTGTTTGTAATTCCATACAAACGAAAGTTGCTACGTATAAATCTTATTTCAATTCTATACGAGTAAAACCGCTACGTATAAATCTATTTCAATTCTATACGAGTAAAACCGCTACGTATAAATCTATTTCAATTCTATACGAGTATGTGTGTTAGGTATAATTATCTACTTAATATACAAGTATTATACCTACCAGTTTCTTGTACCTAGAGTATAAGTGTTTGGGAAACATATACTTAACACTAATACTTGTATAACGACAAAGTATAATGCTTCTAACAATTTGCTACCATGAGTCCGTAACCGCGGCTATATGACTAGTTTCAAACCTCTGCTTGATGCTACAAGTTTCGCATCTTGAGATAAGTTCCACACGCTTCATCAACGTCGGAACAATAAACAAACAAAAGGACAGTTCGTCACCCGCACACGGTTTTGTTGTAGCTAGCAACCACGAGTGGGTTTGTCAACCCGTATCTTATTCATACACGACTTCCTCGCTCACACGGGATTAACGGTTACAGGTCAGAGGATTTTCCCTAAGATTTCCAATCTTAGTTGATGAATACAATAGCTCATGTAGACTTGTCGAGTTCCGTTAGTTCTAGTAATAAAATCATATTCGTGTCTAAAACCCTACCTTATTAGACTATGCTTTTAACATTACTCCTAATATTTATAATACTTAGGTAGTACAACAACTATAATTAGAATTAAAACCAGGTTTTATCTTGACATAAAACCAATAATAACAACATATAACGTTCCTAGTTTTATCTTGACATAAAACTATCAATAACAATATATAACATACTAAGTTTTATCTTGACATAAAACTAACAATAACAACATATAACATACCAAGTTTTATCTTGACATAAAACCAATAATAGCAACATACTTTATAACTTAACATATAGAACTTCCGAATATAACTTCGGAACTATATCGCACACAAAATATATATAGAATCCTAAGTATAACTCAAGATCTACATTAATATACTACTATAACAATAACATGCTAACAACTTTACGATAGTTGTATACTTTCAAATATGAAATAACTATATCCCGGTTATTATAACTATCTACGTTGATACTAATATATTATCATATAGACATAATAATAACGTATATATAATATTTAGCATGCGTTTTCCCCAGAAATATTAGAAATTGGGGCCATGAAACTCACCTTAATAGTGTGATTTTATGTAATCTAAGCAGAAACGGTCAGCGGTACGAGGTCGTCGGGGCTCGGGATGCAAGAGGGCTTCAGCAAAGGAGAGAGGAGAAAGAAGTTCAGGTGTAAGAATGGCTGGGGTCGATCTTGCTATTTATAGTAAGATTTTTCGCCCTCACGACGTGAAAAACTCATTGTTCACGTCGTGAGTTTGGATCTTATCTCTTCGTAGACTTGCCATCCGTCTTCTAGCTTCCGAAGGTGGCAAAATGACTCCTCACGTCGTGAAATATCAATATTCACGTCATGAGTTTGGATCTTATCCCCTCCCAGCCTCGTCACACCTTCTAGATCCGAAATATGGCGGTTTGACTCCTCACGTCGTGAGTTTTTGTGCTCACGTCGTGAGTTCAGTCAAATTAGGGTTTCTGACAGAGAAATCTTCAGAAGGCCATAACTTTTGCATACGAACTCCGTTTTTGACGTTCTTTATATCCACGCGTAGGTAATTCCGAGCACTACAACTCTATTTTAGACTCCAATAGCTAAATCTAAGTCTATTTTAAATTCATCTTATTATAGAGATTTATAGTGTTCAGTTTATCATAACTTCTTCACGCGAAGTCAGATTCAGACGTTCTCTACATTTTTGGAATCGTATGGACGTATAATTTGATTTATACTATAAAGTATGTATGAAAGTTCATATTTATATTAGAATTATCATGAAATACATAGTAAGTTTACTACATTACTAGTTTTAACAAAATCACATTTACATGATTGGTATAATCACATGTGATTGTTATTGACCTACTTTTGACTAGTGTTACAGATGATTCTTGAGGAAAGTATGGATAGGTGTGGAAGGTAGTATTGGGCTCGTACTACTGGAAGCACAAGATCCATACTCGAATAAAGGAAGTCACGAGGATTCTAAGGAGCTGTTTCAGGGTAGGTAGCATGGTTGGATAACCATGACTCGTGGCAGTGTTTCTGTATCTGTAAATCTTTTGGATATGGTTGTTCAGGCTGAGGATGAGTCTGGTATTTTTCTGGGCTTTAGTGGCCATGTCAGTTTGGGTATGAATGGTACATACCTAGGTGAGTAAGTTTATTTTGAGGTATCGAGAACCTTGCTCAACTAGTGCCAGTTGGGCTGTGGGACTTAAGAAGGAAGCAATTTTCATGAGCGGATCGAGAATTTCGGTCGGAGGATGAGTGATTGGCATATGGATTGGAATGTCACTATATATGGCGAGGGTTATGTACTTCCAATTTTCTGATTTTGGAGAAGGAGTGAGCAGGCTTGTGACTTTCATGTTTAGGATGTAAACCTAACATGGGGCTAGTTGGCTGTGGTGTTTGGTGGCAGTATGACAACGTGGGAATACGCATCAAGATTGTTGTGGTATTAATGCCTCGTGATTAGACCAAGGGTCTGCTTCTAAGGATATAGGCAGTTCAGGTGTTAGCTAGTGGTTTAGGTGAATCGGGAGCGATAACTTTTGTTGTCTCTGATGTATCTTGACTACGAGAATGATGCCTTTTGGTATTTATAAACGATTATTGCGATGAATTGACGGTTGTGATTGCAGTCGAGGAGTGCATGTTTTTGGATAGTAAGTTGGTGTTTTAATTATGCATTTGCATGAAATCCTTATTGTTAAAGGTGGTTATGATTGGAAATTTCTGAGGTCATCATTTGAGATTCAGAACCTCTTAGGGTTTTCTTGGTCCTTATCTTGAAGATCATCTTGCGTGTGTCATACATTCCAGGAGTCAGGGATGGGTTGTACCTGGTTGATCCGGTGTGAGATATGGTTTGGTTGCAACACCAGTGAGTGGTAGTTTGAACCCTAAGTGGGGGAGAACTAGGTATTCTTCTTGGAAGATCATCGATCTATTCGAGTTTGTGGTGTCGGTAGAATGGTTCATAGGGATTTGCAATGCGGGTATGCGGGATTTTAGTTCAAGATTAGGTCAAGTCAGGGTGTAGAGCAAGTGGCTATCAGATGTATGTGGTGAGGAAATACACGAATTGTCTCGCAACAGGAAGTAGTTGGTCAAGGAGATCGTTGTAGCCATTGGTTCCTTTTGGGATGCCTATGAATAGATGAGGAAGCGCTAGGATCGCTCAGGTTGAATATCGGTTGTTGAGGGATTTGTCAGCTTGTTGTATGGATTGCTATTTATAGTCTAGATTGGGCAATTGTCGATTGGTAAACCAGTTTCATAGATGGGTATGTTCAACTCCGTAGGGGTTTTGTTTCACTGGATTAGGTGTCAGTGCATTCTCGATCAATGATCATTTCGTTTATCTTCAAAGCGGAGATTCTTCGGAATTTTTGAGTTGTATCAGTTGAAGTTCAATGGATTCATCAATCTGCCGTCAAGTTCGGCTCGAGTTTGGAAGATGTCCATGGTTATTGGGAGTCCAGAATTTGGGGCAATGTTGTTCCGTTTTCCAAACGGGACATTAGATTTACGTAGGATCTAATTTTTTGCATGTCGTCCTGGGAAGGTTGGTATTTGGATGGATCTGGCCAGAGTTTTAGCAACATTTCTGGATAACTTTAAAAGTTTTATTGAGATAGTTACGTATTGATGGGGTCCGTTCAGTGTCAATCAAGGTATGCGATCTTGTTTTGATCGTTCATGAGGACGTTACCTGTTAATGATTTAGGTTCGTCATTTCGTTAGATCTCTGGTACTTCACCCTTTGGTTAAGGTTATGGGTTCCCTTAAGGGTGTGTATTGTGGTAAGTTCATTAGATATTTTTGTGAGGGGTGTATGTGGGCTAGACAAGATAGAAATGGAGCACATGGTTCAAATTATATGCATGGTTCTTATTTGGGTTATAGACTTTGAATTGGAACAAGAGTGCGACCGTCTATCCCATTATCGGCTCATGTGCGACCATGTTTTCGTTGAATTTTGTGTTGATAGTAGAATGTACTGTGAAATGAATTATGTGTGGTAAAAGAGTATGGAATTGTTGTGTTTGGTTAGCGTTGAGAGGGACGTTTATTGGGTTCTTGCAAGGCGGTGGAATGAGGTTGAGTATCTTTAGGCCCTCGTGATGGTGGTCGTGATAGTTCAGGCGAGTGATGGAATGTCGACAAGATCGACATGATATCATGATCATTCGAAACATGGGCTAAGGGCCGGGAAGGGCCATCCAGCAACGGCTGGCCAAAAGTTCTTAACCTTCATGGATGCTTCAGCAGGATTCCAACAAATACAAATGGAACCATCCGATCAAGAAGATACAACATTTATAACACCAACAGGTATATATTGTTACACTGCAATGCCTTTTGGTCTTAAAAATGCAGGTGCAACATACCAAAGACTGGTGGACCAGATGTTTAAAGACAAGCTGGGGGATACCATGGAGGTCTACATTGATGACATGGTGGTGAAGTCCATGAAAGCTGAAGATCATCTCAGGGATCTCAAAGAAGCCTTCAACATTCTAGACTAATACAACATGAAGTTGAATCCATTTAAATGTCACTTTGGGATGAAGTCGGGCAAGTTCCTTGGGTATATGGTAACCAAGAGAGGAATAGAAGCAAGCCCAGAGCAGATCAAAGCAATCATCAAGCTGAAATCTCCATCTTCAACAAAAGACATCCAAAGGCTAACCGGAAGAGTAGCGGCACTCAACAGGTTCATTTCAAGATCCTCAGAAAGGTGTAAGCCCTTATATGATATATTGAAAAAAAACAAGAAGTTTGGATGGACCGAAGAACACGAAGAATCTTTTCAGGAACTCAAGTTCGGTGCCACTACTGGTGAAGCCTATAGATGGAGAATCACTTCTCCTCTACCTCTCCGTATCCTCAAGTGCGGTAAGTGTTTTCCTAGCTAAGGATCTTAACGGAGACGAACATCCCATCTATTATGTAAGTAAAAGTCTTCTGGATCCTGAGACCAGGTATTCTCATCTCAAAAAATTAATTCTTGCATTAGTAACTAGTTCTACTAAGTTAAGACATTATTTCGAGACACATACTATACATGTGAAAACTAATTATCCTATTAAGAATGTGATGAGAAAACCAGAGATGTCAGGAAGGATGGAAAAATGGTCAGTGAAGTTAATCAAGTTTGACATCAAATACGAGCCAAGATCCGCCATAAAGTCACAAGCATTAGCAGACTTTGTGGCTGACTTTAGTGATGATCTACAAAACGAAGTAGACATTGAAGCTAAACAACTCCAAGAAGATGAACACTTGGGAAAATGGACACTATTAACGAATGGAGCTTCAAACCAAAAAGGAACCAAGCTAGGGATCATACTAAAATCGCCACAGGGGCACATCCTACACCAGGTAGTTAGTTGCGAATTCAACGCAACCAAAAATGCAGCGGGATATGAAGCACTCATCATGGGACTACAATTGGCTAAGGATCTTCATGTATTTGTTGATTCTTTATTATTAACCAGTCACTTCAATGGATCTTATGCAGTGAAAGGTGAAAGATTAGCATTATACATCGAGATCCTCAAAAAATTAGCCTCTGATTTTGAAAACTTTAGCCTAACCCAAGTTCCCAGGGAAGAAAACACAGAAGCAAATGCATTACCCAACTTAGGATAATCCCTAAGGATCCCACAAGAAATGAAGATCCCTATAACCCACATATAACTCCAGCTATAGAAGCCCTTTCCGACAAACCCGACGATCCTGAACAACCAATAAGTGTAGCAGCCATCGGAGATCCTGACCCTCAGACCCCTCCTCAAAGGGATCCCGACAAACAGGATCCTCGAAGAAGTCCACAATCATGGATCCAAGCCATTATGGATTATCTCCAAAAAGGCACGATCCCAACAGAACAAAAAAGCGAAAGAGCATTAAGAACATGAGTCTCAAGATTCGTAATAATCCAAGGTAAACTCTATAAAAAGTCTATGGCAGGTCCATATCTCAGATGCTTGGAAGATCCTAAAGCTACGGAAGCCTTGAAGGACATACATGAAGGAGACTACGACAACCACGTTGGGGGAAATCCTTATGCTCCAATGTATTGAGAACAGGATACTACTAGCCAACCATGAAGAGAGATTCTTTTCTGCATGCTCAAAAATGTGATGCTTGCCAAATACATAGATACATCCTACATCAACCGACGGAACCTCTACATCCTATTATCTCTCCATGGCCATTCATGAAATGGGAATGAATATAGTAGGAAAATTACCGATAACTCCAGGAGGAAAAGTATTCATGTTGGTGATGACTGATTACTTCTCAAAGTGGATCGAAGCTGAAGCCTTCGTTCAGGTTAGAGACAAATAGGTAGTCTCATTTATTAAACATAATATCTTGACCAGGTTCGGGATCCCCGCTGAAATCATATGCGACAATGGATCCTAATTCATAAGCAAAAGGACAAGAGACTTTTTCACGAGTTAGGGAATCAAAATGATAATGTCCACTCCTATTCATCGCCAAGCTAATGGTCAAGCAGAAACTAGCAATAAAATCATAGTAAACAACTTGAAGAAAAGGCTAGATAAAAAGAAAGGAATATGGGTAGAAGAGCTTCCTTTCGTCCTATGGGCAGATAGGACTACTTCCAAAGTAGCCACATGTCAGACCCCCTAATCCTTGGTGTTTGGGATAGAAGCAATGATCCCTACCGAAGTAGTGATCCCGACAGCAAGATACTTGCTCCAAAATCAAGAAAATAATGATAGGATCCTAGCCCAGGATCTTGACACTATTGACGAACTCAGAGATCTTGCCAAGATACGCATTGCTACTCATCAACAAAGGATCACCAAGGCTTACAACAAGAACATAATAGTCAGAAGATTGCAAATAGGAGACTTGGTATTAAGGAAAACATTCCAAAACACCAAGGATCCTAGTGCAGGTAAATTAGCTCCTAAGTGGGAAGGACCATATCTCATAGATGCTGAGGTAGGAAAAGGAGCATACTGGCTAGCAACACTCAAAGGAGACATTTTGACAAGATCCTTGAATGCTATACATCTCAAAGCATACTATATATAAACAATATCGATTAATCTTCAACAAACACAAGGTGCACATTTTCTTTACCTTAAACTTTTCATCATTACTTATTTTCTCCTCGAATACATTACTAACTTAAGCATCGGAGGGGCGTTAGCTAAACTAACACCCACCCCTAGCTAACGTTTTCTATGCAGAACAATGTATAAATAAAGATCTCCACAAGCAATGATCCTGGAATATAAGGATCCTCAAGGTTGAAGATCCTAAAACATAAGGATCTTGACACATAAAGATCTCAACATCTTAACACTTGGACAATTCCATTATATCAATGGTATGATCTTTAAACTATCATATACACAAGCTAGAGACTGATCATCTCTCCTACGCTTGAGGGTAATTAATCCCCTCTAAGGTTTAAAGAGATAATTACCTATTTCACACGGACTAAGGTTTATACACCTCGCTTGAATGCACGATATCTAACTATGGGATACGAATGAGGGGATCATTTCACGATGCAGTGGCTTGGAAACCCTCTTATATTTGAACATAAGTTAAGATCCTTAAGGTTTATAACATTTTCATGTTATCTAAAATTGGGATCTTACCCCATAAATTACACAAGGTTTATAACATCTTCATGTTATCACACGTTGGGATCTTTCCCCAGAAAATACACACAAACCATAACAATTTCATGTTATCATAAGAAGGGATATTTCCCTTAAAATATGTCACAAGTTGGGATCCTCCCCAATACATAACATTAACATGTTATCAATTGAGCTTATGATGTTACCCAAGAATTTTGTCACGGTTTATAACCTAAACAAGTTATCCTAAGAAAGGACTTCCCCCGTATGATCTAATCATTAAGGATCCTCATCATTAAGGATCCTCATCGGTATGGAACCTAATCAGTAAGAACCTTATCATCAGAAGTCAACAACGATCCTAAGTTCTTTCCTAAGTTGATATTTATCCTCAATAAATTGTAAGATCGAAAAGCTTCTAAAGCTTAAGGAAAAACTTGAAGACAATCAGGTTCCATCTATCCTTATTCTCGAGAAACTCTAAGTACAGTTTAAGGATCCTGAACTTTCTAGGATCCTAAGCAAAAATCATTTGGTTATCAAAATTCAAGTATACTAAAAATGATTGACTAAAAGAATTTTGTGTCAGGATTGTTTACAGGAACCAAGTTTTCTGGGATCCTGATTGTTTAAGGATCCTAGTATCGTAACAGTCATGCAGAGGAATCAAGAGAGAGATATAAAACGAAGACACAACCATTGCATTCAAAAGGAGTTGTGCACCAACCCAACCAAAAGATTAATTGTTTTACATTACTGATAAAAACAAAAACTACCTAAACTAACTTCTAGCAGGCCTAGACCTTATCCTGGTCATCATCGGCCGCGTCCTTCTTCTCCCCTCCTTCGGTCAGCCGCAGTACAAGATCCTGATTGGTGGTAGCAGGCTTGCCAGTCAATTCGGACAGTGCCTCACACCAACCGTCCACATCCCAGGAACATGCATTATCCAGATCCTCCGCAAGACGGATGTTGGCCTCCCAAATAGCCACCGCAACATTGACCTTCGCATCAGATATCACTTCCTCCATCTTGAGCAAGTTCTCCTCCTCATTCTCAGCCTTCTCCTTGCTGAGCAGCTCCAGTCTCCTCAACAGATCCTCGTTGGTCGCTTTCCACATCCTCTCCTATCCCTAAAGGGCTTATTCAACCCTCTCTACTCGGATCCTTAAATCAATGGAAACATGATCAGATACCTAAAACAAAGACATAGTGGGTCAGCAAAAGGTAGAATAAAAATAGAACGAGAATAAAACCAACACTTACAGCTTGGGAGAAAGAGACCAATTTCTGGAGCGCTTCCTCAGCTCCAAGGCTCTCCAAAGATAAACCTGCAGACTCAACATTTTTCCTTTTCCAGGATCCCGGGGTCTTCTCTGTCAAGTCAATGGTCGATCTTTTGGGAGGAAGAGAAGATGAGATCTTATTCTTTTTCACTGTCAGCTGATCCTTCAACATGGTTCTGTCAAGATCAGCGAGTGAAGCGAGCACTGGAGCGAGTGGCTTTGGATCCTATATTAATATATAATGGAAGACTATTAAAAACCTTCATCACAAGCGAAAGGAATCAAGGATCCTTACATGTCGACATGAGGTCAGTGGAAGAAGAGCTTTCTTGCAGAGTGGCTTGATCAAATCGAAAGGATCTCTCAGCTTCAGATAGGGCCAAAAACCTCTCGATCTTCTCTTCAGATTCCTAAGCAACAGGGACGAGCTCTTCGATTTTGAAAGCTACAAAAAAGCAAAAAAAATAAGGAGATGTGAATTCCAGGATCCTTATATTAATATAAAAGAATCCTACCCTTCTTGACCCAGGCATCTGACAGGAGATCCCCATTAGGAACAAAGTCACGTCTCACAAAAAGTAATTTTTCTTTCCAAGCTCCGTCATTATGTTTGGTTTTCAGGACCAGAGGAGATCTGCGGGTTTTGACTTTGAGGAGAAAGCGAGAATTCCCGACGGTTGTGAGATTATACACGCAGGCCAGTTCAGGAAGACCTATATCAAGGCCTTTTGACTGATTTACTTGGTTAATCCAGTATAGGATCCTCCAAACAATCAGCATGGCCTGAATATATGAGATCCCAGTCACCCTGAAGAATTCGGAGAAAATCCTAGGGAAAGGGTATTTCAAACCTATGGAGAAGGGGTATTTGCGGAAGCACGCCCAGGTAGGAGAAACAAAGTCAGGTTGGATGAGACGGTCAAAGGGCCTAAAAACGACTTTAGGAGGGAAGGATCCATTGAGTCTCAAAGACTCGATATCATCATCGCCGAAGGAACACGTCTCCTCGTAGGAGAGAATCCCTTGGTCGATGAAGTTGTCTTCAGGGAGAGCTAAGATGTTTTTCCGAGAAACGACCATTTTTCTAACCAAGATAGAAGAAGTAAAAACGTAGAAGAAAAAGAGATAATTACCTTCTAATAAATCACCGATAATCGAAAGGTAGCACAAGTAAAGAAAAGAAAATCGGGACGAGTAAAGAATTGCAGAACTAATCACCTCTATTTATACTGAGGAGTTGAGACTGATTTGACCATTAACGACTAGTAATCTATCCGTTAGAATTTAAATTATTCTAGCCGTTAAGGGTTAAAATTTAAAATTACTATTATGTTTTTTCATTTATTTACTTTACGTTATTCCTTCAATATTATCGAAACTAACTCACTTATTTTCAGGAATAACTTGGGGGCAATTGTTAGGGCCAGGATCCTTAAAATATTCAGGATCCTCAAAACTCATCAGATATCCAGGATCCTCAATTATCTCAGGATCCCGACTATTACCGTTATTATTATTTACTAACATTTATAATGGTTATATTTTGTTTTTAATTAACACATGTGCAGAAATAGTCAAGATAAGACTTATTCTTAACAGAGAGTCGTCTCAACTATGCTAAAGACCCGAAATACCAAGTCCAACAACATTCACAAAGCTGGTCATAGAGGATCCCGGGAATATCGGACATCTTGTTAGCTAGCTTAGACTATAAATTGACACATGTATCTCATACACGGTACACACTACTGACTCTTAGCTTACTCTATGAACTTTGTCACTTTTTCTTACTGAAATACTCTCTGTAATCATCATCTTATATTAATAAAATCATCAAGGCAACTGATCATTATCACCTCCCGAGGTTTTGTGTCGGAGATCCTAGCAAGGATCAAGGGCTTTCCTTGTAAACAATCGTGTCATTCTCTTTACCTTTTTCTATTGCACAATTCGAACATCATAACCCCTCATTCAATTTGGTTGATTTATACTTGTGTAATTTTTGACCAAAACACCAACTATGTTTATTCTCCACTTCATAAATGGCCAAGGTGAAACGATGGGATGTAAAGGTTCTGCTGGTTGGTGAAGGATGTTGATATGTCTTTGACAAACGTCACATTTATGAGCATGTATGAAAGCATCTTTCTTCATGTTCAGCCAATATTATCCCATTCTGAACACTTTGGAACATAAAGATCTTCCCCAGAATGGTTGCTACAATCCCCTTCGTGTATGTCTTTCAAGACTTCCATAGATTAGTGATCCTTTAAGCGCCTTAGATGTGGGCCTGCCAAGGATTTTTTGTACAACACTCCTTAGATCATGACAAAGCGTGAGACCCTTATTCTGAATGAACTATCGTTTTTTCCTCTTTAGGGATCATTCCATTTTGGAGGTATTTTATAATAGGTTAGGTCCATGAACTTGGCTGTTGTTGAGGATCCTGATTGTTTGGTCTAGGATCCTGAGTGTTGAGATCGTGGTTAGGGGTTGGAGATCAGGGTATTCGATTGCTGTAATGCTAGCTATTTGGTTATGGGTAGCAAGGTCTTCTGTTTTTTTGGTTGGATCTTCTATTGTCGGGATCATTATGTGGACTATTGGGATCCTGGTTTCCGGCGGAATCCTAAGAGAAGATCCTAGGTTGGCCAGTGCGTATACTTCAGTATTATCTTCTCTAGGAACTTAGGTTAAGCTAAAATTTTCAAATTATGAGGCTAAGGTTCTACGTATTTGAAGGTGTTGTGCTAGTCTTTCACCTTTTACTGCATATGATCTGTTAAAATGGTTATTTATTAATAATGGATCGACATATACATGAAGATCCTTGGCTAGTTGTAGTCCCATGATTAGTGGTTCATATTCCGCTTCATTGTTGGTTGCGTTGAATTCATAACTAAGGCTTGGGGTAGGATCTCCACCTTTGTTAGATTTTAGTATGATCCATAGGCATGTTCCTCTGAAGTTGTATGCCTCGTTCTTGGAGAATGTCCATTTTCCCATGTTTTCTTCTTCCAGAAGTTGTCGAGCTTCTAATTCTACTCCAGCTTGTAGATCATCACTAAACTCAGCCACAATATCTTCCAGGGCTTGTGATTTTATCACGGATCTTGGTTCATATATGATGTTATATGTACCGAGCTTCACTGACCATTTGACCATTCTTCCTGACGTTTATGGTTTTCACATAACATTCTTAATGGGGTAGTTAGTTTTTAAATGTATGGTATGAGTTTCAAAATAATGTCTTAATTTGGTATAAGATGTAACTAGTGTAGGTATTAGTTTTTCGAGATGAGAATGCCCGGTCTCAAGATCTAGGAGACATTTACTTACATAGAAAATGGGATGTTGATCCCCGTCGAGATCCTTGGCCAGAACTGCACTTACAACATTTGAGGATACTAAAAGATATAAGAGAAGTTATTTTCTATCTAACAGATTTACTAATAGGGGTGTTGAACTTAAATATTTTTTAAGTTCTTAGAAGGCATCTTCATGCTCCTTGGTCCATTCGAACTTCTTATTTTTCTTTAGGATGTCGTAGAAAGGTTTGCACCTCTCTGAGGATCTTGAAATGAGCCTGTTTAGAGATGCTACTCTTCCAGTTAACCTTTGGAAATATTTGGTCGACGTTGGAGATCTTAGATCAATTATGGCTTTGATCTGTTCGGGACTTGCTTCTATCCTCCTATTGGTGACCATATATCCAAGGAACGTTCCAGCCTTCATTCGAAAGTGACATTTGGACAAATTCAGCTTCATGTTGTATTCGTCTAATACATTTAAGGCCTCTTGAAGATCCCTGAAGTGATCTTCAACTCTTTTATACTTGACAACCATGTCATCAATGTAGACTTTCATGGTGTCCCCCAGTTTTCCTTAAACATTCGATTCACCAATATTTGATATGTTGCTCCTGCATTTTTAAGACCAAAAGGCTTAGTAATATAGCAATATATACCTGTAGGGATTAATAAGGCAGTATCCTCTTGATTGGATGGTTCCATTTGTATTTGTTGGACTCCAGCTATAGTGTCCATGAATGTTAGTAGCTCATGTCCTGTCATGGCGTCTATCATCAAGTCTATGTTTGGTAAAGGGAAAGGATCCTTAGTGCAAGCCTTATTGAGATCCGTGTAATCCATACTCTCCAGTTTCCTCTCCAGTTTCCATTCTTCTTTTGTACCACCACTATGTTGGCTAGCCATCTAGGGAACATTACCTCTTTTATCATTCACATCTTGAGAATTTTTCAACTTCTTGAATGATTTGGTTCCTTTCGGGTGCAAATTTCCTTCTTTTTTGATGTATAGGCCTGAAAGAAGGATCTATATTGAGTTTATGAGTTATAATTTCTTTATCTATACCTGTCATATCTTTGTGTATCCAAGCAAAGATTTTCCGCCTGTCTTTTAATATTTTTATTAGGTCTTGTTCGATTTCTTCAAGTATTGAGGACCCTATGAGAACTTTAGCTTCAGGATCCTCGAGGTTCAAGGGCACTTCTTTTATGTCTTGTTGTTTTGCTTCTATCACATTTTGTGCCCTTTTATTTAATTTTTATGCTTATCATGGTGTCATGGAAGACTTCATTGATGTCTTATAGCACTCTTTAGATTCTTGTTGATCACCGATCATCTTCACTGTTCACCACGGGGTAGGCATCTTGATGCACTGGAGGTACGTTGATGGAACTGCTTTCATGTCATGGATCCAGGGTCTACCTAATATAACACTGTAGGAAGACAAAGCATTAATAACACAAAAATGTTGCATAAAATTTACCACTTCAATGTAGATGGGTAGCTTGATTTCTCCAATGGTGTGCTTCGTTTCTCCGTTGAATCCTATTAGTACTGAGAATCTTTTGATTATTTTGGATTTCGGGATGTTCATCTTGGTTAGAGCATCTAAAAGAATGATGTTCACTGAGGATCCTCCGTCTACACGGATCCTTTTGACAAAATGATTGGCGATGTAGAGGGTTATCACCATTCCGTCATGATGAGGATCCTGGATAATTTCCCTGTCTTGTTCGTTGAATGTGATTTCTTTTTTGTTTGTTATCGACACGTTTTTTCGGGGTCTTTCTTCTCTTTCTGTCTTGGATACTTCGGTGTGCCTCTTTGCTGCACAGTAAGAAATTCCACATATGTCAGATCCTCTAGAAATAACGTTGATTACCTTGGCTTCTGATCGAGGGGATCCTGGATTTTCCAAGATCTTCATGGGGTCCTGCTCTTTTTCTTGGATGTTTCTTTTTCTTCTCTCTGGGATTTCCTTAAGGTATCCTTTGCCCAGGAGATAGCTAATTTCCTTCATGAGGGCTATGAAGTCCTCAGTGTTGTGGCCGAAATCCTCGTGATATGCTCACCAGTTGGATTTGTCTTTCCAGTAGTTTGATTTCTCTCCTTTTCTTGGCCATCTCGTTTTATCACCAAGATCCTGCATAGCGAATATTAGGCTTGAAACATCCACAAAAAATCAATAATCAGTAATCTTGTGAAATTCGTCTTCCTCTCCTTCATCATCAAGGGCGTTAACCCTATGATGATTAGGTTTACAATATTGTTTTGACTTATAGGATATTTGGTCCGAGGATTCGTCCTTCCTATTAGGGTTGCCATAAGAATTTGGGGTGCTCTGCCCTCTTTTGTATTTTTTTTCTTCTTCAAATCTGATGAATCTCAACACTTTGCTTCTAACTTCATCCATTCATTGGCATGGAGTCATTACAAGGTCTTTATAGAAAGGCTAATCCTTCTTTAGGCCCATCTTAAAGGCCTCCACGGCAGTAGCCATGTCGATGTTCGATATGTTCAATGCTTCCCTGAGAAACCTGCTTACAAAGTCCCTTAGAGATTCTTTGGGATCCTCTGCATCATGGAGAAGAGCTAGTTGTTAGAGATCGAAGAAATAGAATCATGGGATCCTAGGGATCCTGGATTCCCATGGCTAATAATTAGGGAAGACCTCTTCTTCGACGTATCAGAAGTTTTCCTTTGGCTAATAATTAGGGAAGACTTTTCGAAGAAGTAGGAGGAATAGAGGAAGAAGATAGGGTTGGTTGAGTAGACATGATTTTTTAGAGTTATGAACACCACGCCCCCACGGTAGGCGCCAAAGTGTTCTGGTAAAAAAATCAATCAAATTAGAATCAACCAATTTGTATGAAAGGCTGTGGTGTTGTAGCTATTATGAGTATCAAATTGAGATCAAAATGACACAAGTGGTTTACAAGGAAAGCTGTTGATCCTTGATAGGATCTCCGACATAAAACCTTGGAAGGTGATAATGATCACATGCCTTGTTTAATTTTATTGATTTGTATGTAAGATTACAGAGATAATCATGAGAATATGAGTAAAAGTGTTTCTTTTTCTCTAAGTGTGTGTAGTGTGAAGAATACATGTGTATTTATAGTCTAAATCAAGTAACTAAAAGTTTGATATTTCGAGGATCCTCTTAAAATAAGTATTTGCATGTTTTTTGACTTGGTATCCACGGAGTCCTGAGTGTATAATCTATCGAATTTGATCATAAATTAGTCCTAGGTATACTTGATGCAAATATTTATTTTTAGTGTCACAATTATTAACAATTTTTGTGATTTATGTCTCGATCCTTAACGGTAGACGGTTGTTTGAGTAATTTGAGACGTTTAAAACATAATTTTGAGGATAATATATTTAACATACTTTATTAACACATAATTACATATATTAGGTCTTAATACAATAGGGTTTCGCGGTGGTTCAGCCAACGAACTTTGACTTAATTTTACCAATTGTGACATTCTACCCCCGTTAAAAGCTTTTCATCCTGAAATTTAACTGGTAGATGGGATATATTTAAACAATTGTGTTGGGGGTCAAAATGGCATCGATCAAGTCCCCGCACGATGGCCTGGAGTGCCGCAATCGAATGTCTGGTCCTGGAGGGCTAAATGCGCTATATGTGTAAGGTTGCACCCTTTCTAGCACCAATTGGTTTTAAATCAACCGGTATATGTGATGCTCAACAAGAAAATTGGAGATATTGTCGTTGTGCTTGATCTCGTACATGATAATTTTGTAGTTTTCTTGTACATGATCATTCTGTCATGTTGAAAAATGTTTTTGTATGTGACCAACACTGAAATAAGACAAACTGTTTTTATGTTATCTAACAAATATTATCAATTATTTCAGGTTGCGTGGATTCGTGCTTAAATGTGAAATACAAAAATACGCGAAAGACGGAATACACAAAGACGTAAAATAGCCGCATATTTGGTCGTTTGAAGACAAAACAAATCAAAGCTAAAATTGTCAAGACTTAAAACCTCAAGGGACCGATATGAAAATTCAATTTCTTAATTGGATTTATGAAAGATATTTGTTTTAACTATGAATGAAACAAGCAAGTCAAAGACCCCACGTTTTCTTCCTACTACAACTTGCAATTTCACAGCTACAACCTCAAACCAATTCAAACTCAAGTGCTTTAGATATTTATTTCTTCATATATATGTACGTGTATGTAATGTGTAAAGGGTGCGTGTTCATTTTTGCTTTGTAATACCTCCTGCAATCACCAAACACTTCCCAAGAACATGCCTACTTCAACCTCAAGAACAAGCTTCATCCTTGTGAAGCACATCCAAGAACACTTTCGTTAACTTCAATAACAAATTCATCTTCAACAGTGGAGTAACATGAAGATCACATACAACACCCACTACTATTCATCATCTTCTTCATAAACATTCATCACTTTATATCTCCATTTTAACCACCTTATTCCACCCTCTTAACAACCTCAAAATACTCTCCAAACACCCTCCAAATACCCATTCTCCTTAAACCTCCTCCAAAAACCCTTTTAAATCACCTTAACCATCACCACCTTGCTGTTTTTGAGATCAGAATCTGCAATTCAGAAAAGAAGAAAATTGGTTACAATACAGCCAAAATACGACTAGGGAGATTTTCAACACAAATTCTTCAGAAAATTGCCTACATCTAGGAATTTTCTTGGACGATTTGCACCAAGGGAAACCCCAGAGAGACGCGAAAGAGGATTGGCTATCCAGATAGATTTATTCCGAAAATTGAGAAAAGAAGAAGGTTTTTTATTTGTGTATGCTACGGATATGAAACAAAAAACTCCTTCAATTTTCCATTTGGGCTCAAGTCAACTTATTTTGGTTAATGTCTTTGGGCTACTCAAGATTGGGCTATGTCAAAAGAAATCTAGATCATAATTTTTATGTGGTAAGTGATTAAAATCTCCTTACAAAATTGATTGGGCTATTCAAAACTCAATTATTTGGGCTAAATCAATTTTCTACTAGACCCGATAAAACAAAGTTTTTCAAAACCGCACCGCTCAACAAATTAAACCCGACTGAATATTGAACAAATAGAAACAAAGTCTATTAGGTATCAATCCAACCCTAAGACTAATCAGTCAATCATTTCACAAACTTACTTGATAGACAAGTCGTTTCAATCGGTCCTATAACTTAACCAACCTTACGCTGATATAAATTTGTATATATTTATATATTATTAACTTCTAACATTTAAATACAATCATTTATATTATTATAGCTTTACGTCAGTTAAATACAATTATTTATATTATTATAGCTTTACGTTATTTATTTACAGTTATTTATTCTATTTATAGCTTTCAGTCATTTACAACTTTCCTGTAGTGATTAATAATTTCATATTTATTTTCTGCATTTTTATATTTTTACTTTATATATATGTCACACAATATGTGACAATCCGGAAATTTTGATCCGATAAAGCCAATCAATTCAATCAAAGGTCAGCCTTGTTTCTGTTGCCTTTTAGCCTTGTTAAAGGTCATTCTAAGGAGTTCTAAGCCTAGTACACTTAAGGATTGAGTGTTAGGAAATATTGGCTCAAGATCAGAAGGCTGCACCCGAACCAGAAAGCCAACCACATGGGGTTTACGGCCGTAAACTCCATTCACTGCCGTAAACACCCTCCTAGCTGTGAACTCCTTCCATAAGGATGATATCCCTTCATTTTTCATCATTTCTCACAATTTCAAGTCAAGAACTGCCATTCTCTCTCAAGTATCATCAAGAACACATTGATTTCTCGTCAATTTTGTAAGAGGTTCTTCCATTGTTTATTGATAACTTTCTTAATATAGTAGAACCCTATGATTTCATCCGTGAAATAATCTCTTTTGGTCTAGATCTTCAAGATCATCATCTTTCACCAAGAACACCCACTTGTTCTTGGTGGCCGTGAACTCCCTAAAGCCTTCCAAAAGTGAGTATTTCTTCCATAATCTTGTTATTCATTAGAAACTATTGAAGCCTCATGAAACCAACAACTTATAAACATAGATCAAGATCCAAATTGCATCATTTTGGGAGTGTTTACGGCCATGCAATCTCCCTTGGCCGTAAACCCTTCTCAATATCACCCATGACCGTGAACATCAATGACCGTGAACACCCATAGCCGTGAACACCTTGGTCGTGAACACATCTAGGCCGTAAACACACTTACCTTTGGCCGTAAACTCCTTTTAGTCAATCACATGTGATTGTAACACTTCATTTCAAGTGTTTCTTAGTCCCTAAGGTAGTTTCCTTGCATATTAGTTGCATTTAAACACTAATTACATGCCTATATATGCCATTATATGTCATTTAGGACTCGTTTGTGTCTCGGGACTTCACTCGTGGAACTTCTCATCCTTACGCGCATATTCGATTGAATCACCCACATAAGGTGAGTTAATACCCCTATAATCAATCTTTTAAATGTTTTAAATGCTATTAAGGGGGGAATACAAGTTGAACACAATGTTAATTGTGTAAATGTTTTGAGATAAATGCTATATGGTGCATCTACAATATGCCATGATTTATATATATATATATATATATATATATATATATATATATATATATATATATATATATATATATATATATATATATATGGGGTACGTCTACAAAGTACCGGAGTTATATATGGGGTACATCTACAAAGTACCGAATTTATTTATAAAGGGTACATCTACAAAGTACCGGACATTAATAAATAAAACACATAAATATATACAAAACTCACACCTGTATAGACTGAGGCGTTAAGAGTACAAGATTTCATTACTCCTGGTAATCGTCCAAACAATAGAACAACGCTACATAACTTACTAGTAACACGAACATTCAGTTAGAATGGGGCCTATAATGCTAACTTTATGATTCCTCGGTAGATACATCAGGGATATATATTAATCGGATCCGACAGGTAGTAGGATGTGTGCTTTCCGCTTCATTTCATGGTCCTTGTTTGGTTGTGGGCTTAGAGCAGATTCACCCAGTCTACTATCTATTCGATCTTAGCTATATATATATATATATATATATATATATATATATATATATATATATATATATATATATATATATATATATTCCGTATGCACCAAGTAATCATAAGGAGTACCAGGTATGGGTTAGGTCATAGTATACAAATTCAATACACCGTTTTCTAGTACAAAACATACTTTTCAAATAGAACATTTGGTAAACAAAACTAGAAACTTATTCGTATAAGGGTTTAATCCATTTTATTAAACCAGTATAACTTAAAGGACCTTTAGTGGTTAATTCTATAATACCCTAGTTTACACATCAGGGTTATATATAAGTAATATCCGATAGGTAGTTGGATGTGTGCTTTCCGTCTTACTTCCTGTTCCTTGTTTGGTTGTGGGCTTAGGGCAGATTCACACAATTAACTATCCGTTCGATATTAGGTTATATATAACTAGTGTAAACTAAGTGATTATAGAAGGAGCTATTGTGGTTCCCATTTTTACTAAAGGAAATAAGGGTTTTTCTTAAAGAATGTTTTCATCAAATATAAAGGAACTATTACAGTTAACTCCGTGAGTACCAAATGAATACACCAGGGTTATATACAATGAAGATCTAACAAACAATGGGATGTGTGACTTCCGCCTCATTTCCTGTTCCTTGTTTGGTTGTGGGCTTAGGGCAGATACACACAATCGATTGCTTGTTTACTCTGGGTTTTATATAACTTGTATCCGTTTAGTACTCATAGAAGGGATTGTAGAGTCCTTTTTACATAACTGTTCATCATATCAAAAGAGATAGGATTTTTTGGAGGAACAGGAGAAATTTTCTAAAAGAACTTACAACTTACATTACATCACTAAAATACTTACGAACTCACCAGCTTAAATGCTGATCTACTACACGCACTGGGATTCAGAAGATGGAGCATAGTAGCTTCATGTCTTGTTTTGTTATTTACTTTTGTAGTCTATCTTATGTGAACCACATACTTTGTAAACACTTTCTTTCTAATGAAATGGTTGTTTGTTACTTTGATTACTATGATGCATGTCTTGTGATACTAAACATGACGTCCTCCGCCCCCGAACGTTTCCGCCGTTCCGGTTTGGGGGTGTGACAGATTGGTATCAGAGCATTGTTTATAGTGAACTAAGTATATCAACCTATAAAAGATATACAACTATAAATGAAATGGGGCCGAAGTGCTCTGGATAATAATATATTTTAAAAATATAACAATATCTTATAAAAGTATACATACATGCTAATACATATATACATACTAGAACAAGTATCACAAGAGGAACAGAACATAAGTATTTAAAGGTTGAACACTGCGGTCAAACCTGGACAGTTATGTAATCATATCTGGGATCAATATAGCCTGATCAACTATATTTATTTGAGATGTGACCGACATGTGTTTGGGAGTGATGTGGTGTTGCAACAGTCTTAAAACATACATAACTCTATTCAAGGGATTTCTAGATCAGAACATAAAGTTAAAATACTATAGGAGTATTTTATGATACTGTAAGACAACAACAAGTTTAAAACATACCAACTTCATTACATTAAAATACTATAGGAGTATTTTAGGCACTATATAAATAACTTATGTGTTATTTTAAAAGACCCTTACGGGTAGGTCTATAATTTTGGAATGTATACTTCCAAGGTTTTATATAATTGAGATTTTATAGACTTAGAATTTGTGATCTATGCTTCACTACCTGTTCCTTGTTTGGTTGTGGTTTTGGAGTAGGATCACTTATTCGAAGGTCTAATTAATCTTAAGTTATATACAACTTGTATACACTGCGCAATTATAGGAGGACCCTGTAAGGATCACCCCATAATGTTTCACTTATTCTCATAGATTCTTTAGACACTTCCATTCTCGCACGACAAACCCAGATAGATATAACCACTTCCTCATAACAGTCAACTGAAGAGTCAGGGAGGAACAAGAACAGGTTCATGAGAAGTTTTTCAAAGGAGGGATCAACCGAAGTAACTAAAACGTCTTATGCATCACTTTAATAAATAATAATCTTGTTTGACTTAGTGAGCTGGTGGAGACGCGACTCACATTATGTGTTAGGATTATTTTCTTCTCTTCATGCAACTGGTAACCGTTATTCAATTCATAGATATTCATTCGAGGATAGCCACTTCTAATTCATAAAGTTTATTTTGTATAGACTCCTTTATGAATTGTTTCCAGAACCCTACGAAAGTCAGAACCAGATACACTCAGACCAGGGATAACTTAGTTTAAATATCACTAGTACAATACCTACTTCTACCCAATACCATGGGCACATCTCGGGAATGTTGTCAGAAACATTGAGAATAGTCCAGCAAAGCGTGAAACTATTAAGTATATTTAATATGTTGGAATGCATCTAGTGATGACCATCATTACTCACGAGATAATTCTTCGCCATGCAACAGAGTCATGTCTTCACAAGGAGGAAACCAACCAACAGGCGAGGCACCAATTCTGCAGATAGACTCCGCTACTTTTCAGGCTGCGGTCACAGCTGCTGTGACAGCCGTCATGGCACAACTCAATGCTAATAACGCCAGCGGAAGCGGAAGCGGTGCCGGTTATGCTAATCACAATAACAATCAAGGGAACCTGCTGGTGTCTGGTGACAAGGACACCCCATACCACAAACCTAAGAACAAGAAACGGGAGTTCTGGGACAAAAAGGGGAAAAACTCGGCTCAAGGTTCTACCAAGAGACGACAACCCATGGCTACCCCTGTCGTCACAACATCTGGCATTTCATCTGCCACTACAACCTCTGTCAAACGATATGCTGGGAATCTCCCAAGGTGCGACAAATGCACCTACCACCACAACGGAGCTTGCCAAGAGATGCAGTGTACAAATTGCAGCAGGAAGGGGCACACTGCCCGTTTCTGCAGGGCGCCGACACGGCCAATCCCCCAAGTAAACCTGGCTTGTTTTAAGTGCGGAAAATTTGGACACCTTAAGAGGAATTGTCCAACAGAGAGGAAAGACGAAGGAGCTCGTTTCTATGGAGCTCCGACTCAGCACATCACTTCAACCACCGATGCTGGTATAGTTCAGGTATGCCATGCATGTGGTGAAATGGGGCATGCCAAGAGAGACTGCCCAAAAGAGAGAAATGACGAAGGAGAAGGAGAGATCTAACGACAAGACATAAGGGAGCAACGAGGAACCCCGCTTTTGAAATTTTTGGTATGTCTTCTAAATAAAGAATTACTTTAAAAATTAATTTATATTTATATAAGATTAAAACTTGGGGAAAAATTTAAAAGTAATTATAAAAGATTTTAACTCATATGAACAAGTCACAACATTCATGAGAGAACTAAAGATCCGTTCAGGGAAGCTATGATGGCTTAGTATGTACATCAGGGTTGTGCATAGCTAAGATTTGCAGACTTAGAGTGAGTGATTCCGCCTTATCTCCTATTCCTTGTTTGGTTGTGGATTTAGGGCAGAGCCACTCAGTCGACCGTCTTATTCATCTTAATTATACATAACTTGTATATGCCGAGCGATCATAGTGGTACCGAGGAGGATCTTAATATAAAGTATCGACACTAGTTATCAAAGCACTTTCACTGTAAGTACTCGCTCATCGCGGTACGATACGTGGAAGTGTTAACATCAAGGAGAAAACAGAAAGCACTAGAAAGTCTACACAGAGTACATTGTCGAACACACTAGAGATACATCATCGTATAACAAACGTTTCTTTCAAATCGGCCAAACTTTTGTTCAGTAAAGAGTCCGTTGCTATCATTCTTCATGAATTGGCGTGATCCTCACCATACTAAGTTCATATATTTCGAAATTCCATCGCCTTAACCGTCAAATTCACGAAACCCTCGTCATTCGTAACGACAGCCAGACCCAGACCTCAGAATCGTCTACCTCGTCTTCTAAACCCCGAAGTACTCATGCGAGGGGTGCCTTGTCCTCCGAAACCTTAACGTCGTATATTCAGCAGACCTTCCCGAACTACCATTCTTCCAACAAATCTAGTTCAAGCATAGAGGCTAAGGACGAATACAGCCCACCTATCACTATTTAGTGTATACGCGAGGGTGGCATAAAATTATGATTACGCAGATTTAGTATGTGTGTTTCCGCCCTATCTCCTGTTCCTTGTTTGGTTGTGGACCTGGGGCAGAGTCGCACATCCGACCGTCTTACTAATCTTAATTATATACGACTTGTATACACGAGGTTATGATAGATGGACCAGGTATGAATCCTATCATGAGCATAAGGGAAAAGTTTCCAGGTCTACGAGTGGGTATTCTGCCATTCAGAGGAGCACAACCCCAAGAGTACTGCTAAGACAGCTAATTTCGGGACAAAATTCCATCTAACGGGGGGATGATGTGACAACCCGAAAATTTTGATCAGGTAAAGCCAATCAATTCAATCAAAGGCCAGCCTTGTTTCTGTTTCCTTTTAGCCTTGTTAAGGGTCATTCTAAGGAGTTCTAAGCCTAGTACACTTAAGGATTGAGTGTTAGGAAGTATTGGCTCGAGATCAGAAGGCTGCACCCGAACCAGAAATCCAAACACATAGGGTTTACGCCCGTAAACTCCATTCACGGCCGTAAACACCCTCCTAGCTGTGAACTCCTTCCATAAGGATGATATCCCTTCATTTTTCATCATTTCTCACAATTTCAAGTCAAGAACTGCCATTCTCTCTCAAGTATCATCAAGAACACATCGATTTCTCTTTAATTTTGTAAGTGGTTCTTCCATTGTTTATTGATAGCTTTCTTAATCTAGTAGAACCCTATGATTTCATCCGTGAAATAATCTCTTTTGGTCTAGATCTTCAAGATCATCATCTTTCACCAAGAACACCCACTTGTTCTTGGTGGCTGTGAAATCCCTAAAGCCTTCCAAAAGTGAGTATTTCTTCCATAATCTTGTTATTCATTAGAAACTATTGAAGCCTCATGAAACCAACACCTTATAAGAATAGATCAAGATCTAAATTGCATCATTTTGGGAGTGTTTACGGCCATGCAATCTCCCTTGGCCGTAAACCCTTTTCAAGATCACCCATGGCCGTGAACATCAATGACCGTGAACACCCATGGCCGTGAATACCTTGGCCGTGAACACATCTAGGCCGTAAACACACTTACCTTTGGCCGTAAACTCCTTTTAGTCAATCACATGTGATTGTAACACTTCATTTCAAGTGTTTCCTAGTCCCTAAGGCAGTTTTCTTGCATGTTAGTTGCTTTTAAACACTAATTACATGCCTATATATGCCATTATATGTCATTTAGGACTCGTTTGTGTCTCGGGACTTCACTCGTGGAACTTCTCATCCTTACACGCATATTCGATTGAATCACCCACATAAGGTGAGTTCATACCCCTATAATCAATCTTTTAAATGTTTTAAATGATTTTAAGGGGGGAGAATACAAGTTGAACACAATGTTAATTGTGTAAATGTTTTGAGATAAACATCATTTTAAATGGATTGCTTGTTTGTTAATAAGTGATCAAATCATTTCAAAAACTCTTTTAAAGTTATGTTACTTTATTGTTTATAAAACTTCGTTTGTAAAGTACAATCATAACCCAGTAGATAAATGAGTCTTTTCTTCAGGTCAGTAACAGTTCAAAGTAAAGATACTAGTAAACTATAATAGGTATAGTTTAGGGGTTCAGTTCATACTGTAGCTAGTACAGGGAGGAACATATTATAGCTAGTACAGGGAGGAACATACTATAACTAGTACATGGAGGAACATACTATAACTAGTACAGGGAGGAACATACTAATACTATAACAGAAGAACAAATCATGATTTACATACTTATACTATAAATTCCCAGTAACCTAGGAAGGGAAATGTATCATTAACTCATTGTTCTAAACAAAAGATGATAATAAACAAGGTATAAGGTTATATATATATATATGGTGCATCTACAATATGCCATGATTTATATATATATGAGGTACGTCTACAAAGTACCGGAGTTATATATGGGGTACATCTACAAAGTACCGGATTTATTTATAAAGGGTACATCTACAAAGTACCAGACATTAATAAATAAAACACATAAATATATACAAAACTGATGGGTTTTAGGTACAACAAATAAACTAGAAAAACAATTCCTAAGTTCACATGCAACCTACTTTGGATCTATGTTTTAACTATTGAACATACAACTTTGAATTGCAAAACTAGAACCCTAGAGGAGAGAGGCTAATTTTGAAATTAACAAACTAGGGTTTAGGGTTTACATACCTTTCAATTGTTATAGCAAACAATTGATATTCCCTTGGTCTTGATCTTGATCTTCTTGGAAGCTTTAGCACCACAAGTGTAATGCCTCTAATGGAATCACACCCAATGACTAGCAAGAAGGAAAGTAGAAGAGAGAGGGGAGAGGGAGTATGCAAAATCTCGGCCTTAGGGTTTCTTCAAAAGAAAGAGTGACCAAAAACATGAACTAGGAGGCTCCTTATATAGCTGAGGGATCTAGGGTTTAAGGGAAACCCTAGTTATCCTTTGCTTAGGGCCTAAGCAAACCCAAGGGCCTTATCCAAGCCCCTATGGACGAAATTATTAGGGTTTCCCCTAAAGATTTCGTCCACCCTCTTCCAAGGGGGTTCTAGAGCCTTCCACTCAACTATTAGATAATTGCAAACTAGTCCCTGTACCTTATAATTAATTCTTTTAACCCCAAAATCAATTCTGATTAATTTCTGGCTAACAATTAATTAAACATAATGATTTCTAATTAATATATTAATCCATTAACATATTAATAAATCATTTATATATATATTAATTTATTAATCTTATAAATTAATATCTCTCCTTTCATAATTTCCTTGTCCAGTTGCTAGGTTGAGGGCAACCCAAAAGGACTGTGCTGCTATCAATTCAAGTACATACCAATTATAGTTATGGGCTTAGACACCTAATCCAACAGTCTCCCACTTGGATAAGTCTGTAACTATAATTGCTAGTATGCCTTCTAAATTTGACCAGCAAATTGTAGCTTCCAAAAGCTGCTGCCGAACTCTGACCCAGTCAGTTACGTGTCCTAAGATAAGTGATCATATAACCCTTCGTTCTGCTTGATATCCCCAGACAAAAGACATGGAATGTAATCAATCTGTTTGTCCAGAATCTATGTTTCCCGATTCCTGATTTGTGATGATGTAGGACTTCTAATCGAACACATCAATTTAGTCCTGGCTGGGCCCAGCACATAAGTCAACACCAAATCATCGAGGGGCCCACAGATATCGCTTTTCCTGTTAGGGCAAAAGGAACGAATAAACGTTGACTCATATGCTTGTATCTTTTACTCATCAAATTATGCATGACAATACGTTTTATAACACCAAGTTACTGATGCGTTTTCGTATCACCAATGCACAACCGACTTGTAAATTACAACTCATATATCTTCGTTTCAAGATTATAAGATATTATCGTCTCAGTATTACTCGTGATGAATTCCATGAAGTAATACTCTGAGCGAGGGTTTATCCAATACTCAAATCTCAATTTCTGAGTACTCATGAACATTGCAGCAATTCTATTGCCATGTCTATCCTTAGACAATCTGAAATCCAATTCATGACAGTCTTAATTCACTACTTACTTCCAAGAGTACGAGCGACTGTGGAGTTTGAATAATCTCATTATTCAGGAAGTAAAACATGCAAAAATGAAACACAATAATAAACAATTGACAAAAGGTAGTAGCCAAACTTATAAATAATACTTTATTATTTAATCACCAAAAGTCAATTACATTTACTTTGTTACAAGTTTCAAAAACTAATCTAACTACTAAAACTAATATCATCTTTCAGTCCTATGCTCCGAGCATGCTGAATATGCTTAGCCCTACTCAGACCCTTTGTGAGAGGATCTGCTGGGTTATCTTCAGATGACACCCTCTTTACTATAAGATGGCCTTCTTCTACTCTATGTCTGATGAAATGGTACTTTCTGTCGATATGTCTGGTCTTACCATGATCTCTCGGTTCCTTTGTCAAGGCAACCGCTCCTTCATTATCGCAGAACAGTTCCATAGGCTCCTGGATGGTTGGAACAACTCCGAGATCCCCGATGAAGTTCCTCAACCAAGCTGCTTCTTTCGACGCTTCACTTGCTGCTATGTACTCTGATTCACAAGTAGAATCAGCCACCGTATTTTGCTTGGAACTCTTCCAAGTAACTGCTCCTCCATTCAGTAAAAACACCCAGCCTGACTGAGAACGGAAGTTATCTCTATCCGTCTGAAAGCTGACATCACTGTAACCATCTACTCTCAAAGTATCACTGCCACCAAGCACAAGGACCCAGTCCTTTGTCCTTCGCAAATACTTGAGTATATTCTTAACTGCTATCCAATGAGCTCTACCTGGGTTTCCCTGATAGCGACTGACCATGCTCAAAGCAAATGCCACATCAGGGCGAGTACATGTCATAGCGTACATGATCGATCCGACAGCGGAAGCATAAGGTACACGACTCATGTCATCTATTTCAACATCTGTACTCGGGCATTGAGTTTTACTCAATTTGGTATTGCTCTGGATAGGTAGCTCTCCCTTCTTGGAATTTTCCATACTAAACCTCTTTAGTACCTTATCCAAGTATGTGCTCTGACTAAGTCCAATTAGTCTCTTCTTTCTATCTCTCAATATTCTAATCCCAAGAATATAGGCAGCTTCTCCAAGGTCTTTCATGGCAAAACACTTTCCAAGCCAAGACTTAACTTCTTTCAAGGTTGGAACGTCGTTACCAATGAGTAATATGTCATCGACATACAACACCAGAAAAGTTACTATACTCCCACTAGCCTTGATATACACACATAACTCATCTTCACTTCTAGAGAAACCAAACTCTTTGACTTTCTCATGGAAGCAAAGATTCCAACTGCGAGATGCTTGTTTCAATCCATAAATGGATTTCTCAAGCTTGCACACTCTATTGGGGAACTTTGCATCAACAAAACCCTCTGGCTGACTCATGTAAACATCTTCAGCCAACTTCCCATTAAGGAAAGCAGTTTTGACATCCATCTGCCAGATTTCATAATCATGAAAGGCAGCTATGGCGAGCAATATCCTAATAGATTTAATCTTAGCCACTGGCGAGAAGGTCTCATCATAGTCAACCCCTGGGGTTTGAGTGAAACCTTTTGCAACCAGTCGAGCCTTGAATGTGTGCACATTTCCATCCATGTCTGTCTTCTTCTTGAAGATCCATTTGCACCCAACTGTCTTACGACCTGGTGCACTATCAACCAAATTCCAAACTTGGTTGTCATACATGGACTTAATCTCGCTGTCCATTGCCTCTTTCCACTTGGAAGCCTCTGGGCCTGCCATTGCTTCCTTATAAGTGACTGGTTCATCTAAGTTTACCAGTGTTCTGTCACTTATGAATGTGTCACCATCTGAAGTAATATGAAAACCATACAACTCAGGTGGCACACTCACCCTAGTGGATCTTCTAAGAGGTAATGAGTTATCGATTGGTTCAACAGGAACTGTTTCCTCTGGTTGAGTGCTAGTGTCATCTAAGGTTCCTTCATTGGCTGACTCTTGAATTTCTTCAAGGTCAATAGTGCTCCCACTGTCCTCTTTGAATATGAGCTATCTTTCAAGAAAGACTCCTCTTCGTGCTACAAAGACCACGTTCTTACTAGGCCTGTAGAACAAATATCCAAAAGACTGCTTTGGGTAACCAATGAAAACACATTTCTCACTTCTAGCTGCTAGCTTGTCGTGAGTCTCTCGTCTTACGAAAGCTTCACAACCCCAGCCTTTAATATGTGCTAACGAGGGAACTTTCCTTGTCCACATTTCGTGAGGTGTTTTGGCAACCTTCTTTGTAGGGACAAGATTGAGGATGTGGGCGGCTGTCTCTAAGGCATACCTCCAGAAGTGAATAGGAAGCGAAGCCCGACTCATCATAGAACGAACCATGTCTAACAAGGTTCGATTGCGCCTCTCAGCTACACCATTTAACTATGGTGTCCTAGGAGGAGTCAACTGTGAGACTATCCCACATTCTTTCAGATAGTCGTTAAACTCGATACTAAGATACTCCCCGCCTCTATCGGATCTAAGTATCTTTATCTTTCTGCCCAATTGATTTTCGACTTCATGCTTAAACTCTTTGAACTTTTCAAAAGTTTCTGACTTATGCTTGATCAAGTAGATATATCCATATCTGCTATAATCGTCAGTGAAAGTCACATAGAATCGATTAGCATCTCTTGTAGTTGATCTGAAGGGCCCACACACATCCGTGTGTATGAGATCCAACAGACCTTCACCTCTTTCACAAGACCCTGTGAATGGTGATTTTGTCATCTTTCCCAAAAGACAATATTCACACATGTCATCTGACTTTAGGTCAAATGATTCCAACACTCCATCCTTTTGGAGTTGGGCTATGCGTTTCTTGTTGATGTGTCCAAGACGACAATGCCACAAGCATGCCTTGTCTACACTATTAGACAAGTCAATATTAAGTACACTATTTCCTAGGCTATCAACACAAGTCACTGTTTCATACACACCATTACAAGGTAAAGCTTCAAACATAAAAACACCATTCTTATAAACAGAAATTGAACCATTCAAATCATTAAAAGAATATGTAAAACCTTGTCTGAACAATGCATGAAATGAAATAATGTTTCTCGTCATCTCAGACGAATAGCAACAATTTATTAAATCTAATCTAACATCATTACTAAGCAGAAGCTGATAAACTCCGATCTTGGTTACTGGTAAAGACTTTCTGTTTCCCATGATCAGGTTTATCCTTCCTCGCTCTATCTCCTCACTTTCCTTTAGACCCTGCAGATCAGAACAGATATGAAAACCACATCCTGTATCAAGGACCCATGAACGAGAAGATAATGAGTTATTAGCAGAAATAGTGTAAATACCTGCCGAAGATGGCTTCACTTTGCCATCCTTGATATCTTGCAGATATTGTGGGCAAGATCTCTTCCAATGCCCTTTTTGGTTGCAGTAAAAGCAAACTGCCTCTTTTGGATCAGAAACATGGGGAGTGGAACCATTGGGCTTAGCCTTTGGGCCATTATTAGATGACCCAGCTTGAGCCTTGCTCTTCCAGTTTTGTTTGGGAGGACCTTTCCTCTTTTTCCCCTTTCCCTGTCCAATAGCCAAAACAGGGGCACTCGTAGGTGTGGAGGGTATACTTTTACCCTTCATCCCTGCCTCAGCTGTCTGCAACAAGTTGTGCAATTGGGCCAAGGTCTGCTCTGTATTGTTCAAATGGTAAGTTAGAATAAACTGACCATAACATTCAGGAAGTGAGTTCAAAACCATGTCAATGGCCAATTCCTCATCAAAGTGAATATTGAGCTTGACCAAACGCTCTATGTAGCGTTGCATTCTTTGCACATGTGACACAACTGACTCCCCATCTTTCATCTTGCAAGCCATGAGTGACTTGACTACTTCGAACTTTTCTTGACGAGCTCGCTTATGGTACTTTTCCATAAGGTCCTTGTTCATCTCGAAAGGCCAGTAGTCCTCATAGTACCTCTGCAGTTCTGGGGACATAGTTGCCACCATGATGCATGCCACTTTGGTAGCATCATCGTAATGTTTCTTGTAGGCAGCAAGATCTTCAGGAGTAGCTTCATTCTCATCAAGCTCTTTGAGCTCCTTTTCAAGAACATATTCTTTGTTCTCGAAACGAAGAGCCATCTTGATGTTGCGCATCCAATCGTTATAGTTTGAGCCATCCATAACGACTTTGGAGCATATATTGAGCAAGGAGAAGTTCTGATTGGAGGAGGATGAAGTAGAAGTGTTTCCATGAGTAGACATCTGAAAAGAAAGAAAGTTTTAGTTAGATTTCAAGATACCTTAATAGAATAACCCAAAGATATAATATCAAGGTTAGGATCCAACTATGAAGATTCACAACTCAGAAATGGGATGCCGAGATCCAAGTGCAAATTTCATAAAGGTAGGCGAATGACGATTCACCAATTCCACCATTAGACGAAACAAACGAAGTGAAATTCCTAATTCTTTTGAGATACATTGAAACTATTCAATGGCATGTTTTAATCTCAGATTATGCTCTTCTATTTGTGACTGGGATGCCGAGGATCACAAATAAGATGTGAATAACCATGCAAATGTGCTTGGTAACCTCATTGTCTTTATCATTAACTATTGATGTGCTGGTAAACCACACACGCTCCATCAAAATGACAATTATGAGATACCCATTACTACTCTTTATTAGTGCCTTTTAGTGTGCTGGTTAACCACACACGCTCCACTAACGACCAATAAAGCATAATGTGCAATTTCATGGATTAGCATACTTTTCACATTTTTCCTAAAGTAACTAGAGTTGGGATTTTGAAAATAATGTTCTAGTACTTTCTTTAATATCATTATACTTTTAATGAGAAGTAGTTGTCCTATCAAATCCGTTCTGCTAACGACCCTCCACTAATCAAGGAAGCGGTGGGTGAGAGTGGACACCCATTCAACTACCATTTTATAGGCAGTTTCCTTATACCCCCTTATAGATTAGCTTCGTGAATGAGGCATACTAGCGATTTGACTGACCATGTTCTTATACATATATAATATTAAACTTTTAATTATAATATATATATAAGGTGTGTTTTAAAACATTTTAAAACTTCAAGGGTTTATAAATTTCGAAATTTAAGCTATTAAATTTAAATTTAAATAAACCAGTTAACTAGATTTAATATTTATCTTTTAATTAACTATTAATCAAATTATTAAATCTTGTAAGGATTATCTAATTAAATTAATCCATTAATTTAATCCTAATCCTTATCCCTCTAAATTTCGAAAAATAGGGTAAGGATAATTATCCAATTAATCTAATTAAGCAACAATTATCCAAAACAAGAAACCCTAAAACTTCTAAGCAAATTTCGAAATTTACAAGGGAGGAGGCTAGGGTTTTCAAAACCCTAACCCTAATTTCGATTAGGATTCTTTGGAGGCTAGGGTTTTCGAAAAAACCCTTTATCCAAAACCCTAGAAATCGAAAATTTTGGCCTTTAGGGTTTAATAGCTATAAACCCTAATTTGCAATTCAACAATTGTAGCAATTCAATTTAAAACAACAATGGCTCTGATACCACTGATGGGTTTTAGGTACAACAAATAAACTAGAAAAACAATTCCTAAGTTCACATGCAACCTACTTTGGATCTATGTTTTAACTATTGAACATAAACTTTGAATTGCAAAACTAGAACCCTAGAGGAGAGAGGCTAATTTCGAAATTAACAAACTAGGGTTTAGGGTTTACATACCTTTCAATTGTTATAGCAAACAATTGATATTCCCTTGGTCTTGATCTTGATCTTCTTGGAAGCTTTAGCACCACAAGTGTAATGCCTCTAATGGAATCACACCCAATGACTAGCAAGAAGGAAAGTAGAAGAGAGAGGGGAGAGGGAGTATGCAAAATCTCGGCCTTAGGGTTTCTTCAAAAGAAAGAGTGACCAAAAACATGAACCAGGAGGCTCCTTATATAGCTGAGGGATCTAGGGTTTAAGGGAAACCTTAGTTATCCTTTGCTTAGGGCCTAAGCAAACCCAAGGGCCTTATCCAAGCCCCTATGGACGAAATTATTAGGGTTTCCCCTAAAGATTTCGTCCACCCTCTTCCAAGGGGGTTCTAGAGCCTTCCACTCAACTATTAGATAATTGCAAACTAGTCCCTGTACCTTATAATTAATTCTTTTAACCCCAAAATCAATTCTGATTAATTTCTGGCTAACAATTAATTAAACATAATGATTTCTAATTAATATATTAATCCATTAACATATTAATAAATCATTTATATATATATTAATTTATTAATCTTATAAATTAATATCTCTCCTTTCATAATTTCCTTGTCCAGTTGCTAGGTTGAGGGCAACCCAAAAGGACTGTGCTGCTATCAATTCAAGTACATACCAATTATAGTTATGGGCTTAGACACCTAATCCAACAGCTCACACCAGTATAGACTGAGGCGTTAAGAGTACAGGATTTTATTACTCCTAGTAATCGTCCAAACAATAGAACAACGCTACATAACTTACTAGTAACACGAACATTCAGTTAGAAGGGGGCCTATAATGCTAACTTTATGATTCCTCGGTAGATACATCAGGGATATATATTAATCGGATCCGACAGGTAGTAGGATGTGTGCTTTCCGCTTCATTTCATGGTCCTTGTTTGGTTGTGGGCTTAGAGCAGATTCACCCAGTCTACTATCTATTCGATCTTAGCTATATATATATATATATATATATATATATATATATATATATATATTCCGTATGCACCAAGTAATCATAAGGAGTACCAGGTATGGGTTAGGTCATAGTATACAAATTCAATACACCGTTTTCTAGTACAAAACATACTTTTCAAATAGAACATTTGGTAAACAAAACTAGAAACTTATTCGTATAAGGGTTTAATCCATTTTATTAAACCAGTATAACTTAAAGGACCTTTAGTGGTTAATTCTATAATACCCTAGTTTACACATCAGGGTTATATATAAGTAATATCCGATAGGTAGTTGGATGTGTGCTTTCCGTCTTACTTCCTGTTCCTTTTTTGGTTGTGGGCTTAGGGCAGATTCACACAATTAACTATCCGTTCGATATTAGGTTATATATAACTAGTGTAAACTAAGTGATTATAGAAGGAGCTATTGTGGTTACCATTTTTACTAAAGGAAATAAGGGTTTTTCTTAAAGAATGTTTTCATCAAATATAAAGGAACTATTACATTTAACTCCGTGAGTACCAAATGAATACACCAGGGTTATATACAATGAAGATCTAACAAACAATGGGATGTGTGACTTCCGCCTCATTTCCTGTTCCTTGTTTGGTTGTGGGCTTAGGGCAGATACACACAATCGATTGTTTGTTTACTCAGGGTTTTATATAACTTGTATCCGTTTAGTACTCATAGAAGGGATTGTAGAGTCCTTTTTACTTAACTGTTCATCATATCAGGAAATATATGATTTTTTGGAGGAACAGGCGAACTTTTCTAAAAGAACTTACAACTTACATTACATCACTAAAATACTTATGAACTCACCAGCTTAAATGCTGATCTACTCTTTCAAAATAACTTGTATTCTCAGGAAACCAGTAGACATGTACGCGCACTGGGATTCAGAAGATGGAGCATAGTAGCTTCATGTCTTGTTTTGTTATTTACTTTTGTAGTCTATATTATGTGAACCACATACTTTGTAAACACTTTCTTTCTAATGAAATGGTTGTTTGTTACTTTGATTACTATGATGCATGTCTTGTGATACTAAACATGACGTCCTCCGCCCTCGAACGTTTCCGCCGTTCCGGTTTGGGGGTGTGACACAATAACTGGTATCTGAGCCTTTATTCGTCGTGATATTTAATTTTCAACATGTCCCATATATTTCAAATTCCAATTGTCGATAAACCCAATGATTCTACCCTAATCCCACAACCAAACGAGGAACAGGGAATAAAATAGAGTCAACATTATAAGCTCATCTAATTCTATAAATATCTCTACTATATTTACCTAACAAGTATGTAATACTAACAGGTTTTCTTAGTTCACTTCATCGTGAGAGATAACAAGAGTGTCATCGGACTGATACTTCTCATGTTTTGAAACCTGACAGGTGTTATACATATCGTTTAGTTTTCGGGAATCAGGACAAATCCCTACCAAAATTTTCAGAGGTCTTTAGTGTTGTAGGTTTAACTTGGCTTGATCTCTAAATCGTGTTATTCCTCTAAAAGAAAGCGTTTCTTGTTTATGTTCGTGTTTAGCCTTAAATCGTTCTTAGGTTCATACAATCTTTTCTGTAATCTCAAGACTGACTTCTAGATCAGTAGGTAGTGTAGTGCTTACCTACTCTTTGGTCAGTATACATGGCTCTAATCGTTATTCAATATATTAGGAATTGACACTTTCTTCCGTACAAAGCCTCAGACGGTGCGACTTTTTAGTTAGTGTGATAATTGTTTTTGAAATACTCAATCGACAACAATTAGGTATTTCACATGCTTTCAAAGTATATCATTTAGGCTTGGGGCCTATCGTTCAAAGTTTGGACAATTTTGTCCATTGAAAATGGCAAGCTATGTTCATACCTAGGTGTGTCCCAATTTTTTTTTCCTTAGTGGTAGTCAACATTGTGAGGTGAATCTATTATTTCCATTCGAGACCATAGAAATTGACACCTCATGCAGTATTGATGATTACTTGAGATAAGTGTTGGTAAACTTTCCATCTTACAAGTTTTCTTTGTTAGATAAGAAGTGGTCGAACTTAACCACTACTCAAATAGTGTTAAGAGCATTATATGTCTTGGGTAGTTTTGTTACGGAGTCTGTTAAAATTTACCCCCACTTCCACTCAGGCACTTCTGATTGTTTAAGTAAACCCGAGGGTTTCTGATGTTGCTGAACTGGGGCGTCCATATTTGGTTTGTATTGCATTGTGTTCTATGCTTGAATCTCTTATCCTTTCCCCACAAAGCTTCACTCATGATGCTTTCCTCTTCTAGAGACTCGAGTTGAGCTTTTTTAATCTGTGCGGTAAGATTGTAAGATCACACCTTATGATCTAATAAGTCAAACACTATACATTGACCACCCACATCAGCGCCGACATCAGCATCTGTGCCAGCACCAGCACTAGATCTTATCAGCGTCAGCTTGATGTCTATGATCTTGGTGATCATTATATATTAGGAAGATATCATTTGTATATTAAGAAGTTATACTTTGTATATATAGAATAGATGTCTGATCTGTAGTCTTAGTGATTAGGATCAGACCTTTACATAGATTAGTTTATATTTAGATTAGATATAATCCCTTGATTGAAGGGATTTACTAGAATAGATTAGTATATAATCAACATTAGGGTGAAACCCTAATGTATGTCTTGGTGACCGTCTTTATGACCTCGTTCTCTTGGTGAGAACATTCTTTCTTAGTGAAGGCATCTTTGTGCTTATTCGTGTTCTTTAGTTTTTCTATTTAGTTTGTTTGTTCTTTGTTATTCATACTTGAATGTATCCGATCGATACAAACCTTCGATTGGTATCAGAGCGGGTTTTATGATACATTCAAGTTATCAGAGCAGTCTAGAACATCTGTTCAAAGATCTGTTCATAGAACCTCGAAAACCAAAAGAACAAGCAGAAATTTTTGGTTATACTATCATCCAACAAATCTGATGACTATTACAAAGATGCAGAAGAAAAATTATAGAAGTTAAAATACTTATTCATCTCTGTGTAGAGTAATGGTTGATGTGGTATCAGTTGAAGAACCACATACTCTATCTCAAATGAGAAAACAATTTACAGATGGAAAGATAAACAAAGATACTCTTGCTACTCCTCTGTCTTTGCTTTCCAGATCTGATGAAAGATGATCCATATTCTTGTGTTAAAGGCTTTAAGGCTAAATTAGATATGAAAGACGAAGTTATCAATCAGAAACAAGAATAGCTAGAAGTTCTTTGCTAGAAACTTGAAGAAAGTAAGAAGAGGATAGCAGATCTAGAAGAAAAGGTTTCAGAAAATTCGTCATCACAAGACCCTAGTTCACACTCTAATGTGATGGAAACCAAAGAAGCGAAAGAGGTGCACTGGAACTTGAAGCCTAAAGAAAAGAAGAATAGCGTTCAGATAATAAAACATGGTGTTCATACTTCTACTTTTCAGAGATATCACCAGGTAAGTATTTCTAACCCAAATCTCTTTTCGGTTTCTAAAAATCTTTTACTAAAATCTGAAGATGTGAAAAAGAATCGGAAACTTTCAATGTTCTGGTTGGCAGTCTCTCTCTCTCTCTCCCTCCTTCCCTCCCTCCCTCTCTCTCTCTCTCTCTCTCTCTCTCTCTCTCTCACACACACAGCAAAAGCAAGACTACCTTGTATATTATTCGTGTAAGGTTTTTTTAGTGTCTTTGATTTGATTTTCTCTTTAGGTTTTGTGTATATATTTTTTTTCTTATATTTGAAATCATTGTATGCTAGTTTGAAGTACAAAAATGTATGAAGCTTGTTGGTCTGTGATGATCTGGTGTCAAGGGCATTTTCAGAAAAATGTGCAGAATCAGAAGGAAAGTAAAGATCCATTAAAGTATTTTGTATCTAGTAAAATTGTGAGGTGCTATAAAAAGTAAAATGTGAATGTTGTGCATGGGTCGCTTTCTTCATGCAACGCATCACAAATCAAGGTGACATGGACATTTTGGTTGAAGCTGATAAAACTTTCACGCTGATGTGCTTTCTGTTTGGATTCAGTTGACTTTCTCAACTCAAGTACACACTGGCTTTAAGTTCTTGATGTCTCTCACTGATGTACTCACTGATAAGATTCACACGTTGGTTGTTATCCTCAGCCCTAGCACTCAGTGTCTCCTTCCAGCAGCCTCAAGAATGTCTTAATTCAGTTTTTAGTCATCTGTTTGTCTCATGATTTTCATTCAGTAGTCTCAAAATGTATTTCAAGCTGATCAAAATTTCAAACTGATGATCTCTAATCATTCACACTGATTGATTTTCATTGAATATCTCGGTTGCTTCTCATGTCCTTGATGGGTGTATAAGAAGATGTTTCCAGTTTTTTATAAAACCAAGAAACAGAAAGCTTCAAAAGAAAGTGACTTTGTAGGGTCATGGGTTCTTACATGTCTGAAAAGCAATGGACTACAAAGCTACTGCTGCCTTTGACTGTGAATACTAACATGAACAAAAATGCTAATGAAAAGTCCAAGTCACATTGTAAAGAGTCAGAAAGGACCAGGTCTATTTTATATGGGTGAATGTGAATAAAAAGCAACGGCATTCGTGTCATCTTCTTGGACTTTTCTCAATGTTATCATGCATAGAAAAGGAAAAAGTATAGCAGATCTTTGTGATTGTTAAAGGAAAAGGATGAAAGCAAGTAAGGGGCAGTTTTGACAGGGAGACATGATCTCATGGGTTAATTGGCTCTTGAAATGAGAAGATTGACACATGATTTTTTGGTTATAAAGATTTTCGGCCCTGATAACTAGTCTCACACGCTGGTACTTCATGAAGCTATATAAATCATTCCTTTATCACAAGAGAAAAAGTTTTCAAATGATATTAGAATGTTTGTTTCCTGTTTAATACTAATGGTTATGTGGATCAAAAATAAAAGTCAAGTTTTTGGTTTACATAATATTATTTCTAACTATGCTAATATTGGAAATATTATTGGTCTAGACAAAAATGAAGAAAAAGACAATCCGACTGCACCAAGAAAAAGAAAGAATGGTCATTTTTTTTGGGCTGCAGTGAAGTCTACAATGTGCTTTCATTGCTCCTGCAGGCTTCATAAAGCCCATCAAGGGAATTTTCGTCAGATTAATGCACAGGAGACAAATTCTCGGAATTGTAGTTCGTACATGTCAGCAGCTTTAGAAAAAATCAGTTCTTTCAAATCAGTAGAGGTAATTCATTTGATTAAAGTCGGGCCCACTTGTACAATACCTTGTTCACCGTGTCTTTGTCTCACTATACCCAGTTGAATCCGATAACGTGTCACTATACCCAGTTGAATCCGATAACGTGTAGTATCAATGTTCATGCAATACCAAATTCTGCCACCTCACACGCCACATAAACAAATGGTGTTATAACACCAAGTGGGGAAATGAGCAACAAGATGCAACACAAACTTTTTGAGAATAAATATTTTTTTTTGTTTTTTATTTTTCCTTTTTGTGTTTTTTTAATCACTAACATGAATATATTTTTATAAAACATAAAATTTTAAAAACAAAAAAAGACATAATATTTAAAATTTAAAACTACGATTACAATTAAAAAAAACATAATTTTAAACCTAAAATCATAACTAAAATACCATTCAAATTACTCCTAAAATCCTAATTAACCCAAATACTTCTTCCTAATTTGATCCTTCATGGCTTCTAGCACCGCTAGATCTTGAGGCGCCAAACCCTCCTCGCTAGTCCGAAGAATTGACAATTGTTGTGTCATTAGCTCTCTATCTTTTTGCTCCTGCTTCTCCCGTGTCCGTCTTTCTAGAAACTCCAAATAACGACGTTTCAAGTTATTTTTTTCTTTTATTAATAAATTGTGCTCGTCAAATTTCGCTCTCATTTCCGCCGCCTCTTTTTGCTTTCGCCTCAACCTCCACCGCATGCCTTGCAGCGCGCCTCACTTTGTCGCGTTCGGGCGGTCGTCGTGGTGGGGATATCTCCTCGATATCATCAGGAATCTCATCGGTGTCGGCGTTTAGGTCGATGTGAGTCCGTGCGTCCGACACGTCGACCGAGCTCGAATTGCGAGACCTTTTGGATTGAACCTCCGACGATGTAGACGTTTTATTCCACCTTGGATTCGCTCGCAACAACTCCCATGATTTTTCAAAGTCGAAAACATGTCCCATTTCGACCCAATATTGTTCCTTAGCAGAGTTGAACAAATCGAAGTCGTTGGTTCCGCTTTGCTGTTGCGCCTCAAGCCGGTTGTAAATACCGTTGAATTTGCTGCACCGCTTAGTTATTTGACCCCATTTGCTGCTCAACATGTCATTGTTGCGATACATATTTTTCTTTAAAATAGCGTGAAACTTGTCGAGCACCCCCCCCCCCCCAATAAGCTCCTTTTTTTCATTCCATTTTCGCGGAGTTCGTCTTTTGAAGTAGCACACCAAGCCGCCGTCAAAGCTTATTCCTCATCCGGTGTCCACCATTGTGGAACGTCTGCATTTTTTGTTTCAACCGCTATCGATTTTCCTTTCTCTTTCCCTCTCTTACTACCTCCCGCTTCCACTTGAACCGATGGTTGTGTTGTAGGCGATGGTTGGTTGGCTGTTTGTTGCATCGAAGCAAAAGTAGAGAAAAGATTTTGTTGTAAATTTTGGTTTTGACCAAATAAATTTTGTTGAAGGTAAGGTGAGTTGGGAAATTGCAGTGGCGGTGAAACGGGATTGAAAGCAACACCTTGGTATGAGATTTGTGGTGAGTCTTGAGACGATAAAAGGTTGAAATAATTTTCATAACCTGCGAATCCGAGATGCGAGGTTGTGTTTGGTTGTGTGTTTGGGTTTGATGATGGAGGGGGGGGGGGTGTTTGGGTTTTGCTCCATTTTTTGATTAAGAAAGTGTATAAAATATAGAGAGAATGTTAAAAAAGATGTAAAATTTGAATTAAAATGAGTATATGTATATATATAAAGGTAAAAAGGTAAAAAAAAAATTTAAAATTTGAATATCGACCGTTTGCAAACGGTCATTAAAAGCCAACGGTATAATTTTAGCCGTTTCAATTCGTCGCAAAGCCCACGGGATTTGCTCGACGAGATGCAACGAGTTGGGGGGGGGGGGTGTTCCCCCCGTTATGACGGCGTTGTGGGCATCCAGGTCAGCAACTTCGTTTCTCGTTATGGCCCATACCGTCTCGTCTTATGGTAAATAGGTCTGGAAATAGTATCAGGCTGATGAGTGTGGCATTCTGTTTCCGTTAGGTTACTTCGGCGAACACCGGGCCGAGCCCCTTGGCATGCCGAGCTCGGCTTGGCAACTCAGCGAGGACGAACAGATGTGAGAGTTTTTTTTTTTTTTTTTTTTTTTTTTTTTTAACCCATTTATTATTTAAACAATTTTTTCCAAAAATTACACTCTTTCCAAAAAATACCTATTTTCAAAAATATAATCGTTTTTTTCCAAAATTTTAAATTTTAAACCCTTAATCTTCAACTATAAATACCCTAATTCTTATTCACTCTTCACCCTATTCAAATCTCATTAATTCTATTCTCTCAACTTTCTTATTTTTCTATTTTTTTTCTACACATCATCGCAAAAAAATAACTATTGTTCGGTCGACCGAAGAAGAGATTTTACTCGCTCGTTCATGGATTGATGTAGCAGAAGATCCACACCACAGTGACAACCATTCGACTACTTTTTGGAGTAGAGTCGTCGAAATATACAACCACCAAACCCTTCAACCACGAAGAAAAGATCTATTCTACGCCAAATGGAGAAACGCACACACACTCGCAACTCGGTTTACTATTGTGTTTCTTAGGGTGATGCATGATGCTGGAAATGGTGAAAACAAAAATATTTTGCTACAGAATGCTCTTGAGGCTTACCGTGTTGAAACTGACAAAGATTTCAAGTTTGTTGAGCTTTTGTAAATTGTGAGGCAGAGCCCCAAATGGCGTGATGTTTGAATTTCTAGCATGATGTTTCTGAATTTCTAGTATTCTTGTCATTTTAATGTCTATGTTTTTTTTATTTAAATTTTTAGCGTGATTTTTTTTTTTAAATTTCTAGTGTGATTTTTTTTTAATTTCTATGTTTGTTTTAATGGAATTTAAGTTAAAAAAATAATAATATGTTTGCAATATTCATTTTCTAAATTAATTAAATATAATATATATTTAGCATGACAAGTGTGACAACCCGCGCCTAACAAATGACAAGTTTTAGCAAAAATGACATGACGCCTACGTGGCCTGTGGCAAGTGTGGCACCACACCCACCAGCATCAATGATGGTGTTGACTCAAGAAACGAAAACCTGCAAAAGTCACCAACAAAAACTCACTATAGAGTGCAATACCATTAATCTAATTTTTTTAGTTAATTACTACTCATATTGTCCTCTTGAGCCTGTTATAATCAAATCCAATGATTTTCAGTTACAAATAATTAAAGGAAAGGGACAGGGTCAACATTTTGGAAAAGATGACTTGATGTTAGTGTTAAATTAGTACCATTAACAATCAAGAAAAATGTGGGGGTTGCTGGGCGTTTTCAACAATCGGGAGTTGTTATGCAGTAGGTATATTTTGTGGGTGAAGATGAGTTATGAATGGGTAATGAGTTATCGACGGATTTGAAGCCACCAAGAAAGAGAAGCAAGTAACGTAATGACCAAGTGCAGAGATTTGTAATGCTGGTAATGATAACTCGGGGTTAGACATTTCATCGAACACTTTGTGTGCTTGACAAGTGATTCCAATGGTTTGTGCAAATATCAAATCAAGTTTGCTCTCATGTACCTTGTACAATCGGTACTTATTGATTATCCAGCAAGAAAAGAAGGAGCTAAACTCAATAGTGGCCCACTTATGTGACTGATCAATCAGGGGCGACAATGGAAGTGCTAGTAGTCACTGAGGATCGATCAGCGCGAGAAGAACAACTAGGGTCAATTTTAGGTTGAAGAAGACGCTGAAGATTAAGGCCATGAATCCATGATTTGAGAGAGAGAGCGAGTAGAGCCTGATGCAGCGACTGCCAGTGAGATGATAAACAAAAGCCACGCACGCTGATAGGAATTGATACATACAGCCAGTGCCAAAGGAAATTATGTGGCCTATTATCAAACAGGGCTAGGCAGTTGCAACCTCTACATTAGTTTCCATACGTATTCTATTAATTTTGTTATATTATATATTTTGTATATTCCATGTTTTTTTAATTATTTTCATTATGGCTTTTTATTGTTTAATTTTGATTTTGTTTTAGTTTCTAGTTTTTTCTTGTACTTTTATTTCAAAAAGAAATCTTTTTTTCAAAAGTCTTTAATTCGTTTTATTACCTTTTAATTGTGTCGAGATGTATATTATTTTTAAGTTTTATACGGTCTTTCTATCTAAATAAAAAATAAAAGAAGAAATTCGTTTTTCAAAAGTTTTTAATTAGTTTTATTTTTAATTAAAACTATAAATACAAAAAATAAGTTTTAATTACTTTTCTTTTAAGTTTTAAATTTATTTCGTTTTAGTTTACTTAATTTATGTTTTTTTTAAAATCTAAAAACATGTGTGTGCAGGTGTTCCAAACAAGGTGTTTATCAGCTTGATAGAAATATATGAAGGAGAATGCTTGCAACAATGAAGGGAAGAACAATATGGAGTCAAATCAGCAACTACAGGGGACAAATTTAACGTTGTGTCTGGTGTTGAAATTATCTATGAATATTAGAACGTATTTACCTCCTAAAGTCCCTAACAATTATATTTCATTATGTGTTTAAAGTTCTTTGGTTTTATGCCCTGATTTAAAGTTAAACGAGAGATAGCATGAATGTTTGATCATGTGATGTTTTTAGATAGTTTCAAATGGGTCTTGGTGACGGTCTACGTAATGTGTCAATACACATTTGGTTCAAGATATTCAATTTCATTGCACCATTTTAATAAACTGACGATAAATGTCATGATTTATGATCATACACCGTGCTTACAAAGTGTCTCAAACAATTAAATCACAAGCGTAGGGGGAGCATTCAAGTTTGGCAAAGGCAACCAAGCTGAAAAATTGACTAGCTAGTCATAAAGTTATCTAGAGCTAGTTGATTTCTAGAGTTGTCTCTACAAGCTCCATCAGGTATGGTCATTTCTTCCAAAGATCATTGTACCTTTTCGAAGGTGGCATTCCATTAGCCAAGTATGTAACTGTTAACAATTCATTGCCCCTGAAACAAATGTTTTCGCATATGCCTTAAGTCTCGTGTCTTCTAGGAGTTAGTGACTTGATGAGATTTCACTTCAAAAATCTTTAACCTAACAAATCATGTTCCTATCTGTTAAGACTAAATGAACCATCCATCTCCTGTGTTGAATCTGATAGCAAGGTCTATTCTTCAACTAGAGATATTTGTCTGGTCACAAATAAAAATTCTTATAAGGCAAGGATTTTATCCCCACTCTTAGCCAATCTTTTTCTCATGTCCTTGACCTCCTAGACTGAGGTATGACATGGTACTATTAAACGAATTAACGGTGAATCTTTGATTCTAGACTCCAACTAACTCTATGATGCAAGGATTAAAGCACTTCTTGCTGATGGGTTATCACTGTCAATGATTCATGTTGATTTCACCTCAGCGTGACTGATACATCCTACTTCATTCCCATAGTTCTTCTTTATAAGAACTTGATGATTCACTATGTAAACCACACACTGATAAAAGTTCGAAAGTCTGTGCCGATGGTTAGACTATGTACCTTGGTTTATCACACGCACCAACCCATTCTTGTCCTATCATTCTTCTTAAAAGTTTTATGATTCAGTTTCAAATGTCAGACACTAAAGAGAACTTGAAAAATATGTGTCGATGTATATATCATGTACCGTGATATATTACACGCACCTATCTACTCTCGCCCTTTTTCTTCTAATAAAAAAGCTAATGATTCAGCATATAAAACCATTTGTTGATGAAACTTTGTAATTTTGTGTAAATGATCTACTATTACAACAACACAATAGTATGATACACTTATCTTATCCTCTAACTTTATCTGATGTTTTCTTTTTATTTCAGGTTAACTGTTGTCTTCTTTAAAAAAAAGGCAGTGTTTATTGATGTTGTAAAAAAGGGGGAGAAAAGTCATTAATTCTATTATGTTGTTACTTGGTCATTCAAAGAATACCAGAACTCTTGAAAGAAGAAGATTATATAACTAAGGGGGAGCAAATGTCAGATGTTTTTTATTTGAGGGGGAGCTAAATCTAAGGGGGGGGGGGGCAGGTATCAACATTCTATCATCTATCATTCCGCTGCAACTAATTTCGCTGCTCTTATTGCCTCTACTGCTGATAACCAAAATGGGGGAGAGTCATACACCTTTTCAAGGGGAGATAGTTTCAAAAAGACAAGAAAGAAAGTTCTTACTCTTAGGGGGAGCACAAGTTGAAGAATTTATTGAAGATTAGTTTTGACATCATTAGATAAAGGAGATTGTAAGGTAACACCTTATGATCTGATGAGTCAAACAGTACACGTTGACCACTAGTGCTAGCACCAGATCTTATCTTTGCCTACGTGAATTCCATAATCTTAGTGATCATTATATACCAGGAAGATATCGTTTGTATATTAGGAAGTTATATTGTGTATATATTGTATAAATGTCTGATCCGTAATCTTAGTGATTAGGACCAAACCTTTACATAGATTAGTTTATATTTAGATTAGATATAATCCCTTGATTGAAGGGCTTGATTGAAGGGATTCACAAGAATAGATTAGTATATAATCAACATTTGGGTGAAACTCTAATGTATGTCTTGGTGACCGTCTTTATGACCTCGTTGTCTTGGTGAGAACATTCTTTCTTAGTGAAAGCGTCTTTGTGATTATTCGTGTTCTTTAGTTTTTCTATTTAGATTGTTTGTTCTTTGTTATTCATACTTGAGTGTATCTGATCGATAAAAACCTTCAAAGATTAGAAGGGATAGTCATTATTTAATGATTATATCTGGCCAGGTATGACTCGTTCATTTTGGCTCAAGGCATTTGCTTCCACATTAGCCTTGTCTTTTTATATTAAAAAAAAAATCCTAATCCTTAATGAGAGGTGTCGTGGTATTTGAAAAAGTCTATAGTTCTTTCAGAAAGAGATAGGATTGGTGCGTTGCACAACATAGGTTTCAAATTTTTGTAATGTTGCTTATTGATTGTGTTCCCAGTTGAACTTTGTTCCCTTTGGTGTCCATGTCGTTAGTGGTTTGTCTATCTTAGGAGAAGTTCTTGGTGAATCTCCGGTACTAACCAACAAGATCTAGGAACTGGAGTACTTCTGTCGGTGTCCATGATGCTTCCAAGTCCTTGACTTCTTCTATTCTCTTGTAATCCACATGTGTTTTTTTTTAAATTCCAGCTTCCATTTCTTGGTAAGGATTCTTTTCTTAATCATCCACATTTTTTTTTAAAATCCTTCATTTCTTGGGAAGATGTCTTCACTTAATCCTCCATATTTGATCAAATCCTTCATTTGTTGAGAAGAAGTCTTCACTTACTCCTCCACATTTGATCAAATCCTTTATTTGTTGAGAAGAAGTCTTCACTTACTCATCCACATTTGATCAAATCCATCATCTCTTGGGAAGAAGTCTTCACTTACTCTTCCACATTTGATCAAATCCTTCATAACTTGTAGTTCGCTTAATAGTCCTTGCATCTCTGATGGAGTTCACTGATAAGGAGCTTTGCTATTGGTTCTGCACTCGAGACCAAGTTGTTTCAAAAATCAACTTTGCTAAACTGGGTATATCAGGTAGACCTTCAAGGAGTGCATTAGGATAGGTTGGACACCCGAGGTATGTCCTTGTTCTCCCTGTTTATTTTTCTACTATAATTCTCACACAAGCATATTGTTTCACCTGTAATTACATTAACCCTTTGCGTAAGAGATGAGTTCAGGGTTTCATTCTTTCTTGATATCGTAGGTGATCATGGTTACTTTTTCAGTTAAGGGGTTTTGTATAATGTTTTAGCCTTGTGAGGCCTTGCATGTACGTAAAGTTTGCAACTTTACGTGGTAACTACACCATAAGAGGTTGGATCTATAATTTGGAGCCTTGGATTCCACTGGAAAGGACTAAACACAAAAAGGACTGAAGGGACTCGACAAGTTGCTTAGCCAACTCGACGAGTCAGGTAGGGTTTACCCATTTTCGAGATTCTAAGTGATTTCAGTGAAGGATTAGAGTTTTCGGTCTACATGAGTTTTCAGACTTCTGGGCGTTAAGGAACTCGACGAGTTACTCAAGTAACTCGATGAGTTGCTGGATGCACTCGACGAGTTGCGGTCAACATGGACTGTTGACTTGGACTTCGATCAGGGTTGACCAAGTTTGACTTTGAGGGTATTCATGGTATTTCGGTATTTTGACAGATTAATCACATGATGATTATAGGCAGTTGAGTTGGAGCTGTGCGTTGGGACTTATCCGATCTTATCTTGTCAGTTCAGCATTGTCGAGAGGTGAGTCTCCTCACCATACCAATGGGTCTAAGGCACCAAGGCCGGCCCATTATTGTTATTAGTTATGACTAGTTGGTTATGAGATATATGGTATGCTAGTTATTTGTGATGCTCGCATCAAGGACCTCGGGGGGTTCCCGAGGCGCTTATGTGTAAGACCTTGGAGGGTTTCCATGGAATTCTAGTATATCTGCATGTGTGGTTTGTATATCATTTCTTGGTAGTTGTCACAACTAGCCTTTTTGGCTAGGAAATTCCGTCCTCAAGAAATCAAGTACTATTGTGAGACTTGTGCTAACACTTCTAAGTGTACAATACGAGTTCCTAATGAGCCATGAAGTGTTAGACTGAAAACTCTCCAAGTATATGAAATCTCTCCCAAATCTCTTCAAGCATGTGAAATCTCTCCCAAATCTCTCCAAGTATGTGAAATCTCTTCCAAATCTCTCCAAGTATGTGAAATCTCTCCCAAATATCTCCAAGTATGTGAAATCTCTCCCATATGTGAAATCTCTCCAAGTATGTGAAATCTCTCCCGAATCTCTCCAAGTATGTGAAATCTCTCCCAATTCTCTCCAAGTATGTGAAATCTCTCCCAAATCTCTCCAAGTATGTGAAATCTCTTCCATATGTGAAATCTCTCCCAAATCTCTCCCAAATCTCTCCAAGTATGTGGAATCTCTCCCAAATCTCTCTAAGCACCTTCCTTAGTCGAAAACAGCTCAAAACCGGAAGAGGAAACCCATAAGGACCCTCTTGGTCCGGAATCCTTTTGGTCCTGAACCTCTTGCTCCTGAACCTCTTGGTCCGGAACCCTCTTGGTCCGGAATCCTTTTGGTCCTGAACCTCTTGCTCCTGAACCTCTTGGTCCGGAAACCTCTTGGTCCGAAATCCTTTTGGTCCTAAACCTCTTGCTCCTGAACCTCTTGGTCCGGAATACCTTCTAAGGAGCCAAGAGGAAGCATTTTCGGAACCTCTTAAGTGACTTCGGAGGTGAGAAGCTCCGGAAGGCTTCACTTCGAAAGCATCATGATCGGACCCTTCGGATCTGCTTCGGACGTCTAGCCGCCTCGCACCTCGGTCTGAACTTACCCGTTTCGCACCTGACTCCGGAAGTGAGGATGGACTTCGGAACCCGCCGAGTACCTCCGGAACCCCCCTTGTACTCACTTCGGACCCTCGCAACTAGGAAGCTCCACTCCGGAAATTTAACTACAGCTTCGGAATTCGCATAATGGCTCCGGATTTCACCATTTAGCTCCGGATTTTGGACTATTCCGGACATTTTCTTCATTTTGGGGTATTTTGAGGTCGGGAATCCCACCAAACTCGTGTTTTTCTAAACTAAGACCCCTAAAACCTTTATTTTATGCCAAATTTAATTATTTAAATTATATTTACATAAAATAAAAGTTTAGGATTTAGGAAGATACTATCCTAAATCAAGATCAAAGAGGTTGACTTTGTGATTTGATGAAATTCTCATTTCTCATGCAAATCACAGTATTCCATGCTTTACCCACCAAATATCCATGCATGGACCGCCAGATACCCATGCACCAAAGATTCCCTCCCTTTTCATCCTCAAAGCAACGTCAGTAAGGAGTTTAGACTTCACCTTCTCCCACACTTTTCCCATTTTCTCTAAAAAACTCATCTTCAAGCAAGAACATGGATTCTTGCTGAAAGGAAAATTTTCAACTTCTTCCTGGGAAATTTTAAGGTAAATTCCTCCACTCATCTAATATTTTATAATATTTCAAGATGAATCCATATTATTTTGCTCATAATAATATGTGATGATCATCCTTAGGAAAACATCCCTCCCAGGGAAGTTCTTCATCTCAGCCAAAAGTTTAAGCTTGAGATCTTCACTCCATAACTCCAAACAACTCCTCAACCAACTCAAGGCGAGCTTCATACCCCACCTTTTCAATATTTTAATGTTTTTGGGGGAGAGTAAAAGTCAAATCTTGCCTAAATACTTGAATAATTGCTTATATACGTATGTTTGTATGTGTGTGTGAAATTTTATTAAATTAATATTTTAGTAATATACTCATGAACGTAAGAATTCTCAATTTCATAAAGAACAGAGGATACTTTGTACAAAAGAGCCTCCTAACTATTGGGTGTGTCCAACTTAACCCCTTTATCTATGCTCTCATGTCTAGAGATATAAGTTATAAAAAGGGATCTTGATAAGTGGACACCATTCTAGTAATTTTCGAAAAAGGAAACTTTGTGACTATTTTGCAAACTGTCAGGGGGTATTTTGTAAATATTCAATATAAAAGTTTGCGTCAAGAAAATACACAAATAGAGCCTTTATGACAGAAATATTTGCATGTCATAAACTGTTGTCGTAAAACCTCCAACAACATAAGTAATGTTCTATATGTCACAAAACAGAAAATGCGTGTCATAACCGGCAGTTATAAATTTATACAAATTATAATTTGACACTTTTTCTCTTGACTAAAATGACTTATTTTTCAATAAACGAAAAGGAACGAACACGAGCACCTAGTTAACGAGCACAATCAACGATATGGAACGAGAACGATATTCTTATTCAACAAGTACGAATTTCATTATTTATCTAACAAATAATGGATCTCTAACGATTGCTCAAAAGGTTGTTAATATTCTAGTCAGACAAATCTCAAAAGTACCTAAATATAAAAATATTAGTGTACGTCTAAGTCCTGTAAGGAGTTATAGCCAGAGTCTCCTGGAGGGAGAGCGGGAATTTGTGTATAGATCTATACGGGGTTGACACCCCGCACCTTCGCTGTTCGCTACAGCTAGACATGCCAGTCTAGGGTGACAAATGTCTTTTCCAAACCGAGGGCGCCTGAGAAACGCCAAAACAGGCACTTCGTCAGATTAGTATGGTTATAACGACTCACTAGAATATGTTATGTCATCTAGAAATTTATGTAAGGAAAAAGCTTATAAATAAATCTTTGGCACGTTGTGTTGACCGTCCTATACATGATAAGTGATGGTCCGCATTTGTTGCGTTGACTGTCCTTTTTCATCGCGTAGAATGTCCACAATTGCCATGTTGATTCTTTCTCCTAACAAGTATAGAGTCGTAACACTGCTATTTTTACAAATTAAAAAGCGTAGGACTCTATGGAAAACGTTTGTAAACGATTTTGAAAATGATAAATTAACCCACACATATACATAGTTGGAACTAGAACTTACGAATATTTTATAGCAGAAAATATAGGATTTTCTGGATAAAACGATTTTCTACGATTTCGATAAGGATAAACTAGAACGCACAATCAATTTTACTCGATAAGAGGAACAAGATTTTCAACCATATTCTCTTTTTGAAAATAAGGGATTTTTCTGGAAACGGTTGACTATTACTATTCAAAAGAACTATTCTCGTACACAGCTCGCTTTTACAAATCACACTACTTTTCAAAATCACTCCTTATAAGGATGAATAAAAGTAATGACATGCACACACATATCCATGATTTTCAAGGCAAGACTTCAAACGATTTCATAGAAAATATCGGATTTTCTGAAAGTACGATAAGAACGATTCTAAACAAGTGTAAACGATTTTGTACAAAATGCTTATGAACTCACCAACTTTTTAGTTGACGCTTTTCAAAACGACTTGTATTCTCAGGGATCTAGTAAGCAGGTAACAAGGGACGCGGATGCAAGACTTTTAGTTGTAGCTTGGATTTTTCTGCTTATGTCTCTTTTGTGTAATTCGAAGAACAAATACAATATGTAAACAATGTAAGTTTGTTATCTCAATGTATGATGTTTGGATTGCTCTGTTTCATTTATATTCAATTGTTATGATACTGCACAATGAAGGCACCCGCCTCCGGACGTTTCTGCCGTCTGGTCCGGGGGTGTGACAGATTGGTATCAGAGCATTGTTTATAGTGAACAGGTATATCTAGCCATACAAGATATACAACTATAAATACAATGGGACTAAAACACACTCTGCCTCAAAGCATACTTTAAAAAGATAAGTATTTTATGAAAGTATACATATCTACTAAAACAGTATCATAACAAGAAGAAAACGAAAGTAACTAAAGGTTGAACACTATAATCAAACCTAGGCAGTATGTAATCATATCTGGGATAAATATAGCCTGATCAACTATATTTATTTGAGATATGACCAACATGTGCGTGGGAGTGATGGTGGTGTTGCAACAAACCTAAAACCGACCAACTATGCGCACAAGAGAATACTAGAATCGAACATCAAGTTTAAAATACAATAGGAGTATTTTAGGATACTATAAACCCCTCACACCTAAACTATCCCCGTATATCTCGACCCGCGACTCTTGCACAAACGACGTAATTGAAATTCCTCACCAAGACTTCTACTACCCTATCACGGTAATTTGCGGATGGGGCAAAGAGAGACCAGAAGAAGTCCATGAGGAAAAATCCAGAAGTGGATCCTAAGGAATACCAAGAGATGAATTGTGAAAGGAAGGATTCCGACTAAGAACCCAACAAAGATAAAAGCGGCGAGGAAACCCTTGGCGAAGCTCTACCCAATTGATAGTAGATTAGAGACCCTTTCACCTTTCTTTTCCCAGATACATAAACACCCGATATAGGTACTCTTGGAATAGACATACCTAGAAACAAAACGATACCCACGCAAAAACAAGTTGAGAAAGTGGCTCCTATCCCATTTAGGGCGTATCTCCACAAAAGACAACCTGATCCACAATCGACGTGCACCGAACTCCGATAGCCAACACCCTCACGAATCAGACATCCGTTTAAACCACAAGTAACCCAAAGTGATTCCCGGTTTCCAACCATCTGTCATGGAGTAATGGAGACCATAAACAAAGCCCGATATATGGGAATGTAAATCCGATCCCCCATGAGTAACAAGAACGCCATCCCAAATGCCTTACGAAACCCACAAGTAGGACCAGAAAACTATGCAGACCATGTACACTCCTTAAAAGGGGAAATGGTCATTTGGAGACCGCAACTCATAGCAATCAAGGCTTGGACAGCCTTAGCAGCGTAAGGAACACAAAAAGGGCATTCATAGTATAAGTAAAATGGCCAAGCACTTTGTGCGCCAAAAGAGGATCACCACACTACTCGCATTAGGTTCATAATGCCCTTACTCGCAACCAGTAGTAGTAAATCAAGAGGAGTATATCCTCCAAGAATCCATACAACCGAATCCGTTAACTATAGTGCTAGCTATGTGCTATTTTGACGGACTTTACGTCAGACAATACCTGTTCCCACTCAATACCATAACTGCATCATGGGGATGTCGGTTGACACAATTAGCACCAGTGCGTTAAGATTATAGGAGTAAACCCATTTGAAACTAGCTACAAGTACTTACGAGCTCACTTTTCGTGTGCAACAGGGTCATGTCTTACCATGGAGATAACCAGTACCCTGAAGATGCACCGGTCCTACAAATAAACTCCACCACATTCCAAGCCAATGTAACAGCTACCGTAGCAGCCGCCATGGCATACTTCAATGCCAACAGCACGAACGAAAACGGAAGCAGTGTCGATAAACTTAATCGTAACAACAACCAGGGAAACCAACGAAAAAGAACTCGCCAATGCACCCTAAAACCTAAACTTAAGCTCAAGAAACGAAAGTTTGGAAATGAAAAAGGAGGCAGTTCGACTCAGAGGCCTACTAAAAGACAACAAGTGGAATCATTTCCTACCCCCACTAACCCTACACCTCCCCCATCAAGACCATCATACCTTGGGGACAATCCACCATGCAACAAGTGCAAATACCATCATTAGAGAGCCTGCCAGATATTTCATTGCAAAAGGTGCAATAAGATGGGGCACACATCCCGCTACTGTAGGACTCCGGCCCCATGCGTTGCCCCAACCCGCAACCCAGAAATAAGTTCAGTTTGCCACAAGTGCGGTGCAACAGGACATCTCAAGAGAGATTGTCCAACGGAGATGACTAACGAAGGAGTTGACGACAAGGAACCCTACCATAGCTTTTGGTATGTTCCACGATAAACTTAAGCATCGATCTATCACTAAAGTTTTTGTCAACTAAAGATATAATCCAAAAACTATTTTCTCGTTAGAGAAAATCCTGTAAATCACGGGAAGCTAGGGATTCTCACGAATGGACCATGATGGTCCCATATGAATGTTAGTATCATATATAGTTAGGATTCCGCAAACTAAGAGCATGCGATTCTGCCTTACTTTCTGTCCCTGGGCTGAATAGCGATTAGGACAGAGCCCCAGTCAACCATCTCTACAGATCCTAAGATCTTAAGTATGTACGGTTAGGTCACCTCCATCTATAATGGAAGGACCTGGCAGAATTCGGATTACGAATTCCTTTGCCTTATAATAACACCCTCGTTTCGCCAGAACACCTAAGCAAGCAGAAATGAGACAGACCCAATGGTAACAACGAAAACGAAATTAGCAACGATAAGAACACGAACACTAGAACAACTAACAAGCAGAAACGAGATAGACCCAATGGTAACAACGAAAACGAAACTAGCAACGATAAGAACGCGAACACTAGATCACCTAACAAGCAGAAACGAGGTAGACCCAATGGTAACAACGAAAACGAAACTAGCAACGATAAGAACACGAACACTAGAACACCTAACAAGCAGAAACGAGATAGACCCAATGGTAACAACGAAAACGAAACTAGCAACGATAAGAACGCGAACACTAGAACACCTAACAAGCAGAAACAAGATAGACCCAATGGTAACAACGAAAACGAAACTAGCAACAATAAGAACACGAACATCAGAACACATAACAAGCAGAAACAAGATAGACCCAATGGTAACAACGAAAATGAAACTAGCAATGATAAGAACATGAACATAGAACACCCTGTCATTCCTAACAACCAATACTCCTCGAATTGACGTAACAAAAAGAAGTCCAATGCCATCAATTGGCACGGACAGGCTTGATCCTCACCTTACAAACCTGAGCACTACAAATAGACTTTCGCCCTACTCCACCGGGTAACGAAACTCTTTCAGCCGGTAACGACAAATCCCTAGCAGCCAGACACCTAAGTCTTGGTGTAAGGAATGCCACACACTTTTCCCTAGCCCCAATAAAGATTAAAAACCAAAAGCAAAAGGCATTAAGAGAATCCGAAAGGCTTCCAACCTTCCTCCAAAGGTTCCCAAAACCTCTTGGAAACCTCAACCAAGTGCTAAGCGGAAATAGAATCACCCCGACTCCTGGAACCACCCCAATAACCAAACACCCGATGCCACTTAGCACAGTCACAAGAACAGATAGTGTCTGATCGCAAGATCGACATAATAGATAAGTAAACATCAGACCCAGTCCCTAACCATAGGAAGCACCTGCCTAACTCATAAGGGAGAAAGACGAAAACTACCATAGGCACCACCGACTACGAATAAGCCAAACAAACCCATCCTCAAGGATCGATACTCCATATCTCGAATCGGAAGTTCGCTCAACCACCAGCAAAGAACTGGCAGAGGCCGACCTACCATTAGGTTGGAAAAACCCTAGGGAGAAAACTCCCAAGATAATCTAAGGCTCATAAGGTCAACTATATCACGCAAACTCAACCTTGGTGACCATAGTACCAACTCCTAAGACCCAGAAAACTCTACTTCCAAGACACCAGGATCCCGATCCCTAGAAGACCATTCAAAAGGCCTCGCCAAGAAAGGGCCCGATAACTCATAGTCTCTGATTAACCAAAGGACCAGGTTAGGACATTTCTCCTTCCATGTGTTCAGAACTCACAAGTGTCAGACCACCGAAACTCTAGAAATTCCACCTGTCGAGGTCAAGGTAAACACGAACCCACATCCCGAAGAGAAGCATGTGCAGTGGACATTGACAAAGTTTGGAATGCCCACTTATTTCTAATCGAGTATTCATATGACAACAACTACCACTCGAGCATAGGAGTTGCACCCCTTAGGGCCCTATGTGGCCAGAGGTGCAGATCATCCTCTGTTGGGCTGAGGTGGAAGATACTCAATCGACAAGATGACAAACGCCCAATAGCACACTCACTAGACCCAAGATTATTCCAGACACCAGAGAAAGGATAGTCCAAACCAAACACGACCTCAAACATCGTAACACCGACAAAGGAACTATGTAGATAACATCTTAAAACCTTGAAATCCCAAGTAGGGATCAGGGTATTATTTAAGAACTCCCCTCGAGGAAGAGTGACTCGAATCAAAAGGAAAAGTGAACGAAACTCCCGATGCACCAGACCCTTCGAGATCCTCGCACGGATCGGCACGGTAGCCTACAAACTCCAATTACCCTCCGAGTTTAGTAACGCACACCCTGTATTCCATGTATCGAACCTAGAAAGTGTCTATCGGATAACCCTCCCAGTCCCACTAGACAAGACTAAGGTGAACTAAAACCTCCTAATCATTGATCAGCCTATCAAGACAATGAACGGGAAAGTTAAGAACACAAAACAAAGTCGCATCCCGATTGTGAAGGTTCGAGAGAACGCTAGGCGCGAACCGATATTCACTTGGGAACGCAAGGATCAAATAACTCAAAGGTACACTCACCTATTCCCGTATTCATTACCCTACCCTTCGAAAGAATTTCAGGACGAAATTCCCTCTAACGGGGGGATGATGTCACAACTAGCCTTTTTAGCTAGGAAATTCCGTCCTCAAGAAAGCAAGTACTATTGTGAGACTTGTGCTAATACTTCTAAGTGTACAATATTAGTTCCTAATGAGCCATGAAGTGTTAGACTGAAAACTCTCCAAGTATATGAAATCTCTCCCAAATCTCTTCAAGTATGTGAAATCTCTCCCAAATCTCTCCAAGTATGTGAAATCTCTTCCAAATCTCTCCAAGTATGTGAAATCTCTCCTAAATCTCTCCAAGTATGTGAAATCTCTCCCATATGTGAAATCTCTCCAAGTATGTGAAATATCTCCCGAATCTCTCCAAGTATGTGAAATCTCTCCCAATTCTCTCCAAGTATGTGCAATCTCTCCCAAATCACTCCAATTATGTGAAATCTCTCTCCATATGTGAAATCTCTCCAAGTATGTGAAATCTCTCCCAGAATATGAAATCTCTCCCAAATCTCTCAAAGTATGTGGAATCTCTCCCAAATCTCTTTAAGCACCTTCCTTAGTCGAAAACAGCTCAAACCGGAAGAGGAAACCCAAAAGGACCCTCTTGGTCCGGAACCCTCTTGGTCCGGAATCCTTTTGGTCCTGAACCTCTTGCTCCTGAACCTCTTGCTCATGAACCTCTTGGTCCGGAACCCTCTTGGTCCGGAATCCTTTTGGTCCTGAACTTCTTGCTCCTGAACCTCTTGCTTCTGAACCTCTTGGTCCGGAAACCTCTTGGCCCGGAATCCTTTTGGTCCTGAACCTCTTACTCCTGAACCTCTTGCTCCTGAACCTCTTGGTCCGGAATGCCTTCTAAGGAGCCAAGAGGAAGCATTTTCGGAACCTCTTAAGTGACTTCGAAGGTGAGAAGCTCCGGAAGGCTTCACTCCGGAAGCATCATGATCGGACCCTTCGGATCTGCTTCGGACGTCTAGCCGCCTTGCACCTCGGTCCGGACTTACCCGTTTCGCACCTGACTCCGGAAGTGAGGATGGACTTCGGAACCCGCCCAGTACCTCCGGAACCCCCCTTGTACTCACTTCGGACCCTCGCGAGTAGGAAGCTCCACTCCGGAAATTTAACTACATCTTCGGAATTCGCATAATGGCTCTGGATTTCACCATTTAGCTCTGGATTTTGGACTATTCCGGACATTTTCATCATTTTGGGGTATTTTGAGTTCGGGAATCCCACCAAACTCGTGTTTTTCTTAACTAAGACTCCTAAAACCTTTATTTTATGCCAAATTTAATTATTTAAATTATATTTACATAAAATAAAAGTTTAGGATTTAGGAAGATCCTATCCTAAATCAAGATAAAGACAAAGAGGTTGACTTTGTGATTTGATGAAATTCTCATTTCCCATGCAAATCACAGTATTCCATGCTTTACCCACCAAATATCCATGCATGGACCACCAGATACCCATGCACCAAAGATTCCCTCCCTTTTCATCCTCAAAGCAACGTCAGTAAGGAGTTTAGACTTCACCTTCTCCCACACTTTTCCCATTTTCTCTCAAAAACTCATCTTCAAGCAAGAACATGGGATATTGCTGAAAGGAAATTTCTCAACTTCTTCCTGGGAAATTTTAAGGTAAATTCCTCCACTCATCTAATATTTTATAATATTTCAAGATGAATCCATATTATTTTGCTCATAATAATATGTGATGATCATCCTTAGGAAAACATCCCTCCCAGGGAAGTTCTTCATCTCAGCCAAAAGTTTAAGCTTGAGATCTTCACTCCATAACTCCAAACAACTCCTCAACCAACTCAAGGCGAGCTTCATACCCCACCTTTTCAATATTTTAATGTTTTTGGGGGAGAGTAAAAGTCAAATCTTGCCTAAATACTTGAATAATTGCTTATATACGTATGTTTGTATGTGTGTGTGAAATTTTTTTAAATTTATATTTTAGTAATATACTCATGAACGTAAGAATTCTCAATTTCATAAAGAACAGAGGATACTTTGTACAAAAGAGCCTCCCAACTATTGAGTGTGTCCAACTTAACCCCTTTATCTATGCTCTCATGTCTAGAGATATAAGTTATAAAAAGGGATCTTGATAAGTGGACACCATTCTAGTAATTTTCGAAAAAGGAAACTTTGTGACTATTTTGCAAACTGTCAGGGGGTATTTTGTAAATATTCAATATAAAAGTTTGCGTCAAGAAAATACACAAATAGAGCCTTTATGACAGAAATATTTGCATATCATAAACTGTTGTCGTAAAACCTCCAACAACATAAGTAATGTTCTATATGTCACAAAACAGAAAATGCGTGTCATAACCGGCAGTTATAAATTTATACAAGTTATAACTTGACACTTTTTCTCTTGACTAAAATGACTTATTTTTCAATAAACGAAAAGGAACGAACACGAGCACCTAGTTAACGAGCACAATCAACGATATGGAACGAGAACGATATTCTTATTCAACAAGTACGAATTTCATTATTTATCTAACAAATAATGGATCTCTAACGATTGCTCAAAAGGTTGTTAATATTATAGTCAGACAAATCTCAAAAGTACCTAAATATAAAAATATTAGTGTACGTCTAAGTCCTGTAAGGAGTTATAGCCAGAGTCTCCTGGAGGGAGAGCGGGAATTTGTGTATAGCTCTATACGGGGTTGACACCCCGCACCTTCGCTGTTCGCTACAGCTAGACATGCCAGTCTAGGGTGACAAATGTCTTTTCCAAACCGAGGGCGCCTGAGAAACGCCAAAACAGGCACTTCGTCAGATTAGTATAGGTATAACGACTCACTAGAATATGTTATGTCATCTAGAAATTTATGTAAGGAAAAAGCTCATAAATAAATCTTTGGCACGTTGTGTTGACCGTCCTATACATGATAAGCGATGGTCCGCATTTGTTGCGTTGACTGTCCTTTTTCATCGCGTAGAATGTCCACAATTGCCATGTTGATTCTTTCTCCTAACAAGTATAGAGTCGTAACACTGCTATTTTTACAAATTAAAAAGCGTAGGACTCTATGGAAAACGTTTGTAAACGATTTTGAAAATGATAAATTAACCCACACATATACATAGTTGGAACTAGAACTTACGAATATTTTATAGCAGAAAATATAGGATTTTCTGGATAAAACGATTTTCTACGATTTCGATAAGGATAAACTAGAACGCACAATCAATTTTACTCGATAAGAGGAACAAGATTTTCAACCATATTCTCTTTTTGAAAATAAGGGATTTTTCTGGAAACGGTTGACTATTACTATTCAAAAGAACTATTCTCGTACACAGCTCGCTTTTACAAATCACACTACTTTTCAAAATCACTCCTTATAAGGATGAATAAAAGTAATGACATGCACACACATATCCATGATTTTCAAGGCAAGACTTCAAACGATTTCATAGAAAATATCGGATTTTCTGAAAGTACGATAAGAACGATTCTAAACAAGTGTAAACGATTTTGTACAAAATGCTTATGAACTCACCAACTTTTTAGTTGACGATTTTCAAAACGACTTGTATTCTCATGGATCTAGTAAGCAGGTAACAAGGGACGCGGATGCAAGACTTTTAGTTGTAGCTTGGATTTTTCTGCTTATGTCTCTTTTGTGTAATTCAAAGAACAAATACAATATGTAAACAATGTAAGTTTGTTATCTCAATGTATGATGTTTGGATTGCTCTGTTTCATTTATATTCAATTGTTATGATACTGCACAATGAAGGCACCCGCCTCCGGACGTTTCCGCCGTCTGGTCCGGGGGTGTGACAGATTGGTATCAGAGCATTGTTTATAGTGAACTGGTATATCTAGCCATACAAGATATACAACTATAAATACAATGGGACTAAAACACACTCTGCCTCAAAGTATACTATAAAAAGATAAGTATTTTATGAAAGTATACATATCTACTAAAACAGTATCATAACAAGAAGAAAACGAAAGTAACTAAAGGTTGAACACTACAGTCAAACCTAGGCAGTATGTAATCATATCTGGGATAAATATAGCCTGATCAACTATATTTATTTGAGATATGACCAACATGTGCGTGGGAGTGATGGTGGTGTTGCAACAAACCTAAAACCGACCAACTATGCGCACAAGAGAATACTAGAATCGAACATCAAGTTTAAAATACAATATGAGTATTTTAGGATACTATAAACCCCTCACACCTAAACTATCCCCGTATATCTCGACCTGCGACTCTTGCACAAACGACGTAATTGAAATTCCTCACCAAGACTTCTACTACCCTATCACGGTAATTTGCGGATGGGGCAAAGAGAGACCAGAAGAAGTCCATGAGGAAAAATCCAGAAGTGGATCCTAAGGAATACCAAGAGATGAATTGTGAAAGGAAGGATTCCGACTAAGAACCCAACAAAGATAAAAGCGCCGAGGAAACCCTTGGCGAAGCTCTACCCAATTGATAGTAGATTAGAGACCCTTTCACCTTTCTTTTCCCAGATACATAAACACCCGATATAGGTACTCTTGGAATAGACATACCTAGAAAAAAAACGATACCCACGCAAAAACAAGTTGAGAAAGTGGCTCCTATCCCATTTAGGGCATATCTCCACAAAAGACAACCCGATCCACAATCGACGTGCACCGAACTCCGATAGCCAACACCCTCACGAATCAGACATCCGTTTAAACCACAAGTAACCCAAAGTGACTCCCGGTTTCCAACCATCTGTCATGGAGTAATGGAGACCATAAACAAAGCCCGATATATGGGAATGTAAATCCGATCCCCCACAAGTAACAAGAACGCCATCCCAAATGCCTTACGAAACCCACAAGTAGGACCAGAAAACTATGCAGACCATGTACACTCCTTAAAAGGGGAAATGGTAATTTGGAGACCGCAACTCATAGCAATCAAGGCTTGGACAGCCTTAGCAGCGTAAGGAACACAAAAAGGGCACTCACCAGGGACCGACTCGCCGAGTCCTTCATTAAAAATCCGTGTGCGGCAAGGACTTCTATGTTCGCGAATGTTCATCGTGAATTGTCAAGTCAGGAATTGACTCGCCGAGTTCTTCATGATTTTGACTCTTTTTCTTCTTTCTTCAATTCCATTGCTTCAAATAGCTAGTACTGATTCCTTTTGCTTCCGAGCATGTCTTTTAGGCTGAAAATACAATTCAAACGTAATTAAGCACCTTTTGTTCAATAATCGCAATAAAATAGCCAAAAAGTATTAAGATTTTATGCAATATATATGATTAAATATGCACATATCATGTGTGTTGGACATGGGAGTTGGGATGCGTATTTTCCGTTAGTAGAATTTTCGTATAACAACAGTTATCACGCTAGCATTGATCGACCGGTCGCGATCTTGGATCGGAAGACGAAAACCTTGAGGAACAAGTTAGTCGAGCTGGTGAAAGTGCAGTGGTAGCACCGTAAGGGATCAGAGTAGACTTGGAGCCCGAGGATGAGATGAGAGAGCACTATCCGGAGTTGTTTGGGGCAACTGACTTCGAGGGCGAAGTCTAAGTCAAGTAGGGGAGAATTGTAACTCTTAAATCTTGGTAAGTTTCTCTTTTTGCCCTAGTTGAGATTTTTGTTGTATTTTGGTCCTCATGTTGTACGCAGGGCGTACCACATGGTACGCTTGGCGTACAAGCTGCAAAACGAGTATGCGGCGCATACCACATGGGATGCTTAGCGTACTCATGCGAGGGTTGGTCGAGGGTTCCAGACACATGCGCGGGGCGTACAGCCAGGTACGCAGCGCGTACGTGTCTTTAATGAAAACCCTAAATTTCAAGAATGGACACTATATAATCATCCTTATGGCTTTTTAAACCCTCATTTCTCAGCCTCCTCAGACCTTTTAGCCCCATATTCGAAGCCCTAAGCCTCTCCTTTATGTTTTGAGCTCATTGTGTTCACTTTTGGTGGTTTTGGTTCATATTCAAGAAGTAGAATCTTGGTGCAAGGTGGTAGATCAAGGAAGAGCTTGTGGATCTCGACCTTTTGCTTCATTTCTAGCTTATTTGAGGTAAAAAGCTATAAACTTGATCAATGGTGACTTAGATCTATTATGTATGTGTTTTTGTCCCATTGTTTTTGCCCATGAATGGGATCTAGTGGTGTGTTACCACTCTAGGAGCTTTGAGTTTCCACTCTTGGTGTTTCTGAGGTTCTAGATGCATAAAGTTGTCACTTTTAAGGTTTAGATCCATCCATGCATGAGTCATGGCCATTTTATGAAAGTAGAATGTTATATTTCGAAGATTAGGTTCTTTTGGGGCATGCAAAGTCACCAATTCAGTGACTTTATGGTTCTAGACGTTTATTATGACTTAGATCTGTGATTTGAGCTTATAGTCTTAAGCATTAAGTGCTTATTGTGGATATGAACTTATTGGGTGAGTACGCTGGGCGTACAAGTTGGTACGCACGGCGTACAAGCCGTTTAGCCTGTACGCTTAGTGTACAACTGAGTACAACCCGCATACTCGGTCTGTTGGGCTTCGTAGTTTTTGGGCCTCGGTTGGGTCATTTCTTTGGACCTTGTTGCTTTGCGCCTTAGTGGGCCATCTGAAACCAAGCGGTGGGCTAAGATTTTGGACTAGGGAAAATTATTGGGCCTTAGGGTAAGGTCCATATAGGGTTTGGTCCCAATTTCGAAAATTAGGCCATAAGTGGGCGTTAGAGGAGCATTTGGTTTTGGGCCTTTTTGGTTTGTGGGTTTGGGCTTCAGCCGTGCTTCAAACTAGGTCAGGGGTAAAATGGTCATTTTACCACAAGTATGGAGTATTGGATATAGATTGGAATCCAAGTGTTAATTAGGTGCTATTTTTGTATTGATAGCTCGGGGATTCATTAGGGCAACAACTAGGGATTTTCAGTGAGATTCAACATTCGAGGTGAGTTTCCTCACTGGGTTTTGGGGGTCTTGTTGGATTAATGTCTAAGTCCATAACTATATTTGGTATGTACTTGACCCGACCCGGCATGGTCCATTTGGGTTGCACTTCACCGACACAATTTATATGGATAGTCTTTTGAGAATAGTATATTTATGATTTATATTAATATATTATAAGTTCTAATATATTAATATATAATCATATTATTTAATTAGTATTGATCAAGAATTAATTTATAATTAAGTGATCAAAAGGAACTAATTAAATATGGACTCTTACATATATATGTGTAGTGGGCCAAGTTCATTTAGGTTGGGCTAAGTCTTCATGGATAGTCCATGGAGCTTTAACCCATGAATCCTAGGAAATGAAAGGTCATGGGTATTAGGGTTTAACCCTAATCCTCCACACTATATAAAGGGTCTTATGGTTCATGAAATTATGCTAGTGGCTAGTGTGGATACATTAAAGAGGGCAATAATCGATTTCATAGTGTGAGCCAAGTATCCATATTCTCTAAAGGCTTTCCAAGGTGTTTTGGTGATTTGTGATTCCACTTGAGGCTTCCACACTATTGGGGCTAAACTCTTAAAGCTTGAAGACATCAAGCTACATCAAAAGGTATGTCATCTAACTAGAACTTTGTAGTATAGGTGCTTCATAATATGCTAGTTAGGATGAAACCTTTGAATATTTAATATTTGCATGTATAATAGAGAAAACATAGATCCAAGGTTTATAGGGTTGCATGTACACCATAGGAGTGTTAGAATGCTCAAAACCCAACAGTGGTATTAGAGCCATGGGTTGTTTTCTGTTATATTGATGCAAATGTATTTTTTTTTCAAGTTGAAGGAAAAAAAAAGAAAAAAAAACATGAAGTTTGTCAAATTTTATGATAATTACTTGATTTTATGAAAAACTAAATATTTATAAAATTTGAGTCACTTTACTACAAGAGTTGAATTAGGTCAATTTATTAAAAGATAGAATGATATGATTATTTTATTTTATTTGTTTTAAAAGTTTGATCTAAATGGTTTTAAGGAGTTACAAATTTTGTCATAAAATTTTGGAACTCAAAAGTTTTTTTGAAGTTATGATCTTAAGAGTTTTGAAACTTCCATAAGTTATGGATGTGAAATGTCTCATTTATTAACTCTTTAGGTTATGAATTCCAAAAGTCTTCAAAGGGTAATTGTCAAAGTTTCAAGATTTGTATTAGTTTATATGATTATCTAATTTCTTGAAAATTGTTGATGTGAATTATCTTTACTTATGAGTTTAATCTAGATCATAGAAAAATTATTTGATTATTGTGTTAATTGGAATATTTGATCTTAATGGTTTTTATGAACTCCATAACTTGTCCTCAAGTTATGAAAAGTGAAGAGTTTTTCTTTTTAAAGTGTAATTAAGTCTCATAGGTTATGAAAATAGAAGAGTCACTATTTTTAATGTCTTCCATAACTTGTCCTCAAGTTATGGAACTTGAATTTTTTTTTCATTAAACCTTAATTAAACTCATAAGTTATGAAATGAAAAGTTTTGAATAGTTTCAAAACTTGCCCTCAAGTTTTGGAATTTGTAAAGTTTTCACTTATGAATATTTTAATTCCAAGTTAAGCCCTTAGAATTTTAAAAGTTAAAATTCAACCCTTATACTTTATAATATTATAAGTTAATAATATTTATATATATGTATAAGAGTAAAGTCGTCTTACCATTAGTAGGCCTCATTCACGAAGCCGGTCTACAAGGGGGTATAAGGTTACTGCCTATAAAATGGCAGTTTAATGGGTGTCCACTCTCACCCACCGCTTCCTTGACCGGTGGAGGGTCGTTAGCCGAACGGGTAGGACAAGGACTATAATTCTCCCTTCATTAAAAGTATTAATGATAAATACTAAGTAACTAAACTGTTATTAATACCCAATCTTAGTTACTTAGGAAAATGTGAATAAGGTGCTAATCCATGAAATTACACTTTGCACTTTGTTTAAGCTGTTAGTGGAGCGTGTGTGGTTAACCGGCACACTAACGTGGACTTAACAAGGTAGGCAAAGGGTAACTTAATGTTTATAATAGTATCGTTGGAGCGTGTGTGGTTAACCGACACATCGATTGAGGGGTAAATATTAAGGGTACCAAGTATATTTGCATGGTTACTTCACACCTTGTTTTGTGATCCTCGGCATCCCAGTCACAAAACCTGAAGGGCACACTCGAGATTGAAACATGCCATTGAAAAGTTCAATGAATCTCAAAAGAATCTAGGAGTTTCAAAACCAATTAAAACCTAATAATACATTTCGTTTATCTTGGTGGAAATTGGTGAATCGTCATTCACCTACCTTCAAATATTTTATAGCTTGGATTACGACATCCCTCTTCCAAGTTATAAAATAGTTTGTTGGGTCCTAGCCTTAATATATCATATTGGGTGTTATATTAAGGACTTAAATCAACTTTACGTGAATTTCTCCCATTGTTGATGTCTGTTTTAGACAACAATGATCTTCCCAAACCAAGCTTTCCTAATGAATATGACTTACCGAGTTTGGCTCATGGAAGTCATACTTCTCTTCCTCCACCTCCTCCAATTATTCTCCCTAACCCACAAGTTCAAGGTCACTCAAGCCCTAATGGCAAGCAAGGTCTATGTGTGATCACATCTTAGAGATGAAGTCACATATTGACAAGCCGGGAGAGTTGGGTGTCAAAGTCTTGAGAAAGTTGGATGTTCAATCACTTTCTAAGTCACATAGTGAGTTCCTTTGGGACTACTATGAAACAGACTATGACATGAACCTTAATGATCATATCTATTTGCTTGGTGCTGCTGAATCAGCAATGATTTGGAACGATAGTAAAGTAAATTTGATTAGAAGATCAACTTCCCAAAAACTTTATGGACAGTGACAATGGTGACACTGGAAATCCAGAAAAAGCATTCTCTTCCCAATGGAAAGGGATTGGCCATAGTCAACCCGGTTGACCAAATGGTAAAGAGAAAGGCTAAGTCTGAGATAGTCCCATTACCAAAGGGTCCATATGTTTATTTTGCCAAAGGAAGGAGCGTTGATTGCAAAGCTGCCAAATTTACCTAAGGGTGTTAAAGTCAATAAATTTGACTCTACATCAGGTAGAGCCCATTATCTAACTCTGTTAAGTTCTATTCTGAGATCCTCATTACATGATGTGACTGGGTCACATGTTGATGTTTTAAGAATCAAAGAATAGAGAGAAATTTTAAAGGAAGTATATGCTGATTCTGATCGCGAAGGTGGATTTCGATCGCATCAGAATTTTGAGCAGTTGCTTAAGAAGTTATGATATATTGCTAAGGAATAGATAACAACAATTTTCCATGTTGATTGTAAGGATAAGTTTTTCCGCAAAGTTTTAAAATAAAAGAAAATTGTTTAGTTTTATTTATTTGAAGTATCCTTACAATGGCATTTGTGGAAAATTGTTGCTTATATGATTCCACTGACAGCAATATTGGAAAATGGATTTGATTCTTTCATTTGTGGTAGTGTCTAAATTTACCAAATCAGGAAAGTTCCTCATCGCCCAAGTTTTAATTGGACCGAAACTTGGAATCATGCAAGTTGAATAGTATAATGAATAAGAACTTTCAAGCATTGGAAAATCAAGACTAATTACTTGTTCACATGGATGTGTGAGTCAAGTAAAGGACTAAAGAGATCGAGTACACATTCTTGTGCACTGGTCATGTCCACCACAAAGCTCGTTAAGACTATTTGATTTACTAAAGTTTAGTAAATATGGTTATACTTACAATTTTATGTTGGATAAGGTGTCTAAGTCCATAACTATTTCTGGTATGTACTTGACCCGACCCGGCATGGTCCATTTGGGTTGCATGGCATCATGCATTTGGATAGACTAAATGAGAGAAATAACACTTGTGGTTTATTAATATATTATAAGTTCTAATATATTAATAATATTATTTAATTAGTATTGATCAAGAATTAATCTAGGATTAATTAAGTGATCAAAAGATGACTAATTAAATATATGGGTTGATCATGTAAATCATCCATAACTTGTATAGTGGGCTAAAAGGCTCCATGGATAATCAAGTTGGGTTAAACCCATTGAATGCTCCATGGAGGCTCCATGGGAGTTACAAACCCATGGATCATGGAAATGAAGAGTCATGCCACATTATGGTTTACATGGTGTAACCCTAGATGTGACACACTATATAAGCAACATGTTCTCCACCAAAATCGGCGACACTAAGAAACAAGAGGGCTAGGCCGATTTTAGAAGTGTGTATTCTCTCTAAAGTCATTCCAAAAGCATTTGGTGTTGTGTGAAGCATTTGAGGCATCACACTTGGGGTGCTAGGATCACAAGGTTTCAAGGATCATAAGCAACAACAAGGTAAGTTATTCTATCTTTCATGCAAGTTAAAATTTGTTCCCCATGTATGCTAGATAGGAATATAACCTTGGAATTCAACTTTGCATGATAATTAGACAAACATAGATCCAAGGTTATTAGGGTTGCATGTACACTTAGGAAGTGTTAGAATGCTCAAAACCCATCAGTGGTATCAGAGCCAGGTTCGTTTGTTTTTTTTTTGTGTGCAAACAGCTTGAAAAAAAATCGTTTTTCTGTTTTCTGCTCGTATGAAAGTTTGCACATTTGTTGCTGGAAATGGACTAGAAACATTACCCTAAACTGTTTTGATGTTTTAAAGCTTGTTTTAGATGGTGTAATGTTTATGCTAATCCATTTACAATGGCAATTATTAAAATTACAAGTTTTTTTAAGTGTAATTTTTGATTCTTGAAAGTGTTCATATGCATGTTCTTGAACTTATAAAGATTAGATGATCATAGGAATTGTTTGTAACCTTCATGGTAGTTTAATTCATGATCATAATGTGTTTTAATGGAGTCCATAACTTGTCCTCAAGTTATGGAAAACCAAAAGTCTCACTTTTATTAAAGCCATTAAAAGAACACAAGAGTTATAAAAATGAAGAGTCTTCATTTTTATTACTCAATTAATTCATAAGTTATAAGAAATGAAAAGTTTTGGAAGTTTACAAAACTTGCCCTCAAGTTTTGGAACATGTAAAGTCTTCATTAAAACTTTAGTTCCAACCCTTAGAATTTTAAAAGTTAAAATTCAACCCTTATACTTTATAATATTATACGTTACTAATATATATATGTATAACGTCAAGTCGTCTTACCGCTAGTACGCCTCATTCACGAAGCCGGTCTATAAGGGGGGTATAAGGTTGTTGCCTATAAAATGGCAACTTAATGGGTGTCCACTCTCACCCACCGCTTCCTTGATCGGTGGAGGGTCGTTAGCCGAACGGGTAAGACAAGGACTTATAAATTCTCATTAAAAGTATGATGAATATTATAAAGTAACTAAATGCTTTTATTAAATTCCCAATCTTAGTTACTTTAGGAAAATGTGAATAATGTGCTAATCCATGAAATTACACTTTACACTTTGTTTAAGTCGTTGGTGGAGCGTGTGTGGTTAACCGGCACACTAACTTGGACTTAACAAGGTAGGTAAAGGGTGACTTAAGGTTTACCATAGCATCGGTGGAGCGTGTGTGGTTTACCGGCACATCGATTGAGTGATAAACCTTGAGGGTACCAAGTGATTTTCATGGTTACTTCACACCTCGTTTTGTGATCCTCGGTATCCCAGTCACAAAACTTGGAGGGAACACTCGAGATTGAAACATGCCTTTGAAAAGTTCATTGAATCTCAAAAGAATCTAGGAATTTCTAAGAACCAATTAAAAACCTAATATTTATATTTCGTTTTTCATGGTGGAAATTGGTGAATCGTCATTCACCTACCTTTCAAATATGTTATAGCTTGGATTACGGCATACCTCTTCTAAGTTATAATATATTGTGATTGGATCCTAGCCTTAATATTACATTTGGGTGTTTTATTAAGGACTCTCTTAATATCTAAACTAATCTTGTTCTCTTCTTTCAGATGTCTTCAAACAATCCTGCTTCTGGCTCTAATCCTAATGGCTCCTTTACTCTTATGAACTTGTGTGGGAAAGTCACTTTTGATGGATCCAACTTCAATGAATGGATCAGAAACATCAGGATGATTACCCGCTACGAGGACAAAGAATATGTCCTTGACAAGGAGCTTAAGGAGATTGATGTGACCACTGCAACTCCCCAGGAGATCGCTGACTTTCGGGCACATGAAAGGGATGTTACAAAAGTGGCATGCATCATGTTGGCCACCATGACAGCGGAACTCCAAAAGTCCTAGGAGGACTTCTACCCTTTTGAAATGCACCAAGATCTGATGGAAAGATACCATCAAAGTGCACGACAAGAGAGGTATGAAATCATATGCTCTATCATAACAACCATGATGAAGGACGGGGAATCCGTCACGAGCCACATGCAGAAAATGCAAAGGTATGTGGATCGGTTGCTGAAGCTTAATGTGAACTTCCCTGAGGAGCTTGCAATAGATATTATTTTGCACTCCTTACCATCGTGCTATGATCAAATCCGCATGACATATCACATGAATAAGGAAGATGTCACACTCAGCAAACTTCAGGGACTCCTCAAGACCGCAGAAACAGGTCTTAAGGGTAAGTCGGTTGTTAACACTCCTACTCCAAACTCCGCCCCGGTTTTGGCAATCGGGAAAGGTAGAGGGAAGAAGAGGAAGAGCTCTTCGAAGGGTACCAAGGCTAGGACCCTTGATGGCTCTTCTTCAAGTGGAACCAAGAAAGGTTTTGTCACTCCTTCTTCTGACCCTAAAGAGGCTGAATACTTCTATTGCCATGAAAAGTCACATTGGAAGCGGAACTGCCCAAAGTACCAGCAAGATGTGAAGGATGGGAAAGTTAAACCCAACCATGCAGGTATTTACACTATCTTATCTAATAACTCACCCCATTCTAACTCTTGGGTCCTTGATACCGGTTGTGGTATTCATATCTGTTCTGATTTGCAGGGACTAAGAAGAAGTGAGAATGTGGAGCATGGAAGAATAAACTTAATCATGGGGAATAGGAAAACTTTACCTGTCACCAAGATTGGAGTTTATACTTTATCGCTAAGTAGTGGGTTTAGTTTAGATTTGAATAAATGTTGTTATTCGCCAGAAATGGCAAGAAATATTATTTCCTTTCATGCATTGTATAAACAAGGTTTCACCTTTTCATTTGATAATGAAGTTGGTTCGATTAATGCTTTCTTTAATAATGTTCTTTATTTTAAAGCATTACCTTGTGATGGTGTGTATGAAACTGTATCTGTGGTTGATAACTTAGGAAATAATGTATTGTGTATTGATTCTGTTAATGATAATAACTTGGATAAAGCATCATTATGGCATTGTCGTCTTGGACATATAAGCAAGAAACGCATAGGCCAACTCCAAAAGGATGGAGTATTGGAGTCATTTGACCTAAAGTCAGATGATAGTTGCGAATCATGCTTACTTGGAAAAATGACAAAGTCACCCTTCACAGGTTCTTGTGAGAGGAGTGAAGGTTTGTTGGATCTTATACACACGGATGTGTGTGGGCCCTTCAAACATGCCACAAGGGATGCTAATCGTTATTATTTGACTTTTACTGATGATTACAGTAGATATGGATATGTCTACTTAATCAAGCATAAGTCAGAGACTTTTGAGAGGTTTAAAGAGTTTAAACAGGAAGTCGAGAATCAATTGGGCAGGAACATTAAGATGCTTCGATCCGATCGAGGTGGTGAGTATCTTAGTTCAGAGTTCCTCGACTATCTTAGGGAATGTGGGATTGTCTCACAATTAACACCTCCCAGGACACCGCAGTTGAATGGTGTAGCTGAGAGGCGTAATCGAACCTTGTTGGATATGGTTCGTTCCATGATGAGTCGAGCTTCGCTACCAATCTCATTTTGGGGGTATGCCTTAGAGACTGCCGCCCATATCCTTAATCTAGTTCCCACAAAGAAAGTTGCCAAAACTCCTCATGAGATGTGGACTGGTAAAGTACCCAAACTAGACCACATTAAGATTTGGGGTTACGAGGCTTTCGTGAGACGCGAGACTCATGATAAGCTCGAACCTCGAAGTGAGAGGTGTATTTTCATCGGCTACCCACAGAAATCCTTTGGTTACCTCTTCTACAGACCTAGTGAGAATGTGGTCTTTGTAGCTAGGAGGGCTTTCTTTCGAGAGAGAGAGTTCATAAGCCAAGGAGACAGTGGGAGGCAAGTTGACCTTGAAGAAATTCAAGAGTCAAGTGGTGAAGGAACTTCAAACCCTAGCACTCAACTTGAGGAGGAAACTCCTGTTGAGCCAATTGACAAGTCTGTACCTCTGAGGCGTTCCACAAGGGTTAGGAATGCACCTGAGCATTACTATAGATTCCATATTACTGCGGAAGGTGATACACTTATCAGTGATGAGACACTGATAGGTCTGGATGAACCTAACAGTTACGCGGAAGCCATGGCAGGCCCTGAGTCAGCCAAGTGGAAAGAGGCAATGAACAGCGATATACAGTCCATGTATGACAATCAAGTTTGGAACTTGGTTGAGAATGTACCAGGTCGTAAGACTGTAGGGTGCAAATGGATCTTCAAGAAGAAGACCGACATGGATGGTAATGTACACACTTATAAGGCACGACTGGTTGCAAAGGGTTTCTTACAAACTCCGGGAGTTGATTATGATGCGACCTTTTCTCCAGTGGCCAAGATTAAGTCTATTAGGGTTCTGTTAACCATAGTCGCATTTCATGACTATGAAATATGGCAAATGGATGTCAAAACCGCTTTCCTTAATGGAAAGTTGGCTGAGGATGTTTACATGAGTCAGCCAGAGGGTTTTGTCAACACAGAGTACCCTAATAGAGTGTGTAAGCTTGAGAAATCCATTTATGGGTTAAAGCAAGCACCTCGCAGATGGAATCTTTGCTTTGATGAGAAAGTCAAGGAATTTAGCTTTTCTAGGAGTGAAGATGAATCTTGTGTATATGTCAAGGCTAGTGGGAGTATAGTTAGCTTTTTGGTATTGTATGTGGATGACATACTACTCATAGGAAATGACATCCCAACTCTGCAGGAAGTTAAGTCCTGGCTTGGGAAGTGTTTCTCTATGAAGGACCTAGGAGAAGCTGCCTATATTCTAGGGATAAGGATCTTGAGAGACCGGAGTAAAAGACTAATTGGACTTAGTCAGAGTACCTACTTGGATAAGGTGCTGAAGAGATTCGGCATGCAGGACTCCAAGAAAGGAGAGTTACCCATCCAGAGTAACGCCAGATTGAGTAAGACACAAAGCCCTAGTACTGAGGCTGAGATAGCAGAAATGAGTCGAATACCTTAACTTCGGCTGTAGGATCGATCATGTATGCTATGACGTGTACTCGACCTGATGTAGCCTTTTCTTTGAGCATGGTTAGCAGGTATCAGGGGAACCCTGGCAAGGCACACTGGACTGCGGTAAAGAATATCCTCAAGTACCTATGGAGGACTAAGGACTGGGTCCTTACCCTCGGTGGGAGTGAAGACTTGAGAGTTGTAGGGTATAGTGATGCTAGCTTTCAGACTGATAGGGATAATTTCCGCTCTCAGTCAGGCTGGGTCTTTACCTTAAATGGAGGAGCAATTTCTTGGAAGAGTTCCAAGCAAGAGACAGTGGCTGATTCAACTTGCGAATCAGAGTATATAGCAGCTAGCGAGGCAGCAAAGGAGGCGATATGGCTGAAGAACTTCATTGGAGACCTTGGAGTTGTACCAGCTATTAAAGAGCCAATGGAAATTTTCTGTGATAGTGAAAGTGCAGTTGCCTTAGCCAAGGAACCAAGGGATCACGGGAGATCCAGACACATCGACAGAAAATACCATTTCATCAGACATCGAATAGAAGAAGGACTCCTCGTGGCAAAGAGGGTATCATCGGATGAGAATCCAGCAGATCCCCTCACGAAGGGACTGACTCGGGTTAAGCATCTCCAGCATGCTCGGAGCATAGGGCTGAAGGATGATATTAGATTTAGTAGTTAGATAACCTTAAAATTTGTAAAGTGTAATTGACATTAGATGATGAATAAAAGGTGTTTTATTTATGAGTAAAGTGTTGCTATCTCTTGTCGATCGTTTACTATATTTCTTTTGCATGTTTTGACTTCCAGAATAATTATGTTTGGTATATCGTATTATTCGAACCTCCACAGTCGGTCATATGTCGGAAGTAGGTATGAATCAAGACTGTCATGATTGGTTGCAGAGGTCTAAGTTGTTGGACATGGCTACAACACTCATGAGTGCTCATAAGTTCTGAGCATTGGACTCAACCCACGCTCACTGGAATCACTTCATGGAATTTATCTCGAGTGATCGTGAGACGGTAATATCATATAAGTCTTCAAACCTAGATATATGATTTGTTACTTATGAGTTGGTTATGCATTGATTGTACGAAAACGCATTGGTAACTCGATGTTATAAAACGTGCTCTTGTGTATAATTCAATGAGTAGTAGAACAAACATATGAGTTGAAGTTTATCTGTTCCTTCTTGGATTAGAAGCTGATATCTGGGACCCTCGATGATTTTGTTTTGACCTATATACCGGGCCCGATCAGAACTAAGTTGATGTGTTCAATTGAGTTCTATGTCAAACAAATCGGAAATCGGGAAACAAACTGCTGGACACAAAGTAAGACACTGTTCCATGTATTTGTCCGGCTGATATCTAGAACAGGGGATTATATGATCACTTATCTGAAATGGCGTATCATCATCTTCTCAGTTCCGAGAAACCTTGAAAAGAGCTACGATTGCTGATCGGTTCCTGAAGTCATACTTGCAGTTATAGTTATTAGACTTATCCAAGTGGGAGACAGTTGGATAAGGTGTCTAAGTCCATAACTATTTCTGGTATGTACTTGACCCGACCCGGCATGGTCCATTTGGGTTGCATGGCATCATGCATTTGGATAGACTAAATGAGAGAAATAACACTTGTGGTTTATTAATATATTATAAGTTCTAATATATTAATAGTATTATTTAATTAGTATTGATCAAGAATTAATCTAGGATTAATTAAGTGATCAAAAGATGACTAATTAAATATATGGGTTGATCATGTAAATCATCCATAACTTGTATAGTGGGCTAAAAGGCTCCATGGATAATCAAGTTGGGTTAAACCCTTTGAATGCTCCATGGAGGCTCCATGGGAGTTACAAACCCATGGATCATGGAAATGAAGAGTCATGCCACATTAGGGTTTACATGGTGTAACCCTAGATGTGACACACTATATAAGCAACATGTTCTCCACCAAAATCGGCAACACTAAGAAACAAGATGGCTAGGCCGATTTTAGAAGTGTGTATTCTCTCTAAAGTCATTCCAAAAGCATTTGGTGTTGTGTGAAGCATTTGAGGCATCACACTTGGGGTGCTAGGCTCACAAGGTTTCAAGGATCATAAGCAACAACAAGGTAAGTTATTCTATCTTTCATGCAAGTTAAAATTTGTTCCCCATGTATGCTAGATAGGAATATAACCTTGGAATTCAACTTTGCATGATAATTAGACAAACATAGATCCAAGGTTATTAGGGTTGCATGTACACTTAGGAAGTGTTAGAATGCTCAAAACCCATCAGTTTAAGTATAATTCTGAAACATTGGAAAAGTCTCAATGTATGGCAGAACGAATGGGAAGAATCAAATTAGGCAGAAAGATAAAAGTTTCTCAAATCTGAAAAGATGGGAGAGTACTTTAGTATCATGTTTGTGATCATCTTAATGATTTAGAAATCATATCACAATTAGTCCTCTAAAGGTCATCTTAGTGCATTCTTATGACTAAGAAGAGGAGTCATGAATTGTTGAAATTGTTAGATCAGGAAGATGAGTCATACTTCGTTCCAAAACAATTCTTAGAGTCATACTCCAAGATTGTAACTTGAGTGATATATCTTAAAGAAAGGTTTAAAACACTTGTCAAATGTAAGAGTAAAAGTGTCCTACTCTTGTACATTTGAAATTGGTAAGTTGTGATGTTTTGGATAAAACAAAGACCAACTAAGGCCAATTGTGTGAAGTGTTTGTCTTGATAAAGAATCCGCACTATCTCTTGAATATTTGGCAAGATAGTCTTATATGTCAAGAGGATAGTGGGAGTCTTAAAGATCCTAAAAAGAATTTCAAGAACTAATCAAGAATAAAACCTGAGGTTCTTCACTAGCACACGACTTGAGGTTTATAGCCTATTGTGTTGACATATTCTGTGCTCATTCCAGTTTAAGTTGGCTTTGCATAGGAGTTCTGAAAGTTCTCAATTGGTTGCATAACAACTTGGAAGCAATGGCAGGCCCTGTACTGCCAGGTGGCAAGAAGTTAAGATTGCATAAGTTCAGTCCATATGAGTTTGGATTTGTCGTTATCCTTGTCTTGTGACTATGGTTTTGACGATTCACATTGATAAGAACACATACACCATAAAATCTAAGGGTCATAAGGTTTCTCTCCGATTAATGAAAATGATGGTGAGGAAACACTTCCACCAAGTAGATTTGAAGCAGATGGCAAAAGGTCTAAACAATTGAGACTATGATTACGACATCCCTTTTTATAGTTCTGAAATTGTTTAGACACACATGCATGCTATCTAAGGAAAGGTGTATGATTTTGATAAAGTTTTATCAAAGCATCTCGTATCAGAAATCTGAACTTTGGTAAGAAAGTCAATAAAGTATTGATTTCTAGAAGTCCAGCTGATTTCTGAGTATATGTCAAAGCTAGTGGGAGCATAAGTGTTATGCTAATAATCATCATGTTAGTGGGAGCATGATATTATTGTTAGTGTTGCAAGTTAGCAATGTTAATTATAGAAAACAAAAGTTTCAATTCATGAGGCTGCAGGGATTGAAAAAGTTGTTTTGCTATAATTAAGGGAGAGGATATATTTCATTTCAGTTCTAAAGGCTTAGATTGAGACCTTAATCATCCTTAGTCAAGAATATATATCTATGAATTTCATGTTGGATTGGTTCAACTTAAGGAAATTCTATATATTGCGTTCTCAAAATTCGATTATGATTACGACATCCCTCTTCATAGTCAAATTTTGAAAACATAGCAAATAAAAAATATTGTAGCAAAAGACTGGTCTAGATTCATGTCTTTATGTGAGACATCATGAATCGTGTACCATTTGCTTTGGGTACAGGATCGATTGCATGTGCTATAATATTTGTCATTTCTAAATTTTTCCAAATGCCAAGAGGCATTAAGAAGGGAAAAGGTCTAGAATTGTATATGACTAAAATGATTAAGCAATTGTCGAGGACAATCTGAGGTTTACCAAAGATTGGTTGCTCAGGGACAGTTGGAAGTATAGTGCTAATTTTGGAAGAATCATATTGACATATTCTGAAAAGAGGCATCTCTTATTCAGAAGTGATAGTCAAAATGAGAATATGGAGTTGTCTCCATAGGTGGAAGTTATCTGTGTAAGATTAGAAAACTTAATGCAAGAAGCATGTCCAAAGCAATGTACTTTGAATATGATACTTAGTTTCCATGGAGTTGATCTCCATTGGAATACCTTATAATGACTGTTGACAAGTCTTTGTGACTTTGTACATATTCATTACAGGAGGGTCAGTGCATATAAGTTTAAAATCTAAACAGATTTCGATAAATGATAGGAATTTGAAATTCTCACATTTTTCGATAAGGATTTGGGAGTGTGAAATTAGAATCATTGAAATTATGTTCAATTGGTTTATTTCACAAAGTAAGGATCATAGACAAACATAGAGTGCATACTTGGTGTATGGTAAAGCTATTGTTTAAGAAAAACATAGTGTACATGCTTGGAGCATGGGACAACTAGTGTTTTTAATTCAAGTATAAAGTTGATAAAAGCGAAACAATGAATAATGAGTAATCAGTATGGTGATAAATAAAAGTGTTTATTTATATTCATAGGGTTTGATACCATATTTGATTCATTCATTCTTGTGTTTCACTTTGCATGTTTTGACTTCCAGAGTAACTAAGTTGCTCTTCCTGAATGATTAAGTTATTCAAACCATCCACAGTCGGTCATATGTTGGAAGTAGATATGAATCAAGACTGTCATGGGTTGGTTTGTAGAGGTCCATGTTGGTGGACAAAGTGGTGCTACAACACTCATGAGTGCTCATAAGTTCTGAGTATTGGATTCAACCCGCGCTCATTTGAATCACTTCATGGATTTTATCACGAGTGATCATGAGACGATAATATATTATATTCTTCAAACCTAGAGATATGAGTTGTTACTATGAGTTGGTTATACATTGATTGCACGAAAATGCATTTGGTAACTCGATGTTATAAAACGTGCCTTTGTGTATGATTCAACAAGTAGTAGAACAAGCCATATGAGTCGAAGTTTATCCATTCCTTTTACCTTCGGGATAAAAGCGATATCTGTGGGCCCCTCGATGATTTAGCGATGACACATGTGAGTGCTTGGCCAAGCCAGGACTGATTTGATTTGTTCAATCAGTCAGTCATCATAAATCGAAAATCGGGAAACAACAAATGGACAGAGAGAATGATTATAATCCATGTCTCAGTCCATATGATATCTAGAATGGAGGAATATATGATCCCTTATCTAATGGACAAGTCATTGACAGAGGTCAGAGTTCATTGACATCATCAGAGTTCGACAGCGGCTTTAAGAGCTACGATTGCCAGTTGGTTTTTGAAGTCATACTCAATAATAGTTTTAGACTTATCCAAGTGGGAGACTGTTGGATTAATGTCTAAGTCCATAACTATATTTGGTATGTACTTGACCCGACCCGACATGGTCCATTTGGGTTGCACTTCACCGACACAATTTATATGGATAGTCTTTTGAGAATAGTATATTTATGATTTATATTAGTATATTATAAGTTCTAATATATTAATATATAATCATATTATTTAATTAATATTGATCAAGAATTAATTTATAATTAATTAAGTGATCAAAAGGAACTAATTAAATATGGACTCATAGATATATATATATATATATATATATATATATATATATATATATATATATATATATATATATATATATATATATATATATATATATATATATATGTAGTGGGCCAAGTTCATTTAGGTTGGGCTAAGTCTTCATGGATAGTCCATGGAGCTTTAACCCATGGATCCTAGGAAATGAAAGGTCATGGGTATTAGGGTTTAACCCTAATCCTCCACACTATATAAGGGGTCTTATGGTTCATGAAATTATGCTAGTGGCTAGTGTGGATACACTAAAGAGGGCAATAACCGATTTCATAGTGTGAGCCAAGTGTCCATATTCTCTAAAGGCTTTCCAAGGTGTTTTGGTGATTTGTGATTCCACTTGAGGCTTCCACACTATTGGGGCTAAGCTCTTAAAGCTTGAAGACATCAAGCTACATCAAAAGGTATGTCATCTAACTAGAACTTTGTAGTATAGGTGCTTCATAATATGCTAGTTAGGATGAAACCTTGGAATATTTAATATTTGCATGTATAATAGAGAAAACATAGATCCAAGGTTTATAGGGTTGCATGTACACCATAGGAGTGTTAGAATGCTCAAAACCCAACATGTCTAAGGCACCAATGTTGGCCCTTGTTATTTATGTTAGGATGCTAGGAGTCTGTGTGACCCTTGCATTTCATATGTGCTGCTATATATGCCGAGATGTAACGCTTGGTCCAGGTAGTATTTATTTATTTTCAAGATTTAGGGTTTTGGACCGGAACTCGACGAGTTGGGGAGCTCCAACTCGTCGTGTAGAGATTTTTCTGGACACGGGTTAAGGACCCTACTCGACGAGTTTTGAGCCCCAACTCGACGATTAGGCGCTATAAAGAAAAACCCTAATTTTCAGGGATTTGTACCCTATTTAAAGAACTTATGGCTCATTTGTAGCCTCCCTCACCATCTTTACAGTCCAGGAGCAAACCCTAGTCGAGATATCCCTCCATATTGAGTTTGTGTAAGGCTAAAGAGTGTGTGTTTGGTACTTTTTCTTGAAGAACTCAATGATTTAAGAGCTTAGAATGCGAAGGAGTCTATAGATCTAGCATCTACACATTTGTCGCAACCATTTGAAGGTAAAAAGCTATTACCTTGATATTTCTTTGGTTAGATCTCTCCATTCAATAGATTAGGGCGTTTTTAGCCCATTTTGGACCTATTTTTGGAAGTTGGGAATGGATTGAAGTTGTAACTTCAGATCTGAACTCTTCTAGGCCCCTATAGTCATAAAGGTATGAACTTTACCAAGCTTCGGCCCCTGTACATGCCCTAAACCTATTATCAAGTTTGGTTTTAGCATTTTAGCCTCTTGAAGCCTTGCATGCACGTAAAGTTGGCAACTTTACGTCGAAACTACACCCTAGGGGACTGGATCTGTAGTTTGGAGCTTTAGATTCGACCAAAAAGGGCTGAATAGGTTTAGATTGGGGGAAACTCGACAAGTTGCCCTAGCGACTCGACGAGTTGGATTGAGTTACCCCACTTTTTGGATACTGAAGGAACATGACGAGTTGTTGAGACAACTCGGCGAGTTAGCTAGGGTTTTTCCCAGATCTTCTGAATACTGAAGGAACTCGACGAGTTGCTAGATGCACTCGACGAGTTGGTGTCAACTTGGACTGTTGACCTTGACCGATGACCTTGACTTTGACCATGGTTGACCAAGTTTGACTTTAAAGGGTATTTTTGGTATTTCGGGATTTTGACAAATTTAGTCACATGGTGGTTGTAGGTAGTTGAGTTCGGAGCTGTGAGTTGGGATTTGATCGTATCGGTTCAGCATTTATGTGAGGTGAGTCTCCTCACCATACCAATGGGTCAGAAGCACCAAGGCCGACCCATTTTGTGATATGTGGTACACTAGTTGGTTATATGCTAGGTGGTATGCTAGTTGGTTATATGTTATGTGGTATTCTAGATGTTGTGATATTTGCATGAAAGACCATGGGGGTGCCCATGACACTTGGTTGTAAGACCATGCGGGGGTGCCCATGGCATTTCAGGTAAAGACCATAGGGGGTGCCCATGACACTTGGTTGTAAGACCATGTAGGGGTGCCCATGGCATTCCAAGTAAGTGTTGGATTAGGTGGCTAAGTTCATAACTATTTCTGGGATGTACTTGACCCGATTAGCATGGTCCATTTGGGTTGCATGGCATCATGCATTTGGATAAACTAAAATGAGAGAAATAACACTTACGGTTTATTAATATATTATAAGTTCTAATATATTAATAATATTATTTAATTAGTATTGATCAAAAATTAATCTAGTATTAATTAAGTGAGCAAAAGATGACTAATTAAATATATGGGTTGATTGTGTAAATCACCCATACTTGTATAGTGGGCTAATGCTCCATGGATTATCAAGTTGGGCTAAAACCCATAGGATGCTCCATGGATGTTCCATGGTGTCTTTGAGCCCATGTTGGACATGGCTATTTCCTTGTTCACATTTATATGTGAGTGAAGTGAAGGACTAAGGGATCGAGTACACATTCTTGTGCACTGGTCAGGTCCACCACAAAAGATCGATAAGACTATTCGTCATGATTTACTAAAGTTGTGTAAATATGGTCATACTTACCAGTCTAAGTAGAATTCTGAAACATTGGAAAAGTTTCGATGTATTGCAGGACGAATGAGAAGAATCAAATTAGGCAGAAGAATAAAAGTTTCTCAAATCTGAAAAGATGGGAGAGTACTTTAGTATCATGTTTAGTGATCATCTTAATGATTAAGAAACCATATTACAATTGGTCCTCTAAGGACATCTTAGTGCATTCTTATGGCTAAGAAGGGGAATCATGAATTGTTGGAGTGGTTAAATCAAGAAGATGAGTCATACTTCGTTCCAAAAACAAATCTTAGAGTCAGACTCGAAGATTGTAACTTGAGTGACATATCTTAAAGAAAGGTTTATAACACTTGTCAAATGTAAGAGTAAAATCTGTCCTACTTTTGTACATTTGAAATTGGTAAGTTGTGATGTTTTGGATAAAACAAAGACCAACTAAGGCCAATTGTGTGAAGTGTTTGTCTTGATAAAGAATCTGCACTATCTCTTGAATATTTGACAAGTGAGTCTTATATGTCAAGAGGACAGTGGGAGTCTTAAAGATCTTGAAAAGGCTTCTAGATCTAATCAAGAAGAAAAACCTATAGTTTATCACTAGCACACGACTTGAGGTTTATAACCTATCATGTTGACATATTCCTATTTCTGTGCCCATTCCAGTTAAAGTTGGCTTTGCATATGAGTTCTGAGAGTTCTCATTTGATTGCATAACAACTTGGAAGCAATGGCAGGCCCTTGTGCTACTAGGTGGCAAGAAGTTAAGACTGCACAAGTTCAATCCATACGAGTTTGGATTTGTCACTAACCTTGTCTTGTGATTATGGTTTTGACAAATTCACATAGATAGGAACACATACACCATAAACTCTAAAGTGTCATAAGGTTTCTCTCCAATTCATGAAAATGATGGTGAGAAAACGCTTTCACTAAGTAAATTTTAAGTAGATAGCAATTGTGATATTTGCATTCTCAAAGTTGTTAATGGAGCGTGTGTGGTTAACCGGCACACTAACATGGACTTGTGAGAAATGGCAAAGGTCTAAACAATTGAGACTATGATTACGACATCCCTTTTCATAGTTCTGAAATTGTTTAGACACACATGTGTGCTATCTAAGGAAATGTGTATGATTTTGATAAAGTTTTATCAAAGCATCTCGTATCAGAAATATGAACTTTGGTAAGAAGGTCAATAAAGTATTGATTTCTAGAAGTCCAGCTGATTTCTGAGTACATGTCAAAGCTAGTGGGAGCATAAGCTTCATGCTAATAATCATCATGCAAGTGGGAGCATGATAATTATAATAAGTGTTGCAAGTTAGCAATGTTAATTATAGAAAACAAAAGGTTACAATTGGGAAAAAGTTGTTTTTCTATAATTAAGGGAGAGGAAATTATACTTCACTTCAATTCTAAAAGCTTAGATTGAGGTTTTAATCATCTTTAGTCAAGGATATATATATATATATATATGAATTTTATATTGGAATGGCTAAACATAAGGAAATTCTATATATGGGTCCATTATTTGCGTTCTAAAATTCGATTATGATTACGACATCCCTTTTCATAGTCTGAATTATGAGAACTTGGCAAATAGAAATAGAAATATTATAGAAAAAGACTGGTCTAGTATCATGTCTTTATGAATCGTGTCCCATATGCCTTGGATATAGGATCGATTGCATGTGCTATGATATTCATCTATTCTAAATGTTTCCAAATGCCCAGAGCATTAAGAGGGAAAAAATACTAGAACTAGATATGACTAATTTGATTAAGCAATTATTGAGGACAATCTAAGGTTTACCAAAGATTGGTTGCTCAGGGACAGTTGGAAGTATAGTGTTAATTTTGGAAAGACCATATTGACATATTCTGAAAAGAGGCAACTCTTGTTCAGGAGTAATAGTCAAAATATGAATATGGAAATATTCCCATAGGTGGAAGTTATTCATTAAATCTGTGTAAGATTAGGAAACTTAATGCAAGAAGAATGTTCAAAGGCAATGATCTTTGAATATGAGACTTCGTTTCTATGGAGTTGATCTCCATTGGAATACTCTGTAATGTCTGTTGACAAGTCTTTGTGACTTTGTGCATAATCATTACAAGTGGACCAATGCATATAAGTTTAGAATCTAACAGATTTAGGTAAATGACAGGAATTTGGAATTCTTGCATTTGCGGTAAGGATTTGGGATTGTGAAATAAGTATCATTGGAATTATGTTCAATCGATCTATTTCACAGAGTAAAGATCATAGACAAACTTAGTGTGCATACTTGGTGTATGACATAACTAATGTTTGGAAAAACATAGTGTGCATACTTGGTGTATGGGATGACTAGTGTTTAGAAAAACATAGTGTACATGCTTGGAGCATGGGACAACTATTGTTTTTAAATTCAAGTATAAAGTTGATAGTTTGAAGCAGTATGCAATGAATGATGGGTAATCAATATGGTGATAAATAAAAGATGTTTTATTTATATTCATAAGTTCTGAGACCATATTGGATTCGATTATTCTTGTGTTTCACTTTGCATGTTTTGACTTCCAGAATAACTAAGTCGCTCATCCTGAATGACTAAGTTATTCAAACCATCCACAGTCGGTCATATGTTGGAAGTAGATATGAATCAAGACTGTCATGAGTTGGTTGTAGAGGTCTAAGATATTGGGCATGGCTATAACACTCATGAGTGCTCATAAGTTCTGAGTATTGGATTCAACCCACGCTTGCTGGTATCACTTCATGGAATTTATCTCGAGTGATCGCGAAACGGTAATATCATATAAGTATTCAAACCTAGAGATATGACTTGTTGCCTATGAGTTGGTTATGCATTGATTGTATGAAAACGCATTGGTAACTCGATATTATAAAACGTGCCTTTGTGTGTAATTCAACAAGTAGTAGAACAAGCATATGAGTCGAAGTTTATTTGTTCCTTATTGGATTAGAAGCGATATATGGGCCCCTCAATGATTTTGTGTTGACCCATGTACCAGGCCCGGTCAGAACTAAGTTGATCTGTTCAATTAAGTTCTATGTCAAACAAATCGGAAATCGGGAAACAAACTGCTGGACAATAAGTAAGACATTGTTCCATGTATTTATCCGGCTGATATCTAGAACAGAGGATTATATGATCACTTATCTTAAATGGCGTATCATTATCATCTCAGTTCCGAGAGACCTTGAAAAAGCTACGATTACTGATCGGTTCCTGAAGTTATTCTTGCAGATATAGTTATTAGACTTATCCAAGTGGGAGACTGTTGGATTAGGTGTCTAAGTTCATAACTATTTCTGGGATGTACTTGACCCGATTAGCATGGTCCATTTGGGTTGCATGGCATCATGCATTTGGATAAGCTAAAATGAGAGAAATAACCCTTATGGTTTATTAATATATTATAAGTTCTAATATATTAATAATATTATTTAATTAGTATTGATCAAGAATAAATCTAGTATTAATTAAGTGATCAAAAGATGACTAATTAAATATATGGGTTGATTGTGTACATCACCCATACTTGTATAGTGGGCTAATGCTCCATGGATTATCAAGTTGGGCTAAAACCCATAGGATGCTCCATGGATGTTCCATGGTGTCTTTGAACCCATGGGTCATGGAAATGAAGAGCCATGTTACATTAGGGTTTACATGGTGTAACCCTAATTGTAACACACTATATAAGCATCCTTTTACTCACCAAAATCAGCCACTAGTAAGAAATAAGAGGGCTAGCCGATTTCCAAGAGTGTGACATTTCTCTCAAGTTTAATCCAAGTGCATTTGGTGTTGTGTGAGACATTTGAGGCATCACACTTGGGGTGCTAGGCTCACAAGGTTCTTAAGGAATCCAAGCTACTACAAGGTATGTTTTCTAGCTTACTTTTATGTTTAAAAGTTCCCCATGTATGCTAGATAGGATTATAAACCTAAGAAATCAATTTTGCATGTATCTTAGTCAAACATAGATCCAAGGTTTCTAGGGTTGCATGAACACCTTAGGAGTGTTAGAATGCTCAAAACCCAACAGTAAGACCATGGGGGTGTCCATGGCACATAGGTGTAAGACCATGTGGGGGTGCCTATGGCATCCTGGAGTAAGAATCTGGAGGGTGTCCAGGGCATCCTTATATGTTTATATACATGGCTTATGTGATTGATATGGATTATATGATTATGTGATTATGTGGGTTATGCTCTGGGGAACTCACTAAGTATTAGCCTACAGTTTATTGGTTGTTTCAGGTACTTCGGGATCTAAGGGCAAGGGCCCGGCATGATGACGCGACATGCACTATCTGGCGTTTTATTTGGGACACTCTGATATGATGAATAATTTATTTGATGTTATGGATTTTGAAAGCAAATGTGAATGGAAATTTTATATCTTATGGAAAGGATTTGATTATTAAAAATAAAAAATTTTATTGGAAATTTTAGGCTGTTACAAGTTGGTATCAGAGCCTTCGTTTGAGAGATTCAGGCACACTCTCGGGTGTGTCAGGACTTAAACTAAGGAAATGGTAAAAATTGTTTTCAAAAATCAAAGCTAAAAGCTTTTAAACCAATTTCTCGTAAGAAAAAGGGAGAGTGCAAAGCGCGTAATCGCCCGAGCTCAAGTAAGTATTTCTTCCCCAGTATGTTAGCCATGCTATGTTGATATTCGGAATGTGATAATCATATGAACCTAGCTATGTGTAAGCTTTCAAAATTGTATACATTAGGGTTTTATAGCCTCAGAATAATTGATTTGGCCTTATTTTCTGTTCCTTATCTGGTTTTGGTCTTAGGGTAGAGTCTGTTATTCGAAAGTCTATTTGATCCTATTCTATGTATAATTTGGATGCATAAGGCAATCTGTTATGATTGATTGAGTTCTGGTTGGATGGAATTGAGAAAATCTTACGATAGCATAGGATTTGAGCTATGCAGCAGTTTATGAGATATGTTTTGTCCTGGAACGAATTAGAGTTATCAGGTAGAGCCTTGGGGAAGGTACATGTAGGTGTGGAAGGTAGTATTGGGCCCGTATTACTGAAAGCACATGACCTGTACCTGAACTAATGTTAGATCTGGAAGCTCTAAGATCTAAGGGGAACAGGTAGGGGCCCAAACTCCCTCGTTTCAGGAGTTCAAGACGTGCGGAGCGCCTGAGTTCTTTGGGGTCCGGGACCCCATAGTTAGCCGATGCTGGGCGGCCGACATGGAGAACGCCCAGCGTACAGGATCTTGCCCCGAGGCGGCAAAGGTGAGATTTTCCTCGTGTATGTTGAAGGATCGAGCTACAGACTGGTGGGAGGAGGTGATCCATCAGGTGGGATCAGTCGGAGGTGCTGAGATGACTTGGGAGGAGTTTGTTAGGCGTTTCGAGTTGGAGTTTTCACCATCCATCGAGGTGCAACGGATTGTGAGGGAGTTCCAGGAGTTACAGCAGATCACCGCCAAGTTTCGGGAACGAGCGCTATTGATCCCGCAATATGCAGCGGATGAGGAGATGATGAGGACGAAGTATCATTCCATGCTGAGGGATAATATCCGTGTGTTTGTGAGATTTTCAGGGTGCAAAACCCTGAATGAGATGGTGGAGAAGGCCGGGGAACGGGAGATGGAGTTGGAGCACCGCACCAAGCGGAAGCCAGAGCAGGTCCAGACAACTGTGGGTCAGGCTAAAAACCCTAAGACCTCTGATTCTTCCAGTAAGGGCCAGCAGGGTCATGACCGGTGTGCCACGTGTGGTAAGCCGCACAATGGGGCTTGTCGAGCAGCGGGCTTGGGGTGTTACACGTGTGGACAGCAGGGTCACATGAGCAGGGAATTCCCCAAGACGGGCTTGATTTGTTTCCACAGCAACCAGACCGACCATAAAAGGGCCGATTGTCCGAGGTTGCAGGGAGGAGGAGGATCAGTGGCGGCGCCTGTTCCCGCAAAAATGAGGATCACTGATGGTCGTCCTGCCAAGGCGGAGTCTCCTGCGGTGAAGAGCCACACATTTCAGCTGACCACAGAGGAGGCTCGAGCTGCACCAGACGTCGTGGCGGGTCTGTAATCTATTTTTCATGTTTAATATTATTTGTTATGCTTATGTGTATATGTATGTGCACTTGTATAGGGACCTTTCTTGTCAATGGTATGTCAGCTCATGTTCTTTTCGATTCGGGAGCTACCCGATCATTCGTATCTCTTGCGTTCAGCAATAATTTTCGGGATGCTCCGGGAACTTTGGATTCCCCGATGGAGGTTGAGATTGTTGCTGACCGCACCGTGAGTGTTGCGAGGGTATATCAGGGTTGTATCCTGAATGTGTTTGGGGAGAGGTTCCGGGTTGATTTGGTTCTGATACCGATGCGAGGGTTGAAGGTGATCGTTGGGATGGACTAGTTAGGGGCCAACAGGGCCATGGTAGATTGCGAGCATCAGCTGGTGAGAGTTCGACCCCCAAGTGGGGGAGAACTGGTTATTCATGGAGAGAGGGCCTCGCAGGGGCCAACCCTCTGTTCAGCTGCGAGAGCTATGAGACTTCTTCATCAGGGTTGTTCGGGATTCTTGGCGTATGTATCGGATACGAGGGTTGAGAACCCCACAGATTTGAGTGGTGTACCGGTTGTACACGAGTTTCGGGATGTATTTCCCGAGGCGTTTCCTGGGGTGCCTCCGGAGAAGAAAGTAGAGTTTTCCATTGATTTGGTGCCGGGTGCCGCTCCAATAGCTAATGAACCGTATCGGCTAGATCCGCCCGGGATGCAGGAGCTGTCTACGTAACTTCAGGAGCTGCTAGACCGAGGGTTCATTCGTCCGCGCAGTTCCCCATGGGGGCACCGATCATGTTCGTAAAGAAGAAGGACGGGTCACACATGATGTGTATCGATTATAGGGAGCTGAACAAGCTAACGGTGAAAAACTGTTATCCGCTCCTGAGGATCGATGATTTGTTTGATCAGCTGTAGGGTGCATCTTGTTTTTCCAAGATTGATCTTAGGTTGGGGTACCATCATATGAGGATTAGAGATGAGGATATACCGAAGACATCTTTCAGGACTCGGTACGGCCACTACGAGTTTGTGGTGATGCCATTTGGGCTCACCAATGCCCCAGCAGCATTCATGGACCTCATGAACAGGGTATGTAGGCCGATGTTGGATCGGTCAGTGATCGTTTTTATCGATGATATCTTGGTCTATTCTAAGACCAAGGAGCAACACGAGCAAAATTTGAGGGAGGTATTGGAGACACTGAGGACGGGAAGGCTTTATGCCAAGTTCTCAAAGTGTGATTTCTGGTTGCGAGAGGTGCAGTTTTTGGGGCACATCATCAACCAAGAGAGTATTTCAGTGGATCCAGCTAAGGTTGAGGTAGTGATGCGGTGGGAAGTACCGAAGAATGCATCTGAGATCCGTAGATTCTTGGGTCTAGCAAGGTATTATCGAAGGTTAATCCAGGATTTCTCCAAGATCGCTGTACCATTGACCTGTTTGACCAAGAAGAATGTGATTTTCCGGTGGGGCCCAGACCAACAGTTGGCTTTTGAGACCTTGAGACAGAGGTTATGTGAGGCCCCGATTCTAGTACTACCCGAGGGGTTGGATGATTTTGTAGTGTATTGTGATGCATCAATCTCAGGGTTAGGGGCAGTTTTGATGCAGATGGGGCATGTGATTGCGTACGCCTCGAGGCAGTTGAAGCCTCATGAGGCGAATTACCCTACTCACGACCTGGAATTGGGGGCAGTGGTGTTTGCTCTCAAAATTTGGAGGCATTACTTGTACGGAGTTCGGTGAACCATCTTTACTGACTACAAGAGTTTGAAATATTTGATGGATCAGCAGAACCTCAACATGTGACAGAGGAGGTGGTTAGATGTACTGAAAGATTATGACTGTGAGATCTTATACCATCCAGAGAAGGCCAACGTGGTGGCCGATGCCTTGAGCCGTAAGGCGGCGGGTTCTCCGATTGGGAACGTTTGTTTGAGGATGACGGTGGTCTCTCCACTGTTGGATATGATCAAGAAGGCTCAAGTGGAGGATTTAAAGAAAGAGAACTGGAAAATAGAGCGGATTTGGGGTCAGTTTCCCTTGCTTGTACGGGATAGTCGGGGACTCTTGACACAGTGTGGCCGGGTTTGGGTATCGGTGTCTGGGGGAGTGAGACAGAAGATATTAGAGGAGGCACACAAGTCTAAGTTCTCTATACATCCGGGGCTACAAAGATGTACATAGATCTAAGGATGAGTTACTGGTGGCCCTGCATGAAGCGGGAGATCGCCTGGTTCGTGGAGCGATGCTTGACCTGCAGGAAGGTCAAGGCCGAACATCAACAGCCTCATGGCAAGGTTCAGCCGCTACCCATTCCTATGTGGAAGTGGGAAATATTACCATGGACTTCATCACGAAGTTGCCGAGGACAACGAGGGGTGTGGATGCCATTTGGGTTATTGTAGACAGATTGACGAAGAGTGCCCACTTTATTCCGATCTCCGAGAGCATCTCTGCGGAGAAATTGGCAGATATTTATGTGAGAGAGGTGGTGGTTAGGCACGGGGTACCAGTGTCAGTGGTGTCTGAACGGGATGTTCGGTTTACATCTAGATTTTAGAGGATGTTCCAGTGTTAGCACTGCATATCACCCCCAGACAGATGGCCATAGCGATCGGATGATCCAGACACTCAAGGATATGCTACGGGCATTCGTTTTGGATTTCGGAGGGAGTTAGGATACATACCTCCCACTAGCAGAGTTTTCATATATAACAATAGTTATCATGCTAGTATCGACCGACCCCCGTTTGAGATGTTGTATGGTCGGAGGTGTAGGACCCCTGTTTGCTGGGGTGAGGTAGGGCACCGAGTCAAGGGGAGCACCGAGGTGGTCCTTAAGACTACCGAGTTGATCCAACAGGTACACGACAGGCTGCGGGTCGCGCAGAGCCGTCAGAAGAGCTACGCTGACCGGCGTCGCTCGGATCTTGAGTTCCAGGTGGGAGACTTCGTATTGCTGAAAGTGTCACCATGGAAGGGTGTAATTCGGTTCGAGAAGAGGGGCAAGTTAGGGTCCCGATATATTGGTCTGTTCAGGATTACCGCCCGGGTGGGAAAGGTATCTTAACGCTTGGATATGCCGGACGAGCTCAAGCAAATCCACAATACCTTCCACGTGTCTCAGCTTCGGAAGTGTGTCACAGACAAGGTCGCAGTTGTTTCTCCGGACGACATTCAGGTGGATGAGAGCCTAAACTACATTGAGAGGCCCGTTACGATTCTGGATAGAAATACTAAGGTCCTTCGCAACAAGGAAGTGAAGTTAGTAAAGGTGCAATGGCAGCACCGAAGGGGCTCGGAATGGACATGGGAGCCAGAGGATGGGATGCGGGAGCACTACCCAGATTTATTCACATCAGCAGACTTCGAGGACGAAGTCTAGTTCAAGTGGGGGAGATTTGTAACGCTTTGTCTAGGTAATATTTATTTATTTTCAAGCTTTAGGGTTTTGGACCAGAACTCAATGAGTTGGTGAGATCCAACTCGTCGTGTAGAGATTTTTCTGGACGCGGGTTAACGACCCTACTCGACGAGTTGGGAGCCCCAACTCAACGAGTAGGCGTTGTAAAGGAAAACCCTAATTTTCAGGGATTTGTACCCTATGTAAAGAACTTATGGCTCATTTGTAGCCCCCCTCATCGTCTTTACAGTCCACGAGCAAACCCTAATCGAGATATCCCTCCATATTGAGTGTGTGTAAGGCTAAAGATTGTGTGTTTGGTACTTTTTCTTGAAGAAATCAAGGATTTAAGAACTTGGAATGCGAAGGAGTCTATGTATCCAACTTCTACACAGTTGTAGCAACCATTGGAAGGTAAAAAGCTATTACCTTGATATTTATTTGTTTAGATCTTTCCATTCAATAGATTAGGGCCTTTCAGCCCATTTTGGACCTATTTTTGGAAGTTGGGAATGGATTGAAGTTGTAACTTCAGATCTGAACTCTTCTAGGCCCATATAGTCATAAAGGTATCAACTTTACCAAGCTTCGGCCCATCTACATGCCCTAAACCATTTATCAAGTTTGGTTTTACCATTTTACCCTCTTGAAGCCTTGCATGCACGTAAAGTTGGCAACTTTACGTGGAAACTACACCCTAGGGGACTGGATCTGTAGTTTGGAGCTTTAGATTCGACTAAAAAGCGCTGAATAGGTTTAGATTGGGGGAAACGCGACGAGTTGCCCTGGCGACTCGACGAGTTGGATCGAGTTACCCCGTTTTCTGGATACTGAAGGAACTTGACGAGTTGATGAGACAACTCGGCGATTTGGCTAGGGTTTTTCCCAGATCTTCTGAACACTGAAGGAACTCAACGAGTTGATAGATGCACTCGACGAGTTGGTGTCAACATGGAATGTTGACTTTGACCAAGCCTTGACTTTGACCATGGTTGACTAAGTTTGACTTTGAAGGGTATTTTTGGTATTTCGGGATTTTGACAAAGTTAGTCAGATGATGGTTGTAGGCAGTTGAGTTCGGAGTTATGAGTCGGGATTTGATCGTATCGGTTCAACATTTATGTGAGGTGAGTCTCCTCACCATACCAATGGGTCGAAGGCAACAAGGCCGGCCCATTTTGTGATATGTGGTACACTAGCTGGTTATATGCTAGATGGTATGCTAGTTGGTTATATGCTATGTGGTATGCTTGATGTTGTTGTGATATTTGCATGAAAGACAATGGGGGTGCCCATGACACTTGGTTGTAAGACCATGCGGGGGTGCCCATGACATTCCAGGTAAAGACCAAGGGGGGTGCCCATGAAACTTGGTTGTAAGACCATGTAGGGGTGCCCATGGTGTTCCAAGTAAGACCATGGCGGATGCCCATGGCACATAGGTGTAAGACCATGTGGGGGTGCCCATGACATCTTGGAGTAAGACCCTGGAGGGTGTCTAGGGCATCCGTATATGTTTATATACATGGGTTATATGATTGATATCGATTATATGATTATGTGATTATGTGGGGTATGCTCTGGGGAACTCACTAAGCTTTAGCGTATATTGGTTGTTTCAGGTACTTCAGGATCTAAGGGCAAGGGCCCGACGTGATGACGCATCATGCACTCTCTAGCGTTTTATTTGGGATACTCTAATATTATGAATAATTTATTTGATGTTATGGATTTTGAAAGCAAATGTGAATGGAAATTTTATATCTTACGGAAAGGATTTGATTATTAAAAATGAAAATTTTTATTGGAAATTTTGGGTTGTTACAAGTTGGTATCAGAGCCTTCATTTGAGGGATTCAGGCACACTGTAGGGTGTGTCAGGACTTAAACTAAGTAAATGGTAAAAATTGTTTTCAAGAATCAAAGCTAAAAACTATTAAACAAATTTCTCGTAATAAAAAAAGAGAGTGTAAAGGGCGTAATCGCCCGAGCTCAGGTAAGTATTTCTTCCGCAGTATGTTGGCCATGCTATGTTCATATTCAGAATGTGATAATCATATGAACCTTGCTATGTGTATGCTTTCAAAATTGTATATGTTAGGGTCTTATAGCCTCAGAATAATTGATTTAGCCTTATTTCCTGTTCCTTATCTGGTTTTGGTCTTAGGGTAGAGTCTGTTATTCGAAAGTCTATTTGATCCTATTTTGTGTATAATTTGCATGCATAAGGCAACCTGTTATGATTGATTGAGTTCTGGTTGGATGGGATTGAGAAAATCTTAGGATAGCATAGGATTTGAGCTATGCAGCAGTTTATGAGATATGTTTTCTCTTGGAACGAATTAGAGTTCTCAGGTAGAGCCTTGGGGAAGATATAGGTAGGTGTGGAAGGTAGTATTGGGCCCGTATTTCTGAAGGCACAGGACCTGTACCCGAACTAATGTTAGATCTGGAAGCTTTAAGGAGGACCGGTGTGGAAGGATTCCCTTTTTGAACATCCTGATCATAAAGGCTTTTGGTATTTGAGTGCAGTATGGTGATGACACGAAATGGAGCAGGGGGATCAGGATCAGGATCAGGATCAGGGTCTGGGTCGGGCTACGCTACTGAGCCCATTGATGAGAGGTTGCGCGAGCTTATCGTAGCCGAGGTTACGAGGGGCATCCTTAATGCTACCCCAGTAATTTTCGGGACTGTCAAGGAGGGGATGATGGAGATCATGGAGGAGCGGCTCAGGTCTTTCCGAGCAGCGAATGTTGCAGGCCAGGTCGGGCCCCGAACACCCTTGTTTCGGGAGTTCAAGGCGTGCGGAGCGCCTTAGTTCGTTGGGGTCCGGGACCCCATAGTTAGCCGACGCTGGGTGGCCGACATGGAGAACGCCCAGCGCACGAGCTCTTGCCCCGAGGCGGAAAAGGTGGAATTTGCCTCGTGTATGTTAAGGAATCGAGCTAGGGACTGGTGGGAGGAGGTGACCCATCAGGTGAGATTAGCCGGAGGTGCTGATATGACTTGGGAGGAGTTTGTTAGGCATTTCGAGTTGGAGTTTGGACCATCCATTGAGGTGCAACGGATTGTGAGGGAGTTCCAGGAGTTACAACAGACCACCAAGACTGTGGCGGAGATCACCGCCAAGTTTCAGGAACGAGCACTATTGATCCCGCAATATGCTACGTATGAGGATATGAGGAGGATGAGGTATCATTCCATGCTGAGCGATGATATACGCGAGTTTGTGAGCTTTTCAGGGTGTAAAACCCTAAATGAGATGGTGGAGAAGGCTCGGGAGCAGGAGATGGAGTTGGAGCACCACACCAAGTTGAAGCCAGTGCAGGTCCAGATAGCTGTGGGTCAGGCTAAAACGCCTAAGACCTCTGATTTTTCCAGTAAGGGCCAACAGGGTCGTGGCTGGTGTGCCAAGTGCGTTAAGCCGCACAATGGGGCCTGTCGAGCAGCGGGCTCGGGGTGTTACACGTGTGGATAACAGGGTCACATGAGCAGGGAATGCCCCAAGAAAGACTTGATTTGTTTCCACTGCAACCAGACCGGCCATAAAAGAGCCGATTATCCGAGGTTGCAGGGAGGAGGAGGAGCAGTGGTGGCGCCTGCGCTCGCCACAATGAGGATCACTGATGGCCACCCTGCCAAGGCGGAGGCTCCTATGGTGAAGAGCCGTATATTTAAGCTGACCACAGAGGAGGCTCGAGCTGCACCATACATCGTGGCAGGTATGTAATCTATTTTTTATGTTTAATATTATTTGTTATGCTTATGTGTATATGTATGTGCACTTGTATAGGGACCTTTCTGGTCAATGGTATATCAGCTCATGTTCTTTTCGATTCGGGAGCTACCCGATCATTCGTATCTCTTGCGCTCAGCAAGAAGTTCTGGGATGCTCCGGGAACTTTGGATTCCCCGCTGGAGGTTGACATTGCTGATGACCGCACCGTGAGTTAATGAGACAACTCGGCGAGTGGCTAGGGTTTTTCCCTGATCTTCTGAACACTAAAGGAACTCGACATGTTGCTAGATGCACTCGAAGAGTTGGTGTCAACATGGACTGTTGACCTTGACCGATAACCTTGACTTTGACCATGGTTGACCAAGTTTGACTTTGAAGGGTATTTTTGGTATTTCGGGATTTTGACAAAGTTAGTCACATGGTGGTTGTAGGCTGTTAAGCTCGGAGCTGTGAGTCGGGATTTGATCGTATCGGTTCAACATTTCTGTGAAGTGAGTCTCATTACCATACCAATGGGTCGAAGGCACCTAGGCCGACCCATTTTGCGATATATAGTACACTATTTGGTTATATGCTAGGTGGTATCCTAGTTGGTTATATGCTATGTGGTATGCTAGATGTTGTTACGATATTTGCATGAAAGACCATGGGGGTGTCCATGGCACTTGGCTGTAAGACCATGCGGGGGTGCCCATGGTATTCCGGGTAAAGACCATGGGGGTGCCCAAGGCACTTGGTTGTAAGATCATGTTGGGGTGCCCATGGCGTTCCAAGTAAGACCATGGGGGTACCCATGGCACATAGGTGTAAGACCATGTGGGGGTGCCCATGGCATCCTGGAGTAAGACCCTGGAGGGTGTCCATGGCATCCTTATATGTTTATATGCATGGCTTATGTAATTGATATGGATTATATGATTATGTGATTATGTGGGGTATGCTCTGGGGAACTCACTAAGGATTAGCCTACAGTTTATTGGTTGTTTCAGGTACTTCAGGATCTAAAGGCAAGGGCCCGACGTGATGGCGCGGCATGCACTCTCTGGCGTTTTATTTGGGACACTTTGATATTATGAATAATTTATTTGATGTTATGGATTTTGAAAGCAAATGTGAATGGAAATTTTATATCTTATGGAAACGATTTGATTATTAAAAATGAAAAGTTTTATTAGAAATTTTGGGTTGTTACACAGGCGAGGCTCGATACCGAGCGAGGCCAGATGGATGTATCATATGATATTATTTATGATCATTACATGTGTTAGTATGGTTATGTGATATATGTTTAAGTGTATAGTGGGTTGGGCCTGATGTTAGGCGGGGCATAAAAATAACAGATCTGTATACCGAGTGGAGCTCGAAGTCGGGTAGGGCCTGAGGCCGAGTGGTACTCGATATCGGGTGGGGGCCCAATATGTGTTTTATTATGTATGGTATGGGGTAGTTTGGGGAACTCACTATGCTTTGTGCTTACAGTTTTCAGTTTATGTTCCACGTACTTCCAGTTCAAAGGGGAAAATCTCAGGTTAACTGCATCGCACACACCACATGGATTCCGCTTTTGAGATATCACTCTGATTGTTATGATGTTGAGATACTTATTTTCATTTGAGTTGTATGGATAACGTTTTTGGAAGACTGTCTTATTTAAATTAAAAATGAAATTTTTGGATCATATTTTTGGGATGTTACACCATAGTTCTTGTTCTAATTTCTGTAATTAATCCATGGGGTAGTATTTTCCTATGAGCATTAGCTTTAGGTCTACCCAGGTCGTGGAATAAGCTAATTTAATGCCAATAGCTCTCGTATAATCATTCCACCTGTTGTAGCCCATTTTGATGATCAGTTTGTGCGGAATAAAAACATCTTGAGATTTAACGATCATGAAAATATGAAGAACATAAAAGATGAGTAATCCCATAATTTACTAGAAATAGAGAAATAAAATATTACATGAAGAACATGGGTTGGAAGAGATAACTCTCCCTTGGTAGGAGAGATCCCACCACACACTCTCTCACTAGGAACCATTTTAGTGCACTCTTACTTAATAATACATGACCATCTCTCTCTATTTGTATATATATGTCTATATATATATATATATATATATATATATATATATATATATAGAGAGAGAGAGAGAGATACCTTACACACAATACAATAAAAGGTAATAAAATAACCTAACTATCACTCATAATTTGTAGAGCATTTCCATGCTTCAACATTCTCTCCCTAAATGCTCATAAATGATGAGGGATACAAATAAGTGATAAAAAGATAAAATACATAGTAATCGGCTAGCAAGTGTGGTAATAAAAATGAAACATAATGAGAACCAAATGATGAAATGTCTCTGAAACTCTGAAGTGTTTGTGATCTCTGATGTTGGCCATGAATCTCTAATCGATAAAGGTCTTCTGCTTCAAGGTCATCACTCTTGAGGCCGAAAAATAAGATCCAAATCTTCAAACTAGTCATAACCCAAAGATCAAGTAGAAGATTCAATCAGAAAAACACTTTGGCTTTAAGAAGTCTGAAAAACATCTCTAGTTCTCGAATCATAATACACCCAAAATTCTTCAAAAGAATAACTTGCTAAAAATGTGAAGCATCCAAAAGTGAAGTCCGAATAATAAATAATGTGAGTCCGAAGACATGGTCTAGTAATGCCAAAAATTTGATCGGAAGATCAAAAACAAATGCCACGTCACATCGCCAAAATAGTCTTCGTCTTCAAAATATCGCAAATCCAAACTCGAGAAATCATAAGATCTGATCCGGATGCAAACACAAAAGAAACATCCTATGGTAGAGTCTGAATAAAAGATATTCTGGATCTGGGAAATATCTAGTAATGCCAAAAGTTTGATCAAGATGACCAAAAATCAGTGTCACGTCGCATCACTAAATAAATCATCGTCTTCCGAGGTATTCAAAAATCCAAACTCAAACAATCATAAAAACATATCCGGATGATAACATAATATTATCTCCCTATTTTTGATAACCAATGACTGGATATCAAAAATCAACAAATCATCTGGATGGAGAGTGTCGGATACCAAGAGCTTTGCATGCTCTCCCTAGATGTATGAAGGGTCTCGATAAAACACGTGAATGAGCGTAAAATAAATACTCTCCGGTCATATGTAGCCGGTTTGTTCTGTCGCTAAAAACTGCTCGAACAAATACCAAAGTAACAAATAATAACTCTGCATGAAAAATCTCCGTTGTGCTGATAAATATTGATGTACCCAAACTGAGGTGTCGGAACTCCTGAAGTGGTCTTCAATAAATAAAGTACACATGCTCAAGACACATGGTTCGTCAACCGAAGATCAAGAGCGACAAGTCATAAAAATCCCGTAGAGCGAAGGTTGCGAAACAATTTTGTTGATCAGACGCAACTGCGGTACAATCCTCACGAAGAAAGATATGATGTCCGACTACGGTATGGAGTAATCCTCATGGAAAGAATACAATTATGTGACATCCCCAATTTCACGGCCAGAAAAGACCGATTTCGTTTATGCTTTTTAAAATAAAACCAGAGTAATCATTTGATTAAAAGTGTTGCGGAATTTGTTCCCATAAAACATGATAAATATGTTATCAAATCATTTCTGAAGAAAAGTATTTTATTCATTTAAACCACTGGGATGTCACTGTCAACACAAAAACATAAGCATAAACAAAACTTACATTCATTTACACTAGTGATCTACTTCTCCTTTTTAATCTCTCAGTGTAAAGCAACATCGTATCGATACCTGTGATACAAATAAACTGAGTGGGTTAGGCTTGGTAGCCTGGTGAGCATATAGGATTTTCAACCCACAATAAATAAATTTATTATGTTTAAACATCAAACAATCAACCAAATTACCCAACCCCATTATCTTCTTTATTTCTTAAGGAGTTACCCTAAGAATCATCTATCACTCATTCCTAAGGAATAGGCACGAAGTCCATTGCTGCCCAAGGTTTGTACTACAAGCACTAATAAACGTCGATCCCCACATACTGATCCTATACGGTGATCTTACTAGATCTAGCCTAAAAGATCGATATGAACAACCAACTAACGAAACTGCTTCGGAAATTCCCTTGCAGCAAACGAGGATCGATAAAGACATCAAATGAATGGAATAAGTTTAACCACGAACCTTCGTTCGTAAAAGAAAGAACCACAAGACAATTAAGTCAGGGGTAGTTATCAATGCCTAGCCGTGGTCCGAATATCGTGAGGTAATTTACCTCCAGACTCACCCTATCCAGCATCGAACTTTGCCTAGGCAGTGGTCTGAATATCGTGAGGTATTTTACCCCCGGACTCACCCTATCCGACATCGTGAACGGAAACGCTGACTCATGAAGCTCGTCCGATCACTTCATAAAAGAAACGAAGACTCCAAAGTTCTTCAAAATAAAAAGTATAGGGAAAATACTAATAAAGTACTCCTATACGCTCCCGTACCCCGACATGTAATAGTGTCAAAAAGAAAAACTATCGGATGAACACATAGTTCAAAAACACCTAATGAACATATAGTTCGAGAACACCTTATGAACATATAGTTTAAACATACCTACCGATTACGAGTCTGCTAGCGTTCCACTGGACTATCTAAAGTAGTCTGTGGTCGTTGTTTATACTCTGCTAGATGACTAGATCATCTTAAACATCGATACCTCTCATCAATTTTTATTTCATCACACATCATCTAATTCATCTACCCATGTTTTACCCAACGTATTTGTAGATAAAAATACATATACAGTTTAAAACTTGTATAAAACATCTATTCAACAGTCACCTTAAATAAACAATTAATATAATTACACATAGCACGTATTTTAAAGAAAATACTTCATATATATGTGTAAGGTGAAAGTGACTATACACTCACTTGATTTAACGATAATCGGGCAGCACTTCGTTTCCTAAAACGACCGTTTCTAATAAAACCGGGAGTTTTATTGAGAAACCGGGCTCTGCGAGGTTCGGGCTTCGAAACCGAAAAGATAAATTTCTCGGGCTTCTCGGGCACTCCGGGACGTGTTTCGGGTGTTGGAAATAATCCCGGGGCTTCGGGGGAAGTCAAAATAATAAAAATATTGAAAAAGGGGTGAAAAATGGCAATTTCCTAAAATTATCCGAGAAAGCTCGCAGCCTTCTATTTATAGGGGAGGTCCGAAGGTCGGCCGAGAGGAGTGAGTTAGCAGCGAGGGTACGAAGCAGCAGGAGGCGAAGGCACGTGGCGTCCGCGGAGGGAAGCAGCTGGCTCGGATGCGAGAGTCATCGCGACACGCGTCGGATGCGAGGGCTCGCCACCAAGGCACACGTGCCGGATTCTTATTGGATCACTTCGGACTCGTTAGCAGATCGGAACACGGGGCGAGTTCATACGCGAGGTGACGTGGCCGAATCCTAACCATTCGATTTTTCTCGGATTTCACAATTATTCTCGATTTTTGTGCCCCAAACTTCTAAAATCCATAACTTTCGCATACGAGCTCCGTTTTTCACGTTCTTTATATGAACGCGTAGGTAAAATTACGCTCTACAACTTTCGTTTAGACTTCGTCGGCAAATTTTGACTTTAATTTTTATATTATTATTTTTAACAGATCGGGACAGGAAATCCGTTAAAAATTCATAACTTCTTCATCCGACGTCCGTTTTCCTCTGTCTTTTTACCGTTGTACTACTATTGACGAGACCTTCGATTCTCGTTTAGGTTGTGTCGGCTAAAAATCACCCGATCTAAAATTCGAGTTTTTAGTTGTCTACTGCTAAGCTGAAACTTAGAAAAATCATAACTTCCTCATACGAAGTCAGATTTGGACGTTCTTTTTATACATACTCTCGGTTTAAGGAACCCTACGATTTTCGTTTAGATCACTAAGGCTAAAAAGTAGTTTATCAAAAACTCACTTTTTACGTCATTCGGCACCGTGCTGGTTTTGTCGCGAAACTTTGACAGGTCATAACTTCTTCGTTATAACTCGGATTTCGGTATTCTTTATATATCCGTAATCCTTGTCACGACCACTACAACTTTCTTAATAAATATCGGCTTTATCTAATATTTATTTCCGATGCTCATTTTTATTCCTAATTAATTAAATCCTAATAATTAAGTATAAAACACATAATTCACATAATCCCTTTTCATTTCTTCAAAATGAGTTTCAAAGGTTAACCTAGACTATTATGTCAATATTAATGCCTAGCCTAGAAACACGGGCGTTACAATTCTCTCCCCCTTAGAATGATTCCGTCCCCGAAATCACACATCAGCAAACAAATACGGGTAGCGACTCATCATGTCACTCTCCGTTTCCCAGGTGAGATTTGGCCCATTCGTATGTTTCCAACGCACAAGCATTAAATCGACCATCTTGCGCCGCAACTTCTTAGTCTTACGGTCAATGATGGCCTCAGGTTCTTCAATTAACCTCTTGTTTTCATGCAACCTTAATTCAGAAATGGGAATTATGTCGGGCACATCTCCCGTGAACTTTCTCAAATAACCCACATGAAAGGTATTATGAATACCCTCTAGTTCTTCTGGTAATTCTAGCTTGTAAGCTTGATTCTCAATCCTCTGAAGAACTTTAAACGGTCCAATAAACCTTGGACTCAATTTTCCCCTCTTACCAAACCTTATAAGTCCCTTCCACGACGAGACTTTAAGTAAAACCGAATCTCCAACTTCGAATGATATCGATTGTCTTTTCTTGTCAGCATAGCTCTTTTGACGATCTTGAGCTGCTAACATCCTTTCTCTAATCACTTTCAACTTTTCAGCAGTCTGATGGACTATTTCAGGTCCCATAAACTGCTTTTCCCTAGCATCCAGCCAACATGACGGTGTTCGACACTTTTCTCCATACAAAGCGTGATAAGGTGCCATTTTGATGTTCGAGTGGAAACTATCATTATAGGAAAATTCTACTAGAGGTAAGTGTTCACCCCAGTTACCTTGGAATTCCAGGGTATATGCTCTCAGCATATCCTCCAATGTTTGAATTATTCGTTCGCTCTGACCATCGGTTTGCGGATGGTAAACTGTATTCAAACACAACTTGGTACCCAATTCCTCTTATAGAATCCTCCAAAACCTTGAGGTAAAACGGCTGTCACGATCTGATACAATCATTAACGAAACACCGTGAAGCCTCACAATTTCCTTCACGTAAGAACTCGCAAGTTTATCCATAGACCATTTCTCGTTTGGCTGCAATGAAATGCGCACTCTTAGTGAAGCGATCAACGACCACCCAAATCATGTCGTGACCGTTCCTTGTTCTGGGCAGTTTAGTCACAAAATCCATGGTAATATCTTCCCATTTACCCATGGGTATAGGTAAAGGTTCTAAACTCACATACGGTTTCTGATGTTGTGCCTTAACCCTAGCACATGTTACACACTCGGCCACATACTTAGCAACATCGAGCTTCATCGTCGGCCACCAGTAATAGGGTTTTAGATCCCTATACATTTTTGTACTGTCGGGATGAATCGAGTACATGGTCTTGTGAGCTTCTTCCATCACAACATCTCTTACTCCTCCCGTCTTAGGTACCCAAATCCTATCTTTGAATACCTTCAGTCCTTGACCGTTTGTATCAAATACCAACGTTTTACCTAAACGTTCTTCCTTTTGGTCATTTTTCTCTAAAGCTTCTTCTTGAGCTTTCTTTATACCTTCCGCAATTGTCAAGACAACTTCAATTCTCAACGCTCTTGGCCTTTTCTTTTCAAGATTTACCTTCCGACTGAGAGCATCAGCAACAACATTTTCTTTACCAGGGTGGTAAAGTATCTCACAGTCGTAGTCCTTGAGTAACTCTCGCCAGCGCCGTTGCCTCATGTTCAATTCCTTCTGATTAAAGAGATATTGAAGACTCTTATGATCAATGAAAAGTTTGCATTTAATGTCATAAAGATAGTGCCTCCATATCTTTAAGGCGAATACTACCGCTGCCAACTCTAGATCATGAGTGGGGTAGTTCTTTTCATGCTCTTTCAATTGCCTCGATGCATACACTATCACTTTATGCCTTTGGGTCAGAACACAACCTAACCCAACTTCTTTAACAACGAATGCGATACTTCTATTGATCGCTTTGATCATCCTTTACTTCAATTTGGCTTAAGTCAAATGCTACATCAAACTTGGTTATCTGAACCACGTAATAAACTCATCGTAGTTGGACTCGATTCGATATGACCTCTAGGGTCGGAATAACAATCATCTTCTTAGTCATTACCGAAATGATGGTAATGACAGACTAGAATAAGATGGAATCAATTACTAGCTCCTTGGTAACCTTGTGACTTTCCCTGATCCAAGTGTGAGTCCTGTGCTTCCAGTAGTATAGATCTCTACTACTATTCACACCTACTCATACTCGTCCCAAGTACTGTCTCGAAGTCCCCAAGTCCTAAAATCACAAAACAATTTAACACATACGAATGTGTCCAATTAATCATAAAATTTTCCTAGACTCTACTAGGACTTCTTCCATGCGTATCTTCAATCATCAATTCTACTTCAACTTGGTTGGTGATGGAAATTCCAGACGATGGGACAACTTCAAGAATTACACCAATCATTCCATCATCCTGCCAATCGAAGGTGTACTTCAGACGTACCGTACCCCTCTAAACATTCCGTTATTTTATCAGACATATTCTAAAGGCAAGATACCACTCTTACGATATCTTCTGATAGGTATCATTCACTATCATAAGCTTTTAATTTCCTCCATCTACTCAATTCTCTACGAGTCTTCACCATAATGTTTTGTACACCCAAACAGACGTTCGGTGTACCGGGCGAGAATTTAAGATAGGAAAGCTTTATTTACGATAGACGTATAAATCTCCTTGTCACTCCGAAACGTTTACATGCTAGTTCTAATATCGTAGTCATACGCTTAGAATCCTAAACACATAAAGTTTCCAGATCCGGTCGGCAACAGACCATAGATCCGAACAAATAATAGCATATAAGGCATCTTTATAGCTATAACATAAAATATTTAACACATAAAACATTTTAGGCATCTTTCCTAAAATAAACTTGTGCTCGTGTCTAAAATATAGCAGACACTCATCTCACAATCATCGCTTAGCATTCTAAGTTTAAGTCTAGAAATCCTACAAATTCCTAGTTCGCTTAAACTAATGCTCTGATACCAACTGTGACGTCCCCAATATCACGGCCAGAAAAGACCGATTTCGTTTATGCTTTTTAAAATAAAACCAGAGTAATCATTTGATTAAAAGTGTTGCGGAATTTGTTCCCATAAAAACATGATAAATATGTTGTCAAATCATTTCTGAAGAAAAATATTTTATTCATTTAAACCACTGGGATGTCATTGTCAATACAAAAACATAAGCATAAACAAACCTTACATTCATTTACACTAGTGATCTACTTCTCCTTTTTAATCTCTCAGTGTAAAGCAACATCGTATCAATACCTGTGATACAAATAAACTGAGTGGGTCAGGCTTGGGAGCCTGGTGAGCATATAGGGTTTTCAACCCACAATAAATAAATTTATTATGTTTAAACATCAAACAATCAACCCAATTACCCAACCCCATTATCTTCTTTATTTCTTAAGGAGTTACCCTAAGAATCATCTATCACTCATTCCTAACGAATAGGCACGAAGTCCATTGCTGCCCAAGGTTTGTACTACAAGCACTAACAAACGTCGATCCCCACATACTGATCCTATACAGTGATCTTACTAGATCTAGCCTAAAGGATCGATATGAACAACCAACTAACGAAACTGCTTCAGAAATTCCCTAGCAGCAAACGAGGATCGATAAAGACATCAAATGAATGGAATAAGTTTAACCACGAACCTTCGTTCGTAAAAGAAAGAACCACAAGACAATTAAGTCAGGGGTAGTTATCAATGCCTAGCCGTGGTCCGAATATCGTGAGATAATTTACCCCCAGACTCACCCTATCCAGCATCGAACTTTGCCTAGGCAGTGTTCTGAATATCGTGAGGTATGTAACCCCCAGACTCACCCTATCCATCATCAAACTTTGCCTAGGCAGTGGTCTGAATATCGGGAGGTATTTTACTCCTGGACTCACCCTATCCGGCATCGTGAACGGAAACGCTGACTCATGAAGCTCGTCCGATCACTTCATAAAAGAAACGAAGACTCCAAAGCTCTTAAAAATAAAAATTATAGGGAAAATACTAATAAAGTACTCCCGTACGCTCCCGTACCCCGACACGTAATAGTGTCAAAAAGAAAAACTATCGGATGAACACATAGTTCAAAAACACCTAATGAACATATAGTTCGAGAACACCTTATGAACATATAGTTCAAACATACCTACCGATTACGAGTCTGCTAACGTGCCACTGGACTATCTAAAGTAGTCTGTGGTCGTTGTTTATACTCTGCTAGATGACTAGATCATCTTAAACATCGATACCTCTCATCAATTTTTATTTCATCACACATCATCTAATTCATCTACCCATGTTTTACCCAACATATTTGTAGATAAAAATACATATAAAGTTTAAAACTTGTATAAAACATCTATTCAACAGTCACCTTAAATAAACAATTAATATAATTACACATAGCACGTATTTTAAAGAAAATACTTCATATATATGTGTAAGGTGAAAGTGACTACACACTCACTTGATTTAACGATAATCGGGTAGCACTTCGTTTCCTAAAACGATCGCTTCTAATAAAACCGGGAGTTTTATTGAGAAACCGGGCTCTACGAGGGTCGGGCTTCGAAACCGAAAAGATAAATTTCTCGGGCTTCTCGGGCACTCCGGGACGTGTTTCGGGTGTTGGAAATAATCCCGGGGCTTCGGGGGAAGTCAAAATAATAAAAATATTGAAAAGGGGGTGAAAAATGGCAATTTCCTAAAATTATCCGAGAAGGCTGGCAGCCTTCTATTTATAGGGGAGGTCCGAAGGTCGGCCAAGAGGAGTGAGTCAGCAGCGAGGGGACGAAGCAGCAGGAGGCGAAGGCACGTGGCGTCCGCGGAGCGAAGCAGCTGGCTCGGATGCGAGAGTCATCGCGATACTCGTCGGATGCGAGGGCTCGCCACCAAGGCACGCGCGTCGGATTCTTATTGGATCACTTCGGACTCGTCAGCAGATCAGAACACGAGGTGAGTTCATACGCGAGGTGACGTGGCCGAATCCTAACCATTCGATTTTTCTCGGATTTCGCAATTATTCTCGATTTTTGTGCCCCAAACTTCTAAAATCCATAACTTTCGCATACAAGCTCCGTTTGTAACAGACCGGGACAGGAAATCCGTTAAAAATTCATAACTTCTTCATCCGACGTCCGTTTTCGTCTGTCTTTTTACCGTTGTACTACTATTGACGAGACCTTCGATTCTCGTTTAGGTTGTGTCGGCTAAAAATCACCCGATCTAAAATTCGAGTTTTTAGTTGTCTACTACTAAGCTGAAACTTAGAAAAATCATAACTTCCTCATACGAAGTCAGATTTGGACGTTCTTTTTATACATACTCTCGGTTTAATGAACACTACGACTTTCGTTTAGATCACTAAGGCTAAAAAGTAGTTTATCAAAAACTCACTTTTTACGCCATTCAGCACCGTGCCGGTTTTGTCTCGAAACTTCGACAGGTAATAACTTCTTCGTTATAACTCAGATTTCGGTATTCTTTATATATCCGTAATTCTTTTAACGACCACTAAAACTTTCTTAATAAATATCGGCTTTATCTAATATTTATTTTCGACGCTCATTTTTATTCTTAATTAATTAAATCCTAATAATTAAGTATAAAACACATAATTCACATAATATTCACATAATTCTTTTTCATTTCTTCAAAATGAGTTTCAAAGGTTAACCTAGACTATTATGTCAATATTAATGCCTAGCCTAGAAACACGGGCGTTACAAATTCTTCCAATATAATCAGCAAGAAGTAATCCAATGTTACTATCATAGGTTGGGTTGTGACAAAATTTGGCTAAATAAAAAAAATTGGCTGAAAAAATGATGTTTTAAAAAAATCGGTGTTAAAAAAAATAAATGAGTGTTAAATAAAAAAATAAGCCTGAGAGGGGCTAATTTTCGGGGGGGGGGGGGGGGTCTAAATGAAAGGGGAGGAGTAAGGAGGAGGAAGGAGGAACCATGAGGAGGGAGGAGGAAGGGCTGCGGGTTGAGAGGGGTAAGGAAGAGAGGTACCAAGGAGGGGAGGAGGTAGTATGGCTGCGGGTTGAGAGGGATGATGGCTACCAAGGAGTTGTACTGAGGAGGGAGGGTCTTCGGGTGAGAAGGACTCCGAGTATGAGAGGTTCTCCGGGTATGAGAGGTTTGCATGTATGAGAGGGTCTCTGGGTATCAAAGGTCTGCGGGTTATGAGAGGCTCTCCGGGTATGAGAGCTCTGTGGGTTATGAGAAGCTCTCCGAGTATGAGAGGCTCTCCGGGTATGAGAGGTCTGCGTGTTATGAGAGGCTTTTAGCTCCTCGATTAGCCTTTTTCTTTGTGAGTTTTTGGTCTTCGGTACTGGGAATCGAGGAGGAGTATGTTGACGACGAAAAATGCCACTTGTCATGAAAAAATGATATCGAAGAGGCCATATCTTCAGGCTTATCAAAGGGAATCTTTTCTAAAGCATGTGGGGATGAGGTGGAGTGTTGGGAAGGGTAAAATATGGCAGAAAGTGGGAGAGAGAAGGGCATAAAGTGAGGGGACAAGGCATGGGTCAAAGGAAAAAGGTTGAGTAAGCAGGGGATTTATGGGGACAAAAGGTGATTGGATGGGTCAAGTCACATGGTTTTGTTTAGGAGGGAAAATAAAAGGTGAAGTACTATTTCTAAAAAGAGTAAAAATGAGAAATGTCTTTTTCAAACAAGTTAACCACGTCCAGTAACTCTAATGAAGATCTATCAGCAATATTTGAAAACAAAAAGAACTTCATACCTCTTGAGATGAACACAAAGTTGCTGATAACATCTTCAAAGAAATATTCTCCACTTTCTTCAATAAAAGCCCAAAATTTTGTGTCTATTTCCAGAGCATAAATAAAATGACTGGAGCAAATTCTTCAAATATTTTTTAGACAAAAAAATCTTCTCCATTTTTCTTCTTCTTCAAAAGCAACATAAACACTTTGCAAACCTGGATTTTCAGCAGAAAAAATGAACGAACAATAGTAACTTTTTTATTCTTGAAAGCTTGAATCAACACTCAAAAATAGAAAAACTCATCATAAGAAAATCCGGTTTTGAACCCAAAAATTCTTGCAAAAATAGAAAAAATCATCAAGATAAGAAAACTGATCGGGAGTCGTTCAATAGTCGCTTGAACCTTCAAGGTACGGCTCTGACACAATTGTTGTAGCCCATTTTGACGATCAGCTTGTGCGGAATAAGAACATCTTGAGATTTAATGATCATGCAAATATGAAGAACATAAAAGATGAGTAATCCCATAATTTACTAGAAAGAGAGAAATAAAATATTACATGAGGAACATGGGTTGGGAGAGATAACTCTCCCTTGGTGGGAGAGATCCCACTACACTCTCTCTCACTAGGAACTACATTTTAGTGCACTCTTACTTAATAATACATGACGATCTCTCTCTATTTTTAGAGAGAGATAACTTACACACAATACAATAAAAGGTAATAAATCAACCTAACTATCACTCATAATTTGTAGAGCATTACCATGCTCCAACACCACCAGGCAAGAGATACGTTCATGAAGGTGCATGTAGAAAACTTAACACGACATTTTTCTTTATAGGAACTGATGTGGAATATTTATTCCATCTTTTTCATTGACTTAATGAAGTCTAGGTTGGTAGTTCAATAATTCTTCATAAGTGCATACCCTTGGAACGTCAATATTACATCCATGGATATTGCTTCCAATTCTATCTTGTTTCATGGTGTTATTCCTGTTGGCTTCATAAGTTTCCAAGGTGTTATCTATTTTTCGTTTGATCATTAGCTCAATTGTAGTTGCACCAAGTGATGGTGTTGGTGTTAAATGACTGCTTGTTGAGATCTTGTGAGACATCACTTCGTCCTTTTACAATTGGTTTAAAGAGAAAATAAGTCGCATGAAAATATCATTGTAATTATAAGCGATAATACTACAATTGTGTCAAATGTTCTAGATTGACGCGGTGTTTGTCCAAGAATAGCTTTACTATGAGCATTATGTGTATATTATACCACACAAGGTGGAAACTATACATAGAATTAGTAAAAATGAAATTATTGAGTATTACGTCCAATTGTGCAATTTCACGAAGAAAATGTTGTAGAGAAGTTTGACCACTACTCAATGTGTTGGTCACATCTCAAAATCCATGGTTCTGATTTACTTGAATCAAGATGTTTTGGAAACCCGATAAAATTTTAACAACTTTCATGTTTTGCGTTTATGCTGGTTCTGCTATCTTTGCCTTTCGAAGGGCCATGGAAGACGAACTTTTAGTTTTTTTTTTAATTTCATTTTTATTCAAAGGAAAGTGCATGCACCCTGCTTTTGAATTTGGATGGTTCAACCATAAGTTGGATAGTTCACAACAAAAAGAATTTGGTTGATTAAATATTTAAATCGTAGTTCATAACATTTCACGAACACGCACATTCCTTAAGTTATTCATGAGTTTCTACTAGTAACGCACGTAGATAATTATGGTCGTGTGCTTAGTGTTCAAAAATAAGCATCAAACATGACTGATATTGAGGAAGGCTTGACTCTTACATGGATCTGAAGTAAATACTTATCAATTATTTATGAGGCATTCACCAAACGTTTTGAGAATTCCAAATTGTTTTCCTTTGTATCCTAGAACTGTGATCTTCCTTTAGTTTCCTACAATGTCCAAGCATTTTAGTCTATCAGCTACAGTATCTAAGTTCAATTGTCCATCAGTCTAACCATAATTAAACATAGGTGATTATCCTATGCTTGGTTGTGGTTTGGCCCGCATACAATAAAACTTAGTTAAGGCATTTGACTTAAAACCTTTCATTTTACTCTCATTGAGCGTTCAAGCTTTCTATATGTACGGGTCCTTAATACATGTGTTCTCATCGTGAGACTGAGTTAATGTATAACTCTATATCTTGTGTTTATTGTGTTCACGTGTATTATTAATTATTATTTGTTACGTCAGTTCTAGATGATAAGGCTCCGGTCATTCAGGATAGTCAGAGATATATCCTTACTTACACCGTTCTAGCAACCTAACGATATATCGTTTCTTACATCGATCCTGTAAGTATACCTTCAGTAGTATAGTTAACAATACTTATTACTTGTAGGTTTATAGAGATAGACATGAGTATACAGTCGTAGGACTAAAGAGAGAATCTAGGCATAACACGTTGTAGGTTTATAGGGGGTAAACCTATTCGTATGATGCTGTAGGTTTAGGAATACCTGAATAATACAAACATTACATTCTTCTTCAAAGTTGGTACGAAGAATTACATTATCGTCAATCTAACAGGCGATAAATACTAGAACAAGTTCTACAAACAAAATTCAAAATGAAAAAAAGGCCTAACATACCACCATGTAAACAAGAATTGTATTATTCCACGACACACATGGTGTGTCTTCCAGATCTTATTTTCCTGAAGATACATATGTTTGAAAACAATACATCAACAATAATGTTGGTTAGCTTTATAGGTTTTAACTCTATATGTTTTTTATAATCAAAAGTGTGTTTAGACTCATGAATTGTAAAAGTATAAATGCAACATGTTGACCCTTGTAAAATACATACAAGTAAAAAGAGTTTTGTTTATAACTTTGAATCCGAGTGTTTTAATAATCAATAGTGTGTTTACACTAATGAATTATAAAATCGTAAGTGCGACATGTTCTACCCTTGTAAACCTACACAAGTAAAATAGATTTGTTTATCGTTCAGACTCCTTGTGTTTTTATAATCAAAAGTGTGTTTAGACTAATGAATTATAACTATACAAAATGTAACACATTTTACCCTTGTAATCCCATACAAGTAAAAGAGTTTTATTCATCTACATAACTTATTAACCTAAGTTATAATTTGATAAAATCTCTTGTCATGTTAAGGATTTATTTGTTCAATTAAATCAATAATTGAAACTTAAGCGTTTGAATACATCTTTCCATTTTATTACTGCACATTCTAGAAAGGATTTCCAGGGTTTTATGTGAGCCTATAACCGATACTACTGACGATCCAGCCTCTGTAAAGCACGGTGAATAAAGATGCCTTGATCCTCACTAATATTTCATCGACATCATGAAATAAGAATAAAAAGAACAATTACGCCTATTTAGACCTGTCGGTCGATGATTGTAGCTAGCAACCAGAGGTGGGGTTGTCAACCCGTATAGATCTATATCAATAAGTTCCACACTCCTCTTGGATTAACGTTTATAGCGTAGAGGGCTTGTACTGAGTTTATGTTCTTAGCGGATTAAGTATTTCTCACATAGAAAGTCTAGTATTTAACAAGAATAGAATTTTATGCAAAAGCTTTAGTCTCAAACTTCAATATACGTTTTATTGACTCACTGGTTCAATCCGTTCAAGAAAGTAAATCAAACTTTAAAAAAAATGAAGTTGTAAAGTTTCCAATACTTTGTGCTTAATTCCTTAAACTTAGAATTTAATTATAGTACAAGTTTTCTAACGAAAATAGGATAGCGTATCGACTCTATTTTGACCAAAATTCGGATTTCAACCAATGTGAAATCAACCAATAAACATTGAATTTGAAATACAAACATACGAACTAAGCAGTTATTAACTGAAAACCATAATAAACTCGCTTCTATTGTATTTTGTTTCAAATGTTGTTAAATAATATTAGTTCACAAATTGGTGTCATAAATTTCATTTATATACATATATTGTATTGTTTGCAAAACGAATATATATATATATATATATATATATATATATATATATATATATATATATATATATATATATATATATATATATTATGATCTGATAAGTTCTAAAATACATATTTATATAATTATTAATATATAGGTATTATATTAAATCATCATTTCGTGTATAAACTTCGTTTTGTACTAAAATTTGCTAAACACTTTAATATATACATATATAATACACATTTTAGCAAAAATGTGAATATATACACATACATCATAGAAACAAACGTTAAACACCTCTAATGTTCCGTTTTTATATTAAAATTCCGATGAATATAAATTTGTCACTATTTTATATAAAAACCCAAATAAGACATTTTTGGACCACTCATTGTATAAAACCCATTTTTCTATAAACTTATAAACTTATAACTCTTTTATATATAAATCATGTTTCGACCATTTTTGTACAAATATTTTATAAAAATACATAAAACCTATATTTTTATCAAATATACATGTGTTTATACTCTAGACCACATTTCATTTAACCAAAAGCATTTATTTGTCTATTTTCCATAATAAACATAAATAAGCATTCTAGGTTGTCATTATATGTGTAACATGTGATTTAAAGCATTTGTATGTTTAACAACATAGATGTGACCCAAATTGGTCCGAACAACATTTCAAGAACTTAATCATATAAGCATAGCATGAAATGAACACAAATTAGCGTCAAACCTTCATTTTAAGCAAGAAAATTATGTATCTACACCCAAAATCCTTAAAAACAAAAAATGAGGCCGTAAAGACTCATCCTAGTTGCATGATTACACTTTAGAATCAAGGTTGGTTTATTTTTTTTTGTTAAACTTGACGTGAGATCCTGGAAATCAACACCTTTTGAACCAATAAGGCAAATTGGGGCTGTTTTGAAATTACTTAAACAAATGGAGGGCTGATTTGTAGTAATTTATACAATGAAGGGGCTGATTTGTAGTAATTGCTTTTGATCTGTCATCGTAAAGTGTGCCATCTCTTGCCTTCAGATTCAAGTGAACGATGACTCTGTATTGGCTGTTGTTCCCATCTTGCACATTTCCAATAGAATCGTGTCTGATCCATCCAAGTTTAACTTAATTGGGTCAATTCTAGAAGCCATGTTGCTGAATGTTCCTACTGATAATCATGTTGTTAATGAATACCGAAAGAAGCCTGCATCTGGTGTCCGTGCTATGCCAGAAGATCTACTAAAGGCAATTGATGAGGCGAACAAACCCAAATGTGGGGAAAAGCGAAAGGGTAAGGCAAGTCCTTCCGAACCTATCACAACTATGAAAAAGAAAATTAAGAAGGCTGCTTGGAAACCAAAGTCTCCTTCTCCAGTTGCCGAGGAGTATTCGGAATCCCATACTGTTTCAGATGTTCAGAGGAGTGAACAAATTCAGAAGGAAGTTTAGTATACAATTGCGACTTCAGAGCCATTGGTCTCGGAACCTACTCAACCCGAATCTATTCCGAAGGTATCATCTTCAATTTCTGTTGGGTTTTATAAAACAATCCTATGTGTGCATGCAACCCTAGTTTGGATCTATGTTTTCACTATTAGACATACAGCAAATGAACACAAAAGGAAACCCTAGCATGCACCTAAAATTTTAAAATCACAAACAAAAGCGATTAGAATACATACCTTTGTTGCTATATAGTAATAACAACTAAATCTTGAAGTTCCTTTGCTCTTGAGAACAAGTAACTAGCTCTATAAATCTTGAAGTTCCGTTGCGATTAGAATACATACCTTTGTTGCTATATAGTAATAACACAAAAGGATCTATGTTTTCACTATTATGAGAGAGAGGAGAGAATGTAACTAGCTCTATAAATCGTCTCTTCTAGGGTTTATCAAGGGGTGGGATGAATTCTTAAGCCTAGGGGGTCTATTTATACTTGAGGCCAGCTAGGGTTTCTGGGTGGAAACCCTAATCCCTTAGCTTAGGGCCTAAGCAAGTCCATGGACCTCCTTGCATTAGGCCTTGGATGAAAACTCCTAGATCCATCTAGGATTTTCGGCCTAGCCCTAAAAATGGGGATCCAATGGCCCAAAGCCTCAACTATCAAATAATTAAAAAACAACCCCTGTACTTTTAATCAGTTCCTTTGATCCCAAGATTAATTCCAAATTAATTTCTGATTAAATACTAATTAATAATATGTTTCCAAATTAATATATTATTCATATAATATATTAATAAATCATATTTATGCCCCAATTTATGATTCTTAATAATAAATCAGCCTCTCTCCTCAACAGTCATCCTGTTTAGTCACCAGTGTGAAGGCAACCCAAAAGGATCATGCTACTATCGGGTCAAGTACATCCCATTTATATTTATGGGCTTAGACACTTAATCCAAAAGTCTCCCATTTAGATAAGTCTAATAACTATAACTGCCAATGTAACTTCAAAATCCGATTAGCAATCGCAGCTCTCAATAGCCGCTGTCGAACTCTGACCTAGTCAATGACACGTCCTTTAGATAAGGCAACGTATAGTCCTCCATTATCAAGATATAGTGTGGACAAATACATGGAACATAGTCATACTTATTGTCCAGCAGGTTGTTTCTCGATCTCTGATCTGTCTGACATAGAACCTAATTGAACACATCAATTCAGTCCTGACCGGGCCCGACACATAAGTCAAACAAAATCATCGAGGGGCCCAAGATATCGCTTTTAGTCCTCTTAGGATAAAAGGAACATATAAACTTCGATTTATATGCTTTTACTATTTACTCATCAAATCATACACAACAATACGTTTTATAACATCAAGTTACTGATGTGTTTACATATTATGAATGCACTACCGATTCGTAAACAACAACTCATATATCTAGGTTTAAGGACTATATGATATTATCATCTCACAATCAGTCGTGATTAAATTCCATGAAGTTATTCATGTGAGTGCGGGTTTAATCCAATACTCAAATCTTATTTCAGGAGCACTCATGAATGTTGTAGCAAACTTTTGATATGTCTAAATGCTTACACAATCTACAAGCCAATTCATGACAGTCTTCTTTAATACTTACTTCCAACGTATGATCAACTATGGATAGTTTAAATAATCTTATTATTTAGGAAGTCAAAACAACACAAAGTGAAATAATAGAAAATAATTAACACAAGACGGTAACTTTACTTATAAATAAAACTCATTTATTTAATCATCAAATGTTAATTACAATTTCTCTATTACAAGTTTCTAAAAGTATCTAATCACTAAAACTAATATCGTCCTTTAGCGTAATGCTCCTAGCATGTTGCAAGTGCTTAAACCTATCCAGTCCCTTCGTAAGGGGATCTGTTGGGTTCTCCTCTGACGATACCCTCTTTACTATGAGGAGTCCCTCTTCTACCTGATGTCTAATGAAATAATATTTTCTGTCGATATGCCTGGATCTGCCATGATCCCTTGGTTCCTTGGTCAAGGCAACCGCACCTTTGTTATCACATAAAATCTCCATAAGCTTCTTTATGGCCGGTACAACTCCACGGTCTTTGATGAAGTTCTTTAGCCATATCGCCTCCTTTAACGCTTCGCTCGCTACTATGTACACTGATTCACACGTTGAATCAGCTACGGTATCCTGCTTGAAACTTTTCCAAGTCACTGCTCCTCCGTTCAGGGTAAACACCCAGAAATTGACGAATTTCTATGTGTGTCGTTGGGACTATGCATCCTTCAATGGCTTTGATCTTAGAAGGGTCCACATGTATCCCTTCTTGGCTGACAACATGACCTAAAAAGTTTACGCTACGAAGCCAGAACTCACACTTAGAGAGTTTTGCGTATAACTTTTCGGCTCGCAGGGTTTCCAAGATTTGTCGGAGATGTCGACTATGTTCCTCTTCGCTTCGAGAATAGACCAGAATATCATCGATGAAAACGATGACAAAGTTGTCGAGGAATGGTCGGCAAACTCGATTCATCAGGTCCATAAATGCGGCAGGGGCATTCGTTAGACCGAAGGGCATTACAACAAATTTATAATGTCCATAGCGAGTTCGGAAAGCGGTCTTGGGGATATCCTCTTCCCGTACCTTGAGTTGGTGGTAGCCGGATCGCAGATCTATCTTAGAGAAGTAATTTGCTCCTTGAAGCTGGTCGAATAGATCGTCGATTCGTGGAAGTGGGTAGCGATTTTTGATAGTGAGCTTATTCAGCTCTCTATAATCGATGCACATCCTAAAGGATCCTTCCTTCTTCTTAACAAAAAGGACCGGAGCTCCCCAGGGTGAGAAGCTAGGTCGGATGAATCCTTTGCTCAAGAGTTCGCTGAGTTGGCTTGACAGTTCTTGCATCTCCGCAGGAGCCAACCTATAGGGCGATTTGGAGATGGGTGTAGCTCCTGGCACAAGGTCGATTCGGAACTCGACTTGTCTTTCTAGGGGTATACTCGGAAGATCTTTAGGAAAGATGTCAGGGAAATCGCAAGCCACTGGGATATCTCGAATACTAAACTCTTCCTTGGATTTATCCACGATGTGAGCCAGAAACGCCAAGCCCTTCTTTTGTAGACACTTATGTGCCTTAATACCAGAGATAAGACGAAGGTTCGTACTGGGTTTGTCTCCGTATATAATTAGGGTTTCGTGGTTAGGGAGATGAAGGCGAACGGCCTTCTCGCGACACATAATTTCGGCATGATGGGGGCTCCACCAATCCATGTCGATAATCACATCAAAACTTCTAATAGTTACAAGCATCAAGTTTATTTGAAATGTGTGCTGATTTAAGGTTAGGGTACATCCTACGTAGATTTCCTCAGTTGATTCTGTTTTCCCATTAGCCATTTCCACCGTAAAGGTTTCATTAAGCTTCTGGGGTTGTTGTTTTAGCAAATGTTTGAATTTATAACTCACAAAACTCCGCTCTGCCCCGGTATCAAACAGGATGCATGCATATGTGTTGTTAAGGAGAAACGTACCAGTGACAACAGCGGGATCCTGAACCGCTTCTCCTTGATCCATGGTCAGCACTCTCCCTGCTCCTCCATTCCCTTGGTTGTTGACATTGGGGCAGTTTCGACGGAAATGCCCAGTCCTTCCACATCCATAACAGGTGTGGCTAGCCCCAACGTTGTTGCCGTGGTTGTTGTTGGTGTTGTTGTTGTTGTTTTTGTTGTTGCGGTTATTGTTGTTGTTTCCTTGTTGCTGGTTCTGGGGAGGATAGGTCCTACAGTATTTTGCCGTGTGACACTTTCGGTTGCAACTGGTACAATGCATCTCTCTGCATTCACCATTGTGATGGAGATTGCACTTATTGCACTTTGGGAGATTTCCGGAATACTGCTTAGGGGCACTTGGGGTGGATGAGGCTGGAGCATGTGGTGTGGAGGGAACTTGGGTGGTTGCAGCATGAACTGTCACTGTTTGTTGTTTCTTCCACGACTCTGAGCCTTGCCATCCCTTCTTCTTGTTATTCTTTCCTTTCTTGTTATCGCTCTCCTTCTTGCTTTCAGTTTCCCCCGTTTTCTCGCCCTTCTTGTTGTTGTGGTCGTACAACTTCTTGGCCAACCTCTTGGCACTGTCAAAGGTTTCAGGATTTGCGGCTATCACGTTTCCTTGAATTCGGGGAGTTAATCTCTAGATGAATCGTTCTATTTTCTTCCCTTCCGAATTAATCATGCCAGGTCACAACAGAGACAGTTCACTAAACCTTGATATGTAGGCATCAATGTCGGAGTTTCGGACAGTGAGATTCCATAACTCTTGTTCCATTTCCTGAACCTCGCCACGTGGGCAGTATTCAGCGATTAGCATTTCCTTCAATTCCATCCATGGCATGGCATTAGCCACCGGAAGAGTCATAGCCTCCACATGTCCATTCCACTAGGTGAGAGCTTGATCAACAAATGGACATACTGCAAACTTCACCTTGACTTCATCCGGGCATCCGCATATTTCGAACACCAATTCCACCTTTTCAATCCATCTTTTCAGGGTTATCATTCCCCCTGTGCCATTAAAGGTTCGTGGCTTGGCGTTGGTGAAGTCTTTGTAAGAGCATGTCTTGGTAGGTCCTTGGTTCATCCCGTTGTTTGAACTTCCGGCCCCTTGTCCGTTGCCTCCACCATTATTCCCTTTGTGGATCTGCGCCAGTGCCGCTGTAACTGCAGCAGATACAGCAGCTTGAAATGCAACTGAGTTGATTTCTGGTGGTGTCGGTGGTTGATTGTTCCCACAATTTGGTCTTTGTGGCATCTTGTTGTTATGGAACAAAAAGATGTTGAGTATGTATTGTATTTAAGTTGGGAATTCCGTGAATCGATTGTGCATCTAATTGATTCCATATATTTATACCAAACAATAAGAATATAAAACGCATAGCGGATAACAACATCACGATAAAACACATAATATTTTTCACTAATAATATACGTACTTTGATACATGAAAATTTGCTAGAAAGAGCATACATAAGGGTACAAAGTTCGACAGCATAACGATTCTATGAGTAGTGTAATCACTTAAACATGGAGTCGGTAGTACATAACATGGTAAGCATAAGAGAACATAGCACTAGTAGGGGGTCTACTCATTCTAAATACACCAGGAGGCGCCCAACGGTGGTAGCGAAATCATATTCCGAAATGTTGTGCCAACATCTGGGCCATCTCGGTCATCTCCCCGATGACCTCATCCCTTTCCAGTTCAGCCTGCACCGCTCGTGCCTCCATCGAAAATAGTTGTTCCCTTGATATCTGCTGACCATGCTCAAAGCGAAGGCCACATCAGGACGAGTAAACGTCATAGCATGCATGATCGAGCCAACAGCGGAAGCATAAGGTACTCGGCTTATCTTTGCTATCTCAGCTTCGGTACTCGGTCTTTGAGTCTTGCTCAACTTGGTGTTGCTTTGGATTGGTGACTCCCCTTTCTTGGAATTGTCGATGCTAAAACGTTTCAACACTTTATCCAGGTAAGTACTTTGACTAAGTCCTATTAGTCTTTTACTCCTATTTCTCACTATCCTTATCCCTAGAATATAAGCAACTTCTCTGAGGTCCTTCATAGCGAAGCACTTCCCAAGCCTGGACTTAACCTCCTGCAAGGTTGGGACGTCGTTTCCTATGAGTAGTATGTCATCCATATACAATACGAGAAAGCTAACTATACTCCCATCTGCGAGATGCTTGTTTCAATCCATAAATGGATTTCTCAAGCTTACACACTATATTAGGCTGCTTCGTAACGACAAAACCCGCTCGCTGACTCATGTAAACATCCTCAGCCAACTTCCTATTAAGGAAAGCAGTTTTGACATCCATCTGCCATATTTCATAATCATGAAACGCAGCTATGGCTAGCATAACCTTTATAGATTTAATCTTTGCTACTGGTGAGAAGGTCTCATCATAGTCAACTCCGGGAGTTTGAGTAAAGCCCTTCGCCACCAGTCGCGCCTTATACGTGTGTACTTTCCCATCCATGTCGGTCTTCTTCTTGAAGATCCATTTGCACCCGACTGTCTTACGACCCGGTATATTGTCAACCAAGTTCCAAACTTGATTCTCATACATGGACTGAATCTCGCTGTCCATAGCTTCTTTCCACTTCGCAGACTCCGGGCCTGTCATGGCTTGCTTGTAGTTGTTAGGTTCATCCAAATTTATTAGTGTACCATCACTAATAAACGTATCACCCTCAGCAGTTATATGGAAACCATATAATACTGGTGGAACACTAACTCTATTGGAACGTCTAAGAGGTAAGGACTCGTCAATTGGTTCAACAGGAGTTTCCTCCTTGGGTTGAGCGCCAGTGTAGAGGTTCCTTCATCTCTTGATTCTTGAAGCTCTTCAAGATCAATTTGCCTCCCACTTTCCTTTTGGCATATGAGTTCTCGCTCTCGGAAAACCCCTCTCCTCGCAACGAAGACAACATTGTCACTCGGTCTATAGAAGAGATATCCAAAGGACTACTGTGGATAGCCGATGAAAATACACCGCTCACTATGAGGCTCGAGCTTGTTGTGAGTCTCTCGTATTACGAAATCCTCACAACCTCAAACCTTGATATATGCCAACGAGGGAGCTTTTTCCTGACTACATCTCGTGAGGTGTTTTGGCAACCTTCTTAGTCAAAACTTCTAATAGTTACAGGCATCAAGTTTATTTGAAATGCGTGCTGATTTAAGGTTAGGGTACATCCTACGTAGATTTCCCCAGTTGATTCTGTTTTCCCATTAGCCATTTCCACCGTAAAGGTTTCATTAAGCTTCTGGGGTTGTTGTTTTAGCAAATGTTTGAATTTATTACTCACAAAACTCCGCTCTGCCCCGGTATCAAACAGGATGCATGCATATGTGTTGTTAAAGAGAAACGTACCAGTGACAACAGCAGGATCCTGAGCCGCTTCTCCTTGACGCATGGTCAGCACTCTCCCTGCTCCTCCATTCCCTTGTTGCTGGTTCTAGGGAGGATAGGTCCTACAGTATTTTGCCGTGTGACCCTTTCGGTTGCAACTGGTACAATGCATCTCTCTGCATTCACCATTGTGATGGAGATTGCACTTGTTGCACTTTGGGAGATTTCCGGAATACTGCTTTGGGGCACTTGGGGTGGATGAGGCTGGAGCATGTGGTGTGGAGGGAACTTGGGTGGTTGCAGCATGAACTGTCACTGTTTGTTGTTTCTTTGACGACTCTGAGCCTTGTCGTCCCTTCCTCTTGTTATTCTTTCCTTTCTTGTTATCGCTCTCCTTCTTGTTTTCAGTTTCCCCCGTTTTCTCGCCCTTCTTGTTGTTGTGGTCGTACAACTTCTTAGCCAACCTCTTGGCACTGTCAAAGGTTTCAGGATTTGCGGCTACCACGTTTCCTTGAATTCGGGGAGTTAATCCCCAGATAAATCGTTCTATTTTCTTCCCTTCCGAAGTAATCATGCCAGGGCACAACAGAGACAGTTCACTAAACCTTGATATGTAGGCATCAATGTCGGAGTTTCGGACAGTGAGATTCCATAACTCTTGCTCCATTTTCTGAACCTCGCCAAGCGGGCAGTATTCAGCCATTAGCATTTCCTTAAATTCCGTCTATGGCATGGCATTAGCCACCGGAAGAGTCATAGCCTCCACATGTCCTTTCCACCAGGTGAGAGCTTGATCAACAAATGTACATGCTGCAAACTTCACCTTGACTTCATCCGGGCATCCGCATATTTCGAACACCGATTCCACCTTTTCAATCCATCTTTTCAGGGTTATCATTCCCCCTGTGCCATTAAAGGTTCGTAGCTTGGTATTGATGAAGTCTTTGTAAGAGAATGTCTTAGTAGGTCCTTGGTTCATCCCGTTGTTTGAACTTCCGGCCCCTTGTCCGTTGCCTCCACCATTGTTCCCTTTGTGGATCTGCGCCAGTGCCGCTGTGACTGCAGCAGATACAGCAGCTTGAAATGCAACTGAGTTGATTTCTGGTGGTGTCGGTGGTTGATTGTTCCCACGGTTTGGTCTTTGTGGCATCTTGCTGTTATGGAACAGAAAGATGTTGAGTACGTATTGTATTTAAGTATGGAATTTCGTGAATCGATTGTGCATCTAATTGATTCCATATATTTATACCAAACAATAAGAATATAAAACACATAGCAGATAACAACATCACGAGAAAACACATAATATTTTCCACTAATAATATCCGTACTTTGATACATGAAAATTTGCTAGAAAGAGCATACATAAGGGTACAAAGTTCGGCAGCATAACGACTCTATGAGTAGTGTAATCACTTAAACATGGAGTCGGTAGTACATAACATGGTAAGCATAAGAGAACATAGCACTAGTAGGGGGGGTCTACTGATTCTAAATACACTAGGAGGCGCCCAACGGTGCTAGCGAAATCATATTCCGAAATGTTGTGCCAACATCTGGGCCATCTCGGCCATCTCCCCGATGAGCTCATCCCTTTCTAGTTCAGCCTGCACCGCTCGTGCCTCCATGGCAAATAGTTGTTCCCTTGATATCTGCTGACCATGCTCAAAGCGAAGACAACATCAGGGCGAGTACACGTCATAGCATGCATGATCGAGCCAACATCGGAAGCATAAGGTACTCGGCTCATCTCTGCTATCTCAGCTTCGGTACTCGATCTTTGAGTCTTACTCAACTTGGTGTTGCTTTGGATTGGTGACTCCCCTTTCTTGGAATTCTTGATGCTAAAACGTTTCAACACTTTATCCAGGTAAGTACTTTGACTAAGTCCTATTAGTCTTTTACTCCTATTTCTCACTATCCTTATTCCTAGAATATAAGCAACTTCTCTGAGGTCCTTCATAGCGAAGCACTTCCCAAGCCTGGACTTAACCTCCTGCAAGGTTGGGACGTCGTTTCCTATAAGTAGTATGTCATCCATATACAATACGAGAAAGCTAACTATACTCCCACTAGCTTTGATATATACACATGACTCATCCTTGCTTCTCGAAAGCCAAACTCTTTGACTTTCTCATCGAAACAAAGATTCCATCTGCGAGATGCTTGTTTCAATCCATAAATGGATTTCTCAAGCTTACACACTATATTAGGGGGCTTCGTAACGACAAAACCCTCTCGCTGACTCATGTAAACATCTTCAGCCAACTTCCTATTAAGGAAAGCGGTTTTGACATCCATCTGCCATATTTCATAATCATGAAACGCAGCTATGGCTAGCATAACCCTTATAGATTTAATCTTTGCTACTGGTGAGAAGGTCTCATCATAGTCAACTCCGGGAGTTTGAGTAAATCCCTTCGCCACCAGTCGCGCCTTATACGTGTGTACTTTCCCATCCATGTCGGTCTTGGTCTTGAAGATCCATTTGCACGCGACTGTCTTACGACCCGATACATTGTCAACCAAGTTCCAAACTTGCTTGTCATACATGGACTAAATCTCGCTGTCCATAGCTTATTTCCACTTTGCAGACTCCGGGCCTGCCATGGCTTGCTTGTGGTTGTTAGGTTCATCCAAATTTATTAGTGTACCATCACTAATAAACGTATCACCCTCAGCAGTTATATGGCAACCATATAATACGGGTGGAACACTAACTCTATTGGAACGTCTAAGAGGTAAGGACTCGTCAATTGGTTCAACAGGAGTTTCCTCCTTGGGTTGAGCGCCAGTGTAGAGGTTCCTTCATCTCTTGATTCTTGAAGCTCTTCAAGATCAATTTGCCTCCCACTTTCCTTTTGGCATATGAGTTCTCGCTCTCGGAAAACCCCTCTCCTCGCAACGAAGACAACATTGTCACTCGGTCTATAGAAGAGATATCCAAAGGACTACTGTGGATAGCCGATGAAAATACACCGCTCACTATGAGGCTCGAGCTTGTTGTGAGTCTATCGTCTTACGAAATCCTCGCAACCCCAAACCTTGATATGTGCCAACGAGGGAGCTTTCCCTGTCTACATCTCGTGAGGTGTTTTAGCAACCTTCTTAGTCAAAACTTATAATAGTTACAAGCATCAAGTTTATTTGAAATGCGTGCTGATTTAAGGTTAGGGTACATCCTACGTAGATTTCCCCAGTTGATTCTGTTTTCCCATTAGCCATTTCCACCGTAAAGGTTTCATTAAGCTTCTAGGGTTGTTGTTTTAGCAAATGTTTGAATTTATTACTCACAAAACTCCGCTCTGCCCCGGTATCAAACAGGATGCATGCATATGTGTTGTTAAGGAGAAACGTACCAGTGACAACAGCGGGATCCTGAACCGCTTCTCCTTGATCCATGGTCAGCACTCTCCCTGCTCCTCCATTCCCTTGGTTGTTGACATTGGGGCAGTTTCGATGGAAATGCCCAGTCCTTCCACATCCATAACAGGTGTGGCTAGCCCCAGCGTTGTTGCTGTGGTTGTTGTTGGTGTTGTTGTTGTTTTGTTTCCTTGTTGCTGGTTCTGGGGAGGATAGGTCATACAGTATTTTTTCCGTGTGACCCTTTCGGTTGCAACTGGTGCAATGCATCTCTCTGCATTTACCATTGTGATGGAGATTGCACTTGTTGCACTTTGGAAGATTTCCGGAATACTGCTTAGGGGCACTTGGGGTGGATGAGGCTGGAGCGTGTGGTGTGGAGGGAACTTGGGTGGTTGCAGCTTGAAATGTCACTGTTTGTTGTTTCTTCGACGACTCTGAGCCTTGTCGTCCCTTCCTCTTGTTATTCTTTCCTTTCTTGTTATCGCTCTCCTTCTTGCTTTCAGTTTCCCCCGCTTTCTCGCCCTTCTTGTTGTTTTGGTCGTACAACTTCTTGGCCAACCTCTTGGCACTGTCAAAGGTTTCAGGATTTGCGGCTATCACGTTTCCTTGAATTCGGGGAGTTAATCCCCAGGGCACAACAGCGACAGTTCACTAAACCTTGATATGTAGGCATCAATGTCGAAGTTTCGGACAGTGAGATTCCATAACTCTTGCTCCATTTTCTGAACCTCGCAACGCGGGCAGTATTCAGCCATTAGCATTTCCTTCAATTCCATCCATGGCATGGCATTAGCCAACGAAACAGTCATAGCCTCCACATGTCCATTCCACCAGGTGAGAGCTTGATCAACAAATGTACATGCTGCAAACTTCACCTTGACTTCATCCGGGCATCCGCATATTTCGAACACCGATTCCACCTTTTCAATCCATCTTTTCAGGGTTATCATTCCCCCTGTGCCATTAAAGGTTCGTGGCTTGGCGTTGGTGAAGTCTTTGTAAGAGCATGTCTTGGTAGGTCCTTGGTTCATCCCGTTGTTTGAACTTCCGGCCCCTTGTCCGTTGCCTCGACCATTGTTCCCTTTGTGGATCTGCGCCAGTGCCGTTGTGACTGCAGCACATACAGCAGCTTGAAATGCAACTGAGTTGATTTCTGGTGGTGTCGGTGGTTGATTGTTCCCACGGTTTGGTCTTTATGGCATCTTGCTGTTATGGAACAGAAAGATGTTGAGTACGTATTGTATTTAAGTTGGGAATTCCGTGAATCGATTGTGCATCTAATTGATTCCATATATTTATACCAAACAATAAGAATATAAAACACATAACAGATAAAAACATCACGATAAAACACATAATATTTTCCACTAATAATATCCATACTTTGATACATGAAAATTTGCTAGAAAGAGCATACATAAGGGTACAAAGTTCGGCAGCATAACGACTCTATGAGTAGTGTAATCACTTAAACATGGAGTCGGTAGTACATAACATGGTAAGCATAAGAGAACATAGCACTAGTAGGGGGGGTCTACTGATTCTAAATACACTACGAGGCGCCAAACGGTGGTAGCGAAATCATATTCCGAAATGTTGTGCCAACATCTGGGCCATCTCGGTCATCTCCCCGATGACCTCATCCCTTTCCAGTTCAGCCTGCACCGCTCGTGCCTCCATGGCAAATAGTTGTTCCCTTGATATCTGCTGACCATGCTCAAAACGAAGGCCACATCAGGGCGAGTAAACGTCATAGCATGCATGATCGAGCCAACAGCGGAAGCATAAGGTACTCGGCTCATCTCTGCTATCTCAGCTTCGGTACTCGGTCTTTGAGTCTTACTCAACTTGGTGTTGCTTTGGATTGGTGACTCCCCTTTCTTGGAATTCTCGATGCTAAAACGTTTCAACACTTTATCCAGGTAAGTACTTTGACTAAGTCCTATTAGTATTTTACTCCTATTTCTCACTATCCTTATCCCTAGAATATAAGCAACTTCTCTGAGGTCCTTCATAGCGAAGCACTTCCCAAGCCAGGACTTAACCTCTTGCAAGGTTGGGACGTCGTTTCCTATGAGTAGTATGTCATCCATATACAATACGAGAAAGCTAACTATACTCCCACTAGCTTTGATATATACACATGACTCATCCTTGCTTCTCGAAAAGCCAAACTCTTTGACTTTCTCATCGAAATAAAGATTCCATCTGCGAGATGCTTGTTTCAATCCATAAATGGATTTCTCAAGCTTACACACTATATTAGGGGGCTTCGTAACGACAAAACCCTCTCGCTGACTCATGTAAACATCCTCAGCCAACTTCCTATTAAGGAAAGCGGTTTTGACATCCATCTGCCATATTTTATAATCATGAAACGCAGCTATGGCTAGCATAACCCTTATAGATTTAATCTTTGCTACTGGTGAGAAGGTCTCATCATAGTCAACTCCGGGAGTTTGAGTAAATCCCTTCGCCACCAGTCGCGCCTTATACGTGTGTACTTTCCCATCCATGTCGGTCTTCTTCTTGAAGATCCATTTGCACGCGACTGTCTTACGACCCGGTACATTGTCAACCAAGTTCCAAACTTGATTGTCATACATGGACTGAATCTCGCTGTCCATAGCTTCTTTCCACTTCGTAGACTCCGGGCCTGCCATGGCTTGCTTGTAGTTGTTAGGTTCATCCAAATTTATTAGTGTACCATCACTAATAAACGTATCACCCTCAGCAGTTATATGGAAACCATATAATACGGGTGGAACACTAACTCTATTGGAACGTCTAAAAGGTACGGACTCGTCAATTGGTTCAACAGGAGTTTCCTCCTTGGGTTGAGCGCCAGTGTAGAGGTTCCTTCATCTCTTGATTCTTGAATCTCTTCAAGATCAATTTGCCTCCCACTTTCCTTTTGGCATATGAGTTCTCGCTCTCGGAAAACCCCTCTCCTCGCAACGAAAACAACATTGTCACTCGGTCTATAGAAGAGATATCCAAAGGACTACTGTGGATAGACGATGAAAATATACCGCTCACTATGAGGTTCGAGCTTGTTGTGAGTCTCTCGTCTTACGAAATCCTCGCAACCCCAAACCTTAATATGTGCCAACGAGCGAGCTTTCCATGTCTACATCTCGTGAGGTGTTTTGGCAACCTTCTTAGTCGGGACTAGATTAAGGATATGGGTGGCAGTCTCTAAGGAATACCCCCAGAATGAGATAGGTAACGAAGCTTGAATCATCATGGAGTGAACCATGTCCAACAAGGTTCGATTGCGCTTCTCAGCCACACCATTCAACTGCGGTCTCCTAGGTGGCATCAATTGCGAAACAATTTCGTATTCCTTGAGGTAGTCGTGGAATTCAAGACTAAGGTACTTACCACCTCAATCGGATCGGAGCATATTAATTTTCATGCCCAGCTGATTCTCCCCTTCTTGCTTAAACTCTTTGAACTTTTCAAAGGTTTATGACTTGTGCTTGATTAAGTAGATATATCCATATCTTCTATAATCATCAGTAAAAGTAACGTAGAAGCGGTTTGCATCCCTTGTGGTGGATCTAAATGGCCTACACACATCGGTGTGTATGAGATCCAATAAACCCTCACCCCTTTCTCAAGTACCAGTGAAGGGTGACTTGGTCATCTTTCCAAGTAAACAAGACTCGCATGTGTCATCGTCCCTAAGGTCGAATGACTCCAACACTCCATCCTTTTAGAGTTGGGCTATGCGCTTCTTGTTGACATGTCCAAGACGACAATGCCACAAGCATGCCTTATCCAAACCATTGGAAGAATCGATATGCAACACATCAGTTCCTAAGTTTTCTACAACCATCACAGTTTCATATATACCATTACAAGGCAATGCTTCAAAATAGAAAGTAACATTAAAGAAAGCATTAATAGAACCAATTTCATTAATGAATGAAAATCTAAAACCTTTTTTATACAAACCATGAAAAAAAAAGAATGTTTCGTGTCATTTCTGATGAATAGCAACAATTATTCAAATCTAAACCTAACCCACTTCTAAGCACTAAAGTGTAAACTCTAATCTTGGTGACAGGCGACGCTTTCCTATTCCTCATGATCAAGTTTATCTTCTGATGCTCCACATCCCTACTTCTTCTTAGACCCTGCAAATCAAAACAAATGTGAAAACCACATCCTGTATCGAGGACCCAATACATAGCATGTGATGAGTTATTAGATTGAAGTGTATAAATACCTGTGAAGGAGGGCTTTATCTTCCCGTCCTTGATGTCCTGTAGGTACTTCGGGCAGCTTCGTTTCCAATGCCCTTTGTCGTGGCAGTGGAAGCGCTCTGCATCCTTGGGGTTTGAAGAGAGAGCAGCGGGACCAACTTTGGTTCCACTAGAAGAGGTACCATCGTGGGATTTTCCCTTGTGGCTCTTAGAAGGAGCCTTCCTCTTCTTTCCCTTTCCTTGCCCAATAACCAAGACGGGGGCAGTAGTAGCAGGATTAGATGCAATAGATTTGCCTTTCAGACTACTCTCATTAGTCCTTAGGAGGCCTTGAAGCTTGCTTAGAGTAACCTCCTCCTTGTTTATATGGTAGGTCATACGAAACTGGTCGTAACAAGGAGGCAATGAGTGTAGAATGATATCTTTGGCCATCTCCTCATCGAAGTTAACATTTAACTTCAGCAAGCGGTCCACGTATCTCTGCATTTTCTGCAGGTGGGCCGTGATGGACTCTCCATCCTTCATTTTGGTAGTGATCATCGCAACGATGATCTCGTACCATTCATGCCTAGCACTTTGATGGTACCTTTCCATTAATCTTGGTGCATCTCGCAGGGATAGTAGTCCTCGTATGACTTTTGGAGTTCAGCAGTCATTGGTGCGAGCATGATGCAATGAACCTTCGTAGCATCTCGCTCATGAGCCTCGTACGCAGCAATCTCTTCGGGAGTAGCAGTGTTCACATTAACCTCCTTCAGCTCCTTGTCGAAAACATACTCCTTGTCCTTGTAGCGGGTGACCATTCGGATATTGCGGATCCAATCATTGAATTGGATCCATCAAAAATCACCCTCCCACACAAGTTCATGAGTGAGAATGAGCCGGAGGGGTTTGAGCCAGAAGCGTTGTTGGTTGAAGTAGACATCTAAAAAGAAAAAGAGACAAAGGTTGATTAGATAATAATCCCCAATTTAACACCCAAATGAAAAATTAGGGCTAGGACCCAACACAATTATTTACAATTCAGAAAAGGGATGTCGTATTCTAATTGCAAATAATTTGAAGGTAATTGAATGACGATTCACTAATTTCCACCATCAAAAACGAAAAGGACAATTAAGTTTTAAATGAATTGAAATTCCAAGATTCTTTTGAGATTCATTGAACTTTTCAATGGCATCATTAAATCTCGATATGCCCTTCAAGTTTGTGACTGGGATACCGAGGATCACAAACAAGGTGTGAATAACCATGCAAATGTACTTGGTACTTTCGATGTCATTTACCACCTAATCAATGTGTCGGTTAACTAAACACGCTCCATTGATCTATGATAAACATCGAGCTACCATTTTCCATCTTTGCTAATCCCAAATTAGTGTGCTGGTTAACCACATACGCTCCACTAACGACTTGGCAAGGTGCAAAGTGTAATTTCATGGAATAGCATCATTTTCACATTTTTCCTAAAGTAACTAAGATTGGGAATTTTATAAAAACATTTAGTTACTTTATTAATCATTATACTTTTAATGAGGAATTAGTTGCCCTATCCTACCCATTCGGCTAACGACCCTCCACTAATCAAGGAAGCGGTGGGTGAGAGTGGACACCCATCAAACTGCCATTTTATAGGCAGCAACCTTATACCTCGCTTATAGATCAGCTTCGTGAATGAGACCTACTAACGGAAAGACTAGATTAATCTTATACATATATATAATTATTAATCCTATAATATTATAATATTATAAGGGTGTATTTTAAACATTTCAAAATACTAGGGTTTTAATCAAATTTAAAATTTTCGAAAATTAATACCTTTTAATTTTAAAATCTTAAATATTAAAACTTTGATTTAATAATTATCCAAAATTTAACAATTAATTTAAATTATTAAATCTTGAAGGATTATCCATTAAATTAAACAATTAATTTAACCTAATCCCTTTATCCCCTAAAATTCGAAAATTTGGGATGGGATAATTCGAAGATCTTTAGTTATCTATTTAAACAATTAAAGGGATAATTACAAAAGATGGCATTATCCTAATCCCTAAAATCTTGGAATCTTACCTTGGGGGATAAGGCGTTTTCAAAAACCCTAGGGTTAGGGAACCCTAATTTCGTGTAACGTCGTGGAAATTCAAACCAATTTTTCATTTTTAGTTCATAAAAACATATATCATATTGTTCAACACCAATTATTCATTTAACAAAGTTTACAAAATCATCGCATAAAATCCAAGATCCACAGTAGCTCTTCCCAAAACATAGTGTGTGTGTGTGTACAATCATGCCGGTGCCTTCTCGCGGTCCTCTGAAGTACCTGAAACACATATCACATAAACGGTAAGCACACATGCTTAGTGAGTTCCCCAAGATACCACGTACATACAACTAGCCACTCGAGGCTATAACTCTACGAGACCTTCCGGTCAATGTGTCTCAGGGGCCTTCCGGTCCCACAATCTGAGTAGACCTTCTGGTCCTACTCTGTCGACCTTCCGGCCAATACCATATTGACCTTCCGGTCCATACACTGCTGACCTTCCGGTCCATACACTGTGGACCTTCCGGTGCATACCCTGTCGACCTTCCGGTCCATACTATACTGACCTTCCGGTCCATACCATGCTACTCATAACATACATAGCATATACATATCACATAGGAACATATGTCACATACTCGTCATAGCACATAAGACCTTCCGGTCACACATAATTACCACTCTAGGTAAGGTATAGCGAGAAGACTCACCTCGTGTGATGTCTAGTAACTCACGTGCTCGATATCCCCGAACTCGAAACAATGACCTAGCCCCCGCCTAATCACATAAAGTAATTATCTCAAATCAATAACGGCTCTCAAGGCTAGACTAATCCCTTCCTATGTTCTCTCAGAAGGGTAAAAGACCATTTTACCCCTCTAATGGTCCAAAAGTCAACCTGTTGACCAAACCTTAAAAGTCAACCAAAGTCAACTGTAGGGAGGTACGCTGCGCGTATCAGCTCTGTACGCGGGGCGTACTCCGTGGATATCCTGAATCGGAGAAATCGACCCCCTACACGGCGCGTATTGGGATTACGCCCAGCGTAAGTCCCAATTTCATACTTTCATGATTTTTGGTCTGAATCGATTAAGACATAAGCTCATATCTCAGATCCAAGCACTCTACTATCTCTTAAGCCATAAAGTCGAAACCTTTAAGCCTTTGCATGGCTGTAAAGGTCCCCAATCATTTCAAGCACATATCCTCTTTCCCCATTAAGCCCTAATCTCATGCATGAATTAATCTTAACGTCCAAGATTGGATTTTTATGGATTTATAACACAAGATACACTGAAATGGGTTAGATCTAGGTCCATGGAGTTCCTTTGCTCAAAAAGTCTCCACCTTTGGGACTTAAACCCTAAAAATGCTCCTATATGATGTTCATAACAAAAGAGTGGTAAAGTTTGAAGCTTTTTACCTTTGTGAGAAGCTCCCCACTCAGTTTAGCTCAGATCTAGAAGCTTGGACTCCAATCTTTCCTCTTCAAGGTCTTCTCTTCTTCTTCACAAGCACACAATGACACTTTCAAGATCAAATACACACACACAAGTTTAGAACGAAGGTTTAGCTCTTTTAGGGTTTCACTCTCTGGAAATGGTGGCTAGGATGGAGGCCATGGTATTCCTTTTATAGTGCTCAGGTCTTATTTAGGGTTTTGAGTCTGGGCCCATTACGCCAATCGTAACTATGGTACACCCAGCGTAACTATGGTACTCCCGGCGTACCGGGTAGGATCCGCGTCAAATGCATGTCCATGGGTACACGCAGCGTACTCTTCAGTATGCCCAGCGTACCCACTTGTCACCATTTTCTATTTTGGGCTAATTTCGACAACTTGGAAAAGAAGAAGGATTAAAGAGATATACCTGAATTTCAGGGTGTTACAATTCTCCCCCACTAAAATTAGACTTCGCCCTTGAAGTCTCACTCCGCAAACAACTCTGGATGCTGCTCCCGCATCTCCGTCTCCGGCTCCCAAGTCAACTCGGACCCTCTCCGATGTTGCCACTGGACCTGAACCAGAGGCACCTCCTTATTCCTCAGAACCTTGATCTTCCGAACCAAGATCGCGATCGGCCTCTCAATGTAATTCAGGCTCGCGTCCACATGAATATCCTCTAGCGGCACTACCATCGTCTCATCGGCGATACACTTCCTCAACTGGGATACGTGGAAGGTATCATGGATCTGACTCAACTCCTCGGGTAGCTCTAAACGTTATGCTACATTGCCCACTCTAGCGATCACCCTGAAAGGACCAATGTATCGGGGCCCCAGCTTGCCCCTCTTCCTGAACCGGATCACTCCTTTCCAAGGAGATACCTTCAGGAGTACAAAGTCTCAAACCTGGAACTCGAGCTCGGATCGTCGCCTATCCGCGTAACTCTTCTGGCGAGTCTGGGCTGTCAGTAACCGCTGTCTGACCTGCTGAATCTGCTCAATCGTCTTAAGTACTATCTCAGTGCTACCCATAACTCGTTGTCCTACCTCTCCCCAACAGATGGGGGTCCTACACCTCCTCCCATATAACAACTCAAAGGTAGGCATACCGATACTCGAATGGTGGCTGTTGTTGTAGGAAAACTCAGCCAAGGGTAGGTATGTATCCCAACTCCCACCGAAGTCCATAACACATGCTCGAAGCATGTCCTCGACTGTCTGTATCGTCCGCTCACTCTGTTCGTCCGTCTGTGGGTGATAAGCAGTACTGAAGTGCAATCTCGTACCCAACTCCTCATGAAACTTCTTCCAGAACCTGGAAGTGAAACGTACATCTCGGTTTGACACAATCGAGATCAGCACTCCATGCCGAGACACCACCTCTCTCACATACATCTCTGCCAGTCTTTCTGCAGAAGAGATCTCACTGATAGCAAGGAAGTGAGCGCTCTTCGTCAGCCGATCCACAATCATCCAAATTGCGTCAACACCCCTCGCGGTTCTCGGCAATTTGGTGATAAAATTCATAGAAATTTGTTCCCACTTCCACTGGGGAACCTCTAGTGGCTGCAACTTGCCATGCGGACGCTGGTGCTCGGCCTTAACCCGGCGACAGGTCAAGCACCTCTCAACTACCCACGCAACATCCCTCTTCATACACGGCCACCAGTAATCTCTCTTCAGATCCACATACATCGTAGTGGCCCCGGGATGGATAGAGAATCTCGATCTGTGCGCCTCCTCCATCAGTATGCTACGTGTCCCGCCCGTAAACGGCACCCAAATCCGACCGTGAAAGGTCATAAGCCCTCGGCTATCAGTAACAAACTCGAACACATGTCTAATCACCCGCTCTCTCTTGCGGTTCTCCGGTCTCACAGCCTCTGCCTGGGCCTCTCTGATGGCGTCCAATACCGGAGTCATCACCGTCATCCTCATGCATATATCTCTAATCCGGGCACTCTCCGCTCTACAACTCAGGGCATCGGCTACAACATTAGCCTTGCCCGGATGGTACAGGATCTCACAGTCGTAATCCTTTACCACATCCAACCATCTCCTCTGGCGCATATTCAGGTTGGGCTGATCCATCAGATACTTCAAACTCTTGTGGTCCGTGTATATGGTACACCGAACCCCATAAAAATAATGGCGCCATATCTTGAGGGCGAACACCACTGCCCCCAACTCTAAATCATGGGTGGGGTACCTCGTCTCGTGAGGCTTCAGCTGCCTCGATGCGTATGCTATCACGTGCCCTCTCTGCATGAGCACCGCACCCAACCCTGATATAGACGCATCACAGTAAACCACAAAATCCTCCATTCCCTCAGGAAGGGCTAACACCGGGGCTTCGTACAGTCTCTGGCGAAGAGTCTCAAACAAGGTCTGTTGCTCTAGACCCCAAGTAAAAGCAACGCCCTTCCGTGTCAATCTGGTGAGTGGAACGGAAATCTTGGACAAATCTCTAATAAATCTCCGATAGTAGCCGGCCAATCCCAGAAAACTCCTGATCTCGGTGGGGGATCTCGGCACCTCCCAACTCATAACAACCTCAATCTTGGCCGGATCGACCAGTATCCCATTCTGATTAACGAGGTGCCCCAAGAACTGGACCTCTTGTAACCAGAAATCACACTTGGAGAATTTGGCATAAAGCCTCTCCGATCTCAAAACTCCAAGGATCTCCCTCAGATGCTCCTCATGCTGCTCTCTGGACCTCGAATACACTAGAATGTCGTCGATGAACACGATCACTGATCGATCCAACATCGGCCTGCATACTCGGTTCATGAGATCCATGAACACTACTGGTGCATTGGTGAGCCCAAAAGGCATCACCACGAACTCGTAATGCCCATAACGAGTCCTAAATGTCGTATTCTGGAAATCCTCATCACGCACCCTCATTTGATGATATCCAGACCTCAAGTCTATCTTGGAGAACCAAGACGCTCCCTGCAACTGATCGAACAAATCATCGATCCTTGGTAGTGGATAACGGTTCTTGACCGTCAACTTGTTCAACTCCCGGTAATCAATGCACATCTGGTGTGAACCATCCTTTTTCTTGACAAAAAGGATCGGCGCTCCCTATGGCGAGCTACTCGATCGGATAAATCCCTTCCCCAACATCTCCTGAAGCTGCGAGGATAACTCATGCATCTTTGGTGGCGCAAGGCGATAGGGTGCCTTGGCAATAGGCGCTGCCCCCGGTACCAAATCAATGCGGAACTCCACCTGCCTCTCGGGAGGCACACCCGACAACTCCTCGGGGAAGACATCCGGGAACTCGTGCACTATCGGAACATCATCGACAGAACTCGGCCTCCCTGCGGCCACTCGTGTATCCATCACATATGCTACAAACCCTTTACAGCCCTGCTGTAAACTCTGTCTGGCTCTGGCAGCCGAGCAAAATGCTGACCCACATCGGGTACCCTCGCCATATACTGTCAGCACTCCCCCACTAGGGTCTCGTATTGTCACCATCTGACGCTCGCAGTCTATAACAGCTCCAAATCGGCTAAACCAATCCATGCCTACAATGACACAAACATCCCCCATCGCAATCGGGACCAGATCTATCGGGAACTCAACACCGAAGATCTCGAGTACACATCCTCGTATCACATCAGTAGCCAGAACCGCGCGCTCGTCGGCTATGGAAACTCGCAGGGGCCGACTCAACGCCTCCCGTCGAATGCTGATATGGTGGCTAAATGCTAATGACACAAATGAACGACTCGCACCCGAGTCAAATAACACCAAAGCAGGTACAGAATTCACAAGAAAAGTAACGCCTCCCTTCTCTTCTTTCTCCCTCTCGGTCCAACAAAAAAAAAGGCTAGCTAATCCAAACCATGACACATCATTTTTGTTTAAAGGTTAACAAGGCAAAATGTCCAACATGTAACTAGGACTTCTCATGTTTCCATGCACACTCTCTCTCTCTTCGCCTCTCCTCTTTATACCTTGGCCGTGAGCATGAAACACACACACACAAATGATTCATTTTCAAACACTCTCAAATCTCTCAAGAACTCATCCTCCTTCCTCTAAATTTTCGAGTTTGGTGTGTAGTTTCAAGAGGATCTTCACCTAGATCATCATCTTTGAACCATCTAAGTTCAAGATCTACTCAAGAAAGCTTGCTAGGATCAAAAATCTTCTTCCACTTCTTCACCCAAACCGATCCATCACCCCAAGGTGAGTTCATACCCCCTATTTTCGATTTTTACTTTGTTTTGGGGGAGAATACAAGTTGTGTTGTGTAGATCTATGTGTGTATGCATGAATATGTGTGTTTTTCATGATTTATTTGGTGGTTATGTGTTATTTACTTCATAAATCTAAAAATATGTTAAGAATATTAAGTTTATCACTTGGATCTACATGAAAACCTTGAGAAAAGTATGTGTTATCACATATAATACATGTAAACTAGTAGATCTGGGATTTATACACTTTAAATAGTAAAAATGAGTGTTGTGTTCCAAGATCTATAAACTAAACTCAAAAATCAGCCCTTCACAGAAACGTTTTGGTCCAATCTCGAACTGTTTTGACCACCTAAATGATAATATATTTCAAAACTGTTTTACATGCAAAAAGTTCAGGTTTATACCTTTAAAATGACTACTCTCACGTTTTCATACGATTTTTCTACAATTTTTGGTGAATTTTACAAAACTGCCTATAAGATTTGAAATAATTTCGGACCAGCCTGTGAAGGTGAGCAATTTCACACTTGTTATAAGCCATTAAAAAATATTAGAAAAATTGTGAACAAAGTAAACAAAATTTCCAAACTTCGAGAATTTACGGATCCAAATTTCGACGTACGATGATTTTTCTACAAATTTTTCAACAACTAGGTCAGAAAAGCCCAAAACCAGAAAAATGTGTGTTTTCACAAAAATCAAGCCAAAAATAATATTTTTGATAAAAATGGGTTTAAAATGTTATTTTTACCACAAACTAGTCATCAACACAAGTTTTGAACAAAATGGAGACTAAAGTGTTATTCTTACAAAAATTGGGCCTTAATTGTAAATTTTTGGCTTATTGGGCCAAGAACGTCATTTTTACAAAAAGTGGGCTTTTATGCTATTTTAGTGAATACTTGAACCAAAACCAACGATAAACTAACAAACGGATTAATTTGATCATTTTCTAGGTTATTGGGCCTTAGTGGCCCATTTATATGTTTGATAGGTCCTGTATACTATTTATACGTTTATTGGGCCTCATTGACCCATTAACATGTGCGACGGACCTTGGATACTATTTGCGTGCCATTTGGGCCTGTAAATGCCTTACATGTGAAATGGGCCTTAGTTGTCCTTTTACATATATTTCGGCCCCATGTTATATAATCTCATTCCAATTGGGCCTTAAAATGATTTACATGTTTAGCGATGCCTTAGTGGTTCACTTACATGGTTCATTGGGCCTGGAATGAGTTTATACTTTTCTTCGCGTAATATCGATTAAGGATCTAGTGAGTTTGTCGGTTGGCACCTATTAAGTGTACGATCGTAGCCTGTAGTTATAACTAGAGTCACTTGGAGGGAGAGCGGAGATTTGTGTATATATCTATACGGGGATGACACCCCACACCTGAGCTGTTCGCTACAGTTAGACTAACTCAGTCTAGGGTGACGAAAACCTTATAATCAAAACCGGCGTCCAACAACGCCAAGACAGGCGAAATTGTCATTATTTAGTATGGTTATGACGACTCACTTACAGGAATTAACGTTATGAAGTTTACGGAAGACCATTCTCTTTTCTCTTGGATTACTCGGAAACATACTCGTACTGGTACTCAACCTCGGGGGTTGGTATGGCAACATTCTCTTTTACAGACAACATCGGGTTGTCTGGGGACATTCTCTTTACATTCTCTTTACCCTTTTTCAAATAAACAATAACATACATGCATTAATACAAGATCTGACACAAACATACTAAACAGTTTTCAGAAAATATAGGGTTTTCTGGTGGATTCAAAGTTATACAAATCATTTTCACAAACATGCTTATGAACTCACCAACATTTTTATGTTGACCTTTTTAAATTAACTTGTATTCTCAGGAAACTGTTGAAAAGCAGGATGAGTGGAACAAACTAATGGATATTTTGTTATATTTTGTTTCATCATACTCTGACTATTTTGGCATGTGATATTCAAATACAATACTCGATGTAAACAATGAATGTTGTTATATTACATGTGTGATGATGATGATGTTATGTTTCACTTATATACTCTGTAATGCTACTACAATGTTGAAAGTCACACCAAGCCCCCGGATGTTTCCGCCGTCTGGTTCGGGGGTGTAACAGAATGTGATAATGGACAAACTGGCTCAAAAGACTAAAAAAGCCAAAGTTCTCTCTGTTAAGCTGAACTACGCAACAATGTGTCTGGATCACCTCGAATCCGTGAAGACTTTATATCGAAACTGTATTTCCGACATCAATCAATACTTGCAAAGTGTTGTCGAAACTCGCTCGAAACTCGCGACTCAATGCTCCCTATCTCTGTCCGTCAGCACCTCTCTGAGAAACTCAAGCCGGTGTTCACACTGCTTAATCAGTTAGAGGGTGTTTTGGGAAGCAGTGCTCTTCCAAAACAAGGGGGAGATCATGCTAATAATCAAGAAACCCACAAAGAAGAACCCCAACCCCAATCTAAGCCAAAATCCGATGAGCATCATGAAGAAAAACCGAAAGTTGACCGGAAGAGTAATGAAGCTTCTGGATCAATAGGCAAAGGAAAAATGATCGATGATGATGAGGAAGAAGAGGAGTTATATATAGGAGAAAAGCTTGTCAGGAAAAAGAGGGATAAAGAGCCCGATGAAATTGAGTGTGTTCATAAAGAACTAGAAGCTCAAGAAAGGGAAGTTATGGCCGCGAAAGTTACTTTGAAACACAAGATTCCCTTTTTCCTCCTTGGACCATGGAAAGGATTCTGAATGAGACTATTGATAATCCAAGTTTGCATTGTGTGACATCCCCATTTTCACGGCCAGAAAAGACCGATTTTGTTTATGCTTTGTTTAAAAATCAGAGTAACATTTTAAATAAAAGTGTTGCGGAATTTGTTCCCAAAATAAAATATGATTAAGATTTATCAAAGCATTTCCGTAGAAATGCATTTCATTAAAAACCTTGGGATGTCATGTTCCATACAGATCAAAAGCATAAACAGTAAAATATAAGCCTTACTACATTTATTCATATCTACATGCCTATATCCGTAATCTCTCATCCCAAACATCATATCTATGCTCGTGCACCACTACCTGTAATACAAGAAACTGAGTGGGTCAGGCTTGGGAGCCTGGTGAGCATATAGGGTTTTCAACCCACAATAAATAAGTTTATTAATTTCATCAACCAACAATAACCCGATTACCCGTTCCTGTTATCCTCACTTTACGTCCCTAAACACCTATCATAACGGACCTAGCCTAAGGATCATCATCGGGATGCACACTACTGCTAAGGGGGTTCCTCAACAATAAATTTCCTAAAGGCAACCATGAGGGGGATGGAGTACACCGGTGAACACATCGTTCACAAACACCTACAGGTTGCGAGCCTGCTAGCGTTCCACCGGACGGTCTAGAAGAGTCCGTGGTTGTCATCCATACTCCGCTAGATGACAGAATCAGCAACAACAACATCGAGGCCTCTCATCATTTTATCACACATCGTCTATTACATCTACCCATGTTTTACCCCAACATTTTGTAGATATAAAATACATATACAGTTTAAATCATTTAAAACATGTATAAAAATCTTTCATCAGCATAGACAGCAAGTATTCAGACAATATGCACACATAGCACGTAATTTATATTAAATACTTCATATCTATGTGTAAGCTGAAAGTGACTATGCACTCACCTGTTAGGGTGGTGACTCGGTACTCGAACAACGCTTCGTTATCTCAAAACAATTTTTCCCTTGACAAAACCTAGTATCAATACCACTAGGGTTTAGTCTAACGTTAACCGTGACTAAATAATAGTCTAACTATTATTACTATTATATAAGCGTTAAAAAATACTTATATAACCCATAATAATAGCCCAAGTACTTATTTTAAGGTCCTAATAATGTTACTATAATTAAATAAAAGCTATATTAAAAATAGCGTAGGCGTAGCTCACTTACAGAAGGTTTTATAGAAAACCGGGCTTAGCTTGGAACAGCGTTTCCGAACCGAAAGACCCTTTTTCTCGGGACTCCGGGAGCCTCGGGGTTTCCTTCGGGTGCTAGGGGGTTTACCTAGACTTTAGGGGGGGTTAGGGGCTTAGAGAGAGAAACTAGTGAGAGAAAGAAAGAATGGGAAAGGTGTGAAGAAAATAAGGGTGGGGGAGGTTCTATTTATAGGGGTGAAATATGGTTGAACTTGGTGCCACATATCACCATCTGGTGGCAAGACTTGGGGAGAAAGCAATGGCCAAGATTGTGCCACGTCACCCATTTTCGCACAGCACACTTCCGACTTCTAAAATCCGTAACTTTAACATACGAGCTCCATTTTAACGTTCTTTATAACCACGCGTAGGTGAAAATAAGATCTACAACTTTCATTTTGACTCCGTCGGCTAATTCTCGACCGATCTTAAATTTAACAGTACGAGGAGATTATACTGTTAAATGTCCGCGTAAAATTCATAACTTCTACATGCGGACTCCATTTTCGTCTGTCTTTTTACCGTTGAGTTCCTATTAATGAGATCTTCAATTCCCATTTAGGTCGCGTAGGCCAAAAACCGCTCGATCTAAAATTCGAGTTTCAGGTTGTGCACTACTACGCCAAATCTTAGAAAATTCATAACTTCCTCATACGAAGTCAGATTTGGGCGTTCTTTTTATGCACACTCTCAGTTTAACGTATACTACAACTTTGGTTTAGATTACTAAGGCCAAAAAGTCCTCTATCGTAAATTCAATATTTACGTCACACAGCGTCGTGCCGGTTTTGTCGTGAAACTTCGACAGGTCATAACTTTTTCGTTATAACTCGGATTTCAGCGTTCTTTATATTTCCGGAATCCTTGTCACGACCAATACAACTTTCTTCGTCGATATTGGTTTTATCTAACACTTTATTTTTTACGCTTATTTTCATCCTTTATTTATTATATCATTATAAATAAATAATATGCATATAAAGGCACATAATTCACATAATACTCAAATATTTCATCTTTATTATCTCAAAAGAGTTACAATAGTTGACCTAGACTATTACATCATCTGATAATGCTTAGCCCCGAAACCCGGGCGTTCCAATTCTCTCCCCCTTAGGATGATTCCGTCTCGAAAACTTGCATCAGCAAACAGATGCGGATAGCGACTCATCATGTCACTCTCCGTTTCCCAGGTGAGATTCAGCCCATTCGAATGTTTCCATCGGACTAGCACTAAATCGACCATCTTGCGTTGTAACTTCTTAGTCTTAAGGTCAACAATTGCCTCGGGCTCTTCGATTAGCCTCTTATTCTCATCCATCCTTAACTCTGAGATTGGAATTATGTCGGGAACTTCTCCCGTGAACTTTCTCAAATAACACACATGGATGGTGTTATGAATACCATCTAGTTCTTCGGGTAATTCGAGCTTGTAAACTTGGTTCCCAATTCTCTAAAGAACTTTAAACGGTCCAATAAACCTTGGACTTAGCTTTCCTCGTTTACCGAATCTTATAAGTCCCTTCCACGATGAGACTTTAAGCAAAACCGAATCCCCAACTTCGAAGGTCATCGGTCGTCTCTTCTTATCAGCATAGCTCTTCTGACGATCCTGAGCTGCTAATATCCTTTCCCTGATCACCTTCAGCTTCTCAGCAGTCTCATTGACTATCTCGGGGCCCAAAAACTGCTTTTCTCTAGCCTCAAGCCAACAAGACGGCGTACGACACTTTTGTCCATATAAGGCTTGATAGGGTGCCATCTTGATGCTCGAGTGGAAACTGTTGTTGTAGGAAAACTCTACCAAAGGTAAGTGCTCATCCCAGTTACCTTGGAATTATATGGTACATGCTATTAGCATATCTTTGAGTGTTTGTATCGTTCTTTCGCTATGACCATCAGTCTGTGGATGGTAAGCTGTACTCAAACACAACTTCGTACCTAATTCCTCTTGTAGACTTCTCCAAAATCGTGACGTGAAACGACTATCACGATCCGATACAATCGTTAGAGGAACACCGTGAAGTCTTACTATCTCCTTCATGTAAGCATTTGCGAGCTTATCCATAGACCACCTTTCGTTGGCTGCTATGAAGTGTGCACTCTTAGTGAAACGATCCATGACCACCCAAATCATGTCGTGACCGTTCTTCGTCCTGGGCAGTTTAGTCACAAAATCCATGGTGATGTCTTCCCATTTACCCATGGGTACAGGTAAGGGTTCTAAACTCCCATACGGTTTCTAATGTTGTGCCTTAACTCTTGCACAAGTTACACACTCGGCCACATACTTTGCAACATCGAGCTTCATCATCGGCCACCAGTAGTAGGGTTTTAGGTCCCTATAAATTTTAGTGCTACTGGGATGAATCGAGTACATGGTCTTGTGAGCTTCTTCCATCAGAAGATCTCGTATCCCTCCCGTCTTAGGTACCCAAATTCTATCTTGGAATACCTTCAGTCCTTGACTGTTTGTAACGAACACCAACGTTTTACCCAAACGTTCTTCTTTTCGGTCATTCTTCTCTGTAGCTTCTTCTTGAGCTTTCTTTATACTTTCCACAATGGTCGAGACAACTTCTATTCTCAATGCTCTTGGCCTTTTTCTTTCAAAATTGACTTTTCGACTTAGAGCATCAGCAACAACATTTGCTTTACCGGGGTGGTAAAGTATCTCACAGTCGAAGTCCTTGAGTAACTCTAGCCAGCGTCGTTGTCTCATGTTCAGTTCTTTCTTATTAAAGAGATATTGGAGACTCTTATGATCAGTGAAAAGCTTGCACTTCGTACCATAGAGGTAATGCCTCCATATTTTCAAGGCAAATACTACCGCAGCCAACTCCAAATCATGAGTGGGGTAGTTCTTTCCGTGCTCCTTCAATTGTCGAGATGCGTATGCTATCACCTTTTCTCTTTGGGTCAGAACACAACCCAACCCGGCTCCAGATTCGTCACTATAGACCGCGAAGTCTTCAACTCCATCGGGTAGAGAAAGAATCGGTGCTTGACATAACTTCTTCTTGAGCTTCTCGAATGCTTCTTCATGTTTCTCACTCCATGTATAAGTAGATCCTTTATGGGTCAAAGCTGTCAATGGAGCATCTATCGAAGAAAAGCCTTGGATAAATCGTCGGTAGTATCCGGCTAATCCTAGAAAGCTTCGAATCTCCGTGGGACTTTTTGGTCGTTCCCACTTCATCACAGCTTCGATCTTTGCTGGGTCAACCATTATCCCCTCCTGGTTTACCACATGACCCAAGAATTCGACTTCTCGGATCCAAAAATCACACTTGGAGAACTTTGCATATAGTTTCTCCTTCTTCAAGACTTCCAACACTTCTCGTAGATGCTGGCCATGCTCCTCCTGGCTTTTCGAGTAGATGAGAATGTCATCTATGAACACTATCACGGATTTATCGAGGAATGGTTTACAAACCCTGTTCATCAAATCCATTAATGTTGCTGGAGCATTGGTTAGTCCAAACGACATAAGCAAGAACTCGTAGTGTCCATATCTCGTTCTGAACGCAGTCTTCTCGATATCCTGATCTCTCACCTTCAGCTGATGATATCCTGACCTAAGATCGATCTTTGAGAAATAGCTCGAACCTTACAGCTGATCGAATAGGTCATCAACCCTTGGAAATGGATACTTGTTCTTCATCGTTGCCTTGTTTAGCTCTCGGTAGTCTATACACATTCTCATGCTTCCGTCTTTCTTCTTTACGAATAGCACCGGAGCTCCCCAGGGTGATGAACTAGGTCGAATGAAACCGTTGTCCAACAACTCCTGAAGTTGCGTCATAAGCTCCTTCATCTCCGTCGGTGCAAATCGGTATGGTGCTTTCGCTATCGGTGTTGTTCCTGGTAACAAGTCTATTCTGAACTCCACTTGTCTATAAGGCGGTAATCCAGGAAGATCTTCGAGAAAGACCTCCGGATAATCACACACGACCGGTATATTCTGCACCTCCTTTTTCTCCTTCTTTGCCTCGATCACGAATGCCAATTACGATGCACATCCCTTGGACAAACATTTCCTGGCTTTCATCAGGGAGATGATTCCAGAATTTACTCTATGTTTTCCCCGTACACCATAAATGACTCTTTTCCGGGTGGGTTCACCCTTACTATCTGCTTCCTGCAAAGAATCTCAGCATCGTTGGCGCTAAGCCAATCCATTCCCAGAACGATGTCAAAACCGTTCAACTCTATGGGTAACAACTCTTCGTGGAATTCGTTTCCGTTTAAGTCGATGACTATGTTCTTAATACGATCACTAACAGGTACGAACTTGCCACTGGAAACTTCTACAATCAGGGCATTATCAAGTTTTTCTACGGGCAATGCTAGTTTCCCACCAAACTTATGTGACACAAAGGAGTAGTTTGCTCCGGAATCAAAGAGTATATTGGCAGGCAAACCATTTACAAGAAAGGTACCTGAACCGACATATGTTGCCTCCTTCGCGGCCTCAAGTGTCATCTGGAAGGCTCTTGCCTTAGGCTTCGGTGGAATGTTGGGTCTTCCTGCCTCCTTCTTCTTCGGGCAGTCCCTCGGTATGTGCCCTTCCTCGTTGCACTCATAACAGACCTTTTTAGTGAATGTGCACTCGTTGGCATAGTGTCCGGGCTTTCCACACTTGAAACAGGTGATTCTTCCGTCACATTTCCCCTGGTGCTTCTTCTTGCACTTGTCGCACCATTTGGCTTCACCTCCTCTAGACTTTTGCGTACCAGACCTTGAGAACTTGCTTTTCTTGCTGAATTTCGACGACCCATCAAATTTCCTTTTCTCTCCCACCTCCGCTCTCTCCAGACCCTTCTCTCGTATCTAGGTCTCCACATTCTTAGCAGCCCAGATGGCGGCTTTCAGAGTGGTTGTTTGCTTGACCATTGGACCGAAGTCCGCTGGTAATCCAAGGGCAAACTTGTTAACCTTGGAGAGTTCGGTTGGGACTAGGTGAGGAACAAGCTTCATTTTCTCTGTAAAGCTTGCAGCGTATTCAGTAGCGCTCATTCTCCCTTTCTTCAGATTCTGGAACTCATTGTTGATTTCCAGCAGATCCTGCTCAGAGCAGTATTGCATCTTCAGCTGCACCAGAAAATCCTCCCAAGACATCTTACTAGCTTCACCCTTGGGCATTGAATCAGCTAGTAGCTTCCACCAGCTTAGTACTCCAGATTTTAACAGGCGAACCACAATAGCGGTCTTCTGCATGTTGCTACACTCACAACTCTCAAACATTGTCTCCATCTCGGAGATCCAGTTCATGACTTCCACCGGTGTCAGGTTTCCAGATAGACACGGTGGTTTGGATGCCATGAAATCCTTGTACTTGCATCCACGTCCGTCATTTCCTCTATCCTGGTTGTTTCGTCTAACTATCGGTGGGTTGGCTTGACCAACAGTCCCACTGTAGTTCCCTCCTTCTGACGGCCCATCATTCAGCTCGGGTTGTTCGACCAGTATTGTAGCTTCCTCTCGATTCTGTTGAAGCAAACGTTTGGTTTCCTCCATTTGACGATCCAACATCATTTGGATCATCGCTTGTACTCTGTCCATCGTGATTGGATCAGGAGCATCTGCTACAACAGGTATTTGCTGAATCACTGGGGGTTGATTCCTATTCCCATTTGCATTCCCAGCTCCACTACAGGGTCTTGCCATTTTGATCTATACACCGAATAAGGTGAATTTAGATCTTTATTTAGGATAGACGTTTAAATCATCCTTATCTCTCCGAAACGTTTACATGCTAGTTCTAATATCGTAGTCGTACGTTTAGAATCCTGAACACATAAGGTTTCCAGATCCGGTCAGCAACAGACCATAGATCCGAACAAATAACAGCATATAAGGCATAAATCTTTTAGCACATAAAGCATATTAGGCATACTTTCCTAAATAAGCTAGTGCTCGCATCTCACAATCATCTCTTAGCATTCTAATTTTAAGTCTAGAAATCCAACAAATTCCTAGTTCGCTTAAACTAATGCTCTGATACCAACTGTGACATCCCCATTTTCACGGCCAGAAAAGACCGATTTTGTTGATGCTTTGTTTAAAAATCAGAGAAACATTTTAAATAAAAGTGTTGCGGAATTTGTTCCCAAAATAAAATCTGATAAAGATTTATCAAAGCATTTCCGTAGAAATGCATTTCATTAAAAACCTCGGGATGTCATGTTCGATACAGATCAAAAGCATAAAGAGTAAAATATAAGCCTTACTACATTTATTCATATCTACAGGCCTATATTCGTAATCTCTCATCCCAAACATCATATCTATGCTCGTGAACCACTACCTGTAATACAAGAAACTAAGTGGATCAGGCTTGGGAGCCTGGTGAGCACATAGGTTTTTCAACCCACAATAAATAAGTTTATTAATTTCATCAACCAACAATAACCCGATTACCCATTCCCGTTATCCTCACTTTACGTCCCTAAACATCTATCATAAGGGACCTAGCCTAAGGATCATCATCGGGATGGACACTACTGCTAAGGGGGTTCCTCAGCAATAAATTTCCTAAAGGCAACCATGAGGGGGATGGAGTACACCGGTGAACACATCGTTCACAAACACCTACAGGTTGCGAGCCTGCTAGCGTTCCACTGGACTGTCTAGAAGAGTCTGTGGTTGTCATACATACTCTGCTAGATGACAGAATGGACAATAACAACATCGAGGCCTCTCATTTTATCACACATCTTCTATTACATCTACCCATGTTTTACCCCAACATTTTGTAGATATAAAATACATATACAATTTAAATCATTTAAAACATGTATAAAAATCTTTCATCAGCATAGACAGCAAGTATTCAGACATTATGCACACATAGCACGTAATTTATATTAAATACTTCATATCTATGTGTAAGATGAAAGTGACTATGCACTCACCTGTTAGGGTGGTGACTCGGTACTCGGACAGCGCTTCGTTATCTCAAAACAATTCCCTTGACAAAACCTAGTATCAATATCACTAGAGTTTAGTCTAACGTTAACCGTGACTAAATAATAGTCTAACTATTATTACTATTATATAAGCGTTAAACAATACTTATATAACCCATAATAATAGCCCAAGTACTTATTTTAAGGTCCTAATAATGTTACTATAATTAAATAAAAGCTATATTAAAAATAGCGTAGGCGTAGCTCACTTACAGCAGGTTTTATAGAAAACCGGGCTTCGCTTGGAGCAGCTTTTCTGAACCGAAATACCCTTTTTCTCGGGACTCCGGGAGCCTCGGGGCTTCCTGGTTTACCTAGACTTTAGGGGGGGTTAGGGGGCTTAGAGAGAGAAATTAGTGAGAGAAAGAAAGAATGGGAAAGGTGTGAAGAAAATGAGGGTGGGAGAGGTTCTATTTATAGGGTGAAATATGGCTGAACTTGGTGCCACATGTCACCATCTGGTGGCAAGACTTGGGGAGAAAGCAATGGCCAATATTGTGTCACGTCACCCATTTTCGCACAGCACACTTCCGACTTCTAAAATCCGTAACTTTCACATACGAGCTCCGTTTTGACGTTCTTTATATCCACGCGTAGGTAAAAATAAGATCTACAACTTTCATTTTGACTCTGTCGGCTAATTCTCGACCGATCTTAAATTTAACAGTACGAGGAGATTATACTGTTAAATGTCCGCGTAAAATTCATAACGTCTACATACGGACTCCGTTTTCGTCTGTCTTTTTACCGTTGAGTTCCTATTAATGAGATCTTCAATTCTCATTTAGGTCGCGTAGGCCAAAAACCGATCGATCTAAAATTCGAGTTTCAGGCCGTGCACTATCCTACCATTCGGCTAACGACCCTCCACTAATCAAGGAAGCGGTGGGTGAGAGTGGACACCCATCAAACTGTCATTTTATAGGCAGCAACCTTATACCTCGCTTATAGATCGGCTTCGTGAATGAGGCCTACTAACGGAAAGACTAGATTAATCTGATACATATATATAATTATTAATCCTATAATATTATAATAGTATAAGGGTGTATTTTAAACATTTCAAAATACTAGGGTTTTAATCAAATTTAAAATTTTCGAAAATTAATACCTTTTAATTTTAAAATCTTAAATATTAAAACTTTGATTTAATAATTATCCAAAATTAAACAATTAATTTAAATTATTAAATCTTGAAGGATTATCCATTAAATTAAACAATTAATTTAACATAATCCCTTTATCCCCTCAAATTCGAAAATTTGGGATGGGATAATTCGAAGATCTTTAATTATCTATTTAAACAATTAAAGGGATAATTACAAAAGATGGCATTATCCTAATCCGTAAAATCTTGGAATCTTATCTTGGGGGATAAGGCATTTTCGAAAACCCTTGGGTTAGACAACCCTAATTTTGAAATTTTAATGCCAAAGGAAAGGGTTCAAGAAACCCTAACAAAATTCGAAAACTAGGGTTTTAGTTCGAAAATCCAAGCCCTAGGGTTTATTAGCCATAAACCCTAATTTGTCAAGTTCATACTTTTGTATCAAATCCAATTGAAAACAAAAAACCAAAGGCTCTGATACCACTGTTGGGTTATATACAAACAATCCTATGTGTGCATGCAACCCTACTTTGGATCTATGTTTTCACTATCAGACATACAACAAATGAACACAAAAGGAAACCCTAGCATGCATCTAATATTTAGAAAATCACAAACAAAAGGGATTATAATACATACCTTTGTTGCTATATAGTAATAACAACTAAATCTTGAAGTTCCTTTGTGTCACACCCCGCTAAAGCGGAAACACAGGGCGTGGCAGTATAAAGGGTTTCATAGCAAAAGTTAAAAGACAACACCAACCATAGTATTAAAAAGCATTACAAATTTACAATGGGTTTGAACAACTTTTAAAAGAAATTACAATGTAAATTGAAATACAACACATGCGAATGCTCCTAAAAGTGAAGTGTCCCTAAGTGCCACTTACTCGATGATTCCTGAAAAAGCATGTAAAACGAGCGTCAACTATAAAAATAGTTGGTGAGTACTCACAGATAAACAAAATAATATTGGTTCCATGAATTGAAACCAAAGTTTTGATAAAAGTTTCCAATAATAAAAGTATATTGTTAAAATGAGTAAATAAGTTTGTAAAAAAAAACAAAGTTCTTTGTCATCATGAGAGATAAAGTATGTTGCCCAAATAAGATGCAACATTCATATTCTCATGGAAGATAAAGTTCGTTACTCAAACGAGTAAACAAGTTTCATTGCTAAAATGAGCACTCAATTTCGTTGCTACAAGGAGCAAACAATTTCATTGCTAAAACATGTATATAAGTTTTCAGTAATAAAAGTGCGTTGCTATAATGAGAAACAAAGTTCATTGCTATAATGTGAAACAGAATTCATTGCTATAATGAGAAACAAAGTTGATTGCTATAATTGATAAACGAGTTTATTGCCATAATAAATAACAAGTTTGTATGTGTATGAGCAAACAATGAGTCTCAACCAAACCTATGACTGAAGCCCTATCAAGATCTATGCTTATCGTTCCATAGATGAATATGGTATCATGCACTCCAGCAATAGGGCGAGTGAGGAGTTGTCAATTCCTAATAGCGCTATCCACAATGACTATTGGCTCAAAGAGTTAATGGTTAGAGATAAGGGAAGGGCCTTAATACGATAAGTTCTCATGTTCCGTGTTGCATAGACATACATAGAGAGATATAGCAATAAAATAGCAATCATGTTTGATACAAATCAATTTAAATACAACATTCAAATAATAGTTTTTCGGGACATGCTTTTCCACCCCAAAACATAAAAACTGAAAATAGGGGAGTGCGTGAATACTCACAATGCATTGAGATGATGCAAATGATGCCTTGATCTACGCTTCACTCGTACCACTATCGTTTTCCTACAACGATGTTACACACTAATGAGTCTCTAATTGAAATCTAATACTAGTATACTTACTACTACAATAGAATTATGCCAATAATGTGTCAAAATTTAATATTGATAAGTTACAAACATTTTTCTGTGGAAATTAAGTTTCAAAGAATCAATTGTTATATCACAATTTAAGTGGAAAATTTCCATTATTGAAATGTTAATATTTAACATTTTAGAGGTGTTCCAATGATTAAATATTCAAAACGAAATCAATTTAGTTCTAAACTTTCCCAAACTTTGTATTTCATTTTTAATTGAAGTCAAACACCTTAAGATAAATTTTCTTGAATTTTTGATTTGTCTAACTTATTTTCACCATTTAATTCCATGAATAATCATAAAATCATGGAAAAATAGTAAATTATCATGAAAAATTCTTGTAATTTTTGTGTAACTATTTTACAGTGTACATAATCTAGGAAAAATATTAATATGTGTTTTCAAAAAGTTTAACACAATTTTTCTGATTTTTGTACATTTAAGTGTATTAAATCTTGGGAAAATAGAATAAAAATAGCATACAGAAGATAAAAATCATCAAAATTTTTATGTATCATCCTAACATATTATAATAGTTTCTGGTAAATTTTCATGAATTTTGGATGAGTAAAACTATTTTTCCTGTTTTTAGTCCATTATAAACACAAAAATTCAAGAAAAATAGATATACATTTTCAAAAATTCCCAAAATATTTTTCGGAGTCTTAAATATAAGGTAAAAGCTGCGAAAAATAAGAAATAATATTTTCACATTCCCTAAAGTGGTTTTATGATTTATTAGAGCTAAATAAAAAGAAAATTAAAAACCATACAAAACAGTAACAAAAATCGATGAAACTTCATGAGAGATGTTTATTAACTTAAAGGGTCATCCACAAATATTTCCAGAATTTATTTACAAGTTTAAGTATTTTATATGCTTTAACACTCTATTTTATTATTATTTTCATGTAAAAATAAAGAAAATATATATTTAGCTGAAAATTTGCAGAATGCAACTTCAAACAATTTAATAACAATGAAAAATTGTTTTCTTATTTTTAATGTCGAAAAACATGCCTAAAGGCTCAAACAATTATAGAGAAAACTTGATTCTTGTGATTTTGGTAAAAATTATTGATGTTACTTTGAGAATTTTTGCAACATGTTCCAAAGGCTTTTGAATCAAGATATTTTTATACCTCTTAATACATGATGTTAAGTGCTCAAGTTAATTTTTTCTTGATTTTTAGTGATGAATAAGATCTTTGAACATGCAATACAAAACTAGTATTCACAAAAAGGTGCTGATTGAGCAACAATTTTGTAAAAATTGCTAAAAATCGAAATATTTGAATTTTCCAGTGAGGTCAGATGGGTTTGAAAGATAACTCAAAATATTATATTTCAGAAAACTAATCCCGAATTTTGGTTAAGAAATGAGTGAGATAGGACAGTTTAAAGTCAGGTAAAGAAATCTGGCAGATTGCATGCATGGTGATTGGTTAGAAAAATGAGTTTTCATCATTTCTTTGAGTAAATCTTTTGAAATATTTTAAAAGATATCATGATAAACTTATATTCTAGTCATGTTTCCAGAGATCAAAAGATTAAAACTTATCAAAATGTATACATTCATTTATGAACAAAATTTTGTTTCTCAAAAACTCTTAACTTGAGTTTGATGTTTTAATCCTTAAAATCGATTTTTGCACTAAGATCATGAACATGCAACCTTGTTTATCATACATGCATGGTGTTAAAACACATCCATGATGTTCTAAAAACCATTTTAACAAAAAGAAAACAAGTTTGAAGAAGATGAAGAAGTAGAAGTCGGTTTTTGAAGTAAAATGCACATGCATGGCTTAAATCATTGTTGTGGATCTTCAAGAGATGTATGTTCTTTACCTTAAATTTATTTGTGGCTTGAAAAACCCTTATGAATCTCCATAATTTCGTGGTTAAGAGGCTGTGGTTGTGGTGTTTGGAGAAAAAAAATTAGAGAGAAGGTAGAGAGAGTTTTCTAGAGAGAGAAAAAAGAGAGATGTGTGTGTGTTGGAGAATGAGAGTGTGAGAGAGAGATATGGGAAGAGAGGGGTCCGAAATTTTGAGTATAATAACCCTTTCTCATTCATTTTGTTTTATAAAATTTAAGTTATTTTATAAAATATCTAAATTTTATATAAAATGTGCACTAAAATCAAGTTTTTATTCATGAAACCTTGATTTTTGACTTATAAATTAAGGATGAATGTTAATGACTTCAATTTTTATTTTCTTTGATTATATTTCCCTGAATTTAATTGTTTTAAGATAATATTATAAGTTTCATAACTATTTTTATAGAATTCTTGATGTTAAACTTTATAAAATTTAAGTTTTAGGGTTTTTAGGGTTTTTGAGAGTTTGTAAAAATTTGGATATTAAAATAAATAGAATATTTGAGACTTTAAATTATCTTATGATATTATAACTCGTTTATAGTTATAAATAATGTTGGTAATTTATTTTTATCGGTTTATTGGCATTCTATGTAGTGATTCTGAGATTCAAGCGAAATTGAGGAATCAAGTATACTAGTCCTAGTCTTCAACTTTGACTTAAGTTTCTATGAGACTTTGACCTAATTTCTACTTCTAGGTCAAGTGCATGATGTGTGTATATGATTCATGAAAAGGTGTTCGAGTCAAAGAGTGACCCGAATATGGATAGCCTCTACAGTTAAGTAGTTGTAGAATTCACATATCAATGTGAAATCTAAGTACATTATCCATTGTTTCTAGTTGCTTCCAAGTTTCTAGTAGGTTATAACTGAGCTTCTAGTCACTAAGTCCAGTATGTGTCGTGCGTATATGTGCAACTAAGTTTATTCAAATCTAGAACCGACTCGAATTTTGACGGTTGTCACACTTTGCTCTTGAGAACAAGTACCACAAATGTAGTACCTCTAATGGCTCACAAACACACAAGAGTGAAAGGATGAATATGAGAGAGAGGAGAGAATGTAACTAGCTCTAGAAATCGTCTCTTCTAGGGTTTCTCAAGGGGTGGGATGAATTCTTAAGCCTAGGAGGTCTATTTATACTTGAGGCCAGCTAGGGTTTCAGGGTGGAAACCCTAATCCCTTAGCTTAGGGCCTAAGAAAGTCCATGGACCTCCTTGTATTAGGCCTTGGATGAAAACTCCTAGATCCTTCTAGGATTTTCGTCCTAGCCCTAACAAGGGTGATCTAATGGCCCAAAGCCTCAACTATCAAATAATTACAAAACAACCCCTGTACTTTTAATCAGTTCCTTTAATCCCAAAATTAATTCCAAATTAATTTCTGATTAAATACTAATTAATAATATGATTCCAAATTAATATATTATTCATATAATATATATTAATAAATCATATTTATGCCCCAATTTATTATTCTTAATAATAAATCAGCCTCTCTCCTCAACAGTCATCCTGTCTAGTCACCAGTGTGAAGGCAACGCAAAAGGACCATGCTACTATCGGGTCAAGTACATCCCATTTATAGTTATGTGCTTAAACACTTAATCCAACAATTTCAACTTCCATTCCTTTAACAAATGATTTCTTTAATACACCATCTCCTCCACTTTCTTCGACTACCAATTCTTCTCCACTTACAACCACTACACCTATCACCATTGCTCCATTACCAAATGTTTCTGTTGGATTTTCTCAACCTCAAATTTATTTTCCTTTATCCACTCTTTTGTATACCGACTCCACAGCAACCATAACCACCATCAGTACTCTGATGTCAGCTGTCAACGTATCTGATACGGGGGCATATGATTTCGGTGTCACTGTCGGTCCAAGTGTTGGGTTTTAGTTCATAAATAGTTTCATAAACTAGAAAAATATGGCAACGGAAGACTTTAATTTTTGAAATAACATAATCATTTTATACCCACCAAGGATCTTCTTGCAAGTTATAGAAAGATTTAAACACCAACCAACGAAAGGATGAAGAAATAACAACCTTTGTAGTTCTTCGGGCCCTCTTGGGAGGCTTGGAAGTTGATGAAGAATATGGAACCTTTGAGCCACCAACAATCACTCAACTTGATGTAGATGCTAGTGCAAAACTCTTAAACCCTTAAGCTTTAAGTTCATAACCAATATGAACTTAAAAAGGGCATGAAGATGCAAGTGTTCTTCAATTTTTCTAACCAAAACTAGAGAGAATGGGAAAGAGGAAGGAGGTTTCGGCCACTTGTAAGAAGTGAAGGATGAGCACTCTTAGCCAAATTCAAGCCTCTTATTTATATGCAAAAAGTGAAGGTATTAACTAATAGTCCTTAGCACTTTAAGCAAACTTGTCCCCATTGTCATAAGCATGTCTCCCATGCCTTTAAAGCATGATTAAATAAGCCATACACTTCTTCTTTTTATGAAAATCTCGAAAATTGCATAAAGAAGAAGAGTTTGTTTATATTTTATAAACTCAAAGTTTATAAGATATAAACTTTGTCTTTTCCTAAAAGACAAAAAGTTTAACTAGTCCAAAATGGTGTACATGACTTAATAAATCATACCATATGATATATTATGTTACTTACTAATGAAAATTATTATTTCCATGAAATAAATAATTTCCAATTTAATTATAAGAGTTTTATTGAATGTTTATGAAAATCAATTTCTAATAAATAATCAATTGTATCGAGTTGTTGTTAGTGTGACCCATTAGTATCATATGTTATTTAGCAATATCACTTTAATATGACTCTTGAGCATACTAGATCTTTCACCAAGCACCTCTACTACTTCACTTATGAGAGAAGATGATCCCAACATCGTCTTTGGGGATGAACATGATAATTTTAAAGAATTCACTTTTACTCCTTTCACAGTTCATCAGGCAAGTGATGATGATGAAGCCCCAATAAGGAAAGGGTAGTTCAAAGCCCTCAATAAAAAATTGGATCCTCTAATAGAGTCTTCAAAATCTTTGTCAAATTATGAGTATTTGTTTCAGTCTCGCAAAGCAATAATTGAGACGTTAACGAAGGAGCATGCAAAAAACCTCGCTGACTCGACAAAAGCTGTTGAAAATTCCGACAAATATGTTCAGGAAACTACCAAAAAAGTCGAAAACTACTTGCCGAAGTTTCGGAGTTTATGGCAGAATTTCGAACCTCTTTGGATCAAAACACAGATGCAGAAAACAAAGTTATCACCAGTCTTGGAACAACCCTTCAACTTGAAAAAGAATCACTTTCTAAGGTTCGTTCTGCCCTTAGGGTTGATAATGCCGATATGAGCGCTTCAATTGTATCCAAAATTGAGAAGCTTCAGGAGGATCTTCTAGCTGAGAATGTGATAATGGACAAACTGGCTCAAAAGACTGAAAAAGCCAAGGTTCTCTCTGTTAAGCTGAACTACGCAACAATGTGTCTGGATCACCTCGAATCCGTGAAGACTTTATATCGAAACTGTATTTTCCGACATCAATCAATACTTGCAAAGTCTTGTCGAAACTCGCGACTCAATGCTCCCTATCTCTGTCTGTCAGCACCTCTTTGAGAAACTCAAGCCGGTATTCACACTGCTTAATCAGTTAGAGGGTGTTTTAGGAAGCAGTGCTCTTCCAAAACAAGGGGGAGATCATGCTAATAATCAAGAAACCCACAAAGAAGAACCCCAACCCCAATCTAAGCCAAAATCCGATGAGCATCATGAAGAAAAACCGAAAGTTTACCGGAAGAGTAATGAAGCTTCTGGATCAATAGGCAAAGGAAAAATGATCGATGATGATGAGGAAGAAGAGGAGTTATATATAGGAGTAAAGCTTGTCAGGAAAAAGAGGGATAAAGAGCCCGATGAAATTGAGTGTGTTCATAAAGAACTAGAAGCTCAAGAAAGGGAAGTTATGGTTGCGAAAGTTACTTTGAAAACACAAGATTCCCTTTTTCCTCCTTGGACCATGGAAAGGATTCTGAATGAGACTATTGATAATCCAAGTTTGCATTGTGTGACATCCCCATTTTCACGGCCAGAAAAGACCGATTTTGTTTATGCTTTGTTTAAAAAATCAGAGTAACATTTTAAATAAAAGTGTTGCGGAATTTGTTCCCAAAATAAAATATGATAAAGATTTATCAAAGCATTTTCGTAGAAATGCATTTCATTAAAAACCTCGGGATGTCATGTTCCATACAGATCAAAAGCATAAACAGTAAAATATAAGCCTTACTACATTTATTCATATCTACAGGCCTATATTTGTAATCTCTCATCCCAAACATCATATCTATGCTCGTGCACCACTGCCTGTAATACAAGAAACTGAGTAGGTCAGACTTGGGAGCCTGGTGAGCACATAGGGTTTTCAACCCACAATAAATAAGTTTATTAATTTCATCAACCAACAATAACCCGATTACCCGTTCCCGTTATCCTCACTTTACGTCCCTAAACACGTATCATAAGGGACCTGGCCTAAGGATAATCATCGGGATGGACACTACTGCTAAGGGGGTTCCTCAGCAGTAAATGTCCTAAAGGCAACCATGAGGGGGATGGAGTACACCGGTGAACACATCGTTCACAAACACCTACAAGTTGCGAGCCTGCAAGCGTTCCATTGGACTGTCTAGAAGAGTCCGTGCTTGTCATCCATACTCTGCTAGATGACAGAATCAACAACAACAACATCGAGGCATCTCATCATTTTATCACACATCGTCTATTACATCTACCCATGTTTTACCCCAACATTTTGTAGATATAAAATACATATACAGTTTAAATCAATTAAAACATGTATATAAATCTTTCATCAGCATAGACAGCAAGTATTCAGACAATATGCACACATAGCACGTAATTTATATTAAATACTTCATATCTATGTGTAAGCTGAAAGTGACTATGCACTCACCTGTTAGGGTGGTGACTCGGTACTCGGACAGCGCTTCGTTATCTCAAAACAATTTTTCCCTTGACAAAACCTAGTATCAATACCACTAGGGTTTAGTCTAACGTTAACCGTGACTAAATAATAGTCTAACTATTATTACTATTATATAAGCGTTAACTAATACTTATATAACCCATAATAATAGCCCAAGTACTTATTTTAAGGTCCTAATAATGTTACTATAATTAAATAAAAGCTATATTAAAAATAGTGTAGGCGTAGCTCACTTACAGCGGGTTTATAGAAAACCGGGCTTCGCTTGGAGTAGCGTTTCCGAACCGAAAGACCATTTTTCTCGAGACTCCGGGAGCCTCGGGGCTTCCTTCGGGTGCTAGGGGGTTTACCTAGACTTTAGGGGGGGTTAGGGGGCTTAGAGAGAGAAACTAGTGAGAGAAAGAAAGAATGGGAAAGGTGTGAAGAAAATAGGGGTGAGAGAGGTTCTATTTATAGGGTGAAATATGGCTGAACTTGGTGCCACATATCACCATCTGGTGGCAAGACTTGGGGAGAAAGCAATGGCCAAGATTGTGCCACGTCACCCATTTTCGCACAGCACACTTCCGACTTCTAAAATCCATAACATTCACATACGAGCTCCGTTTTTGACGTTCTTTATATCCACGCGTTGGTAAAAATAAGATCTATAACTTTCATTTTGACCCCGTCGGCTAATTCTCGACCGATCTTAAATTTAACAGTACGAGAAGATTATATTGTTAAATGTCCGCGTAAAATTCATAACTTCTACATACGGACTCCGTTTTTGTCTGTCTTTTTACCGTTGAGTTCCTATTAATGAGATCTTTAATTCTCATTTAGGTCGCGTAGGCCAAAAACCGCTCGATCTAAAATTCAAGTTTCAGGCTGTGCACGGATACGCCAAATCTTAGAAAATTCATAACTTCCTCATATGAAGTCAGATTTGGGCGTTCTTTTTATGCACGCTCTCGGTTTAACGTATACTAAAACTTTGGTTTAGATTACTAAGGCCAAAAAGTCCTCTATCGTAAATTCACATAATACTCAAATATTTCATCTTTATTATCTCAAAAGAGTTACAATAGTTGGCCTAGACTATTACATCATCTGATAATGCTTAGCCCCGAAACCCGGACGTTACACATTGGTTGGAGCCTTTAGTTTCTTTTGATCTGGTGAATTCAGATGAGTCTCAGTTTGACTTTCTAGTCACTCCAAGAGCATTCTTATTCAGATGCTTTGAGCATATTGAGAAAGCACCACTCTCGGATTATGATGTCAATCACATGCTCTTCTCATTCTACATCAAGTATGGAAATCCTCAACTTCATATTTGGAGCTTGCAGAAGTTGGTTGTAGTCAAGCTTTATACTGCTTTTCCGATTGAGATTTTCGTAAATGTCAGGTTTAAAGGTTTAAGAGGATCAAGTCATATCGAAGTCAAGTTCACTCTTGCAGATTTTCCATGTATGAATTTGAATGGCTGGATCTCTCTATTTATGATTTTATCCAAGGATGAACAGAAGTACGAACCAATGATTGCTCACTTGAAAAGAATGTTGATTTGCTACATTCACGAAGTGGCAAAGATGGGTATAGAAATTGATATTGTTTTCAAGAAGAAGCCTGTTGTGAATGCAGAACCAGAACCAAAGGATTTCCGAAAGCTGAAACTAAGGAAGATTAATAAATAAAATTGAAATGTCGTGTATTAGAGAAGGCGCAGAGAAAAGGTAGTGAAAGCATGTTTTTCTCGCTTGACAAGCATTTATACCATACAACTGCTTTGAACAACATTTTAGGTCTGGTTGCAGCCACCAAGTCAAACAGTGTTGATGATCTGAAGTGCTTCACTAACATGATCAAGTGGTATCTCACATTTCGAAATACTCTTCTGAATATGATGACTAAGCTATTCAAGGTTCAGAAGGTACAACAATGAAGAATCTCCTTTCTTTATTTGACACAAAGGGGGAGATTGTTGGGTTATTTAATGTGTTGTGTCAAAATTGTTATGTACTTAATTAGTCTTTTGTTAACGGGTTGGGCCTATCCATCCGTCATTATGTTGCTAGGGTTAGACTATTTAATGTCCATGCATGTATCGTTCTAGGGTTAATCGATTGTATTGCCCACTTAGCTTTTACTGAAAAGTTCATGTTGAAATCTTCTAAAGCTTTGATAATATTAAGCATTCGGCACATCTTTGATCTTTGTTCTTATTGTTTGATTCATTATACTGTTTAGAATCTATCGAGCTTTAGTTTATTTTTTCGACAAAGATGTACATTTTGTGTAAGTCACGACGTCACCATTTGGTGGTCACGCCATGACAGAGGAATTCCTCGATCATTTTCGCATGACACTATCACGACATGAGGAATTAATCCTTACGAAATGACAGTGATCCATATCATTTGGGGTTGAAGCCAAGCTGAGTTGAATCATGACTGAGTTAGGATCGAGGGGAATCAGTTTCATGACATGACCATAAGTTGGTCACGGCGTGAGGGTCAGCTAAGGGAAGGGTTGACCGTTGACTTTTTGACTAGTTTGACTTTTGGTCAACTATGAAGGTTGAGGACTTAGAAGGTAAAAATGGTATTTTCCCAAATGAGGATCTATTTTTGTATTTGAACTTGCTGGGTTGGGGTATTTACCTTAATTTCTAATTAGGGTTATTTCGGATATGTATAGTGTGAGGAGGTTCTCATACCAGCAGCTCGGGTGTGAGACTTATCTGTTATCGATTGAGGTGAGTCTCTGATGGGTGTTGAGCACTCTAACAACCTTAAGGTTCACATACAACCCTAAATGCTTTGGATCTATGTTTTCTCTAATTATACATGCAATTTGATTTTCCAAAGCATTATCCTAACTAGCATACAAAACATGGGTACTTGTATAACAAAACTTAGTTAGATGACATACCTTTTCTTGTAGCTTGTTAACTTGGACTTTTAAGAGCCTAGCACCCCAAATGTGATGCCTCAAATGCTTCACAAAACACCACCAACAATGGAGGACTTGAGAGAAGATCATTTGCACACAAAATCGGCTATGCTCTTCCAAAGATCACTACTGGCCAATTTCATGAGCTAAGGGACTCCTTTTAGAGTGTGGCAAATATTAGGGTTACATCCATGTAAACCCTAATGTTCATGACCATTCATCTTACTTAGGCTCCATGGGTTAAACCTCCATGGACTATCCATGGACTATCCATGGACTACCATGTTGGTTTAGCCCAACCTAAATAACCATTGGCCCACACTATAAGAATTATTGATTTACCAAATCAACCCCTTACATTTAATTAGTCTCTTTTGATCACTAAATTAATTCCAAATTAATTCTTGATCAATACTAATTAAATAATATGATTTCATATTAATATATTAGAACTTATAATATATTAATAAATCATAAATAACCTCTTCTCAAAAGTCCATCCTCACAAATCGTTCTGGTGAAATGTAACCCAAATGGACCATGCTACTCTCGGGTCAAATACATACCAATTATAGTTATGGACTTAGACATCTTATCCAACAGTGTCCCACTTGGATAAGTCTAATAACTATAACTGCAAGTACAACCTAAAACACCGATTAAAAATCGTAGCTCTTAAAAGCCTTTGTTAAAACCTGACATGCCATTTAGATAAGGGATCATATAATCCTCTGTTCTTCAAGATATCAGCCGGACAAATACATGGAACAACGTCATACTTATTGTCCAGCAGTTTGTTTCTCGAGTTCTGATTTTTTTGACATAGAACTTAAACGAACACATCAATTGAGTTCTGACCGGGCCCGACAAGTCAAAACAAAATCATCGAGGGGCCCAAGATATCGCTTTTAATCCTCCAAGGACTAAAAGGAACAGATAAACTTCGACAGTATATGCTTGTACCAACTACTTGTTAAATCATACACAATAGTGGGTTTTATAACATCAAGTTACTAATGCGGTTTCGCACTATCATTTTACAACCAACTCATAGTCACCAACTCATATATCTTGGTTTGAAGACTTATATGATATTATCGTCTCACGATCACTCTAGATAAATTCCATGAAGTGATACAAGTAAGCGTGGGTTTAATCCAATACTCAGACCTTATGAGCACTCATGAATGTTGTAGCAAACCTTGCTATGTCTAATACACTTCAGACACTCTACAAGCCAAATTCATGACAGTCTTGCCTCAATACCTACTTCCTACGTATGATCGACTGTGGATAGTTTGAATAATTTAATTATTCTGGAAGTCAAAACATGAAAAAATGAAACAATAGTAAATGATTGACACAAGATAGTAACATTACTTATAAATAAAAAATACCTTTTATTTAATCATCAAATGTCAATTACATTTCAACTATTACGAGTTTCTAAAATTCTATCTAATCATTAAAACTAATATCGTCCTTCAGCCTGATGCGCCTCGCATGTTGTAAGTGCTTAACCCTACTCAGTCCCTTCGTGAGGGGATCTGCTGGTTTCTCCTCTGACGATACCCTCTTTGCTACGAGGAGTCCTTCTTCTATTTGATGTCTTATGAAGTGATATTTTTTTTTCAATGTGCCTAGATCTGCCATGATCCCTTGGTTCCTTGGCTAAGGAAAACGCACTTTCGCTGTCACAGAAAATCTCCATAGGCTCCTTTATAGCTGGTACAACTCCAAGGTCTCCGATGAAGTTCTGCAGCCATATTTCCTCCTTCGCCGCCTCGCTCAATGCTATGTACTATTATTCGCACATTGAATTAGCTATTGTCTCCTGCTTGGAACTTTTCCAAGTAATTGCTCCTCTATTCAGGGTAAATACCCAGCCAGACTGAGAGCGGAAATTATCTTTGTCGATCTGAAATCTGGCATCACTATACCCTATTACTCTCAAGTCATCACTCCCACCGAAGGTAAGGACCCAGTCCTTAGTCCTCTGCAGGTACTTGAGAACGTTCTTTACCGCAGTCCAGTGAGCCTTACTAGGATTCCCTTGATATATGTTGACCATGCTCAAAGCAAAGGCCACATCAGGGCGAGTACAAGTCATAGCATACATGATCGAACCAACTGTGGAAGCATATGGTACTCGACTCATCTCGGCTATCTTAGCCTCTGTACTCGGACTCTGAGTTTTACTCAGTTTGGTATTGCCTTGGATGGGCAAGTCACCTTTCTTAGAATCCATCATGTTGAACCTTTTCAACACCTTATCCAAGTAGGTACTCTGACTAAGTCCAATTAGTCTTTTCCTCCTGTCTCTCAATATCCTTATCCCCATAATATAGGCAGCTTCTCCGAGGTCCTTCATAGCGAAACACTTCCCAAGCCAGGACTTGACCCCTACAACGTTGGAATGTCATTTCCTATGAGAATTATGTCATCCATATACAACCATGGAAAGCTAAATGTACTCCCACTAGCCTTGATGTACACACAGGACTCATCCTCGCTTCTCGAAAAGCCAAACTCTTTGACTTTCTCAGCGAAACAAAGATTCCATCTGTGAGAAGCTTGTTTCAATCCATAAATGGATTTTTCAAGCTTACACACTCTATTAGGGTACTTTCCATTGACAAAACCCTCTGGCTGAACCATGTAAATATCCTTAGCCAACTTTCCATTAAGGAAAGCGGTTTTGACATCTATTTGCCATATTTCATAATCATGAAATGCAGCTATGGCTAACATAACCCTGATAGACTTAATCTTCGCTACTGGTGAGAATATCTCATCATAGTCAACTCCGGGAGTTTGAGTAAAGCCCTTCACAACTATTCGCGCCTTATATGTGTGTACTTTCCCATCCATGTCGGTCTTCTTCTTGAAGATCTATTTGCACCCGACTGTCTTACGACCCGGTACATTGTCAACCAAGTTCCAAACTTGATTGCCATACATGGACTGAATCTCGTTGTCCATAGCCTCTTTCTATTTAGCAGATTCGGGGCCTACCATGGCTTCCATGTAATTGTTAGGTTCATCCAAATTAACCAGTGTTCTATCACTGATAAATGTATCACCCTCGGATGTTATATGGAAACCATATAACACAGGTGGAACACTAACTCTACTGGAACGCCTCAGAAGTACATACTCGTCAACTGGATCAACAGGAATTTCCTCCTCAGGTTGATTGCTAGTGTTTGAGGTTCCTTCACCGCTTGACTCTTGAAGTTCTTCAAGGTCGATTTTCCTCCCACTGTCTCCTTCGCCTATGAGCTCTCTCTCACGAAAGACTCCTCTCCTCGCAACAAAGACAACATTGTCACTCGGTCTGTAGAAGAGATAACCAAAGGATTTTTGTGGGTAGCCGATGAAAATACACCGCTCACTTTGAGGTTCGAGCTTATCGTGAGTCTCACGCCTCACGAAAGCCTCGCAACCCTAAACCTTGATGTGTGGTAACGAGGGAATCTTTCCTGTCCACAGCTCGTGAGGTGTTTTGGCAACCTTTTTAGTTGGGACTAGATTAAGGATATGGGTGGCAGTCTCTAAGGCATACCCCCAGAATGAGATAGGTAACGAAGCTCGACTCATCATGGAATGAACCATATCCAACAAGGTTTGATTGCGCCTCTCAGCCACACCATTAAGCTGTGGTGTCCTAGGTGGCGTCAATTGTGAAACGATCCCACATTCCTTAAGATAGTCAAGGAACTCGATACTAAGATACTCACCACCCCGATTGGATAGGAGCATCTTTATCTTCCTACCCAGCTGATTCCCCGCTTCTTGTTTAAACTCTTTGAATCTCTCAAAGGTTTCTGACTTATGTTTGATTAAGTAGATATAGCCATATCTGTTGTAATCATCAATAAAAGTCACATAGAAGCGGTTAGCATCCCTTGTGGTGGTTCTGAAAGGTCCACACACATCGATCTGTACGAGATCTAACAAACCTTCACCCCTTTCACAAGTACCAGTGAAGGGTGATTTAGTCATCTTTCCAAGCAAACAATATTCGCAAGTGTCATCCGACCTTAAATCGAATGACTCCAAGACTCCAGCCTTTTGGAGTTGGCCTATGCGCTTCTTGTTAACATGTCCAAGACGACAATGCCACAAGCATGCCTTATCCAAATCATTGGAAGAATCAATGTGCATCACATTATTTCCTAAGTTGTCTACAACCATCACAGTTTCATATACACCATTACAAGGCAATGCTTTAAATTAAAAAACACCATTATAAAAAGCATTAATAGCACCAATTTCATTATCAAATGAAAAACTAAAACCTTCTTTGTACAAAGCATGAAAGGAAATAACATTTCTCGCCATTTCAGACAAGTAGCAACAATTATTCAAATCTAATTCTAGCCCACTACTAAGCAATAAAGAATAAACTCCAATCTTGGTGACAGGTGAAACCTTCCTATTCCCCATGATCAAGTTCATCTTCCCGTGCTCCACATCCTTACTTCCTTTTAGTCCCTGCAAATCAGAACAAATGTGAATTCCACAACCTGTATCAAGGACCCAAGAACAAGAATGTGATGAGTTATTAGATAGAATAGTATAAATACCTGCATGGGTGGGTTTAACCTTCCAATCCTTTACATCCTGCAAGTATTTGGGGCAGCTTCGCTTCCAGTGCCCTTTATCATGACAGTAGAAACACTCTGCTTCCTTAAGAGTGGAAGAGGGAACAGTAGAACCAGCTTTGGTTCCACTAGAAGAGGATCCATCAAGAGACTTTCCATTGCGGCTCTTGGAGGGAGCCTTCCTCTTCTTCCCCTTCCCATGTCCAATTGCCAAGACAGGGGCATTAGCAGTAGAATAGAAACAACAGATTTACCCTTGAGACTACTTACAGCAGTCCTCAAAAGGCCTTGAAGTTTGCTAAGTGTGACCTCCTCCTTGTTCATATGATAGGTCATGTGGAACTGATCATAACATGGAGGTAAGGAGTGTAGAATGATATCTATAGCCAGCTCCTCATCAAAGTTCACATTCAATTTTTGCAACGGTCCACAAACCTTTGCATTTTCTGCAAGTGGGCCGTGATGGATTCAACATCCTTCATCTTTGTTGTTATCATGGAGGCGATGATTTCATACCTCTCTTAACGAGCACTCTGATGGCATCTTTCCATCAGGTCTTGGTGCATCTCAAAAGGGTAGAAGTCCTCATAGGACTGTTGGAGTTCAACTGTCATGGTGGCCAACATGATAGAAGACACCTTGGTGGCATCCTTCTCATGGGTCCTAAACTCAGCGATCTCCTCAGTAGTAGCAGAAGACTCATCGATTTCCTTAAGCTCCTTGTCTATGACATATTCCTTGTCCTCATAGCGAGTGACCATCCTGATGTTCCTAATCCAAGCATTGAAATTACTGCCATCAAAGATGACTCTCCCACACAAGTTCATGAGAGAGAAGGAGCCAGAAGGGTTTGAGCCAGAAGCAGTGTTGGAAGACATCTGAAAAAGAAAGACAAAGTTTAGATTAGATAATAATCCTTAATATAACACCCAAAATGAAATATTAAGGCTAGGACCCAACACAATATTTTACAATTTAGAAGAGGGATGCCGTAATCCAAGTTGCAAAATATTTGAACGTAGGTAAATGACGATTTACCAATTTCCACCATAAAAAACGAAATTGATTATTAAGTTTTAATTGGGTTGAAATTCCTAGATAATTTTGAGATTCATTGAACTTTTCAATGGCATGTTTAAATCTCGATTATGCCCTTCAAGTTTGTGATTGGGATACCGAGGATCACAAACAAGGTGTGAATAACCATGAAAATTTACTTGGTACAATTGAAGTCAATTATCACCTAATCAATGTGCCGGTTAACTACACACGCTCCATTGATCTATGACAAACATCAAGCTACCCTTTGCCACCCTTACTAGTCCAAGTTAGTGTGCCGGTTAACCACACACACTCCACTAACGACTTGACAAGGTGCAAGGTGCAAAGTGCAATTTCATGGATTAGCATCAAATTCACATTTTTCCTAAAGTAACTAAGATTGGGAATTTAATAAAAGCTTAGTTACTTTATAATTATCATTATACTTTTAACGAGAATTAATATCTTATCCTACCCGTTCAGCTAACGACCTTCCACCAGTCAAGGAAGCGGTGTGTGAGAGTGGACACCCATTAAACTGCCATTTTAAAGGCAGTAACCTTATACCCCCCTTATAGAACAACTTCGTGAATTAGGCCTACTAACGGTAAGACTGACTTGTCTTATACATACATATATATATATATATATATATATATATATAAAATTATCAAACTTATAATATTATAATAGTATAAGGGTTGAATTTTAAACTTTTAAAATTCTAGGTTTTGGAATTAAAGTATTCATAAGTGTGACTTTACAAATTCCAAAACTTGAGGGCAATTTTTGAAACTACTCAAAACCTTTCATTTCCATAATTTATGAGTTTAATGACTTTTAAAGAAAAAACTTTTGGTTTTCCATAACTTGAGGACAAGTTATGGAGTCCATTAAAACCATTTAGATCATTATTTTAATTAACACAATAATCAAATAATACATACATGATCTCGTTAAACTCATAAGAACAAGATAATTCATATCATCAATCTTCAAGAAATTAGCCTAATCATATAAACTAATACAAATCTTGAAATTATGACAATTATATTTTAATTGGACAAGCATGATCATTACCTTATGAAAAAACAGTTTTCATGGTTCAAAAAATAGTTTGGGGTAATGATCCTAATCCAATTTCTGGCCAAAACTCGAAATTCTGCACACTGGAGCACCAACTCGCGCGAGTACATGAACTGGACTCGTCGAGTTGGTCTATTTCTGAGTGGACTCGTTGAGTCACCCAGTGGACTCGGCGAGTTCACCAGTCAGAATGCAGAAATTCGATTTTTTCAACTTTGAAAACTAATTAACATCAACTATAATAGAAAACAATCCTAGGCTCTAATACCACTAATGGGTTTTGAGCACTCTAACAACCTTAAGGTGCACATACAACCCTAAATACTTTGGATCTATGTTTTCTCTAATTATACATGCAATTTGATTTTCCAAAGCATTATCCTAACTAGCATACAAAACATGGGTACTTGTATAACAAAACTTAGTTAGATGACATACCTTTTCTTGTAGCTTGTTAACTCGGACCTTTAAGAGCCTAGCACCCCAAATGTGATGCCTCAAATGCTTCACAAAACACCACCAACAATGAAGGACTTGAGAGAAGATTACTTGCACACAAAATCGGCTATGCTCTTCCAAAGATCACTAGTGGCCGATTTCATGAGCTAAGGGACTCATTTTATAGTGTGGCAAGGATTAGGGTTACATCCATGTAAACCTTAATATGCATGACCTTTCATCTTACTTAGGCTCCATGGGTTAAACCTCTATGGACTATCCATGGACTACCGTGTTGGTTTACCCCAACCTAAATAACCATTGGCCCATACTATAAGAATTATTGATTTACCAAATCAACCCCTTACAATTAATTAGTCTCTTTTGATCACTAAATTAATTCCAAATTAATTCTTGATCAATACTAATTAAATAATATGATTTCATATTAATATATTAGAACTTATAATATATTAATAAATCATAAATAACCTCTTCTCAAAAGTCCATTCTCACAAATTGTTCTGGTGAAATGCAACCCAAATGGACCATACTACTCTCGGGTCAAGTACATACCAATTATAGTTATTGACTCAGACACCTTATCCAACAGTCTCCTCACTGTATTCATGGGTCAAAGGCACCAATGCCGACCCACTGAATTATGTTTGTAGGATGCTAGCTGTCTTTGTGACTCTTGCATGTTATGTATGTTAGGTGGAGCCCACTATGTATTTCGAGCAAGGCCTGTTAGCTGGACGGGGCCTGCTGTATGTATGGTATGCGGTATTTTGGGGGGAACTCACTAATATTTGTGCTTATAGTTTATGTTTATGTTTCAAGTACTTCTGGTTTCAAAGGGAAGATCTCGACATGATTGCATCACATCCACCAGTGTTCCGCATTTTATGATTTGTTTTGTATTCTAACAACTGTTTGATACATTTCTACACTTTGATGGGATTTTTCAATGAATGAATGGTTGCTTTGGTTTAGTTAAAAATAATTTTTTTACTTAGTACTTTTGGTTTGTTACATTGAGACTCCCCCTTAGCCTGATAATCAGATGGGAAAACCACAACAAGTGGAATAGCAGCATGAACAGAATTACCAAGTAAACCTAGTTCTATAAATCCTTCTTCATCTTGATCAAGGGATGTAGAAGCTTCACTGATCAACTTGTAGATAAAATATGGGTGATTTTGAACTCTCCCCCTTTTTGACATTATCAGTTGTAGGATCAATTGCAGGAGGTGATGGAGGAGGAGTAAAATCCTTTCGGGACACATCTATTTCGGGATTGCCATGTGAAGGGGGATGCGATGGTGGTGCAGTGGATCCATCCTTTGGAGGTTGTTGATATTGGGATGGGGGTGGTGGAGGTAGAGGCGGTGCAGTAGATGTATCAGTTGAGGAAGATGGCAAAACAACTCTTTTGATAAAGGCGACATCTCCTTTGATAGCAACAATATCTTTTTCCAATCAATGTTGTTGTTCAGCAAAAACACCAACTAATCCAAGGAGTGTTCAAAGAGTTCCAAGAATCCAAGTAGGAACATCAGGTGAATCTGGTTGTTCTGGATGTATCTCCCCCTCAACATGAATAAGTGGTTGAGAATATTGAGCAGATTAGGACTCACTAGCAATAGGATCATGATAACTTTCATTAGTTCCAAAACCAAAATTATGCATAGAAATAGTAGGCGATAGGTTGCTTGGAGGAGAATAAGCAAAAACAGAAGATCAAGGATCAGGGAATCTCAAAATAGGTTGCTTGACTGTAATTGATGGAGATTCAGAGTCTTTAGCGTCTGAATCATCTTATGTAGAACCCTCTTTAGCATCACTATCTTCTTATTCTTCACATTCCTCCGGTTGAGAAACAACTTCACCACGCTCTTCATCAGAAACATATAAAGTAGCCTGGACTCCCTGTAGATTAAAGGGACGGATGTCAGCTTTATATGGTTTTATAATCTTGTTTTCCATCCACTGAGTGATAAGAGGATCATCTGGAGTAGGAGAGGCATGGATTAACTTAGATGACATTGTGTAATTGACAATGGAGTCATTAGTATCACCAATGTATCCAGATCCAATGTCAACAAGAGCAAGAGAGAGCCAACGAGGACAGGAACATAAGCAGACCCTTCTTCCATGAGATGGAGACAACAAGATGATCAAAAATAAGCTTGGAAAAGTCAAGATGCTTGTTTTCCACCATAACATATAGTATACGCATCTCAAATAGATTCAGCTAGTCAAAACTCCCAGTTTTGTATTGTAGACGCTTTCTAATAACACCGGTTAAATACTCCCATCCAGTGGGAAGACATTGACGCAGAATCAACCAAGTACGTTTTCCTTGCCTTGAAAAATCATACCCCAAATTCATAAAAGCTTGCTTGCATTGTATCTCAGAAGGAGGTTCTAAGAAGTTAACCAAAATTAGAATACAAAGTGCATCATTGATAACTTGAATAGAGAGACGAATTCCATGACGACTATCTCCAATGGTTCCTTGAATAATATCAGCCTGATCATCATACATGCAGGAGTAGTAGAACTTACATATGTGTTTGGTCAAGAACAAATCAACAATGCCAGCAGAAGCCTATCTTAGTGGATGACTTTTCAAAAATTCAACAAAGGCTTCGAATCCTCTGTTTTGATGTTTGATGGGAATAGTATTAGAGAATGAAACATTTATGGAGTTGATCACAATGGGATTTTTTGGTGTGTTTTGTGAGCTTTGAGAATGCCAGCGGTTGGAACGTAGACAAATAATGGAGAAGACATGAGTCCAGGCTACAATTCTTTGCGGATTTATGCTGATAGAAAAATCTTTGAGAGAGATGATCGTAAACCCGTGAATAGGAAAATATTTTCCTTTTATAATGAATGGAAGGATAACTCGTAACGTAGTCAGTAATCATTTCAAAAACATCGTCATAAAACCTAGTAACCGACTCCTCCATATCAATCCAAAAGTTACCATTGCCCAACGTTTTCTGAGAACATGTTGTATATCATCTTGAGACACAATCAGCAAGAGCATAAATGCACAACAGAATAAGGTGGGATAAAAATGTTTCACTCGATGTATGGTGTAACACATGATATCTTCAACATATGTTGGTTTGATGCTCCCAGATTGTATATTTTGTTACAACCATTCTTAGACACCATTTTGTTGTTTAACGCCTTACGCACTGTATGGGATAATACAACGTGATCCTAGACACTTGATCACTGAAACTCCCATAATGTATTGTTTATTACAGAAATTGCTTGATATCAGCATTTAGAATATTTCACTCACTATAAGTGTCATAGTAAAATCATTAAAATGGTGGAAAGATGTTTCAATAACTGTTGGTTTGATAACCGATCATTAACATCAAGGAAGGGGATTGTAAAAGCTGGGAAAGAAAATTCCACCGTTAAATCAGATATTTGTACTATGTCATACCTCATATAAGAGTTCAGGGGTATGAGTAACCATTTGTCTTTGAAGGACCAGACAAGTATCTCTTGTGCTAATGGCATTGCAATTAGGGTAAGCCAATAGGTAATGCACGGTAATTCAGCTGAACACTTAACTTGATACATATGACAACATGTTTCCAGGGAGAGGGTCAAGATAAAAGACAATATTTAAAGAAAAACTTCCAAGCCTTATAAAAGAATTTTCTTTAGAATGACAAGGCAATCTCATAATGAAAACATGGACAGTGCCATACCATTAGCGTGAGTGGATGACCCAATGATATCTCAGCAGATGGTCTCGCTGATGAGATACTTAGGGAGATTTAGTCACATTCAACATAATGCTTCTAGGGAACATTTTTAAGCTCAAGTTCCATGCTAGAATAAGATATTCTCCGTCAATTATTTTGATAAGATACAAAACAAAAATACAAATAAAAAGAATTAGTCAAAAAAGAAATAATCAAAAAAGGGAATATGCAGCTTTTTCAAAAAAATCATAATCGTCATGGTTTAACGAATCTTTCAATTTAATGCTCATTATAGTACTTCCCTTTTTCAAGATACCTGCCACTTAAAAACCTATCTATAAAAAGGAGACATGTTAGACAACATTTCACACACAAACACATATGCTCTTTTAGAAATGAAAGAAGAAAAGCTCCATTTTCTTGAGAAGAACATCATTATGATAATCAGCAAACTTCAAGTTCATCACCACAAAGGAAGGCTCAGAAGAACACAATCTTTGTGACCATTAAGTTAAATGTTTATAATCTTTGTAACCTTCGAGTTATTCAAATCTACAATTAGATACTTAAAGGGACAAAAGGTTATGATCCACATGAAAAGAGTCAAGAACCAATATGATAATGATGGGTACTTGAATCTCCAATGGAAGACATTGGAGAAGTGGGTAGCTTCTATAAAAATTAGACATGTCACCCTGCATTAACTTCACTTGACTCCGTAGCAATAGATGATGGGTTCTGAGGAGGCAAGGCTAACACTCATAAGAGCTATCAAGATGGAATTTTTTCCTTATCTTGTGCCAATAGTAAGATGCTTAGTGATGAACTCGCCAAACATCACCTACAAAATAAAAGTTGCACCTACTGATGTGAAGATGCATGGTCATCTGAAGTTAGTCATGCACCCAAGATCAATGATAAGATCCACAGATGAGAAAGTTGTAGAGAAAGCTGTGAAGGAGAAAGATGCATGATCTTAAACCATGTGCTTGAGAAGAAAAAGACATGATGGTTCTACCATTAAAAGATATTAGGAAATAGTGTATACTCCTTTGGTAAAATGTAAAAACAAATAAACAATAAAATTATTTTTGTTTTGGATTTTATGAGAAACAACAGTCATAAAACTTATTTTGTAATGACCAGAAGTTTGAAAAACACGCCAAGAAAGTACATAAAACTTTCAAAGAAACAAAAACCTTAAGACATGGATATCATGCCCAATTTACCAATAAGAAAGATAATCTTTTTTCATCTAGTGGCTTGGTGAATATATCAATGAATTGGTCAAGACAACAACCTGCATAGTCAGAATTAGAAAATCCAACTAATTTGAAATCAGAGTCATGAGGATACCAAAGACCAAGATTTGGAGTGTGCTTCAGATATCGAAAGATACGCTTTACAGCGAGAAGATGTCACTGCTTTGGTTTTTCTTGAAAACAAGCACACATGTTGGTAGCAAACATAATGTTACGACGACTGGCTGTAAGATAGAGTAGTGAACCAATCATTCCTATGTACAAAGTGGAATTCATATCAACGCCCTCAGAATCAATACAAATCTTCAAGAAAGTTGACATTGGATTATTGACATGCTTGCAGTAAGCGAATGAAAAATTATTTAGCTTATCAGTGACATATTTACTATGACTAATGAAAATTCCATTTGGCAACTACTTAACTTAAAGACCTAAGAAAAAGTTCAATTTACCCATCATGCTCATCTCGAACTTCTAAGACATAACATCAACAAAATCTTTGCTCAAATGTTCATTTGTAGATCCAAAAATAATATCATCGACGTATACTTGAATGAGAATAAGATTAGTTCTTGATTCTTTGATAAACAGGGTGTTATAAATAGCTCCTCTTTTGTACCCATTTTGAATAAGATACAACGTCAGTGTATCATACCATGCTCTGGGAGCTTGCTTTAGACAATAGACAGCTTTATCCAACTTGTAAACATGATCAAGGGACTCTTTGCTTTCAAAACTTGGATGCTGTTTGAGAAACACTTCCTGCTCGAGATCCCCATTCAAAAATGTCATTTTAACATCCTTATGAAAAAACCTTAAAATTCATAAAACATGCATAAGTAAGAAAAAAGCTTGATAGCTTCAAGAAGTGAAACATGCGCAAAAATTTCATCATAATCCAGTCCTTCTAGTTGAGTAAAACCGTAAGCAACAAATCTAGCTTTGTTTCTTGTAATGATTTCTTCTTCATCCATCTTTTTTCGAAAAAATACTGCGAGTTCCAACTTGTAAACATGGAGGTTGTTTGAGAAACACTTCCTGCTCGAGATCCCAATGCAAAAATGTCGTTTTAACATCCATCTAAAAAAACCTTAAAATTCATAAAAGATGCATAAGCAAGAAAAAGCCTGATAGCTTCAGGAAGTGTAACAGGCGAAAAAGTTTCATCACAATCTAGTCCTTCCAGTTGAGTAAAACCCCAAGCAACAAGTCTAGCTTTGTTTCTTGTAATGATTTCATCTTCATCCATCTTGTTTCAAAAAAATCTTGTGAGTTCCAACAACTGTTTTTCCTGGTGTACAAGGAACAAGAGTCCATTCTTTGTGTCTTTTGAAATCATGCAGTTCATATTTCATAGCTCTAATCCAGTTAGCACCATCTAAAGCATCGTCTACTTTCTTAGGTTCAATGAGAAAAACAAAGTTGACAAACATACAAAAATTAGATGAAGCTTGACGACGAATACGAACACCAACAGAAGGATCTCCAATAACTTGTGAGAGAGGATGATCACAAACATCATGGAGAGAAGGTTGATTAGAAGAAGTAGAGACATCATCAGTAGGAATCTCAGACTCAGAATGAGAACTAACATCATATTCAATAAAAACCTTAGAATCAAAGGAGGGTGTAAAGGTGCAATCTTGATCAGGGTTTAATTAAACAAATGGAACAGTAGAAATAGGATCATCGAAAACATGAGATTCAAGAGATGAATAAGTGATGAGCTCATATAAAATCGATCCATAATGGTCAATTAAATCTTTGGGATAAAAATCCTCATCAAACATTACATGAATTGATTCTTCAACAATTTGTTTCCTCAAGTTAAATACCGTGAATGCCTTTAAGATGGACAAATATCCCAGAAAGATACCTTCGTCAGACTTTGCTTGAAACTTTGAGAGCTGATCCTTCTGATTCAAAATAAAACAAACACAACCAAACACATGACAATAAGAAATCTCAGGATTTCTACCTTTAATCAACTCATATGAAATTTTTGTTGGGTTTTGCATACTACAACATCCTATGGTGCACATACAACCCTAAATACCTTGGATCTATGTTTTCAGTAATTATACATGCAGTGATGTTTCCAAGGTATTAAGCCTATAAATAGCATGCAATTGTCATATACCATACAAGATACTAGTTAGGGTAACATACCTTTGATTAGCTTGAAGTCTTGATGTATTTGTCCTTAAGAGCTTAGCCCCAATAGTGTGCAAGCCTCAAATAAAGTCACAACACATCATTGACAAAGGTGGCTCTTGAGAGAGAATCTCCATGCACCAAAAACACCTCCATGAACTCCAGGTACAAGTCTAGGCACAAGTGGCGATTTTGGGCAAAGGAACACATATTTATATGTTGTGGATTCCAAGGGTCATGGGTATAACCCAAATCCATACCCATGGGTTTTATGATCCATAGTTCAAGTGGCCCAACTCTTTATGTGTCCATACATAAACTTGGTCCAACATGGATCATAAGCCCAACAAATATAAATATAACTAATTACCATAATTAGTCCCCATAGATTTAATTAGTCTCTTTTGATCACAAAATTAATTCTTGATTAATACTAATTAAAACATATGATTTCATATTAATATATTATAATTTATAATATATTAACAAATCATATATAACCTTCTCTCAAGAATCCAACCTAACAAATTGTCCTGATGATATGAAACCCAAATGGACCATGATACTCTTGGGTCAAGTACATACCAATAATAGTTATGGGCTTAGACATCTAATCCAACAGTCTCCCACTTGGATAAGTCTAAAACTATTATTGAAAGTACGACTCCAAAACGCGACTAGCAATCGTAGCTCTTAAAAGCCGCTGTCGAACTCTGACCTAGTCAATGACATGTCTATTACATAAGGGATCATATATTCCTCCATTTTAGATATCATATGGACTGAGACATGGATTATAATCATTCTCTCTGTCCATCTGTTGTTTCCCGATTTCCAATTTATGACGACCGACTAATTGAACAAATCAAATCAGTCCAGGCCCGGTCGAGCACTTACGATTGTCATCACTAAATCATTGAGGGCCCCACAGATATCGCTTTTATCCACATAGGGTAAAAGGAATGAATAAACTTCGACTCATATGCTTGCTCTATCTACTCATCAAATCACACACAACAATGCGTTTTATAAACACCAAGTTACTGGTGTGTTTTTCACATTATCAATGTGCAACCGACTTGTAGACTGCAACTCATATCTCTCCTTTTGAAGAATATAAGATATTATCGTCTCATGATCACTCATGATAAAATCCATGAAGTGATTCAAATGAGTGTGGGTTTAATTCAATACTCGAATCTTATTCCAGGAGCACTCATGAATACCGCAGCTATGTCTAGGCCACCTAGACAAACTACAAACTAATTGATGACAGTCTTGCCTCAATACCTACTTCCAAAGTATGATCGACTGTGGACGGTTTGAATAACCTAATTATCCGGGAAGTCAAAACATGCAAAGTGAAACACAAGAATAATACTAATCCTATATGGCCCCAAAACTTTTGGAGAGTAAATAAAACACCTTTTATTTAATCACAATATTGATTACTCATTATTCATTGTATAATGTTTCGAATAATCAACTTTATACTTGAATCAAAACAATACTTGTCCCATGCTCCAAGCATGCACACTATGTTTACCTATGGTCCTTTGTTTGTGGAATAGATCAATTGACAACATTTCAAATGATACTCATTTCACAATTCCAAATCCTTATAATAAATGTAAGAATACAAGATTCTTTGCCATTTACTGAAATCTGTTAGATTCTAAACTTATATGCAATGATCCTCTTGTAATGAATATGCAAAAAAGTCACAAAGACCGGCAACAGACATTACAAAGTATTCCAATTGAGAGCAATTCCATGGAAACGAAGTCTCACATTCAAAGTACATTCCTTTGAACACCCTTTTTGCATTAAGTTTTTCTAATCTTACACAGATTTAAAGAATAACTTCCACCTATGGAAACATTTCCATATTCCCATTTTGACTATCACTTCTGAATAAGAGTTGCCTCTTTTCAGAATATGTCAATATGGTCCTTCCAAAAATTTATACTATACTTTCAATTGTCCATGAGTAACCAATCTTTGGTAAATCTCAGATTGTCTTCGACAATTGCTTAACCATTTTAGTCATATCCAGTTCTATTCCTTTTTCCCTCTTAATGTCCTAGGCATTTGGAAAAATTAGAACAGATGAATATTACAGCACATGTAATCGATCCTATATCCGAAGCATATGGGACACGATTTATGATATCTCACATAAAGACATGATACTAGACCAGTCTTTTGCTATAATATTTCTATTTCTATCTGCCATGTTCTCATAATTCAGATTATGAAAAGGGATGTCGTAATCATAATCAAATTTTAGAACGGAAATAATGTTCCCATATATAGAATTTCCTTATGTTGAACCATTCCAACATAACATTCATATATACTTGACTAAATTTGATTAAAATCTCAATCTAGGCTTTTAGAATTGGGATGAAGTATAATTTCCTCTCGCTTAATTATAGCAAAACAACATTTCAAACCCTGCAACATTACATATTTGAAACTTTGTTTTCTACAATTAACATTGCTAACTTGCAATATTTAACATAATAATCATGCTCCCACTAACATGATAATTATATTCTTATCAGCATAACACTTATGCTCCCACTAGCTTTGACATGTATTAAGAAATCAGCTGCACTTCTAGAAATCAATACTTTATTGACTTTCTTACCAAAGTTCAGATTTCTGATATGAGATGCTTTGATAAGACTTTATCAAAATCATACACATTTCCTTAGATAGCTCACATGTGTGTCTAAAAAATTACAAAGAGGGATGCTGTAATCATAATGTTTAGACCTTTTGCCATTCTCGCTAGTCCATGTTAGTGTGCCGGTTAACCACACACGCTCCACTAACGACTTTGAGAATGCAAATACCACACTTGCTATTTACTAAAAATCTACTTAGTGAAAGCGTTTCCTCACCATCATTTTCATGAATCGAAGAGAAATCTTATGACACTTAGATTTTATGGTGTATGTGTTCCTATCCATGTGAATTTGTCATAACCATAATCACAAGACAAGGTTAGCGACAAATCCAAATTCATACGGACTGAACTCGTTCAATCTTAACTTCTTGCCACTTGGTAGCACAAGGGCCTACCATTGCTTCCAAGTAGTTATGCAAACAACTGAGAACTCATAGAACTCACATGCATAGTCAACTTTAACTGGAATGGGCACATAAACAAGAATATGTCAACACGATAGGTTACAAACCTCAAATCGTGTGCTAGTGATAATAAATAGGTTCTATTCTTGATTAGTTCTTGAAACTTTTCAAAATCATTAAGACTCCCACTAACCTCTTGACATATATGTTTCTCTTGTCAAGAACTATTCCTTGACAACACAAATATTCAAGAGTTAGTACGGATTCTTATCAAGATAACACTTCACACAATTGGTCTTAGTTGGTCTTTGTCTGATCCAAGACATCACAACTTACCAATTTCAAATGTACAATAGTAGAAAACATTTTATTCTACATTTGACAAGTGTTATAAACCTTCTAAGATTATGTCACTCAAGGCTCGATCTTGGATTATGACTCTAAGATGTGAATTGGAACGAATTATGATTCACCTTTTGATTTTACCATTTCAACAATTCACGATTCCTCTTCTTAGCCATATAAATGCACTAAGATGTCCTTAGAGAATCAATTGTGATATGGTTTCATAATCCCTAAGATAATCATAAAACAAGATACTAAAGTACTCTCCCGTCTTTTCAGATTGAAGAAACTTTTATCTTTCTGCCTAATTGGATTTTTCTCATCCGTTCTGCCTTACATTGAAACTTTTCCAATGTTTCAGAATTACACTTAAGCTTGTAAGCATAACCATATTTACTAAACTTTATTAAATCATGACGAATAGTCTTATCGATCTTTGTGGTGGACCTGACAAGCGCACAACCAAGTGTACCTGATCCTATAGTCCTTCACTTGACTCACATGTACATGTGAACAATGAATTAGTCTTAATTTCCCAAATATGAAAATTCTCATTCATCATACAATACAAGTTACATGATTCCAAGTTTCTATCCAACTGAAACTTGGGTGATGAGAATCTTTCCTGATTTGGTAAATTATGACACTACCACAAACGAAAGAATCAAATCCATTTTCTAATATTGCTATCAATGGAATCATATAAACAACAATTTTTCACAAATGCCATTGTAAGGATACTTAAAATAAATAAAATCAAAAAATTTTCCTTTTATTTTAAAATTACGGAAAGACATATCCTTACAATGCAAATACAAATGAAAACTATGTTGTTATCCATTCCTAAGAAATCTATCATAACTCTCAGCAACTCAAAATTCTGATCTTCAGATCATGCGATCGAAATCCATCTCTTCATGATCAGAATTAGCTTATTCTTCCTTTAAGCTTCCTTCTTTTCTTCGATTCTACAAAACATCAAAATGCAACCTAGTCACATCATGTAATAAGAATCTCCAAATAGGAACTTAATAGAGTTTGATAGTGGACTTTACCTTAAGCATAGTCAAATTTTTGACTTTTATCATCCTAGTGAACTTCCAGGTAAATAGGGCAGCTTCGCAACCAATGCCCCTTCTTTTGGCAACAGAAACATATGGAATCTTTAGTAATGATACATGGGACTATCTCAGACTTAGCCTTTCTCTTTACCATTTGGTCAACCGGGCAAACAATGGCCGATCCCGTTCCATTGGGAAGAGAAAACATTCCTAGACTTCTAATGTTACCATTATAAATGTCCATGGAAGTTTGGGAAGTTGTTCTTCCAATAAAATTTGCTTTACGAGTGCTCCAAATCATTGTTGATTCAGCAGCATCAAGCAAATAGGTAAGATCATTATGGGTCATGTCGTGGTCTGTCATCAGGGAGTGACTGAAGAACCAAGTCAACAGCCAGCTTCCCCGAGACTTCGACACCCAACTCTCCCAGCTTGTCAATATGTGACTTCATCTCCAAGATGTGAGCACATATAGACATTGCTTAACAATATGGATTGAGTGACCTTGAACCTTTCAAGAACTTGTGGATTAGGGAGAATAATTGGAGGAGGAAGAAGAAGTGAAGTAGGATTTCCAGTCCCATTAATGCACAATAAAGGGATTAATCTTTTACCTTGATTGCCATTTGGGATATCATCTTCATTAGGAAAGATTTATCCAAAAGGATAAGGAAGACCATAGTTGTCATAACTAGACATCTATATGGGAGAAAATCAAGTTTAGTTTATTTAAGTCCTTAATATAACACCCGATATGAAATATTAAGGCTAGGACCCAACAAAATATTTTATAACTTGGAAGAGGGATGCCATAATCCAAGCTACAAAATATTTGAAGGTAGGTAAATGACGATTTACCAATTTCCACCATGAAATATGAAATTTAACATTAGGTTTTAAATGAATTGAAACTCCTAGATCTTTTGAGATTCATTGAACTATTCAATGGCATGTTTAAATCTCGATTGTGCCCTTCAAGTTTGTGACTGGGATGTTGAGGATCACAAACAAGGAGTGAATAACCATGCAAATTAACTTGGTACACTTAATGTTACAACCACCTAATCAATGTGCCGGTTAACCACACACGCTCCATTGATCTATGATTAACATCAAGCTACCCTTTGCCACACATTGTCAGTCCCAGATTAGTGTGTCGGTTAACCACACACGCTCCACTAACGACTTAACAAGGTGCAAAGTGCAATTTCATGGGTTAGCAACAAATTTACATTTTCCTAAGTAACTAAGATTAGGAATTTATAAGAGTTTAGTTACTTAGTATTTATCATTATACTTTTAATGAAGGGAGAATTAATGTTCTGTCCTACCCGTTCGACTAACGACCCTCCACCAGTCAAGGAAGCGGTGGGTGAGAGTGGACACCCATTAAACTGCCATTTTATAAGCAGTAACCTTATACCCCCCTTATAGACCGACTTCATGAATAAGGCCTACTAACGGTAAGACTGACTTTTTTCTTATACATATATATATAAATATTAACCCTATAATAGTATAAGGGTTGAATTTTAAACTTTTAAAATTCTAAGGGTTTAATTTGGAATTAAAGTATTCATGGGGGGAAACTTTACAAATTCCAAAACTTGAGGGCAAGTTTTGAACAATTCAAAAACTTTTGGTTTCCATAACTTATGAGTTTAATATAGTTTTTATGGAAGACTTTCCAAGTTCCATAACTTGAGGACAAATTATGGAAGACATAAAAAACATTTTATGATTACATTAAAAATAGAGACTCTTCCATTTTCATAACCTATGAGACTTAATGTGCTTTTAAATGAAAAACTCTTCATATTCCATTACTTGAGGACAAGTTATGGAATTCATAAAAACCATTAAGATCAAATTACCAATTAACACAATAATCATGTAATTTTTTCTATGAACAAGATCAAACTCATAAGCAAAGAAAATTCACATCAACAATTTTCAAGAAGTTAGCTAATCACATAAACTAACACAAATCTTGAAACTTTGACAATTCTCCTTTATTTGGATGAGAATAAACATTACCATAACATCAAAATCAATTTTTTATGAACAAAAACACTTTGTGGTAATGATTCTAATCCAAAACATGCCAAAAAAACTCGGATATATGCTGTCAGGGGCTCCAACTCGCCGAGTACAAGAACCAAATCGACGAGTTGGATGAGTTTACACATGGACTCGTCGAGTCCCCTGTCCAGACAGCAAAAAATTCGATTTTTTCAGCTTTTTTCAGCAAGTAGCATCAAATATAATTTGAAAACAACCCATGGCTCTGATACCACTGTTGGGTTTTGCATACTACAACATCCTATGGTGCACATACAACCCTAAATACCTTGGATCTATGTTTTCACTAATTATACATGAAATGATGTTTCCAAGGTATTAAGCTTATAACTAGCATGCAATTGTCATATACCATACAAGATACTAGTTAGGGTAACATACCTTTGATTAGCTTGAAGTCTTGATGTATTTGGCCTTAAGAGCTAAACCCCAATAGTGTGGAAGACTCAAATAAAGTCTCAACACAACATGGACAAAGGTGGCTCTTGAGAAAGAATCTACATGCACCAAAAACACCTCCATGAACTCCAAGTACAAGTCTAGGCACAAGTGGCGATTTTGGGAAAAGGAACACATATTTATATGTGGTGGATTCCAAGGGTCATGGGTATAACCCAAATCCATACCCATGGGTTTTATGATCCATGGTTCATGTGGCCCAACTCTTTATGTGTCCAATTCCATACATAAACTTGGTCCAACATGGATCATAAGTCCAACACATATAAATATAACTAATTACCATAATTAGTCCCCATAGATTTAATTAGTCTCTTTTAATCACAAAATTAATTCCAAATTAATTCTTGATCAATACTAATTAAAACATATGAGTTCATATTAATATATTATAAGTTATAATATATTAACAAATCATATATAACCTTCTCTCAAGAATTCAACCTAATAAATTGTCCTAATGATATGCAACCCAAATGGACCATGCTACTCTTGGGTTAAGTACATACCAATAATAGTTATGGGCTTAGACATCTAATCCAACAATTTTTCCATGAGGCTTCAAAATGATAGACCAATTCTAAGTATATCAAGCAGTATTAAAAACTTAAGCGCATAATGAAAGTGAGAGACTAGCATCAAAGACCATTGTTCTTCCTGCTTTAATGAGAGCCATGTTTCGACGTTCAGCGACTCCATTTTGTTCTGGAGTTCTAACAACTGAGAAGTTCTAAACAATACCCTTTTCTTCACAAAAGCTTTTAAGGGTAACATTTCTAAACTCAGGGCCATGATCACTCCTGAGTTGCTTATCTTTAAGATCATATAATACTTCACTTTTTTTGATCAGGTAGATGATCTCATCAACGACATCACTCTTATTGCATAAAAACATAACCTATGTGAATCTTGAGAGCTCATCAACAATGACTAATTAGTATCTTTTTCCTACACGAGACTCTACGTGGACATGTCCAAGCAAATCCATATGCAAAATATGTAATGGGTCACTGATAGAGGAACATATCTTTGGTTTGAAGGAGGACTTGGTTTGTTTTCCCTTTTCACAAGCAGCATAAACTTCATCTTTGACGAATCTCATCTTAGGCAAACGTCTCACAAGCTGATCATTAGAGATTTTAGATATAACTTTAAAGTTAAGGTGAAAGAGTCTCTTGTGCCATAACCAATTTAGATGAGATTGTAAACAAGAGAAGAAACAACGCCTCAGCAGAGAAACATGTCCATGATGTAAATGTCACTTTGACGTTTTACAGATAGAATTGTGACATTATTGGAGTCAATAACATTTCCTTCATGTGTGTTAAGGTGAACCTCCTAATCAGTTTCACAAAATAGACTAATCGCAGTTAGATTGCGCTTCAGTCCTTTCAAATAAGACACGTTTGAAAACTGAACAGACTTGTATTTGATTATACCATAACCTTTTGTTTTTCCTTTGCTATTCTCTCCATAGATGACTACAAGGCCATCTTTCTTCACATAATCGTCCAGGAGAGACTTGAATCCTGTCATATGAGAGCATCCAATGTCTAAATATCAGATATACTCTTGACCCTGCACCGCTCAAAAACAACTAGAGCACTTTATTTACCCATTTTGTAATGGGTTTAACAATGGAAGATTTAGATGAGTTAAAAATATCATAAAATTCATCGGGGAGAAAATTTAATGATTTTCTTTCTTCATCCATTTTTTATTTTGAATTAGAATATTATTTTCCCTTTTGTGTTTTCTTCAAATGTATAGTTCTCAACTTTGTTAGATGGATCACCAAACTATAGCACTTCCTAATTTCAAAACATGTTTTCCTTTTTGAGAAAGATTTTCATTTTTCAAAAGAATTGGGTTTCCAAGGAGTAGAGACATTATCATTTAATTTAAAAACTCTTTCTTTTATTCTAGAAAGATGTGAATGATTAGTGCTACAAGATGTGGTTTCAATGGTATGATACTCAGACGATGAATATTAAGAATTGTCAGTGTCAGAAGTCACTGAGCAATCATGAGTATCATAGTCAGTGGTTGTATATTCAGGAAATTCACAAAGAATGTCCTTGACAGTATGAATGTGACCATTTAAAATAGGAAACTTAATCATAATAGCAGTATTAGAACACACATACTCATGATCAGGAGGTTTAACAAATGTGACACACGAGGTAAGACCATTAGAATTAGTAACACAATGTTTGGCTATAAGGTCTTGATGATTTATAATACATCCACTTACAAATTTACTCTTATATTCATGAATAAGTTCATTTTGGGTTGGAAATTTTGGTTTACTTTCAATTTGTTTAAAAATATCCACAACTTCATCATGACTTCCTCCAATTATTTTTTCACACTGATGAAGAATTTGATCATTAACAATTTTAAAAGTTTTGAAATGAGAATGAGCCTAGTTATTTGTAATACTTTTGCACTTTTAAGCAAGTTCAATGGTAGAGTCCTTTTCACTGTTGGGATCATGATTAATAATAGAAACATTATGAAATTATAAGCTCGTCGGTGAAAGAGACTTATCCCTGTTGGATAATTCATTTTTTAAAAATTCAATTTTGTTTCTTAGATTAATAATTTATTGATTTGATTTTGAAAGATCAAGACATAGATACTCAAACATAGTAGAATTTTCATTTTCAGAATAAGAAACAAATCTTTTTACCAGATACAACAATGAAGAATCCCAGTTCTAAACCTTGGAGTCACTAGCAACTTTAGCAAGATCAGCTTCAAAAGTACTTGACTTGTTGCTTGCTTGATCAGTGACAAAATCAACAGTGGTTGCCATTAAGCACACATCCTTTATTATCTCTTTCATCATAACCTTTGTTTCTTCAAAAAAAATTTAGATTTCCATACAGACTGTGAAGATCCATAAAATAAATTTTCTCACTTTTCTTAAGCACATCCACATGGTGTTCCCATTTGTCATCAAGAGAATCTGAAAACTTAAGAACTAAGACATATTCATGTTTAAATATATCAAACCTTCTCATATCATTAATAAGACAATTAAAACGATTCAAGGTTTGAGTAAGAGATTCATTCTGTTGAGAAAAGAAGTGTTCGTACTTCCGATTGAGACTGTTTTCACGGGTTGCTTTCATTTCTTTAGGTCCTTCATATGCAACATTCAGCGTGTTGATCATCTCTTTAGCAGAAACACAATTCTGAACAAGGTGGTAAATATCATAAGGAAGAGAGTTTCCTATTGTTGCCCAAGCACGAACATGAAGGTCGTATAAATGCTTGTCATCTTCAATAAACTGATGTTTAGGAGTCTTCTTGATAACACCAGTTTTTACACCATCTTTTGTTTCATCAAATGTGGGAATATATGGACCTTTACCAGTGATGTCCATTATATCATGATCCATGGTTTCAAGGACAACCATTGCTTTGTTTTTCCACGTGGGAAAGTTTTTCTCGTCAAATAGAGGGATTTTGTTTGCTGAAGTTGAACTAGAAAGAGGTTTAGATTCATAAGAAGAAGAAGAAGATGGTTTCAAATTTTTTTAATAAAAGAACCAACTCTTATACCAATTGAAGGACCGAGATAGAACAGTTAATATAAAAGAAAGTAAATAACAATGAACAACGCTAATCAAAAACCAATTTCGATTAAAGGAATCTCTCACACAGATAGAATGCATCAAGCGTTATTTACATCGATACCTAGTGTAACTTATGTACTAGGTATAAGACTATTCTAGATTCAAATCCCTACATATCAGGGATTTAAATAACTATGATAACTACCTTTAATAAAAGATATAAACAATACAAAACAAATCATATCATTAAGATAATGGATAAGAAGGCTTAAGCACAAAGAAAAATATCACACTGTCTCTAAGCTTGATTAGCACCTGACGTTGTTGATGATGTAGTCAGTGTAATACAGATTTGACTCGTCAGATTATATGGTTTGACCTTACATCTTAAACTATACATATTTTAATGGACATTTCAGATAATTTTATAATCACTTTTTATAATTAAAATAAGATAAAATGTGCTTTAATTGATTTGTATTTATGTTTTGCAGCTAAAATGAACATGTTAATAAAAAAGAAGATAAAAAGAACCAATTGGAGAATATTTTCGTGAAATATTGAATAAGAAAAATATCTAGAACTTAGCAAGGAAGAAAATCAAAAGATTCTAAATATAAATGTCAAATTTACAGAATCGTGCCTTGAAATAAGTCGGTTGTGAAAATCTATAAATAGATCCCTATGTTTGACTTAAAGAGACACAATGCAACATAGAAGATAAGAATACAGAGAAAAGGACAGAAGTCAGGGTAGGAAGAAAAAGAAGGATTATTCGTATCTGTTTGTATTATGTTTAGCATTGTATTTAGTTCTTTTTGTTTCTTTTATTTTGTTTATGGGCTGAGTTACCAATACTTTTGTTTAGATGTAGATAAAATTATTTTATTATGTGTTAATTCAGTGAAAGGATATTAGAAGTTATTCAATATATCATGTTTTCTTAATTAAAGACTCATAAGTATTAATATTGTTATTGTTATGTCTATGTAAATGAGTCACGTAATTTAGATTGATTTCAGATTATGTTTCTTGCATCATATTGTGGTCGATAACTAGACGCTAGAACCTGTCTAGTTGAGGTGTGCAATAGTGATTGGAGGAGGCGTCCATAGGTTAGACATATGAATATTGATTTAATGTTTGTGATGTCACTATTGATTTAGGCAATTTGAGAGGTTAATCATTGACACATGAGACTAATAATACCAATTAGGTCTTGCATATATGAATTAATAAAATAAATCTAGAAAAGTCATCCTTGCTGGTAGATAACTTAGAAACATATGATTAAGGATATTAATATTGAATTAATTAATTTAGGAAATGACTAATAATGTCCATTGCATTTCGTTTGAATCAACCATAATCATTAAGGGATTCGAAAGTCTAAACAAAAGTATCTTAGTTATTTTTATCAATAGCATATTCATTAGTATATGTTTTATTATTATTATTTAAAGTATGTTATTTCTAATTGTTATTTTATTTAGTATTTACTATTATAATTTCTTGTTGTTATTTGGTTAGATTGATAAAACCCCTTTAGTTTACTTTTAGTATTTGAAAGTCATTATTATTATTGGTGCATGTTTGTTCCCCTAAAGTTTGATAGTCGTTCTTACCATCGTATACTATTAACCGATAAGGTATACTATCTGGTAGTAACTACTCTAAGTCTTCGTAATCCACAAAATATAAATAAAAGACTTGTTAAAAGTTTTGACATCAACCCCGATGCTTCTCTACCCCAATGTGGATAGAACCCCACATTCTATCTCCATTCCATACTACTCTTCCTCTCTTCTCCTAATGTCATTTTCTTTTTTGTCTTTCTACATGGTTCATTAGAGTCTTATACATAGTGTATTTGAGACTCCATTCCATACTACTCTTCCTCTCTTCTCCTAATGTCATTTTCTTTTTTGTCTTTCTACATGGTTCATTAGAGTCTTATACATAGTGTATTTGAGACTTGGGCATTGCTCTTGAGAGATAAAGGTAGGCATCATGGTTTAAATATAGATGAACTGCTCTTGAGAGATAAATGTAAGCATTACATGGTTTGAAAACGGATGAAGGGAATAATGTGGCGTTGATGTGATGCAAAATGAATGAAAGGTGAAAGAACTCAAGGTGGGTTATTCGGTCGGTTAATCGGTTATCGGTTTTTTCGGTTCAGTTTAATCGATTTTCGGTTTAATTGGTTCGATTTATTTAATTTGGTTTACCATTAAATCTGAATAATATGCGTTGCACTTTTTGTAGTTTGGAGAACTGTTTGAGCATGATTAAATAAATATTATATCATCATAAAATTTAATTATATTAAAAAATTTATAAATTTTAGTAAATTTGAAAGTTTAAACATAAAAATCGTATCTTTAAACAAACTTTTTTGATGATATATGAAGATAGATTTTTATTATTTAAATTCTTTTCAAACAAATTGTAATACAGAACTTGTTTTTGAACATCAAGAATATAAATTGTATTTTAAAAACTTTATTGTTACAATTAATTAAAGAAATATGTTTTTTTTTTTGTTATAAAAAAGGTATGAAAATGTTTAAAAAAAGTTACAACTAAAACATTGAAGCAGTAGCAATATAGTGCACTGCTGTCTCCGCAGTTGAACATTCTTGATTTAGAAGTCCCAATGGTTGAAAAATAAAAATAAGCAGTAGCAAAGTTTAATTAACTAAGTCGGGTATTATGAAAGTGAGGTAATATGGAATATTCAAATTGGAAAGATATTGTTATGGGATATAAAATTTTAAAATAACAAAATGAAAAATTGTTCTACATAATCGATTGGGTTATTCGGTTTATCGGTCAAACCAAATAATGAAAACATAAATTGAAAACGGAACCAAATAAGATTACAGATAATCGGTTAAATCGAAAACCAATTAAGGTCAACCGAGTAAACCGAACCTTATTCAGTCCGGATGGTATGTTTGGTTTTAGTGCTTTTCTAACAGTTTTTGGATTCTTGTAGCTTTTCCATGTGCATATCGTAATTATGCAAATTCAATATAATAACTTAAAAGTTACACATTTCTATTCAAAAAATGAATATAAAAGAGTTCAGTTGAAAAATAAATTGCTTAAAAATTTAAAGTGGTTCAAACCTCTTCTCTTGTCTATGTTTCTTGACGCTATCTCGAATGGATTTTTCCACTAAATAAATTTTGTGTAATTTAACGGTAGAGATGAAATATTAAAAGAAACGAAGGTATTTCTTCATATACCGTGTTAACTATTAATTTGGTAAAATAACCGCGTATCAACATCAAAAACTATTATCCAAATCCAAATGATACATCAAATAAGTTCAACCAACCCAAAATTAAATTTTTAGAAAGATATTAAATTCCAAATATAAGTTACTAATCAAATAAATTAAAACTCCTTAAAATAACACTTTTTGCTTCCAAGTTTTTATTAAGACAACTGATATGGCTATTACAATTGGAGTTAAAAGCAAAGAATCAGTCAACCACTATAAATTTGTTGCAAGTCAAAAAACGCCACCGAACTCTTTGAACATAATAAATGGATAAGAACTCGAATCAACCGACTGCTTTTCTCTCCTTCTTGTCCATTCAAAAAGAGCCATTGACCATAAAGACTTTTAAAAAAAGTTTTCACCTAGGGTTATAAATAGTTAACACATCTTCCCATTAATTAAACACAAACAAAAACCTAATTTAACCATGGTTACCCGAAGTCTCATTTTGCTCGTATTCCTAACCATCGTGAATCTTCCCTTCAATCATGGTCAGATAGAATCTTCCAAACCTCAAGATGTCCGAGCTGCGTATTGGCCTACGTTCATTGATTATCCCGCTTCTAATATCGACACGTCATACTTCTCGCACATTTACTTTGCATTTGTTCTTCCATCTCCGACAACTTACGTACTCGATATCACACCAGATCATGTCACAAACCTACTCGAATTTACCGACGCCAAGAGTGGTTGGAATCCACCAGCCAAGACCGTCTTATCAGTCGGAGGTGGTGGAGGTGATGACTTAAAGGCCACTTTCTCTCGCATGGCTAGTAATCAATATTCTCGTGCAAGTTTTATTATATCGACTATTGAAGTCGCCCGAAAATACCAGTTTGATGGTATAGATCTTGATTGGGAATACCCATCAAGCGATTCTGATATGGCGAATCTAGGTTTATTACTTAACGAATGGCGAGAGGCTATTGAACAAGAGGCCAATGTCAACCAAAAACCACGGCTCATACTAACATCGGCCGTTTATTATGCCTCTAGAGTTTACTCCGATAACGGACCTTTATTGTACCCGATCAAAGCGATAACTCAATCTGTTGATAGGATTAGTCCGATGTGTTATGATTATCATGGTTCTTGGGAAAATTTCACTGGATTGCATTCTGCATTATACGACCCAGATAGTGATCTCAATACAGATTTTGGTATCGGGTCATGGATTCAAGCAGGTGTGGCGCCTGAAAAGATTGTAATGGGCTTGCCGTTATATGGAAAGACATGGTCACTTGCGGACCCAAAGGTCAACAATGTCGGGGCCAAAACCATTGGGACAGGCCCGGGAAGTGGAGAACTGAGGTACTCTGAAGTCATTGATTTCAATAAGAAGAATAGTGCAATGGTTGTGTTCGATGACAAAAGGGTTTCATATTATTCATATTCTGGAAATTCATGGATATCGTATGATGATGTTCGATCAATTCAATCGAAAGTCCGTTATGCAAAAAATCAGGATCTAAGTGGCTATTTCCTTTGGGCATTGGGCCAAGATTTAGATTGGGCTTTATCGAGTGCAGCATCAGAAACATGGTTAAATTGAACTAATTGATGCTTTCTATATTTATGTAGTATTTCTATGAGAACATACATTAACGTTGTAACGTCAGTATGTTACTTTTTAAGAATAACAAGCCTATTTTACTTGTTTCGTAAAAGTGCTTGTTAGCTTATGAATTAACAAAACAAAGTTTAAAAAAAATGTTTGGATTAATTAATATGGTTGTAAAAATCTATAACTTATAAATCTTTTTTTTGTGTTTGATAGAACTACTTATAGTTGTTAAATTAGTGTGCTCTGTGTTTGTTTAATGAAATTGTGCTGTTCAAAAAAAAAAAAAACTTATAGTTGTTAAATGACCAAAAAAAAAAAAAAAAGTGAACGGAAAGAAAAATAAAGTGAGATTCATCAAAGTTATCGTGGTCTTTTTATCTCAAAAAATCATAAAAAGCATCAAAAAACTAGTAGATAGTCACTTCTTGAAAACTCTTCATCGAATCGGGAAAAACTATTTTGAAAAGTTATTTTCATCGGTCAAACATTTGATTTAGCTTATTCACTTCTTAAAATGTCAATAAATCAACGATTCATTTTGAAACCCACTCCCTAATTAGTATTACAAAAAACATAAAATTTAAAATAATTTTTTTTTGGATGACAAAATTATACTAAAATTAGCAAGAATCTAGAAAAGAAATCATTACAATAAAATTGACACTAAGGTATGGTTATGAAGCCAAGCACCCCAACCTAACTTCAGCTTTATTATATCTATTTGAAATCCAAAAAATGTCATATCTATTACATGATCATATAATAAAGACTTCTTAGGAATTATCATTCCAAAGCACAAAAAATTCCAAAGACACCAAAAAGTAGTCAAAACAACTGCATCAAATGCCTTTCGTTGCCCACCCCTCAACAAAACAAAATTAGACCAAGAAAGTAAACACTGCATAAAAATTTGACCGGGAAGACGAACACGCCACCATATAGCAATACGGCTCCATAAATCAATCAACTCAAAACAACCAGTACAAAGATGATTAATGGTCTCCACTGAACTAGAGCATACCGAGCACATAATCGAGTCCACCATAATGCCTCTATAAGAAAGTATCTCTCTTTCACAAGGATACTCAGTAACTACACCCTCCAGATGAGAATATTGATCATGGGTACCCAATTATTCTATCTAGTCTCCATTCCTCCCAAAGGAGTCAAACCACTATCAAGAAAGGACTGAGCCGAGGAAACTGAAACATCACGGAGCCACCCTAATCTATCTATATGGAGTATAACGAAGTTGGATGTCCTGCACCATGCACCATAATGGAGAAAGCGACCCACTAAGTCTGGTCAATACCTCCCCTGGGAAACCGTCTGAAAGTATCCATATTCCTCCCAAGTAAAACTCGATATTTGACTAAAGTGGAGCAGTGATTATCCAACGTGTACAACCTATGAAAAGAGACAACAAGAGGTAGATCATCCAACCAACCATCATGCCAAAAACAAGTAGAAGACCCACCCCTATCCTAATAGGACAAACCGCCTGAAAATCAAAGTCACGGTCAATGCAGTTGGACTAACATCCAACTATTATAACATTTATAAAGAAAATACTTAAATTATTATGTCCTTCGACTTTTGGTTATTATTAAAACCGTTTCACATCTATTTTTCAAACAAGTCTTTTATTTAACAACAAAGAATCATAGTTAAATTAAAAGAAGAATTTTTCATTTTTAATATAAAAAATGAAAATTTTATTATATACCACTCTCAAAATGTTAACTTGCGTATATCAAATCATAAGTAAAAGTATTAGGGTGTCCTCATAACATCGTAAAAAGTCTACTGTTCCGAAAGTTTACAATTTAAACACGTTACATCCGATAATCATGATGTCATAGTTACGTACATTTAATTCTTTGAACCTGAGATACACATCAAAATAGTACGTGAGGGTAGGGGTCTTGTGAGATACATAGGTTTTATGAATCTTAAAGGAAATAGTTTAACAAAATAGAATCATAGTAACAATCATCATATTGTATTCATCATAAATACATCATTAGAAATCATACATCTTTTAACCTTCTCATTTCCTCTTACCATCTTAAGTCTTACTCTTTTCGTCTTGGTAATATGCGGAATGTCACCCATACCTATGACCTAACGGAGATGAGTGAATCATTCCACATGGCTCTCGGGGTGGGATGTCAAAGGACGAACAAAATCGGTTTGTCAACACCCTTGTCATAGTCCAAGCGCGACTTACATCGTAGAAAGTGCTATTTGTCGAGTCACTATTTTGTTCGTGACTTGAGGTGTGATCAACACCTAGTCTTTAAGCATCTTAACTTGTGTGTATCTAGACCTCCCATAGTCACTCATTCCTTTAACATGTTACATAATTATGTCATTAATCATAAATAACATCTTTTGTCAACATAGGCAAGGCTCATAAAATAAACACAGGAAATCATATAAATCATGTCATGACATCTTATGATATAATCATACATAAAATTATAACATGACATTTTATAATATAATCAAGCATAAAATAATACCAGGTACACATAAACACAAAAATATAGTTTTTGAAAGATGTGTGTAACACCGGATTCCTGGTATGTATTTTATTTAAGAATTGTATGTATTTTCTCTGGGACTCGACGAGTTGATGGCCCAACTCGTCACGTAGAGACGGGATCCGCGGGAAGTTTAAGTGACCTACTCGACGAGTCGGAGACTGAATCGGCGAGTAGACGCTGTTTGGACAAAACCCTAAATCTGAGAGATTGCACCCTATTTAAACGTCTTAATGCAGCCTCCATCGTCCCTTGTGCTCCCAAAACACCTCATACTGAAACCCTAATCGTTTCGTGAGATCTAAGGCCCTTTTTGGTATTTTTGGTGGTTTGTAATCACAAGAAAGAAGGAAAATCTTGAGGAGCCAAGAGGAAACCAGAAGATTCGAGTTTGTGCAGCATCTTCAGTTCCTTAGAGGTATAAAGCTGATACCTTGCTCATTCATGTTCTAGATCCCTTTTGGAGTGAATTAGGGCTTTTAGGAACCATTTTTGGTGACCAATCATGAGTGCAAGCATGGTTGGGGGCTAGGACTCCAGATCCAAGGTCCTTAAGGGACTACATGGCATAAAGTGGCCAATTTTGTAGCCATAGAGAGCCCCATGCACCTTTAGACGTCATTTTGGGTCCATTAAGCTTATACTCCCATGCATGCACGTAAAGTTCGTAACTTTACGTGCTAGATCGATCTTAGAAGCCTAGATCTATCTTTTGGATGAGTGTTGTACATCAGAAATCGAGAAATAAGACTTGGACAACATCGACTCGGACAACATCGACTCGGCGAGTTGTTCTTGGAACTCGGCTAGTCCGAGGCTTGTGTCCCCATTCTGTTATGGTTCCAAAGGAACCCAGTTGAGTGTTAGCAGAAGATTAGAAAAGTCCCAAAGAGTGTTGTGACGTTTTAAGATAGAGTCATGATCTGGAAATCATAGGACTCGACGAGTGTATGAACAAACTCGGCGAGTCCAAGGCAATCTCCCAACTTTTGAAGATGAACTCGACGAGTTGTTCATACAACTCGGCGAGTCGCAGACTGGACATGTTCATAGGATGAAGGTGAACTCGACGAGTTGTTCATACAACTCGGCGAGTCGTTCATACAACTCGGCGAGTCGGATGAAGGTTCATTCGATGATATTATAGAAGGAGAACCCGTCGAGTCGTTGCTAAACTCGACGAGTAGAGTCGGGAAGGGGTCAGAAGAAAGAATAGGACTCGGTGAGTTGGCGGCCCAACTCAGCGAGTCAGGTCAACTGGAAGTTGACTTTGACCAGGATATTGACTTTGGCCAGGGGTAGAATAGTCATTTTACCCTAAGAGTAGTTATCAGCTTCTGACTAAGGGTCTTTATGGGAATTATAGTCGATGAATCGCCGAAGCAGCAGACAGAGACTTCTCACTCGGATTGACAGCAGTCATTCATACGAGGTGAGTTACCTTCCAGTAGCGGTGGGTCTACGGCCACAATGCCTGCCCACCAGTAGGAGTTGTATGTTAGATGATTGTCTTTGTGATATTCATCTAGGTTGCTACTACCTGATATGTTATATGCTGGCATGATATGTTATATGTGATAGTGGTAGTAGGGTGGAGAATAGTCCCCAAGTTCGGTTGTTAGGACCGAAGGGTAGGTCGGACACCCCAGATATGTCTGACAGTATGTTATGATATGTTATATGTTGGCATGATATGTTATATGTGATAGTGGTTGTAGGAGGGGAATAGTCCCCAAGTTCGGTTGTTAGGACCGAAGGGTAGGTCGGACACCCCATATATGTCTGATAGTATGTTTATGTTATGATATATGTGATAGTAGCAGTAGGGGTGTAATAGTCCCCGAGGTTCGGTTGTTAGGACCGATGGGTAGGTCAGCACCCTAGAACGGCTTGACACGGGTAGGTCAGCACCCCAGAATGGCTGGCCCGGGTAGGTCGACACCCCAGAATGGCCGTACCGGGTAGGTCGGGCACCCCAGAATTGTCCGACAGTATGTATGCTATGTGATTGTATGGTATGTGGTACGATGGGGGAACTCACTAAGCTTCGTGCTTACAGTTTTCAGTTTTGTTTCAGGTACCTCTTCAGCGAAGGGGAAGGAGTCGGCGCGGTAGCTGCACATCATACACACATTGGATTCCGCATTATGAGATTTCTTAGGATTGTACTCTGACATTGTTACTACTTTTATGATATGATTTTCAGACATGAGATTATGGTTTTTACGAAATGATATGACTTCATGATATTTTCTTATGAATGTTTTTCTAAGTCGTTATATCAAAATCGAAATTTTTGGACTCGAAAAATGGGATGTTACAATGTGTGCTTGGAACTGTCCCACGTACTCCCCTCAAGTTCTTTTCCGAGATTAGTATTGCTCCGAAACAAACCCTTATTGTTTCTTAGGCCATCGAAACACCTTATCGACGAAGAAGCCATGTCCGGTTACTCCACCAAGTAAATCTACCATTCCATTGTGATCCATATATAAAAACTCTAGACAACTCACATTTCCTTATGCATAATCTAACTGATACAAGTTGTTGGATCACTAGGCCTTTATCGTATCATTCTCTTCCTTATGTGGACCCTTTGTGAGCAATGTGGTGACAGGGGGAGGCATCCCTAGGTTAGACATAGGAATATTGATTTAATGTGTGTGATGCCACTATTAATTTAGGCAATTTGAGAGGTAAACCACTGACGCATGGGATCGACTGATCGGTCATATCAATTAAGTATTACATAATACAAATTAATAAAATGAATCTAAAAAAGTTATCCTTGTTGGTTGATAACTTAGACACATATGATTAAGGATAATTGATATTGCATTAATTAATTTAGGAATCGATGAATGACTGATAATTCCATTGCATTTCGTTTGAATCAACCATAATCGTTAACAGATTTGAAAGTCTAAACAAAAGTACCTTATTTATTATAATCAATAGTATATTCTTTAGTATCTACTTTATTATTATTATTATTATTATTAAAATCATGTTATTTATAATTATTAGTTTATTTAGTATTTACTATTAGAAGTTTTTACTGTTATTTGGTTAGATTGATAAAACCCCTTTAGTTTACTTTTAGTATTTGAAAGTCGTCATTGTTAAGGCATCCTTGTTCCCCTAAAGATTGATACTCGTTCTTACCATTTATACTATTAAACTTACCATCTTATACTATTAAACTGATAAGGTACACTGTATGGCGGTAACTACTCTAAGTCTCTATAATTCACAAAATATAAATAAAAGACTTGTTTAAAAGTTTTGACTAAAGTTACGTACATCAGCCCCCCACGCTTCTCTACCGACCGTGGATAGAACCCGAACCCCACATTCTATCTCCATTCCATACTACTTTTCCTATCTTCTCCGAATGCCATTTTCTTTTTTCTCTTTCTACATGGTTCATTGGAGTCTTGTACATGGTGTACTTAAGACTTTTGCATTGCTCTTGAGAGATAAAATGTAGGCTTTATATGGTTTGAAGATAGATGAAGGGAATAATGTGGCGTTGACGTGATACAAAATGATTAAAAGGTGAAAGAATTCAAGGTGTGCAATTCGGTTGGTTAGTCGGTTATCAGTTTTTTCGATTCAGTTTGATTGTTTTTGGTTTAATTGGTTCGATTTATTTAATTTGGTTTACGGTTAAATCTGAATAACATGTGTTAGAATTTTTTGTAGTTTGGAGAATTGTTTGAGCATGATTAGATATTATATCATCATAAAATTTAATTATATTAAAAAATTGTTTTCATAAATTTCAGTCAATTTGAAAGTTTAAACATAAAAACCATACCTTTAAACAAAAATATTTTTTTATGATATATGAAGAGAGATTTTTATTAGTTCAAATGTTTTTTCAAACAAATTGTAATACATAACTTGTTTTTGAACATCAAGAATATAAATTGTATTTTAAAAACTTTATTGTTACAGTTAATTAAAGGAATATGTTTTTTGTTATGAAAAAAGTGTGAAAATGTTTAAACCAGGTTACAACTAAAGCATTGAAGCAGTAGCAATTGATCTAGAAGGTTGTGCCAGTAGCAAAGTTTAATTAAGTAAGTCGGGTATTATGAAAGGGAGGTATTAAGGAATATTCAAATTGGAAAGATATTGTTATGGGATATAAATTTTTAAAATAACAAAATAAAAATAAGGTTCTACGTATTTGGTTTATTCAGTTTATCGGTTAAAGCAATTAATATAAACATAAATTGAAAACTGAACCAAATAATAAAAACATAAATTTAAATATCAAAAGGTTTCTAGTTTAACGGTATCAGGTGAAGTCTTCTTTTTTAGAGGTTGAGGGTTCAAGTCCTATCGTGGATATAAGTGTAATTAAGTGTTATCTTAGGAGTAGATTAGATTTTTCGGTTCAAAATAAAGATAATTGGTTAAATTGAAATCCGATTAAGATCAACCGAGTAAGCGTCCGGATGGTTTGTTTGGTTTCGGTGTTTTTCTAACAGTTTTTGGATTCTTGTAGCTTTTCATATTACAAACTTACAATGAATTTCAGATTGAAGCTTCTATACATAAATTAAAAATAACTATGCAAATGGTTTCCCTGCAAATTGATCTGCTGTGACGGATCCTACTTAGACCTGGCAATGGGCGGGTTTGGAGCGAATCGACCTTGATCCAAACCCTTTTAACAAATTTCAAAACCGGATCCAAACCCGCTCCGTAACCCGTAGGGTTTTGAATAATCAAACTCATACGCTTATCCACCGAATCAACAGATATCCAAACCTACCCCGTAACCCGTAGGTTTTTTGAATAATCAAACACATTTTACTTAAATCATAAAATCACATTTGTTAAATAAAACAAATGTTGATTTAGAAAACACATTATGTACTCGAAGAGTTTCGATTGGAATTAAAATCATTATTGTAGTTACTTCCGATTGGTTTTTGACTCTCGATTGCATTGACAGATAATAGCAATTACAAACTTTCTTCCGGTTGATAAATGAATTTATTGATTTATAAATGAAATTGGTGATTCAATGATGAAATATAAATGAAATGACATCATGATTCTTAGGAGAAGACCGGAAGTCTAGAAGTTGAGTCCTCGAGTCCGATGTAAAAACAGTTTAGTCTTTGGTTTTTTTCTCTTTGGACTTTCGATTGGAATTTAAAGTAAATTTAGGCAGTATAAAATATAAATGTATAATTTTAAAATTTATATGGGGCGGGTTATAAATGGAGCGGATCAGTGATGATCCATACCCGACCCTTTTAATAAAAGGGTTAGCGGGTATGGGTCGTTAACGGGTAAACGAATCAAAAACTATGCTCCAAACTCGTATAAATTGTTAAGGGTTTGGATCGGATCAGGGTCAAAACCCGCTCCATTCTTGGATAAAATGTCCTTATTTTCTTTTTCATATCTATATATACACAAAATCTATACTCATCCATTACATAGCTAATATAGATGCATAAGAATTTCTAATTTTTTGTTGCTTAAAGGCCTCTAATCCATTTGAAACCCAACACTCACAAGTGTTGGAGTAGATTCGATGTCTTACCTGATTCAGTCGATGAAAACTTGGGTCGGTAAGATGTTAGAAGATGAGATTCCAATTATTGAAAGAGAACATCATGCTCAAAAAGCATTTAGAAATGATTTTGGTAGTTGAGACATTGGCCATAATAGTTTAAGGATTTGGCAATTCTAGTCCGTTCAAGTTGAGGAGTTGGCAATTACCAAATTACATGAGTTCAAGTTTAGGTTAATTTGGCATTTTAGGTATTCATGGGATTTCAAAAGAAAAAATATTGAAAATTTATTAAATTCTCAATTTCTCATAAAAATTAAATGTCTTTACTTGAACCACGAATGCCAAATCTGTGAAGCGCTCCACCAATAATAAAAAAGAAATTGGTTTTCAATAAACCTTTGTATGTTTGTGACTTGTACCAAATGCAATTGAAGTTGTACCATGCTAATTGATTACAAATTTTCACATTAAGAATGTTGATTTAAAGGGTAAAAAGGTTAATCAATATTGAAATTGAAAATAATCGTGTAAATCAGAAGCAAAAAAGTTGTCTTTTTTGTAGCATTCAGTAAGGTGGTGTTTGTTTTTTGTCTGCAGCTCTGCGTGACCTCTTCTGTCTGTGCCGTGCAGACCACGCGCAGACATTAGCCTTCGCAGACTGTTTGTTTTTTTGAAGACTGCAGACCTAAAAATGTCTGCGCGCCCTCTTCTTGGCGCAGATGTGGACCAGAGTCTTCTAACATCTTCAGACATCTTCTAGCCTAAAAAACACATATATCTATATATTTTTTTAAGTTTTTTTTTAATTTATATTTTTTCCAACTTTATTAATGATAAACAATTTGAAAAAAAAAATTACAAAACTTAAAAAAAAAAACGTTCGACGATACAAACATGATATTTTTGACAAATTTATAAATAAAGATTTATTACAATAATAGTCGTTGAAGTTGTTTATATAAATACGAAAAAAAAATCATAATATATTATTATATTTTTTTGCTAAATTTTGTAAAACATTATTTAATACATTATCGTCAATTTCTCGAGAAAATATTTATGCTACGTTTTTAATGGATTTAACTGAAAAAATCGAAGTTTATTTCCATCCATTTATGTATCAAATTCTTTGATCTTTAATTATAATGTTTAGTTATAACTTTGCAACCAAAGTTGTTGGTTTTTATCAAATATATACGTTAATTCATACCATCTTTATTTTTATTTTTTATACAGTAATACATAAAAGTTGATATAGATTTGTTAATTATTTATAACAAAGTCATAAAAATATTAAAAAAACACTTTGAAGTTTAAAATAATCAGTTTATTTAGATTTCAGTTTATGTTAATAGTCCGCAGATGTTAAAAAAACAAACAGTCTTCTTTTTTCAGACTGCAGACGTTTGGTCCACATCTTCTACTGCAGAGGTTTACAGATGTGGTCCGCAGACTGCATACATTTTGCCTCAGAAAAAACAAACAGCACCTAAGAAACGGAAACCACTAAAGAACAAAACCCAAATCATTCTAGACGAACTGTTGTTTTTTTTTTTTTTGCGTCACTCCTCTCATAAAATTCGAAATAGATCTGAAAATGAACTCTCCTAACTTCTCGCAATGCATAGTTGAAAAGGAACATTTAGTTTTAAATAAAGATAATATGGGAAAAAATGTTATAGTTTGTAACTTTGCATCATGTACGAATCTAAAAACTTGAAATCGAAAAACACAAATAGTTAAAAGATTTGAGGAAAAAAAGAAAAGGGCTGATAAGTAATTTCACGATGGTTAACTAAGTACCTGCATGTGCATTGGTGCACATGTAAACTGAATTTGTATGATATTGATGGAAAATATCTGTTTATGGAGTTGCAAATTTTTAACATGAAAATTCTTTACCAGTTAACCCAAAACAGATGCACAAAGAAGCGTTACTAACCCTCACAAGCTGTGGAAGCAGATAATGGCGGTGGGAACTGGGAAGCATCGACGGAGGCTGTGGTGGAAGCGATGTCGAAAGGTTATCTGATTGTAAGGCATATGGAGGAAAGAAGCGGTGGACTACACATGCATACAACCCCATGACTGTGACGGTGGCGATGAGCGTCGATTTCTGCCTTGGATTGTGAAGGGAGTAACACGTGTCCAGGACACGTAGCGCCAACCAAGGTAAAGAAACACGTATATGGCCACACTAAATATAAAAAAATTAAAAAAATAAAATAAAATAAATTGAACCAATACGAATCATTTACGTACATGGTAGCTGTGGATTTGAAACCATGTGTTACCCACTATCTCGAATAAGGCCAAAGGAAAAAAAATAAAAAAGTTGACACACAGCAAAGAAAAATGGGAAAAAAAATTACAACCAATCACAAAATAATACTGTTTACAAAGGGGCTTTACAATTAATATATTATATAATAACATAAAAGTTACACAAAAAAATGAATATAAAAGAGTTTAATTGAAATATAAATTGCTTAAAAATTTAAAATGGTTCAAACCTGTCTCTCGTCTATGTTTCTTGAGGCTATCTCGAATGGATTTTTCCACTAAATAGTTTTTCTCTAACAGTAGAGATGAATATCAAAAGAAACAAAGTTATTTCTTCATAAATTGTGCTAACTATTAATTTGTTAAAAGAACCGTGTATCAACATCACAAATTATTATCCAAACAGGGGCAGACTCTTAATATATAGCAGTAGTGACACACAAAAAAAATCAATCAAATATAATAATATAGACCTAGAAAATAGGTTCGTGTTGGTTTGGGTCGAGATATGACAAACCCATAAAACCCATCAAACTCAGATAAACTAAAATGAAAAAAAGTTTTTACTAAAAAAAATAGTTTGAGCAACATTAAAGAAACCCAAACTTTAAACCAAGTGTTGTAGGTTTGACAAAGATTATAACTTGAACTTGCAAAATACACCTACACAATAAACCCACCAAGCAAGATGACTTTTTTTTAGTATAGAGTTGCCTTTTATAGAAGGAACTTGACTTTTATCTTCTTTCCACCAACGATGTGGGACGGTATAGGATTTTTTATACCATATGCCTTCCAATATTTCAATAAGTATAAATAAGTTTCTCATTTATATTTTATACCATCCACCTTCGATCCCTCATGACAAGAGTTAGCAATAGGATCCCCCTCCCCGAAAGATTCTATGGCTCCACAAGCCTTGAGCTCCCGATGAGCCCCTAACTATCCTGCTACAATATCGGCCCGAAAATCCTCGAGACGATCATCCAAGAGTTCCATGATCCCTTCCTTGATAGTACCAAACATCAAAGGAGTCTGCTCCAAAATTTCGCGGGTGATCTCCGACGAGATGAACTCCCGCATCCGTTCATCCATCGACTCAGTACCAACACCTGAACCCGAACCTGAACCTGAACCCCCTCTAGGTGTACGCATAACCATTCTGAAAAGCAACCACGCAAATGATCAGAACATACCCAAAGAATCCTCATCCTTTAGGCTTCTTAGATTCTCTGTGACTCTCCTTAAGTCGAGTATGGATCATGTGCTTTAAGAAATACGGGCCAAATACTACCTTCCAAACCTATCCATATTTTCGTCAAGAATTATCCTGAATCCTCCAAGTCACCTTCTCAAACTGATGTAACACCCTGCCCCGAATCGTTTCCTAATTCAGGCCCGTGACCCGAAGACCGCTTACCATAAGGCTTAGGGCCTTTGATAAAGAGATATTTAGACCCATTTGGGTGTGGGTAAGGTGGGACAGATGATACAGGAGTTCGGTTTGTGATTTGGAGCCCAAGGGTATAACAGTAAAGTGGCAGTCGGGCCTTTTATGAATTTTAGATTTTTGTTCGGAAAGTTTTATGGCAAGGATAAGTTGATAAAATTGTAGAGCTTCTCGTTACCTTTCCGGGGATATAAGGATCGTCGAAAACGGATTTAGAACGAAGAAGTTATGGCTCTCGGATGTTTGGGTGGTAAGTCTAGTGTGACATCCCCAATTTCACGGCCAGAAAAGACCGATTTGTTTATGCTTTGTTTTTAAAATCAGAGTAATCTTTTACAGAAACAGTTGCGGAATTTGTTCCCAAAACAAAATATGATAAGAATTTATCAAAACATTTCTTTAAAGAAATGTATTTTCATTATATAACAAAATCTCGGGATGTCATGTTCTATACAGACCAAAAGCATAAACAGAACAACATAGACCTTACACAGTTAATTATAACTACGGGCCTATAATCCATATCTCTCGTTACGTCAACCAACTTATGCTCTTGTGCCACAACCTGTAATACAAAGAAAACTGAGTGGGTCAGGCTTGGGAGCCTGGTGAGCATATAGAGTTTTCAACCCACAATATTATATCTTATATATATATATATATATATATATATATATATATATATATATATATATATATATATATATATATATATATATTCAATCATCAAACGATCATTCCAATTACCCATCCCCATTATCTTCCTTACTCTTAAGGGTCTACCCTAAGAGTCATCTATTCGTTCACTCCGTATTAGGCACTAAGACAATAGCTGCCAGGATTCTTTATTAGGCACTAAGACAATAGCTGCCAGGATTCTTTATTTGGCACTAAGACAATAGCTGCCAAGGTTCTTTCGTAAAGCACTAATTCTTGTCATGAGGATCTTCGGGCTTCGGGACTTGCTTCGGGTCTCGGGGTTGATACCAGGGCTTCGGGGGTACTTCCTTGCACGTAAATCGAGGTAATATGGGTGAGAGAGAAGAGATTTGGCAACCACAAACGGTTGCCCCTTCAAATCTATTTATAGGGCTGTTTTCTCATTTTCCACGTCGTGGGCACTTCTTCCACGTCGTGGGCTTGGTCGTCATTGCATGCGTCATCGTCCACTTGCTCTGTCAGGCTCCAGAAGGTGTCAGAAGCCATATCACGTCGTGGCCACTGTTGCCACGTCGTGGTCTCGGACAGTTTTGGGGTTTCGCGCCCCGAACTTTAGAAATTCATAACTTTCGCATACAAACTCCATTTTCGACGTTGTTTATATCGACGCGTAGGTAAAAACAAGATCTACAACTTTCATTTAGAGTTTGTAGGCTAATTTTGACTTTATTTTTAATATATTAATAATATACTATTTTTAGTAGGCCAGGACAGGAAAACTCCGTTAGAAATTCATAACTCCTTCACCTGACGTCCGTTTTCGACTGTCTTTTCACCGTTGGACTAATATCGATGAGATCTTCGATTCTTGTTTAGATTTTTTCGGCTAAATATCGCTCGATCTCATATTCGAACTTCGGGTTGTACACTGTTGAGCCGAAACTTCGAAAAATCATAACTTCGTCATAAGAAGTCAGATTTGGACGTTCTTTTTTTGCACGTTCTCGGTTTAACGTATTCTACGACTTTAATTTAGATTGCTAAGGCCAAATATTGCTCTAACGTAAATTCACTATTTACGTCTCGCTGTGTCGTACCGGTTCTGTTGCGAAACTTCGACAGGTCATAACTTCTTCGTTATAACTCGGATTTCGGCGTTATTTATATGTACAGAATCTTTGTAACATATACTACAACTTAGTTAACATTATTCATACTAAATAATCTTCTATCAAAAAGTCATTTTTGATGCTTATCGTCTCTAAATTGACTAGCCCGGATCTACGGGCGTTACAATTATCTCCCCCTTAGGATGATTACGTCCCGGAATCATCAACGAAAATAGGACTTGTATAATGATTCCATACGCTATCTCTTCATCCTAGGTAATAACCGTAACTTCTATGTTTCCTCGAAAGAGTATTTAACTCTATGGCTTTCTTGACCGCAGACGATGCCCAATCTTGCATCTGCTTATCGTACTATGTTGTACTTTCAATCGTAACCTTCAAGTTACCAAATAAGTCCTTATTGTGGACTCCTTCTTCTTCTTAGGATAAATACTTTCCTTTATCTATTGTAACAGACCGATGGGTCGTGCTCTACTGACCTCTCATCGCACGATGCGACGCTTAGACTCGGTCTTTTTAAAGTTAAATTCCAGAATGGAATATACCTTCCTTCATATTCTAATGTGATATAATCACATTTCAGCATGTAGCATTTCTACCTGCAAACTTCTTTCAACAACGAGCGCGATACTATCGATCGCATTAATTTCAACGTTCTGACTTAAGTCAGATGTTACATCTAACTTGGTCCTCTAGACCACGTAACATACTCATCGCAGTCGAACTCAAATTTATATGACCACTAGGGTCGGAATAACAACCATCTCACTAATCATTACCGAAACAAGGGTAATGACCTACTCGAATAAAACGAAATCAATCACCAGCTTCTTGGTAACCTTGTGACTTTCCCTGATCCAAGTGCGAGTCATGTGCTTCCGGTAGTATATGCATCTACTACCTTTCACACCTACTCATACTCGTCCCAAGTATTGTCCCGCAGTCGACCAAGTCACCATACAAGGAAATCACACAATCATACAACACATCAGATAGCAAAACTAGGGTTTATATTATTTCTTGAAACGATTACACAAAGGTTCAAGTTCACCCTATACTACGCCTCTAATAGGCTACACTTCCTGATACAGACTTTATATATATATATATATATATATATATATATATATATATATATATATGAAGTCTTCATCCTTGAATCTTCGCGTTGTTTTCTGCTTCATCAAGGATCATGTGGAATGCCCTTGGCTTTGGCGGTGCTTCTAGCCTTGCTGCTTCATTTTTCTTTGGGCAGTCTCTAGACATGTGCCCCTTGCCTCCGCATCCGTGGCACACCTTATCATTGTGTGTACAGTTCTTGGAATAGTGGCCGATCCTTCCACATTTGTAACAGGTTACTTCTTCGTTGCATGTTCCAAAGTGCTTCTTCTTGCACTTTTCACACCACTTGGGTCCATACCTTTGGTCATCTAGGTTAGACTTTGCGAACTTTCCCTTATTATCAGGTCTTGAGGATCCTTCAAACTTCCTCTTTTCTCCAACTTCAACCTTCTCTAGACCCTTCTCTCTTATCTCAGTCTCGACATTCTTAGCAGCTCTAACGGCTGCCTTCAACGTACTTGCCATTTTGACCGTTGGGCCAAAGTCTGATGGCAATCCGTTAGCAAATTTTTCGATCTTGGCGAGCTCAGTCGGCACCAAGTATGGAAAAAATTTCATCCTTTCGATAAACGCAGTAGCATAATCATCAATGCTCATTTTCCCCTTTTTCAAGTTCTGAAACTCATTGTTCAGATCAATCAGATCTATCTCTGAGCAGTACTGCATCTTTAACTGCTCCAGGAATGATTCCAAAGACATCCTCAGGGCTTCCCCTCGAGCCATCATATCTGCCAGTAACTTCCACCAGCTCAAGACTCCGGTCTTCAGTTGTCTAACTACAAAGACAGTCTTCTGTTTGTTGCTATAGTCGCAACTCTCAAACACCATCTCCATTTCGGAGATCCAGTCCATAATCTCAACAGGCTTTGGACTTCCAGAAAGACTTGGCGGCTTGGCGCCCAATAAATTTTTATACATACGCCCATCCCTGTTTCTTCCCCTTTCCGGGTCATTCCTTTCTTCCACTGGGGGTTCTACTTGTCCAACAGTCCCACTGTAGTTACCTCCCTCCGAATGCCCTCCATTCACTTCGGGCTCTTCCACTTGAAGTGACAGTTCCTCACGATTCTGTTAGAGTAATCGCCTTGTCTCTTCCATTTGGCGATCCAACATCATCTGCATCATCGCTTGCACCCCAGCCATCGCCATTGGCTCTGGTACTGCTGCTATAACAGGTACTCGCTCAACCACAGGTGGTTGATTCCTGTCTTCGTTCACATTTCCAACTCCACTTCTGGTTCTTACCATTTTGATCTACACACCGAATGAGGTGAAATTAGATCCTCCTTCACGATAGATATTACGATCTTCCATATCACTCCGAAACGTTTACATGCTAGTTCTAATATCGTAGTCATACGCTTAGAATCCTAAACACATAAGGTTTCCAGATCCGGTCAGCAACAGACCATAGATCCGAACAAATAATAGCATCAATATAGCTATCACACAAAACATTTAGCACATAAAAGCATTTTAGGCATCATTCCTAAAATAAACTAGTGCTTGTGTCAATTTAGGTGTACTACCTAACATATTTTAGACACACTCCTCACAATCATTACTTAGCATTCTAAGTTTAAGTCTAGAAATATCCTACAAATTCCTATTTCGCTTAAACTAATGCTCTGATACCAACTGTGGCATCCCCAATTTCACGGCCAGAAAAGACCGATTTGTTTATGCTTTGTTTTTAAAATCAGAGTAATCTTTTACAGAAAACAGTTGCAGAATTTGTTCCCAAAACAAAATATGATAAGAATTTATCAAAGCATTTCTTTAAAGAAATGTATTTTCATTATATAACAAAATCTCGGGATGTCATGTTCTATACAGACCAAAAGCATAAAAAGAACAACATAGACCTTACACGGTTAATTATAACTACGGGCCTATAATCCATATCTCTCGTTACGTCAACCAACTTATGCTCTTGTGCCACAACCTATAATACAAAGAAAACTGAGTGGGTCAGGCTTGGGAGCCTGGTGAGCATATAGGGTTTTCAACCCACAATATTATATCTTATATATATATATATATATATATATATATATATATATATATATATATTCAATCATCAAACGATCATTCCAATTACCCATCCCCATTATCTTCCTTACTCTTAAGGGTCTACCCTAAGAGTCATCTATTCGTTCACTCCGTATTAGGCACTAAGACAATAGCTGCCAGGATTCTTTATTAGGCACTAAGACAATAGCTGCCAGGATTCTTTATTTGGCACTAAGACAATAGCTGCCAAGGTTCTTTCGTAAAGCACTAATTCCATAGTTGCTATGGTTCATTCATCGGGTACTAAATCCATAGCTACCAGTGTAGGTACTAAGTCCATAACTACCAACGTTTATCTAACAGTACTAAATCCATAGCTACCAGTGTAGGTACTAAGTCCATAGCTACCAACGTTTATATATACGGTACTAAATCCATAGCTACCAAGGTTCATCTATACAGTACTAAATCCATAGCTACCAAGGTTCGTCTTTCGTCTCATCCTCAAACTCATCTTTCATCACACACCAACTATTTCATCTACCCATGTTCTACCCAACATATTTGTAGATATAAATTACATATATAGTTTAAATCATATACAAACCTGTATAAAACATTCATCCAACATCCATCTAAAATAAACAAACAATATATAAACACATAACACGTATTTCATAGCAAATACTTCATATCTATGTGTTAGAAGAAAGTAGCTACACACTCACACATATAAACAACTTTATATTATACACATAACACGTATTTCGTAGCAAATACTTAATATTTATGTGTTAGAAGAAAGTGACCACACACTCACACAAAACATATACTTAATACATTCAAACAATACTTGTATTAAAATCATGTTTGTGAAAGGGACTATACACTCACTTGATCAGAAGATGATCGGACAGCACTACGGCTTGTAGAAGTAGTATTCTTCGGTGAAACTGTGATCTCTTCACACACCGGACTTCTCGCGGGCAGAGCTTCGGCTCGGAAACTCTTTTCTTCTCGGGATCTTCGGGCTTCGGGACTTGCTTCGGGTCTCGGGGTTGATACCGGGGCTTCGGGGGTACTTCCTTGCACGTAAATCGAGGTAATATGGGTGAGAGAGAAGAGATTTGGTAACCACAAACGGTTGCCCCTTCAAATCTATTTATAGGGATGTTTTCTCATTTTCCACGTCGTGGGCACTTCTTCCACGTCGTGGGCTTGGTCTTCATTGCATGCGTCATCGTCCACTTGCTCTGTCAGGCTCCAGAAGGCGTCAGAAGCCATGCCATGTCGTGGCCACTGTTGCCACGTTGTGGTCTCTGACAGTTTTGGGGTTTAGGCGCCCCGAACTTCAGAAATTCATAACTTTCGCATACGAACTCCGTTTTCGACGTTCTTTATATCGACGCGTAGGTAAAAACAAGATCTGCAACTTTCATTTAGAGTTTGTAGGCTAATTTTGACTTTATTTTTAATATATTAATAATATACTATTTTTAGCAGACCGGGACAGGAAAACTCCATTAGAAATTCATAACTCCTTCACCTGACGTCCGTTTTCGACTGTCTTTTCACCGTTGGACTACTATCGATGAGATCTTCGATTCTTGTTTAGATTGTTTCGGCTAAATATCGTTCGATCTCATATTCGAACTTCGGGGTGTACACTGCTGAGCTGAAACTTCGAAAAATCATAACTTCCTCATACGAAGTCAGATTTGGACGTTCTTTTTAAGCACACTCTCGGTTTAACGTATTCTACGACTTTCATTTAGATTGCTAAGGCCAAATATTGCTCTAACATAAATTCACTATTTACGTCTAGCTGTGTCGTACCGGTTCTGTCGCGAAACTTCGACAGGTCATAACTTCTTCGTTATAACTCGGATTTCGGCGTTATTTATATGTACGGAATCCTTGTAACATATACTACAAGTTAGTTAAGATTATTCATCCTAAATAATCTTCTATCAAAAAGTCATTTTTGGCGCTTATCGTCTCTAAATTGACTAGCCTGGATCTACAAGCGTTACACCTAGTACGTTGGGCGTACTAAGATTAAGCTTAGTACGCTAGGCATACTCAGGAATACGCTGGGCGTACCAGGAATGTTGGTCGCGAAAACATTATGGAGTACGCATGGCGTACCACAAGTACGTTGGGCGTACTCTAGTCAATCCCAAACCCTAATTTAGGGTCTTGGACCCTATTTAAGCACCTGAACTCACCACCAAACTCTATTATCTTTAGCCTCCGTCCTCTTAAACCCTAGAAATGAAGCCTTAGCCTCCATTGGTGTGGTTCTTGAGTTCTTGGTGGTATTTCATGCATCTGGTGCTCATAGAAGAAGAAGGAATTTCTTGGAGAAGTGTGGGATTGCTTGGAGCATGTGGATCCAGGCTTAGTGCATCATGCTATATCTTTTCAAGCGCGCGGGGATTTCCAAATCAACGGTCCAAGCATTTGTCTGAGATATTCAGCCGCTTCAGATAAGTTTTCCTCACTGTACTTGTGATAGTATGTTATTGTGTTATGGTGATCTGTTAGATCGGTATCCTGGTATATAGGATGATGTTATGTTTAGTGATCTGTAGATCTGTCTGATTGTCTATTGACTGGTTATATGTTGGTTGGTGGTTGAGGCTTTACTGCTTTGTGCGTGAGCCAACAGACTGTGGGCATTCCAACCCGATGGTTGAATGTGCCCGAGGGTATTCCATCCTGAGGATGACTGGACCGATTGTATATTGATGTTCCAACCCGATGGTTGATTGGACCTGACATGATTGTATGGTATATGGTGAGACTGGGTTGCTTTGTGCATCAGTCAATAGGCCTAGGGTATTCCAACTCGATGGTTGATTGGACCCGACATGTTTGGTATTCCAAACCGATTGATTGATTGGACCAACATGCTATGATACGAGGGTATTCCATCCCGAGGATGATTGGGCCCATTGTAGACATGCCTGGTATTCCAGCCCGAGGCTGATTGGGCCATACATGAATATTTGAGCATGCTAGTTTGTATATGTTATCTGTTTTTGTGATGGTATCTTGGGGGAACTCACTAAGCTTCGTGATTACAATTTTGGGTTATGATTTCAGGAACTTCAGTGGACCGTGACAAGGCGAAGGCGTGAACGTACACATCCTTGGTTTTATAACTGATTGGATCTTGGGAGACTCTGATTTTAAATAATATTTTGAAAACAATGGTTGTTTTTGAAAGTTTTAAATTTGTCGAATTTTTGGGATGTTACATTTCAAATATCTGCTAAACAGCGTAGCCAACTCACTACAACACATCCTAGGCTCTCCTTGGTTCTTGACCGCACCCTGCCATCAACTGTTGAAGGACTCCCAATAATGCCAGTTAACTACTTCATGAATACAATCATATTCAACAAAGCTTAGATAATCCTTCGAGTAAAAGTCTCAGCCCTACAACGTTAGACTCATACGAGAGCTGCACAGTAGGGGTCAAATACGTCACTCTGAGATTATTTAACCTATGCAACATGTGACTTAACATATTCACTCAATAGTTAACTCACGCTACCAAAATTCCCACAAAGCACAAAGCAAGAAGCATTCGTGCAGTAATACTCCAAGTCATTGACCAATAAAAGGGCTTCTCAATCTCACTGACCACCAACGTCTTCGTTGCACTAACATTCTTCCTAGGTTCTCCAAGGATTTCTCACCCCCATGAATACAATCACATGCGACAAAGCTTAGATAATCTTTCGAGTAAAAGACTCAACCATACAACGGTTAGACTCTTACGAGAGTTGCACAATAGAGTCAAATGCATCACTCTGAGATTATTTAACCTTTGCAACATGTGACTTAACTTATTCACTTAATAGTTAACTCACGTCACTAAGTGTTCCTCAAAGCACCAAGCAAGCTGCATTCGGGTATCGAAAAGTCTAACCAACGTACCAACTAATCAAGACATTTTATCCAATCATCTTAAATCAATACTAGCATGCAATTCTAAAGTTCAAGCAATAGGCATACAAAGGCATCTCTTCTAACATGAAATCATGAGCAGATCCTTAACCCTAATCTGGCATGCAAATCTCATAACATATAACATAGCAACATGTATGGGTATTCTGGGAATCACTTCAGCTTGGCTGATTGCACACACCAAACCTATTTCTTTCATTAGAAAATCCTTTAATAAAACATTCATTTTATGAAAATTTTAACAAACCCTCAGTTTGTGTTCAGACATATCTGAGAGTATGCCCAAATCCCTCAAACCAAGGCTCTGATATCAACTTGAAACGTCTATATAATTAAGACCAAAAATTACATTTTTGCTTAATAATAAAACCACCAATTAGTCATGTTCATAAAAACATAAAGGAAATCAGAGTGAATCATTCAATCATCTCAATACATCAGAGTCATATAAAGTGGAAATCATGGTGTGTGTGCGATGCGATCACCCCGAGTTCCTCCCTCAATCCGGAAGTACTTGAAACATAAACTAAAAAACGTAAGCACGAAACTTAGTGAGTTCCCCAAAATACCTCATACCATACATATAAAATATACAATGGGTCATGCCCCACACCCATCAGGCCCCACCCGACATCAAGCCTCGCTCGGAACAGATCTGTCAATAGCATGAGATGCGACCCGCCTCATCACAATCATCAGGCCCCTCCTGGCATCGGGCGCCACCCGAAATTCATACAGACACATAAAACACATGCAAGAACCACAAAGATAAATAGCATACAATATACTCATCAGGCACCGCCTGGCATCAGACCACGTCTGATATCCATATAGACACATAAAACACATGCAAGAATCACAAAGATAAATAGCATACAATACACTCATCAATCCCCGCCTGGCGTCGGATCCCGTCCGGTATACATATCACATAACAAACATGTAGGAGTCATGCATAAAACTAGCATCCTAATCATAATAATTCTTGGGTCGGCATTGGTGCCTTCGACCCGCCAAGCATAGTGAGGAAACTCACCTCAACCGCTGGAAATCAGATAAACGCTCGGACTGCTGATCCGGATAATACACGTGCTAATCAGTCAAATAAAACCCCAATTAATAATAGGTCCATAATCCATGAAGAGGAATCTAATTCATTTGTCCAACTCCTAGGGTAAAAGACCATTTTACTCTTTCCTAACTTGGCCCAATAACCATGGACCAACCCAATGGCTCCAAAAGCCCATATGGCCTAAATTCCCAAATGACACCCAAAGCCCATTATGGGCCCAAATCTAAGAAGGCCCAAAGCCTAATAATGTCCCTAAGCCAGAAAGACTATTGGCCCAACAAGGCCTAAAACCCTAATAGTCCAAATATGGCCCAAAAGGCAAAATTCAACAAAAGTCAATGGCAGCTGAGTACACCTAGCGTACTCAGACTTATGCCCAACGTACTCCCTCCGTGGCCAGTACGTGCAGCGTACGAGCTGAGTACACCCATTGTACTCCACAGTCACCCCAACTCTCCATTAAGAGCTTAAACGGTTAAGACACTAAGACAAATTCTTAGATCTGATCCTAAATGATGTCTTAACACGTAAAGTTGGCAACTCTACACCCTTTCATGCCTTATTGAGACCCAAAACTCAAAAAGAACCATAATAATAACGTTAACTCGTTCATGGTACAAGATAACTCATCAAGATTGCATTTTTATGAACAAGGGACCTAAAAAATGCCAAGATCTAGCATCCCTAGCTTCTGGAGTAGCTCATACTCTCAAGCATGCTTAAAGGACCATAAAAGCATAAAAACAATCCCTAACTAGATCTAACCAAATGATCCATCAAGTTAAGAGCTTTACCTCAAATAGCTTGCAAAGTTGATGAATATTATGGATCTTCAAGCTCCAAGTCCACCAAAGCTTCACCACCAAGCTTCACCCCCTTCAAGGGATCCAAAAACACCACAAGATCACACAATGGCTCACAAACACTAAAATGAAGTCTAGGTTTTCGTTCTTAGGGTTTGGAGAGGTGGAGGCTAGACATAAGAACCACCAAAAGCAACATAAGTTGTTTAAATAGGGCACAAACTCTAAAAATTAGGGTTTGTCTCAGTCGATCGTATGCCCCGTGTACTCCCACGTATGCCCAACGTACGTGGGTTTCCTCCGCGACCAAACTTCGATCCTGTATGCCTAACGTACTCATAGCGTACTCGACCACGGACTAAAACTACCAAACTTTCAAAGGCCATAACCTCTTCGTTCTATGTCCAATTTCGACGTTCTTTATATCCACAGAAAGGTAATGAGAAGCTCTACAATTCTATCCACTCTCCTTTGTCTTAAAACTTCCTGAGCTTAAATCCAAAATTCATAAAAAGCCTGAACTATCACTTTACGGTTATACCCTTGGGCTCCAAAACATAAACCGAACTCTCGGATCACCTAATCTACATTATCCAAATCCAAGGGGTCTAAATTTCTCTTCCCCAAGGCCCATAGCCTTATGATAACTGATCTTTGGGTCACGATCCTGAATTAGGAAACAATTCGAATAGGGTATTACAGGGACCTTCCACTAAACTGAGATATAAAATCCCTAATCTAACGCTGAAACTGACAGTCTCACACCTGGTCCAACCACCAGGCTCCCATTGAGAGTCTAACTGATAAAGGCTACCCTAGCCTATACATCACCGAAATACCAATCACTGACCATAGATTTGTCCCACTCTAAACGTAATCCAATACTTGGGTCCCAACTAATCTCCACCGAGTCGCACCTGTACTATCATAATCATACGGGCCTCGCCCACTAGTATAACCCCAAACTGCACAATCGAACGTGCCTCGCCCAAAGGAACGCGCTGATCCTCTTTCATACCAATGACCACCCCAACAATGGCCTACATCATTCTGGTGAATGCTATAATCATATTGTGTAATATGATTCTTAAAGACGAAGGAAGAGCGATATGTCGATACAATGAAACCGAAGTTTTGCCAAATGTCGAAGGAATAGTCGTTGGTATGCAAGAGTATAGGGAAAATAGAATAGAAGTATACGATCGCGACATTCATCACGCCCTTCGTGCTGAGTTGGTTGAGCATGTTTATAGGGATCACATTCAGCCGCTGACAAAGTATTGGAACGATGATTTGTTTGACAAATCAGATGAGGATTCGGATATGTTTGTCGAGAGCAAGGATTCAGATTCGGATGACGAGGATGATGTTGATGAGAATGACGATGACGATGATGTCGATGACGAGGACGACAATTCCGAGTGACGTATTTTGGTTTTTTAAAATTCGGATATTAATTATGTTTTTTTACGTTGTGTTTTTTGAATATTTGTTGTTTTCTAGTTTTTATTATTTTTTTATTCTTGCTTATTTTAATGTAATTTTCAATTAATGGAGTGGTTTTTATTTTTAAATAATTTTTATGTTTATTACTCATTTAGTATATACATATATATATATATATATATATATATATATATATATATATATATATATATATATATATATATCATCAAATTTAACTATTTTTATTTATATAAAAAAGTGAAAGAACCTTCCCACACACTCTGACTTTTGGTTAGGAAAAAAAATAGAGGAAAGAATGACATGACACACAAAAACTAAAAGAAGCTTCCGACACGTACCCTCCGGTCTAAGAACTACAATCAAGCGACTACTTTTAATATATTATTTCCTTCTTGTCCAAGAACTACAATCAAACGACTACTTTTAATATAGCCTTTCCTTCATGTCCATTGGCCATTGACCATAAAGACTTTTAAATCCTAAAGAATAATAAATGTATAAGAACTAGAATCAACCGACTACTTTTTATATAGCCTCTCCTTCTTGTCCATTGGCCATTGCCCATAAAGACTTTTATACCTAAAGAAGTTTTCACAAAGGGTTATAAATAGTTAACACATCTCATTAAACACAAACCAAAACCTAATTTAACCATGGTTAGCCGAGGTCTCATCTTGCTCGTATTCCTAACCATCGTGAATCTTCCCTTCAATCACGGTCAGATAGAATCTTCCAAACCTCAAGAAGTTCGGGCGGCGTATTGGTCTACGCTCCTTGATTATCCCGCTTCTAATATCGACACATCATACTTCTCACACATTTACTTCGCATTTCTTCATCTGTCTCCGACAACTTACGCACTCAATATCACACCAAATCATGTCAGAAAGCTACTCGAATTTACCAACGCTAGGAGTGGTTGGAATCCACCAGCCAAGACCATGTTATCAGTCAGAGGTGGTGGAGGTCATGGCATAAGTGCTGATGACATAAAGAGAAATTTCTCTCGCATGACTAGTAATCAATATTCTCGTTCAAGTTTTATTAATTCGACTATTGAAGTCGCCCGAAAATACCAGTTTGATGGTATAGATCTTGATTGGGAATACCCATCAAGCGATTCTGATATGGTGAATCTAGGTTTATTACTTAAAGAATGGCGAGGGGCTATTGAACAAGAGGTCAACCAAAAAGCATGGCTCATACTGACATCGGTCGTTTATTATGCCTCCAGAGTTTACTCTGATAACAGATCTTTATTGTACCCAATCAAAGCGATAACTCAATATGTTGATTGGATTAGTCCGATGTGTTATGATTATCATGGTTCTTGGGAAAATTTCACTGGATTACATTCTGCATTATACGACCCAGATAGTGATCTCAATACATATTTTAGTATCAGGTCATGGATTAAGGAAGGTGTGGCGCCTGAAAAGATCGTAATGGGCCTACCGTTATACGGAAAGACATGGACACTTGCAGACCCGAAGGACAACAATGTTGGGAACAAAACCATTGGGATAGGCCCGGGAAATGGAGCACTGAGGTACTATGAAGTCATTGATTTCAACAGGAAGAATAATGCAACAGTTGTGTTCGATGACAAAAGGGTTTCATATTATTCGTATTCAGGGAATTCATGGATGTCGTATGATGATGTTCAATCAATTGAATTGAAGGTCCGTTATGCACGAAGTCAGACCCTAAATGGCTATTTCCTTTGGGTATTGGGCCAAGATTTAGATTGGACTTTATCGAGTGCAGCATCAAAAAGATGGTTCCACCACATCACCACCCAAAACACCGCCCCCTCCCTACGGTTTCTACCACACTTTCTCTCTCTTCACCTAAATAGTGTCACACTCCTTTTTCTCTCTCTCTTCATTCATGTGTCTTTCTCTCTCTTCTCCTTTCTCTCACCTCTCTCTTTTTCTACCATAATTCCCACACCCTACGTGTAGTAAAGAACCATACTTTGTATGGTATAAATGATGTGGCTCCTACGTGTCAAAGGAAGGAGTGCGGTTCTTGTGGCACCACTCCCTCCAGCCTTAAACTGAATCAACTGATACTTATGGGATATTTCTATATTTGTGTAATACTTATGTGGGAACATACGCTTAATGTTGTAATGTCAATATGTTACTTTTCAAGAATAACTACTTGTAAAGCCTATTTGACTTATTTGGTAAAAGTGTTTATTTGCTTATGTATTAGCAAAACAAAGTTTAAAAAAAATGTTTAGATTAGCTTATATGATAGCAAAAAAAACTATAAGTTATAAATATTTTTTTGTGTTTGACAGAACTAATTATGGTTGTATAATTACCAAAAAAAAGAGTAAGAAAATGGAAAAAAAATGTTGAGTTCATTAAAGATATTATGGTACTTTTATCTGAAATAATCGTAAAGAGATTCAAAAAATTAGTAGACAATCACTTCTTGAAAACTCTTTATTTGAATTGGAAAAGAAAACATTTTGAAAAGTTATTTTCATCACTCAAACATTTAATTTGACTTATTCAATTCTCAAAATGTTAATTAATTAACGAGTCAAATGAAACCCACTCCTGAAATATTATAAAAAATTAAAAATTAAAAATTAAAAATAACTATTAAAATATTTATAAAGAAAATACTTAAATTATTATTGCCCTCAACTTTTGGTTATTATTAAAACCAATTTAACGTCTATTTTTCAAACAAGTGTTTTATTTAACAACATAAAATCTGAAAGAACCCCTTTCTATACTTTCATATTTCTGAAAGACCCAAACTTTCATACTTGACAATATAGTTACTCCATAACATGCTACATGCATATTCATAAAATAATATTTTTACATTGATAAAGTCATTACAAAAGATTGGATACAAACCGACTATGTTTTAAGATTTTACATGACTACCCAGGATATTGTAAATCTATACAAACCTAAACCAAAATACAAAAAAAATAATATTACAACTATTCTAAGTCTTCCAACTATACTGGGTGCTTATTGCCTGCATTATGTTAAAACAATGGGAGGGGTAAGCGATAACGCTTAGTGAGTTCAATAATAGATACAATATAACGTTATACCATATATATACCAATATGGCAGAAGCAAATAGGAGCAAGGAACAACAAAGGCATAATATGATAAGTTTTCCCTAACAATTATTGATTTGATTCAAAGATATACAATCATTGAGACATAACAATTTCCATACTTGATAAACATCAATAACGCTTCGGTCCAAATGGCACTGAAGACAAACAATTTCTGATTAACATTAAGGTATATTTCAGGTTTTCACGCCCTATCTAACCTTCTGCCAATGCCATAGAATAGAGTCATTCACTTACTGGGGGACATGCTCTACATGGCCAGAGGCTACATACCAGTAACACTGTGAATCTGAGTTCTTAAACTGATCACATGGTCAAAGGTATAGCTTTGCTATCATAAATAGCAGAAATAAAAATAACACGGGAAAATACTCAGGAATATTATTCTACCGAAGCCAAAGTGATGCCTATGTCATACACTTCATGGTTAACGGTTCATACCAATACCCAAGTGATGCCTATGTCATACACTTCAAGTCAGAGGTACAGCCTTGCTATAAAAATAACGGATACAACAACTCGAGATGATAACATGGAAAAGCACATAGCACATATAACAGATAACATACAATTGTTTCTACATATTAAACTCACCGTGAATTAACTGGGGGTCAAAATAATAATTTGGGCAGCACTTCGGCTCTAAATATGACTTTCGTCGTTGAAAACCGGGAGTTTTCTTGAAAACCGGGCTCTGCGAAGGTAGAGCTTCGAAACCGAAAAGATAATTTTTTCGGACTTCTCGGGAATCTCGGGGCGCGTTTCGGGCTTTGGAATAACTACCGGGGCTTCGGGGGAAGTCGGAATGCAAGAAAATGTTGAAAAGGGGTGAAAAAGGCCAAGTTTTAAACTTCTAACCGGGAGGTCTCGCACCCCTTATATAGGTGCGAGCCTCGGATCCGAAGCGAGGAGAGGAGGGCACGCGACTGCGAGGTTCGGACCAGGTGGCAGCAGGGCTAGGCTCGGACGGACAGGTGCTCGCTTCGCATTGGTCGGATGACGCGGCTTCTGGCTTCGGATCGGGTCGGCTGCCTCGGTCGAATCAGGAGACTACGCGTGGGTCGGGCACGAGGGCGCATACGAGATCACGTGACTTCGGACAGATGCGAGCTCCTAAGTGGACCGAGCTTCGGTCCAATGGGGAAAGAGGTGACGACTTCGGACCAATCAGCGGGTGCCACGCGAGGCTGCGGTCCAATCAGGAGACACCACGTGGATCGAACACTATTCATGCGAAAATTATCGAAAAATGTGTCCAATCTTGTAAAATCCATAACTTTCTCATACGGGCTCCGTTTTTTACGTTCTTTATATGCACGCGTAGAGAAAATTATGCTCTACAACTTTCGTTTAGGCTTCGTCGGAAAATTTTGACTTTATTTTTATATTATTATTTTTAACAGACCGGGACTGGTAAATCCGTTAAAAATTCATAACTTCTTCATCCAACGTCCGTTTTCGTCAGACTTTTTACCGTTGTACTAGTAATGACGAGACCTTCGATTCTCGTTTAGGTTGTGTCGGCTAAAAATCACTCGATCTAAAATTCGAGTTTTTAGCTGTCTACTGCTAAGCTGAAACTTGTAAAAATCATAACTTCCTCATACGAAGTCAGATTTTGGCGTTCTTTTTATCGAACTTCTCGGTTTAACGAATACTACGAATTTAATTTAGATCACTAAGGCTAAAAAGTAGTTTATCAAAAACTCACTTTTTACGTCATTCGGCACCGTGCCGATTTTATCGCGGATCTTCGATTGGTCATAACTTCTTCGTTATAACTCGGATTTCGACGAGGTTTTCGCCTACGTGTTTCTAACGAGATTATCTACAACTTTCAATAATAAAATTTTACTTATTTCAAATTTTATATTTTCGCTAAATTTCACTATTTGGCTTTTAATTGGAATCTCATAAGACTTTCAATAATTTGTGAGTGATTGTAAACATAGTTTTACTTCATTTCTAGTAAAAACTATCTGTTAGAACTCAACACTCAATTTCACATAATATTTCATAATATTATTAAATTTTCAAATTACATAACACGATTTCAAAACGTGTATGTTAGAAATACCTCCTCCTTTTGAGGATTTCGTCCCCGAAATCACAACGATTTGGACAAATGAGGATATTTCGCTCTTATCTCATTCTTATTTTCCCTAAGTATAAGTTTATTATCCCGTTTCATCTTGGATAATGGAACCGTTTCATCATATATGCTCAAGCATTTACGTAGATATCTTACATGAAATACATCATGAATACCTGCCAAATCTTCAGGCAATTCCAAGCGGTATGCTTGTTAGATCATTTTTAAAAGTCCAACAAATCTTGGACTCAATCTCCTTTTCTTCTCAAATTTCATAATACCTTTCCACGGGGTTACCTTCAGTATCACCCACTTGGAATTCTATGGATCGTCTCCTCCATTTCTACAGGTCTTTTGTCGATCCTGGGCTACTTTCATTCTTTCTCGTATAATTTGAATCTTATCAGTGGTGTCTTGAATCATTTCAGGACAACCAAGGATTTTCTGTCCTACATTATGCCAACATAATGGTGTTCACATTTACTACCGAACTCTAAGACACATGCACGAAGCATATCTTCTACTGCTTGGATTGTTCTCTCCGTCTAACCATCGGTCTGGGGATGATAAGCTGTGTTGGGAGCAACTCGAGATCCCAATTCACTTTTCATACTAGCCCAAAAGTGAGAAGTGAAGCGAGTATCACGATTGGAAATAATCTTTAGTGGCACACCATGTCTCGCGATGATTTCGTCTAAGTAAACTTACGCGTATTTCTCCAATGGAGCCGTTTCACGTGTGGCGAGAATATATGCACTCTTCATCAGCCGGTCGAAAATTATCCAAATGCTATCATTCACAGTTTTCTTCTCCTCTTTCAAGGTATTAACTGTATAAGCCGGATAAGTAGAATATCCCTTCGATATAAATTTATGAGTTTTTAAGAAAGAAATTTATTATTTTCACCATAGACATAAATAGAATCCCTCCTTTCGATAGGGATGCATATCATCTCTTCGTAGCACAAGAGATCTGCATAGTTCTTTGACAATCGATTCATGTCGAGAATAATATCAAAGATAGGAATTAGGTTAGCAGGAAGATTATAACTTTCAATTCCTATAACACTATCTCTATAGACTTTATCAGCAAGTAATAATATATTTCCTATGTTATCTATGTGAAATGATTGGACAATTGCGTAACAAGAAATTTGAAAAGAATGTGCGAATTTATAAGGCACGAAAGAATCTGAGGCATCATAATCAAATAAGATGTGAGCAGATCTAAAGTTTACGAGAAAATTACTAGTCACAACATTCGAGTCCTAACTTACTTCCTCTGTGGTAATCTAAAATATACGATTTTTAACTTTTGGTTTGCCAAACAATTGTCAAACTCTTCAAACTTCTTAATTACTAGCGGTACTCAAACCTGCACCCGCTCATCATTCTCTATTGGGATTTCGATCCTAATCTTTGAGTTAAAACTCAATTCTCATTGTAGACTCCTGCTCCTTCTTGGTTTATAGACTAAACCCAAGATAAGGTCTTTACTTTTGCTATAACAAAAACTCGAATGGTCTTATTCTAATGACCTTTAATTTTATAACGCACAAGATACATAACGAACCAAACTCTTGTATTAGAATCAGATCGAATAAATCAAGCTGATGGAATAAAGAAAATGAAAAGAGTTTGATCAACACGTGGATGCTTTGGAATAGAAAGATTAGCACCACTTATCTCTAATTCGTGCTTTTAGATATATACATCTTTTAGTTTTTGGCACCTCCTCCTTTTTAGTTGGAGTACTCTTTGATTGTTGAACGGAAAACTTGACTCCCCGCCATTTGACTAGTAAGAGTAGGGCGGAAACATTTATTGTGGCCAGTAACACCACATAGAAAACTTGATGGGAAATGTCAAGTCCACCAAGCAAATTACACCCTTTGATTTCTAAATAAACGTAATATAATGGTAAAAAGGGGTATCGATCCTCGGGGAAATGGTTGTATTCAATCACCAATGCAATTCAATAGAACTAGTGAAATTAAACTAACTAACTACAATTAAACTAAAAAGAGGGGGGGTGTTTGATTACTTGAAAACTAAAATACTTGAATAACTAAAAACCTTGCAATTAAGCAAGTTGATGAGATGCTCAAAGGTTGGGAATAATTGGTTAACTAAGGCAATTCAACACAATGAACATTTGTGTGTTTATCATTAGGATCTAATACAAAGCTTATCCTTCATCCCAAATTGGTTATAGCAATCATGAAGCATGATATGCCAAGATTCCTCATAGGTAGTATGGAGGTTGGGGAAGCCCACAACACACCTTCTTAATTAAGATCAAGGGTCAATTGAAGCAATTAATCCCAAGAAATCAATTAGCCTTAAGAATGAAGGAATCCCCAATTCCTAGAGGATGTCAAATGCTTACACATCCATAAAGGAGCTATGATTCATAAGCTAGAGATGATTTCTACCATCATAAAGCCTTTGTTCTAGATAAATTCAATGATCCAATGCAAAATCAATGAAACAAATCAACCATTGCTCAATCAAATACTAAGCTCATGATCAAAGCATCAAATAAGCATAAGAGTTGTAAACTAGAATCATAAACATGGAATAAACTGATAATCAACATAAATCCTTCAAAACCCACAAACATTCATTGGTTTTCAGCCAAAGTCAACCAAATAAGAGTATTAGCCACTCATGGCAACAAAGTAACAAGAACAATAATTAATTTGCATCAAGAATCTACCTAAGACTTGAAAAGATGAAAGAAATTGAGTATTTTACTCTCCAAATCGTCACTTGCAGGTCTCCAATGGTGGAAAATTCGTGAATGAGCCTCTAGATCTGATCCCCCAGAGTTATTGTGAGCCAAATGACCAAAATACCCAAACTGGGCAGTTGCGAGGGTACCCGCGCAGCCAAAATTCCACCCGCGCAAATGCTGCTGGAATGCTATTGGTCCACCATTCCACTACTCCACCCTTCCACTACCAAAGATTCCTTTGGTCCCCCCCCCCCCTTATCCATGTAATTTGAATCCACCAATCATCATTTAGCCACTAAATGGATGCTCCAAGCCCAAAATTAGAAATTTATGATCCATCTTCACAAGCCCAAATAATCCAAGCCAATAACTTTCAAAGCCCAATTCTTCTTCTTTGATTCCGCCAAGCCCAATAATTCTTCGGGAGCCCACTAAGCCGTCTTCACTTAAATCCACAATCACAAAAAGCTCCAAAACCCTGCAAAATTCCTCATGCAACATAACAAGCCCCCGATACGATCCATACTAAAGAAAATAAAGAATATACAATGCAATACTAATAAAAAGAGCTAAAAATCTAAAATAAACTAATAAAAATAAGGAAATAAAATAAGCTATCAAATCACCCCAAGCTTAAACCTAACTTGTCCTCAAGTTAGAACAAGACTAAAATGAGCTCGGAATGAGCTAAACTAAAAAGAGAAAAAGAAAGATACCATAGAACTTGGTCAACATCAGTCAACATGGTCAGAATTAGTCCTTCAATGGACCCTACGCATCTTCAAAATGTTCTCCGCTTTAGAGCCATAAACCACATTCTCAACCACTTGATGGGCGAATAGATCACGGTTGGATGCAGTCGCGGTGTGCAAGACAAAGGAAACAGAGATGCGCCCAGTGGGGGCACTTTAAATCACCAATGCAGACCATAGTGCACGAAGGAAAGGCGCCTCTTCACACACTATGATTCCTACATTTGTCAGGCTAAAGTGTATAGTACGAAATAGGGTTTTGCAGCACGGCCTCCGGGCAAACATCCGGTTTCAGAGGCTTCTCTCTTGTACTGTCCTTTACAGTCTACTGTCTCATCGTCAAGGCCTTTTTCTCACCAAAAATCAAAAAAATAAAATAAAATAATAAAAAATTCTACTTAACCTAAACTTAAACCTAACAGCTTAAATCTTCAATCTTGAACTTCAGTTATTTGGTCTTTAGCCTCTTTGTTGCTTGATATTCAGTCTTCTTAAATCTTCAATTTTTTTTTGATCTATAGAAAGAAAGTCTTGAACTTGGATTCTTGTTCTTCTTTTTGTGTTGCTCTTTTTCTTCTTTTATTTTGTTGCTTTTCTTTAATCTTCTTCATTGTTTCTTTTTGTGTTTTCTTCTTTGAAGGTCTAAGGAATTTCACCATGTAACATAGGATGGAGGCTAACATGAACACCTAATGATCATTGACAATGTGCCAAGATCAACTAAAAAGGGTGGAGAATGACTCAAAAATGGGTGTTACCGAAAAGACTTGGTCCCAAAAGATGTGAATTGGGGGACCCACTTCAAAGTTCATCAAGCACCTTAATGCAAGGTGTGATAAACAAAATCTATCTAACTATCTACTCTAGACTCTTTAAAAAAAATAACCTATCTTAAAAAGGTGGTGAGAATCTAACTAAGCAAGGCTCGGACGAGACTCGGGAGTACTAAGGGGTATTCCCCCCAAAACCAAGATGCGAGTCTTCAATATCTTCAATGTACCTTACCGGGCTAATCTTTGCTCGCACACATTGGCATGACCAACCACATCCCTCCGCACCTAGACCCAATCAAGCTACCTGCATCTGACCCCCACACAAGCGGTCTTAAAATGGTCCGTGAGGCTCAAAACGTGTCCCACTTATCAAATACAAGGAATTCCATATCAAGACCCGGGACCAATCTATGATTCAATACTTATGACTCGGTGCTCTGGTACCTGTAGGGATGAGAAGACAAGAGAGAACAAAAATGCATGAACTTAAACTAGAATGCATCTAAAAAGTATGAAAATTAGAAAAGAAAGAAACAAAATATGGATTTTTTTTTTTTTTGAAATTTTTATGCAATTTTTTTATGAATGACCTAAATGACTTACTCTAAATGCAAAAATATACAACCTAAATGCAATAAAAAAAATAAAATATAAGAATACCTCACCCCAAGCTTAAAATTAAGCATTGTCCTCAATGCTTAGGATGAGAGTAAGGAAGGATCATACCGGGATCAAGATGGAGGAGGCCCGCGAGGACGGTATGGAAGCAACACATGGGTCGCATAATAATGCTTGGATGGAGTTCTTGGCCGCCTATATACACATGGATGAAAGCTTGGTCGCACAAAGGACACATATGAAATGGCTCGAAATTTTCTTATGAAATGACATATTTGCGCGGGTACCCTCGCAAACTTTGCGCGGGTGGGGGGCAGCCGCGCGCACACATAAGAATACATCCCATGTTGGGGTAATTTTCGAGCTCGGATTTGCGCGACTAGGGTTGGGTCGCGCAAGGGTTGCGCGGGTGGCAGTCGTTCGCGCAAACATTTGCGCGAGTGAGGAACCGGCCGCGCACATACATCAGAATGCATCCCATTTGGGGGTAATTTGGAACTCGGAATCTGCGCGGCTGGAGGCCGGTCGCGCAAAGTCTGCGCGGGCACCCGCGCAAATTTTAAATTTTAGCATTTTTCAAACTTCACCAAGATCATTGCACGACTTCCATATGCTTATTTTTAGACCAACTTCAAGCTTAGAAACACCCAAAACTTCAAGTGGAGATTATTTATTTACAATGCATTTATTTAACGTCTTTGCCAAGACATAGCTCCGCTTCCGTCAACCTTCGTAATTCGGATTTTCCAATGTTATGTTGTCGAATTCTCCCATGTCAAAGCCTCCATAAAATGGTTTCAAACGGTGCCCATTTACTTTGAATATTTGATTTATTTCGAAACTCTTAATTTCAACCGCACCGTGATCAAACACTTTTATAACAATAAAAGGTCTATGTCATCGAGATCGCAACTTTCCCGGGAATAGCTTTAAGCGTGAATGATAAAGAAGAACTTTTTAACCCGGAATAAAGTGTTTTTGGGTTATGTGCTTGTCATGAAATGCCTTTTTCTTCTCTTTGAACCTTTTGAACCTTTTAATTATCTTCTTCTTGATCACTTCCATCATTGGATGATTCAATCTTCTTTGAGCTTCCCTCTTAGGCTTACAATCATCTGCCATGAGTATCTTGTTTGTGCATACATTAGGGCTTATCTCGTTTATTGGCTCAATCACATCAACCCGATACAATGGAGAAATGTTGCTAGGGTACCTCATTGCTTCAAAGATGTTGAAGTGAATGGTTTCTCCATCAAACTCCATAGTTATCTTTCCTTTATGGACATCAATGATTGTGTGAGCGGTATGCATGAAAGGTCTTCCAAGGAGGATCATAGATGATGTGGAAGGAGTCGTCTCTTCAATATCAATGACATAAAAATCCGCGGGAAAAACAAGTTGATTAACTTGTACTAACACATCCTCCAACACTCCTCTTGGAGACACACTTGATTTGTCCGCTAATTGAATGATGACTCCGGTTTCTTCCAAAGGACCACCATTGAGAGATTGAAAAACCGAATATGGCATGACATTGATTGAGGCTCCAAGGTCTAACATGGCACTTTCAACATGTAAATCACCAATGGTACAAGGGATAGCAAATATTTCCGGATCCTTGCATTTGGGAGGTAACTTCTTTTGGATAACCGCAGACACGTGTGCATTGACTTGAATCTTTTCATTCGCTTTGAATTTCCTCTTCTTGGTGCATAAATCCTTGAGGAATTTTGCATAACTTGGAATTTGCTTAATAGCATTCAAAAGTGGAATGTTGATTTGGACCTTGCGAAAAGTTTCAAATAATTCATTTTCTTCCTCTATCTTCTTGGAAAAGGCTAACCGGGAAGGGAAGGGTGGTGGTATGACCAATGGCTTAATAGGCTTGTTGGAATATTCAGGTTGCTCAATGTTTGGAACAACCAGTTCCTTTGGAGGAACTACCACTTTCGAAGGTTCAACAACAATAACCTCATCCTCTTCTTCTCTTGAAACTCTTTTGGGGTTGCTTTCTCCAAGTGTTTTCCCACTTCTCAAAGTTATGGCACTCACATTGGGATTCTTCTAGGTTTGAGATGGAAGTTTTCCCCTTTGTTCCATCTTGTTGAGAGCGGTGGCCAAGTCTCCAATTTGTGCTTGAATGTTTGAGAAAGTGTTCTTGGTCTCTTGTTGAAATTGGGTTTGGCTTTGAGCAAGAGAAGTGACAAGTTCTTGAAGGCTCATTTGGTGGGTACCACTTGATTGGCCTTGTTGATGATGTGGTTGGTAATTTGGAGGGGTATAAGAAGTTTGTGGATATGGAGGTTTTTGAGAGGGGTATTGTGGATGTTGAGGTCTCATCAAAATGCTTGGTGGATTTTGCTTTGGTGGGTATGGGATGTTTGGGTTATTCCTCCAATTTGAGTTGAAATTGTTTTGAAATCCCATGGGTCTTGGTTGACCTTGATATCCGCCCATTGCATTCACATCCTCCGGTACACTTCCAAGTGTGGGACACTTATCCGTATAATGCCCCGTCATTGCACAAATACCGCATACCATCAATTGTTGACCACTTCCCACAACCATTTGACTTAGCACATTAGTCAAATCTAAAAGCTTTGATTCCAAGTGTTGAGTGTTGCTAACTTCACCAACTACTTGTGGAGAATTTCTCTTCATGTCATTTCTAGTCCCAAAGTTCCTTTGATTTTGAGAAATGGTTCCAAAAAGTGATCTTATCTCTTGAGGTGTCTTGTTGAAGATGTCACCACCACTTGAAGCATCAATCATCCTTCGATCTTTTTCATTCATACCCTCATAAAATTGTTGAAGAAGTAGTTGTTCGGGTATATTGTGTTGAGGACAACTTGTACATAAGTTGTTGAATCGCTCCCAAAAATCATGAAAAGTCTCATTCTCCCCTTGACGAATCCCCAAAATGTCACTTCTTTGGCTTGAAATTCGGGATGTGGGATAGAACTTGCTATTGAAGGCTTTGAGTAACTCTTCCCATGTGTGAATAGATCCCAGTGGTAAGTTGAATAACCACTCTCTAGCTTTATCTTCCAAGGTGAGTGGGAAGGCGGTTAGCTTGAAATCATCCAATGTCACATTTTCGGGCAACATGCTAACACATATCATATGAAAGGACTTCAAATGCCTTTGAGGATCTTCTCTATCCAAACCATGGAACTTGGTGAGTTGATGTATGAAACTTGACTTCAATTCAATCCCTCGGCGGTTTGGGGGTAAACAATACCAAGAGGTGTGTGAGTAACATCTGTCTCCATCATTTGTCGAAGTGTCAACTCTTGAGGGGGATTGGGTGGATTGGGGTAATTGGGAGTTTGTTGCAAGTAACTAGGATGTTGTTGGTAAGGTGGGTATGGGTATTGTTGGGGATTGTAGATTGGTGGTGGATAAGGTTGGTAGTTAGGGTATTGGTTGTAAGGAGGTTGTTGTTGGGGGTACATTGGGTTTTGGTACATTGGAGGGTGTTGGTAATTGGGTTGATTAGGGTAATGTACTTGTTGAACTTGAAAAACATTGTTTTGAGGTTGGTTGTTTTGGTGGAATTGTTGGTTTGGTGGTTGTGGTGGTTGATAATTAGGTTGGTTTTGAGGAAGGGCTTGATTCCAAGGTGGCATATCAATGAGAGGCTCTTGTTGTTGTTGTCTTGGTTGTTGGGGTGGGGTATTGGCATCTTGATTGTTTGGGTTGGGATTGTGAGGTGGAGTGTGATTCATGGCTATGTAGTTTTCAAACGGAATATCTTCAAAGGATTGACCAACAATTGGAGAATTCGGTTCGGTGTCGGTATCACTTGAAGTGTGAACTTGATCTTCTATGTTGATTAGTGGAGAAGATGAAGAAGCTTGAACTAGTTGTTTCTTTGCTTGTTTAGCTAACTTTTTCAACCTTTTTTCTTCTTTTTCAATTTCCGGATTGTAGAGTAGTTCACTGGTTCTTGTAGACCTAGGCATAAACAATCAAATAACAATAACCAACTTCCCCGGCAACGACGCCAAAACTTGATGGGAAATGTCAAGTCCACCAAGCAAATTACACCCTTTGATTTCTAAATAAACGTAATATAATGGTAAAAAGGGGTATCGATCCTCGGGGAAATGGTTGTATTCAATCACCAATGCAATTCAATAGAACTAGTGCAATTAAACTAACTAACTACAATTAAACTAAAAAGAGGGGGGGTGTTTGATTACTTGAAAACTAAAATACTTGAATAACTAAAAACCTTGCAATTAAGCAAGTTGATGAGATGCTCAAAGGTTGGGAATAATTGGTTAACTAAGGCAATTCAACACAATGAACATTTGTGTGTTTATCATTAGGATCTAATACAAAGCTTATCCTTCATCCCAAATTGGTTATAGCAATCATGAAGCATGATATGCCAAGATTCCTCATAGGTAGTATGGAGGTTGGGGAAGCCCACAACACACCTTCTTAATTAAGATCAAGGGTCAATTGAAGCAATTAATCCCAAGAAATTAATTAGCCTTAAGAATGAAGGAATCCCCAATTCCTAGAGGATGTCAAATGCTTACACATCCATAAAGGAGCTATGATTCATAAGCTAGAGATGATTTCTACCATCATAAAGCCTTTGTTCTAGATAAATTCAATGATCCAATGCAAAATCAATGAAACAAATCAACCATTGCTTAATCAAATACTAAGCTCATGAGTAAAGCATCAAATAAGCATAAGAGTTGTAAACTAGAATCATAAACATGGAATAAACTGATAATCAACATAAATCCTTCAAAACCCACAAACATTCATTGGTTTTCAGCCAAAGTCAACCAAATAAGAGTATTAGCCACTCATGGCAACAAAGTAACAAGAACAATAATTAATTTGCATCAAGAATCTACCTAAGACTTGAAAAGATGAAAGAAATTGAGTATTTTACTCTCCAAATCGTCACTTGCAGGTCTCCAATGGTGGAAAATTCGTGAATGAGCCTCTAGATCTGATCCCCCAGAGTTATTGTGAGCCAAATGACCAAAATACCCAAACTGGGCAGTTGCGAGGGTACCCGCGCAGCCAAAATTCCACCCGCGCAAATGCTGCTGGAATGCTATTGGTCCACCATTCCACTACTCCACCCTTCCACTACCAAAGATTCCTTTGGTCCCCCCCCCCCCTTATCCATGTAATTTGAATCCACCAATCATCATTTAGCCACTAAATGGATGCTCCAAGCCCAAAATTAGAAATTTATGATCCATCTTCACAAGCCCAAATAATCCAAGCCAATAACTTTCAAAGCCCAATTCTTCTTCTTTGATTCCGCCAAGCCCAATAATGCTTCGGGAGCCCACTAACCCGTCTTAATTCAAATCCACAATCACAAAAAGCTCCAAAACCCTGCAAAATTCCTCATGCAACATAACAAGCCCCCGATACGATCCATACTAAAGAAAATAAAGAATATACAATGCAATACTAATAAAAAGAGCTAAAAATCTAAAATAAACTAATAAAAATAAGGAAATAAAATAAGCTATCACATAGCAAGTCACATCTCTGGCTAATGATTGCTCAATTCTTTAATGAAGATTGTTATATTTCTATCGACCATCTCGACCGTCTCCTTCTTGACTGAAGTTTCGTCATTACTCAATACATGGCTTTCTAAACCAATCAACTTTATCTTTGTAGATTTATATTAATCAGACTCCACTCTTTATTACATTAAGATTTGAACGATAATTATCTTCTTAGTCATTACCGAAACGAAGGTAACGACACACATGAATAAACAGAATCATTTACTAGCTTCTTGGTAACCTTGTGACTTTACCTGATCCAAGTGTGAGTCCTGTGCTTCCAGTAGTATAGGCCTCTAATACTATTCACACCTACTCATACTCGTCCCAAGTATTGTCTCGCAGTTCCCAAGTCACCATTCAAAAGTTTTCACAAAGCAAATTTTCACACCAAAGTGCGTTCAAACAAGTACATACAACAATTTCTCCTAGACTCAACTAGGGTTTTCGCGTTTCTCTCAAACATATATTGGATTACCTATACTCGCCTTCTAGGATTCTTCTCATGCATATACTCGATCTAGAATATTCTAATATTTTTCCCTAGGTCGATAGAAATTTTACTTCCATTTCTTCATATAAATTCTTTCTCGGGTAGTGTCTACTCTGCAAGACATACTACACCCAAAATTTCCTCTAGCAGTGTAATGACAAATAGTTTCCAACTACTTACATCATCTTCTAACTCATGCAAATCATCATACATATTTGTTGGTTTCATTATCCTTTCATGACATCGTCATTCCTGTATCTGAGTAAGTTTTCTTCTCATGGTTGTATCTTTTAAGTCTACTTCATAGGAGTCTATCCTAAGAAGTCTGCATTATAGCTGCATCTCAGCAAGCTCTACTAGCTTCAACTTGGTTCTCTGTCATTCTTAACTACAACATTTCTTCTCATACAATAATATGAGTGTATAACTTCTTCAACTCAGTACTCTACCTTACTCTAACAAGTAAGCCATTCAGCCTTTTCACAACCGAATAACCTATTTCACTATCTCAATCTTGTATGTTAAAGTCGGCTTAACACACAATGGAACTTCCATAAGGATGTGATAGAAGTCAATCATCACTCAGTATTATTAAATACTAAGTCTGAGCATCCTGTATAGGGTTACTACTCGAACTACATACTTCATCACAAAGTCTTGGCCTAATAAGTCTAAAAACTTCATTAGCCTTTTCCTTAATCTTCATTTAATTCTTCTAAATCTTCTACTACATTAATTTCAATACTGTTGAAGTATTTATCACCACCCTCGGCTCTTCCGACTCTATAAACTATCACTGCTTTAATCTGGACAGCGGTTGAACAACTTCATCGGTTATGCCAAAACATTTATCTCATCCAAATGTATTTCAAACGCACATCTTTTTTCCAAAGATGTTATTATATTATCTTACATATTTTAAATGCATAATACCACTTTATAGGTATTAATACACTATTTACGATAACATTCCATATTTATTATTTCACGATATCCTTCGATCGTTTATCAATAAACTTATCAATATCAATTATCATAAGTATCTTTATTACTTTGAAAAATTTCATGTAAATTCTATTACGAAAATTCTTAGAATTCTAAACATAAAATTTTCTAAACCAAGGTCGGCAACAGACCTTAAGCTTTCTCAAATAATAGCAATATAGGTATGAAACCTAATGCATTGCTATATTTACTTATCCTTTAGCACATATTAGAATATAAGGCATATCTCCTCTTAATATTCTAGTGCTTACCCCATTAGGTATTCAACCTAAACTATATCAGATACATATTGTATCATCTTCACTTAACAATTCATGTTTAAATCTAGAAATTCTCAAAATTCCTAGTTCATATATACTAATTCTCTAAAATTTTTGAAGTAAGTTAATGTCTTAGAATACTAGGGTTTATCACTACCTAATACCCCACTTAAGTATTTCCTATGGTTTGTATCCATATATTTACAATGATTCCAGTTCATATATTGAACCTCCAATAGTTTAAGTCTAAATACCAATCCATGGGATTTAGTTCACTTAAACCACTGCTCTCATACCATGATTGAAAGAACCCCTTTCTATACTTTCATATTTCTGAAAGACCGAAACTTTCATACTTGACAATATAGTTACTCCATAACATGCTACATGCATATTCATAAAATAATATTTTTACATTGATAAAGTCATTACAAAAGATTGGATACAAACCGACTATGTTTTAAGATTTTACATGACTACCCAGGATATTGTAAATCTATACAAACCTAAACCAAAATACAAAAAAATAATATTACAACTATTCTAAGTCTTCCAACTATACTGGATGCTTATTGCATGCATTATGTTAAAACATTGAGAGGGGTAAGCGATAACGCTTAGTGAGTTCAATAATAGATACAATATAACGTTATGCCATATATATACCAATATCGCAGAAGCAAATAGGAGCAAGGAACAACAAAGGCATAATATGATAAGTTTTCCCTAACAATTATTGATTTGATTCAAAGATATACAATCATTGAGACATAACAATTTCCATACTTGATAAACATCAATAACGCTTCGGCCCAAATGGCACTGAAGACAAACAATTTATGATTAACATTAAGGTAGATTTCAGGTTTTCACGCCCTGTATAACCTTCTGCCAATGTCATAGAATAGAGTCATTCACTTACTGGGGGACATGCTCTACATGGCCAGAGGCTACATACCAGTACCACTGTGAATCTGAGTTCTTAAACTGATCACATGGTCAAAGGTATAGCTTTGTTATCATAAATAGCAGAAATAAAAATAACACGGGAAAATACTCAGGAATATTATTCTACCGAAGCCAAAGTGATGCCTATGTCATACACTTCATGGTCAACGGTTCATACCAATACCCAAGTGATGCCTATGTCATACACTTCAAGTCAGAGGTACAGCCTTGCTATAAAAATAGCGGATACAACAACTCGAGATGATAACATGGAAAAGCACGTAGCACATATAACACATAACATACAATTGTTTCTACATATTAAACTCACCGTGAATTAACCGGGGGTCAAAATAATAATTTGGGCAGCACTTCGGCTCTAAATATGACTTTCGTCGTTGAAAACCGGGAGTTTTCTTGAAAACCGGGCTCTGCGAAGGTAGAGCTTCGAAACCGAAAAAATAATTTTTTTGGGCTTCTCGGGAATCTCGGTTCGCGTTTCGGGCTTTGGAATAAGTACCGGGGCTTCGGGGGAAGTCGGAATGCAAGAAAATGTTGAAAATGGGTGAAAAAAGGCCAAGTTTTAAACTTCTAACCGGGAGGTCTCGCACCCCTTATATAGGTGCGAGCCTCGGTTTCGAAGCGAGGAGAGGAGGGAACGCGGCTGCGAGGTTCGGACCAGGTGGCAGCAGGGCTAGGCTCGGACGGACAGGTGCTCGCTTCGCATTGGTCGGATGACGCGGCTTCTGGCTTCGGATCGGGTCGGCTGCCTCGGTCGAATCAGGAGACTACGCGTGGGTCGGGCACGAGGGCGCATACGAGATCACGTGACTTCAGACAGATGCCAGCTCCTAAGTGGACCGAGCTTCGGTCCAATGGGGAAAGAGGTGACGACTTCGGACCAATCAGCGGGTGCCACGCGAGGCTGCGGTCCAATCAGGAGACGCCACGTAGATCGAACACTATTCATGCGAAAATTATCGAAAAATATGTCCAATCTTGTAAAATCCATAACTTTCTCATACGTGCTCCGTTTTTGACGTTCTTTATATGCACGCATAGAGAAAATTATGCTCTACAACTTTTGTTTAGACTTCGTCGGAAAATTTTGACTTTATTTTTACATTATTATTTTTAACAGACCGGGACTGGTAAATCCGTTAAAAATTCATAACTTCTTCATCCAACGTCCGTTTTCGTCAGACTTTTTACCGTTGTACTAGTAATGACGAGACCTTCGATTCTCGTTTAGGTTGTGTCGGCTAAAAATCACTCGATCTAAAATTCGAGTTTTTAGCTGTCTACTGCTAAGCTGAAACTTGTAAAAATCATAACTTCCTCATACGAAGTCAGATTTTGGCGTTCTTTTTATCGAACTTCTCGGTTTAACGAATACTACGAATTTAATTTAGATCACTAAGGCTAAAAAGTAGTTTATCAAAAACTCACTTTTTACGTCATTCGGCACCGTGCCGATTTTATCGCGGATCTTCGATTGGTCATAACTTCTTCGTTATAACTCGGATTTCGACGAGGTTTTCGCCTACGTGTTTCTAACGAGATTATCTACAACTTTCAATAATAAAATTTTACTTATTTCAAATTTTATATTTTCGCTAAATTTCACTATTTGGCTTTTAGTTGGAATCTCATAAGACTTTCAATAATTTGTGAGTGATTGTAAACATAGTTTAACTTCATTTCTAGTAAAAACTATCTGTTAGAACTCAACACTCAATTTCACATAATATTTCATAATATTATTAAATTTTCAAATTACATAACACGATTTCAAAACGTGTATGTTACAAAATCATAGTTAATTTAAAATGAAAAACAAATCATTTTTTAATTTTTAAAAAAATGAAAATTTTATTATACCACTCCTAGAAATTTTTACTTATGTGTATCAAATCATAAGAAAAAGTATATTACATCGTAAATCACCTTTTGGTTGGATATAATGAAATGACGAAGGAATGAAATTGAGCATGTAATGAAATAGACGAGGTAATAAAATAAGTTATTATCATTTATTGTCATGTTTGGTTACTTAGTTGGAATGGAATACAAAGTTTTCCGTAGACAAAAATACTCATATAAACACAAAAAGGCATATAAATTTACAATTTTTATAACCTTAGTCAAAATTTACATTTTGTATTGTAATGCATGGAAATTTAACTAATTAAATAACCACAACTACCATATTAACGTAAATAAATGACAAAGATGAGTTTTTTTTTATAGGAAACTACTTCAAAAAAAGCTTTTATAAAATATTTTTCAATGTCTACCAAAATAAAACAAAAATAACAATCGTTATCACAACGTTTACAACAAAAAAAATGCAAAATCAACCAAAATTTCCACAATCTAAAGCACTAATATTAAGCGTATCTTTTATACTTTTAAATTTGTCTTCTTCATCAACCGTAAGGAAACCTCTTCATTAAAAAAATTTCCACAATCTAAAGCACTAATATAGCGTTTTGCGGTGGCACTGAACCGTTATTTTGAAATATCATTTACAAATAGCGGCGACACTATTATCGGTGCTATTGACCGCTATTTACCGCGAACACCATCAACGTTATAGCGATGCTACACTCGCGAGCTAGTTAGGGGAAGAAAACTGAGACTTTTTATTCAGCTGATGGCGGAGAGTGGGATGGTGATTACCCTAGGGCAAGCCTAGGATGAGAGTAGCAGAGTGCAGTAGCGGTAGAAAGGACTTAGTGGAGTCAAGGCAGTTCTTGAGGAAAGTACGGATAGATGTGGAAGGTAGTATGGGCCCATACTACTGAAAGCAGAGGATCCGTACTCGAATCAAGGAAGGATGAGATAAGACCAGGGAACTTGTAGTGTGTGTGATCCCTCGAGTTTTGATGAGTATTGTGATGTTAGTGATGGTATATTGCCGAGTATAGTGACGCTACATGGTAGACCAGATGGTAGTTCTGGTGTCGACGAGGGATCAGGCTCGGACTCTGTAGCCGGGCAGCTTTATGATCAAATGAGGGAGTTCATTCCATCTGAGATTACGCGCGGTATCATTGACAAACTCATGTGATCCTCAGTATGATCAAGGAGGGCATTATAGAGATTTGTGATGAGAGGCCGAGTGCATTCTGCACTGAGATTGCAGTCATGATAGGGACCTGTACGTTGATGTTTCGGGAATTCAGAGCTTGTGAAGCTTCAGATTGTCATGGGGGTTAGGGACCCCATTGTTAGCAGCAGATGGTTGGCAGATGTCGCCAACACTTTTTGTACCAGACATTGTCTCGAAAGGGGACAAGATCTGACTTACTTCCTGTCTCCTGAGCGATAGAGCACGAGATTGATAGGAAGAGGTTGGTAGTGAGTTGAGTGATGATGCGGTTGATGCTATGTCATGGGATGACTTTTAGACCAGATTTTGGACAGAGTGTGCTCAGGCGATTGAGGCGCAGCAGTTGGCGCAAGAGTTGTTAGATCTCCACCAGACGACTGAGACGGTGGCAGAGATCACTGCCAAGTCTCGAGAAAGAGCTTATATGGTACCACAGTATGCAGCAGATGAGGAAATGAAGAAGGTAAGTTATCAGAACATACTGTAGAATGATAGCAGGGAGATCATGAGTATCTCGGGGTGCAAGACCCTGAATGATATGACTTCTAGAGCTTGAGAACGGGATATGGACTTGGAGCACATTGGTAAGAGGGAACCAGATCAGTTGCTTATATTGAAGGGTCTCAGGAGGAGACCCTAGATTTAGGATTAGCTTTTGAGAGACCAGCAAGACCAGATTCGGTGCAGCACTTGCGGGAAACTGCACAAGGGAGCCTTTCGTTGCAATGGTTTGAGTAAGTGTGACTCTAGGTTATCCTCTGTTTGTGTTTGAATTATACTTCCAAGAAATGGTATATGCCAATTGTATACTGAGAATTATTAGCGGATAGCGAAAGATCATTTCCCAAATTGCGGGATTAGGAGAGTACAACGTCATATTGGTTTATTCCAAGACGGAGGAGCAGCACGAGAAGCACTTGAGGGATGTGCTAGAGGATTTGAGGAAGGAGAGACCTTTTGCAAGGTACTCCAAATGTGAGTTCTGGTTGCGCGAGGTGGAATTTCTTGGGCACCTTATCAATTAGAAGGGTATTCTAGTCGTTCCGGCCAAGATAGAGGCTGTGATGCAGTGGGAGATTTCGAGGTCTCCAATTGAGATTCGGAGCTTCCTGGGTCTAGCGGGTTATTATCAGAGATTTATTCGTGTTCTTGGAGGTGGTGTGATCTTTTAGACTGACTAGTATTGAAACACTAGCAATGGCAAACGTGGTTTTCAGCAGATTGGGCATAGAATGGTAAGAAGGATTGAGAATCCTTCCAGTATTGTGTGTCGTAAGACGTTAGTTGAATCAAAGTGGGGGAGAATCATCCAAGGATTCAGAAGTAGGAGCAGTTTTGAAACTAGGATAAGTTTCGCATCCTTGTTTGGAAGGAAGACAACCCAAGCAGCTGTATGGTTTGAGGATAGTGTGAGATGGAAGTTCGGAAAAACTTGCCAATAAGGAGATTGCGTTCCCGTAATGTTTTCTAGCAAGCCTTAGGGAATCAGGTTGGGGATTCCAGTCAGGACATGAGTTCAGATGAGTGCGGGTCAAGAGCGTGTTCGATCCAGTATGGAGAGTGTTGTAAGTCTGCGGGTGTAGCCATAGCATTCACTAGCAGCCAAATAGTGTTAGAGTGTTGTAAGTCTGCAGGTGTAGCCGTAGCATTCACTAGCAGCCAGATAGTATTAGAGTGTTGTAAGTCTGCGGGTGTAGCCGTAGCATTCACTAGCAGCCAGATAGTGATAGAGTGTTGTAAGTCTGCGGGTGTAGTCGTAGCATTCACTAGGTTGGTAGATAGCGTGAGTGTGTTGTTAGGACGCGGAAAGAACAGTAGTACCCAACAGTTCGGGTGTAGCAGTGAGGATATGGAAATCCACAGATTGGATTTCAGAATTACCCAGACGGATTAGACCTGGTTAAGCCAGTGATAAGACTGTAGAAGCGCCACTACAGCTATGAGAGCAAGGAAGCAGTGGACTGCTTAAGGTCATTTATGACATAAGGCTACCAATGGTCATGTAGCAATCACTTTTAGCCTTGGGTTTGGTGACGTCAGGATTCGACGCATGTAACCAATCAGTTAGATCAGAAGGCCGTTAGGGCCACAGTGACAAGATAACTAGTAGCAACTAGTTCGAGAGAAGGATTTCGTTCAGAAGTCGTGTGAGGCGACTAAGTAGGGAGTCCTTTTGCTCCGCAGTCGGGCTGGAACCCGGTACTTCAAATGATTGGCGAACGAGTGAAGACCATGGAGGTCTCGGTAGATGAAAAAGGCTCGATATCATGGACCACTCTACGGGGTCCGGTGTACTATCTGCACGGACCACAAGAGTTTGAGGTACCTCATGGACCAGCAGAGTCTGAACATGAGGCAGCGTCAGTGGTTAGATGTGCTAAAGGATTACGACTGTGAGATCCTTTACCACCCAGGCAAGGCCAACATAGTAGCCGACGCCCTGAGCCGCAAGGCGGTAGCAGCTCCGATCCGAGATATTTGTCTGAGGATGACAGTGATTACTCCACTGCTGGAGCAAATTAGGGAGGCGCAGGTTAAGGGCCTGAAGGAGGAGCGCCAGAAGTGCGAAAGGATAGTGGGCCGAGTAGCTTCGTTTGATTACGATAGCCGAGGATTGTTGACCCTGCATGGGAGGGTCTGGGTACCGTACTGGGGCGGAGTGCAGCATGTGTTGATGGATGAGGCCCACAAGTCTCGGTTCTCCATCCATCCAGGGGCGACGAAGATGTACAGAGATCTTTGACCTGATTACTGGTGGCCCTGCATGAAGCGGGACTTAGCCTGGTATGTGGAGAGATGCCTGACCTGCAGGAAGGTCAAGGCAGAGCACCAGAGGCCTCACGACAATATGCATCCGTTATACATTTCGGTGTGGAAATGAGAGGATGTCACGATAGACTTCATTACTAAGCTTACCAGGACCGCACGTGGGGTTGATTCGATATGGGTCATCGTGGATCGGTTTACCAAGAGCGCCCATTTTATACCGATCCAGGAGAGCATCTCGGCCAAGAAATTGGCCGAGATTTACGTGCGAGAGGTAGTGGCACGACATGGAGTGTCTGTCTCTGTGGTGTCAGACCGAGATGTCCGGTTTACTTCCAGGTTTTGGGAGCGGTTTCACAACGAGATGGGTACTCGTCTCCATTTCAGCATCGCTTTCCAGCCTCAGACGAACGGTCAGAGCCAGAGAACGATTCAGACTCTCGAGGACATGCTACACGCATGCGTGTTAGATTTCGGTGGCAGTTGGGATACGTATCTTCCGTTAGCGGAATTTTTGTATAACAACAGTTACCATGCCAGCATAGACCGACCTCCCTTTGAGATGCTCTATGGGAGGAAGTGTAGGACCCCAATATTTTGGGGTGAGGTCGGTCAGAGAGTCATGGGGAGTACAGAGGTAGTACTCAAGACCACAGAGCGGATTCAGCAAGTCTGAAGCAGGCTCCAGACTGCTCAGAGTCGGCTGAAGAGTTACGCCGACAAGCGGCGTTCGGATTTGGAGTTTCAGGTGGTCGATATGGTCCTCCTGAAAGTGTCACCCTGGAAGGGTGTTATCAGGTTTCGGAAGCGGGGCAAGCTGGGCCCCCGGTTCATTGGTCCGTTTAGGGTTTTGGCCCGGGTGGTTCGGGTTGCCTATCGGTTAGATCTTCCAGTAAAGCTCAGCCATATCCACAGCACGTTCCATGTTTCTCAGTTGTGGAAGTGCTTAATGGATGATTCAGCAGTGGTACCCTTTGAGGACATTCAGGTTGATGATAGCCTGAACTACATCGAGAAACTCGTGGCGATTTTAGATCGCAAGACGAAGGAGCTGAGAAACAAGAGGGTAGAGTTAGTGAAGGTGCAGTGGCAGCACCGCGAGGGTTCGAAGTGGACGTGGGAGCCCGAGGAAGAAATGAGGGAGCACTACCCAAAGTTGTTTTCAGATTCAGCAGACTTCGAGGACGAAGTCTAAGACAAGTGGGGGGAGAATTGTAACATCCGGTCTCAGGTACGTATTTAATTCGAGCCTGTGACAACCCGAAATTTCTATCTTGTACAACCATTCAATTCAATCAAAGTCAGACTTGTTTCTGCTATCTATTAGCACTGTTTAGAGTCTGTTTGAGTGTTCTAAGCCTAGTACCTTCAAGAGGTAATTTTAGGAAGTATACTCTAAGAGTTCATTGTGTAACATTTAAGCCATAAAACTCCAAGAATTGGAGTTTACGACCATAAAATAGAGTTTACGGCCGTAAACTCTATAGAATATATATGACACTTAGTCATTTTTATTCAATTTTACCATTTCAAGCCAAAGAACTCATTCTCTCTCAAGTACCATCCGATTTTTATCATAGATCTTCAAGATTGTAAGTGTTTCTTCCCTTGATTTGTTGATATCCTTCAATATCTAGTGAATATACATGATTTCATCCATGAAATCTCTTTTTTTGGTTAGATCTTCAAGTGTTCTTCATTTCTTCAAGAACACTTTTGTTCCTTGGGCTGAAAACTACCCTTTCAAGCTTCTACATTGTAAGTATCCTCTTATATACTTACTACCTTGTAAAGACCCTTGAATTACTCCTTGAAATCAAGCTTTTCCCAAGAACATGAGGTGTTTACGGCCAAGAGCATCTCCCTTGGCCGTAAACCCTAGTTAGAGGTGCATTTGAGCCATAAATCCACCCTAAAGGCTTCTAAACTCTTGAGTACCTTCCTATGTGTAGTACTTACTAGTTATGCTACTTGAAGTCATCCAAAATCCAATATCAAAAGGTGTTTACGGCCAAGACAATCTCCCTTGTCCGTAAACCCTAATTAGTGTGGCATAAGGACCATAACTTCTTCCTAAGGCTTAGGCAAGAGACTAGAACACTTCCTTCATGATTGTAAGACCTTAACACACAAAATGGTACAAATTACCATGAGTTTATGGCCGTAAACTCATTGGGCCGTAAACCCATGGGCCGTAAACTCATGTTGGTAATGCCATTTGGGCCGTAAACTCCTATGTGAGGCCCTACATCCCTTATATGCAACCCTATGTGGTTTAACACTTCATTACAAGTGTTTCCTAGTCCCTAAGGTTGTTCCATTTCATGATTAGTTGTTATAAACACAAACTAGATGCATATATGTGTCATTATATGCTAAATAGGATCCGTGTGTGCTCAAGACTTCACTTGACACTTAGCATCCTTTACCAATCTTACATTCGCATCACTCACTACAGGTGAGTTCATACCCCTTAACTTATCTTTTAAATGTTTTTAAATGCTTTTATGGGGGGGGGGGAATAGAAGTTGAACTATTATAGTTATTATATCAATCACATGTGATTAATAACTATCAAACATATGGATTTTGTTACATTTCAAACTGTGTTATCAAACAAACTGCTTCAAATCGTTTTATAAACTCTTTTACCTGTTAAATACTTTCTATTAAACTCTTTTAAACTTATATTTTGTCAAAAGCATATCTATACAGATATAGTTATATAAGTAGGATTGAAAGGACTTAGGACTGATAGCTCGCCTTACTTCCTGTTCCTTGTTTGGTTGTGGACTTAGGGTATCAGTTGTTTGTCCGAAGGTCGTTTGAATCTTAATTATATATTATGTATATGTGTGTAGATATAAAAGTCCTTCATTCAGTTCAATACCTTAGGGTAGCAAGAGTATACAAACATATTCATTCATACAAACAACATTGCTAGTAAACTATAATAGGTATAGTTTAGGAAGTTAATAATACTATTACTAGAACAACGAAACATACAAAGAGTCAGTTCATACATGAGTCAATACATACTATAACGAGAAACAATACTCACTATAAATAGAAACAGATAGAGAATACTATAACGAGAAACAATACTCGCTATAAAGAGAAACAGATATAGCATACTATAATGAGAATCAACACATACTACACACTATATACTAGAGAACATACTACATACTAGACAGAGAGAACATACACTACACTAGTACATACTATACAATTACAAGAATACTATAAAATTAATGTGAGATACTACTTCATGGCTCGGCATATACTGTCGTGTCACGTTTTGTACCCAGAGTCTCATGGAGGGAGAGCGTGAATTTGTGTATAGATCTATACGGGGCTGACCCTCCTACACCTTGCTGCTAGCTACAGTGGGACCTGCAGGTCTGCGGGTGACGAATGTCATATCTTTTCGACGTCTCGAACATCGTGTTTTACTGGTCAATCGAGTATGGTTACAATCATATCACATTTTACCTTAATTAACTAACAAGTTTAAAGGTAGTTAGTACATTAGTAGTTAACTAGATAAAACTACAGTACATCTTTATTTTTCCCATTTCATTCACATTGTGATCTTCTCACACAAACGGTAATGAGAAACTATATTTTGGTAATGATAGTCATACTTTGGGAAAACTCATACTTTTACAAAAGAACAAACATAGAGAACAGTTGGGTCTTGGTAGAAGACTGCTTTAGTAGAAAATATAGGATTTTCTAGGAAGGTTTCAAACATTTACATCAAATACTTACAAACTTTTACATCAAACATTTACAGATACATTCTTCAAACTTATACAAATAATGACACTAAAATACTTATGAACTCACCAACTTTAATGCTGATCTACGCTTTCAAAATAACTTATATTCTCAGGTCGCCAATAGACAGGTACTGATGGCCAGGTTTTGAGAAGATGGAGCACATTCAAGACTCATCTTTTATTTTTGATTATTCATTTTGGTGTCTTATAAACTTCATAACACACTTGTATTAAATTTATTACTATTAATGCAATGGATGATGTTGTTGCTTGTTTACTATTATGCATTGTTGGGATACTGTACATGACGTCCTCCGCCCCCGAACGTTTCCGCCGTTCCGGTTTTGGGGTGTGACAGATTGGTATCATAGCATTGTTTATAGTGAATTGAGTATATCAACCCATAAAAGATATACAACTATAAACACAACGGGATTAAAATACTATGACCAAGAGTTTATACTTTTAAATAACAAAATATTTAACCAAAGAATACATACCTGCATTCATACTAAAATCATTGTCACTAGGATAGAACAAAAGTATTACGATTGTTGGACAAAGCGAGTAGCCTTGGGGACATATAATCAGATCTGGGAGTGATATAGCATGATCAACTATATCTTTCTGAGAAGTGATTAGCATGTGTCCAGGATTGTTTGTGATGTTGCAGCAAGTCTAAAAACTTACCAACACTACTACAATGAAAACATTAGAACATAACATAAACTTAAAATACTATAGGAGTATTTTGTGTTACTATAATTACTTATGTGCAAAATAAAAAGGTCTTTATTAGTATGTCAATAGTTGCGGAGTGCATACGCTAAGGTTACATGTAACTAGGGTGTTATAGACTTAGAATCGGTGACCTTTGCTTTACTTCCTGTTCCTTGTTTGGTTGTGGACTTAGAGTTAGGGTCACTTATTCGAAGGTCTATCCTGTTTTGGTTACATATGACTGGTATGCACTACGCAAATGTTGGAGTAACTAGTAAGGATCATCTTATAATTATCTTAACTAGTTCGTCTATTAATTATTTCTCTTACCCCTTTTCTCGCTTAGATAACATGGCTGGATTCCATATCCCCGGAGACCCGTACTTTCCCAACCAAGGAAACGGAGGATGGCTAGATGTCGAGCCTGAAGAGGAACTTGCAATTCCACTGGATGATGACCTTGCTGAAAACTTCTCGGAGGATTCTGACTCCGAACCTGAAGTCAACAACCTACCCCCAGTGGCTCAAATCCCAAATCCTAACCCTCGTCCAGCATTTCAAGGTCCCACACCTCTGTGGGCAGCAAACTTGAACAGATGGAGCCACGAACAGGGTCAGCCTTTACCCTACAATGGAGATTGAAGCTTCTATGACTTGAGAGAGGGAGGCTCAGCGGACAAAATCTTGCCTATTCTAGTCCGCAGGGTTGCTCGTACTGATGAGCAGGGTAGAGCGGCTATCAACCAAATCATGGAGGTTGATGCTAATGCGGGAGTCAATACCGTACGCATTCGTCATCTGGAGTCTGCTCAGGCGAGGACTCAGAGTCAGAATGCGGCTCTACAGAGAGAACTTACTGAAACCCAAGCCGAAGTCAGGGAACTTCGAGCTCGTCAGGCCATGTTTGAAAGGCGCATGAGGGACATGGAGTGTCGTCTGTCCGAATCAAGAACTCACTCTAGTGGTTCTCGTCACAGATAGAGCCTACTCAACTTTCTCTTTTGGATATAAATTAGGACTATGTAAAAGCTCTAGTTTTAGTTTTTCCTGTCTATGTTAAGACCTTGAACTTTCGATAGTTAGGTCTTTATTCTGTCAAATTTTTCTCATCTTGGTTTGATGTAAGACCTTCTATTAGGTCGTTTTTCCCGAACTAATTGCATCTGTAATACCAGTATTATTGACAGATATCTAATCTATTAGAAATTAAGTATTCAATCATGCTTTCATCTGTGTTGTTGGGCTATGGAGAGTTAGTCCATGAGTCACTCTCATCATACTCCCTATTAAATTCTTATCAATATATTCATCTTTGTGACCTTATAGCTTCAAGATGCCTCCACGTCGATCAGCGAGACACACTACTCCAATCACTCCAATTCCAACTCCTCCTCCTCAATACAACCCAGCAGCTATCCAAGCTGCTGTGAATGCGGTTGTTACTGCAGCTCTAGCGCAATTCAACTCAACCGGCACTAGCGGGAGTGGGACTAATGTGCCTCCCACCCCAGTTGAAACTCCTGTGCGCTCTAGGGAGTGCTCATACAAGGATTTCACCAGCTGCAAACCCAAGTCCTTCAATGGAACTGGCGGAATCATTGCCCTCTTGCAATGGTTCGAGAAGACGGAGTCGATCTTTGAGATCTGCTCCTGTCCGAAAAGGAGCAAGGTAAAATTTGCCGCTTGCACCTTCGCGGACCGAGCTCTGACATGGTGGAACAGCCATGTCAAGTCACTATCCCTTATAGTGGCAAATGCCATCGGCAGGGAAGCTCTTAAGGAGCTGATGATCGAGGAGTAGTGCCTGAGGGGCGAAGTATAGAAGTTAGAGCAGGAGCTCTGGAGCCTAACCATGAAGGGCTCCGACATAGTCTCCTACACTGCCAGATTCTGCGATCTGGTAGCGCTATGTCCGGGAATTGTCCCTTCTGAGGCCAAGAAGGTGGAGAGGTACATATGGGGGCTGGTGCCTCCATTTTAAGGGAACGTCTTAGCTTCCAACCCCACTACATTCGATAGTGCCAAGCGATTGGCACAGAGGCTCATTGACCATGGGGTTCGTACCCCGTCAACAACAACAACCCTAGCCATCTCAGAACCCTCCAAAGCCACCGACAACAAGCGGAAATTATGGGATGACAAGAAGAAGAAGAAGGCTGCCAAAAAGCAGCAGGTCGTAGCTGTCCACGCTGCGATAGCACCTGCCGCTGCTGCACCGGTAAAGCAGTACGCGGGAAACTTGCCGAAGTGCAACAAGTGCAACTTCCACCATAACGGACCCTGCCGTGAAATGCAGTGCTCTAACTACAATAGGAAGGGGCACACATCTCGTTTCTGCAAGGCTCCGGCAAAGCCAATTACCCAAGTCCCCGACGCTGGTGTGGGCCAGGCTTGCTACGGGTGTGGCGAGGTGGGCCACTACAAGAGGAACTGCCCTATAGGCCACGAGGAAGCAGTTGCCGACCCCACAGTGGTCACTGGTACGTTTCTCCTCGATAACTCATATGCATGCATTTTGTTTGATAGTGGAGCGGAGAGGAGTTTCGTGAACCAGAAATTTGCTCACTTACTTAAGAATAAATTGCATGCACTTAAAGAACCGTTTACAGTAGAAATGGCTAACGGAAAGACAGAGAGTACTAGCTTCATATACATAGGTTGTTCACTAACACTAGATAGCCATTCATTTCCAATCGACCTCATGCCGGTATCAATTAAAAGTTTCGACGTCATAATCGGCATGGATTGGTTGAGTTCTCATCGTGCCGACATCATGTGTTACGACAAGGCTGTTCGCCTTAATCTGCCGTCTAGCGAAACTCTAGTAATCTACGACGACAAACCCGACACCAACCTTCGTGCTGAGTTGGTTGAGCATATTTATAGGGATCACATTCAGCCGCTGACAACGTATTGGAACGATGATTTGTTTGACAAATCAGATGAGGATTCGGATATGTTTGTCGAGAGCAAGGATTCAGATTCGGATGATGTTGATGAGAATGACGATGACGATGATGTCGATGACGAGGACGACAATTCCGAGTGACGTATTTTGGTTTTTTAAAATTCGGATATTAATTATGTTTTTTTACGTTGTGTTTTTTGAATATTTGTTGTTTTCTAGTTTTTATTATTTTTTTATTCTTGCTTATTTTAATGTAATTTTCAATTAATGGAGTGGTTTTTATTTTTAAATAATTTTTATGTTTATTACTCATTTAGTGTATATATATATATATATATATATATATATATATATATATATATATATATATATATATATATATATCATCAACTTTAACTATTTTTATATATATAAAAAAGTGAAAGAACCTTCCCACACACTCTGACTTTTGGTTAGAAAAAAAAATAGAGGAAAGAATGACATGACACACAAAAACTAAAAGAAGCTTCCGACACGTACCCTCCGGTCTAAGAACTACAATCAAGCGACTACTTTTAATATATTATTTCCTTCTTGTCCAATAACTACAATCAAATGACTACTTTTAATATAGCCTTTCCTTCATGTCCATTGGCCATTGACCATAAAGACTTTTAAATCCTAAAGAATAATAAATGTATAAGAACTAGAATCAACCGACTACTTTTAATATAGCCTCTCCTTCTTGTCCATTGGCCATTGCCCATAAAGACTTTTATACCTAAAGAAGTTTTCACAAAGGGTTATAAATAGTTAACACATCTCATTAAACACAAACCAAAACCTAATTTAACCATGGTTAGCCGAGGTCTCATCTTGCTCGTATTCCTAACCATCGTGAATCTTCCCTTCAATCACGGTCAGATAGAATCTTCCAAACCTCAAGAAGTTCGGGCTGCGTATTGGTCTACGCTCCTTGATTATCCCGCTTCTAATATCAACACATCATACTTCTCACACATTTACTTCACATTTCTTCATCTGTCTCCGACAACTTACGCACTCAATATCACACCAAATCATGTCAAAAAGCTACTTGAATTTACCAACGCTAGGAGTGGTTGGAATCCACCAGCCAAGACCATGTTATCAGTCAGAGGTGGTGGAGGTCATGGCATAAGTGCTGATGACATAAAGAGAAATTTCTCTCGCATGACAAGTAATCAATATTCTCGTTCAAGTTTTATTAATTCGACTATTGAAGTCGCCCGAAAATACCAGTTTGATGGTATAGATCTTGATTGGGAATACCCATCAAGCGATTCTGATATGGTGAATCTAGGTTTATTACTTAAAGAATGGCGAGGGGCTATTGAACAAGAGGTCAATCAAAAAGCATGGCTCATACTGACATCGGTCGTTTATTATGCCTCCAGAGTTTACTCTGATAACGGATCTTTATTGTACCCAATCAAAGCGATAACTCAATATGTTGATTGGATTAGTCCGATGTGTTATGATTATCATGGTTCTTGGGAAAATTTCACTGGATTACATTCTGCATTATACGACCCAGATAGTGATCTCAATACATATTTTAGTATCAGGTCATGGATTAAGGAAGGTGTGGCGCCTGAAAAGATCGTAATGGGCCTACCGCTATACGGAAAGACATGGACACTTGCAGACCCGAAGGACAACAATGTTGGGAACAAAACCATTGGGATAGGCCCGGGAAATGGAGCACTGAGGTACTATGAAGTCATTGATTTCAACAGGAAGAATAATGCAACAGTTGTGTTCGATGACAAAAGGGTTTCATATTATTCGTATTCTGGGAATTCATGGATGTCGTATGATGATGTTCAATCAATTGAATTGAAGGTCCGTTATGCACGAAGTCAGACCCTAAATGGCTATTTCCTTTGGGTATTGGGCCAAGATTTAGATTGGACTTTATCGAGTGCAGCATCAAAAAGATGGTTCCACCACATCACCACCCAAAACACCGCCCCCTCCCTACGGTTTCTACCACACTTTCTCTCTCTTCATCCAAATAGTGTCACACTCCTTTTTCTCTCTCTCTTCATTCATGTGTCTTTCTCTCTCTTCTCCTTTCTCTCACCTCTCTCTTTTTCTACCATAATTCCCACACCCTACGTGTAGTAAAGAACCACACTTTGTATGGTATAAATGATGTGGCTCCTACGTGTCAAAGGAAGGAGTGCGGTTCTTGTGGCACCACTCCCTCCAGCCTTAAACTGAATCAACTGATACTTGTGGGATATTTCTATATTTGTGTAATATTTATGTGGGAACATACGCTTAATGTTGTAATGTCAATATGTTACTTTTCAAGAATAACTACTTGTAAAGCCTATTTGACTTATTTGGTAAAAGTGTTTATTTGCTTATGTATTAGCAAAACAAAGTTTAAAAAAAAATATTTAGATTAGCTTATATAAAAGCAAAAAAAACTATAAGTTATAAATATCTTTTTTTGTGTTTGACAGAACTAATTATGGTTGTATAATTACCAAAAAAAAGAGTAAGAAAATGGAAAAAAACTGTTGAGTTCATTAAAGATATTATGGTACTTTTATCTCAAATAATCGTAAAGAGATTCAAAAAATTAGTAGACAATCACTTCTTGAAAACTCTTTATTTGAATTGGAAAAGAAAACATTTTGAAAAGTTATTTTCATCACTCAAACATTTAATTTGACTTATTCAATTCTTAAAAATGTTAATTAATTAACGAGTCAAATGAAACCCACTCCTGAAATATTATAAAAAATTTAAAATTTAAAATAACTATTAAAATATTTATAAAGAAAATACTTAAATTATTATTGCCCTCAACTTTTGGTTATTATTAAAACCAATTTAACGTCTATTTTTCAAACAAGTGTTTTATTTAACAACATAAAATCTGAAAGAACCCCTTTCTATACTTTCATATTTCTGAAAGACCCAAACTTTCATACTTGACAATATAGTTACTCCATAACATGCTACATGCATATTCATAAAATAATATTTTTACATTGATAAAGTCATTACAAAAGATTGGATACAAACCGACTATGTTTTAAGATTTTACATGACTACCAAGGATATTGTAAATCTATACAAACCTAAACCAAAATACAAAAAAAATAATATTACAACTATTCTAAGTCTTCCAACTATACTGGGTGCTTATTGCCTGCATTATGTTAAAACAATGGGAGGGGTAAGCGATAACGCTTAGTGAGTTCAATAATAGATACAATATAACGTTATACCATATATATACCAATATGGCAGAAGCAAATAGGAGCAAGGAACAACAAAGGCATAATGTGATAAGTTTTCCCTAACAATTATTGATTTGATTCAAAGATATACAATCATTGAGACATAACAATTTCCATACTTGATAAACATCAATAACGCTTCGGTCCAAATGGCACTGAAGACAAACAATTTCTGATTAACATTAAGGTATATTTCAGGTTTTCACGCCCTATCTAACCTTCTGCCAATGCCATAGAATAGAGTCATTCACTTACTGGGGGACATGCTCTACATGGCCAGAGGCTACATACCAGTAACACTGTGAATCTGAGTTCTTAAACTGATCACATGGTCAAAGGTATAGCTTTGCTATCATAAATAGCAGAAATAAAAATAACACGGGAAAATACTCAGGAATATTATTCTACCGAAGCCAAAGTGATGCCTATGTCATACACTTCATGGTTAACGGTTCATACCAATACCCAAGTGATGCCTATGTCATACACTTCAAGTCAGAGGTACAGCCTTGCTATAAAAATAACGGATACAACAACTCGAGATGATAACATGGAAAAGCACATAGCACATATAACACATAACATACAATTGTTTCTACATATTAAACTCACCGTGAATTAACTGGGGGTCAAAATAATAATTTGGGCAGCACTTCGGCTCTAAATATGACTTTCGTCGTTGAAAACCGGGAGTTTTCTTGAAAACCGGGCTCTGCGAAGGTAGAGCTTCGAAACCGAAAAGATAATTTTTTCGGGCTTCTCGGGAATCTCGGGGCGCGTTTCGGGCTTTAAAATAAGTACCGGGGCTTCGGGGGAAGTCGGAATGCAAGAAAATGTTGAAAAGGGGTGAAAAAGGCCAAGTTTTAAACTTCTAACCGGGAGGTCTCGCACCCCTTATATAGGTGCGAGCCTCTAATTCCGAAGCGAAGAGAGGAGGGCACGCGACTGCGAGGTTAGGACCAGGTGGCAGCAGGGCTAGGCTCGGACGGACAGGTGCTCACTTCGCATTGGTCGGATGACGCGGCTTCTGGCTTCGAATCGGGTCGGCTGCCTCGGTCGAATCAGGAGACTACGCGTGGGTCGGGCACGAGGGCGCATACGAGATCACGTGACTTCGGACAGATGCCAGCTCCTAAGTGGACCGAGCTTCGGTCAAATGGGGAAAGAGGTGACGATTTCGGACCAATCAGCGGGTGCCACGCGAGGCTGCGGTCCAATCAGGAGACGCCACGTGGATCGAACACTATTCATGCGAAAATTATCGAAAAATGTGTCCAATCTTGTAAAATCCATAACTTTCTCATACGAGCTCCGTTTTTGACGCTCTTTATATGCACGCGTAGAGAAATTTATGCTCTACAAGTTTCGTTTAGACTTCGTCGGAAAATTTTGACTTTATTTTTATATTATTATTTTTAACAGACCGGGACTGGTAAATCCGTTAAAAATTCATAACTTCTTCATCCGACGTCTGTTTTCGTCAGACTTTTTACCGTTGTACTACTAATGACGAGACCTTCGATTCTCGTTTAGGTTGTGTCGGCTAAAAATCACTCGATCTAAAATTCGAGTTTTTAGCTGTCTACTGCTAAGCTGAATCTTGTAAAAATCATAACTTCCTCATACGAAGTCAGATTTTGGCGTTCTTTTTATCGAACTTCTCGGTTTAACGAATACTACGAATTTAATTTAGATCACTAAGGCTAAAAAGTAGTTTATCAAAAACTCACTTTTTACGTCATTCGGCACCGTGCCGATTTTATCGCGGATCTTCGATTGGTCATAACTTCTTCGTTATAACTCGGATTTCGACGAGGTTTTCGCCTACGTGTTTCTAACGAGATTATCTACAACTTTCAATAATAAAATTTTACTTATTTCAAATTTTATATTTTCGCTAAATTTCATTATTTGGCTTTTAATTGGAATCTCATAAGACTTCCAATAATTTGTGAGTGATTCTAAACATAGTTTTACTTCATTTCTAGTAAAAACTATCTGTTAGAACTCAACACTCAATTTCACATAATATTTCATAATATTATTAACTTTTCAAATTACATAACACGATTTCAAAACGTGTATGTTAGAAATACCTCCTCCTTTTGAGGATTTCGTCCCCGAAATCACAACGATTTGGACAAATGAGGATATTTCGCTCTTATCTCATTCTTATTTTCCCTAAGTATAAGTTTATTATCCCGTTTCATCTTGGATAATGGAACCGTTTCATCATATATGCTCAAGCATTTACGTAGATATCTTACATGAAATACATCATGAATACCTGCCAAATCTTCAGGCAATTCCAAGCGGTATGCTTATTAGATAATTTTTAAAAGTCCAACAAATCTAGGACTCAATCTCCTTTTCTTCTCAAATGTCATAATACCTTTCCACGGAGTTACCTTCAGTATCACCCACTTGGAATTCTATGGATCGTCTCCTCCATTTCTACAGGTCTTTTGTCGATCCTGGGCTACTTTCATTCTTTCTCGTATAATTTGAATCTTATCAGTGGTGTCTTGAATCATTTCAGGACAACCAAGGATTTTCTGTCCTACATTATGCCAACATAATGGTGTTCACATTTACTACCGAACTCTAAGACACATGCACGAAGCATATCTTCTACTGCTTGGATTGTTCTCTCCGTCTAACCATCGGTCTGGGGATGATAAGCTGTGTTGGGAGCAACTCGAGATCCCAATTCACTTTTCATACTAGCCCAAAAGTGAGAAGTGAAGCGAGTATCACGATCGGAAATAATCTTTAGTGGCACACCATGTCTCGCGATGATTTCGTCTAAGTAAACTTACGCGTATTTCTCCAATGGAGCCGTTTCACGTGTGGCGAGAATATATGCACTCTTCATCAGCCGGTCGAAAATTATCCAAATGCTATCATTCACAGTTTTCTTCTCCTCTTTCAAGGTATTAACTGTATAAGCCGGATAAGTAGAATATCCCTTCGATATAAATTTATGAGTTTTTAAGAAAGAAATTTATTATTTTCACCGTAGACATAAATAGAATCCCTCCTTTCGATAGGGATGCATATCATCTCTTCGTAGCACAAGAGATCTGCATAGTTCTTTGACAATCGATTCATGTCGAGAATAATATCAAAGATAGGAATTAGGTTAGCAGGAAGATTATAACTTTCAATTCCTATAACACTATCTCTATAGACTTTATCAGCAAGTAATAATATATTTCCTATGTTATCTATGTGAAATGATTGGACAATTGCGTAACAAGAAATTTGAAAAGAATGTGCGAATTTATAAGGCACGAAAGAATCTGAGGCATCATAATCAAATAAGATGTGAGCAGATCTAAAGTTTACGAGAAAATTACTAGTCACAACATTCGAGTCCTAACTTACTTCCTCTGTGGTAATCTAAAATATACGATTTTTAACTTTTGGTTTGCCAAACAATTGTCAAACTCTTCAAACTTCTTAATTACTAGCGGTACTCAAACCTGCACCCGCTCATCATTCTCTATTGGGATTTCGATCCTAATCTTTGAGTTAAAACTCAATTCTCGTTGTAGACTCCTGCTCCTTCTTGGTTTATAGACTAAACCCAAGATAAGGTCTTTACTTTTGCTATAACAAAAACTCGAATGGTCTTATTCTAATGACCTTTAATTTTATAACGCACAAGATACATAACGAACCAAACTCTTGTATTAGAATCAGATCGAATAAATCAAGCTGATGGAATAAAGAAAATGAAAAGAGTTTGATCAACACGTGGATGCTTTGGAATAGAAAGATTAGCACCACTTATCTCTAATTCGTGCTTTCAGCCATATACATCTTTTAGTTTTTGGCACCTCCTCCTTTTTACTTGGAGTACTCTTTGATTGTTGAACGGAAAACTTGACTCCCCACCATTTGACTAGTAAGAGTAGGGCGGAAACATTTCTTGTGGCCAGTAACACCACATAGCAAGTCACATCTCTGGCTAATGATTGCTCAATTCTTTAATGAAGATTGTTATATTTCTATCGACCATCTCGACCGTCTCCTTCTTGACTGAAGTTTCGTCATTACTCAATACATGGCTTTCTAAACCAATCAACTTTATCTTTGTAGATTTATATTAATCAGACTCCACTCTTTATTACATTAAGATTTGAACGATAATTATCTTCTTAGTCATTACCGAAACGAAGGTAACGACACACATGAATAAACAGAATCATTTACTAGCTTCTTGGTAACCTTGTGACTTTACTTGATCCAAGTGTGAGTCCTGTGCTTCCAGTAGTATAGGCCTCTACTACTATTCATACCTACTCATACTTGTCCCAAGTATTGTCTCGCAGTTCCCAAGTCACCATTCAAAAGTTTTCACAAAGAAAATTTTCACACCTAAGTGCGTTCAAACAAGTACATACAACAATTTCTCCTAGACTCAACTAGGGTTTTCGCGTTTCTCTCAAACATATATTGGATTACCTATACTCGCCTTCTAGGATTCTTCTCATGCATATACTCGATCTAGAATATTCTAATATTTTTCCATAGGTCGATAGAAATTTTACTTCCATTTCTTCATATAAATTCTTTCTCGGGTAGTGTCTACTCTGCAAGACATACTACACCCAAAATTTCCTCTAGCAGTGTAATGACAAATAGTTTCCAACTACTTACATCATCTTCTAACTCATGCAAATCATCATACATATTTGTTGGTTTCATTATCCTTTCATGACATCGTCATTCCTGTATCTGAGTAAGTTTTCTTCTCATGGTTGTATCTTTTAAGTCTACTTCATAGGAGTCTATCCTAAGAAGTCTGCATTATAGCTGCATCTCAGCAAGCTCTACTAGCTTCAACTTGGTTCTCTGTCATTCTTAACTACAACATTTCTTCTCATACAATAATATGAGTGTATAACTTCTTCAACTCAGTACTCTACCTTACTCTAACAAGTAAGCCACTCAGCCTTTTCACAACCGAATAACCTATTTCACTATCTCAATCTTGTATGTTAAAGTCGGCTTAACACACAATGGAACTTCCATAAGGATGTGATAGAAGTCAATCATCACTCAGTATTATTAAATACTAAGTCTGAGCATCCTGTATAGGGTTACTACTCGAACTACATACTTCATCACAAAGTCTTGGCCTAATAAGTCTAAAAACTTCATTAGCATTTTCCTTAATCTTCATTTAATTCTTCTAAATCTTCTACTACATTAATTTCAATACTGTTGAAGTATTTATCACCACCCTCGGCTCTTCCGACTCTATAAACTATCACTGCTTTAATCTGGACAGCGGTTGAACAACTTCATCGGTTATGCCAAAACATTTATCTCATCCAAATGTATTTCAAACGCACATCTTTCTTCCAAAGATGTTATTATATTATCTTACATATTTTAAATGCATAATACCACTTTATAGGTATTAATACACTATTTACGATAACATTCCATATTTATTATTTCACAATATCCTTCGATCGTTTATCAATAAACTTATCAATATCAATTATCATAAGTATCTTTATTACTTTGAAAAATTTCATGTAAATTCTATTACGAAAATTCTTAGAATTCTAAACATAAAATTTTCTAAACCAAGGTCGGCAACAGACCTTAAGCTTTCTCAAATAATAGCAATATAGGTATGAAACCTAATGCATTGCTATATTTACTTATCCTTTAGCACATATTAGAATATAAGGCATATCTCCTCTTAATATTCTAGTGCTTACCCCATTAGGTATTCAACCTAAACTATATCAGATACATATTGTATCATCTTCACTTAACAATTCATGTTTAAATCTAGAAATTCTCAAAATTCCTAGTTCATATATACTAATTCTCTAAAATTTTTGAAGTAAGTTAATGTCTTAGAATACTAGGGTTTATCACTACCTAATACCCCACTTAAGTATTTCCTATGGTTTGTATCCATATATTTACAATGATTCCAGTTCATATATTGAACCTCCAATAGTTTAAGTCTAAATACCAATCCATGAGATTTAGTTCACTTAAACCACTGCTCTCATACCATGATTGAAAGAACCCCTTTCTATACTTTCATATTTCTGAAAGACCCAAACTTTCATACTTGACAATATAGTTACTCCATAACATGCTACATGCATATTCATAAAATAATATTTTTACATTGAAAAAGTCATTACAAAAGATTGGATACAAACCGACTATGTTTTAAGATTTTACATGACTACCCAGGATATTGTAAATCTATACAAACCTAAACCAAAATACAAAAAAATAATATTACAACTATTCTAAGTCTTCCAACTATACTGGATGCTTATTGCATGCATTATGTTAAAACATTGAGAGGGGTAAGCGATAACGCTTAGTGAGTTCAATAATAGATACAATATAACGTTATGCCATATATATACCAATATCGCAGAAGCAAATAGGAGCAAGGAACAACAAAGGCATAATATGATAAGTTTTCCCTAACAATTATTGATTTGATTCAAAGATATACAATCATTGAGACATAACAATTTCCATACTTGATAAACATCAATAACGCTTCGGCCCAAATGGCACTGAAGACAAACAATTTATGATTAACATTAAGGTAGATTTCAGGTTTTCACGCCCTGTATAACCTTCTGCCAATGCCATAGAATAGAGTCATTCACTTACTGGGGGACATGCTCTACATGGCCAGAGGCTACATACCAGTACCACTGTGAATCTGAGTTCTTAAACTGATCACATTGTCAAAGGTATAGCTTTGCTATCATAACTAGCATAAATAAAAATAACACGGGAAAATACTCAGGAATATTATTCTACCGAAGCCAAAGTGATGCCTATGTCATACACTTCATGGTCAACGGTTCATACCAATACCCAAGTGATGCCTATGTCATACACTTCAAGTCAGAGGTACAGCCTTGCTATAAAAATAGCGGATACAACAACTCGAGATGATAACATGGAAAAGCACATAGCACATATAACACATAACATACAATTGTTTCTACATATTAAACTCACCGTGAATTAACCGGGGGTCAAAATAATAATTTGGGCAGCACTTCGGCTCTAAATATGACTTTCGTCGTTGAAAACCGGGAGTTTTCTTGAAAACCGGGCTCTGCGAAGGTAGAGCTTCGAAACCGAAAAGATAAATTTTTTGGGCTTCTCGGGAATCTCGGGATGCGTTTCGGGCTTTGGAATAAGTACCAGGGCTTCGGGGGAAGTCGGAATGCAAGAAAATGTTGAAAAGGGGTGAAAAAGGCCAAGCTTTAAACTTCTAACCGGGAGGTCTCGCACCCCTTATATAGGTGCCAGCCTCTAATTCCGAAGCGAGGAGAGGAGGGCACGCGACTGCGACGTTCGGACCAGGTGGCAGTAGGGCTAGGCTCGGACGGACAGGTGCTCGCTTCGCATTGGTCGGATGACGCGGCTTCTGGCTTCGAATCGGGTCGGCTGCCTCGGTCGAATCAGGAGACTACGCGTGGGTCGGGCACGAGGGCGCATACGAGATCACGTGACTTCGGACAGATGCCAGCTCCTAAGTGGACTGAGCTTCGGTCCAATGGGGAAAGAGGTGACGATTTCGGACCAATCAGCGGGTGCCACGCGAGGCTGCGGTCCAATCAGGAGACGCCACGTGGATCGAACACTATTCATGCGAAAATTATCGAAAAATGTGTCCAATCTTGTAAAATCCATAACTTTCTCATACAGGCTCCGTTTTTGACGTTCTTTATATGCACGCGTAGAGAAAATTATGCTCTACAACTTTTGTTTAGACTTCGTCGGAAAATTTTGACTTTATTTTTACATTATTATTTTTAACAGACCGGGACTGGTAAATCCGTTAAAAATTCATAACTTCTTCATCTGACGTCCGTTTTCGTCAGACTTTTTACCATTGTACTACTAATGACGAGACCTTCGATTCTCGTTTAGGTTGTGTCGGCTAAAAATCACTCGATCTAAAATTCGAGTTTTTAGCTGTCTACTACTAAGCTGAAACTTGTAAAAATCATAACTTCCTCATACGAAGTCAGATTTTGGCGTTCTTTTTATCGAACTTCTCGGTTTAACGAATACTACGACTTTCATTTAGATCACTAAGGCTAAAAAGTAGTTTATCAAAAACTCACTTTTTACGTCATTCGGCACCGTGCCAGTTTTAACGCGGATCTTCGATTGGTCATAACTTCTTCGTTATAACTCGGATTTCGACGAGGTTTTCGCCTACGTGTTTCTAACGAGATTATCTACAACTTTCAATAATAAATTTTATATTTTTCTCTAAATTTCAGTATTTGGCTTTTAATTGGAATCTCATAAGACTTCCAATAATTTGTGAGTGATTCTAAACATAGTTTTACTTCATTTCTAGTAAAAACTATCTGTTAGAACTCAACACTCAATTTCACATAATATTTCATAATATTATTAATTTTTCAAATTACATAACACGATTTCAAAACGTGTATGTTACAAAATCATAGTTAATTTAAAAAGAAAAACAAATCATTTTTTAATTTTTAAAAAAATGAAAATTTTATTATACCACTCCTAGAAATTTTTACTTATGTGTATCAAATCATAAGAAAAAGTATATTACATCGTAAATCACCTTTTGGTTGGATATAATGAAATGACGAACGAATGAAATTGAGCATGTAATGAAATAGACGAGGTAATAAAATAAGTTATTATCATTTATTGTCATGTTTGGTTACTTAGTTGGAATGGAATACAAAGTTTCCGTAGACAAAAATACTCATATAAACACAAAAAGGCATATAAATTTACAATTTTTATAACCTTAGTCAAAATTTACATTTTGTATTGTAATGCATGGAAATTTAACTAATTAAATAACCACAACTACCATATTAACGTAAATAAATGACAAAGATGAGTTTTTTTTATAGGAAACTACTTCAAAAAAAACTTTTATAAAATATTTTTCAATGTCTACCAAAATAAAACAAAAATAACAATCGTTATCACAACGTTTACAACAAAAAAAAATGCAAAATCAACCAAAATTTCCACAATCTAAAGTACTAATATTAAGCGTATCTTTTATACTTTTAAATTTGTCTTCTTCATCAACCGTAAGGAAACCTCTTCATTAAAAAAATTTCCACAATCTAAAGCACTAATATAGCGTTTTGCGGTGGCACTGAAGCGTTATTTTGAAATATCATTTACAAATAGCGGCGACACTATTATCGGCGCTATTGACCGCTATTTACCGCGAACACCATCAACGTTATAGCGATGCTACACTCGCGAGCTAGTTAGGGGAAGAAAACTGAGACTTTTTATGCAGCTGATGGCGGAGAGTGGGATGGCGATTACCCTAGGGCAAGCCTAGGATGAGAGTAGCAGAGCGCAGTAGCGGTAGAAAGGACTTGGTGGAGTCAAGGCAGTTCTTGAGGAAAGTACGGATAGATGTGGAAGGTAGTATGGGCCCATACTACTGAAAGCAGAGGATGCGTACTCGAATCAAGGAAGGATGAGATAAGACCAGGGAACTTGTAGTGTGTGTGATCCCTCGAGTTTTGATGAGTATTGTGATGTTAGTAATGGTATATTGCCGAGTATAGTGACCCTACGTGGTAGACCAGATGGTAGTTCTGGTGTCGACGAGGGATCAGGCTCGGACTCTGTAGCCGGGCAGCTTTATGATCAGATGAGGGGAGTTCATTCCATCTGAGATTACGCGCGGTATCATTGACAAACTCATGTGATCCTCAGTATGATCAAGGAGGGCATTATAGAGATTTGTGATGAGAGGCCGAGTGCATTCTGCACTGAGATTGCAGTCATGATAGGGACCTGTACGTTGATGTTTCGGGAATTCAGAGCTTGTGAAGCTTCAAATTGTCATGGGGGTTAGGGACCCCATTGTTAGCAGCAGATGGTTGACAGATGTCGCCAACACTTTTTGTACCAGACATTGTCTCGAAAGGGGACAATATCTGACTTACTTCCTGTCTCCTGAGCGATAGAGCACGAGATTGATAGGAAGAGGTTGGTAGTGAGTTGAGTGATGATGCGGTTGATGCTATGTCATGGGATGACTTTTAGACCAGATTTTGGGCAGAGTGTGCTCAGGCGATTGAGGCGCAGCAGTTGGCGCAAGAGTTGTTAGATCTCCACCAGACGACTAAGACTGTGGCAGAGATCACTGCCAAGTCTCGAGAAAGAGCTTATATGGTACCACAGTATGCAGCAGATGAGGAAATGAAGAAGGTAAGTTATCAGAACATACTGTAGAATGATAGCAGGGAGATCATGAGTATCTCGGGGTGCAAGACCCTGAATGATATGACTTCTAGAGCTTGAGAACGGGATATGGACTTGGAGCACATTGGTAAGAGGGAACCAGATCAGTTGCTTATATTGAAGGGTCTCAGGAGGAGACCCTAGATTTAGGATTAGCTTTCGAGAGACCAGCAAGACCAGATTCGGTGCAGCACTTGCGGGAAACTGCACAAGGGAGCCTTTCGTTGCAATGGTTTGAGTAAGTGTGACTCTAGGTTATCCTCTGTTTGTGTTTGAATTATACTTCCAAGAAATGGTATATGCCAATTGCATACTGAGAATTATTAGCGGATAGCGAAAGATCATTTCCCAAATTGCGGGATTGGGAGAGTACAACGTCATATTGGTTTATTCCAAGACGGAGGAGCAGCACGAGAAGCACCTGAGGGATGTGCTAGAGGCTTTGAGGAAGGAGAGACCTTTTGCAAGGTACTCCAAATGTGAGTTCTGGTTGCACGAGGTGGAATTTCTTGGGCACCTTATCAATTAGAAGAGTATTCTAGTCGTTCCGGCCAAGATAGAGGCCGTGATGCAGTGGGAGATTTCGAGGTCTCCAATTGAGATTCGGAGCTTCCTGGGTCTAGCGGGTTATTATCAGAGATTTATTCGTGTTCTTGGAGGTGGTGTGATCTTTTAGACTGACTAGTATTGAAACACTAGCAATGGCAAACGTGGTTTTCAGCAGATTGGGCATAGAATGGTAAGAAGGATTGAGAATCCTTCCAGTATTGTGTGTCATAAGACGTTAGTTGAATCAAAGTGGGGGACAATCATCCAAGGATTCAGAAGTAGGAGCAGTTTTGAAATTAGGATAAGTTTCGCATCCTTGTTTGGAAGGAAGACAGCCCAAGCATCTGTATGGTTTGAGGATAGTGTGAGATGGAAGTTCGGAAAAACTTGCCAATAAGGAGATTGCGTTCCCGTAATGTTTGCTAGCAAGCCTTAGGGAATCAGGTTGGGGATTCCAGTCAGGACATGAGTTCAGCTGAGTGCGGGTCAAGCGCGTGTTCGATCTAATATGGAGAGTGTTGCAAGGCGGTAGCGGCTCCGATCCGAGAAATTGGCCGAGATTTATGTGCGAGAGGTAGTGGCACGGCATGGAGTGCCTGTCTCTGTGGTGTCAGACCGAGATGTCCGGTTTACTTCCAGGTTTTGGGAGCGGTTTCACGACGAGATGGGTACTCGTCTCCATTTCAGCACCGCTTTCCACCCTCAGATGAACGGTCAGAGCGAGAGGACGATTCAGACTCTCGAGGACATGCTACGCGCATGCGTGTTAGATTTCGGTGGCAGATGGGATACATATCTTCCGTTAGCGGAATTTTCGTATAACAACAGTTACCATGCCAGCATAGACCGACCTACCTTTGAGATGCTCTATGGGAGGAAGTATAGGACCCCAATTTTTTGGGGTGAGGCCGGTCAGAGAGTCATGGGGAGTACGGAGGTAGTATTCAAGACCACAGAGCGGATTCAGCAAGTCCGAAGCAGGCTCCAGACTGCTCAGAGTCGGCAGAAGAGTTACGCCGACAAGCGGCGTTCAGATTTAGAGTTTCAGGTGGGCGATATGGTCCTCCTGAAAGTGTCACCCTGGAAGGGTGTTATCAGGTTTCGGAAGCTGGGCAAGCTGGGCCCCCGGTTCATTGGTCCGTTTAGGGTTTTGGCCCTGGTGGTTCGGGTTGCCTATCGGTTAGATCTTCCAGCAGAGCTCAGCCAGATCCACAGCACGTTCCATGTTTCTCAGTTGCAGAAGTGCTTAGTGGATGATTCAGCAGTGGTACCCTTTGAGGACATTCAGGTTGATGATAGCCTGAACTACATCGAGAAACCTATGTCAATTTTAGATCGCAAGACGAAGGAGTTGAGAAACAAGAGGGTAGAGTTAGTGAAGGTGCAGTGGCAGCACCGCAAGGGTTCGAAGTGGATGTGGGAGCCCGAGGAAGAAATGAGGGAGCACTACCCAGAGTTGTTTTCAGATTCAGCAGACTTCGAGGACGAAGTCTAAGACAAGTGGGGGAGAATTTTAACATCCGGTCTCAAGTACGTATTTAATTTGAGCCAAACTTCATATTTTACCCTTGGACTCCGCGAGTTGGAGGCCCAACTCGTCGAGTAGGATCGACTCCGAGTCGTGGGATTAAGTGACGTACTCGACGATTCGGAAGACCGACTCGGCGAGTAGGAGTTGTCTGAGTGAAACCCTAAATTGGAGGGTTTGCACCTTATTTAAACATCTTATGAGGCTTACACCCCAGCCTCCATCACTCTCAAGCTTTGCCCCCGAAACCCTAATCCTCCATAAGTGAACTTGAGCTTTCTTGGTTATTTTGAGTGTTATTTGGTGTATCTTGAAGCTAGTGGAAGAAGTGGAAGATAGAAGACTCAAGATGGAAGGAGTAGATCCAGGAACTACACTCCATTTGCCATCTTTTCTGGTAATCAAGCTTCCAACTTGATCTTCTTTCTCTTAGATCTATTTGTCCCCATATTAAGAAAGGTTTTGGCCAAAAACCTTGGTCCTTGGTGTTGGGACGTCCCAAGTGGTTCATATCTCAGATCTAGGCTCTAGGGAGGGTTACATGGCATAAAGATGCAAACCTTAGGGCCATAGTAACCCCATGCATCTTGTAGACCTCATTTTAGGGTCTTTTGAGCTTAGGGACCCATGCATGGACGTAAAGTTCTTAACTTTACATTCTATATCGACTCTAAGAGGTCAGATCTACCCTTTGGATGATGAGCTCAACAGGAATCGAGTTTATGGACATGGACTTTAGGGGACTCGACGAGTCGTTCTTGAGACTAGGCGAGTCGAGCATTGGTTCCCCAACTTTTTTGTTTCGAAGGGATCTGGTTGAGTCTATGAGGGGACTCAACAAGGATGCACGTGATTATAGGCCTAGAAATCTTGGGACTCGGCGAGTGTATGAACAGACTCGTCGAGTCCAAGGCAATCTCCCAACCCATGAGGACGGACTCGGCGAGTTGTTCATACAACTCGCCGAGTCACAGACTTGTCACACTCATATGATGAATATGAACTCGACGAGATCAAGGATGACCTCGGCGAGCCAGATGAAGATAGTCCCGATGTTATGTTTGAAGGAGAACTCGTCGAGTTCTTGCTAGACTCGACGAGTAGAGTCGAGGTTGGGAACAGATGAAAGAATAGGGACTCGACGAGTTGGTGAATCAACTCGGCGAGTCAGGTCAATTGGGTGTTGACTTTGACCAGGATGTTGACTTTAGCCAGGGGTAAAATGGTCATTTTACCCTAAGAGTAATTATCAGTTTTCGACTAGCCGGAGAGTCGTCGCAGCAGCAGACAAGGATTCCTCTCCCAGGGTTACAGCAGTCAGTCACTCGAGGTGAGTTTCCTTCCAATAGTAACGGGTCTACGATCACAATGCCGGCCCGTTTAAGTTGTAGAGTATGCTGGGGCGAGCTCGATGCAGTTTATATGTTTCCGGACTTCGGTCTGATGTTGGGGCGGTCCCGAGAAGTAGCTAATTATGCTTGATGTCTTTGTGGTTCATACATGTGTATGTGTTATATGTTATGTGTTAAGTATTCCGGGTTAAGCCCGATGCCGAGGCAAGCCCGACGTATGTTAGTCATTATGCCATGTATTATGTATTCGGGGAAAGCCCGATGTATGCTAGTTATGTGTTATATGTTATTTGTTCCGAGCTTCGGTCTGATGCCGGGGCAAGCCCGATGCAGATTATGTGATTATGCTATGTATGTGTCGGGGTAAGCCCGATGCCGGGGTGAGCCCGATGCCCGATGCGGTCGGATGCCAGGGCGAGCCCGATGCCGAACAGGAGTCCGATGTCGGGTAAGCCGATGCCGGGATTCGTCTCGATGCAGTTGGGAAGTAGTCCCAGAGTTATGTTATTTGTTATATGTGCTTTGTATGGTATGTGGTAGTTTGGGGGGGAGCTCACTAAGCTTCGTGCTTACAGTTTTCAGTTTTGGTTTCAGGTACTTCAGCTATTAAAGGGAAGGGCTCGAGTTGATGGCATGGCACACACCACAGTTTTATTAGCCTGGGAGCTTACTCTGATATTTTATGCGATACAGTTATATGTTGACAGATTTTATGAGATTTTGAGATACATGATTGATGATTTCATTTTATGGTGATAACATTATGTTTGCTAGATGATTTTAAAAACGAAATTTTTGGCTTGTATTTTTGGGGATGTTTCATAATGACTTGAGAGGGTAATGAACTTTTTTTTTTGTTCACATTTAGTCATTGAATTTTTTTCGTGCTTGATTTACCCCTGACATATCTGGAATTGTTCACATTTTACCCTTATGAGGGTAACTTGTGAACAATTTCAAATAATTTAGGGGTAAATCAAGCACGAAAAGTTTAATGACTAAATGTGAACAAAATTGAAAGTTTGTTACTCTCTCAAGCCATTATCCAGTAAATGGTTCTAATTGTTATTAAGAATGAGCACAAGTTGAATATGAATGTCACAAAAGTAAGGATATTGTAGTAATCATGTGATATACCTTTTGTGTAAGGTAGTGGAAACAACATTTAGAAATACAATAAAAGCGAATTTAATCACATATAAATTGAAGAAACAAAGATTGTGGTGGTTCAGACTATACTTAGGGCATAGGCAACGGTTTTCACTTCAGAGGGTGGAGACGGTCGTTGTAGATCGTGCGAGGACGAGATAACATTTCATAAAGAAGTGTGAAGATAATGTAGTGTTAAATTTGAATGATGTGTTTCTATTTACAAGGACACGAGCTTTGATTACAGAGTGTGGATGCATAAGATCAAGGTCGTGGAGTAGTACATGAGTAGTTTAGGTACTAGTTGCCTTTACATTGTTTGTGCATTTTTCCTAGTTTTCACTGTTTTTACTTTCAAATTGTTTTGTCGATACTTTTCTTCCTAGTTATTACTTGTATCTTACCTTTTCTATTTGTATGTTGGTTCTATATGTACCGTCTCACTACACTCCTTTTGATTTTCGATCTATTTTTCATTTTATTGCTCATATATGTGTCTTTTTGTCTTGTGAAACTCTACTGATTATTTCTTCTTTGTGGGTTGACGTTTCATTTAAACATGAATAAAGAAACTATATATGTAAATAAAGAAACTCTAGTTAAAAGTTATCTCGTTGGCTAGGTTTAAAGCAATGAACTACAACATGGTTATGTGATACACATTCTATTCTATAATACTCCTTACAAACACAACACAAAACAAATCGTAGTGACTGAAATCAAAATTATTAATTTAAGTAATTGTTACCAATAAACAAAATAAACTAAGGGATAATTACAAAAAGGGTAAAAACTTTCAACTTGTTCATATTTAGTTACTGAACTTTTTCTATGCTTAATTTACCTATGAATTATTTGAAATGGTCACATTTTACTCTTATGACTAGTTACTGACCGGTTGTAACCGGTCATAAGGGTAAAATGTAAATAATTTCAAATAATTCAAGGGTAAATCAAACATAAAAAATTTAGTGAGTAGATGTGAATAAAATTGAAAGTGTGTTACCCTCTCAAGTCATTATCTATTTTATTTTCTATTAAGCTAACAAAGCTTTTAACCCTTTCTTTTCTATTAAGCTAACACAACTTTTAACCTTTATTTAGTCTAACTATTGAAGATATGTCAAACAAAATATTTATAGATTTTCTTTAAAGATATAATTTCTTTTTCCATGCAACACTGAACCTTCTTGTTTTTCTTTTTCCTTTTTTTTTCTTCCTTTTTCTTTTTCCTTTTCTTTTAATTATTTAATATATGTCAACGAATATTTTTATGGATTTTCTTAAAGATATAACTTATGTTTCTATTTAAAATTATATCAAACTCATATGTCTTAATATGTTTACTAGCAATATATATATATATATATATATATATATATATATATATATATATATATATATATATATATATATATATATAGACAGAGAGAGAGAGATAGCTTTAAATGTTTCTCATATCTATTGTGTGCTAGAATGCACCAATAAAAATTTAGTAAAAATTATATGTATATATTAAATGATATCCATACTTATAATTCCTTTTTATGGAAACTAATTAAATTATTCATTAATGTCAACAATAATATTCTTTCAGAATAAATTCGTATCTAGAAGAATGAGAGTGTATTCTAATAGAATACACTCTTGTTCTTCATATTCCATGCAACTTTATTGTAAGTGAGTAAGTCATGAAACAAAAAACGAACTCATACATAAAAACCTAGATGCGAATTCATTCTGAAATAATGTTATTGCTGACATTAATGACGAATTTAATTAGTTTCCATAGAAAGAGAATTATAATTATGGATATTATTTAATATGCATACAATTATGGAAATCATTTAATAATTATCTTTATTTAATTAAATAATTATTTAATTTTACTAAATTTCTATTGGTGCATTCTACCACACAATAAATATAAGAAACACATTAACCTAGCCCACACACACACACACACACATATATATATATATATATATATATATATATATATATATATATATATATATATATATATATATATATATATATATATATATATATATATATATATATATGTCACACCCCCAAACCAAGGATGGCGGAAACATCCGGGGGTGGAGGACTTCATGTATAGTATCACAACAACGAGTATAGTAGTGCTCAAAGTAAATACAACCATCATAAATATAATTGAAAAGGTTACACCATAGAATAGGTTTACATGTTTCAAAATCAATTACATTATGATGACAAAATGAATTGTTTGACGACTTATCGTCTCATCCTCAAAATGCTGTTGGTTTTCCTGTTTCACTGATTTCCTGAGAATACAAGTAGTTTTGAAAAAGTGTCAACAATTAAGTTGGTGAGTTCATAAGAGTTTTGTTTGAGAAAGAAACCGTTTTCCTTGTAAAAGCGACAAAGTATGTTTCCAGAAAACCCAATATTTTCTTTATAAAAGTTATGTAGTCCTAAATCCCAGGACCGAAAATAAACAAGTATTTTTCCATACTTAAAGATATAAAAGTGATTTTAAATCGGCATAAAACCCTTTTTGATTTGAGAAAAATCCCGTAAACTTTATGTGTTGTTAACTCCCTATGTGTAGTCTTAAATTCCAAGACCGAAAGTATACAGTAATATCCATATTTATTGATATAAAAAGTGATTTTAAATCGACATAAAACCCTTTTTTATTTGAGAAAAAATCCCGTAAACTTTATGTGTTATGTGTTGTCTTTAATCCTAAGACCGAAAGTGTACAAGTATTTTTCAATACTTAAAGTAATTCATGTGAGTTAAATTGACATAACTCGCTAATTTAAAAGTAAAACTCGTAAATCTTATGATTTGTTAATACCACATGTGAGCTATTATAACCATGCTAAGACTCAGACGGCCTCGTAATACGACGTTCTTAAGGCGCTGCAAGTTAAATGACACTTGTCACCTCAGACCTGCCGGTCTAGCTGTTGCATGCAGCTCAGGTGCGGGCTTGTCAGACCCAATATAGATCTATACACAACTATCACGCTCTCCCTACAAGAGACTCTGGTTACAATTTACAGGACTTTTGACTTTGTTACTATGAAGGTAACACGAAGCGAATGTCTCACAAATTTATTCATTAACAGATTTACGTGAACTGAACTGAAAACCTTTGGTAAATGAGTTTGAAATGTAAATGATACATAAACTATACCTATTATAGTTTATCCAAAACGTTTGTAATGTAAAAGAACCCCTTTTATGAAAATACATTAGTGCTATGAGTCCATAAACTATTACTATTATGTAGTATATGAAAAACCCATTTGTTTTGAGAGTAAAACCTTTCTCATGTAGGTAAAAATCCATAAACTATGCTTATTATAGCTTATTATATGTGTTCGAAATGAATGAAGAATCCTTATTATGAATGACTAAATTTCAGTTTATGATGATAAACTAACAAGAAAATATATTCAATATTTAGAACTTATTGTTATACACTTTGCTCAACATAATACAAAGTGTTATGAAAGTTATAAGCTGTTAACTAGTTTTTAACATTTCTGCACTGTTTTAGAAAAATCATAGAAAAATCATACGAAGTCGAAAACTGAATCCGTAAATTCTGAGAGTTCATAAAATGTTTCTAGTTTATTCATAATATTTCTTATGATTTTTAGAAGTCTTTAACTTGTGTTAAAATGTTCATATTCACAGACTGGTCCGAATTCGTTTCTGAAATGATAGGCAGTTTTATAAAAATCACCATAAATCGTAGAAAAATCGTATGATGATGTGCAAATAGTCATTTCAAAGGAATGAACCTGAACTATTTGCATATTAAACAGTTTTGAAAGATATTAAGTTGAAGATAGTCAAAACAGTCCGTGAATAAGACTCAACTTTTCTGATGAAAGCTGTTGTTTGAGTTTAGTTGAGTTTTTGGTGTTTTAACTTGTATTACCCCCCCCCCTTAAAACTTGAAGAAAACATGAAAATGTAGGGGTATGAACTCACCTTGAGTGATTTCAGTAGATGGATGATGAAGAAAAGAAGTGTTCAACTCAAGAACACTTAGATGATGCTTGAAGATTCGAAGATCTAACAACAAATATGACGATATTTGTGTAAGGAACTCATGATTTGAGTGAAGAAGTGTAAGGAAATCAAGTGTGGGAAGAGATTTACTTACCAAGGTAGATGAAGAACTTGAAAATCAGCCTTGAAATCTCGAAATTTAGAGAGAGAAGTGAGAGAGAATGAGTTTTTGCTTCTTGGTGAAGTATGAGTGAATGGGAGGAGAGATAAGGGTTTTTCTACCCTTGAGTCAAAGTACTTGGCTGGAAAGAGGGAGAAAAGGACAATGAAATGACCAGGTATGGTGGAAGGACAAGGGCTGGTCATTGAGTGGGCATGGGTGGTTGCTTGTGTCATACACTAAAGTAAAGTCAACACTCCACCAATAATATCCCACCCACTCTTATTGGATAAGGATTATACCCCAAAAACGTGATTAATTATGAAGTATGGGGTTCTATATGTTAAAATATGATTTTGGGTGAAAATCCCGTGTTAAAATTATGTAAAACGGGCCTAAAATGAAGTCGTAGTCGAAAACCAGGTGAATTTGGCCTATCTGTGAGACTTCTCGGTACTGGGCCGAGATTCGGTCCCTACTGCTGCTGGGCCCGAAGGCGAAATGGGCCGAAATGGAGCGAAGGTGGTCAGGAGCGAAATGGGGCGATGGCGAAGGGAATGTTCAGTTCGGTTCGCAGGCTTCGTGTTCTTCAGCAGTTCGGTCCCCATAGGGACCTTCGGTTCTAAGCACTTTCGGTCCAAGAGGGTTCGCTTCCTAAAGGGAGGCTTCGGTCTATTAAGGTTGTTTTACCAAATATTACCCCGTTTCAAGCAGTTTTTGACCCGGTTAAGTGTCGGGATGACCCGAAAGATTATAAAAAGTTAAAAGAGATTTTGAGAGAGATTTGGGAGAGATTTCTCATAGAGAGAGATTTCGTTTGCGACCTTTTTGAGTGTTTGGCTTCGTAAGGTAAGCTTCGTAAATCCTGTTAAGTCTCGTTATGAATGTTATACTCCCTCGAGGGGTATGGAATAATGTTTTATCGAGTAGTTTCATCACTTGCCCTGATTAGGGTTTAGATTTTCCGAACACGTGAAAACTCTAAGTGATACTTTGTATTAAGATTGCGAGTAGTGCAATAAGAATCATAATGGAAACCCTAATATACAAGGCTTAGATGAGTTGACCGGTTTGACTTGTTGACTTTGGTTGACTTTGACTTGACAAAAAATTGACGGTTGTCACATCATCCCCCCGTTAGAAAGAATTTTGTCCCGAAATTAGCACTTTGATCGGGACTTCGAGAGTTGGGGAAATATGGGGGAACTTTTCGTAGTACGAGAAATTGATTATGGTGGGGACCAACCCGCCTGATGTTAAATGACGACCTTGGAACTTCTTATTGTAACTTGAGCTGATTCGATTTAAAAGGAGTTATTGTTTTGGAATGACAGTGTATTCAATGTGTGCCTTTATGCTCCCTGTTTTATCCTTGTTGTTACCACTATGAATATTTTATAATGTAGTTAGTGAGTACTGGTATTACGAATGCTTTAACAATTTGTGATGAAATTTGCATTATAAGTCCTACCAGATCTTTTATAATCGCTTGGTGTAAACTAGTCGTATATCATTAAAATTGCAAGGGCATCCGAATGAGTGACTCCGCCTTAAGCCCACAACCAAACAAGGAACAGGAAATGAGGCGGAATCACAAATTCTAAGTCCATATAATCTTAATGATATATGACCATAATGTTTACACTAGCCATCATAGATTCACCAGTAAAAACCCTGTGTTTTTATATAGAAGATAAGACTTGTTCGGGTTTTGCCGTGTTCTCGAGATGCTTTCAGCCTTTCTCGAACTTGTACTAAGCCATAAGTGATAACTTCTCCTCGGAGCGCTGCATAGGGTCTGCTTTAGTGTTTGTCGTTTGATTAGATCGGTAGGGAACATATGCGTTCGGTTTACACGGATAAACTTATTCGGATGATGGAACGTTCACTCGCACTCCTGGGTAGCCTTGACCCGAAGTTCATGGTAGGACTCGTACCTGGTCTATCTATCATTAACTTGCACATATAGGTCATATGTCCTTAAGGTTGGCAAGACAGTTGGATGGGTGACTCTGCCCCAAGTCCACAACCAGACAAGAAACAGGAAGTAGGGCGGAAACACACATCCAATGTCCGTAGAATCTTAATTATACATTATCCTCGCGTATATACTTAGTAGTGATAGACTAACCGTATTCGTCCCAAGCTTCTGTGCTTGAACTTTATCTGCTGCGTGAAGGGTCTCCTGGAAATACTTGTGGTAAGGTTTCGGAAGGTATAATACTCCTCTGGTGAGTGTTTTGGGGTTTCATAGCGAGAGATGACCCGGAAGTCCGTGCTGGATGTGTTTATGGGAGACGAAGGTTTCGATATTCGGTGGGTTAGGTGAAGGGTCCTTTCGTAGCCGTTAAATCGGGAAGATGAGGACTATACCAATCGAAATTAAATGATGACAACAATATCTTTTTAGGTAAAACATGTGTTAAGCTGTATTCGTAAGAAGTGCTCATTAGGGTGATAGAGTATCTTGTGTTTCTTTTCAGTGTGTTCCGTTTCGTTCGATGTTATTATTACTGCAGATGATTCATACCACAGTGTCTAGCACTGGTAGTGAGTGTGTTCTGATAGCTAGCAATGATACTTGATATCATGATCCCTAACAGGTTACTCTATGATCGAGCGGTATATGTAAGTCGCCTGTAATTTGATATTGGTGAAATCGTCGAGTGAGTGGCTCTACCCTAATCCCACTGCTAGACATGGAACAGGAGTCAAGACGGAATTATTCGCTTTAAGTCTTTAGTATTTTGATTATAATTAACCCCGATGTATGCACAAAGTCATCACAGCTTACAGGTAATGATTCTAAAGTCATATATGATTGTCTTTGATTTGATTTGTACGAGAGAGTATTTTAACTACTTTTTGAAAGACGGTAATTTTAGCAAGCATACCAAATTCATTACAAACATATGGTACTTAAACGTTTTTGTCGTTGGAAACATTACAAAAGTCCTAATAGGGTTCCCTTGTTGCTCCTGCTGGTTTGTTCATCACACTCCTCCTACTCCCCCGTCATTCTTCTCAGTTGGACATTCTCTCTTGAAGTGTCCCATTTCACCGCATAGGTAGCATCCTGGGCCTACCCTGGTGTTGGTGATTGAAGGGAGGTGTTGGGTCTGGTTTCTGCAGAAGCGGACAGTATGTCCGTTCTTGTTGTAGTTTTTACAGCGCATCACCCGGCAAACCCCATGGTGATGGTAGCCACACTTGTTACACCTTGGGAGTGATCCCTTATATGGTCTGGCCGGTGCTTGGGTGACAGACCTTGTGGCTAGTGCCGAGGCATGTGTCGTGACTGTTGTTGTAATGGCAGGGGTGGCCATGGGTTGTTGTCTTTTAGCGAATCTTTGAGATTGGTTGCGCTCCTTTTTGTTCCAAAACTTTCGCTTCTTGTTCGTAGGTTTGTGGCCTGAGGCGCCTTCATGGGCAGACACCCGCCGGTGTTCCTGATTGTTACAACGATTTGTATTTTCGGTACCGCTTCCATCTCTGCTGGCGTTGTTAGCATTGAGTTGCGCCATGACGGCTGTCACGGCTGCCGTGACTGCAGCTTGAAAAGTAGCAGGATCCATCTGCAGGATTGCTGCCTTGCTTGTCGGCTGGTTACCTTCTTGTGAAGACATAATCTTTACTGAACTATTCTCGGTGTTTCTGCTAACGTCCCTAAGACGGAGTTATGGTAGTGGGTAGAAGTAGGTTTTCGTGCGGCGTTAAGCTTTACTCCTCTTGGGATCATGTTTTTCCAAACACACTTAGCTGAGAAGTTTTGATGGGATCCGGTGCATTAGTGCTGGTATGATCGCACCCTCATAGGTCTACGAAAAAGGCACCTTTCAACTATGAGGCTTAAAAAAAAGGTGAGATGATAGTGAGTCTTGAATAAGGGCTTATATGTCGGGAGTTATTTATCTTAGTTCTGAGTGTATCGTGTTCCGGTTGTTTATGGTGTTCTGAAAATGGTTCATAACGAGAGTCTATATATGATAAACTTATGAATTTTAGTAGTATTGTTCCCAATGAAAATAATACGCATGTCCCTTTTATTTGTATGATTTTAGCATATTTAGTTTTTAGAGGAAGGTTTTGAGCCTGAAGCAGGTCCATACCACATCATTGCAAGAAAAGTTTGGACCGCAAATAAATCTCTCGACTAGTGTAATCACTAACTCGTGGGGTCGGGCCTACACATGGAGGGGAGTAACACCAATGCATACTCATAGACCTAATCTACAAGGTCTTGTGAGTAAAATGAACTATGCTTACTATAATACGTCCCCAAATGGCGAATTGTTGTTGCTGATGGCGACTCCATCCCTCGATCAATGCTGGCCAACGGGGCACAAGTTTGATGGAGTCGAGACGGTTCACGAGAGCCCAGGCTATGTGAGGAGAGTTGTCGACCTCTGACTCCACCTCCGACTCTTTTCCTCATCACTCACTAACTCTCCGGGTTCGGAAAGTAGGGGTCTCCTGATATGTAAGATCTTGTCGTGATGTCCGTACGAGAATAGGGGTGGAAGAGATAATTAATAGACTTCTAATCCTATAATTACTTATAAGGGGTGATCCTTATCAGTCACGTCTATAATCACATAGTGCATACTAGTTATACATAATCTGAGATAGAATAGACCTTCGAATAAATGACTTTACTCTAAGTCCACAACCAAACAAGGAACAGGAAGTAGAGCAATAGTCATAGATTCTGAGTCTATAATATCTTTGATTATGTATAACCTTAGTGTATGCACTCAGTCATTATAGACCTACTAATAGGGGTCTTTAGTTTTCACATAAGTTGGTTATAGTATCACAAAATACTCCTATAGTATTTTAATGTTTGACTTATGCTTTTCAATGTTTGTTTGTAGATAGAATTGGTAAGTTTTTAGACTTGTTGCAACGCCACAACCATTCCCGGACATATGCTAATCACTTCTGGGTTAGACATAGTTGATCAGGCTATGTCATTCCTAGACCTGACTATACATCCCCAAGCCTACTTGTGCCATTCAACAATCATTACTGTTGTTTTGTTCTAGTATGATGTTGTCCTTAGTATGTATGCATGCATGCATACTTTTAACACGAAACTATTTATTTCTAAAAGTATAGTTATTTGAAAATGTTAAATCAGAGACCTTAGTCCCAATGCATTTATAGTTTGTATATCTTATGTGGTTCGATATACTTAGTTCACTATAAACAATGCTCTGATACCAATCTGTCACACCCCCAAACCAAGGATGACGGAAACGTCCGGGGGTGGAGGACTTCATGTATAGTATCACAACAACGAGTATAATAGTGCTCAAAGTAAATACAATCATCATAAATATAATTGAAAAGGTTACACCATAGAATAGGTTTACATGTTTCAAAATCAATTACATTATGATGACAAAATGAACTGTTTGACAATTTATCGTCCCATCCTCAAAATGCTGTTGGTTTTCCTGTTTCACTGATTTCCTGAGAATACAAGTAGTTTTGAAAAAGTGTCAACAATTAAGTTGGTGAGTTCATAAGAGTTTTGTTTGAGAAAGAAATCGTTTTCCTTGTAAAAGCGACAAAGTATGTTTCCAGAAAACCCAATATTTTCTTTATAAAACTTATGTAGTCCTAAATCCCAGGAACGAAAATAAACAAGTATTTTTCCATACTTAAAGATATAAAAGTGATTTTAAATCGGCATAAAACCCTTTTTGATTTGAGAAAAATCCCGTAAACTTTATGTGTTGTTAACTCCCTATGTGTAGTCTTAAATTCCAAGACCGAAAGTATACAGTAATATCCATATTTATTGATATAAAAAGTGATTTTAAATCGACATAAAACCCTTTTTGATTTGAGAAAAAATCCCGTAAACTTTATGTGTTATGTGTTGTCTTTAATCCTAAGACCGAAAGTGTACAAGTATTTTTCAATACTTAAAGTAATTCATGTGAGTTAAATTGACATAACTCGCTAATTTAAAAGTAAAACTCGTAAATCTTATGATTTGTTAATACCACATGTGAGCTATTATAACCATGCTAAGACTCAGACGGCCTCGTAATACGACGTTCTTAAGGCGCCGCAAGTTAAATGACACTTGTCACCTCAGACCTGCCGGTCTAGCTGTTGCATGCAGCTCAGGTGCGGGCTTGTCAGACCCAATATAGATCTATACACAACTATCACGCTCTCCCTACAAGAGACTCTGGTTACAATTTACAGGACTTTTGACTTTGTTACTATGAAGGTAACACGAAGCGAATGTCTCACAAATTTATTCATTAACAGATTTACGTGAACTGAACTGAAAACCTTTGGTAAATGAGTTTGAAATGTAAATGATACATAAACTATACCTATTATAGTTTATCCAAAACGTTTGTAATGTAAAAGAACCCCTTTTATGAAAATACATTAGTGCTATGAGTCCATAAACTATTACTATTATGTAGTATATGAAAAACTCATTTGTTTTGAGAGTAAAACCTTTCTCATGTAGGTAAAAATCCATAAACTATGCTTATTATAGCTTATTATATGTGTTCGAAATGAATGAAGAATCCTTATCATGAATGACTAAATTTCAGTTTATGATGATAAACTAACAAGAAAATACATTCAATATTTAGAACTTATTGTTATACACTTTGCTCAACATAATACAAAGTGTTATGAAAGTTATAAGCTGTTAACTAGTTTTTAACCTTTCTGCACTGTTTTAGAAAAATCATAGAAAAATCAGACGAAGTCGAAAACTGAATCCGTAAATTCTGAGAGTTCATAAAATGTTTCTAGTTTATTCATAATATTTCTTATGATTTTTAGAAGTCTTTAACTTGTGTTAAAATGTTCATATTCACAGACTGGTCCGAATTCGTTTCTGAAATGATAGGCAATTTTATAAAAATCACCATAAATCGTAGAAAAATCGTATGATGATGTGCAAATAGTCATTTCAAAGGAATGAACCTGAACTATTTGCATATTAAACAGTTTTGAAAGATATTAAGTTGAAGATAGTCAAAACAGTCCGTGAATAAGACTCAACTTTTCTGATGAAAGCTGTTGTTTGAGTTTAGTTGAGTTTTTGGTGTTTTAACTTGTATTACCCCCCCCCCCCCCCCTTAAAACTTGAAGAAAACATGAAAATGTGGGGGTATGAACTCACCTTGAGTGATTTCAGTAGATGGATGATGAAGAAAAGAAGTGTTCAACTCAAGAACACTTAGATGATGCTTGAAGATTCGAAGATCTAACAACAAATATGACGATATTTGTGTAAGGAACTCATGATTTGAGTGAAGAAGTGTAAGGAAATCAAGTGTGGGAAGAGATTTACTTACCAAGGTAGATGAAGAACTTGAAAATCAGCCTTGAAATCTCGAAATTTAGAGAGAGAAGTGAGAGAGAATGAGTTTTTGCTTCTTGGTGAAGTATGAGTGAATGGGAGGAAAGATAAGGGTTTTTCTACCCTTGAGTCAAAGTACTTGGCTGGAAAGAGGGAGAAAAGGACAATGAAATGACCAGGTATGGTGGAAGGACAAGGGCTGGTCATTGAGTGGGCATGGGTGGTTGCTTGTGTCATACATTAAGTAAAGTCAACACTCCACCAATAATATCCCACCCACTCTTCTTGGATAAGGATTATACCCCAAAAACGTGATTAATTATGAAGTATGGGGTTCTATATGTTAAAATATGATTTTGGGTGAAAATCCCGTGTTAAAATTATGTAAAACGGGCATAAAATGAAGTCGTAGTCGAAAACCGGGTGAATTTGGCCTATCTGTGAGAGTTCTCGGTACTAGGCCGAGATTCGGTCCCTACTGCTGCTGGGCCCGAAGGCGAAATGGGCCGAAATGGAGCGAAGGTGGTCAGGAGCGAAATGGGGCGAAGGCGAAGGGAATGTTCGGTCCGAGGGGAGGTTCGGTTCGGTTCGCAGGCTTCGGGTTCTTCAGCAGTTCGGTCCCCATAGGGACCTTCGGTTCTAAGCACTTTCGGTCCAAGAGGGTTCGCTTCCTAAAGGGAGGCTTCGGTCTATTAAGGCTGTTTTACCAAATATTACCCCGTTTCAAGCAGTTTTTGACCCGATTAAGTGTCGAGATGACCCGAAAGATTATAAAAAGTTAAAAGAGATTTTGAGAGAGATTTGGGAGAGATTTCTCATAGAGAGAGATTTCGTTTGCGACCTTTTTGAGTGTTTGGCTTCGTAAGGTAAGCTTCGTAAATCCTGTTAAGTCTCGTTATGAATGTTATACTCCCTCGAGGGGTATGGAATAATGTTTTATCGAGTAGTTTCATCACTTGCCCTGATTAGGGTTTAGATTTTCCGAACACGTGAAAACTCTAAGTGATACTTTGTATAAAGATTGCGAGTAGTGCAATAAGAATCATAATGGAAACCCTAATATACAAGGCTTAGATGAGTTGACCGGTTTGACTTGTTGACTTTGGTTGACTTTGACTTGACCAAAAATTAACGGTTGTCACAATATATATATATATATATATATATATATATATATATATATATATATATATATATATATATATATATAGGGAAAAGTTCAATAGAGAACCATTATTAATCAAGGAACCAATGAACCAATACAAAGCGTCGGAATTTAAAGCGATCAACGGCAAAAGGAAGGGTTGTAAAATTCTATAATTGACGCACATGTACCGGATTATAACAAAACTCACTTCATTTTTTTCATTTAAAATTTTTTTTAGGCCAAGTTTTTTATCGAAAAAAAAATCGAATATACCGTTGTTCACGATTTTTCGTCCTCTTTCCATAGAGATCCATGATGATATATAAAAAACGAACTTTTTTTTTCGAAAAAAACCCACTTAATTTTCTTAGTTTTTTAAATATTTAAGTTTATTTTTATAAAAAAAAAACTAATTATATAAAAAAAAAAAAAATTTTGTACTCTATTAATAAACATCAACACCGACTAAATTAAAAAAATAAAAAATAAAAATAACCTAGAATAGTGTAGATTAACACTGTTAATCTAAACTGTAATATATTTCAATTTTTAATATTCACAATATGAAAAATCTCGAGCAGTTCAGATTCACATTGTGAATCTGAATTACTATTATGCACACTGTGAATCTGAGAAGGTTCACAAAAAAAAAAAAAAAAAAAAAAAAAAAAAAAAAAAAACTCGATCAGTGTAGATTAACACTGTGAATCTAAACTGTAAATATTTCAAATTTTAACATTCACGATGTGAAAAAGCTCCGATCAATTCAGATTCACACTGTGAATCTGACTTATTATTATGCACACTGTGAATCTGAGGAGGTTCACAATGTGAATCTGAACAGGTTTACAATATGAATCTGAAAAAATATATCGTTTTTTTTAACATGAATATGAATCTATGTTTAAAAAGTACAAAAAATATGAATTTTGATATATATATATTAATTTTTTTCTATAAAAAATAGACCTTAACTTTTTTCATTAAAGAAAATGAAGTGAGTTTTTTTCGAAAAAAAAAAGTTCGTTTTTTATATATCATCATGGATCTCTATGGAAAGAAGACGGAAAATCGTGAACAATGGTATATTCGGTTTTTTTTTTTTGATAAAAAACATGGCCTAAAAAAAATTTTAAACGAAAAAAAGTGGTGGGTTTTTTTTTTGTAAAGGGTAGATTTTTTGGTATAATCCGGTGTGTGTGTGTGCGTCCAATGTAAAAGTGTACATCTATTTCCTTGGCCATTGATCGTTATGATTTCCGACGCTCACGATTGGTACCTTGGTTCCTTGGTTAATTATGGTTCTCTATTGAATCTCACCCTATATATATATATATATATATATATATATATATATATATATATATATATATATATATATATATATATATATATCAAACTCATGTTTTATTTATTTTTAACACGCAAATTGAATCTTTTAGTTTGAAACTTTATTTTATGCTTTTATTATTTAATATATTTAATTACATAATAAAAAAATCAAATTTATAAAAATCGTTAAGTAGTAGCAAGTCGGTAGATTGAGATAAAAATATTAATCAATCTTGACGAAGAGTATTCGGAGATGTGACATTTAATCCTTAATACAAATACGGTTTCACAAAAACTTTTATTTGAAAATAATTACATGACTTTGAGGTGATATCTAACATAAATAGCCATAATTACAACAAACTATATATATATATAAGTCCATCTATATTTTATAAAAAAAAAGAAAAAGATTTGTTTCGAATTTATTTTTCTTACGATATTATTTATATATTTCTTCATTTAATGATATTACGTTTATAAAAATGGGAAAAAGACAGTGGCTTTCTGTCTAAAAAAGATATTTGTGGTTTACTTCTAACAAAAAGTAAAATGTATTAAATTTATGAAAATGGAAAAGAAAATGTATTGAGTAACAAAGATAATAATGATTAAGTCTAAAAAAGATATTTATGGGTTTAAGTCTAAAAGTCAGGTTAAAAAATTGATGAAAATAAGATTAAAAAATTTGATGAATTTTTTTACAAAAACAATATTGCTATAAGTTTGAAATTAATAAATTAATAAAGTTAATAAAAATATAATTATTAAATAACAAAGATAATAATGATTAGGTTATCATGAAATATATGTATAAAAGTTAGTTTGATTATTATAAGATAATGATGAAAAAAATTAGAGGTTTAGAATGATGTATGATAATAGGGTGATGTGTTTATAATAGGGCTCATTTGTATTATATATTATTTGTATTATATATTGAGAGTCTTTGAGGTAGACTACGCTTTTTTTTAACAGCAACAAAATTTCATTAAGAAACAAGCTAGCTTGGAGCTAGCAACAAACATACAAAAACAAATTAAGGCATTAGCGGATTGCGCATCCAATCAATCCAACTAACACAAGCCTTAGAGTTCCGAAAAGAAAACCAACAAAAAGACAAATCAACAATAATATCATATAGAAGATGCTTTTTAAACTTATTGGGACTAAAAATGACACTATTCCTATACGACCAAATAACCCATAAAGTCACAATGCAAACCGACTCCAAAGATAGGTCAATTCCTACGAATAATCAACGACGAATCAATCCAATCAAGCATCTCTGCAACACCAGGGTCAATAGGAAACGAAATATCAAGCCATAGCCCAAGTCTCCTCCAAATCTGACAAGCCACCTCACACTGAAAAAAAAAGATGTGAAACACTTTCTTCAACAGACTGACAAACTGGGCATAGAATAGATTCCAACTCTACGCCTCTATCCACTAAAACCGAACGAACAAGGATTCTATTTAACCTCAATCTCCACAAAAAAATATTAACTTTAATTGGAACACTCCGATTCCGTATAGTCCCTATTCCACTAACCGGCAGAGAAAGAGAATCAATATGTCTTCTCATGGACTTAACAGAAAACACCCCAGTTGGATCAAGACTCCAGGACCACCTGTCGGGAGTGGAAGACAACTGAATAGGAGTCAAAATTTGCATAAAACTCTGTAACTGCTCAGCTTCAACTCCACCTCTAATGCCACGCCTCCAAGAGAAGTTCCAACCAATAGAAGTCCAGAAATTCGAGACCAACCCATCTTTCATCAAAGATAACGAATACGGCCTAGAGAATTGCGTTTTAAACAACACGCCTCCACACCAAACACCTTCCCAAAACTGAGCCACAGACCCATCACCTACAATAATCGAAATTGAGTATGAATTTAAGACATCTTGACTTTCCATCTTCTTGATACAATCCACAATTCTCTTCCAAACTCCCATACCTCCTGACGAACGCACATTATGAGCCAAAGCCCCAGACTCACCATGTAACCCTTTAATAAGCCTCACCCATAAGGACGAGTCCTCATGAAGGAACCGCCACTTCCATTTAACAAGGAGAGCCCGGTTAAACGCATCCAAACTACCAACCTCTAAACCACCCTTATCCGTAGAATTAAGGATAATATCCCATTTGACCCAATGAAAACGTCTTTGAACTTCCTCCATACCCCAAAAAAACGAGCCCTAAGAGACTCCATTAAATGGTAGATTGTAACCAGCATACGAAATAATGAAAAGTAATAGATCCCAAGACTACCCAAAACAGACTTAATCAGAGTTAACCGGCCACCTATGGAAAGCATTTTATGTAACATCCTTAAAAATACGATCCGAAAATTTCTTTTTAAATCATTAATAAAAGGCATAATTATCAACCATTTCATTCATAAACAAAAGTGTTATACCCAATCAGAGTAAAATCCCAAAACATATTCTTTTTATATCAGAGTAAAACATCCCAGGCTAGACAAATATGGTGTGTGCCATGCGATCACCCCGAGCTCCTCCCTCCGCTACCGGAAGTACCTGAAACCCAAAACTGAAAACCATAAGTACGAAGCTTAGTGAGTTCCCCAGTCTACCACATACCACATACATAACCACATATTGGGCCCCCGCCCGCTGCATCGGGACTTGCCCGACATCGGACTAACTCCGGCATCAGGCCCCGCCTGGCATCGAGCCCTGCTAGGTATACAGATCTGTTTCTCTTAGGCCCCGCCTGTCTCTGGGCCTCGCCCGCTAAACACATACAAACATATAACATAACACATAACCAATAGCTAGATATACTCTACTATACTCTTGTTCGAAGGCCTCGCCTAACTTGGGCCTCGCCCCTGTCCTGTTACTGATGAGTCATGGAATCCCGTCCATGCCCCTGTTGGTAGTGAGATACGGGCCCCCGCCCACACTCACTTCCCTCCTAACTCGGGCCTCGCCCCTGCTCTGCTACTAATGAGATACGGAACCCCGTCCATACTCGGATAGTGATGAGATACGGGACCTCGCCCACAGTCACCTCCCTACCAGGCACATACAAGTATCACACAGACAACAAGTATAACTAGCATACTAACATTCCTCAGGCCTCGCCCGACATCAGATCGTAATCCGGAACATATATCATAATAATGCATAGGGCTAACCCCCGGGTCTTCCTACTATACACAAACATAATGCGCTGGCATTGTGACAGTAGACCCATGCACACAGTGGGGAGACTCACCTCACACTGCTGAACCCTGCTGATACTCCTCTGGCTGCTGACTGGCAATTCCCGAACAGCTAACCCTTCGGTTACCCGACTACCAATACCAAACATCACTTAGTCCAATACAATAACCCTTCCGGGGTAAAATAACCATTCTACCCCTAACCTAACTTGATCCATATCTAAGGCCCAAAACTAAGGCCCAACACTATGTACGATTTCCAAGCCCATTAGTGGCCCACTAATGGCCCAATTTGCTAAATTGGGCCCATTCCCTCTATTGGGCCTTACTCTAAACCCAACTATTTCCTTGGCCCATATTATCTAACTACTGATGGCCCACTAAGGCCCAAGAACCCAAAGCACGTCCCAAACCGAGGCCCAATAACACATGGCCCATACAGACAGATTACGCGGGGCGTACATCTGCGTACGCTAAACGTACAGGCCCAATGGTGAGTACGCTGGGCATACATGTACGTACGCTCAGCGTAACCCCCCTGTTAAGCCCTTTTCTCATTAAGTGCTTAATACTCCATTTCAGAAGCTACAATTACAGATCCTGGTCCTTTTCCATGTCTTAATCCATAAAGTCACTGACTTTGTGACTTAACTTGGCCCAAACAAGTCCAAACTCCCAAAATGACATTCTTCTTCCATAAAGAGGGCTAGATATCATGCATGAACTCATTAAGATGTCCAAGATGGAGACTTTACTGCTTATGGGACCTTTTTAGCTCTGAGGGTGGCAACCCTAAGCTCAAACACTAGGTTTCATCATAAAGGTCCATTCTTTGGACCTAAAAAGGGCCAAAGCTCCATAGACCTAGATCTAAACTTCTATAAGGAAAGATGGAAGCTTTATACCTTCTGAGGTTTGTAAATGAGCTGGAGAACTTGGATCTAAAAGCTCCTCCTTGATCAATGAGACTCCAAGATGATCACTCCTCTCCAAGAACACTAAAATGCACTCCAAAATGGCCTTACAAGCTCTAAGAACACTCAAGAGGGTTTAGGGTTTCGTAACAGCTCTTTAGGGTGGAATGGAGGCTGAATCTTGAGGGTATAATGTTCTTTATATAGTGGCACACCCTAAATTTAGGGTTTCTGGACTCTGGACGTACGCTGGGCGTGCATCATGTACGTTGGGCGTACGCCAAAGGCACCCGCGACCATTTCCCTTTATACACTGGGCGTAACCCAGCTTACGCTGGGCGTACCCACGCGCCTTCCACTTTGCATGCATGGTCCTTCTTGCCAACTTCTTCCATTAAGGGACCATTAATGTCAATAACTTCCAAGTGCTATAACTCCTTCATTCTAAGTCCGTTTCCGACGAACTTTATATCCATGAAAAAGGTGGCGAGAAGCCCTACGCTTCTAGCAACATATCCCGGCCCGAAACCTCCTCGCCTAAAACTCAAAGCCCATAAAAGACCGAAACTCCCCTAACCTCGGGCTCTGAAATCCATAAATGAATACTTTCAGAACAGGGCGTTACATTTTAACTTTCCAATTAGATAGTCTTTTGCGAAACCTATCCACAATCACATCCCAACTATTGACACGACTCATAGATCCGCCCACCGGAATTCCAAGGTAAGAAAAAGGAAACTTAGCTGCAGCACATCCCGTAATAGAAGCAAGAGAAGTAACTTCAGACTGATTAACACCAACACACAACAAACTAGATTTAAAGAGATTAATCTTTAAACCCGAAACCATATAAAAACAACGAAGAATGGTGATAAGATTTCGAATATTGCCCTCCTCCCATTTACCCAAAAACAAAGCGTCATCAGCATAAAATAGATGAGAAATCTCTAAATTAGCCTCTTCAATCTTAACCCCACGAAAATTTCCAGAATCAACCGCGTCCTCCATAGCTATATGTAGGCCCTCCATAGCAATAAGAAACAAAAAAGTTGAAATTGGATCACCTTGTCGTAAACCTCTAAGAAGTTGGAACTCTTCAGTTGGGCTACCATTAACAAGGATAGAAGATCTAGCATTTTTTAGTAAACCATGAATCCAAGACCGCCACCTATCACCAAAGTCCATAAATCCCATAATTTGATCCAAATAATCCCAACTAACAGAATCATACGCTTTCTCAAAATCAACTTTAAAAATAAGGAATTTCTTATTTTTCTTTTCCCCCAAGAAATCATCTCACTAACCATAAGGGGCCCATATAAAAGTTGTTGACCTTTAAGGAAAGCCGACTGCTCCACACTAATAACATCAGGACGCACCACCGCCAAACGTTTTGCTAAAATTTTAGCAATAATTTTGAATTGCATCCCAATAAGGCTAATAGGACGAAAGTCTTTCACAAGTAACGAATTCTTAACCTTGGGGATAAAAGTAATGAACGAGGAATTACAACCCACAAGAATAATAGGTTTATAAAAAAATTCCTGCACAAACGCAATCATATCATCCCCCAAGATATCCCAATAATGTTTAAGAAACTGAAAAGAGAATCCATCTGGACCTGGGGCTCTATCCCCACCACAATCCCAAACCGCCTCCTTAATCTCTTCTATAATAAAAAGTCTCTCTAATCCCAAAGCATTCTCCAACGTAATAGAAGAAAAATGATTACTTCTCTCCGCCATCCGAATACCATTAAACGCTTGAAACTTAGAAGAGTAAAAATCAAAAAATTCTTTTTTTATAGCCATCGGATCCGTGACCCAATCCCCATTAACCGAGACCCCACGAACTAACATCTGACGTCTTCTTTTCTTCAACATACCATGAAAAAAACCAGTATTCTCATCACCTTCCATAGACCATTTCACCTTAGCTTTCTGAACCAAATCCGACTTGTAACGACGTAATTTTTCAAAACAATTTCTCATTTTTAAATCATACTTTCAATCACACGATAATCATAAAACATAATGTATTCACAGTGTCATAACAAAACATGTCCCAAAATCTCAATAACATAAACTCCGTAAGTGTGTACGAATCATGTCGGCGCCTTCCCGCGATCCTCGCTAGTACCTGAAACACATATCATAACAACTGTAAGCATAAATGCTTAGTGAGTTCCCCAAAATACCACATACCACACATACGCCTTTCCAGGCCATAACTCTGTAGGATCTTCCGATCCATGTGTCTCAGGGACTTCCGTCCCAAATCCCGGTAGACCTTCCGGTCCTACCCGTATCGACCTTCCGGTCCGTAACCTCTTGACCTTCCGGTCCATATCATCTTGACCTTCCGGTCCATACCATACATAACATACATAGCACATACATATCACATAACCGCATATAGCACATACATCTCATAGCATACAAGACCTTCTGGTCACACATAAGTACCCTTCCAGGTACAGTATAGTGAGAAGACTCACCTCGGGTAACTCGGTAATCTCGAACTCGGTAAAATCTGCTCTAGCCTCCGCCTAATCACATGGAATAAGCACTCTAATCAATACAACTCTCAAGGCTAGACTGTTCCCTCTCTTAGCACTCGCAGAAGGGTAAAAGACCATTTTACCCCTCTCATAGCTCAAAGACCCAAATGTTGACCAAACCCTAAAAGTCAACAAAAGTCAACTCTCCGAGTTACGCTGTGCGTACCGAACCTGTACGCTGGGCGTACCCGGCAACCTCACAGAAACGGGGTGCGCGACCCCTTACGCCGCGCGTACTGGGATTACGCCCCGCGTAACTCCCAATTTCAGACTCTAAGCTCTTGAGGTCTTAAACAGTTAAGTCCCACGTCCAACTTCTAGATCTGACCATTTCTAAACCTCTTAATCCATAAAGTTGGTGACTTTAAGCCTGTGCATGGCTGGACAAGTCACTAACACCCATAACATTCCATTTCCCAACTCTATAAAGCTCATAATTCAAGCATGACCTCATAACAACGACCAAGATGGAATTTTTATGGATCTATAACACAAATATCACTGAAATGGGACAGATCTAGGTCCATGGAGTACATTACACTCATAAAGTCTCCACCTTTGGGACTTTTAACCCTAGAAATGGTCCATGCAACATTAAACCAAATAAAGAGGAAAGTTTTGAACTTTATACCTCTAGATGAAGCTCCTTTCTCTGAAGATCTCAGATCCAAACTTGCACTTCAAGCCCTAGCCTCCACAAGCTCTTCTCCTTCTTCTTCACTAACACACCAAGACACTTTTAGCCCCAAAATACACACACTCAAGCTAAGGACAATGGAAGGCTCTCTCTTAGGGTTTCACTCTCTGATATGGAGGCTGAAAAATGAGCCTTAGCATCCTTTAAATAGTGCACAAGCCAAACATTTAGGGTTTGCATCTGGACCCGTTACGCCCAGCGTCACCCTGGGTACGCCCAGCGTACCCAGGCGAGTCCGCGTCCAAATTAAGCGCATGAGTACGCGCAGCGGACTCCCCAGTACGCCCAGTGTACTCATTTGCTACAAGAACTCTCTCAAGGGACCAATCTTGACAACTTGACAAAATGGAAGGGTTAAATAGCTTTACCTGAATTTCAGGATGTTACAATTCTCCCCCACTAGAACCAGACTTCGCCCTCGAAGTCTCATGCCGAAAACAACTCCGGATGCTGCTCTTGCATCTCTGACTCCGTCTCCCAAGTCAGCTCGGGCCCCCTCCGATGCTGCCACTAAACCTGAACCAGAGGCACCTCCTTGTTCCTCAGAACCTTGATCTTCCGATCTCGGATCGCGATTGGTCTCTCAGCATAATTCAGGCTCGCATCCACCTGAATATCCTCCAGCGGTACCACCGCCGACTCGTCGGCTATACACTTCCTCAACTGAGACACGTGGAAGGTATCATGAATCTGACTCAACTCCGTAGGTAGCTCCAACCGATATGCTACCTTGCCCACCCTCGCGCTCACCCTGAACGGACCGATGTACCGGGGCCCCAACTTGCCCCTCTTCCTGAATCGGATCACTCCTTTCCAATGGGACACTTTCAGGAGTACGAAGTCCCCCACCTGGAACTCCAGCTCGGATCGTCGCCGATCCGCATAACTCTTCTGACGACTCTGAGTGCTACCCATCACACGCTGTCCTACCTCTCCCTAGCAAATGGGAGTCCGACACCTCCTCCCATACAACAACTCGAAGGGAGGCAGACCAATACTAGAATGGTGGTTGTTGTTGTAGGAAAACTCAGCCAACGGCAAGTACGTGTCCCAACTTCCTCCGAAGTCCAACACACATGCTCGAAGCATGTCCTCGAGTGTCTGAATCGTCCGCTCACTCTGCCCGTCCGTCTGGGGGTGGTAAGCGGTACTGAAGTGCAATCTCGTGCCCAACTCCTCGTGGAACTTCTTCCAGAACCTGGAAGTGAAATGTACATCTCGATCTGACACAATCGAGATCGGTACTCCATGACGCGATACCACCTCCCTCACATACAACTCTGCCAACCTCTCAGCAGAAAAGCTCTCACTGATAGCAAGAAAATGCGCGCTCTTCGTCAGCCGGTCGACGATCACCCAAATTACATTGACACCCCTCGCGGTCCTCGACAATTTGGTGATGAAATCCATGGAAATCTGTTCCCACTTCCACTGGGGAACCTCAAGCGGCTGCAACTTGCCATGCGGACGCTGGTGCTCAGCCTTAACCTTGCGACAGGTCAAGCACCTCTCGACAAACCACGCGATATCCCTCTTCATACAGGGCCACCAATAATCTTTCTTCAGGTCCAAAAACATCTTCGTGGCCCCGGGATGGATCGAGAACCTCGATCTATGCGCCTCCTCCATCAGAATGGTACGTGCCCCGCCTGCATGCAGCACCCAAATCCGACCCTGAAAGGTCATCAGTCCTCGACTATAGGTAACGAACTCGGACACCTGCCCGATTACCCGCTCCCTCTTGCAGTTCTCCGGTATCACGACCTCTGCCTGGGCCTCCTGAATGGTGTCCAACACCGGGGTCATCACTGTCAATCTCATACAAGTGCCTCGAATCGGGGCACTCTCCGCCCTACGGCTCAGCGCATCAGCTACAACATTAGCTTTGCCTGGGTGGTACAGGATCTCACAATCGTAATCCTTTACCACATCCAACCATCTCCTCTGGCGCATATTCAGGTTGGGCTGATCCATCAGATACTTCAAACTCTTATGGTCTGTGTATATGGTACACCGAACCCCGTACAAATAGTGACGCCAGATCTTGAGGGCGAACACCACTGCCCCCAACTCCAGATCGTGGGTGGGATACCTCGTCTCATGAGGCTTCAGCTGCCTCGACGCATATGCTATCACATGCCCTCTCTGCATAAGCACCGCACCCAACCCCGATATCGATGCATCACAATACACCACAAAATCCTCCATCCCTTCTGGGAGACCTAACACAGGGGCTTCGCATAACTTTTGGCGAAGTGTCTCAAACGAGGTATTCTGCTCCGGACCCCATGAAAAAGCAACACCCTTCCGGGTCAACCTGGTGAGAGGCACGGCAATCTTGGAGAAATCTCTGATGAATCTCCGATAGTAGCCGGCCAATCCCAGAAAACTCCTGATCTCGGTGGGAGATCTCGGCACCTCCCAACTCATAACCGCCTCAATCTTGGCCGGATCGACCAAAATCCCATCCTGGTTGATGTAACGCCCGTAGATCCGGGCTAGTCAAATTAGAGATAATAGGAGTCAAAATCGACTTTTCGACAAAATATTATTAGAATAAATAATCTTAACTAAGTTGTAGAATATGTCTCAAGGGTTCCGTACATATAAAGAACGCCGAAATCCGAGTTATAACGAAGAAGTTATGGCACGTCGAAGTTTTACAGCAAAACCGGCACGGCACCGGGAAGCGTAAAAAGTGAATTTACGATAGAAGACTTTTAGCCTTAGTAGTCTAAACCAAAGTCGTAGAGTATGTTAAAACAAGAAAATCCATAAAAAGAACGCCCAAATCTGACTTCGTATGAGGAAGTTATGATTTTTCAAAGTTTCGGCTTAGCAGTGTACAGCCCGAAACTCGAATTTTAGTTCGAGCGGTTTTTGGCTTACGCGACCTAAATGAGAGTTGAATATCTCATTAATAGGAACTCAACGGTAAAAATACATACGAAAACGGAGTCCGTATGAAGGAGTTACAAATTCTTCACGGTCATTTAGCAGTCTAATCCCCTCAAACTGTTAAATTTAAGATCGGTCGAGAATTAGCCGACAGAGTCTAAATGAAAGTTGTAGATCTTGTTTTTACCTACACGTGAAAAAAAAGAACGTCGAAAACGGAGCTTGTATGCGAAAGTTACGGGGTTTAGAAGTCGGCAGGGTGCTGATGTAAAAGGGGTGACGTGGCTGAATATGGGCCAAGACTTTCTCCCCAAGAAAAGCCATCAGGTGATGACACGTGGCACTGACTCGGCGAGTCCGTGAACCGACTCGGCAAGTCCGTCAGGATTTCACCCTATAAATAGAGGTGTCGGGTTCCCTCATTTCCTCACCCCTCAACCCTCTTCTTTCTCTCTCTAAACTCTCTCTCTCTCTCTCTCTCTCTAAGCCTCCCTAACCCCCCAAAGCCTAGGGTAACTCCCTAGCACGAGGCGGAAGCCCCGGAGCGCCCGACGGCTCTGAGAAAAGAGCCTTTCGGCTCGGGAACGCTGCTCCAGCGAAACCCGGTTTTGCGAAAAACCCGCTGTAAGTGAGCTACGCATACGCTATTTTTAATATAGCTTCTAATTAATTATAGTAACATTATTAGGACCTTAAAATAATTATTTGGGATATTATTATGAGTTATATAGTGTTGTTTAACGCTTATATAATAATAATAACAGCTAGACTATTAAATTAGTCTCGGTAAATACTGAACTAAACCCTAGTGGTAATGATACTAGGTTTTGTCGAGGGAAATTGTTTTAAGAGTAACAAAGTGCTGTCCAAGTACCGAGTCACCACCGTATCAGGTGAGTGCATAGTCCCTTTCATGAACATGATTTTAATACAAGTATTGATTGAAGTATTAATTATATGTTTATGTGCGAGTTAATTGATGTTGCCTGAAATACGTGTTAAAGAACATACCTGATTATATATGATGATTTAGGATAAAGGGTAGACCTAAATTAATTATGAGGAATATTGGGTAGTATTTTCTTACGAGTACAAGTGAGTTACACTCAGGGAATAGAACTTTAGTATATGTCATTTATCCGGGAGCATGGGTTAGACACAGTCATTGTCCCTAGTCCGAGAGTATGGATTGGACATAGTCAACTGTCATTAATTCGGGGGTATGGATTAAGACATAGTCAGTTGTCCTTAGTCCGGGAGTATGGATTAAGACATAGTCATTCGTCCCTAGTCCGAGAGTATGGATTAGGCATAGTCATTCATCATTAATCCGAGAGTATGGATTAGTCATTCGTCCCTAGTCCGAGAGTATGGATTAGGCATAACCATTCGTCATTAATCTGAGAGTATGGATTAGGTAAAGCCGTTCATTTCTGATCCGGGAGTATGGATTAGGTAAAACGGTTAAACTTAGGTTTGAGAGTATGGATAGTCTCGTTATGAGGATCGACGGGGTGGGATAAGAGTTGCTTATACATATATGGTGAAATTGTATATTTTGTGAGTTCTAAATTATATACATGATATAACATTGTGGGATTGAAATCCCTATGTACTCACCAGGTTTCCCAACCTGACCCATTCAGTTTATTTGTATCACAGGTGTCGATACGAAGCTACTTTACACTGAGAGATTTAAAAGAGATGTAGATCACTAGTGTAAATAAATGTAAGTTCTGTTTATGCTTATGTTTCTGTATTGACGATGACATCCCAAATGTTTTAAAATGAATAAAAATACTTTTCTTCGAAAATGCTTTGATAACGTATTTATCATGTTTTACTGGGAACAAATTCCGCATCATTTTTATTAAAAGAGGTACTCTGATTTTTATAAAGCATAAACAAAATCGGTCTTTTCTGGCCGTGAAAATGGGGATGTCACAGTTGGTATCAGAGCATTAGTTTAAGCGAACTAGGAATATGGATTTATTTCTAGACTTAAACTTAGAATGCTAAGCAATGATCGTGAGGAGTGTGTCTAATAAATTAGGAAGTACACCTGAATAGACACAAGCACTAGCTTAATTAGGGAAGATGCCTAAAATGCTTTTATGTGCTACATGATTTATGATGCTTTATGTTATCGTTTGATCGGATCTATGGTCTGTTGCCGACCGGATCTGGAAATTTTATGTGTTCAGATTTCTAAACGTTTAAATACGGTATTGGAACTGGCATGTAACTTTTCGAAGTAATAAGGAGGATTACACGTCTAAATCTTTTCTATCCATATTCTCGTCTCGATGCGCTGAACGCATGCTTCCGTGAACGTAACGTCATGGTGAAGGATGGTAGCAAATTGAGTAAATGGAGGAAATGAAAAGGCTTATGATAGTGAATGACACCTATCGGAAGATATCGTAAGATTGGTATCTTGCCTTTAGAATATGTATGGTAAAATAACAGTTTATTTAGAAGAGTACGGTACGTCCGAAGTACACCTTCGATCGGCGGGATGATGGAACGATTGGTGTAATTCCTGAAGTTGTCCCATCGTATGACGTTTCCATCACCAACCGAGTTGAAGCAGAATTGATGATTGAAGATACGCATGGAAGAAGTCCTAGTAGAGTCTAGAGAAAATTTTATGATTGTTTGGACACATTTGTATGTGTTAAAATTGTTTTTGTGATAGTAACTTGGAAAACTGCGAGACAATACTTGGGACGAGTATGAGTAGGTGTGAATGGTAGTAGAGGCCTATACTACCGGAAGCACAGGACTCACGCTTGGACCAGGGAAAGTCACAAGGTTACCAAGAAGCTAGTAATTGATTCCGTTTTATTCAAATATGTCGTTACCATCGTTTTGGTAATGACTAAGAAGATGATTGTTATTCCGACCCTAGTGGTCATACCAAATTGTGTCCGACTACGACGAGTCTGTTACGTGGTTCCGAGAACCAAGTTCGATGTAGCACCTGACTTAAGCCGGAAGAATTAATCAAAGCGATCAGTAGAGGTATCGCGACGGTTGCTTGTAGCTAGAAATGCTACCTTTTAAGATGAGATTAGAACATGAAGGAAAGTATAGTCTGTTCTGGAAGACTCTAAGAGACCTGAGTCTAAGCATTGCAACATAAGATGATAGGTCATTAGAATTTGACACATCGTTCCATTGTAGTAATAAAAGAACTTATCTTAAGTTTGTTAAGAAGAAGAAGGAGTCTCCAATAAGGATCGGTAGTGTGAATCAAAGGTCATGATTAAAGGTCTAACACGAGACAGAGAGCGGGAGCGAGATCGAGCGCCGCCTGCAGTCAAGGAGTCCAAGAGTTAGATACTCATTCGAAGGAACAAAGAAGTTACGATTATTACCTAGGATGAAGAGATAACGTATGGAGTCATTATACTGCCCAGTTTCGTTGATGATTTCGGGACGTAATCATCCTAAGGGGGAGATAATTGTAACGCCCGTAGATCGGGGCTAGTCAAATTAGAGATAATAGGAGTCGAAAACGACTTTTCGAAAAAAGATTATTTAGAATAAATAATCTTAACTAAGTTGTAGAATATGTCTCAAGGGTTCCGTATGTATAAAGAACGCTGAAATCCGAGTTATAACGAAGAAGTTATGGCCCGTCGAAGTTTTACAGCAAAACCGGCACGGCACCGGGAAGCGTAAAAAGTGAATTTACGATAGAAGACTTTTTAGCCTTATTAGTCTAAACCAAAGTCGTAGAGTATGTTAAAACAAGAAAATCCATAAAAAGAACGCCCAAATCTGACTTCGTATGAGGAAGTTATGATTTTTCAAAGTTTCGGCTTAGCAGTGTACAGCCCGAAACTCGAATTTTAGTTCGAGCGGTTTTTGGCTTACGCGACCTAAATTAGAGTTGAAGATCTCATTAATAGGAACTCAACGGTAAAAATACATACGAAAACGGAGTCCGTATGAAGGAGTTACGAATTCTTCGCGGTCATTTAGCAGTCTAATCTCCTCGTACTGTTAAATTTAAGATCGGTCGAGAATTAGCCAACGGAGTCTAAATGAAAGTTGTAGATCTTGTTTTTACCTACGCGTGGAAAAAAAGAAAATCGAAAACGGAGCTCGTATGCGAAAGTTACGGGGTTTAGAAGTCGGCAGGGTGCTGCTGTAAAAGGGGTGACGTGGCTGAATATGGGCCAAGGCTTTCTCCCCAAGAAAAGCCATCAGGTGATGACACGTGGCACCGACTCGGGGAGTCTGTGAACCGACTCGGCAAGTCCGTCAGGATTTCACCCTATAAATAGAGGTGTCGGGTTCTCTCATTTCCTCACCTCTCAACCCTCTTCTTTCTCTCTCTAAACTCTCTCTCTCTCTAAGCCTCCCTAACCCCCCAAAGCCTAGGGTAACTCCCTAGCACGAGGCGGAAGCCCCGGAGCGCCCGACGGCTCCGAGAAAAGAGCCTTTCGGCTCGGCAACGCTGCTCCAGCGAAGCCCGGTTTTGCCAAAAACCCGTTGTAAGTGAGCTACGCCTACGCTATTTTTAATATAGCTTCTAATTAATTATAGTAACATTATTAGGACCTTAAAATAATTATTTGGACTATTATTATGAGTTATACAGTGTTGTTTAACGCTTATATAATAATAATAACAGCTAGACTATTAAATTAGTCTCGGTAACTACTGAACTAAACCCTAGTGGTAATGATACTAGGTTTTGTCGAGGGAAATTGTTTTAAGAGTAACGAAGTGTTGTCCAAGTACCGAGTCACCACCGTATCAGGTGAGTGCATAGTCCCTTTCATGAACATGATTTTAATACAAGTATTGATTGAAGTATTAATTATATGTTTATGTGCGAGTTAATTGATGTTGCCTGAAATACGTGTTAAAGAACATACCTGATTATATATGATGATTTAGGATAAAGGGTAGACCTAAATTAATTATGAGGAATATTGGGTAGTATTTTCTTACGAGTACAAGTGAGTTATACTCAGGGAATAGAACTTTAGTATATGTCATTTATCCGGGAGCATGGATTAGACACAATCATTGTCCCTAGTCCGAGAGTATGGATTGGACATAGTCAACTGTCATTAATTCGGGGGTATGGATTAAGACATAGTCAGTTGTCCTTAGTCCAGGAGTATGGATTAAGACATAGTCATTTGTCCCTAGTCCGAGAGTATGGATTAGGCATAGTCATTCATCATTAATCCGAGAGTATGGATTAGTCATTCGTCCCTAGTCCGAGAGTATGGATTAGGCATAACCATTCGTCATTAATCTGAGAGTATGGATTAGGTAAAGCCGTTCATTTCTGATCCGGGAGTATGGATTAGGTAAAACGGTTAAACTTAGGTTTGAGAGTATGGATAGTCTCGTTGTGAGGATCGACGGGGTGGGATAAGAGTTTCTTATACATATATGGTGAAATTGTATATTTTGTGAGTTCTAAATTATATATATGATATAACATTGTGGGATTGAAATCCTTATGTACTCACCAGGTTTCCCAACCTGACCCACTCAGTTTATTTGTATCACAGGTGTCGATACGAAGCTACTTTATACTGAGAGATTTAAAAGAGATGTAGATCACTAGTGTAAATAAATTTAAGTTCTGTTTATGCTTATGTTTCTGTATTGACGATGACATCCCAAATGTTTTAAAATGAATAAAAATACTTTTCTTCGGAAATGCTTTGATAACGTATTTATCATGTTTTCCTGGGAACAAATTCCGCAACATTTTTATTAAGAGAGGTACTCTGATTTTTATAAAGCATAAACAAAATCGGTCTTTTCTGGCCGTGAAAATGGGGATGTCACAGTTGACGAGATGCCCCAAGAACTGGATCTCCCGTAACCAGAACTCGCACTTGGCGAATTTGGCATAAAGCGTCTCCGTCCTCAATACCCTGAGAATCTCTCTCAGATGCTCCTCGTGCTGCTCTCTAGATCTCGAATACACCAGTATATCGTCGATGAACACGATCACCGAACGATCCAACATCAGTCTGCACACCCTGTTCATGAGATCCATGAATGCTGCCGGTGCATTGGTGAGCCCGAAAGGCATCACCATGAACTCGTAATGCCCACAACGAGTCCTGAACGCCGTCTTCTGGATATCCTCATCACGCACTCTCATCTGGTGATATCCAGACCTCAGATCAATCTTGGAGAACCAAGACACTCCCTGCAACTGATCGAACAAATCGTCGATCCTCGGTAATGGGTAACGGTTCTTGACCGTCAACTTGTTCAACTCCCGGTAATCAATACACATCCGGTGTGAACCATCTTTTTTCTTGACAAAAAGGATCGGCGCTCCCCATGGCGAGCTACTCGGTCGAATAAACCCCTTTCCCAGCAGCTCCTGAAGCTGCGAGGATAACTCCTGCATCTCTGGCGGCGCAAGGCGATAAGGCGCCTTGGCGATAGTCGCTGCCCCCGGAACCAAATCAATGCGGAACTCTACCTGCCTCTCGAGAGGCACACCCGGCAACTCCTCGGGAAAAACATCCGGGAACTCACGCACTATCGGAACGTCATCCATCGAACTTGGCCTCCCAGCGGCCTCTCGTGTGTCCATCACATAGGCTACAAACCCGCTGCAGCCCTGCTGCAAACTCTGTCTCGCTCTGGCGGCTAAACAAAACGCCGACCCACATCGGGTACCCTCGCCGTACACCGTAAGTACTCCCCCACTGGGGTCTCGTATCGTCACCAACTGTCGCTCGCAGTCTATGACAGCCCCAAATCGGCTCAACCAATCCATGCCCACTATGACACATACGTCCCCCATCGCTATCGGGACCATATCTATCGGGAACTCAACACCGAAGATCTCGAGTACACATCCTCGAATCACATCCATAGCATACACCGCTCGCTCGTCAGCTATGGAAACTCGTAAAGGTCGTCTCAACGCCTCTCGTCGGCTACTGATGTGTCGACTAAACGCTATCGACACAAATGATCGACTCGCACCCGAGTCAAATAACACTAAGGCAGGTACAGAACTGACAAGAAAAGTACCTACACATATCATAATATAAGCACAATATCTCATCTCAGCATAAATAAATAAAGAATACGTATCAGCCACAACATCGGGCGCTGCACGGACCTCCTCCGCTGTCAACTGGAAAGCTCTCCTATGAGCCTTCGGTGCCTCGGCCTTCGCTGGCCGAATCTCGGTAGCCCTAGCAGCAGGTGCAGATCCCTGTGCTGATCCCTGATGTAGCTACGGGAACTCGGCCTTCCGATGGCCAGTCTGGTTGCAATGAAAGCAAACCATGAATCCCTTGGGGCAATCCTTGGCGATATGCCCCTCCTTGCCACATTTGTAGCAAGCACCCGATCGATAGACCCCATCATGTCCCTTGCCGCACTTCACACAAGTGCGGCCCTTCTGGCCTCCAGATCTCGTATCAGCGGACTTTGCCCGCTTGGCTGCCGGCTGAGACTGTGCCGGCCGCCGATCCATCCTCTCAGACTCGGCCTCCTCCCTGGCCTGAGTCTCCAACTCAATCTCCCTCTTCCGGGCATTTGCCTGAAGCTCAGCAAATGTCTGGTAAGTCGAGTTCGACATGAACTCCCGTATATCCCTCCTCAAAACGCCCAAATACCGGCTCATGCATGCCTGCTCAGTAGACACCTGCTCAGGGCAGAACATCGCCCTCTCGTGAAACTTCCTGGTAACCACATTAACCGAATCAGTACCCTGCTTGAGGGTCAAGAACTCCTGAACCAACCGTTCCCTCTCCACAGGGGGAACATACTCATCTCTGAACATGGTGGTGAACCTCTCCCAGGTCATCGCTGAAATCTCTGCAAGAGTGAAGCTCGCCGTCACGAACTTCCACCAATCCTTCGCTCCCAAGCGAAGCTGGTTCAACGCGAACCGTACCCTCAGATGCTCCGGACATGAACACGTGTAGAAGCATCCCTTGATATCAGAAATCCATCTCATCGCAGCGATCGGATCCTGCGTCCCGTCAAACTCTGGTGGCTTCGTGTTGCTAAACTCCCGAAGCAACAACGAGTCACCTCCCTAAGGTCTGGCAGCAGCCACTGCTGCAGTAGCCGCAGCAACCGCAGCCTCAGTCACTGCTGCGTACCGCTCATCAAAAGTCTCAATCAATGTGGTCTTGATAGACCCAAACATCTCCGGAATCTCGGCCCGAATCGCCGCCGCCACCTCATCGTGGATCATCTGACGAAGCTCCTCGTCACTCACGCCGCTCGGCTCAGGTCTGTGGCGTGTCCCAACCATAATGCCTCTGAAATACAACATAATAATATCAGAGACTCGATCGAGCGTACTCGCACTCGATAACTCAACCCTACTTGTTCTCTAGTACCCAAAGGATTCTTACTTAGAGTGCGCACTGCTCCGGTGTCTTCAGTAGTACGGGCCCTATACTACCGTCCACACCGCATCAGTATTCACCCTAAGTCCTCCTCCTTGGATCCCAGATCACGAGTACTCTATATCTCGCTGGCATAGGCTACCCTTCGGTAGACCTCTCATCAGCTCCTCACTGCTACCTACTCGCTCTCAAGCATCACATAGCAGCAAAATCCTTCCTAGGCTAAGGCATCACATAATCAGGCCACTCTAGTCCTAATATGAATACCTAGCCAACTCTAGCATGCATATCATATCCTAACATATCTCATAACGCATAATGTAAGGGTATTTTGGGAAATCACCGTTCGGGCGCTGCCTGATCGTACACACTGCTTCCTTCTGCCTTTCTCAAAATCTTTTGCTCTTTTAGAAAAATTGTTTATTTTATGAAAAACTTTCTCAATTCCTCAGTTTGAGTTCAGGTTCATCCGAAGATGCACCCGAATCCCTCAAACCAAGGCTCTGATACCAACTTGTAACGACGTAATTTTTCAAAACAATTTTTCATTTTTAAATCATACTTTCAATCACACGATAATCATAAAACATAATGTATTCACTGTGTCATAACAAAACATGTCCCAGAATCTCAATAACATAAACTCCGTAAGTGTGTACGAATCATGCCGGCGCCTTCCCGCGATCCTCGCTAGTACCTGAAACACATATCATAACAACTGTAAGCATAAATGCTTAGTGAGTTCCCCAAAATACCACATACCACACATACGCCTTTCCAGGCCATAACTCTGTAGGATCTTCCGATCCATGTGTCTCAGGGACTTCCGTCCCAAATCCCGGTAGACCTTCCGGTCCTACCCGTATCGACCTTCCGGTCCGTAACCTCTTGACCTTCCGGTCCATATCATCTTGACCTTCCGGTCCATACCATACATAACATACATAGCACATACATATCACATAACCACATATAGCACATACATCTCATAGCATACAAGACCTTCCGGTCACACATAAGTACCCTTCCAGGTACAGTATAGTGAGAAGACTCACCTCGGGTAACTCGGTAATCTCGAACTCGGTAAAATCTGCTCTAGCCTCCGCCTAATCACATGGAATAAGCACTCTAATCAATACAACTCTCAAGGCTAGACTGTTCCCTCTCTTAGCACTCTCAGAAGGGTAAAAGACCATTTTACCCCTCTCATGGCTCAAAGACCCAAATGTTGACCAAACCCTAAAAGTCAACAAAAGTCAACTCTCCGGGTTACGCTGTGCGTACCGAACCTGTACGTTGGGCGTACCCGACAACCTCACAGAAACGGGGTGCGCGACCCCTTACGCCGCGCGTACTGGGATTACTCCCCGCGTAACTCCCAGTTTCAGACTTTAAGCTCTTGAGGTCTTAAACAGTTAAGTCCCACGTCCAACTTCTAGATCTGACCATTTCTAAACCTCTTAATCCATAAAGTTGGTGACTTTAAGCCTGTGCATGGCTGGACAAGTCACTAACACCCATAACATTCCATTTCCCAACTCTAGAAAGCTCATAATTCAAGCATGACCTCATAACAACGACCAAGATGGAATTTTTATGGATCTATAACACAAATATCACTGAAATGGGACAGATCTAGGTCCATGGAGTACATTACACTCATAAAGTCTCCACCTTTGGGACTTTTAACCCTAGAAATGGTCCATGCAATATTAAACCAAATAAAGAGGAAAGTTTTGAACTTTATACCTCTAGATGAATCTCCTTTCTCTGAAGATCTCAGATCCAAACTTGCACTTCAAGCCCTAGCCTCCACAAGCTCTTCTCCTTCTTCTTCACTAATACACCAAGACAATTTTAGGGTTTCACTCTCTGACAATTTTGGGACTTTTAACCCTAGAAATGGTCCACACACTCAAGCTAAGGACGATGGAAGGCTCTCTCTTAGGGTTTCACTCTCTGATATGGAGGCTGAGAAATGAGCCTTAACATCCTTTAAATAGTGCACAAGCCAAACATTTAGGGTTTGCATCTGGACCCGTTACGCCCAGCTGGGTACGCCCAGCGTACCCAGGCGAGTCCGCGTCCAAATTAAGCGCATGAGTACGCGCAGCATACTCCCCAGTACGCCCAGCGTACTCATTTGCTACAAGAACTCTCTCAAGGGACCAATCTTGACAACTTGACAAAATGGAAGGGTTAAATAGCTTTACCTGAATTTCGGGATGTTACATCCGACATCTCCTGACTTTCGATAGCAGCTAAAGACCCAAGAACCTGTTTTCGTTCATTACATAATTGAATAGTGATATCACCACTATCAATACTAGTATCAATATCATGCAACCGAGACTTCAAATCAGTCTTCTGATGCTCACGGATCTCCTTGGCCTAGACATGCCACTCCCGAATCCTATTCTTAATAAACTTAAGCTTATTTTTGAAAACAACAACTTGTTGGATTAATGTCTAAGTCCATAACTATATTTGGTATGTACTTGACCCAACCCGGCATGGTCCATTTGGGTTGCACTTCACCGACACAATTTATATGGATAGTCTTTTGAGAATAGTATATTTATGATTTATATTAATATATTATAAGTTCTAATATATTAATATGGAATCATATTATTTAATTAGTATTGATCAAGAATTAATTTATAATTAATTAAGTGATCAAAAAGAACTAATTAAATATGGACTCTTATATATATGGAATGGGCCAAGTTCATTTAGGTTGGGCTAAGCTTTCATGGATGGTCCATGGAGCTTTTAACCCATGGATCCTATGTAAATGAAAGGTCATGGGTATTAGGGTTTACATGGATGTAACCCTAATCCTCCATAATATATAAAGGGGTCCTTGGCTCACAAAATTAGAACAAGTGTGTGAAAATAAGAGTGGGCCGATTTTAGTGTGCATACATATTCTCTCAAGTTCTTCCAAGGTGTTTTGGTGATTTGTGATTCCATTTGAGGCTTCCACACTATTGGGGCTAAGCTCTTAAAGCTTGAAGACATCAAGCTACATCAAAAGGTATGTCATCTAACTAGAACTTTGTAGTATAGGTGCTTCATAATATGCTAGTTAGGATGAAACCTTGGAATAGTTAATATTTGCATGTATAATAGAGAAAACATAGATCCAAGGTTTATAGGGTTGCATGTACACCACAGGAGTGTTAGAATGCTCAAAACCCAACAGTGGTATCAAAAGCCATGGGTTGTTTTCTGTTATATTGATGCAAATGTTTTATTTTCAAGTTGGAAAAAAAAGGAAAAAAAACATGACGTTTGTCAAATTTTAAGATAATTACTTGTTTTGTGAAAAACGAATTATTTATAAAATTTGAATCATTTGTTATATGAGTTGAATTAGGTCAAATTTAGTAAAAGATAAAATGATATGATTATTTTATTAGTTTTAAAAGTTTGATCTAAATGTTTTAAGGAGTTACATATTTTGTCATAAAATTTTGGAGCTCAAAAGTTTTTTTTTTAAAGTTGTGATCTTAATGGTTTTTGAAACTTCCATAAGTTATGGATATGAAAGTTTTTTTTTTTAAATTTTTTTTTTTGATTCAAAGTTTTTATGGAGTGACAAAATTTGGTGTTAATGTTTTAAAGAATTCCATAACTTGTTCTTAAGTTATGGAACATGGAAAGTTTCATCATAAAACACCATTAATTCCATAAGTTATGGAATCCAAAGGTTTTCAAGAATTACAAAACTTGCCCTCAAGTTTTGGAATTTGAGAAAAGTTTTTTATGAAAAAAAGAATTGAATTCTAAAACTCTTGGGTTCATAACTTAAACAATTAATTAAATGGTTTTAATTTTGAGTTTAATAATTGGAATTATGATGTTTTGTTGAATAGTTCAAATTAACTCTTATGGACTTTATTAATAGTTAATTAAAGCGTTTAATTAAAAGAGTATTATTAATCCATAAATATATGGTTTGAGTTTAATTAAATTAAAAGTCTAGTTTAATTAATAGATTAAACCACCAAGTATTTTAAATGTCTAAAATACACCCTTATACTATTATAATATTAAAAGTTTAATATATTATATGTATAAGAGCAAGTCGTCTTACCATTAGTAGGCCTCATTCACGAAGCCGGTCTATAAGGGGGGTATAAGGTTACTGCCTATAAAATGACAGTTTAATGGGTGTCCACTCTCACTCACCGCTTCCTTGACCGGTGGAGGGTCGTTAGCCGAACAGGTAGGACAAGGACTATAATTCTCCCTTCATTATAAGTATAATGATAAATACTAAGTAACTAAACACTTATAAATTCCCAATCTTAGTTACTTAGGAAAATGTGAATAAGGTGCTAATCCATGAAATTACACTTTGCACTTTGTTTAAGCTGTTAGTGGAGCATGTGTGGTTAACCGGCACACTAACCTGGACTTAACAAGGTAGGCAAAGGGTAACTTAATGTTTATCATAGTATCGTTGGAGCGTGTGTGGTTAACCGGCACATCGATTGAGGGGTAAATATTAAGGGTACCAAGTATATTTGCATGGTTACTTCACACCTTGTTTTGTGATCCTCAGCATCCCAGTCACAAAACCTGAAGGGCACACTCGAGATTGAAACATGCCATTGAAAAGTTCAATGAATCTCAAAAGAATCTAGGAGTTTCAAAACCAATTAAAACCTAATAATACATTTCGTTTATCTTGGTGGAAATTGGTGAATCGTTATTCACCTACCTTCAAATATTTTATAGCTTGGATTACAGCATCCCTCTTCCAAGTTATAAAATAGTTTGTTGGGTCCTAGCCTTAATATATCATATTGAGTGTTATATTAAGGACTTAAATCAACTTTACGTGAATTTCTCCCATTGTTTATGTCTGGTTTAGACAACAATGATCTTCCCAAACCAAGCTTTCCTAATGAATATGACTTCCCGAGTTTGGCTCATGGAAGTCATATTTCTCTTCCTCCACCTCCTCCAATTATTCTCCCTAACCCACAAGTTCAAGGTCACTCAAGCCCTAATGTCAAGCAAGGTCTATGTGTGATCACATCTTAGAGATGAAGTCACATATTGACAAGCCGGGAGAGTTGGGTGTCAAAGTCTTGAGAAAGTTGGATGTTCAATCACTTTCTAAGTCACATAGTGAGTTCCTTTGGGACTACTATGAAACAGACTATGACATGAACCTTAATGATCATATCTATTTGCTTGGTGCTGCTGAATCAACAATGATTTGGAACGATAGTAAAGCAAATTTGATTAGAAGATCAACTTCCCAAAAACTTTATGGACAGTGACAATGGTGACACTGGAAATCCAGAAAAAGCATTCTCTTCCCAATGGAAAGGGATTGGCCATAGTCAACCCGGTTGACCAAATGGTAAAGAGAAAGGCTAAGTCTGAGATAGTCCCATTACCAAAGGGTCCATATGTTTATTTTGCCAAAGGAAGGGGCGTTGATTGCAAAGCTGCCAAATTTACCTAAGGATGTTAAAGTTAATAAGTTTGACTCTACATCAGGTAGAGCCCATTATCTAACTCTGTTAAGTTCTATTCTGAGATCCTCATTACATGATATGACTGGGTCACCTGTTGATGTTTTAAGGATCAAAGAATAGAGAGAAATCTTAAAGGAAGTATATGCTGATTCTGATCGCGAAGGTGGATTTCGATCGCATCAGAATTTTGAGCAGTTGCTTAAGAAGTTATGATATATTGCTAAGGAATAGATAACAACAATTTTCCATGTGGATTGTAAGGATAAGTTTTTCCGCAAAGTTTTAAAATAAAAGAAAATTGTTTAATTTTATTTATTTGAAGTATCCTTACAATGGCATTTGTGGAAAATTGTTGCTTATATGATTCCACTGACAGCAATATTGGAAAATGGATTTGATTCTTTCATTTGTGGTAGTGTCTAAATTTACCAAATCAGGAAAGTTCGTCATCGCCCAAGTTTCAATTGGACCGAAACTTGGAATCATGCAAGTTGAATAGTATGATGAATGAGAACTTTCAAGCATTGGAAAATCAAGACTAATTACTTGTTCACATGGATGTGTGAGTCAAGTGAAGGACTAAAGGGATCGAGTACACATTCTTGTGCACTGGTCATGTCCACCACAAAGCTCGTTAAGACTATTTGATTTACTAAAGTTTAGTAAATATGGTTATACTTACAAGTTGAAGTATAATTCTGAAACATTGGAAAAGTCTCAATGTATGGCAGAACGAATGGGAAGAATCAAATTAGGCAGAAAGATAAAAGTTTCTCAAATCTGAAAAGATGGGAGAGTACTTTAGTATCATGTTTGTGATCATCTTAATGATTTAGAAATCATATCACAATTAGTCCTCTAAAGGTCATCTTAGTGCATTCTTATGACTAAGAAGAGGAGTCATGAATTGTTGAAATGGTTAGATCAGGAAGATGAGTCATACTTCGTTCCAAAACAATTCTTAGAGTCATACTCCAAGATTGTAACTTGAGTGACATATCTTAAAGAAAGGTTTAAAACACTTGTCAAATGTAAGAGTAAAAGTGTCATACTCTTGTACATTTGAAATTGGTAAGTTGTGATGTTTTGGATAAAACAAAGACCAACTAAGGCCAATTGTGTGAAGTGTTTGTCTTGATAAAGAATCCGCACTATCTCTTGAATATTTGGCAAGATAATCTTATATGTCAAGAGGATAGTGGGAGTCTTAAAGATCCTAAAAAGAATTTCAAGAACTAATCAAGAATAAAACCTGAGGTTCTTCACCAGCACACGACTTGAGGTTTATAACCTATCGTGTTGACATATTCTATGCCCATTCCAGTTAAAGTTGGCTTTGCATAGGAGTTCTGAAAGTTCTCAATTGGTTGCATAACAACTTGGAAGCAATGGCAGACCCTGTACTGCCAGGTGGCAAGAAGTTAAGATTGCATAAGTTCAGTCCATATGAGTTTGGATTTGTCATTATCCTTGTCTTGTGACTATGGTTTTGACGATTCACATGGATAAGAACACATACACCATAAAATCTAAGGGTCATAAGGTTTCTCTCCGATTCATGAAAATGATGGTGAGGAAACACTTCCACCAAGTAGATTTGAAGCAGATGGCAAAAGGTCTAAACAATTGAGACTATGATTACGGCATCCCTTTTCATAGTTCTGAAATTGTTTAGACACACATGCATGCTATCTAAGGAAAGGTGTATGATTTTGATAAAGTTTTATCAAAGCACCTCGTATCAGAAATCTGAACTTTGGTAAGAAAGTCAATAAAGTATTGATTTCTAGAAGTCCAGCTGATTTCTGAGTACATGTCAAAGCTAGTGGGAGCATAAGTGTTATGCTAATAATCATCATGTTAGTGGGAGCATGATAATTATTGTTAGTGTTGCAAGTTAGCAATGTTAATTATAGAAAACAAAAGTTTCAATTCGTGAGGCTGTAGGGATTGAAAAAGTTGTTTTGCTATAATTAAGGGAGACGATATACTTCATTTCAGTTCTAAAGGCTTAGATTGAGACCATAATCATCTTTAGTCAAGAATATATAGATGAATTTCATGGTGGATTGGTTCAACTTAAGGAAATTATATATATTGCGTTCTCAAAATTCGATTATGATTACGGCATCCCTCTTCATAGTCAAATTTTGAAAACATGGCAAATAAAAATATTGTAGCAAAAGACTGGTCTAGAATCATGTCTTTATGTGAGACATCATGAATCGTGTACCATTTGCTTTGGGTACAGGATCGATTGCATGTGCTATAATATTTGTCATTTCTAAAATTTTCCAAATGCCCAGAGGCATTAAGAAGGGAAAAGGTCTAGAATTGGATATGACTAAAATGATTAAGCAATTGTCGAGGACAATCTGAGGTTTACCAAAGATTGGTTGCTCAGGGACAGTTGGAAGTATAGTGCTAATTTTGGAAGGACCATATTATATTCTGAAAAGAGGCATCTCTTATTCAGAAGTGATAGTCAAAATGAGAATATGGAGTTGTCTCCATAGGTGGAAGTTATCTGTGTAAGATTAGAAAACTTAATGCAAGAAGCATGTCCAAAGCAATGTACTTTGAATATGAGACTTAGTTTCCATGGAGTTGATCTCCATTGGAATACCTTATAATGACTGTTGACAAGTCTTTGTGACTTTGTACATATTCATTACAGGAGGGTCAGTGCATATAAGTTTAAAATCTAAACAGATTTCGATAAATGATAGGAATTTGAAATTCTCACATTTTTCGATAAGGATTTTGGAGTGTGAAATTAGAATCATTGAAATTATGTTCAATTGGTTTATTTCACAAAGTAAGGATCATAGACAAACATAGAGTGCATACTTGGTGTATGGCAAAGCTATTATTTAAGAAAAACATTGTGTACATGCTTAGAGCATGGGACAACTAGTGGTTTTAATTCAAGTATAAAGTTGATAAAACCGAAACAATGAATAATGAGTAATCAGTATGGTGATAAATAAAAGTGTTTATTTATATTCATAGGGTTTGATACCATATTTGATTCATTTATTCTTGTGTTTCACTTTGCATGTTTTGACTTCCAGAATAACTAAGTCGCTCTTCCTGAATGATTAAGTTATTCAAACCACCCACAGTCGGTCATATGTTGGAAGTAGATATGAATCAAGACTGTCATGGGTTGGTTTGTAGAGTTCCAAGTTGGTGGACAAAGTGGTGCTACAACACTCATGAGTGCTCATAAGTTCTGAGTATTGGATTCAACCCACGCTCATTTGAATCACTTCATGGATTTTATCACGAGTGATCATGAGACGATAATATCTTATATTCTTAAAACCTAGAGATATGAGTTGTTACTATGAGTTGGTTATACATTGATTGCACGAAAACGCATTAGTAACTCGATGTTATAAAACGTGCCTTTGTGTATGATTCAACAAGTAGTAGAACAAGCCATATGAGTCGAAGTTTATCCATTCCTTTTACCTTCGGGATAAAAGCGATATCTGTGGGCCCCTCGATGATTTAGCGATGACACATGTGAGTGCTTGGCCAAGCCAGGACTGATTTGATTTGCTCAATCAGTCAGTCATCATAAATCGAAAATCGGGAAACAACAAATGGACAGAGAGAATGATTGTAATCCATGTCTCAGTCCATATGATATCTAGAATGGAGGAATATATGATCCCTTATCTAATGGACAAGTCATTGACAAGGTCAGAGTTCGACAGCGGCTTTAAGAGCTACGATTGCCAGTTAGGTTTTGAAGTCATACTCAATAATAGTTTTAGACTTATCCAAGTGGGAGACTGTTGGATTAATGTCTAAGTCCATAACTATATTTGGTATGTACTTGACCCGACCCGGCATGGTCCATTTGGGTTGCACTTCACCGACACAATTTATATGGATAGTCTTTTGAGAATAGTATATTTATGATTTATATTAATATATTATAAGTTCTAATATATTAATATCGAATCATATTATTTAATTAGTATTGATCAAGAATTAATTTAGAATTAATTAAGTGATCAAAAAGAACTAATTAAATATGGACTCTTATATATATGGAATGGGCCAAGTTCATTTAGGTTGGGCTAAGCTTTCATGGATGGTCCATGGAGCTTTTAACCCATGGATCCTATGTAAATGAAAGGTCATGGGTATTAGGGTTTACATGGATGTAACCCTAATCCTCCATAATATATAAAGGGGTCCTTGGCTCACAAAATTAGAACAAGTGTGTGAAAATAAGAGTGGGCCGATTTTAGTGTGCATACATATTCTCTCAAGTTCTTCCAAGGTGTTTTGGTGATTTGTGATTCCATTTGAGGCTTCAACACTATTGGGGCTAAGCTCTTAAAGCTTGAAGACATCAAGCTACATCAAAAGGTATGTCATCTAACTAGAACTTTGTAGTATAGGTGCTTCATAATATGCTAGTTAGGATGAAACCTTGGAATAGTTAATATTTGCATGTATAATAGAGAAAACATAGATCCAAGGTTTATAGGGTTGCATGTACACCATAGGAGTGTTAGAATGATCAAAACCCAACACAACTTTACTCCAGCTTTGATTCACCACAAACTATGAAACACTTGCTCGGATCATCTCATCAAATCCATCCAACAACATCCACGAATTGAAGAATCTAAAAGGAGGAGGACCATAAGCAGCCTTAACTTCATGCAACAGAATAGGGCAATGGTCAAACCACAACCGGTCCAACACTGCCACCTGTAAACCCTGGAACCGGTAATAAATACCCTCAGACACCAAAGAATGATCTAACTTACTAAGCTTGACATTAGAAGAGTCAACCCTAGTAAATTTCTTCCCAATCATAGGCACATCCACACCCGCCACATCATTTATAAAATTATTAAAATCCTCAGCAAAAGAAGAACAAAAAACAGAACCAGACCTTTCCTCAACACTCCTAACCACATTAAAATCACCAAAAATGACATAATTACCCCCATATCTGGTAATAAAAGAAGAAATATAATTCCATAGTAATCTTTTCTCTATGATATCTTGAGGAGCATAAACATTCACCATACCACATTCCATATTAAATGGGACCTAGAAGCCTCGAACAATAACAACATTACTAATTTAATGGTACAAACAATACTAATTTTTTAAAACATATTTGGACCCCAAATCGATAAAATACCCCCGGATCTCCCACGAGTACTACTAAAAGCATAATCAAAACTACAATTCCACCACATACTTCTAACTTTGAATAGATCCAACTGAGTCATTCTAGTTTCCTATAACCCAAAACACAACACACCATTTTGAACACACAAAGACTTCACCCAATTCCTCTTATGAGAAGAACGGGTGCTACATATATTCAACGACATGCAATTCATTAAACAACTTGAATCACACCAATACTAGCCAAAATTTGTTTCACCTTATCTTTGTTACCCTCCATATCATACCCAAGCAACCTTCCCATTTCAACATATTGATTCATAATATCCAAAATATCTTCAATATTATCTGAGACTCGTTTTTTCAACAATATCGAAGAACCATGGGAACTAGCAGAATTAGACTTCATTTTACTAGTCCCAGGATTCAACTCTACATCACGCCTGAAACCAGGTGGCTGAGAAAGAGAGTCATCCGAAACATTATCATCACTCAACCCTTGCCCATCCAGCACCGTAGGGCCTGCCACTGTAGCAATGGGAACATCCGGCACTATTCCAGAACCAACAACACCTATCTGATCAACATTAGCATCAATCGGACCACCCACCGGAGCATCTATTGGCACCGAATTGGAGCTCCTCCTGTGAGCATCAAATTTTAAAGGATATATTTGAAAAAATCGGCCTTTCCGATCTACAAAACTTGCCCTCCCTGATATTACCATACTATTGTTCAATGCCAATTGAATTATCATTTTCCATATCAATAGACTTAAGTTTACCCTTAGGTGTCATTTCTCCTTCTTCTTAACTACACCATCATCAAAATCATTAACATCCTTTTCCGAATCACTCGCTAAAGAAGGAAGATCACAATCTAGTGCATCTTCATTACATAGAATATCAGGTTCCCAATTTGACAATTCTCTAACCACTACATCATACTTAATTCCTTGAACCACCAGAGACAGTTTATCCTGAATTAATAAAGGTTGAGCTGTTTTGATACAAACTCTTTTAATCGCCAATGGAGCTTGATTATCATCATCCAAGAAGCACACTTCACCCCAAATACCTGCCACCTTATTCACTGCACTATCATTCCATGCACAACATGGTAATCCAAGTATTTCAATCCAAACAACTCTCCCTACAACTTTAAACCCATTAACCACAGGCCTGAAGTTAGAGAAAAAAAAAAGCATGAACAGAAGAAGACTTCTTAAACTTAGAGCACACCAAGTCTGAATCAAACTCCACGTACACCCAATCACCACCCAAATATTTTATCTGTAAGTCATGGAACCCTTCCTCTTTCAACAAAACTAATAGCTTCGGAATCAACCTAACACTTCTTACTTGACAAAAAACTGATGGTTTTACAGCCAAATCGTTAATAATATCCTTACCCTCAAGAATAATCGACTTCTCAGCTTTATTCGGTTTTACAATACCACCCTTCACAGCATTGGCATAAGTCACTTTCTGGGTAGTATTACTACCGCCACCAACAGTATGCACATGGACCTGTGACTCCCCATGCACACGATTATTCTCCCTTCCAAACTTAGCCAAAGAAACAAAAACATGATAACTGCCAATCCAAAGATCACGAAGCTTCAATTCAAGTTGTTTCTCATCCTGCACTTTAAGAAATCTAACAAACACAAACCTTTTCCCAAACTTGGACAATTTTCAGGCAATATAAACATCCGAAACCCTCCCATACTTTTCACATATGGACCAAAGTTGCTTATTATCCAAGTCAGAAGGGAAATTAGTGAGAAAAAAAGGTGTAGATACCTTATCAACATTCCACCCACCTTTTTTATTGGGAATTTTCCAATCCGACATATCCTTACGACTCATCTGAACTATCCAGAATGAAGAATTAAGAATTAAAATATACTAGCAAGGAACCCTACCGGGAGAACGAAGCAAAAATGCGATAGCCAAAAGGGACAGAAATCACGAGCAACCAACCGGCGTTTGATCCCGTCGGGGAGCCTCCGAAATCGCCGGACGTGTAGGGTTTTTGTGTTACACTCTCCAAACTTTTAAAGGATCAGATTGTGGATGTTTAGACTTGATTGTGGATGTTTGGATTCTTATCGGGACGATGGTGGGAGTTCAATTAGGTAGGCTACGCTTTTATGAGGTAGACTGGCTTCTATGATTTATTGTCCAAAAGCATTGTATTTGTATTGTACTATATATTCCTATTCCTAATGAGATTGTGATCTATGGGAATATCTCACAAGTAGGTCGAGCCTTGTGATAACGGTGTTTGGTGAGTCACAAACCTAACTCAATATTTTGAAAGGTTAATGAATTAGGAGGGTAATAAAGTTTTAAATTTGTCCACATTAGGTCCTTAAGATCTTTTTTTTGTACATATTACACCAACATGGTTGTTACAACCATTTAAATGTTGTCCCTTAAAACGTTAAAATACCGACATTTAAACGGTTGTAACAACCATGTTGGTGTAATATGTACAAAAAGGACCTTAAGGACCTAATGTGGACAAATTTGAAACCGTATTACCCTTCTAGGTCATTAACCCTTTTAAAAGAGATTAGAGATACAAGATTTGTCTGGGATACCCCTTTATTTTGATACTGGCTTCACCACTGACTGATAAGCTATATGAAATTTAAATAATGACATAAAACGGCATTTAAAAAAGATATTTTCTATAATTAATTAAGGGATATATTTGGAAAATTTTAAAAACTCTTAAAAAGCTAGTCAGTAGCTTTTTAAAACGCTAGCTTGTAAGCTACTTTTTAGCTTGTCAAACATGACAACTTAAAAAGATGAAAAAGTAAGGTAGCTTATCAGCTAGCTGTGACGCGCCAAATATAACCTTAATCATTAAGACTTTAATTATTATTAGTTTTTTTTTTGGTAAAAATAACAAAAAATTGTTATGTAACCTTTCAATTAAAATTGTTGGTTGTAGTGAATAGCCGACTAAAAAGAGAAGATGAAATAATAAAACCATCTAACCAGATATTAATATAAATTGTAAAAGAGTTAAATGAAATGATAAAAATAATAAAAATGATATTTAAATCATTACAAGCATCCATGCAACTGGAAGTTGGAACCAAAAAACTATCCGTGTCAAAAAAAAAATCATAAATTTAACCTTTCAATTGAAATTGTTGGTTGTAGTGAATAGCCGACTAAAAAGTGAATATGAAATGATAAAACCATCTAACCAGATACTAATATAAATTGTAAAAGAGTTAAATGAAATGATAAAAATAATAAAAATGATATTTAAATCATTACAAGCATCAATGCAACTGGAAGTTGGAACCACGAAACTATCCGTGTCCAAAAAAAACTAAATACTAAATTTATGATTTTTTGTAACTCGTAAGATCCATTTATGTAATTACTCTAAAAGCTTCTAAGGATTAATGACCTAGGAGGTAATAAGGTTTTGTCCACATTAGGTTGTTAGAGTCTTTTTTGTACATATTATACCAACATAGTTATTATAACCGTTTAAATGTCGTCTTTTAAACGGTAAGAGGGGCGACATTTAAACGGTTATAACAACTATGTTGATGTAATATGTACAAAAAGGGACTGAATATGAAAAAAATTGAAACTTTATTACCTTCTATGTCATTAACCATATCTTGAAAAGATCGACCAATGCTTCAAATTCATAAAGCACCTACATTATATTATAGCCTTTTAAATTGGCTTCAAATAAAATGTCAAAAACATAATAAGTTTTTTTTTAATCATAAAAACATAAACAAAAGATAATGTAAACTGTTATCTAATAAATATTAATCGGAATTTAGGATAATATTATATTAATAAAATATTATCTTGAAAATGTATAAATATAATCACATTCTTCATCCTATAAAAAAAAAAGAAAAAAAGAAAAATATAAATCAGAATAAAAAGAAAATAGAAGAAAAAATAGCTGGAGAAAGAATATATATATATATATATATATATATATATATATATATATATATATATATATATATATATATATATATATATATATATATATATATTAGTGGTTGAAGGAGATAGAAAACAAATATGATTATATAGTTTTGGAACTTGAAAATTAATATTTATTTTTATAGTATAGAGTGTAGTTATAAAATAGAACAAAGTGTATAAATAAACGAGAGCGTTACACTTTTAAAGTAAACTAGGAACCAAAACCAAATCATACTTCGATTTAATAAAAAGAACTAACGGCAAATATATTTTTGGGTTTAAGGAGTTTGGCTATCCACAGATTATAGTTTTGTAACACCTTAATTTAAAATGAAAGAAAAAAGAAAAGAGTTCAGGGATGATTTCGATTGTAACTAATACTTGACCCTTAACTTTTTCCTCTTGTCATAGTTTGATTCATCATACTTCTAGTTTGTATTACATGCGAAAAAAAGAGTCATTTTAATGACACAAGATTTGTTCTAGCCATGTAAAGCCACCAAACTTATTGAACACAAATGGAGCAAGAACCCATCGTCTTCTTGTAATAGATTCTCTCCTTTTTGTCCAAGTTAACAACTTATTGACCATAAACACGTTCAAACCCTAAAAGTAGATTTTCACCAAGGGTTATAAATATAGATATATTAGAGATTTTCTCATTAAAACCAAGACAAAAATCAACCCAAACATGGTTAGCCTAAGACTCACATTACTCATATTCTTAACCATCCTTAATTTTCCCTTCGATCACGGTGAAATCGTCTCTTCAAAACCTCAAGGAATCCGAGCAGCATATTGGCCTTCGTTCACCGGATATGCCGCTTCTTCTATTGACACATCCTACTTCTCTCATATTTACTACGCATTCGTTCTACCATCTCCAACAACTTACGCGCTCGACATCACCTCAGATGATGTCGAGAAGCTACTAGAATTTACCAATGCAACAAGTCTTTGGAATCCGCCAGCTAAGACCGTGTTGTCGATCGGAGGTGGGGGAGGTGGTGCATTACCGGGCATCTTCTCTTCGATGACGAGCGAACAGTATTCTCGGACGAACTTTATTAATTCAACTATCAAAGTTGCCCGAGATTACAATTTTGACGGGGTTGATCTTGATTGGGAACTCCCGTCAAACGAATCTGATATGTCAAACCTCGGTTTGTTATTTAAGGAATGGCGTGAGACAATTGAATATGAGGCTAATGCCACAGGAAGACCACGTCTTATACTGACATCAGTAGTCTATTATGCCTCAACTGTCTCCTTTGACGGTGGACCCCGATCGTACCCAACTGTGGAAATAACTAAATATGTTGATTGGGTTAGTCCGATGTGTTTTGGTTATCACGGATCTTGGGAAAATTTCACGGGGTTAGGTTCTGCATTATACGACCCGAACACCAATCTCAGCACAAATTTTGGTATCGGGTCGTGGATTCAGGCTGGTGTGCCATCAGAAAAGATTGTGTTGGGCATGCCATTGTATGGCCCAACATGGTCACTCCAGGACCGAAATGATAACATCATTGGAGCCCCGACCACCGGGACGGGCCCGGGAAGTGGTCTATTGGTTTACTCACAAGTTATCGATTTCAATAAGGAGAACAATTCAACTATTGTATTTGATAACACAATGGTTTCATATTATTCGTATTCGGGGGATTCATGGATCTCATATGATGATGTTCGATCGATTGAATTGAAGGTCCGTTATGCACAAAGTCAGGCCCTAGGTGGGTACTTCTTTTGGGCCTTGGGCCAAGATTTGGATTGGGCAATTTCGAATGCAGCATCAGAAACATGGTTAAATTGATAGTTGTCGAATGTTATTTATATCTATGTAAAAGTGCAATGAGAAGCTCGCTTAACGTTCTTTTATGTTTTAATGTTTTCTTATAAACTGTCGTTACACGAGTATATTCACCAAGTCCAAGAACGAGGCTCTTGGAGGCACAAATGCTACTTAAACTTATCTTACTAAAATTAGAATTTGTAAAGATTTCAAAAAATACTACTGGTTTTTTGTTAGTTACAAAGAGGTTATATAAACAATGAGAATACCAACTATATATTATAGACAAAAGAAATTGCAAATATGTTAATTCTTGATAAAAGTAACAGTATCGGGTATAAAAATTAAAGACGAGTACATAAAATATATCCTTTTTTTTTTCCCTCTCGATCATGGGACCCTAACAAAGACAGCAAACTCGTAATCTATACACACAGAAAGCCGTCCAACATCAAAACCGGCAATCGGGTAGACACAGTTTTACATAAAAATAACCAAAAATAAACAATAAAACACCTCACCATATCTCGTACTTTCAAATAACCGTGTACCTTCCTGACACAGGTTCCAGCTGGATCTCCATTCTTTCCGATTCCGATTCCTTCTCCCTGTGATTCCCATTCCCATTCCCCAAAAGATCGGCATCCTCATCTTCCCCGTTACCCAAAACCCAATTCCCACCCAATCCCGATTCCGATTCCCGTCTCCGCTTTTGCTCCATGTATTCCAAATACAAAACGGTCAAACCGCATAACCCGACCCAGATAATCAAAGCCCATGTTAACCCGATTGTGTTTTTGTCATCATATCGATTTCCTAATTGCTTCATTCCACTAATAAGAGCAGCAATCCCCATTACAATCGCGGATCGGCCCGTGTACGAGTGAACAAATTCCCAAATCGCCCTTTTGAACGACAGGTTTTCGTTCGCGGGCTTTTTCGGTCTAAAATACGCGTTAACCGGTTGTATACAACCCGTTAAAATAGTCAAGATTCCAAATTTGACATGTAAAGATTCCAAATGGAAAGCACGAAGCTCTGCAATTGCAAAAAGTAGCCCGAGAAATGTTATTGCTAACCCCGAGTATTGCGAGTAGACATGAATCTTGAACCATATGTCCCCGGTCAGATGTTTCGTGTATCGGGCAGCTAAAATCCCGCCCGGGAGTAAAATCCCCCACGCGAGAAACATCATAAACCCATGAACCGCCAACACGGGGCGTAAATCCTCCTCGGCTTCCGCTGACCCGCGGATCAACGAGACCCGAACCGGTTTACTACTTTTAACCGAATGCATATTACTTTGTGTTAAATGACCCGCAGACCATTTCGCCCCCATGGCCCAGATGAGTTTCACAGGGGTGGTGGGTTCGATGATGTTGTTGCATTCGGGTCGGGTTTTCGGGTCACAATTTGGATCCAACGGGCGGGTGAATTCGAGGGTGATGACACCGCTTTCTGATTTGCATCGAACGTAGGTTAAGTTTTCGTTTGTTGGGTGGAGACTTTGAGCGTTCATTCCATCGATCCAATACGTGTCGACCCGACCCGACCCGTTTAGATCGATCCACCCGACATACGCGAAACTGTTCTCCATTTCCGACCCGAACCCGACCGCGAGATACCCGCTTTTCTTTTCTGCACGGGCCGCAATCGAAATCGATTTTTCCGATAATGTCCAAAAGAAGTTTACTTGTTGATCGTCTAATAAAACGCTATTTTTATACATATCGTTTAAGCCACCATCCACAACTTCAACTTTCCACCCCATTTTTTGAGTAAAAACTGATTGATAATACACTTGGTCGGGGGTATTTCGGTCCGGTGACCATAACAATTCTTGCGGGTCCGACTGAACTCCTTGAGCCGTGGGCCCACCGACATAAACTGTCTCTGACGCGTTTCTAACCGTCGCGTTCCCACCAAGGGGATCTGACGTGACGTAAAATGCCACGTCATGGCCCGCTTGGATTGAAAATTTTACGGGGACCCCACGTTCGACACGTAAAACGGGGGTTTGTTTTTTGTTGATGTACAAAACTTTTGAAGGATTTGGTGGATTTGGGTAATGTAAAGATGGACCCGAAGTGACGATTAATGGTTCTTTTTGATTTGCAATAACGAGTTCTTGATCTTCTTTTTCTTCGGCATCTAGTGGCCCGAAACAATCATTGACCCTGCCCGAAACGTTTATATGAACGTGCCCGAAAGTTTTTCCATGGTTTTGTGGGAGGTAAAATGGGCGGATGGAATCGGGTGGTTTTATTAACCCTAAAGCCCAAATGCATGTTCTTTCGGTGTTAACATCGATATCCCAATCGTACTTTTTGTCTACGGATTTTAACGGACGTTGATACCGAATAAACGAGACTCCGTCTTTCCGGTGACCGTAAACTAAATTCGTATTGTTAACGGAATCGGAATTGGGATCGGAATCGGAATCGGAATCGGAATGGTTATACCGGAAGTCGGGACATACACCCTCGAATTGACCATTCTCGTTTTTTATACATTCACTATACTTGGTGATATAATAATCATCTGAAAATGGAACACCCTCTTCTGTAAAACCTGTGAACGCCACATCAGCGTTAAGCATATGATCGTGTTCCCGGTTTGGTTCAGTCCACCCGAATGCCATGTAATTCTGGATTCCAATTGCACCTTCTAAACCGATATCAATTACATTCTTGTCTTCCCTTAAAGTCCATCTTAATCTGTATGTATCTGATAAAACTTTACAATTTTCAAACATTGTTGGCTCCTGATGAATCTCAAGGCTAGAATTTGATGGGTCGGGAGGTATTTCTTCTGAATTTTGCAGTAAGACATGGCCGAAATCGGATGACATGGAAGTATCCCAAACGGAAACAACCCTAATTTGATCCCAAGTGATGTTTTTCATCAAATTAACAGTGAATGTATCGTTTTTGTAAGTTGTGGTGTTCAATTGTTCATCGGATATAACAAACCCAGATGTTAAATTCTCGTAATTGTCACCAAGAGCACCCCACCAATGAACATGAGAACTACCAGGAAGCATATCGAATTCACTAACCCTAAAAGAACAATCATTGATTATGCTAAACGACCCTCTTAGCTGATGCTGAACCATAACAAACTGGGTAGTGAAATTAAGTAGAGAAGTGTTGGATTGGGGGCAATTTTGAGAAGAAACTGGATCTAAGTTGGTGAATACAAATAGGTAAATGAGAAACCTTATTGAAACTAGCAAACTAGATTGTGAGATTGCCATCAAATTGATGCAAAATGTGAGATCTGATCTGGGTATTGTTAATTGAAATGGGTGTTAAAGAGTTTAGAAAAAGACGGTGACTTACTTGGTTTATTTCGCCGGTGAATGGTGGCTCTGGGAGGCAGCCGTCGAGAGAGATGGAAAAATAAAAAATAGTCGGAAGACTTTTCTAGTTTCATGGTAAAACTCGCTTGCTTTAAATGAATATTTTACTTTTGACCCCTTGAAGACTTTAAGATGGACATGTTGTTCCTTTGGAAATCAATTTAAACATTAACACCCCCTTAGTATTTGAAACCATGTTTATATAGTCATACCTCTATTTTCCATGGTATTCAAATTTCTAAATTTTCCTTCTATTGATTAAGAAAACCAAAATATCAACCTACAGTTGAAGATTTGATGAAATTTGGATGTGTCCGTATGTTATTGATATTGCAAAAAAATTAAACGGAATTTTTATTTAAATTTCAATAGTATATAAAACATTCTTTAACACACGTTTATTTATTAGATATTTTTTTTAACTATTTCACAATATTATTTTCAATTTCAATAGTATCCGGTATACAAGATGTATAATAACATAAGAAAAAAGAATAATTATGGCAACACATATTTTGATTAAGAAAAAAAGAAGAATTGAATTGAATGAAAGAATTAATGAGTTATAAGAGTAATAATTTTTTTAATTGTGTATATATTTAATTATTTATGTTTTTTGTATATTATTATTCATAAACAATAAAAAAATAAATAAATAAATAAATAAAATAAAACTCAATGACTACTAAACATGTATACAACATATTTTTGTTATCTTTATAAATCATTAACCCAAAATGAAAAAAGATTGTTAACCCTTTGAGACATCTTTTTTGCTTATTTTGAAATACGGTAATATTTTGAAGGGGGTGGGGTAGTGTCATACATCACATCCATAAGGCCAATTTTGAAATACGGTAATATTTGAAGGGGCACAAACCAAGGGTTTGACCGTTTTTGAAGCTACCTTAAGATCTCATAAAACATACCTATCGAGATCCCCAGTTGACTAGTCAACGAATGGTCTTTTCTTCGTGTGGTATAGTCTATTACATGTTTGCTCCAATTACTCCACAATATTCATGTAAAACATTTTCTAGACAGGCTTATATAGACAGGCACTTTCCTTCACAACTATACAAGCTGCATGTACAAACTACAAACAAAATTAGCAACACGTACCTAAAACTATATCAGTTCTTGGTTTGGAAGTGGTATCTCGAGTTAGACAATATGTCTTTCATACGATAGATGACTTATGTCTCGTTGCAGATATAGATATAGTTTAAGATTAAATTAGAATCCATTCAAAAAAAATGTAGGGCGCAACAATCTGCAAACTACGAAGATAATTCAACAAGTTTACTAGAGATACATATAAGATTTTATAATTTGGATATTCTTGAAATAATTCAAGATTGGATACATACTTTTAGAAAAGACTGGTCTTTAACCCAATTTTTTCATGATATCATGCTTGTATAGGATATACTATAGCGAATTCTTTATTAAATTTTTTGCCTTCCACAATGGGTAAGTGAGATTTACAATACCTATTTACTTAACGGTGTTGTTATATATATCATCTTTAATTTGACTTAAATCCACATCCTTCTTGATTTGATTTAAATAAACTTAAATTGATTTTTTTTATCAGTTTTTTGTTTTGTTTTGTTTTGTTTTGGTTTATGTTTTTCTTTTGGGTAAATGTCACTGTAACCCAACCAACTATTTGGTTTTGTTTTAAAAGGTCCATAATATTATTTTTTTCTAGTTTAGAGGCATAAAGTCAATTTTTACCTACTAAAAAGGGACCTTGACTTGTAATTGCCGGTTTCCTTCATGTTTTGGCTTTTTTCACTAAAAAGAAAAATTAAATTAAAATACACCTCATTCTTTCACTCACGTCCTCACCCACCACAAACTTATGTTCATCTTCAAGAACACCCACCTTCCCTATTCTCAATCATAGACCTTTCCGATCAGGTTTCACTCTCTGCTCGGTATCTTTGGTTAGAATTTCTTCTTCATTTCGATTTCCATGGATATACAAGTCGGTGAAGCAGCCCAACAAGGATGTTTATTCGGTTTCTTCTTCATTTCGATTTCCTTGGTTTGAATCTCTTCTTCATTTTGAGTTCCATGGTTCTACAAGTTGGAGGGCGTGAGTTTGAGCTACATGTGATTGTTGTGGGAGTTGGGAGGAAGATGAACAAAAGTGTAGTGTCACCAACTAAAATCGAAAAACAAAACCTGCATCGACTTGACGCTTGTTCGTGGAAGGGGCAAAATAGTTAACCTACAACGAAGATGAATACAAGTGCATATTTCACTTGTTTTTGTTTTTGTTCGTTGATAATCTTGCTTGGAAACCATCTGGAATCGTTTTGACCAAACCTAGAATTGTTTTTGTTCCAGATGTCCGTGTTCTTAATTCCTTACCATCAATTGAAGAAAGGGGTGAGAGACACACACAACAGCAAGAAATAGCCCTGCTCTCGACTCAAAGGGCAAGAGACCACCTAAACCCATGTATTTCGATTTTCTAATTTCTTTTGGGGTCTACACATAGGATACATAGGTGGTTGCGAAGAGTTTGATTTATTTTGGGATTGTCCATGACAGATCGTTGTGTACAGTTCACATTCACGAACAAGGGAGGTGGTAGAGATGATGAGAGATCGAGACAGAGAGAGTGATGACATTGGAGGCTGATGGTAAGGCCTTCGGTGGTGGTCATTGGTGGAAAATGGTTGTGAATTAGGGCTTTTCATTGGCGCTGACTAAGTGACGATCGATGATGGTCAACATAACAGCGAGGGAGTAAGGGGCAACGAAGGAGGTTTTGGCTCTTACACTTCTGGAACTGCACTTCTGAAACTGCACTTCTAGAGCGACAATTTAAGCGGAGGAAAAGAGCGACATCTTAATTGATGAAAGGGATGTGGCATCTTACTTGATGAGGTGGATTTGTGATTTAATGACATGGCTTTTAATCTATGCTGACTATGCTTCTAACTTGTGTTGACTAGACTGTTAGCGGGTAGTAAGTCAAGGATTTCAAAAATAGTGACCTTTTAAAATTTAAAAGTGAAGTTTATACACCTACAATGCATGAAAAAAAGACGAGCGACATTTTAAAACAAAACATGATAGTTGGTTGGATTACAGTGACATTTACCATTTTCTTTTTTATGTCTTTTGTTTTATTATTATTATTAGTATTATTGTTATTAATTAAATAATTATGTCATTTTGTTTCTAATTATTCATGTAAAAGATATGGCAGATAACCTATTGACTCATGTTCAAATCATGACATTATTCAGCCCCTGTTGGCCATGCAGGTTAGTCTGCAAGACTCCATGAAATCGGGCATAACCTCATGTTTATAGCAGGTGATTAGTCGGCGTGTAGAAGCTGACCTGAAACTATCATTGGGGAAGTTCTCTTTCCAAAATAAATCAATATATGTCAAAGCACTTCAATTCTTTTTATTGGATGCTAATTATATATACCTCTGATGGACTTAAATTAAACCCTCTTACTTTGACTTAATTATTATTATTTTTTTTCTTTTTTTGTTGTTGTTTTTTTACTAATCTCTTCTTTATTTAACTTTTTGGTTGTTTTTTTGTTTTTTTATCATCTTCTGTTTTTTGTTTTTTTGTTTATTATATTATTATTTTTATTACTAGATTATTATTATTATTATTATTATTATTATTATTATTATAGTTTTTGTTAATTATGTGTAACATTCCGTTTAAATTAAATAAATAAGTAAATAATTAAGTAGCCCTAAACCTCGAGATGTAAATTATACCATTTTTCTTATGTTATTTTATTGTAGCCCTAAATTCGGAATAATTTAGCAAGGTGTTGGTTTTGGGGGTTAAATGTCATAACTTTTGAATATTGGGGGTTAAGTGTAATTTCTGGATTGGTATGTAAAGATTTCCAGAAGTCAGGGGGTGTTTGGTAAAATATTGGACTTAAATTGAAAAGATTTTGGAATGTTGAGGGCTGAATGGTAACTTATGGACTTGTTTTGAAAAGATTATGAGTAGGAGGGACCGGTTGTGTCAAATTTGCATGAAGTTTGAATGGAACATGGGATTGAACCGATGCCTTCTTTTCCCTCTCGTTCTCCATAGCATCCAACCCTAACACTAGCTTTTCACCAGCCGCCACCAAGAGGGAGCCTTCTCAGCCGTCGCCTGCAATGCTGAGTCCGACTGCCACCCTACTTTCTGCTACCTCATCGTCGAGCGCCACCATCCACAACCACGTTGTCGGTGACGTAGTGAGCAGCCGGGAGGACAACCGAAGACTAAGGAATGGTTGTGTTCGTCGTTGCATGGTCGTGATCGAACGAGATGCTCTACTTGAGATATCAACAAAGTAAGAATTATTTTATATGGTTGTAGGTGTTCAGGGAGATGGTGTAACGCCCCATTCCTTGTATGTGCTTTAATAAAGTAATTTTCATTTCTTAAGGGGTACTCGACGAGTCTGTAGCCCGACTCGTCGAGTAGAAACGGGATGATCACGCAATTTAAGTTGGCTACTCGGCGAGTCCATATGAAGGGACTCGGCGAGTCTTCCTGTCTGGATAAAGCCCTAATTTCAAGGGTTTGTACCCTATATAAACGTCATTATAGCCTCCCACCCCAACCTCCAACACCCTTAGAGCATTTCCCCCTGTAAACCCTAGCCCCCATTGTTGAGATTGAGTGTGTTTGTGCTAGTTTGGAAGCTTTGGAAGAGAAGGAAGGAAAGAAGGTCCATAGAAGAGAAAGGAGATCCAAGAGTTAGCCTCCATCTGTTTCTCATTCAGGTAATAAAGTTATTACCTTGTGTATTCCTCCATTAAACCCTCTTTTATGCTTGTTATGTCTTCCATGGAGCCTTATAGGATTCAAAACTTGAGATATGGACTTTCCTTTGGATGGAAACCTTAGATCTGGACTTTATTGAACTCCAGAAGCTCATTATAGCCACCTTTATGCAATCATGGCCTTGTTCCAAACCCTAGGTGCTTAGTACTTGATGATTTTGGGTATTTTAGCCTCATACTCTTGTGCATGCACGTAAAGTTGGAAACTTTACGTGTAAAACCAGTCCTAGAAGCTCAGATCTATGATTTGGAAGCACTGAAATCGATTAGAATCGACTGTATAGTAATAGCATGCTTGGGACTCGACGAGTTGTTCTTCAACTTGGCGAGTTGTTCTTCAGGCTCGACGAGTTCTTCTTACGACTCGGCGAGTCGCAGACTGGACTTGTTCATATGATGAAGGATAACTCGACGAGTTGTTCATACAACTCGGCGAGTCTGATGAAGTTAGACTTGTTGTATGTATCGAAGAGGAACTCGTCGAGTCTTTGCCAAACTCGACGAGTAGAAGCGAGTATAGGACTAGAACGGATGAAAGGGACTCGGCGAGTTGGCGGCCCAACTCGGCGAGTCCGGTCAACCAGGAAGTTGACTTTGACCAGGAAGTTGACTTTGACCAGGAAGTTGACTCTGACCAGGGGGTAAAATAGTCATTTTACCCTGAGATTAGTTATCTGTAATTGATTTAGTGTTTATGGGATTTGTAGCCAGGGAGTTCCGGAGCAGCAGTCAGACAGTCTCAGATTTAGCACCTCAGCAGCCAGCGTTACGAGGTGAGTTTCCTTCCAGTAGGAACGGGTCTACGGCCACAATGCCGGCCCGTTTAGTTAGCAGTAGTTCCAGACTTCGGTCTGATGCAGTAGTTCAGTGTGTTTGATGTCTTTGTGATTCAAGCATGTTTTTGTGATATGAGTTCCGGACTTCGGTCCGATGCAGTATGCAGTATATGTGTTTATGCCAGTAGTTATGATTATGCTATGTTATGTTCAGTTAGTTTCGGACTTCGGTCCGATGCCGGGCGAGGCCCGATGTAGTGGGCGGGGCCCAAGCTACTTCCGGACTTCGGTCCGATGTCGGGCGTTGCCCGATTAAGTGGGCGGGGCCCAAGCTAGTTCCGGATTTCGGTCTGATGCCGTGCGGGGCCCGATGCAGTGGGCGGGGCCCAGTATTTGCTTACATGTCATTGTATGGTATGTGGTAGTTTGGGGAACTCACTAAGCTTTGTGCTTACAGTTTCAGGTACTTACGCAAGTAAGGGGAAGAGTTCGGGATGATGGCATGACACACACCACAGCTTCAGTTTTATCCTGGGAGTTTTATTCAGATATTTTGATATGATTGATACAGTATTTGTTTGACACAGTTACTTGACTTTTGAGTTACTCATTATATGGTTCTTAGTATGTTTTACATTCGACGATGTGATTTTTAGTAATATTAAAACATAAATTTTTGGGTCGTATTTTGGGATGTTACCAGTTGGTATCAGAGCCTTGGTTTGAGGGATTCGGGCACACTTTCGGGTGTGTCTGAACTCAAACTAAGGAAGTGGTAAGAAGTTTTCAAAAGAAAAACCATGTTTACAAAAGGATTTTGAGAAAAGAAAACAATTTTAGAAAAAGTATAAAGAAAAGAGTTTTAGAAAAAGCGAAAAGAATTTTTAAAAAGAGAAAAGGGTGTGGTGCATGCAATCAGCCGAGCTCAAGTAAGTACTCCCAAATTACTCATACAAGATCATGTTATGTTATAATTATCAGTTCCAGTTTCAGTAGAACATCATGCTAGAATAGGACTAAGGATCTAGGAGGATGCCTTATGTGCCTGTTATATGTGTTTCAGCTTATTGAGAATTTCATGCTAGTATTGAGTAGACAGCAGTAGGATCGCCTATTTAGGTTATGCCTGATAGTATGAGCTTAGCATTGTATGCTAGTACAGTTTCTCGTTATGAGGATAGATTTGCTTGAGTAGTTTCCTGTGTCTGAATGCTGCTTGCTTTGTGCTTTGTAGGACTCGGAGTGATGGGAGTTAGCCATTAGGTGAATACGTCACGTCACATGTGATCAGGGTTGAATAATCTCAGAGTGCTGGATTTGGCCCTATTGCGCATCTCTCGTTTGAGTCTAACCTGTGACAACCCGAAAGATATTCCGTTAATAAAATTTATTTTATTTTGGGTTTTTCCGTTCACCTTCAAATTAAATAATTCAATTAGAATTATTATTATAATTTCCTATGTGTTGAAATGAAATATTTATTTGAGTGAAAACATTCTAAATAATCTTTTGAAAATTTCTAGACTATGACTAGTGCGGGTAATGGTTATTTACCCGGGTAAAATATTAAGCTCCGTTTAATGCCGGTATTGGGTGTATTCCCACCGGGTCACTAACTCTAGTCATATATAAAGGATGAGTGGGCACTTTTGAGTCCTTTTCCCCACTTCAACTTTCTCTCTCTACTCTCTCTCTAGAAATCGAACTCTCTCAAGAAATCTTCACTTTCAAGCTCCAATTTGGTAAGTGATCCTTCCTAACTAGTTGTTTATCCTATCATGCATGCAAATCTATGTTTGAACTTCCCAAAAATCACCAAAAGTATGTGTTTACGGTTTGGGGGAGCCTCCCAAAACCGTAAACTCCTTCAATGGGGGTTTTGAAGCCCCAAAACCCTTTCAAACCTCTTCTAATGCTTAGATCCTTACATGCATGGAGTTAGAACCACAAGATCATGAATTTTTGGCCATGAACATGAGTTTACGGTTCTTGAATGTTCAAGAACCGTAAACACCCTTTCATGGGGTTTTGATGCTCCTTAACCCTTCCAATGCATGTCTAATGGCCTTGAAACTTGCTTGGATAATCTTAGAACCCTAAAGCATGTCCAATAGAGCATAAACTTGAGTTTACGGTTTGGGAACATCTCCCAAAACCGTAAACACCTTCCAAGGGTGTTTTAATGCTCCAAACACTTTGCATGGCTTGTATTTGAGTCTAGAACTTGCATGAATGGCCTACAAACCACCAAAACACATGGAAAATGGACAAACATGGACAAGGGTGGGTTTACGGCCGTAAACCCATGAGTTTACGGCCGTAAACTCCCCAAGGGTGGTCCAAGGACCGTAAACCCTAATTCCTAGGCCATTTCATGTCCCGATCACTTCCTAAGGCATGGAATCAACCTTAGAACCTTCCCGTGTGCAAGATAAGGTCATTGATCAACCAAGAACACATCACCCATGAGTTTACGGCCGTAAACTCATGGGGGATGTGGTCTTTGGACCGTAAACTCCCCTAAGGGTTTACACTTGAAGAGTGAACACCTTATCTAGGCCCTACACTCCTTAGATACAACCCGTACCATCCCTAACACTTGAATTGATGTGTTTTCGTGCCTCGGAGTGTATTATCCTGCTATCTTAGTAAATCAAAGTCTAATTAGATACAATTATGTATCTCCTCATGTTACATAGGAACCTCACGCGTGTTCAAGCCCTAAACTGATACTTAGCATCTAAATCGGCACGTTCTCGTCAGGTGAGTTCATACCCCTACACCATTTTCTGTGTTTTTCATGTTTTCAGGGGGGGAATACAAGCAAAAGTACAAGGAAACTTGTACTCAAATCTATTATTTCGTATAACATAACTACATGTTCAATATGTTTTAAACATTGAAATCCGTATTAACCAACCGTCTAACTCGTGGAGTTAGTTTTCAAAACCAATTGTGAAACTCATTATAAAATGTTACATTTTTACTTTTCACAAGGATTTCATGTCATTTCATAAATCGGGATTTTCTATACTATTACTTGTAAAGTTCATTATTCTTATGATTGGAGACACGTCCTCGGTAACACTCCACATGGATACGAGAGTGGAGGACTACTCCCGTAACCAGAATCTCTTGGAGGGAGAGCGTGACTTGAGTGTATAGATCTATACGGGGCTGACTACCCCGCACCCTGCTGCTAGCTACAGTAGGATCGTCAGGTCCATGGGTGACAAAAGTCATAAAATGATGATGGACTTCTTATTGCCATATCTAGTCTATCGTATGGTTATGGAACTCGCAACTTAGATAATGGAGATTTACTGATAAAGTAATAACGAACCTAGTGAACTAACCTCCTAGTAATAATTGTCTTTGATTACTACTAGTTCACTATTTACTTATTAGTTTTGTGTACATGTCAAAACTAACATGCTTACCACGGGATAACTAGTCATTCAGTATGCTTCACTTAATCGATACAAGTATGGTAGATACTTGTACACATCATTTTAGAATCGATAACCATCGAATATTTTTCATTAGAAAACATAGGGTTTTCTTGGGATAACGTAACTTTTTATAAACAAGGTTGTATGGTACATCTAACGAGAAATCAAATCATATTTTCATAAGGAAACTTGCAGGATTTTCTTAATTCAAATTGTGTAACAAAGGGATAACCAAACTACTTTTATAAGAAAATACGGGATTTTCTTGGATATCAACTGTTCATGAAACTAAAGGAAACTGAATATTTTTCCAGAAAACAAACCGCTTATGAACTCACCAGCTTTATGCTGATATTTTAAAACTGCTTGTATTCTCAGGGCATCCATAGACAGGTACTCCTACTAACTTTTTGGTGAAGACGGAGCATATAGAAGACTCGTCTTTACTTTTGTTCTAACCAATGTATCTAAGAAAACTTGTAGTACTATATTTCCAAACAAATGTAAAACTTTCTCATGTAATGTAATGGTTGTGTTTACTATGCTTGCTATGTACATTGGTTGTGATACTCTACATGACGTCACCCCACCCCGGAACGTTTCCGCCATCGGTTTCGGGGTGTGACAGATTGGTATCAGAGCCCTTGTCTATAGTGAACTAAGTATACCGAACCTTACATGGTATGCAACTATATACACTAAGGGGCCTAAGTGCTCTAAACTAAAAGTATGCTTTTAAAATACGAGTATTTTTATAAAAGTATACAAGTAATTCCCGAGCACCGAAATCCGTATCGCGAAGAGAACAAAGCATAAGTAAATTGGGCATTGTGCACTGTGGTTAAACCTGGGCAGTTATGTAGTCATGTCTAGGGTCAATATAGCCTGATCAACTATATTCATTCAAAGACACGGCCAACATGTGCTTGGGAGTGACTGTGGTGTACATCAGACCTATAACTTACCTAATATCCATTCAACATAAAATACTATGGGAGTATTTTAGTCTGAACCAAATACCTCATGGAAATCCGTTCCGAGTGTTACTACTCATTCCTCCCTTAGCGATAGCTTACTTACTTTTAGTAATTTTCCTGTCCTATCGCTTAGTAGAACACTCTAAAAATTATTATGAGATATATCCTTGCTTCATATCTCTAAATTCCATCCTCCTCTTTCTTGGTCATTTCAGATCAAGATGCCTCCCCGAAGGAGATCTACCAGGAGAAACAACGACACTCCTCCACCACCGCCTCCTCCCCAATTTGATCCTGTCATGTTTCAGGCAGCTGTTACTGCTGCAGTGGCTGCTGCCATGTCGCAAATAAATTCCGGTGGATCTGGTGGTCAGGGAAGTGGTGTGCATCCTCAATTACAGGAAAATGGTCAGGGACACCAAAAGGAGTGCTCCTATAAAGACTTCATGAACGCAAAACCCACATCTTTCGACGGCAAAGGAGGTGTTATTGCTCTGACTCAATGGTTTGAAAAGATTGAGTCCATATTCGAGATTTGCGCAGTCTCCGAATCCAACAAAGTGAAGTACGCCGCTTGCACTTTCCTCAACAAAGCATTAACCTGGCGGAACGGCCGGGTCAAGTCCTTAACCCTGCCAGTGGCAAATGCCATGGGTTGGGACAAACTGAAGGAACTCATGATAGCCCAGTATTGCCCACGGGGCGAGATGCAGAAACTCGAACACGAACTCTGGACCCTAAAGATGAAGGGTTCTGACATTGCCTCCTACACTTCTAGGTTCGAGGACCTAGCACTCCTTTGTCCGGGAATGATATCCCCGGAAAGCAAAAAGATCGAACGATTCATTTGGGGGCTGACCCAGCCAACCAAGGGAAATGTTTTGTCTGCGGAGCCGGAAACCTTCGATAGCACCAAGTGTTTGGCACAAATTCTGATTGATCATAGCGACGATCCCGAGGAAATAGCCACCGCCTCTGATCCGGCTAAAGGGAGCAGTGAAAACAAGAAGAAATCCTAGAACAAACGAAAGGGTCAGGGTTCGCAAGGATCCTCAAAGAAACAGCAAACTGTGGCGGTCCACGCTGCTACTACCCCTGTTGCTACTCCTGCCACCCAGGCTCCTACCAGCAGGTACACTGGCACCCTTCCTCGGTGTGACAAGTGTAACTACCACCATAATCCCGGCCCATGCCGGGAGATGTCATGCACAAGCTGTGGCAAAAAGGGGCACACGATGCGATTTTGTAGAGCCCCAGCCCAACCAACAAATCAAGCCTCTAGAGCGGGTGTTGGTCGAGCCTGCTACAACTGTGGGGAGGTCGGGCATTTCAAGAGGGACTGCCCCAAAGCAGCAACAACCAACAACACCGGGAGAGTTCTAACCATGGGACAAGAAGAGGCAGTCGCTGACCCCACCGTTGTCACGGGTACGTTCCTCCTCGACAACTCTTATGCATGCATTCTTTTCGATTCTGGTGCTGAAAGGAGCTTTGTTAGTCATGCATTCAAACAATTTCTTAAACAAAAATCCCAACCATTAACCGAAAAGTTTACCGTCGAAATGGCTAACGGTGAAAAAGAGAGCACTAACGAGATATACGTAGGGTGTACCCTATCCTTAAACGACCGTTCATTTCTCATTGACCTTATGCCAGTCTCCATAAAAAGCTTTGATGTCATCATTGGCATGGATTGGTTGAGCCCCAATCGTGCAGACATCCTCTGTTTCGAAAAAGCTATCCGTCTCAATCTTCCTTCGGATGGAACTCTTGTAATCTACGGGGATAAACTCAGTTCAAACCTTCGCATCATTTCGTGCATCAAAGCCCAGAAACTTATGCGGAGGGAGTGTTATGCATTCTTAGCCCATGTCGTTAACAAAAAGCAGGAAGTTAAAGACCTCGAGAGCATCCCCGAAGTCTGCAACTTTCCTGATGTCTTTCCAGACGATCTCCCAGGAATCCCTCCCGAACGCCAAGTCGAGTTTCGTATCGACTTAATCCCCGGAGCTACCCCCGTAGCCAAATCCCCTTATCGATTAGCTCCGGCAGAAATGCAGGAGCTATCTAGTCAGCTCAATGAGCTGCTCAGTAAAGGGTTCATCAGACCGAGTTCCTCGCCATGGGGAGCCCCGATCTTATTCGTGAAAAAGAAAGATGGATCTTTTCGAATGTGTATCGATTACCGAGAGCTGAACAAGCTCACGATCAAAAACCGCTATCCTCTTCCTCGAATAGACGACCTCTTCGATCAACTTCAAGGAGCTAGCTACTTTTCCAAAATCAATTTAAGATCAGGGTACCATCAGCTGCGAGTCCATGAGGGTGACGTTCCCAAAACAGCCTTTCGGACTCGATATGGTCACTACGAATTCGTAGTTATGCCCTTCGGTCTAACCAACGCGCCGGCGGTGTTCATGGATTTGATGAACCGGGTGTGTCGTCCATTTCTGGACAAGTTTGTTATCGTATTCATCGACGACATACTTGTCTATTCCAAAAGCGAAGAGGATCACAAACAACATTTGAGGCTAGTGTTGGAAACTCTTAGATCGGAGCAACTGTACGCGAAATTCTCCAAATGTGAATTCTGGATCCGGAAGGTTACTTTCCTTGGTCACGTGGTAAGCAAGGAGGGCATACACGTGGATCCTTCCAAGATCAAAGCGATAGAAAACTGGTCAGCACCGAAGACACCCACCGAAATCCGTCAATTCTTGGGTCTCGCTGGCTACTATCGCAGATTTATCCAAAATTTCTCCAAAATTGCCAAACCCTTAACCACTCTAACTCAGAAAGGTGTACCCTTTTGTTGGAGCGAAAAGCAAGACGCTGCGTTCCAAACACTGAAGCGAGCCTTGTGCAGCGCACCTATCCTGTCCCTTCCCGATGGGACGGAAGACTTCGTTGACTACTGCGATGCGTCCAATCAAGGTCTCGGTTGTGTCCTAATGCAATGAGGCAAGGTCATCGCCTATGCCTCCAGACAACTTAAAGTACACGAAGTCAACTACACGACTCACGACCTAGAATTGGGAGCAGTGGTCTTCGCATTAAAAATCTGGAGACATTATCTCTACGGAACTAAGTGCACTATCTTCACTGACCATAAAAGTCTACAGCACATCCTCGACCAAAAGGAGCTGAACATGAGACAACGGCGATGGGTTGAACTACTCAACGACTACGAGTGTGAAATCCGCTACCATCCCGGCAAGGCCAATGTGGTGGCAGATACCCTCAGCCGGAAAGGATACTCAGGTCGTAAGGTGAAGGCACTGACTATGACTATCCATTCCCACTTATCCGCGCAAATCAAAGAGGCTCAGCTGGAAGCCTTAAGACCAGAAAACATGTCAGGCGAAGCCCTGAGAGGAATGGATAAGAATCTTGAGATCAGAAACGACGGAGTCTATTGTTTCATGGACCGGATCTGGACCCCAAATTTCGGAGGCTTCAGAGAGGTTGTCATAAACGAAGCTCATAATACTAAATACTCCGTACACCCAGGTTCGGATAAGATGTACCTGGATCTCAAGAAACTGTACTGGTGGCCAAATATGAAGGCCGAAATCGCTACCTTCGTGGGCAAGTGCCTGACTTGCGCCAAAGTGAAGGTCGAATATCAAAAACCCTCCGGTCTACTCCAACAACCCGAAATACCTGAATGGAAATGGGAAATGATTACTATGGATTTCATTACCAAGTTACCCAAATCTCCGAGTGGGTACGACACCATTTGGGTAATTGTCGACCGACTGACCAAATCTACTCACTTCCTTCCTATCAAGGAAAACTTCAAAATGGGAAGACTCACGCGAATCTACATCCAAGAGGTGGTCCGACTGCACGGTGTACCTGTGTCCATCATTTCCGATCGGGATAGCAGGTTCACTTCTAGGTTCTGGCAGTCACTACAGAAGGCTCTTGGAACTAAGCTGGATATGAGCACAGCTTACCATCCTCAAACAGATGGGCAGAGTGAGAGAACCCTCCAAACCTTGGAAGACATGCTGAGAGCCTGCGTCATCGACTTCGGTGCGTCATGGGATACTCATCTTCCTTTGGTTGAATTTTCTTATAACAACAGCTACCATACCAGCATCAAGGCTGCGCCGTTCGAAGCCCTCTATGGCCGCAAGTGCAGATCCCCTCTGTGCTGGGCTGAGGTGGGTGACACGCAGCTGGTCAAGGGACAAGTCCCTGACAGCACTCTCACTGGTCCAGAAATCATCCGCAAAACCACTGAAAAGATCGTACAAATCCGAGAACGACTTAAGGCCTCACGAGATAGACAAAAGAGCTACGCTGATAAACGACGAAAACCCTTGGAATTCCAGGTTGGAGACCGTGTCTTGTTGAAAGTCTCACCCTGGAAGGGCATGATACGCTTCGGAAAGCGTGGAAAACTTAACCCAAGGTACATAGGACCTTTCGAAATCCTAGCCAGGATTGGTCCCGTGGCTTACAGACTCCGATTACCTCATGAACTTAGCAATATTCACCCTGTCTTCCACGTCTCAAACCTTAAAAAGTGTCTTTCTGATGAGACCCTTGTGATTCCTATGGATGAGATCGAAATCAACGAAAACCTGAACTTTGTGGAAGAGCCCATCGAAATCATGGATAGAGAGATCAAACGAACGAAACAAAGCCGCATCCCGATAGTGAAGGTTCGCTGGAGTGCCAAGCGGGGACCCGAATTCACTTGGGAACGCGAAGACTCGATGAAAACGAAATACCCGCATCTCTTTCCAATTCCATGATTTGTATCTAAATTCTAAATTTCGGGACGAAATTTCCTCTAACGGGGGGATAATGTGACAACCCGAAAGATATTCCGATTATAAAATTTATTTTATTTTGGGTTTTTCCGTTCACCTTCAAATTAAATAATTCATTTAGAATTATTATTATAATTTCCTATGTGTTGAAACGAAATATTTATTTGAGTGAAAACACTCTAAATAATCTTTTGAAAATTTCTAGACTATGACTAGTGCGGGTAATGGTTATTTACCCGGGTAAAATATTAAGCTCCGTTTAATGCCGGTATTGGGTGTATTCCCACCGGGTCACTAACTCTAGTCATATATAAAGGATGAGTGGGCACTTTTGAGTCCTTTTCCCCACTTCAACTTTCTCTCTCTACTCTCTCTCTAGAAATCGAACTCTCTCAAGAAATCTTCACTTTCAAGCTCCAATTTGGTAAGTGATCCTTCCTAACTAGTTGTTTATCCTATCATGCATGCAAATCTATGTTTGAACTTCCCAAAAATCACCAAAAGTATGTGTTTACGGTTTGGGGGAGCCTCCCAAAACCGTAAACTCCTTCAATGGGGGTTTTGAAGCCCCAAAACCCTTTCAAACCTCTTCTAATGCTTAGATCCTTACATGCATGGAGTTAGAACCACAAGATCATGAATTTTTGGCCATGAACATGAGTTTACGGTTCTTGAATGTTCAAGAACCGTAAACACCCTTTCATGGGGTTTTGATGCTCCTTAACCCTTCCAATGCATGTCTAATGGCCTTGAAACTTGCTTGGATAATCTTAGAACCCTAAAGCATGTCCAAATGAGCATAAACTTGAGTTTACGGTTTGGGAACATCTCCCAAAACCGTAAACACCTTCCAAGGGTGTTTTGATGCTCCAAACACTTTGCATGGCTTGTATTTGAGTCTAGAACTTGCATGAATGGCCTACAAACCACCAAAACACATGGAAAATGGACAAACATGGACAAGGGTGGGTTTACGGCCATAAACCCATGAGTTTACGACCGTAAACTCCCCAAAGGTGGTCCAAGGACCGTAAACCCTAATTCCTAGGCCATTTCATGTCCCGATCACTTCCTAAGCCATGGAATCAACCTTAGAACCTTCCCGTGTGCAAGATAAGGTCATTGATCAACCAAGAACACATCACCCATGAGTTTACGGCCGTAAACTCATGGGGGATGTGGTCTTTGGACCGTAAACTCCCCTAAGGGTTTACACTTGAAGAGTGAACACCTTATCTAGGCCCTACACTCCTTAGATACAACCCGTACCATCCCTAACACTTGAATTGAAGTGTTTTCGTGCCTCGGAGTGTATTATCCTGCTATCTTAGTAAATCAAAGTCTAATTAGATACAATTATGTATCTCCTCATGTTACATAGGAACCTCATGCGTGTTCAAGCCCTAAACTGATACTTAGCATCTAAATCGGCACGTTCTCGTCAGGTGAGTTCATACCCCTACACCATTTTCTGTGTTTTTCATGTTTTCAGGGGGGGAATACAAGCAAAAGTACAAGGAAACTTGTACTCAAATCTATTATTTCGTATAACATAACTACATGTTCAATATGTTTTAAACATTGAAATCCGTATTAACCAACCGTCTAACTCGTGGAGTTAGTTTTCAAAACCAATTGTGAAACTCATTATAAAATGTTACATTTTTACTTTTCACAAGGATTTCATGTCATTTCATAAATCGGGATTTTCTATACTATTACTTGTAAAGTTCATTATTCTTATGATTGGAGACACGTCCTCGGTAACACTCCACATGGATACGAGAGTGGAGGACTACTCCCGTAACCAGAATCTCTTGGAGGGAGAGCGTGACTTGAGTGTATAGATCTATACGGGGCTGACTACCCTGCACACTGCTGCTAGCTACAGTAGGATCGTCAGGTCCATGGGTGACAAAAGTCATAAAATGATGATGGACTTCTTATTGCCATATCCAGTCTATCGTATGGTTATGGAACTCACAACTTAGATAATGGAGATTTACTGATAAAGTAATAACGAACCTAGTGAACTAACCTCCTAGTAATAACTGTCTTTGATTACTACTAGTTCACTATTTACTTATTAGTTTTGTGTACATGTCAAAACTAACATGCTTACCACGGGATAACTAGTCATTCAGTATGCTTCACTTAATCGATACAAGTATGGTAGATACTTGTACACATCATTTTAGAATCAATAACCAACGAATATTTTTCATAAGAAAACATAGGGTTTTCTTGGGATAACGTAACTTTTCATAAACAAGGTTGTATGGTACATCTAACGAGAAATCAATTCATATTTTCATAAGGAAACTTGCAGGATTTTCTTAATTCAAATTGTGTAACAAAGGGATAACCAAACTACTTTTATAAGAAAATACGGGATTTTCTTGGATATCAACTGTTCATGAAACTAAAGGAAACTGAATCTTTTTCCAGAAAACAAACCGCTTATGAACTCACCAGCTTTATGCTGATATTTTAAAACTGCTTGTATTCTCAGGGCATCCATAGATAGGTACTCCTACTAACTTTTTGGTGAAGACGGAGCATATAGAAGACTCGTCTTTACTTTTGTTCTAACCAATGTATCTAAGAAAACTTGTAGTACTATATTTCCAAACAAATGTAAAACTTTCTCATGTAATGTAATGGTTGTGTTTACTATGCTTGCTATGTACATTGATTGTGATACTCTACATGACGTCACCCCACCCCGGAACGTTTCCGCCATCGGTTTCGGGGTGTGACATAACCGTTGTAGGGATGAGTCTTTTACTCGAAGGATTATCTGAGCCTCGTCACATGTGATGGTATTCAGGTGATGGCTAATTGGCATTACAAGGAGGCCTTCAGCAGCTGAGGACTGGATTGGGTGGAGTCAGAGATTTCCCTAGGGCAAGCCTAGGATGAGATTAGCATGAGATCAGCAGTAGTAGAAGGGACTTGGTGGAGTCGAGGCGGTACTTGAGGAAAGTACGGGTAGATGTGGAAGGTAGTATGGGCCCGTACTACTGAAAGCAGAGGATCCGTACTTGAACCAAGGAAAGCTGAGATGAGACCAAGAAACTTGCAGTAGTAGCGATCCCTCGAGATATATCAGTGTTTCTGACGTTTGTCATGATGTGTTTTCAGAATGGTGGTTTTACGCCCGAGACCAGCAGCCGGCAGTTCAGGTGCCGGAGAGGGATCAGGGTTAGGCCCGGAAGCCGGGCAGTTGGACGAGCAAACTAGGGAGTTTCTCTCTTCAGAGATTACTCGCACCATACTTGAGCAGACTCCTGTGATCTTCGGTTCGATCAAGGAGGGTATTTTAGAGCTGATGGACGAGAGGTTGAGCATTTTCTGTGTTGAGGTGGTGGCTATGATGGGGTCGCGCACGCTCACCTTCAGGGAGTTTCGGGCTTGTGGAGCTCTAGATTACCATGGGGCGCGAGATCCCATTGTGAGTACCAGGTGGTTGGCGGATGTCGCCAATGCATTCCGCACCAGCAGATGTCCCGAGGGGGACAAGGTCAGACTAGCATCCTGTCTCCTGAAGGACAGGGCACGAGATTGGTGGGAGGAGATTGGGCATGTTATCGGAGATGACATAGCTATTGATGCGATGACCTGGGCTGATTTTTCTATTAGGTTCAGAGCCGAGTTTGCACCAGTTATTGAGGTGCAACAGTTAGCTAGGGAGTTTCAGGATCTCACCTAGACTTCAGAGACAGTGGCGGAGATTACCGCCAAGTTCAGGGAGAGGGCTCTTCTCGTTCCTCAGTATGCAGCTGATGAGGAAATGAAGAAGGCCCGTTATCACGAGATGTTGCGGAGTGATATCCGCCAGTTTGTGAGCCGGTCCAGCTGTAAAACGCTGGATGATATGATTGCAAGGGCTCGTGAGAGAGAGATAGATTTAGAGATGGAGAAGAAGAGGAAGCCAGAGGCGGAATCTGGCACAGGGAGTTCGGGCAAAAAGCCCAAGGTACGGATCACAGACCTAGAGGACAGCAGAGCCACAGTCGGTGTGGCAAGTGTGGGAGAGTGCACGATGGGGTGTGCAAGGCAGGGAGTCCCGGTTGCTTTAAGTGCGGCCGGACTGGGCATATGAGCAGAGACTGTACAACTACTACTACCACCACCACAACATCAGATCTGATTTGCAATCATTGCAATCAGAGGGGACATAAAAAGTCCCAGTGCCCGAGTTTAGCAGCAGCAGGGAAGGTGGCAGCACCTGCCCCTGTTACTTTGAGGATTACAGACGGCCGCCAGGGCCGGGGTGAGACGCCAGTGGCGAAGAGTAGAGCTTTTCAGATGACAGCAGAGGAGGCGCGAGCGACTCCTGATGTGGTGACGGGTATGTATTTTCTCTTACCTCTTTATTGATACTGATTGTTTTCTCATGGTTATATATTTTCATATAGGGTCGTTCTTAGTGAACGACATTTCAGCGACAATATTGTTTGACTCGGGGGCTACCCGATCATTTGTTTCACTTGCGCTTAGCAAGAGGTTTAGTAGAGCTCCGGGGGAGCTGTATTGTCCACTCGAGGTTGAGATAGCTGATGACAGGACCGTCAGGGTCGCAAGGGTACATAGGGCGTGTTCGCTGCAGTTATTTGATGAGCAGTTTTCAGTGGACTTGGTTCCCATTCCCCTGCGAGGGAATAAGGTTATAGTGGGTATGGATTGGCTGAGCCCCAATGGGGCAGTGATTGATTGTGAGCTGCAGCTAGTGAGGGTTCGCACTCCCAGTGGGGGAGAGTTAGTGATTCAGGGCGAGAGGCCACAGCGCGAACCGATTCTGTGTTCAGCAGCGAGAGCGAGGCGCTATGTTCAGCAGGGTTGTACAGGGTACGTCGCCTATGTTATAGATGTCCGGGAGAAGGGTAAGGTGACCGTTGATGATGTACCAGTAGCACGAGAGTACCCGGACGTATTTCCAGAGGACTTACCTGGGATACCTCCGGAAAGACAGGTCGAGTTTAGGATTGACCTGGTTTTGGGTGCAGCTCTGATAGCCAAGGCACCATATCGACTGGCTCCTCCAGAGATGCAGGAGTTGTCTACGCAGCTGCAGGAGCTGCTAGACAAGGGTTTCATCAGGCCGAGTAGTTCACCATGGGGAGCCCCGATCCTTTTCGTGAGGAAGAAGGATGGGTCGCACCGTATGTGCATAGATTACCGGGAGTTGAACAAGGTAACGGTGAAGAACCGTTACCCACTCCCGAGGATAGACGACTTGTTTGACCAGCTTCAGGGAGCATCTTGGTTCTCCAAGATTGATCTACGGTCAGGATATCACCAGATGCGGGTCAGGGATGAGGATGTGCAGAAGACCGCTTTTAGGACCCGCTATGGTCATTATGAGTTTGTGGTGATGCCGTTCGGGCTCACCAACGCTCCGGCCGCGTTCATGGACCTCATGAACCGCGTATGCAGACCGATGTTGGATCGATCTGTGATAGTGTTCATTAATGACATCTTGGTTTATTCCAAGACGCAGGAGCAGCACGAGGAGCATCTGAGAGAGGTGCTAGAGACACTGAGGAGGGAGAGACTTTACGCGAAGTTCTCCAAGTGCGAGTTCTGGTTGCGCGAGGTGCAGTTCCTTGGACACCTCGTCAACCAGAAGGGTATACTAGTGGATCCGGCCAAGATAGAGGCCGTGATGCAGTGGGAGGTCCCGAGATCTCCAACTGAGATTCGGAGCTTCCTAGGACTGGCAGGGTACTACAGGAGATTCATTCAGGATTTCTCCAAGATAGCAATTCCGCTCACCCGACTGACTAAGAAGTCGGTGGTGTTCTGCTGGGGGTCTGAGCAGCAGGCAGCATTTGAGACCCTCAGACAGAGATTGTGCGAGGCGCCGATTCTTACCCTGCCAGAGGGAGTAAAGGACTTTGTAGTCTACTGTGATGCTTCGATCACAGGTATGGGAGCGGTTTTGATGCAGCGAGGCCATGTGATAGCTTACGCCTCCAGACAGTTGAAGCCCCACGAGGCTAACTATCTGACGCATGACTTGGAGTTGGGGGCAGTAGTGTTTGCCCTCAAGATTTGGAGACATTACCTCTATGGGGTCCGCTGTATCATTTACACGGATCACAAGAGTTTGAGATACCTCATGGATCAGCCGAATCTGAACATGAGGCAGCGTCGATGGTTAGATGTGGTAAAGGATTATGACTGTGAGATCCTTTATCACCTGGGCAAGGCCAACGTAGTGGCCGACTCCTTGAGCCGCAAGGCAGTAGCCGCCCCGATTAGGGATATTTGTCTGAGGATGACAGTGATTACTCCATTGTTGGAGCAGATTAGAGGGGCACAGGTGGAGGGCCTGAAAGAGGAGAGGCAGAAGTGTGAGAGGATTGTGGGCCGAGTAGCTTCCTTTGACTATGACAGTCGAGGATTGTTGACCCTTCATGGGAGAGTTTGGGTACCGTACTAGGGAGGAGTACGACAGGTACTGATGGATGAGGCCCACAAGTCTCGGTTCTCCATCCATCCAGGGGCGACGAAGATGTATAGAGATCTTCGACCCGATTATTGGTGGCCCTGCATGAAGCGGGACGTAGCTTGGTACGTGGAGAGATGCCTGACCTGCAGGAAGGTCAAGGCGGAACATCAGAGACCCCACGACAAGATGCAGCCGTTAGACATTCCCGTGTGGAAATGGGAGGATATCACTATGGATTTCATCACTAAGCTTCCCAGGACCGCACGTGGAGTTGATTTGATTTGGGTCATAGTGGATCGGCTGACCAAGAGCGCGCACTTCATACCGATTCAGGAGAGCATATCGGCCGAGAAGCTAGCCGATATTTATATGCGCGAGGTAGTGGCACGACATGGAGTGCCCATATCAGTAGTATCAGATCGAGATGTTCGGTTCACTTCCAGGTTTTGGATGCGATTTCATGACGAGATGGGGACTCGTCTCCATTTCAGCACTGCTTTCCACCCTCAGACGGATGGAGAGAGCGAGAGGACGATTCAGACACTCGAGGACATGCTTCAGGCATGTGTGCTAGATTTCGGTGGCAGTTGGGATACGTATCTTCCGTTAGCGGAATTTTCGTATAACAACAGCTATCATGCTAGTATTGACCGCCCTCCTTTCGAGATGCTTTACGGAAGGAAGTGTAGGACCCCGATTTGTTAGGGTGAGGTCGGTCAGCGAGTCATGGGGAGTACAGAGGTGGTACTCAAGACCACAGAGTTGATCCAGCAGGTCCGTAGCAGACTGCAGACTGCGCAGAGTCGGCAGAAGAGTTATGCCGATAGGAGACGCTCGGATTTGGAGTTTCAGGTGGGCGATATGGTCCTCCTGAAGGTATCACCCTGGAAGGGTGTTATCAGGTTCCGAAAAAGGGGCAAGTTGGGCCCCAGGTTCATTGGTCCGTTTAGGGTTTTGGCCCGGGTGGGTCGGGTCGCTTATCGGTTGGATCTTCCAGCGGAGCTGAGCCAGATCCACAACACTTTCCATGTTTCTCAGTTGAGGAAGTGTTTGGCGGACGAGTCAGCAGTTGTACCCTTGGAGGATATTCAGGTTGATAGCGGCCTGAATTATATTGAGAGACCCGTTGCGATCTTGGATCGGAAAACGAAGACCTTGAGGAACAAGGTAGTCCAGCTAGTGAAGGTACAGTGGCAGCACCGAAAGGGTTCAGAGTGGACGTGGGAGACCGAGGAGGAGATGAGGGAGCATTATCCAGAGATATTTATAGATTCGGTAGCAGCAGACTTCGAGGACGAAGTCTAAGATAAGTGGGGGAGAATTGTAACGCCCCATTCCTGGTATGTGATTTAATAAAGTAATTTTCATTTCTTAAAGGGTACTCGACGAGTCTGTAGCCTGACTCGTCGAGTAGAGATGGGATGATCACGCAATTTAAGTTGGCTACTCGGCGAGTCCATATGAAAGGACTCGGCGAGTCTGCCTGTCTGGATGAAGCCCTAATTTCAAGGGTTTGTACCCTATATAAACGTCATTATAGCCTCCCACCCCAGCCTCCAGCACCCTTAGAGCATTTCCCCCTGTAAACCCTAGCCCCCATTGTTGAGCTTGAGTGTGTTTGTGCTAGTTTGGAAGCTTTGGAAGAGAAGGAAGGAGAGAAGGTCCATAGAAGAGAAAGGAGATCCAAGAGTTAGCCTCCATCTGTTTCTCATTCAGGTAATAAAGTTATTACCTTGTGTATTCCTCCATTAAACCCTCTTTTATGCTTGTTATGTCTTCCATGGAGCCTTATAGGATTCAAAACTTGAGATATGGACTTTCCTTTGGATGGAAACCTTAGATCTGGACTTTATTGAACTCCAGAAGCTCATTATAGCCACCTTTATGCAATCATGGCCTTGTTCCAAACCCTAGGTGCTTAGTACTTGATGATTTTGGGTATTTTAGCCTCATACCCTTGTGCATGCACGTAAAGTTAGAAAATTTACGTGTAAAACCAGTCCTAGAAGCTCAAATCTATGATTTGGAAGCACTGAAATCGATTAGAATTGACTGTATAGTAATAGCATGCTTGGGACTCGGCGAGTTGTTCTTCAACTCGACGAGTTGTTCTTCAGGCTCGACGAGTTGTTCTTACGACTCGGCGAGTCGCAGACTGGACGTGTTCATATGATGAAGGAGAACTCGACGAGTTGTTCATATAACTCGGCGAGTCGGATGAAGTTAGACTTGTTGTATGTATCGAAGAGGAATTCGTCGAGTCTTTGCCAAACTCGACGAGTAGAAGCGAGTATAGGACTAGAGCGGATGAAAGGGACTCGGCGAGTTGGCGGCCCAACTCGGCGAGTCCGGTCAACCAGGAAGTTGATTTGACCAGGAAGTTGACTTTGACCAGGAAGTTGACTCTGACCAGGGGTAAAATAGTCATTTTACCCTGAGATTAGTTATCTGTAATTGATTTAGTGTTTATGGGATTTGTAGCCAGGGAGTTCCGGAGCAGCGGTCAGGCAGTCTCAGATTTAGCACCTCAGCAGCCAGCGTGACGAGGTGAGTTTCCTTATAGTAGGAACGGGTCTACGGCCACAATGCCGGCCCGTTTAGTTAGCAATAGTTCCAGACTTCGGTCTGATGCAGTAGTTCAGTGTGCTTGATGTCTTTGTGATTCAAGCATGTTTTTGTGATATGAGTTCCGGACTTCGGTCTGATGTAGTATGCAGTATATGTGTTTATGCCAGTAGTTATGATTATGCTATGCTATGTTCAGTTAGTTCTGGACTCCGATGCCGGGCGGGGCCCGATGTAGTGGGCGGGGCCCAAGCTAGTTCCGGACTTCGGTCCGATGCCGGGCAGGGCCCGATGTAGTGGGCGGGGTCCAAGCTAGTTCCGGACTTCGGTCCGATGCCGGGCGGGGCCCGATGAAGTGGGCGGGGCCCAAGCTAGTTCCGGATTTCGGTCCGATGCCGGGCGGGGCCCGATGCAGTGGGCGGGGCCTAGTATTTGCTTACATGTCATTGTATGGTATGTGGTAGTTTGGGGAACTCACTAAGCTTTGTGCTTACAGTTTCAGTTTTTGGTTTCAGGTACTTCCGCAAGTAAGAGGAAGAGCTCGGGATGATGGCATGGCACACACCACAGCTTCAGTTTTATCCTGGGAGTTTTATTCAGATATTTTGATATGATTGATACAGTATTTTTTTGACACAGTTACTTGACTTTTGAGTTACTCATTATATGGTTCTTAGTATGTTTGACATTCGACGATGTGATTTTTAGTAATATTAAAACAAAAATTTTTGGGTCGTATTTTGGGATGTTACAGATGGGATTCATTTTAGGCACTTCAGTAGTTATTATGTGTTTGCTACTCCAGGTGAGTCTCCTCACTGTTTGTATGGGTCGAAGGCAACAATGTCGGCCCATTTGGTTTACGTATTGTAGGAAGAGGGGTTAGCCCTAGGCATTATGTATGAAAGACCAGGAGGTGGCTCCTGACACATTGTATGCTAATTAGCTAAGTAGAGTAGTATGTATGCTAGTTGTCTTTGTGATGCTTGCATGAAAGACCAGGAGGTGGTTCTTGGCACTTGTCTATAAGACCCAGGGAGTGGCCCCCGGCTTGGCAAGAAAGACCACGAGGCGGCCCGTGGCATAATGGCAAGACTATGTACGGAACATAACATCTTTATTGATTATGATATATGAATGATATGTATGGCTCATGGTTATGTATGACAGTATGTGATTTATGTGCTTATATGCTAGACAGTATCCGGTTGAAAGAAACCGAAGGGGTAGGCCAGCAGCCAGATATGCTAGGCAGTATGTTGATCTGTATGGTATGTGGTATTTGGGGAACTCACTAAGCTTCGTGCTTACAATTTTCAATTTTGGTTTCAGGTACCTCCAGTTTTCAAATAAAGGAGCTTGGGACAATCGCAACGCATACACCTATGTTTTCCGCAATATGTGATTTATGGGAATGAACTCTGATAAATGTTTTATTTAAAAATGCTTTTCAATATGTGAACCAAGTTACAAATGTGTTTTAGTTTTATTAAAAATGAAATTTTTGGTCATGAATTTTGGAATGTTACACAGGATGCTAGCCTGACCTTGTCCCCCTCGGGACAACGATTGGTACAGAAGGCGTTGGCAACATCTGCCAACCACCTACCGCTCGCAATGGGATCCCTAGCTCCATGATAGTATGGCGCTCCACATGCCCGAAATTCCCGAAAGGTCAAAGAGCGTGTCCCAATCAAAGCCACAATCTCAGCGCGAAAGTCGCTCAATCTCTCATTAAGAATCTTCAGAATACCCTCCTTGACCGTGCCAAAGATCACAGGAGTCTGAATAAGGATAGTATGCGTAATCTCAGACGAGATGAACTCCCTCGTGTGGTCATCAAGTTGCCCGACTCCAGAACCTGAGCTTGAACCCTCCCCAACACCGAAACTGCCCACTAGCCTGCCTCACAATACCACCATACTAAAAATAAACCATAAAGCTATCAGAAAAACATCAATACGCATATCAGGGAAATCATATCTACACAAAATCCCTGGCTTCATTACAGCCCTCCTTGAATCGAGTACGGATCCTCTGCTTCCAGTAGTACGGGACCAATACTATATTCCACATCAATCCGTACTTTACTCAAGATATGCCTTCACTCAGCCAAGTTACTCTATAACCAACAAATCCCTTGCAGCTAGGGCTCTCAACACTAAATCTCATCCTAGGTTTTCCTAGGGCAACTCCGCACCACTATTCGCCATCAGCTGCAAAAGGAACTCATGCTAACCATATCTAACTAGCTCACGAATACAATTACATATTACAAAGACTAGATAATTCTTCCAATGAGAGGTCTCTCCCTACAACGGTTGGACTCAAACAAGAGCTGCGCAATAGAGCTAAACCTAACCTTTTGAAATTATTTGTAACGACCCAAATTTTACAAAGAAATTTTTCATTTTTAATTAGTCAACCATATTTCATAAGACATGAAGATCCCAATAATTGTTTTCAAAACCACCAACATTACAACATTATTATTTTCAAAACATCAGAGTGTCCCCCAAACCATATCGGAAAAGAGAGATAGAGTGCATGTCACATCGTCACGCCTTGCCTTTGCCCTTGGGCTCCGATGTACCTGAAAAAAATCCACAGACGGTAAGCTGAAAGCTTAGTGAGTCCCCTAGAGCATTCCCCACACAAACCACATATCACATTAGCTATAAAAAGCTATCTCTACCGCTATCACACGTCAATTCGCTATGAAGCTATCTCTACCGTTAGCCACAAGGCTATCTCTACCATCAGCCATAAGGCTGTCTCTACCTTTAGCCATAAGGCTATCTCTACCATTTCCATAAGGCTATCTCTACAGTTAGCCACAGAGGCTATCTCTACCGCATATCATGCATACATACATATCACACCTCTACATAGCAAGTAAACCAACTAACATAAAATGGGCCGACCTTGGTGCCTTAGACCCATTGGTATGGTGAGAAAACTCACCTCACAAAGATGAATCGGCAACTGAATTCAGGTATGTCGTATGCTGCTCTTCCCAAATCCCTATAACCAACAAGTAAATAAGCTTAACTCAGCCCCTAAGGCTCCTCTGAGTCAAACCTGGTCAAATTCCAGGTCAATAGTCAAGGTCAACAGTCCATATTGACCTTGAGTCTTTGAGTACAATCAGTCACTCGTCGGGTTCCCTGCTTAACTCATCGACTCGCCGAGTCATCCGAGGGACTCGTCGAGTTCCTTGATGTTCACGACCGTAAACCACCAACCGAACACCCTTGACCGTAAACCCTTGTCCGTAAACCCTTGGCCGTGAACCCTTGGCCGTAAACTCTTGGCCGTGAACCCTTAACCGTAAATGAGAAAACCCTCTCGACTCGCCGAGTCTTTTGCAAGAATCGCCGAGTCCCCTTAGTCCATTATGTTTACGGCCTTTTCCAGTAGGAATCAAGGTCCCAAACTTCAGATCTATACTCTACTAGTGTGGATAACACGTAAAGTTGCTAAATTTACATGCATGCAAGGCCTCACATGGCCATAACACCAAAACTAACCTTCAACAAGGTTTTCATGCATGGAGAGGGAATGAGCTTAATAAAAGGTGCAACGTTATGATATTTGGGACCTAAGAAGGTCCAGATCTGGAACCATATCCTTGTGATAGGTCCAGATCTAAGCTTGTTTCCATTTCCTCAAAGTTGGTCATAACTCTCAAACAGAATCTAGGCTTAAGGTAATAAATTCATACCTCAATTCAATGCCCAAGACGAAATAGATGCTAGATCTAGTGTTTCCCCCTTGATACTTCTTTTTCAAGCTTGGAATTCCTTCCCCAATCCCAAGGTCTAAGCTCCCAAAGCTCTTACTTCACACTCCCAAGGGAGGCTACAAAGGCGTATAATGTCGTTTATATAGGGGGCAAACCCCAAAATTTAGGGTTTTCTTTAAAAAGCTTGGAATCGCCGAGTCGACCCTTCGACTCGCCGAGTCGGTCCCGTCCCGCGTTCCATGTTATCACGACTCTACTCGACGAGTTGGGCTCCCAACTCGTCGAGTTCATGCACCAACACCCTACAATAGCAAATTCCAACCAATACTCAAAACAGGTGTTACAAGTCTCCCCCACTTGAACTAGACTTCGTCCTCGAAGTCTGCTGACCCAAATAAATCGGGGTAATGCTCTCGCATCTCCTCTTCCGGTTCCCAAGTCCACTCGGAACCCTTCCGATGCTGCCATTGCACTTTCACCAGTCTTACTTCCTTATTCCGCAGAACCTTCGTCTTCCTATCTAAGATGGAAACAGGCTTCTCGATGTAGTTCAAGCTCTCATCCACCTGGATATCACCCAATGAGACAACCGTAACCTCGTTTGTGACACACTTCCGAAGTTGCGACACATGGAATGTGTTGTGAATATGGCTAAGCTCCTCTGGAAGATCCAAGCGATATGTCACTTTGCCCACCCGGGCCGTGATCCTGAACGAGCCTATATACCGAGGCCCCAACTTGCCCCTCTTCCAAAACCTGATGATCTCTTTCCAGGGCGACACCTTCAGCAACACGAAATCCCCCACCTGAAACTCAAGATCTGATCACCATCGGTCATCATAGCTTTTCAAACGGCTCTGCGCGACCCGCAACTGGTCGCGCACCTACTGAATCAACCTAGTAGTCTTGAGCACTACTTCAGTGCTTCCCATGACCCGGTGTCCAACCTCATCCCAACAAACCGGGGTTTGGCACCTCTGACCATATAACATCTCGAATGGAGCTCGGTCGATAATGGCATGGTAACTGTTATTGTCCTCGGATTCTCTCTACCTTCCAATTCTCTTTCTTCACACCCTCAACCTGAGCCTCTCTGATCATCTCCAACAATGGACAGATCACCGTCATTCTCAAACACATATTCCCAATCGGGGAACCCACCGTCTTACGACTCAAAGCGTCAGCCACTACGTTGGCCTTCCCTGGATGGTAAAGGATCTCACAGTCATAATCCTTCAGCACATCCAACCACCTCCTCTGTCACATGTTGAGGTTCTGCTGGTCCATTAAATACTTCAAACTCTTGTGGTCGGTGTTAATGGTACACCGCACTCCGTACAAATAATGCCTCCAAATCTTGAGGGCAAATACCACTGTCCCCAGTTCCAAATCGTGAGTTGGGTAATTCGCCTCCTGCGGCTTCAACTGTCGTGAGGCATATGCTATCACGTGCCCTCTCTGCATCAGTACCGCACCTAACCCTGAAATCGATGCGTCACAATACACTACCAGATCATCTAATCCCTCAGGTAGTACAAGGATCGGAGCCTCGCACAATCTCCGCCTCAAGGTCTCGAAGGCTAACTGCTGATCCATACCCCACCGAAACGTCACATTCTTCTTGGTCAGACGGGTCAATGGCACATCAATCTTGGAGAAATCCTGGATAAATCTTCGATAATAACCCGCTAGACCCAAGAAGCTACGAATCTCTGATGCATTCTTCGGTACTTCCCACCGCATCACAACCTCAACCTTGGTTGGGTCGACCGAAATACCCTCCTGGTTGATGATATGCCCCAAGAATTGTACCTCTCGCAGCCAGAATTCACATTTGGAGAACTTGGCATACAGCTTCTCCGCCCTTAGGGTCTCCAGCACCTCCCTTAAGTGTTGTTCGTGCTGCTTCCTGGTCTTAGAATAGACCAGGATATCATCAATGAAAACGATCACCGACCGATCCAGCATCGGTCTACAAACCCTGTTCATAAGATCCATGAACGCTGTTGGGGCATTGGTGAGCCCAAACGGCATAACTACAAACTCATAATGCCCATACCGAGTCCTGAAAGCCGTCTACGGTATATCCTCATCCCGAATCCTCATCTGATGGTATCCCAACCGAAGATCAATCTTGGAAAACCAAGACGCACCCTGTAGTTTATCGAACAAATCATCGATCTTTGGCAACGGATAACGGTTCTTCACCGTTAGCTTGTTTAGTTCCCTATAATCGATACACATCCTGTGGGATTCATCCTTCTTTTTCACGAAAAGATGTGCTCCCAACGGGGAACTGCTCGGACGAATGAACCCTCGGTCTAACAACTCCTGAAGCTGTGTAGATAACTCCTGCATCTCGGGAGGTGCCAACCGATATGGTGCCTTTGCTGTCGGAGTGGCACCTGGCACCAAATCGATGCGAAACTCCACCTGCCTTTCCGGAGGCACTCCTGGTAACTCTTCGGGGAAAACATCCCGAAAGTCCTGAACAACCGGCACGCTGCCTATATCCGTTGGGGTCTCAACCCTTGTATCTGAGATATAAGCCAAAAATCCCATACATCCTGGCTGCAGAAACCTCCTAGCCCTCGTAGCCGAATAGAGGGTCGGCCCTTGCGATGCCCTATCACCATATATTTCCAGTTCTCCCCCACTTGGGGCCCGAACCCTCACCAACTGATGCTCGCAGTCGATCATGGCCCCGTTGGCCCCCAACCAATCCATTCCGATAATCACTTTTAGCCCTCGCAACGGTATAGGTACTAGGTCAACATGAAACCTCTCACCGAGCACATTCAGGACACAATCCCGATACACCCTCGCAGCACTAATGGTGCGGTCATCCACAATCTCTACCTCGAGCGGGGAAACCAAATCTCTTGACGTGTCCCGAAACTTCTTGCTAAGTGCAAGTGACACAAACGATCGGGTAGCACCCGAATCAAACAAGACATGAGCAGACATACCATTGACCAAAAAGGTCCCTATGCAAGCATAGATCACACATAAGTCATACAAAAGTAATATAGGCAGGGAATATTAGGTACGTACCAGCTACAACATCTGGCGCTGCTCGATCCACTTCGGTGGCCAACTGAAATGCGCGACTCTTAACTACCGGGGCTTCCACCTTAGGAGGGCGACCATCGGTAATCCTCATTGTGGCGGGCGCAGGCGCTGCCACCGCTCCTCCTCCTCCCTGCAACTTCGGACAGTTGGCCCTCTTATGGCCGGTCTGGTTGTAGTGAAAACAGATTAAGCCCTTCGCGGGGCAGTCCCTGCTTATATGGACCTACTGGCCACATGCATAACATCCCGAGCCTGCGATACGGCAAGCTTCACTGTGTACCCGGCTACACTTGGCACATCGGCCCCGACCCTGCTGACCCTTGCTGGGAGTGTCTGGTGTCTTAGGCTTCTTAGCCTGTCCTACTGCTGCCTGAGCCTGCTCAGGCTTCCGCTTCGTGCGGGATTCCAACTCTATTTCCCGTTCCCGGGCCTTCTCCACCATTTCATTCAGGGTCTTGCAGCCCGTAAAGCTCATAAACTCCCGAATATCATCCCTTAGCATGGAATGATATCGGGTCCGCCTCATCTCCTCATCGGTAGTGTACTGCGCAATCAACAAAGCTCGTTCCCGAAACTAGGCGGTGATCTCCGCCACAGTCTCGGTGGTCTGCTGCAAATCATGAAACTCTCGCACTAGTCGTTGCACCTCAATGGGTAGTGCAAACTCCAAATCAAATCACCAAAAAAACTCGGCCCATGTCATCTCAGCCACCCCGGCTGGTGGCTGGTCCCACTTGTCTAGTTACCTCGCCCCACCAATCCCGGGCTCTGTCTCTCAGCATGCAAGAAGCAAACCCAACCTTTGCCACATCCGGGCAAGAACTGGTGCGTTGGGCGTTTTCGATATCCGCCACCCAGCATCGACTGACAATGGGGTGCCTGACCCCGAAAAACTCCGGCACCCCACACGCATTGAACTCCCAGAACGAGGGAGTTCGGGCCGCCAACTGGCCCGCATCAATCTCAGTCCTGAATGATCTGAGTCTCTCCTCCATGATCTCCATTATGCCCTCCTTAACCATCCCCAAAATGACTGGGGTAGCGTCAAGGATGCCCCTGGTAGATAACCTATTGACTCATGTTCAAATCATGACATTACTCAGCCCCTGTTGGCCATGCAGGTTAGTCTGCAAGACTCCAGGAAATCGGACATAACCTCATGTTTACAGCAGGTGATTAGTCGGCGTGCAGAAGCTGACCCGAAACTATCATTGGGGAAGTTCTCTTTCCAAAATATATCAATATATGTCAAAGCACTTCAATTCTTTTTATTGGATGCTAATTATATGTACCTCTGATGGACTTAAATTAAACCCTCTTACTTTGACTTAATTATTATTATTTTTTTGATCTTTTCTTTTTTCTTTTTTTGTTGTTGTTTTTTTACTAATATCTTCTTTATTTAACTTTTTGGTTGTTTTTTTTGTTTTTTTTATCATTTTCTGTTTTTTGTTTTTTTGTTTATTATATTATTATTTTTATTACTAGATTATTATTATTATTATTATTATTATTATTATTATTATTATAGTTTTTGTTAATTATGTGTAACATTCCGTTTAAATTAAATAAATAAGTAAATAATTAAGTAGCCCTAAACCCCGAGATGTAAATTATACCATTTTTCTTATGTTATTTTATTGTAGCCCTAAATTCGGAATAATTTAGCAAGGTGTTGGTTTTGGGGGTTAAATGTCATAACTTTTGAATATTGGGGGTTAAGTGTAATTTCTGGATTGGTATGTAAAGATTTCCAGAAGTCAGGGGGTGTTTGGTAAAATATTGGACTTAAATTGAAAGGATTTTGGAATGTTGAGGGCTGAATGGTAACTTATGGATTTGTTTTGAAAAGATTATGAGTAGGAGGGACCGGTTGTGTCAAATTTGCATGAAGTTTGAATGGAACATGGGATTGAACCGATGCCTTCTTTTCCCTCTCGTTCTCCATAGCATCCAACCCTAACACTAGCTTTTCACCAGCCGCCACCAAGAGGGAGCCTTCTCAGCCGCCGCCTGCAATGCCGAGTCCGACCGCCACCCTACTTTCTGCAACCTCGTCGTCGAGCGCCACCATCCACAACCACGTTGCCGGTGACGTAGTGAGCAGCCGGGAGGACAACTGAAGACCAAGGAATAGTTGTGTTCGTCGTTGCATGGTCGTGATCGAACGAGATGCTCTACTTGTGATATCAACAAAGTAAGAATTATTTTATATGGTTGTAGGTGTTCAGGGAGATGGGATTCATTTTAGGCACTTCAGTAGTTATTATGTGTTTGCTACTCCAGGTGAGTCTCCTCACTGTTTGTATGGGTCGAAGGCACCAATGTCGGCCCATTTGGTTTACGTATTGTAGGAAGAGGGGTTAGCCCTAGGCATTATGTATGAAAGACCAGGAGGTGGCTCCTGGCACATTGTATGCTAATTAGCTAAGTAGAGTAGTATGTATGCAAGTTGTCTTTGTGATGCTTGCATGAAAGACCAGGAGGTGGTTCTTGGCACTTGTCTGTAAGACCCAGGGAGTGGCCCCCGGCTTGGCAAGAAAGACCACGAGGCGGCCCGTGGCATAATGGCAAGACTATGTACGACACATAGCATCTTTATTGATTATGATATATGAATGATATGTATGGCTCATGGTTATGTATGACAGTATGTGATTTATGTGCTTATATGCTAGACAGTATCCGGTTGAAAGAAACCGAAGGGGTAGGCCAGCAGCCAGATATGCTAGGCAGTATGTTGATCTGTATGGTATGTGGTATTTGGGGAACTCACTAAGCTTCGTGCTTACAATTTTCAGTTTTGGTTTCAGGTACCTCCAGTTTTCAAATAAAGGAGCTTGGGACAATCGCAACGCATACACCTATGTTTTCCGCAATATGTGATTTATGGGAATGAACTCTGATAAATGTTTTATTTAAAAATGCTTTTCAATATGTGAACCAAGTTACAAATGTGTTTTAGTTTTATTAAAAATGAAATTTTTGGTCTTGAATTTTGGGATGTTACACAGGATGCTAGCCTGACCTTGTCCCCATCGGGACAACGATTGGTACGGAAGGCGTTGGCAACATCTGCCAACCACCTACCGCTCGCAATGGGGTCCCTAGCTCCATGATAGTATGGCACTCCACATGCCCGAAACTCCCGAAAGGTCAAAGAGCGTGTCCCAATCAAAGCCATAATCTCAGCGCGAAAGTCGCTCAATCTCTCATTAAGAATCTTCAGAATACCCTCCTTGACCATGCCAAAGATCACAGGAGTCTGAATAAGGATAGTGCACGTAATCTCAGACGAGATGAACTCCCTCGTGTGGTCATCAAGTTGCCCGACTCCAGAACCTGAGCTTGAACCCTCCCCGACACCGGAACTGCCCACTAGCCTGCCTCACAATACCATCATACTAAAAATAAACCATAAAGCTATCAGAAAAACAACAATGCGCATATCAGGGAAATCATATCTACACAAAATCCATGGCTTCATTACAGCCCTCCTTGAATCGAGTACGGATCCTCTGCTTCCAGTAGTACGGGACCAATACTATATTCCACATCAATCCGTACTTTACTCAAGATGTGCCTTCACTCAGCCAAGTTACTATATAACCAACAAATCCCTTGCAGCTAGGGCTCTCAACACTAAATCTCATCCTAGGTTTTCCTAGGGCAACTCCGCACCACTATTCGCCATCAGCTGCAAAAGGAACTCATGCTAACCATCTCTAACTAGCTCACGAATACAATTACATATTACAAAGACTAGATAATTCTTCGAATGAGAGGTCTCTCCCTACAACGGTTGGACTGAAACAAGAGCTGCGGAATAGAGCTAAACCTAACCTTCTGAAATTATTTGTAACGACCCAAATTTTACAAAGAAATTTTTCATTTTTAATTAGTCAACCATATTTCATAAGACATGAAGATCCCAATAATTGTTTTCAAAACCACCCACATTACAACATTATTATTTTCAAAACATCAGAGTGTCCCCCAAACCATATCGGAAAAGAGAGATAGAGTGCATGTCACATCGTCACGCCTTGCCTTTGCCCTTGGGCTCCGATGTACCTGAAAAAAATCCACAGACGGTAAGCTGAAAGCTTAGTGAGTCCCCTAGAGCATACCCTACACAAACCACATATCACATTAGCTATAAAAAGTTATCTCTACCGCTATCACACGTCAATTAGCTATGAAGCTATCTCTACCGTTAGCCACAAGGCTATCTCTATCATCAGCCATAAGGCTGTCTCTACCTTTAGCCATAAGGTTATGTCTACCATTTCCATAAGGCTATCTCTACCGTTAGCAACAGAGGCTATCTCTACCGCATATCATGCATACATACATATCACACCTCTACATAGCAAGTAAACCAACTAACATAAAATGGGCCGACCTTGGTGCCTTAGACCCATTGGTATGGTGAGAAAACTCACCTCACAAAGATGAATCGGCAACTGAATTCAGGTATGTCCTATGCTGCTCTTCCCAACTCCCTATAACCAACAAGTAAATAATCTTAACTCAGCCCCTAAGGCTCCTCTGAGTCAAACCTGGTCAAATTCCAGGTCTATAGTCAAGGTCAACAGTCCATATTGACCTTGAGTCTTTGAGTACAATCAGTCACTCGTCGGGTTCCCTGCTTAACTCATCGACTCGCCGAGTCATCCGAGGGACTCGTCGACTTCCTTGATGTTTACGACCGTAAACCACCAACCGAACACCCTTGACCGTAAACCCTTGTCCGTAAACCCTTGGCCGTAAACCCTTGGCCGTGAACCCTTGGCCGTAAACTCTTGGCCGTGAACCCTTAACCGTAAATGAGAAAACCCTCTCGACTCGCCGAGTCTTTTGCACGAATCGCCGAGTCCCCTTAGTCCATTATGTTTACGGCCTTTTCCAGTAGGAATCAAGGTCCCAAACTTCAGATCTATACTCTACTAGTGTGGATAACACGTAAAGTTGCTAAATTTACATGCATGCAAGGCCTCACATGGCCATAACACCAAAACTAACCTTCAACAAGGTTTTCATGCATGGAGAGGGAATGAGCTTAATAAAAGGTGCAACGTTATGATATTTGGGACCTAAGAAGGTCCAGATCTGGAACCATATCCTTGTGATAGGTCCAGATCTAAGCTTGTTTCCATTTCCTTAAAGTTGGTCATAACTCTCAAACAGAATCTAGGCTTAAGGTAATAGATTCATACCTCAATTCAATGCCCAAGACGAAATAGATGCTAGATCTAGTGTTTCCCCCTTGATACTTCTTCTTCAAGCTTGGAATTCCTTCCCCAATCCCAAGGTCTAAGCTCCCAAAGCTCTTACTTCACACTCCCAAGTGTTTGCGTCCGTAAACGATCCCTTATGATGATAAGGGAGGCTACAAAGGCGTATAATGTCGTTTATATAGGGGGCAAACCCCAAAATTTAGGGTTTTCTTTAAAAAGCTTGGAATCGCCGAGTCGACCCTTCGACTCGCCGAGTCGGTCCCGTCCCGCGTTCCATGTTATCACGACTTTACTCGAGGAGTTGGGCTCCCAACTCGTCGAGTTCATGCACCAACACCCTACAATAGCAAATTCCAACCAATACTCAAAACAGGTGTTACAAGTCTCCCCCACTTGAACTAGACTTCGTCCTTAAAGTCTGCTGACCCAAATAAATCGGGGTAATGCTCTCGCATCTCCTCTTCCGGTTCCCAAGTCCACTCGGAACCCTTCCGATGCTGCCATTGCACTTTCACCAGTCTTACTTCCTTATTCCGCAGAACCTTCGTCTTCCTATCTAAGATGGCAACAGGCTTCTCGATGTAGTTCAAGCTCTCATCCACCTGGATATCACCCAATGAGACAACCGCAACCTCTTTTGTGACACACTTCCGAATTTGCGACACATGGAATGTGTTGTGAATCTGGCTAAGCTCCTCTGGAAGATCCAAGCGATATGTCACTTTGCCCACCCGGGCCGTGATCCTGACCGAGCCTATATACCGAGGCCCCAACTTGCCCCTCTTCCGAAACCTGATGATCTCTTTCCAGGGCGACACCTTCAGCAACACGAAATCCCCCACCTGAAACTCAAGATCTGATCGCCGTCGGTCAGCATAGCTTTTCTAACGGCTCTGCGCGAACCGCAACTGGTCGCGCACCTACTGAATCAACCTAGTAGTCTTGAGCACTACTTCAGTGCTTCCCATGACCCGGTGTCCAACCTCATCCCAACAAACCGGGGTTTGGCACCTCTGACCATATAACATCTCGAATGGAGCTCGGTCGATACTGGCATGGTAACTGTTATTGTACGAAAACTCTGCCAGTGGAAGATACGTATCCTAACTCCCTCCAAAATCCAACACGCATGCCCGTAGCATATCTTCCAGTGTCTGGATCATTCTCTCACTCCGACCGTCGGTCTGGGGGTGGTACGCCGTGCTAAAATGTAGCTGAGTGCCCAACTGCACGTGGAATTTCTTCCAGAACCTAGATGTAAACCGAACATCGAAGTCAGAAACTACCGACACAGGCACCCCGTGTCTAGCCACCACCTCACGCACGTAAATATCTGCTAACTTCTCTGTGGATATACCTTCGGATATCGGAATGAAATGGGCACTCTTCGTCAGTCTATCCACAATCACCCATATGGCATCCACACCCCTTGCCGTCCTTGGCAACTTCGTAATGAAGTCCATCGTGATCTCCTCCCACTTCCACATGGGAATGGGTAGCGGCTGGACCTTACCATGAGGCCGCTGATGCTCGGCGTTGACCTTCCTGCAGGCCAAGCACCGCTCTACAAACCGAGTAATTTCCCGCTTCATGCAGGGCCACCAATAACTCAGCCTCAAGTCCCTATACATTTTCGTAGCTCCTGGATGTATAGAGAACTTGGACTTATGCGCTTCCTCTAATATCTTCTATCTCACTCCCCCGGTCACCGGTACCCACACCCGGCCACACTGCGTCAAAAGACCACGACTATCCTTAACAAACAAAGGATATTGTCCTCAGATTCTCTCTACCTTCCAATTCTCTTTCTTCACACCCTCAACCTGAGCCTCTCTGATCATCTCCAACAATGGACAGATCACCGTCATTCTCAAACACATATTCCCAATCGGGGAACCCACCGTCTTACGACTCAAAGTGTCAGCCACTACGTTGGCCTTCCCTGGATGGTAAAGGATCTCACAATCATAATCCTTCAGCACATCCAACCACCTCCTCTGTCGCATGTCGAGGTTCTGCTGGTCCATTAAATACTTCAGACTCTTGTGGTCGGTGTAAATGGTACACCGCACTCCGTACAAATAATGCCTCCAAATCTTGAGGGCAAATACCACTGTCCCCAGTTCCAAATCGTGAGTGGGGTAATTCGCCTCATGCGGCTTCAACTGTCGTGAGGCATATGCTATCACGTGCCCTCTCTGCATCAGTACCACACCTAACCCTGAAATCGATGCGTCACAATACACTACCAGATCATCTAATCCCTCAGGTAGTACAAGGATCGGAGCCTCGCACAATCTCCGCCTCAAGGTCTCGAAGGCTAACTGCTGATCCGTACCCCACCGAAACGTCACATTCTTCTTGGTCAGACGGGTCAATGGCACATCAATCTTGGAGAAATCCTGGATAAATCTTCGATAATAACCCGCTAGACCCAAGAAGCTACGAATCTCTGATGCATTCTTCGGTACTTCCCACCGCATCACAACCTCAACCTTGGTTGGGTCGACCGAAATACCCTCCTGGTTGATGATATGCCCCAAGAATTGTACCTCTCGCAGCCAGAATTCACATTTGGAGAACTTGGCATACAGCTTCTCCGCCCTTAGGGTCTCCAGCACCTCCCTTAAGTGTTGTTCGTGCTGCTTCCTGGTCTTAGAATAGACCAGGATATCATCAATGAAAACGATCACCGACCGATCCAGCATCGGTCTACACACCCTGTTCATAAGATCCATGAACACTGTTGGGGCATTGGTGAGCCCAAACGGCATAACAACAAACTCATAATGCCCATACCGAGTCCTGAACGCCGTCTTCGGTATATCCTCATCCCGAATCGTCATCTGATGGTATCCCGACCGAAGATCAATCTTGGAAAACCAAGACGCACCCTGTAGTTGATCGTACAAATCATCGATCCTTGGCAATGGATAACGGTTCTTCACCGTTAGCTTGTTTAGTTCCCTATAATCGATACACATCCTGTGGGATTCATCCTTCTTTTTCACGAAAAGATGTGCTCCCCACGGGGAACTGCTCGAACGAATGAACCCTCGGTCTAACAACTCCTGAAGCTGTGTAGATAACTCCTGTATCTCGGGAGGTGCCAACCGATATGGTGCCTTTGCTGTCGGAGCGGCACCTGGCACCAAATCGATGCGAAACTCCACCTGCCTTTCCGGAGGCACTCCTGGTAACTCTTCGGGGAAAACATCCCGAAAGTCCTGAACAACCGGCACGCTGCCTATATCCGTTGGGGTCTCAACCCTTGTATCTGAGATATAAGCCAAAAATCCCATACATCCTTGCTGCAGAAACCTCCTAGCCCTCGTAGCCGAATAGAGGGTCGGCCCTTGCGATGCCCTATCATAATATATTTCCAGTTCTCCCCCACTTGGGGCCCGAACCCTCACCAACTGATGCTCGCAGTCGATCATGGCCCCGTTGGCCCCCAACCAATCCATTCCGATAATCACTTTTAGCCCTCGCAACGGTATAGGGACTAGGTCAACATGAAACCTCTCACCGAGCACATTCAGGACACAATCCCGATACACCCTCGCAACACTAATGGTGCGGTCATCCGCAATCTCTACCTCGAGCGGGGAAACCAAAGCTCTTGGCGTGTCCCGGAACTTCTTGCTAAGTGCAAGTGACACAAACGATCGGGTAGCACCCGAATCAAACAAGACATGAGCAGACATACCATTGACCAAAAACGTCCCTATGCAAGAATAGATCACACATAAGTCATACAAAAGTAATATAGGCAGGGAATATTATGTACGTACCAGTTACAACATCTGGCGCTGCTCGAGCCACTTCGGTGGTCAGCTGAAATGCGCGACTCTTAACTACCGGGGCTTCCACCTTAGCAGGGCGACCATCGGTAATCCTCATTGTGGCGGGCGCAGGCGCCGCCACCGCTCCTCCTCCTCCCTGCAACTTCGGACAGTTGGCCCGCTTATGGCCGGTCTGGTTGCAGTGAAAACAGATTAAGCCCTTCGCGGGGCAGTCCCTGCTTATATGGACCTGCTGGCCACATGCATAACATCCCGAGCCTGCGATACGGCAAGCTTCACTGTGTACCCGGCTACACTTGGCACATCGGCCCCGACCCTGCTGACCCTTGCTGGGAGTGTCTGACGTCTTAGGCTTCTTAGCCTGTCCTACTACTGCCTGAGCCTGCTCAGGCTTCCGCTTCGTGCGGGATTCCAACTCTATTTCCCGTTCCCGGGCCTTCTCCACCATTTCATTCAGGGTCTTGTAGCCCGTAAAGCTCACAAACTCCCGAATATCATCCCTCAGCATGGAATGATATCGGGTCCGCCTCATCTCCTCATTGGTAGTTTACTGCGGAATCAACAAAGCTCGTTCCCGAAACTAGGCGGTGATCTCCGCCACAGTCTCGGTGGTCTGCTGCAAATCATGAAACTCTCGCACTAGTCGTTGCACCTCAATGGGTAGTGCAAACTCCAAATCAAATCACCAAACAAACTCGGCCCATGTCATCTCAGCCACCCCGACTGGTCCCTCTTGTCTAGTAACCTCGCCCCACCATTCCCGGGCTCTGTCTCTCAGCATGCAAGAAGCAAACCCAACCTTTGCCACATCCGGGCAAGAACTGGTGCGCTGGGCGTTTTCGATATCCGCCACCCAGCGTCGACTGACAATGGGGTCCCTGACCCCGAAAAACTCTGGCGCCCCACACGCATTGAACTCCCGGAACGAGGGAGTTCGGGCCGCCAACTGGCCCGCAGCAATCTCAGTCCTTAATGATATGAGTCTCTCCTCCATGATCTCCATTATGCCCTCCTTGTCCATCCCCAAAATGACTGGGGTAGCGTCAAGGATGCCCCTGGTAACCTCGGCTGCAATAAGCTCGCGCAGCTTTTCATCTATGCCGTCTGTAGTGTCACCCGATCCATTCCCGGATCCAGATCCCGATCCTGATCCTCCCGTTCCAAAACGTGTCACTACCATGCTGAACTGGAATGTCATAAATCTTAACGATCAGGATTTCCATAAAACAGATCTCTCCACACCGGTCCTCCTTGAAGTCATCAGATCTAGCATTGGTTCGGGTACAGATCCTGTGCTTCCAGTAGTACGGGCCCAATACTACCTTCCACACCTACTTGTACCTTTCCCCAAGGCTCTACCTGATAACTCCAATTTGTCCCAAATAAACCATATACTACCAACCACCACATAACCCAAATCCTAGGTTGTTCTAAGATTTTCTCTACCCACATCAAACAGACTAATCATAACAGGTTGCCTTTATGCATGCAAATTATACACAGAAGAGGATCAAATAGACTTTCGAATAAAAGATTCTACCATAGGACCACAACCAGACAAGGAACAGGAAATAAGGCCAAATCGATCATTCTATGGCTATAAGCTCCTAACCGTATATAATTTTAAAATCATACACATAGCAAATTCCATACGATCATCGAAGTTCAATTATCAGAATAGCATGGCTAACATATTGGGGAACTACTTACTTGGCTTGGCTGATCACGCGCGTTGCACTCTCATATTTTCCTTCTTTCAAAAGCTTTTTATGTCATTTTTGAAAACAAATTTACCATTTCCTTAGTTTGAGTCCTGACACACCCGAGAGTATGCCTGAATCCCTCAAACCAAGGCTCTGATACCAAATTGTAACGACCCAAATTTTACAAAAAAAAATTTCATTTTTAATTAGTCAACCATATTTCATAAAACATGAAGATCCCAATAATTGTTTTCAAAACCACCAACATTACAACATTATTATTTTCAAAACATTAGAGTGTCCCCCAAACCATATCGGAAAAGAGAGATAGAGTGCACGCCTCATCATCACGCCTTGCCTTTGCCCTTGGGCTCCGATGTGGTTTGTGTGGGGTATGCTCTGGGGGACTCACTAAGCTTTCAGCTTACCGTCTGTGGATTTGTTTCTAAAAGCTATCTCTACCGCTATCACACGTCAATTAACTACGAAGCTATCTTTACCGTTAGCCACAAGGCTATCTCTACCATCAGCCATAAGGCTGTCTCTACCTTTAGCCATAAGGCTATCTCTACCATTGCCATAAGGCTATCTCTACCATTAGCCGCAGAGGCTATCTCTACCGCATATCATGCATACATACATATCACACCTCTACATAGCAAGTAAACCAACTAACATAAAATGGGCCGGCCTTGGTGCCTTAGACCCATTGGTATGGTGAGAAAACTCACCTCACAAAGCTGAATCGGCAACTGAATTCATGTATGTCCTATGTTGCTCTTCCCAACTGCCTATAACCAACAAGTAAATAATCTTAACTCAGCCCCTAAGGCTCCTCTGAGTCAAACCTTGTCAAAGTCTAGGTCTATAGTCAAGGTCAACAGTCCATATTGACCTTGACTCGTCAAGTACAATCAGTCACTCGTCGGGTTCCCTGCTTAACTCATCGACTCGCCGAGTCATCCGAGGGACTCGTCGAGTTCCTTGATGTTCACGGCCGTAAACCACCAACCGAACACCCTTGACCGTAAACCCTTGGTCGTAAACCCTTGGCCATAAACCCTTGGCCGTGAACCCTTGGCCGTAAACTCTTGGTCGTGAACCCTTGGCCGTAAATGAGAAAACCCTCTCGACTCCCCGAGTATTTTGCACGACTCGCTGAGTCCCCTTAGTCTATTATGTTACCGCCTTTTCCAGTGGGACTCAAGGTCCCAAACTTCAGATCTATACTCTATTAGTGTGGATAACACGTAAAGTTGCAAACTTTACGTGCATGCAAGGCCTCACATGGCCATAACACCAAAACTAACCTTCAACAAGGTTTTCATGCAAACTTTACGTGCAACTTTATGATATTTGGGACCTAAGAAGGTCCAGATCTGGAACCATATCCTTGTGATAGGTCCAGATCTAAGCTTGTTTCCATTTCCTCAAAGTTTGTCATAACTCTCAAACAGAATCTAGGCTTAAGGTAACAGATTCATACCTCAATTCAATGCCCAAGACGAACTAGATGCTAGATCTAGTGTTTCCCCCTTGATACTTCTTCTTCAAGCTTGGAATTCCTTCCACAATCCCAAGGTCTAAGCTCCCAAATCTCTTACTTCACACTCCCAAGTGTTTGCGGCCGTGAACGATCTCTTATGATGTTAAGGAGGCTACAAAGGCGTATAATGTCGTTTATATAGGGGCAAACCCCAAAATTTAGGGTTTTCTTTAAACAGCTCGGACTCGCCGAGTCGACCCTTCGACTCGCCGAGTCGGTCCCGTCCCGCGTTCCATGTTATCACGACTCTACTCGACGAGTTGGGCTCCCAACTCGCCGAGTTCATGCACCAACACCCTACAACAGCAAATTCCAACCAATACTCAAAACAGGTGTTACATTATTTAGTTTTCATAATATGTAACTTAACATATTCGCTTACTAACTAGATGAGATTAGCAAGAACTACTAAAAGCACAAAGCAAGCAGCATTCGAGCATCAAGTAAATAGAACTGAGCATAACCTAATCAGGTCATCCTATCACTGACTGATCAGTACTAGCATGCAGATCTATAAGCTCATACAACAGGAATACATATGAATCTCTCCTAGATCCTTAGCCCTAATCTGGAATGTGATTCACAATTCACAATTCATAACATATTTAATCATGCATGGGTATTTTAGGATAACTTACTTGAGCTCGAATGATTGTACGCACCACACCCTTTTCTCTTATCGAAATCCTTTTATAAAAATGTTTCTTCTTGAAAATTTCTACCAAGTCCTTAGTTTGATTTCAGACACACCCGAGAGTGTGCCCGAATCCCTCAAACCAAGGCTCTGATACCAACTTGTAACATCCAAAAATATGGTCCCAAAAATTTTCGATTTAATAATAGATTAAATAGTAATTTTTCCATATCATTCAAACATTGTAATAATCCAGTGTATCAATTTGTCATAAATCAGAGTAAAACATCATAACAAAATCCTAATGGTGTGTGCGATGCAGTCATCCCGAGCTCTTCCCCGTGGAGCAAGAAGTACCTAAACATAAACTGAAAACCGTAAGCACAAAGCTTAGTGAGTTCCCCCAAAATACCACATATCAAACATACAGTAAACATATAGTGGGCCTTGCCCAGTCATCGGGCCACGTCCGGTCATCGGGCTGAGCTCGGAAAGCATATAAACACATACACATGTAATATACACAACATGCAAATAGTAATCGGGCTTTGCCCGACATCAGACCTTAGTCCAATAACATATAAACATAGGTACATGCAGGAGTCACAAAGACAACTAGCATTCTATCAGCATAACATAAACATGGGCCGGTATTGGTGCCTTCGACCCGCTAAACCCGGTAACGAAACTCACCTCGAATGCCAAATGATAACTGGATAAATCCTGGCCCTAGAAATCATCTCTACTCAATCCCTAAACAGAAACAATCCCAAGATACCGATCAATATATCAAAACCCCATAAAGGTCAAACTTTGTCAAAGTCAAGGTCAAAGTCAACATTCCGAGTTGACTCAACTCGCTGAGTTTTCCTCATTAATCAACAGAATCACGAAAGGTCGGTTCAACTCGCCGAGTTCACCCATGAACTCGTTGATTTTCCCTCTTTAGCCAGAAGAATAGGGAAAAGTCGATCCAACTCGCCGAGTTCACCTATGAACTCGCCGAATTCTCCAGGAAACACATATATTAATCCATTAAGCCACCATTCTCGAAACTAAAAGGTCCACCACTCAGATCTAGACCAAAATATCGAATAGAAGGGCAAAGTTTCCAACTTTACCCTTAAGAACCATCCTAATGGGTAGAGACCCCAAACCCTTAACTTAAAAGGTTAAGGCTTAAACAATAAGCACTTATTCATCAAGACATAGCTCCATAATACATATCTGGTCCTTAGAGGCTACTAACAAACGTAAAGTTTCCAACTTTACTCTCAAGTATGCATAGAAGAGACTCAAATGTCCAAAAGAAGCCATAAGATGGACTTAATGCATGCATGGAGCTCTTAAGACCATAAAGTTGGCACCTTTATGCTAAAAGAGCTCATGAGGACCATAGATCTGGAAAGATAGCACTTGAGACGACCTTCAACACCACCACTCACCCAAACATGGCTAAAAACCTCAAAATTACCCCAAAAAGAGATCTAATCAAATATTAAACAAGGTTAGAACTTTATACCAGAAATATGCTTGAAATAAAGCAAGGAATCAAGATCTTGAAGGCTTCAACTTGAATCACCACCTTGCATAAAGCTTCTCCTTCTTCCAATGGCTTCAACACACCAGAATACACTCTCTAAGGGCTCACAACACTAAAAAAGGCTTTAGGGTTTCGAGATTAGGGTTAGGGACTTTGGAGGCTGGAAATGAGGCCAACACCTGGGACTTAAGGTGTTTAAATAGGGTGCAAAACTCTAAAATTAGGGTTTCCTCCTAAGCGGCCAACTCACCGAGTTGAGACTCCTCAACTCGTCGAGTTGCCTCATAAAATCTCGCTGCCAAAACAATTTCAACACATCGAGTTGGGGCTTCCAACTCGACGAGTTCTTCAGGAAAAACGAAATACTTGGAATAAAATCTTACCATAAATAAGGCGTTACACATAATCTCATCCAAGGAGAAAAGAAACACCAAAGATAATCGAAAGGCCACCTTAATCAAAATAGAAAACGTACTCATGATCGGTCAACCAAGACCCCATAATTGTTTGAGACTGAACGCATTCCATTACTACACCACTAGCTCGAGAAGACCTCAAAGATGAGCCTATAAGGTTCCAAAACCTAAGTCTGCTACGAATCAGAATTCCACTTCACCATTGAGGGTAAACATACCCAAGGAGCAAGGGAACATAAACACACTACACAGGAGGGTAGGTGACACATTCCTTGCTCTTAAACTGTCACCACTTGAATCCTTCGGAGAATTCCCCCTGAAAGACAAACTCAACGACCAATGGTATAGGACACCTTGACACCTAAACCAGAGAACCACAACCCACCTGGAGCTGAACATACCCGCTTCTGGAAAGGGTTCACCGATCAACATCTTCCCAACAAATCTAAATGCAGCAAACAAAACAGCGAACTGACAGAACCCACAATGACTGACGCTCAACCTGAGAATCCCAGTTCTCCCCCACTTAGAACTCGAACCACCACCCACTGGCGGTGAAACAAAAACATAAATTAAATAGCCCAACCAGGTACCACCATACTTAATCATGGAACGAATAACATACGCAGGATAGTCCTCCAGCTACGGATCAAACGATCCCCAAGAGAAACCTGAATTCCAGTTGAAGACCTATGAATTCCCAATAATAACCACTTACAAAGCATAGACAACTACCGATTAACGATCCAAACATACATCCCTTGCTTGCAACCCACACAACAATCCGACACCTGAGTTTCCCATCTCCCAAGAATATGGCCCTTGCTCGCATCGCTAAGGTACTCGTGCCACATCAAACCACTTGCGTACACTGGCGCTGACATACTGTCGCCAACCACCGCGACCTGAGAATCCAACCTAACTCGGGAGGTCACAAGCCTACCCACTCCTGCGAACTCGGAAATATGAAGGGCAAGATCCTTGCAGCAGATAACAACAATCTAATCCGACAATCTGCCACTTCAATCCCAGATGCAATTCCAATACGATCATATCAACCGCTTACTCCCTGTGCCTCGAGGCCCAAGGCACAAACTCTAGCCAAACTTCGAGACCTCCAACCAACATACTCATCTGGGTCCGAACCACTCAATCCACATCAATATCTCCACACAGGCCTGAGCAAACACAAAACCCATCCTCGCTTGGGCAGCCTAAGCCAAAAGATCGACAGATATAGAACCACTACCTCAAACCATGGTATCCAACCATGCTATCTTCTTTTACCAGTCCTTAGAATCCCCAAAATCTTCCTTGAATCGAGTATGGATCTTGTGCTTCCGGTAGTACATACCCAATACTACCTTCCACACCTATCCATACTTTCCTCAAGAATCATCTTGGGTCTCCTAAGACCTAGTCACAAAATACTCCTGAAACTTGCTCAACAGCGGAACAACTGCACTAGAATACTCCCTAGGCTATCCTAGGGTTCCAAATTTCTCTGCCATTAGCTGCTGAAGAACTCCTCACAATGTCAATTAGTTATTACATGAATACAATCACATGCAACAAAGCTCAGATAATCCTTCGAGTTACAGAATCATCCCTACAACGGTTTGACTCAAACGAGAGCTGCGCAGCAGGGTCAAATCTGTCACTCTGAGATTATCCAACCTTTTTTCACATGTAATTTGACATATTCACCAAATAGATAACTCACATGACTCATGAGTTCCACAAAGCACAAAACAAGCAACATTCGTGCAGACGAGCCAACTGGCATAAAATGCCATAAAATCAGACAGGTCCTCATACGAAATACGCGATCTTCAACTCCCGTACCACGGGTGCACATTTGCCATGCTCTCACTCTCCTCATAGTGTCTAATAATTCCTCGCTCTGACCCACTATACTGCACCCACTCATGAAACTTCCACCTGTTGGATTAATGTCTAAGTCCATAACTATAATTGGTAAGACTTGACCCGACCCGGCATGGTCCATTTGGGTTGCATGGCATCATGCATTTGGATAGACTATAATGAGAGAAATAACACTTAAGGTTGGTTAATATATTATAAGTTCTAATATATTAATAAGGTTATTTAATTAGTATTGATCAAGAATTAATTTGGAATTAATTAAGTGATCAAAAAGAGACTAATTAAATATATTGGTTGATTGTGTAAATCATTCATTCTGATATATGTGGGCTTGTGATCCAAGATTTCTTATGTTGGACTAAGTCCATGGGGTGACCCATGGATACTCCATGGAGGTTAAAATCGATGGAGCATAAGGAATGGGTAAAGTTATGAGTTACATGGTGTAACCCTAATAGCCACCATATAAAAGAATCCCATGGCTCAAGAAATCGTGCACTAATGTGTGAGTGTGAGGGCTAGACGATTTCAAGGAGTGTTCAAGTTTCTCTCAAGTTATTCCAAGTGTATTTGGTGTTGTGTGAACCATTTGAGGTGTCACACTTGGGGCACTAGGCACTCAAGCTTCATGAAGACATTCTACATCAAAGAGGTATGTATTCTATCTTGTTATATATATTATTATGTATGCTAGATTAGGATAATACCTTGGATGTTCATAATTGTATGTATAATAGAGAAAACATAGATCCAAGGTATTTAGGGTTGCATGTACACTTAGGAGTGTTAGAATGCTCATAACCCAACAGTGGTATCAGAGCCAGGTTTGTTTTCTTGTTATACTTGCAAAAGTAGCTGAAAAATCGAGTTGGATGCATATATTTGATTGTTTTGGCTGGAATTGGACTAGGAACATTACCCTAAGATGTTTTTGGTCTTATAAACTTGTTTTTGATGTGGTAATGTTCATGCTAATCCAATTTCTAAGATAATTGTCATAATTTCAAGATTTGTATTAGTTTGTATGTTCATGCTAATTTCTTGAAGATTGATGATTTGAATTATCTTGTTCTTATGAGGTTCTTAGATTAATAGAAACGTTGTGTGAAATAGTTGTTTTCAATCCATTTTAATCTAAGAGTTGATTCCAAAGTGTGTTTTTGTAACTTGTCCTCAAGTTATATGAAAAGTCACATTTAAGAATCATAAAACTCATAAAAGTTGGCAAAGGTTACAAAATGAAGAGTCTAGTTCTAATTAAATGGTTTTATGACTCCATAACTTGTCCTCAAGTTATGGAGGTTCAAGAGTCTCTTCATTAAATTAAAAAAAAAGTGTAACCTTAATTAGTTCCATAAGTTACAATAAAAAAAAGTTATTTTTTTTTTATTAATTAGTTTAAAGTCTTCCATAACTTGTCCTCAAGTTATGGAACTTGAAGAGTTTTTTTTTAATTAAAACTACTTTAAACTCATAAGTTATGGAATTAATTAGTTTTGAATAGTTTCAAAACTTGCCCTCAAGTTTTGGAATTTGAAAAGTTTTCACTTATGAATACTTTAATTCCAAGTTAGCCCTTAGAATTTTAAAAGTTAAAATTCAACCCTTATACTTTATAATATTATAAGTTAATAATATTTATATATATGTATAAGAGTAAAGTCAGTCTTACCGTTAGTAGGCCTCATTCATGAAGCCGGTCTATAAGGGGGGTATAAGGTTACTGCCTATAAAATGGCAGTTTAATGGGTGTCCACTCTCACCCACCGCTTCCTTGACTGGTAGAGGGTCGTTAGCCGAACGGGTAGGACAAGGACTATAATTCTCCCTTCATTAAAAGTATTAATGATAAATACTAAGTAACTAAACTTTTTATAAATTCCCAATCTTAGTTACTTAGGAAAATGTGAATAAGGTGCTAATCCATGAAATTACACTTTGCACTTTGTTTAAACCGTTAGTGGAGCATGTGTGGTTAACCGGCACACTAACCTGGATTTAACAAAGTAGGCAAAGGGTAACTTAATATTTATCATAGTATCGGTGGAGCTCGTGTGGTTAACCGGCACATCGATTGAGGGGTAAATATTAAGGGTACCAAGTATATTTGCATGGTTACTTCACACCTTGTTTTGTGATCCTCGGCATCCCAGTCACAAAACCTAAAGGGCACACTCGAGATTGAAACATGCCATTGAAAAGTTCAATGAATCTCAAAAGATCTAGGAGTTTCAAATCCAATTAAAAACCTAATTACATTATTTCGTTTTTCATGGTGGAAATTGGTAAATCGTCATTTACCTACCTTCAACTATTTTATAACTCGGATTACGGCATCCCTCTTCCAGTTATAAATAGGTTGTTGGATCCTAGCCTTAATATTTCATATTGGGTGTTATATTAAGGACTTTAGATCAACTATCTTGAATATCTCCCAAAAGATGTCTAGTTCAGACATCTATGATCTTCCCAAATCTCTTGGAACTTTACTTCCTCCACCTCCTCCAATTATTCTCCCTAACCCACAAGTTCAAAGGTCACTCAATCCCTATCAAGCAAGGTCTATGTGTGATCACATCTTGGAGATGAAGTCACATATTGACAAGCCGGGAGAGTTGGGTGTCAAAGTCTTGAGAAAGTTGGATGTTCAATCACTTTCTAAGTCACATAGTGAGTTCCTTTGGGACTACTATGAAACAGACTATGACATGAACCTTAATGATCATATCTATTTGCTTGGTGCTACTGAATCAGCAATGATTTGGAGGACCAGTAAAGCAAATTTGATTAGAAGATCAACTTCCCAAACTTCTATGGACTTTGAAAATGGTAACATTGGATATCCAGAAAATCTTTCGCTTCCCAATGGAAAGGGATTGGCCATAGTCAACTCGGTTGACCAAATGGTAAAGAGAAAGGCAAGTCTGTGATAGTCCAGTACACCATTCCTAAAGAGTCCATATGTTTCTCTTTCCAAAGGAAGGGGCATTGATTGCGAAGCTGCCTATTTACCTGAAAGATCATAAGGTTGATCAATTCAAGAAGTTTGACTCTTCTTCAGGTAAAAGTCCATTATCTAACTCTGTTAAGTTTCTATTATGAGATTCTCATTACATGATGTGACTGGGTCACATGTTGATGCTTTAAGAATCAAAGAAAAGTGAAGAAACTTAAAGGAAGTACATGCTGATTCTGATCACGAAGATGGATTTCGATCGCATGGTTTGGTGATCAGAATTTTTGAAGCTGTTACTTAGGAGTTATGATATATTGCTTAGGAATAGATAACAACAAGTTTTTCATATGCATTTGCATTGTAAGGATAAGTTTTTCTGGAAGTTTTAAAATAAAAAACAGTTTTGATTTATTTATTTTAAGTATCCTTACAATGGCATTTGTGAAAAATTGTTGTTTACATGTTTCCATTGATAGCAATATTGGAAAATGGATTTGATTCTTTCATTTGTGGTAGTGTCATAATTTACCAAATAAGGAAAGATTCTCATTCCCAAGGCTTCAGTTGGATAGAAACTTGGAATCATGCAAGTTGAATAGTATGATGAATGAGAACTTTCAAGCATTGGAAAATTAAGACTTGTTCACATGGATGTGTGAGTCAAGTTAAGGACTAAAGGGATCGAGTACACATTCTTGTGCACTGGTCAAGTCCACCACAAGCTCGTTAAGACTATTCGTCATGATTTACTAAATTTTAGTAAATATGGTTATACTTACAAGTTTAAGTATAATTCTGAAACATTGGAAAAGTCTCAATGTATGGAAGAACGAATGGGAAGAATCAAATTAGGCAGACAGATAAAAGTTTCTCAAATCTGAAAAGATGGGAGAGTACTTTAGTATCATGTTTTGTGATCATCTTAATGATTAAAGAACCACATCACAATTGGTCTTCTAAGGACATCTTAGTGCATTCTTATGACTAAGAAGAGGAGTCATGAATTGTTGAAATGGTTAAATCAAGAAGATGAGTCATACTTCGTTTCAAAACAAGTCTTAGAGTCATACTCCAAGACTATAAGTTGAGTGACATATCTTAAAGAAAGGTTTATAACACTTGTCAAATGTAAGAGTAAAAGTGTCCTACTCTTGTACATTTGAAATTGGTAAGTTGTGATGTTTTGGATAAAACAAAGACCAACTAAGGCCAATTGTGTGAAGTGTTTGTCTTGATAAAGAATCCACACTATCTCTTGAATATTTGGCAAGATAGTCTTATATGTCAAGAGGATAGTGGGAGTCTTAAAGATCCTAAAAAGAATTTCAAGAACTAATCAAGAATAAAACCTGAGGTTCTTCACTAGCACACGACTTGAGGTTTATAACCTATCGTGTTGACATATTCTGTGCCCATTCCAGTTAAAGTTGGCTTTGCATAGGAGTTCTGAAAGTTCTCAATTGGTTGCATAACAACTTGGAAGCAATGGCAGGCCCTGTACTGCCAGGTGGCAAGAAGTTAAGATTGCATAAGTTCAGTCCATATGAGTTTGGATTTGTCATTATCCTTGTCTTGTGACTATGGTTTTGACGATTCACATGGATAAGAACACATACACCATAAAATCTAAGGGTCATAAGGTTTCTCTCCGATTCATGAAAATGATGGTGAGGAAACACTTCCACCAAGTAGATTTGAAGCAGATGGCAAAAGGTCTAAACAATTGAGACTATGATTACGTCATCCCTTTTCATAGTTCTGAAATTGTTTAGACACACATGCATGCTATCTAAGGAAAGGTGTATGATTTTGATAAAGTTTTATCAAAGCATCTCGTATCAGAAATCTGAACTTTGGTAAGAAAGTCAATAAAGTATTGATTTCTAGAAATCCAGCTGATTTCTGAGTACATGTCAAAGCTAGTGGGAGCATAAGTGTTATGCTAATAATCATCATGTTAGTGGGAGCATGATAATTATTGTTAGTGTTGCAAGTTAGCAATGTTAATTATAGAAAACAAAAGTTTCAATTCGTGAGGCTGCAGGGATTGAAAAAGTTGTTTTGCTATAATTAAGGGAGAGGATATACTTTATTTCAGTTCTAAAGGCTTAGATTGAGACCTTAATCATCTTTAGTCAAGAATATATATATGAATTTCATGTTGGATTGGTTCAACTTAAGGAAATTCTATATATTGCGTTCTCAAAATTCAATTATGATTACGGCATCCCTCTTCATAGTCAAATTTTGAAAACATGGCAAATAAAAATATTGTAGCAAAAGACTGGTCTAGAATCATGTCTTTATGTGAGACATCATGAATCGTGTACCATTTGCTTTGGGTACAAGATCGATTGCATGTGCTATAATATTTGTCATTTCTAAATTTTTCCAAATGCCCAGAGGCATTAAGAAGGGAAAAGGTCTAGAATTGGATATGACTAAAATGATTAAGCAATTGTTGAGGACAATCTGAGGTTTACCAAATATTGGTTGCTCAGGGACAGTTGGAAGTATAGTGCTAATTTTGGAAGGACCATATTGACATATTCTGAAAAGAGGCATCTCTTATTCAGAAGTGATAGTCAAAATGAGAATATGGAGTTGTCTCCATAGGTGGAAGTTATCTGTGTAAGATTAGAAAACTTAATGCAAGAAGCATGTCCAAAGCAATGTACTTTGAATATGAGACTTAGTTTCCATGGAGTTGATCTCCATTGGAATACCTTATAATGACTGTTGACAAGTCTTTGTGACTTTGTACATATTCATTACAGGAGGGTCAGTGCATATAAGTTTAAAATCTAAACAGATTTCGATAAATGATAGGAATTTGAAATTCTCACATTTTTCGATAAGGATTTGGGAGTGTGAAATTAGAATCATTGAAATTATGTTCAATTGGTTTATTTCACAAAGTAAGGATCATAGACAAACATAGAGTGTATACTTGGTGTATGGCAAAGCTATTGTTTAAGAAAAACATAGTGTACATGCTTGGAGCATGGGACAACTAGTGTTTTTAATTCAAGTATAAAGTTGATAAAACCGAAACAATGAACAATGAGTAATCAGTATGGTGATAAATAAAAGTGTTTATTTATATTCATAGGGTTTGATACCATATTTGATTCATTTATTCTTGTGTTTCACTTTGCATGTTTTGACTTCCAGAATAACTAAGTCGCTCTTCCTGAATGATTAAGTTATTCAAACCATCCACAGTCGGTCATATGTTGGAAGTAGATATGAATCAAGACTGTCATGGGTTGGTTTGTAGAGGTCCAAGTTGGTGGACAAAGTGGTGCTACAACACTCATGAGTGCTCATAAGTTCTGAGTATTAGATTCAACCCGCGCTCATTTGAATCACTTCATGGATTTTATCACGAGTGATCATGAGACGATAATATCTTATATTCTTCAAACCTAGAGATATGAGTTGTTACTATGAGTTGGTTGTACATTGATTGCACGAAGACGCATTCGGTAACTTGATGTTATTAAACGTGCCTTTGTGTATGATTCAACAAGTAGTAGAACAAGCCATATGAGTCGAAGTTTATCCATTCCTTTTACCTTCGGGATAAAAGCGATATCTGTGGGCCCCTCGATGATTTAAAGATGATACATGTGAGTGCTTGGCCAAGCCAGGACTGATTTGATTTGTTCAATCAGTCAGTCATCATGAATCGGAAATCGGGAAACAACAAATGGACAGAGAGAATGATTGATAATCCATGTCTCAGTCCATATGATATCTAGAATGGAGGAATATATGATCCCTTATCTAATGGACAAGTCATTGACAAAGGTCAGAGTTCATCGACAAGGTCAGAGTTCGACAGAAGCTTTTGAGAGCTACGATTGCTGATCGGTTCCTGAAGTCATACACAATAATAGTTTTAGACTTATCCAAGTGGGAGACTGTTGGATTAATGTCTAAGTCCATAACTATAATTGGTAAGACTTGACCCGACCCGGCATGGTCCATTTGGGTTGCATGGCATCATGCATTTGGATAGACTATAATGAGAGAAATAACACTTAAGGTTGGTTAATATATTATAAGTTCTAATATATTAATAAGGTTATTTAATTAGTATTGATCAAGAATTAATTTGGAATTAATTAAGTGATCAAAAGGAGACTAATTAAATATATGGGTTGATTGTGTAAATCATTCATTCTGATATATGTGGGCTTGTGATCCAAGATTTCTTATGTTGGACTAAGTCCATGGGGTGACCCATGGATACTCCATGGAGGTTAAAATCCATGGAGCATAAGGAATTGGTAAAGTTATGAGTTACATGGTGTAACCCTAATAGCTACCATATAAAAGAATCTCATGGCTCAAGAAATCGTGCACTAATGTGTGAGTGTGAGGGCTAGACGATTTCAAGGAGTGTTCAAGTTTCTCTCAAGTTATTCCAAGTGTATTTGGTGTTGTGTGAACCATTTGAGGTGTCACACTTGGGGCACTAGGCACTCAAGCTTCATGAAGACATTCTACATCAAAGAGGTATGTATTTTATCTTGTTATATTTATTATTTTGTATGCTAGATTAGGATAATACCTTGGATGTTCATAATTGTATGTATAATAGAGAAAACATAGATCCAAGGTATTTAGGGTTGCATGTACACTTAGGAGTGTTAGAATGCTCATAACCCAACACCACCAACCCTGCAACACTCGTGTATGCTAGCCATACATCACGCTGGATCCTATAGACAATCGAATATCTGATCCTACCCTAAGCCCTTCATCAAACAAGAATATGAAATAAGGCCAAACCAAACATTCTCAGGCTATAGAATCTTAGTCATGTACGACTATGATGCATACACTAAGCAACTACAGTAATGATGTCAATTTCATATAAAGAAGAATCCTATGCTATCAGGCATCATATAATCAGGCAATTCTATCATGTCATTCCTGAAGATCCCTAGCCTATCACTAGCTTCCTGTTCTAACATATCACCATATCAAATAACAGTATGGTATTTTGGGGTCTACTTACTGGCTCCGGCTGATCATACACATCGCATCCTCCTTAAGTATTTTGAAAACCATTTGAAAATCTTTTTGAAATTTTTTTTTCTTAGTTTCAGTCTGGATTCACACGAGTGTTCCTCCATGTCACTCAAACCAAGGCTCACCGATCCATGTCTTTAAGCCGTAACCATTCCTCACCGATCTTGATTTCAATTTCTGAAAGGAACCCATAAGAGAATCCCTAGAACTATTTATACTAGACTGATAAGCCGATTTCGCATCAAATCAATATCAGGGTCGTGTCACGACCCATGTGCCAAGTTCTGAAATTGATTCGTGTCAACACGATTGTACTGAACTTTCGACTGTTACATAAGCTTATTTTTAAAATCATATTGATTTAAATAATTAGATAAGACAATAAACTATATTTTATGTTCTATGTTATTTTTGAAGTACAAATATTGTTATTTGAGACCCGAGAAAAATTATAGTTTTATTGGTTATGCCTATTTCTATTTGAATAATTGTTGAACATGTTTATATATATTTAAAAAATATCATAACTTTTGTTGTGTTATGTTTTTTTGTGAAGATGTCGAAAGTATGGAACATGTCGAAATCCTCACTTCCGATAGCTAATAGAGTCAGAGCATATCAAATGTAAAATGTATATCAAAGTAGTGTGTAGAGCTTATTAAGCTCTTTTGATATATATTTTTATTACATGGCCCAATTTGCACACATTATTGTCTTAGTCTATGTATTTTAATATTCAAATCTACTGCACCTATGTGCGTATATATAATGTGTTAGTCTTTGTGTTAGGTTTACGAGTCTTTCCCACACACTCATAACACTTTGTTATTAGAGCTATCAACTGTTGTAATCCTACACCATCTGATGAATGAGCTAAATAATATTATTTACATCTTGTGTTAATTATTTTTGTGAATTGTTCTTACATGCTCGAGTCTAAACCTGATCAAGCACTATCGAAGCATAATTCGTTTAACTCTTTGGAGATTTTTTTTATTTCATCATAGATTTAAACTTGTTCGTAAATTTCTTTGAAGTTGTTTGAAGTTTATCAATTATGTTTCGTGCATGAAATTAATTTCTTTGAAGTTGTTTGAAGTTTATCAATTATGTTTTTCAAATTCTTTTCAATTCATTCACGAATCTGAATACTTATACAATGATCAACTATTTAAATCTTCTTGGTTCGAACATACAAAGTCTGATGTTACTTTATTACTTATTTCTTTTAAAATTAATACTCCTGTGTTTCCAAAAACATTAACTTTTAAATTCTAGGATCCAAGTTGCAAATAAATAAATGGTTAGGTGTCATTTTTCTCATTCATACATTCCAACAAGGTAAATATCTCTTTATCAGTTACACAAATTATAATTCCTAGATGTATGAGATTCAAAATAACTTTTTAATTAATAGACATGTTTGATCTTATCTATTCCCCATATTTCTTTTGCTTAGGTATCCTTTATGCCAAAAGATTTCCGATCAAATCATCAAAGTAGAGAAATTTGTGTAATTGGCCTATAACTAAGTATAGAAATCTCGAATACATTTAGGCCATCAAGAGATATTACACGTGGTTACGTAACCATTTTTCCACAAACATTTAAACAAGTGATGTGCTAATGTTTCTAAAATTGGATGACATAGACTTGCCTTTTGAAAGGGTTTTAGTTTTTATAATTCTAATTAAAACATGTAATGCCATAATTATTGCATGCATACAATAGTAAACGGTATCTTATCTTTAATAAAACTTCATTTTATATCATAATACTTAGAGTTTGGATAAGTTACAAAATCTTTATTTTGAACTTTAAAATTTAATATTTCAAAACTTGTCGTCAATAAGATTTCTATAAAAAAATGTTTTTATTTTAAAACCATAATTTTATACGCCTTATGTTTACAAAATATTAACATACATAAAAAACACAAAACACATGGCGGCGGCGACGATAAATTACAACACTAAATATATCAAAATGATGTTAATCTGTATCAAAACGATTTTAATTTTAATGTATCTTAGTTTTCATCTATCTTTACATCCATTGCTTACATGGTATCAAGCCATCTACGAATGTGGTTAGCCTACCATGCCAAAAATAGAACATATAAAAGACAAGATAAAAGGCGTCATCATGTAATATATTTATGTCTCATAAAACAAAAGAGTAACACTTCACACATGCCACAGTCCATGTAGGCGTCATGTCAGTTTTACCACTCTTTGCAATTTTTTCTATTTTCATGGCATGGGTTGCCACACTTGCAATGATCTTTTTTTCTGAAATTAATTAATTTAAAAAACTAAACATTTCAAACATACTATTTTTTTTAAAACTAAAATTTCATTAACTTCAAAAAAGAGCTCACACTAACATTAAAAAAACAAAACACATTTGAAATTAAAATAATACACATGTAAATTTAAAAAACATAACACACTTAAACTTAAAAAACATAACACACTAAAAAAAACTTAAATTAAAAGACAACGAGTTTAAATTTGAGCAAATTTTGAGGAATGTCTCACAATTTGCCAAAACTCAACAAACCAAAAATATTGCTAGCTTCAACATGGTAAGCCTGAAGAGCATTAACTAGCAAAGAATTTTCATTTTCACAATTTTCGCCTTCACGCATCACCCTACGAAACACATTGTTAAAATGAGTTGCAAGTGCATTTGCATGTGTCCATTTGGAGAAGAGTTGATCTTTACTTTGAGGAACAGGGGCTTGACTGTTGTATGTGTCGGCGACTCTCCCTAAAAAAACAACTTGAATTGTCGTTAATATGGATTGGATCTTCTGTTACATCAATCCATGAATGAGCGAGTAACATCGCTTCTTTAGGAGACCAAACACGAGCCTTTTTTAGTGATGATGTTTAGATCAAGATGAAAAATAAAAAAGTTAAGAGAATTGAATTAAGAAGATTTGAAAGGGGTGAAGAATGAATAAGGATAATGATATTTATTGTTGAAGATTGAGGGTTTAAAATTTGAAATTTTGAAGAAAAAAAACGGTTATATTTTTGAAAAGAAAGTATTTAAAAAAAGGAATGTGAGTTAACGGGTAAAAAAATAGAACATCGTTTCTCTCTCATCAACGAAATACCACCGAGTTGCCTAGCCGACCAGCCTCGACCCGGTGTTTACCGAGAATGTCGAATAATATGCTGAAGCCACTCCGAAGTGCCTAAATATCAAAACTAAAATATGTGGTTTTTCATAAGTAGATAATGAAAAGTTATAATCTCTCTCTCTCTCTCTATATATATATATATATATATATATATATATATATATATATATATATATATATATATATATATCATCTTTATCTTTATCATACATACTTATAAAGCTAGCATTTTTTCTTGAATCTCATGCATTTGAAACCCCCTTTTTTAACTTCCTCAAACCACATTCATTTGAAACCCCATTTTTTTAACTAATGCAACTCAAAAGTTTTCTTAATTATGATTTAACACTCAAAAGTTTTATAACTTATATTATGTTTAATTAGCATTTAGTGAAAAGTTTACTATAAAAAGGTCAATCTTTTGGGAAGACATGCATACAAATCATATACAAATTTCAAAAATAAAACAAACTTAAAGGTTTTTGTGTTGGGTTAAGGTCTTATGACCACTTTTGGAGATATGCTATTATATTAAAGCTTTTAATTTGTAAGTTTTGTTATACTAATTCGTTTTTATATTTTCTTCGTTTTTGGATTATTGTAATACAGTCGCTGTATATTGTGGTTTAATCGTTAATATATTGATCATATGTTATATAGGGTGATTTCGAAAATATTTAATTAAATATTTTAAATACGTTTTTTTTTGTTTTGTAATTGTACCGTTTCAAAAAGATAATTAATTAAAACTCATACATATGTTATATTTTCCATCTCTCTCTCTCTCTCACTCACTCACTCACTCTCTCTCTCTCTCTATATATATATATATATATATATATATATATATATATATATATATATATATATATATATATATATATATATATATATATACAAATTTCAAAAAGAAAACAAACTTAAAGGTTTTTGTGTTGGGTTAAGGTCTTATGACCACTTTTGGAGATATGCTATTATATTAGAGCTTTTAATTTGTAAGTTTGTTATACTAATTCGTTTTTATATTTTCTTCGTTTTTGGATTATTGTAATACAGTCGCTGTATATTGTGGTTTAATCGTTAATATATTGATCATATGTTATATAGGGTGATGTCGAAAATATTTAATTAAATATTTTAAATACGTTTTTTTTGTTTTGTAATTGTACCGTTTCAAAAAGATAATTAATTAAAACTCATACATATGTTATACTTTCCATCTCTCTCTCTCTCACTCACTCACTCTCTCTCTCTCTCTCTATATATATATATATATATATATATATATATATATATATATCTATATATATACATATTATTACAGATGTCAAAACACTTCAACCAAAATTAATTTAAAATCTAATATGTCAAATGCTTTTTAATAATGATTGTAAAAATTTCAACATGTGTTACTTAATTGATTGATTAATAAAAATATTAATGTTTTGAAACTCCTAACTCTTAAACTTATATTATTTAATTTGTTAGTTAACTAAAATATTTTTCCTACATAAAGATAACATTTTTATGTTTAGTTACTCATATTTGTTTATGTAATTAGAAAACAAGGTGTACATAGAATGACTACTTCAATTTCACATAGGAATCGATACCACTAGAGATGTATGTTGTCTTTAACCGGTGGTAGGAGATCCACATACCTTTTTTAATTATTTATATTAATGCTTAGTAATATCTATTTTATATTCCTATTCACCTTAATTTTTTAGGTACAAATTAAGGAAGAGGATTATCGGCGAACCAACATAAAGTCAAACGTACGCCTTGCAAAATATGTAATTAAAATTAAATATCATATTTACTAATCGACTTATTTTAAAACTCTTGATGACATTTATGTATAATTATATATTTTGTATGACTTCATTCTTAATTTCAATGTTTAATATTTGAAAGTTCATATATGAAACATTGGATGTTTTGGTGTAATATAAATAGTGTAATACAAAGTTTATTAGTTCAATATTGTTTATTAATAGCTCATTCAAAACAACTTATTTCTTATTTTATCCAAAAAATATTATCGGACATAAGAAAAGTAGATTATATGAATGTTATACAAAAAATTATAATATATATTGGATATTATAAAAGTAAAAGTAAAGTTTATAAGGTATGGACTATATTAGATAGTATCAAAATATAAGTTGATAGATTTTTATGTTATTTGATAATTTGGTTAATGCCCAAAACATGACTAAAAACGTAAATTTCAACATATTTCTATTTTTTCCCATAATTATTTTACCAACTTAAATGCATTCTTGCGCAACGCGCGAGGTTACGCCTAGTATACTTATAAATGAAGCATTTTTCCTTTCACCACATTCATTTGAAACTCTCATTCCTTTTTCCTTTCACCACATTCATTTGAAACTCCCATGACTTTTCAATTTCTTTCTAATAATAATTATAAATTGATTAATATGGTTAAATAAATATCAAACCTAAAGTGTAATCATATATAAATTAAATTTCAATATTAAAATAATATTTTTACTTCTACTTATAAAGTTATGTTTTTTAACTTTTAACATATTATACTTAATTTATTAGTTTTAATATATTGTTGGATGTAAACCATTATTATTTTAAAGATACAATTTTGGAACAAATTTGTATAAAATATTTAAATTATTAATTTGAATATAACATTACAGGGTCAACTTAAATATAAATTTTAGTTGAACTTAAACAACACAAAGAATATTTTGTAAATAGTTAAAAGTGATTAATTATAGTGTCTTTCTAATAATGATTATAAGTTGGTTAATAAGGTTAAATAAATATCAAACCTAAAGTGTAATCATAAATAAACTAAATTTCAATTTTAAAATAATATCCTTACTTCTACTTATAAAGTTATGTCTTTAACTTTTAACATATTATACTTAATTTATTAGATTTAAAATGTTGTTGTATGTAAACCATTATCAGTTTAAAGCTACAACTTTTGAACAGTTTGGACAAAATACTTAAACTGTTAATTTAAATATAACATTACAGTGTCAACTTAAATATAAATTTCATTCCACTTAAAAAATGCAAAGAATATTTTGTGAATAGTTAAAAGTGATAAATTGTAGTGCTAAATGCAACAACTAAATTGTAATCTCAATTTAACTAAAATATTTCCTAAAGATATTTTTATAATCGTTAAAATTTTTAAAATAAATAGCTTAAAATAACTTACAATAACAATAGTTCAAAATAACTCTATATAAATTATTATATTGTTACCTTTAAAATCTAAAAACAATGTTTGATGTTTTAAATAATTATAATGATAGAAATTAAAATGTTAACCAACTAAATTTTTAAAAATTAATTAAGAATAACAATAACTATAAATAACATTCAGTCATATATTATATTTAATTTTATTCATGAGTAACTCACGGGTAGAAGTCATTCAAACTATTGAGATTATGCAATTATAATAGGTGTATATATTATCATATAATTCAAAATAATCAATATAATATATCAATTTAGAATACGAATTATTATATCAAATTTAACAACAACACTATTGTTATATTTAAAAAAACATATATTTGTAAATATTTCAACTATATAGGTGTTTCTGCGCAACGCTCAGACATTTGTCTAGTCTATATCATACTATATTATAAAGGAAATATTTTTCCTTTCACCACATTTATTTGAAACTCCCATGTCTTTTCAATTTCTTTCTAATAATAATTATAAGTTGGTTAATAAGGTTAAATAAATATCAAACCTAAAGTGTAATCATATATAAATTAAATTTCAATATTAAAATAATATTTTTACTTCTACATATAAAGTTATGTTTTTTTAACTTTTAACATATTATACTTAATTTATTAGTTTTAATATATTGTTGGATGTAAACCATTATTATTTTAATGATATAATTTTGGAACAAATTTGTATAAAATATTTAAATTATTAATTTGAATATAACATTATAGGGTCAACTTAAATATAAATTTTAGTTGAACTTAAACAACCCAAAGAATATTTTGTAAATAGTTAAAAGTGATTAATTATAGTGTCTTTCTAATAATGATTATAAGTTGGTTAATAAGGTGAAATAAATATCAAACCTAAAGTGTAATCATAAATATACTAAATTTCAGTTTTAAAATAATATCTTTACTTCTACTTATAAAGTTATGTGTTTAACTTTTAACATATTATACTTTATTTATTAGATTTAATACGTTGTTGTATGTAAATCGTTATAAATTTAAAGCTACAACTTTTGAACAGTTTGGACAAAATACTTAAATTGTTAATTTAAATATAACATTATAGTTTCAACCTAAATATAAATTTCAGTTCCACTTAAAAAACCTAATGAATATTTTTTCAATAGTTAAAAGGGATAAATTGTAGTGCTAAATGCAAAAACTAAATTATAATATCAATTTAACTAAAATACTTCCTAAAGATATTTGTATAATCATTAAAAGTTTTCAAATAAGTAGCTTAAAATAACTTACAATAACAATAGTTAAAAATAACTCTATATAAATGATTATATTGTTACCTTTAAAATCAAAAAACAATGTTTGATGTTTTAAATAATTATAATGATAAAAAATTAAAACGTTAAGCAAATAAACTTTAAAAATTAATTAACAATAACAACAACTATAAATAACATTAAACCATATATAATATTTAATTTTATTGTCATTCAAATGGTTGAGATTATGAAGTTATAATAGATTTATATATTATCATATAATTAAAAATAATCAAGATATTATATCAATTTTGTATACGAATTATTATATCAAATTTAACAACAACGTTATTGTTATATTTAAAATAAAAAACATATATTTGTAATGATTTCAACTATATAGGTGTTTCTGCGCAACGCGCAGACATTCGCCTAGTATATATATATATATATATATATATATATATATATATATATATATATATATATATATTGGTTTAAGTTCATTTGAGACCATGTTAATTTTGTGAGACCGTGAGACGCAATATAAAAATAATTTTAAAATTCAAAATAAAAGAAAAAATCCAAAAATTCTTTTTTTAATTATTATTTTCATCATTTTCTTTACCTAAAAAAAATAAAAAAAAATTACCGTTTTTTTTTGAAAAATACGTGAAATATTCTAATAGAATATTACACTCTAAATATTCCAATGTGATTTTTAGAATGTTAGAATATTTTTGTATTCTAGTAGATTTTTCAGATATGTAAAATATTCTAATATTTTACTAGAATATTTCACGGATATTTAAAAAAACGGTAATTTTATTTATTTATTTTCTTGGATAAAAAAAGTGACGAAAATAATATTAAAAAAAAAGATTTCGAAAATTTTCAATTATTTTGCATCTTAAAAATGTTTTTTTATCTACAAAATGAGTGGCTAGGATTGCGTCTCTTCGTCTCACAAAATATAGTGGTCTCACATGAACCTAAGCCTATATAGATATATATATATATATATATATATATATATATATATATATATATATATATATATATAGCTATTTAGTTTTTGGAAATTATTAGTGATCAAAGGAATTGATTATATGGTGTTGAAGAAACTTTTATAGCACCATATATATGAATTACATGTGAAGGTGGGCTAGCTCGTGGGTGACCGGGTGTAACATCTAAATCTTTGAGGTTTGAATTTTTCATTAATTTATGAGTTTTGGAAGGCCACAACGTTAAGGAGGCACACCATGACGTGGCGTAGCCCGGTTGGATGCATATTTCATTTAGCCTCCCACGATGTGGGGACAGTTTTGGGTTAAAACCCTAATTTTCGGGATTGGTGCCCTATTTAAGGGCACTAACTCCTAGGGTTGCCTCATTTGGTAGCATCCACCCTCTGGGATCTTATCCTATCCAAAACCTATCCTCTATATGTGTGTCTGAGTGTGTGAAGCCAACTGTGTGAAGGTTGAAAGAAAAATGAGCTCATATTGGTGTTTGTATGCTCGGTTCCAGCTTGGATCTTGTATCTTCACTTCATTTCTGATCATTTGGAGGTATAAAGTCTCCACCTTGCTCATTAAACCCTTAGATCTACTATTAGGTCACTTTATATGTTTTTGGTCCATGGTTTTGGTTAGAGTGAATGGATGAAATAAAGTTAGCAACCTTATGGTTCTTCCTAGTCCCATGAGCATTATATCTTATGGATCTAAGAGTTGAATGTGGTTTGTGAACTTCCTATGAGTTTTAGGTCATATTTCCATTTTTTTACCTAGTTTGAGTGCTAGACTTGCATTGGACATGCATAACTGAAAAACATCGATTTTTATGTTGTGTTGGACCTTAGGACGCTTTCTGGAAAGTTGGAATAGCGTGGATTAATGGATTGAGAGCTTAATCCATTAGGCTGTGAGAGCCTAATTTGCACGACGTCACAGTCTGCTCGCCACTACTAGGGATCTACGGCTTGCTCGACTGTTTTGTCGAGAAGCGGCCACGACGTGGCTAAGGATGGCCACGACGTGGCAACCATCTAGAGTTGACTTTAACTTTGACTAGTGACTTTTGACTTGGTTGACTTTCGGTCAATTAGCTTTTTTTAGAAGGTGGACTAAGGGTTTACCTTGTGTGGTTTATAAGGAGGTGTATAACACACATTCATTGGATGTAAGGGTTATTAGCTGTGGACTACGTCTACAAGGTGAGTCTTCTCACTATACTATGAAGGTTGCTAGATTATCTCTCGGACTCTTGCATGAAAGACCGTGGTTGGATCATAATACTTGTATGAAAGACTGTGGTTGGATCACAACACTTGTTTGTCTTTGTGACTTGTATGGAAGACCATGGTTAGATCATGGCAGAAAGGTTACCGTTAGGTTGTAATCTGGAAGTGATTGTAAGACTATGGTTGTATCACAGCGTTCACGTATGGTTGAAATACACCCCTAGGGTTGGGCCCACTGATATGTATCATATGTGGTATTTTTGGGAACTCACTAAACTTTGTGTTTACGGTTTTATGGTTTTAATATTTTAGGTACTTCTGGTTGCAAAGGGAAGGGCCCGACGTGATCGCACTGCATTCCTTGGAGTTTATTTCCGCATTATCTGCATAGATTTACTCTGATATTTGGAATAAATTTAAACATTGGTTGGCTTTTAAACAAATGATTGTATGGTTCTTGGTGGTTTGAAAATGAAATTTTTACTAGTATTTTTGGGATGTTACACTGGGAACATCAAAGGATCAACTCCTTTAGTTAACCTTATTGGTCGCCGGGATGGAATTTACAAACATATTCCTCGATCATTCATGTGATGGTCATGAATTTACTAAAAGTTGACCTTAGTAGTCGACAACGGGCTAGTGTTATCTTATTACCCAAGAGAGGCCAAGAGACCACCGAGACCCTACTTGAAAGAAACTAAGTTAAAAGTACCAGATTAGGAATGGTGTTAGTTACATGTGAATTGTATCTTTGATATTGATCATATCTATACTTAAACTTATAATTACTAGTATTAAAATGATTTATGGAATGAAAATGGTTGTGATACAAGGAAATGGTTTTTAAAAAGCTTTTCAAATGTTTTTTTTTTGGTAATCTACACTTAGGAGTTAGAGTTATTGTCATTACCAAATTCCATTTTATAGTCTGATTACGATATTACTCACTAGACTTCTGAACCTAACATATTATTTTGACATGTACTCGCAGATGAAGTTATGTGGTTTGACTTATTGGATATTTGGAAGACATGATTTGTATGGTTTATCGTTTTTCAAGGCTATGATATGTATGGTTAATCGTTTTTCAATTAAATGTTTGATTTTAAGCCGCTATATCGTAAATATACTGTCATTTTGCTATGTTTATTTAACTTTTTATTAGAATTTAATAAAAGACCAAATATTTCTCAAATTGATCAATATGTCGATACGAAAATGAAATGTATATTTTTTTTTTACATAACAATTTTTTTTATTAGTTCAAAATGTTCCATGCCAAACTTGTTGATTATTTTTAGAAAATGAAATATAAATTAATTGAAATGACTCGAAATGATCTATAATTTTCAGTTATGATAATTCTAGGATGACCCGTTCCGAGTATTTTCTTTGTTCTTTTTTGATATCCCGAATTTCAAGATTCAGATAAGTCAAAGTTATCTATAATTTTCAATTATATGATAATTTCCCGATAATCCTAAAATTCACACTCTGGAAAAAATCTAAAAAATGCATCCCACACGTGTTGCTCAGAGGGGAGTCGGTGTAGTAAACCAACAATCCAAATCATTAAATATTGGACGATTCAATATTGGTGGGCGTAAAACAAACTCATATCAATTGCAAACTCCATTCAGAGCAGCCTATAAATACCTATCGCAAGAAGATAAACATTTCATCCATACAAAATCATCAATTTTCTTTTCTTGAACACAAAAGAAAAATTGTCAAACATTTTACTTGAAGCTACAAGAATGACTCTCTTTAATATTGATGTTGAAATCCAATCCACGGTTCCTGCTCCTAAGCTTTTCAAGGCTTACCATGACTTCGACAAGCTCGCACACAAGGTCGATCCTGAAACATATAAATCCGTTGAAATTATCAAAGGTGATGGAGGCCCTGGAACTGTCAGGAATATCACTTTTAGCGATGGTTAGTAAGCTTTATGCATGTAATTTCTATATATGCCCTTGTTCATTGTCATCAACAAAAGAATTCTTTGGAGACCCAACTTCTCTCAAGAATACCCCTTTTTGTTTCAGATGTCTACTCTTTATGGTAGGATTAAAAATAAATATAAGTAAAGTTTTCTCGTTCATGATGCAGGTCTTCCATTTACGAGTGCAAAATCTAAGATTGATACTATTGACGAAGAAAACCTTAGTCTAAGCTACACGATCTTCGAAGGAGACGTTTTGACGGATGTATTAGACTCTGCCACTCATCATGTAAAGTTTATACCTTCAGCTGATGGGGGATCCACGTACAAACATACCATTGTGAATAAATGCAAAGGCGAGAATAAGCTCACAGATGATCAGGTCAAGCTTACGAAAGAATCTTTTACGAAAACTTTTAAGGCGGTGGAGGCCCATATCAATGCCAATCCTAATGCTTACTGATTTATCGATCTCGAATGAAGGTGTTCTGTCTTGACTTATCGATGGAAGTGTTTTATGTTGCATGTTTTGGACTAGTTCCTTCTCTTTTGCCAAAAATAAATGGACTTTAGTCCTGTTGTGTTCTACATCTGCTGTACTATGTTTCTGTATCATATCATAATAAGAGAAGGCCATTAGTTATATATTTGGGTAACATGTTGAATAATCTTGTACTTGGGGACGAAATCAGTAATTATCGGTAGCCAAAAAATATTTTACGATGTGTGAAGTGTGAACAACTATTTAGATTCCTTCTTTTTGTATAAAATATTTGAAGGAAGTGAAAGCTTACATTGTATGAACTGATGGTTATGAATAAATTTATAAAAAAAAAAAGAAAAAAAAACTTGAAATTAAGCATAATATCTATCTTTTATCTATCTATGCTAGATACTGAAATGTTCGATAGATACCATGATAATTCCATTTTATTTGGTATAACACCAAAAATTGTAATCTACCCAACTATGGCAATGTTGGCCAAATACAAAGAAATTCACTGGCATAATCTAGTAAACTTTTGAATGCAGGCTGGTTGTGAAGATTCAAATGCCCAGGACACGAGGTGGGTAAAAAAGACCTTAGGCCTTAACATGTAATGAATTAAACTACATAAACTAGCTATTTTTTTTTTATTAAAATACACGCACCTAAGCCAATTATGGAAGCCTGAAACCGACTGCTCCCCGCGACTTTATGGAAGCCTGAAACCATCTCCTCCCAGCGACTTTTGATTTCTCCAACAAAAACATGTTCAAAAGCCGAAGAACAACTAGAGGTGCCACCATGATCATATAAATCAAACCAAAGACTTGTCAAAGGCCCTTTAAATTCCGCATAATCATGGGATACAAAACCCTTTGCACAAAGATACTTAAAAAGGGATATAATTGGTGCAGTTCAACATATCTCTTCAATGAAACCAGCTTGTTCTTGTTTTTCTTGAGAAGTGACTTGTTCTTTATACCCTTCATGTGAATTATAGTTATCTAAAAGAGAACAGAATCGAGAAATTGTAGGTTTTTTGAGAACATCTTCACTTAGCCAAGTGAAGAGGCTGCCTTCTGCCATATCTTGCTTTTGTTATTTCTTCTTTCCTTCACCACAGTCGATTTCATAGTCATTTCCAGGTGTTAAACGGTTGTAATCAAGCTCCCATAGCTTGTTGCAAGCTTGGCTGAGGTCATTGAGTTCATCTTGAGAGGGTTCCATTTGAGAAGTATGTGAAACTTCATTAGAATATTCTTGCTCATTTGCAGGACGTTTGAAGTTTTCCCAATTGTCTTTTTGAACCTGTGAGTTGTTTAGGTAAAAGATGTTGTTTGAAATTAAAGAAGAATGGAATAAGTTAATAACTTAATTACCTGTTGGTGTTTTCTTGCAGGCTTCTTCCCTACAGTCTCCCAGCCATCATTGTTTTCCTCTTCAGTCTGTATTCATGAACTTAAACTGTTAGATATTAAGTTATTAACAATGGTGATAGATTTGTAAGAACAACTAAACTACCTTTTGATCAGGATGCCTTTGATTATAATCATTCACAATCTGCAATTCAGACATTTCTAACCTATCTGCTGTTTCGAGCCGATTTGTTGTGGGTGTCTACTGTCTCGCAGTCTCGCACGCTGAGGCCTGATATCCGATGCTCGCTGATTTGCTGTCGCTGCAGTCTGGAAGGCTGCAATCGATTTTTTTTAATAAAAACCAACACAACGATGATTGATCGAATGATCGCTGCTGGGCGCTGGCTTCAGTTTGACGTTGGTCGCTGGTTCTTCCGATGATGTTGAATTGATTGGGTGTTGGGTAGAACAATAATACAACTGAAAAAAAAAATTCGGCCCTTTCAATTTGTGGGCCCTGTTCCATTGCCCATCTTGCACTTGCCCTAAACCGGGCCTGTTTGAATGTATAATATCTTAATAAGAAAAATAATAGAAAAATAATGGAAGTACAGTGTTATAATTGGATAGATATTTTAACGTATTGTGTTAACAAAAAATATTAGAGGTACAATTATGTAGAAGAAAGAAATAGAAGTGAGATGTTATAATACAAATATCAACGAAATTCAGTGTTGTAAAGCTTGCCGAGTTGGCCGATTACTCAACCGAGTACTCCTTATTCGACCCATTATCGAGTCGAGTTATAGAATTAGAATATTCCCCGATCGGTCATTTACTAAAGGAGCAGTGTTGTAAAACTCGTCCAACTCGATGAATAATATGTATAAAATGCTTAATGATTTATTATCTAACACACACATGTGATTATTACAACATATATATCTTAAATTTTCAGTAGTTATTCACAAAGTGAAACTATTGTGTGTTTTTCAATTTTTGTGTATTCTCATGTATCTAATTTTGTTATATATTTCAATAAACTTATGATTTTAACTTATGATTCTGACATATATAATTTCATTTAAAATATTTCTACATAAATTACGAAATCCGAGTACTCCCGAGTACTCGCTACTCAGCAGTCGGCCGGACAGGTACCGAGTACCGAGTTCTACAACCTTGATGAAATTATGTTGCTACTTTTTGAACTCGGTCCTTCTTTATAAGGTTAAACATAAGAAATAACAATGTACTTTTAGTTATTTGTTTATTATAACATCCATGTTTCATTTCATCACATTATAAAATTTCAAAAACAATTAATTACATTCGACAATATAAGTAGATAGAACTTGCCTTTGCTGAAAAGATTGCCTTGATGACTTGAGTGCCTCATTTTCTAATGGTTCAATTAGACAAAAAGATCTTCAAATTCTCACTTATGATGGATGAAAGCTAACTATGGAGGAATCCCAGAATTGTTTTCACCCTTTAGAATACTGAACCTATTGTAGCAGACATCTTCAAATGCTTGAATCCTATATTGTTGTACATTACCATATTCATGTAACAAACAAATAAATAAACTTATATATTCCCTTTCTTTTCAACAAAATATTACAAATCTCGCCCATTTCCAAAGCTCATTCGCAGGGGATGAAAGTTACTGGGAGTAGGGACACCATTGACCAAATGACAAATTTACAACTCCTTATCTTTATATAATCTAGTTTCCTGTTCAAGCATTTGCATCCACCCCAAACTTGTACTTTGCACACATGTGTCCCATTCTTTATCGCCTGGCCACCTACGATTAACTACTCTTTAGAATTTGGTTATGTATTAAAAAGTAAAAAGGTAATATCATACCTCATAAAGTAACCATGTTCGCCTTCTTATGATTTGAAGCATTATATCCACATCTGCAATTTAAGTCATCACATTAGAAAAAACTCCATATAGCATTTCATCAAACACTTCATGTCATATACACATTAGAAAAAACTCCATATAACATTTCATCAAACACCTCATAAAGTAACCATGTTCGCCTTTGGTACTATAATTTTTTTAGAAAAATTTGGTTTTATGTAGTGTATATATACATAATAGTAATAAGTTTAGCGAGATAATAACACAAGTTATGGTTGGTTCAGATGGTTAAGGCATTAGGTGATGTTTTTGGAGGTTGCAAGTTCAAATCTTGCTGCAAACATTTCTTTTCGCAGCTCATTTTATATAGCTTTATACAAATTATACCTATTATATTATGATGTTGTGAAAATTAAATACAAGTATTGAGTTGTCCAAGTGGTAACGTGTTGAACTTTTAAGTTTGAGGTATCTATTTCGAATCTTGGCCGTTACATGGGTGTATTTTATTTTGTTTATCATTTTTTCCACTTGTTTTTTAAAATTCTAAAATCGTCCCACATCGGGCATAACATGAAACATACTTCATATACATTTGTTATATAAGCAATACAAGCTTCTCAATTCTTAACAAGTTAAACTTTTGAATGGGTTTGGGTTTAAACCCGAAACCAATTTTGGAAAACCGAGAAACCGAACCCATCGGTTTGGATACCCTTTACTTTGAATCTGGCTCCGCCATTGCTTCATGTCCATGCTTAAACCAGTAGTAGTGTAACATCCCAATTAAAATATAATAATTAAATAATAACCCCGAACCCCGAGAAGTAATTTTTATTATTATTTTATGTTATTATAGTCTAAAACCAAATAATAATAAGTGGAGTGTTGGTTTCGGGAAGCCAAATGACGATATTTGAATCTTCGGGGGTTAAAATGTAATTTCAGGATTTATTCTAAAAAAAGGAATTAAGAAGTTAGGGTGTGTTCGGTAAGTATTGTACCTGAATTGTAATGAATTATGAAGATGGGGGTTATTTGGTAAATATTGGATCAAAGTTGAAAGGATTGTATGGAGTCAGGGGCTAAATGGTAATTTTGGGATTTAATATGAAAGAAAATAGGGAAGGGAGGGCCATTTCTGTCATTATGGGTTAAAGTTAGTATACGAGCCGGGTATATAGCCATTACCCCCGTAACCCTAACCCTAACCGGACACACCAGCCGCCATCTTCACCTCATCTCTCTCCAGTCGCCGCCACCTCCATCGTGGAGGTCGGGAACCACCAAGCCTGCTGCAACCTCTGCCGACATCGCGTCCACCGGAGACCACAAAAGCCATCACCGTCGGGGATAGCAGCAGCCGACGAAGACGATCGCCGTAAGCTGGCGTCGTTCCGCTGCCATTGAAGACGTGAGACGCCGCCCATGCTTTCTCCAGCCGTCACTGTTCCTGTTGTGGCTGGGAACGAAGGCCACCGTGAGGGTGCCATTTCATTCCGGATGTAGCCATTCATGCCGCCGCTGCTGTTGCTTACGACTCGCCCGCTGCCTTGCCTTGAAGTGCCAACCCTAGCCGCCGGTGATGATGTCAGCGATCAGAAGAGCCGCCTTGAATGATTCCAAGGACGTTGTCAAGGCCGTGTGCCGCCATTCTACTCCTACTCTTCTCCGGCCGCCATCATAGAGCCTCCTAGTGCTGCTGCCGCCATCAGGACCATTTCTGCCGCCGTCGTGAGCCACCAGGTGGGTGGCTGGGGTGTTTTCTACAAATCTAATCAGTGTGTGTGTCGTGTGTGTGTGTTTATTTGTCTTGGCCGGAATCGCAAAAGGCCACCACCACCACAGTGAGGTGGTGGCTGCCACAATGCACCACCGTGGGTGTGTGTTTTTCTTAGTGATTGTGTGTGTGTGTGTTATTTGAAATTCAGCATTTGTAAAGTGTAATTAGAATTGGAATAATGAAAAGAAACCCTAACCACCACCATGAGGTGGTGGCTGCCGCCTCCTACCGCCACCGGCCGCCGTGTCGGGTGGCGGTGTGCCTCGTTCGTATTGTGACTCGTTTGGGATGTTTGGACAAGGGACTAAAACCCTAATGGGCCTAATGAAGCCCTAATTGACCTAAAATCCCAAACATGTGACAAATGGGCCTAATGAACCCTAATTGATCAAAAGACCTAGCTATTGGGCCTATTGGGCTAAGATGGGGTTGGAAACCCTAATTAGGGTTTAGAAAACCCTAATATTGGATTTATGGGCTTGGAATTATCGGGACCCACTTTTGGGCCATTGGAATGGATTTGTGTATTAAGCCTAATCACACCAGATGATTTATTTAGAAGAGTGATGGACTTAATGGATTAAGTCCTTAATGGGTTAAGTGAGAAACACTTAACCCTAATCGTCATTTTATGTGAAACCACTTGGGTTTATTGTTGGGCCTTTCTATTGGGCCTTGATGATTGGGTTATTAATGGGCCATCCAAGATCAAGCAAATGGACTAGAATAATTAATGAGCTTTAAGGTAAGGCCCATATGAGGAGTTGGGCCCAATTTGGAAATTTGGGCCATAGATGGGCCATATTTTGGGCCTTTATGATTATGTGATATTGGGCCATTAGAATGTCGAATGTTGGACTGGACCAAATGGTTGGGCCTTATGGTAAGACCTTATAAAGGTTTGGTTCCAATTTGGAAAAGTGGGCCATATGTTGGGCTTTGGCCCATTACTTGACTTTTGAGTATTTGGAGTGTGAGTTGGACCTTGGGCTTGGAACCCAATTATTAATTAGGTATTGTTTGATGTTGACAGTTCGGGAATCTGTCAACCAGCAGCTGGAGTTTTATCTGTAGGACTTCAGCAGTGCCATATGAGTTATCATTACTATACTCAAGGGTCTAAGGCACCAAGGCCGGCCCTTTGGATTGTTATCTGGTTATGTTATGCTAGTATGATCTGTTAGATCGGTATCCTAGAGGGTAGGATAATATTATCTGGTATGTGGTATGATCTGTTAGATCGGTATCCTGGTAGATAGGATTGTATTATGTGCTACGTGGTATGATCTGTTAGGTCAGTGTTGTCTATAGACTGTTATGTGATTATTTGTTATATGTGCACATGTTTGTTTGGCGGTTGAGGCTTATCTGCTTTGTGCGGAGGCCAATAGACCTGGGCATTCCAACCTGTTGGTTGTGAGCCGTGAGTATCCCATCCCGAGGATGATTGGACTCATAGTATGTGAGCATTACAACCTGTTGGTTGTGGGCCTGGGGTATTCCATCCCGAGGATGATTGGACCCATAGTATGTTGGCATTCCAACCTGTTGGTTGTGGGCCTGGGGTATTCCAACCTGATGGTTGACTGGACCCATAGTATGCTGTTTATTGATTATATGTGTATTGTTGTGGGTATGGGTATTTTGGGGGAACTCACTAAGATTTCGGGCTTACAGTTTCAGTTTATTGTTTCAGGTATATCAGGGGATCGTGGCGAGGCAAAGGCGTGATCGTACAACTCCTCGCTTTTTATGTCTTTGTTTATGGTATACTATGATATTATACTATTTGAAGACATTTTGTAATAACTAATGGCTTTTAGATGTTTGAAAAAGTTTTATATTGGCTTGATTTTTATGGGTGTTACAAGTTGGTATCAGAGCCTTGGTTTGAGTGAACTGGAGGAACATTTTTTTGAATCCAGTCTCAAATCAAGGAAAGATTTTCAAAATGATTTTTAAATGGTTTTCAAAATACTAAAGGAGGATGCCGAGTGTACGATCAGCCGGAGCCAGTAAGTAGACCCCAAAATACCATGCATTTATTTGATATTGTGATATGTTAGAACAGCATACTAGTACTAGGCTAGGGATCTTCAGGAAGTGCCTGATAGAATTGCATGATTATATGATGCCTGATAGCCTAGGGATTTCCTTATATGAAATTGACATCATTACTGTAGTTGCTTAGTGTATGCATCACGGTTGTACATAATTAAGATCTTATAGCCTGAGAATGTTTGATTTGGCCTTATGTTCTGTTCTTGTTTGATTGGGAGCTTAGGGTAGGATTGTATATTCGAAAGTCTATGGAGTCCAGCGTTATGTATGGCTAGCATACACTAGTGCTGCAGGGTTGGTGGAAGTTTCATGGATGGTTGAGTTATGCGGGGTCAGTAGACCAGTTATGAGATACTTAGCTTTCCTCTAGGAGTGAGGATTGAGCGATCGCCATGCGTATGCGTATTGGTAGGGTGTTGTGATGATACTTGAGACAAATATGGGTAGGTGTGGAAGGTAGTATGGGCCCGTACTACTGAAAGCATAGGACCCATACGCGTGTCAAGGAAGTCACAATCCCTGGGGTTAGTTGGGAGTTGGTTCCCTGTTATTATACAGATTATTCGAGAGCTCTCTGGTGTATTATCAGAATGGTGGTTACGAGACGTTTGAGACTGGATCAATATTAGGACCGGGAGCTGGCAGCCAACATGGGCCAGTATTGTTAGAGGATCGTGTTAGTGGGATCATCTGGGAAGAGGCGATCGAGACTGTCCGGGGACAGTTGCTGGAGATGTTTGGGTCTAAGACTGCCATGGTTGAGTATCTCGACGAGCGCTATGTAGCCATTGCCGAGACGGTTGCCGTAGCAGCTACAACAGCTGTAACGACGACAAGGGAAGGAGTTGGTCGATCTTTCCAGTATCAGGACTTGTTTTTAGGACGTATCCTGATGAGCAGAGAGCTGCAGTTACTTGGATCTTGGAAATGTTCCGTACTCGTTGCACTCCGCGAGTTGAGCGGGAGAAGTTGGTATATGAGTTTCCTGGTTTGAGCTTCGGGGGTCTTTTTCGAGGCCGGGATTCGAGTCGCAGGGACTCCAGAAGGGAGTGATGATTATGATCAGCTGGAGTTTCGCAGCTGGAAGCAGAATGGTTAATTGATGGATAGGAATGTTGTTTTCTAGGGCAAGGATTGTGCCCTTTTCAGCATTGCGAGCTCAAAGGAATGAGCAGGCTTATGACCCCAGGATCAGGTTGTATTTCCAGCTCGGGGTCAGTTAGTCGCCGCGATTGGCGACAGTAGTTCAGCACGGGTGAGCGCAGGTGGGTCGATGTGGCATAAGTATTCTGTGAGGTTCGGTTCACCTTCGATCTTTTGTATCGGGCGGTAAGGATTGATTGTACGATCTATTGCACTTTTGGGATTGTAGACTATGTCTTGGCAGTAGTTGTAGCCCGGTTTAGGGCAGAGGTTGTTTCAACTACTGCAGTTCAGCTGTGGATGATCGAGCTGGTGAGTGAGTCAGGGTGCGAGACCCTGAATGATATGATTTCTGGAGCCAAGAGCGGGAGATTTGTTGGAGCACTTTGGGAAGAAGGGTATTATATGGGAGGTCTGCGGACAGGGTCCCACAGGATGGTTATTCAGCATTATCAGGATTCAGTGGTTTTAGTAACCGTTATTGACTGGCGGAGGAAAGCGCCAAGGGAAGTAGCTCGTTGTTGAGACATTAGTTGGAGCATCTATTTTTGGGCTTCAAGTTGGGTGTGGGATCATTCGAGCTTTAGGGAATGTTAGTTTCCCGGGGATTCAGGAAGTGCTCATCTAGTTATTAGAAATGTGTGATCATTTGGGTTTGGCTAGTAAATGAGTACTAGTTGGAAAGGTCTGGTTGTCATCAGATCGATCGTTGGAAAGTGAGAAGGATTAGGAATTCTCAATTTTCATGTATTGTGAAGATTTAGTTGAATCTAAGTGGGGGAGAATCATCCCGGAACGCAGAAGCAGGATTGGTTTTGAAACTGGGATAAGTTTCACATCGTTTTCAGGAAGGAAGACAACCCTAGTGGCTGCTTGGTTTGAGTGTTGTATGAGTTGGGAGTTCGGTAAAACTCCCCAGCATGTGAATCGCGTCTTCTCGGTGCTTGATAGCAGAACTTGGGGAAATTAGGTTGGGATTCTAGCCATGAATTAAGTTCAATTGTGTGTTAGGTCGAGTGCATGTTCGACCGGTATGGAAAGTGTTGTAAGACTGTGGGGGTAGCCGTAGCATTCACTAGCGATCAGGTAGTATGGAAAGTGTTGTAAGACTGCGAGGGTAGTCGTAGCATTAACTAGCAGCAGATAGTGCTAGAAGTGTTGTAAGTCTGCAGGTGTAGCCGTAGCATTCACCAGGTTAGCAGATAGTGTTAGAGTGATGTAAGTCTGTGGGTGTAGCCGCAACATTCACTAGGTTGGTAGATAACATGAGCGCGTTGTTAGGACGCGGAAGGGACAATAGTAACCACCAGTTCGGGTGTAGTAGTGACGATATGGAAATCCACGGATGGGTTTATGGGTTTCCCTAGAGGGATTAGACCTAGTTAAGTCAGTAATAAGACTGTAGGAACGTCACCACAGTTATGAGACCAAGGAAGCAATGGATTGCTTAAGGTTGCTTGTGATGTAAGGCTACCATTGGTCATGTAGCAATTGCTTTTAGCCGTGGATTTGGTAACAACGAGATTCGACGCATGGATCCGATCGGTTGGATCAGGAGGTTGCTAGAGTCGCAGTGGCATGATAACTAGTGGCAACTAGTTCCAGGGAAGGATTTCGTTCGGAAGTCGTGTGAGGCAACTATGTAGGAGTCCTTTAGCTCTGCGACCGGGTCGGAACCCGGTATGTCAGATGGTTGGTGAACGAATTGAGACCAGGGAGGTCTCGGTAGATTTTGGAAAGCAGCCATGTGGCAGCATCTGCTTCAGGCAGATCAGTGTTCAGACAGTTTCCGTGTTTAGGGCGGTATTGACAAATTGGGTCTTAAGGTGTATGAGAAGTATCTCGATGTTGGAACCCCCCCCCCCCCCGAAATATCATGAGTTGAATAATTCGATGTTAGACAAGCAGACCAGGCACAACAATAATGATTTGGTATGAGAGGTTTGTTAGGGAGCCAGACCATCTCGAGACTTCAGGTTTCAGATCGAGTAAATGTGATCATATTGCAAGAGATTTATTTATTTTCATGTTTTAGAACCCTGCGATGGTTTGTTACGGTTGCCTTGGAAAGGCTAGGGTTATGCTCGGGACTGCAGTTCAAGTTGTTTGGCATGTAAGGAATGAGAAGAAACGATTTCGAGGACGAAATCTAATTTAAGTAGGGGAGAGTTGTAACATCCCATTTAAAATATAATAATTAAATAATAACTCAGAACCCCGAGAAGTAATTATTATTGTTATTTTATGTTATTATAGTCCAAAACCAAATAATAATAAGTGGAATGTTGGATTCGGGAAGCCAAATGACAATATTTGAATCTTCGGGGGTTAAAATGTAATTTCAGGATTTATTCTAAAAAAAGGAATTAAGAAGTTAGCGTGTGTTCGGTAATTATTGTACATGAATTGTAATGAATTATGAAGATGGGGATTATTTGGTAAATATTGGATCGAAGTTGAAAGGATTGCATGGAGTCAGGGGCTAAATGGTAATTTTAGGATTTAATATGAAAGAAAATAGGGAAGGGAGGGCCATTTCTGTCATTATGGGTTAAAGTTAGTATGTGATCCGGGTATATAGCCATTACCCCCGTAACCCTAACCCTAACCGGACACACCAGCCGCCATCTTCACCTCATCTCTCTCCAATCGCCGCCACCTCCATCGTGGAGGTCGGGAACCACCAAGCCCGCTGCAACCTCTGCCGATATCGCGTCCACCGTAGACCACAAAAGCCATCACCGTCGTGGATAGCAGCAGCCGACGAAGACGATCGCCGCAAGCTGGCGTCGTTCCGCTGCCATTGAAGACGTGAGCCGCCGCCCATGCTTTCTCAAGCCGTTGCTGTTCCTGTTGTGGCTGGGAACGAAGGCCACCGTGAGGGCGTCATTTCATTCAGGATGTAGCCATTCATGCCGTCGCTGCTGTTGCTCACGAGTCGCCCGCTGCGTTCCCTTGAAGTGCCAACCCCAGCCGCCGGTGACAATAGCAGCGATCGGAAGAGTCGCCATGAACGATGCCAAGGACGTTGTGAAGGCCGTGTGCCGCCATTGTACTCCTACTCTTCTCCGGCCGCCATCATAGAGCCTCCTAGTGCCGCTGCCGCCGTCGGGACCATTTCTGCCGCTGCCGTGAGCCACCAGGTGGGTGGCTGGAGTGTTTTCTGCAAATCTGATCAGTGTGTGTGTCATGTGTGTGTTTGTCTTGGCCGGAATCGCAAAAGGGCCACCACCACCACGCACTACCGTGGGTGTGTGTGTGTCTTAGTGATTGTGTGTGTGTGTTATTTGAAATTCAGCATTTGTAAAATGTAATTAGAATTGGAATAATGAAAAGAAACCCTAACCACCACCGTGAGGTGGTGGCTGCCGCCTCCTGCTGCCGTGTCGGGTGGCGGTGTGCCTCGTTCGTATTGTGACTCGTTTGGGATGTTTGGACAAGGGACTGAAACCCTAATGGGCCCAATGAAGCCCTAATTGACCTAAAAGACCAAACATGTGACAAATGGGCCTAATGAACCTTAATTGATCAAAAGACCTAGCTATTGGGCCTATTGGGCTAAGATGAGGTTGGAAACCCTAATCAGGGTTTAGAAAACCCTAATATTAGATTTATGGGCTTGGACTTATCGGGACCCACTTTTGGGCCATTGGAATGGAATTGTGTATTAAGCCCAATCACACCAGATGATTTATTTAGAAGAGTGATGGACTTAATGGATTAAGTCCTTAATGGGTTAAGTGAGAAACACTTAACCCTAATCGTCATTTTATGTGAAACCCTAATTTCACTTGGGTTTATTGTTGGGCCTTTCTATTGGGCCTTGATGATTGGGTTATTAATGGGCCATCCAAGGTCAAGCAAATGGACTAGAATAATTAATGAGCTTTGAGGTAAGGCCCATATGAGGCGTTGGGCCCAATTTGGAAAATTGGGCCATAGATGGGCCATATTTTGGGCCTTTATGATTATGTAATATTGGGCCATTAGAATGTCGAATGTTAGACTGGACCAAATGGTTGGGCCTTATGGTAAGACCTTATAAAGGTTTGGGCCCAATTTGGAAAATTGGGCCATATGTTGGGCTTTGGCCCATTACTTGACTTTTGGGTATTTGGAGTGTGAGTTGGACCTTGGGCTTGGAACCTAATTATTAATTGGGTATTGTTTGATGTTGACATTTCGGAAATCTGTCAACCAGCAGCTGGACTTTTATCTGTGGGACTTCAGCAGTGCTAGGTGAGTTATCCTCACTATACTCAAGGGTCTAAGGCACCAAGGACGACCCTTTGGATTGTTATCTGGTTATGTTATGGTATTATGATATGTTAGATCGGTATCCTAGAGGGTAGGATAATATTATCTGGTATGTGGTATGATCTGTTAGATCGGTATCCTGGTAGATAGGATGGTATTATGTGCTACGTGGTATGATCTGTTAGATCAGTATTGTCTATAGACTGTTATGTGATTATTTGTTATATGTGCACATGTTTGTTTGGCGGTCGAGGCTTATCTGCTTTGTGCGGAGGCCAATAGACCTGGGCATTCCAACCTGTTGGTTGTGAGCCGTGAGTATCCCATCCCGAGGATGATTGGACTCATAGTATGTGGGCATTCCAACCTGTTGGTTGTGGGCCTGGGGTATTCCATCCCGAGGATGATTGGACCCATAGTATGTTGGCATTCCAACCTGTTGGTTGTGGGCCTGGGGTATTCCAACCAGATGGTTGACTGGACCCATAGTATGCTGTTTATTGATTATATGTGTATTGTTGTGGGTATGTGTATTTTGGGGGAACTCACTAAGCTTTCGGGCTTACAATTTCAGTTTATTGTTTCAGGTACATCAGGGGATCGTGGCGAGGTAAAGGCGTGATCGTACAGCTCCTCGCTTTTGATGTATTTGTTTCTGGGATACTCTAATATTATACTATTTGAAGACATTTTGTAATAACTAATGGCTTTTGGATGTTTGAAAAAGTTTTATATTGGCTTGTTTTTTATGGGTGTTACAAGTAGAACGAAATATTATGTACACAACTGCTATTTAAACCTATGTAATTAGTCAAACATGTGAGATAATTATGATATGATGAAGAAAATACCAATCAATGATGAAATTTAGTTAAAAATGCTCCATCTATCAATAAAAACACTTTAAATCAAACATTTCTTAAGTAGCTATCTGTTTTTCATAACCACAACCATATATGCAACATTCTTGAAAAAAAATTATAAGTGTAAAGAGAGACATCATCTTTCGATGGACCAATGTGATCCCTCGATCCTGCAGGTACCATCATCTAACTTTATTGTGCCCCTTAAAAAATATCTTTGAAGTAATACATCTTTATTTCATAAAAGGTTTATTACAAGAAAACTTGATAAGCGTAAAAACTTAAAATACTATTGCAATAACTTATGCTACACCCAACTTTATTTATTTAAAATAGAATCTACTTTATGTTGTCCCTTACTCCTTTTGTCTCAAAATACATATATGAATACATAAGCTTTAAGCTTACTGACTAGTTATGGTTTTGATTATTTAGCATATAAACATTCAATGCAAGAATAATAATTTATGCATTCTTTTTGAAACATGCTTTAAAAATTCATTTGATATCTCATAGCTACATGTAACTAGGCCGAACTACTGAATGGTTAGCTAACCTCGGGATCCATATAAACCTGTCCCATAAGGTCCATTTGCAAGACGACCCTTCATACAATACCCCATACGATGGGTATTTAAATGGCTAAACTTAACATGTGTAAAACTTTCATGTTATCTTGATAATATTCTAAAATATGACTTTAAAACAAACATTAAGCAATTAAGCATGGCAAAGTAGTATATAAATATAACATGTATGCATCTCATTAAATCACATAAGTACTCACCTTGTTTTAGCTTAGCTTGCTTTAGAGTTTAAAACCTATATACTTCTAAAATCTCGAAGTTGCTATTTAGTATTTGAGAATGTTTATTGTTTTGGAATTAAGAATAATGCTAAACATTGCTTGCCATTTGTAGGAGATATAGGTTCATTAATGTTAGGAAGTAAGCGGAAAACAATAAAAACTAAAATCACACAAGACACAGTGTTTGTGTGGTTCGATTAAGGTGACCTACGTCCACGGGAAGAAGAGGAGTATTCTTTATTTATGAACTCTCAAACAGAGGTTACAAGTACAATTCAACAGAGTTTCGTTTATCACTCTAAAATACAAGACTCTTCAAATGACTAGTAGGCATATCTATTTATAGTGAAGGAATCAGACCTAAAACCTAATGGGTCACGCTCATGGCCCATAAGCCCATGAATGGAATCAACCAATCACAATATGCCATATTGTGGCTTCTGGAAACTTCAACATCATGAGCATCGACCATGAGCATCATCGATAAGAATCGCCAATGAGCATCGTCGATGAGCATCCTCGATGAGAATCTTCCATGAGCATCATTAATGAGCAACTTCCATGAGCATCGTCGATGAGCATCTTCCATTAGAATCATTGATGAGTATCTTCCATGAGCATCATCCACGAGCATCATCCATGGAAATCAACCTTGAGCATCACAACAAAAGTAGTTCATCAAGGAACACATGTGGCACACCTTGATCATGGAGTGGTACATCTACCTCCAAGGATGGCACATATTCATCATGGAGCATCACAAGGTGCTCCATTCCCCTCCTAGGTTCTCCATACCCTCTTTTAGAAGATTCGTTCCTTTGTCACTTTATTTATTCCTTTGACATGAGATTTATTCCTTTCTCAGATGATCTATTCCTTTGTCACATGTTCCAAGTATCCCAAGTGCTCCATTAGGCTCCAAGTGCTCCATTAGAATCCAAGTGCTCTGTTGAACTCAAATGCTCCATGCAAATGCTCCAAATGCTCAAGTCATATTCAACAATATCCACATTGACTTGAACATCCTCTGAAGTCCACCTAAAACAAGAAATTCCTCTCCCTTCGTTCCATTAAGACCTAAAGGGTATTACCACTTGCAAACATCAAACAATTCTAAACAAAGCTTGAACTTCTTTCTGGGCAACGTCCTTGTCACTATGTCTTCCGGATTCTCTTTGGCACCAGACTTTTTAATACATAACCTATCATCATAGGTTTCCCTACGTTCAAAAGAGGACTCTGAATGAGACCAACCACTAATGATCTTCCTATCACCAGATCACTTTCATGGTCCAGGTATATCAGTACAACCAAGTCCATATGTGGTACATTAGCACAATACACTGGACAAACATTTAGCGTTCCCTTCAAGTGTTGCAAGATCTATTTGACCACTTCCCAATTATCTTTCCCCTGATTCCCTCGAACCTCTAGAGAATTACCAACAAGATTGTACTGATCATGATAGAACGACCGCAAGACTTTCTCAATGTAGTAAGAAATATATAACCATCTTGCTCTTTTATCCCTCCGAACTTTCATCCATGCTATCTTCTTTTCAGCTCCAAAATAGATCATGAAAAAAAATCATTCTCCAGAAGCTTTATCAAGTTGTATTTCCTGACATCAGCATCACCATACACTTCTTCCCTGGGTTGTTCTTAGGATTCCTCATGTCTATGTTGTTCCATGCCACAATGTTGCTCCTTATTTATCACAAAACTGTGTGGGGGTTTCCGCTGCAAACTCCACCTTCTGGCCAACCACCAGATTGTTGCCTGAAGTACTTGTACCACCTCCTCTCTGGTTACACATAATAGATTCAAAGGTCACATATATGCTAATAACGAATTTTGGAGAATTTTCTTCTTCTGTACACCATAAATGATGACCTTTCCTTCCAGATGCATATCATAAAAATATGCATTTCATTGCCCTCAACTCCAGATTAGCAACATTCACACGATCATAATCAAGGCATCGAAACATTCGTAAACCAGGATTATAAGAGGGTTTCCCATACCACACCTCTTGAGAAGTTTTACAACTAGTTATAGTTGATGGAGATCTATTGGCAAGATAGCTAGAAGTGTTGACTGCTTCCACCCAGAATTACTCAGATAAATTAGTAGATAATTGCATGCATTAAGCATACTTCACCAGTATTTGCTTCATCTGCTCTACCACTCCACTTTGCTGAGGTGTGATCCATATAATGTCAAGCCTCCATATACCTTCCATTTTGAAGAAGTTGTCAAACGAAGCTTTGTATAACTCCAACCCATTTTCTATTATGAATGACTTGACTTGGTTCCTCATATGATTTTCAACCATATCCTTTCACTCCTTGAACCACCCAAACACTTCATCTTCATCCTTTGTTTTCAAAAAGTACACCCATGTCTTCACTGAGTAATCATAAATAAAGTCACAAAGTATTGACATCTAACATGAGATGGAGGATGTTCTTGCTTGAGTGTTGAACCAAACAGAACTTAACCCTATGTTGTATCTCTTGAACACAAGCTTCACCAGGTTTAGTATTTCCAGTTGCATCTCCACCAAACAAACCCTTCTCGCTCACATGTCCCAACTTATGATGTCGCAACTTTTTTTCATCATCATACTTATCCAAGGATTGGGATACAACCACCATTCCCCCAACCTTACAACCTTCCAGGTTAAAAGCTACGTGCGGATTTATTTTTTCCTTCATAACTACAAGAGCACCCTTGGAGAATGTTAACAAGTTACCCTCTCCATAATACTTCATTACATCTTTTCCAAAGTGCCAAGAGAAATTAGATTCTTTCGAAGCTTCGGGACAAACCAACAATCCAGTTTCCTTACCATACCATCCTGCATCTTCATATGCATTGTGCCACTGCCCTTGATATTGCTCACCTAATCATCACCCATATTGACCTTGCCATTCCACTATTTTAAAGTAGTCGAACCAGCCATGATTGTATGGCATATGATAGGATGCTCCATAGTCCAAGATCCAAGCATCAGCTGAACTATTTGTATATATAGTCAAAACACCACCGTTATCCCCTACATCAAAATTTCCTTAAACTGTAGCAACATTCTTCTTGCTTGGTTCAACACAATTTTTCCCTTTCTTTAGCGATGAACAAACTCTTCTGAAGTGCCCTTTTTTCCTTGAAGTTATAACATTTGATGTTGGATTTAGATTCGGAACTTGACTTCCCTTTGTTACCTCCACCTCTATCTGATGTTATTCATATGCCTACGAACAAACTAAAATTGGAAACTTTTTATCCAATTGAAACTTTTCTTTTTTCAGTTTCTTGGATATCAAAGAATCCTTCACGTCATTCAAAATGATCATCGTCCAACAATACAACATGATATCAACGAAATTCTCATAAGAATTCGGAAGTGGACATAAGAGAATAAGTGCTTGATCTTCATCTTCAATCTTGACATTCACTCCTTGTAAATCCAATATGATCCTATTGAAGTTATCCGGATGATCCTTCACTTGGATGTTTTTTGACATCCTAAGAGTATACAAATGTTGCTTTTGATTCAAAGTATTCGTCAAAGAATTATCCTGATACTTGTCACACAATTTCTCCTAAATCCATACACACTCGTTTGATCCACAACCTCTATTAGTACTTCATCTGTCAAACTCAATAGAATAGCAATATGTTCTCTTTCCATAATATCCACCTTCATTTCAGCCGCCATGTACTTTAGAAGTTTCACTTCTCCATTTAGTACCGCTGCACATCCTTATTGAACGAGAAGATCCCTCATCTTCACCTTTGTAACAACCCAATTTTTCAAAAGAAAATTTTCATTTTTAATTAACCAAAACACATTCCATCAATCATGTAATCACAAATACAATTGTTTTCAGTTTCATAACAACAACAATCTTTATTTTAAAACATCACAGTGTCCCTAACGAATGAGAGAGAATGCACACCGCGCCATCAAGCCTTGACCTTGCCCATGGGCTCAGATATACCTGAAACAAATCCACAAGCTGTAAGCTAACGCTTAGTAAGTGCTCCAGAGCATACCCCACACACAATCCACATAACACATATCATATTAGCTATAGAAGCAACATATATATCACATAAGCCATGCATACAACAAATAGGAATGCCATGGGCTCGTCCCTACGGTCTTACTCCAGGATGACATGGGCTCCCCACATGGTCTTACACCTAAGTGCCATGGGCTCTCCCATGGTCTTCAATAGGAAAGCCATGGGCTATCTACACGGTCTTACATCCAAGTCCATGGTCTTCCATACAACATACCACATATACCACTAGCATACTTCCTAGCTCATACCAACTAACATGCCACATAATAGAACTTCAGCTAGGATACCACATATCATAAAGTGGGTTGGACTTGGTGCCTTAGACCCATTGGTATGGTGAGGAGACTCACCTCTCGAATGTTGAGCTGAATAGCTAAGATCAGATGTATCCCACACACTGCTCCTCCTCAACTGCCTATAACCAACATGTGATTAACTTGTCATAATCCCATAATTACCCTCAAAGTCAACCCTGGTCAAAGTCAAGGTCAACAGTCCATGTTGACATCAACTCGTCGAGTGCATCCTAGCAACTTGTCGAGTTCCTCCCGATTTTATTCCACTGCATCCCGCGTCAACTCGCCGAGTCACCCTAGTGACTCGTCGAGTTCATCGAATGTCCAAAAGACTAAATTTCATTCAGACCAAAACCCAAATCCTTCACTGCACCTATCCAGAAACTCAGAAACGGGCAAACCCTACCCTGACTTGTTGAGTCAGCTAAGGGACTCGATGGGTTCCTTCAGTCTCTTTCAAGTTCAGCCGTTTTCAGTGGGATCTAAGGTCCCAAACTCCAGATCCAAACTCTCCTAGTGCCGATACCACTTAAAGTTGCAAACTTTACATGCATGCAAGGCCCTTTAAGGCCATAACATCGAAACTAGGCTTCTTACAAGTTTTTTTTTTGCATGGAAAGGGGATAAGCTATATAAAGTGAGCAACTTTATGTCATTGGGGACCTAGAGAGGTCCAGATCTGGAACCATATCCTTGTGATAAGTCCAGATCCGAGTTTGACTCCATTTTGCACCGAAAATGGTCATTTACTTCCAAGAAAAGGGATCTAATCAACTAGAGATCAAGGTGATGACTTTATACCTCAAGATGATGGCCAATAAAGAGTAGATGTCGGATCTACTGCTTCTCTCCTTGTTCCTTCCTCTTCAAGGTCTAGAATCCTTCACAAATACCCCAAAATTTGCTAACAAAAGCTCTTACTCTCACTCAAGAAGATACAAGGCCGAATTAGGGTTTTCTCTGGCTAATAGGGTGATAATGGAGGCCACAAGAGGCGGATTATGTTCTTTAAATAAGGTGCAAACCCTAAAAATTAGGGTTTCTCTTTACTACCCGTACTCGTCGAGTCGGGGCCTTCCGACTCGTCGAGTAGAACCCGAATCCTGCGTCCTCATAATAGTCTCTAATCGACGAGTTGGAGCACCCCAAATCGCCGAGTACATGCACAAAACCCCCAAAATGATATAAATTAATCAATACCTGGAACAGGTGTTACAAGATTCCCCCACTTGAACTAGACTTCATCCTCGAAGTCCGTTGGCCCAAACAAATCTAGTAGTGGTCTCGCATCTCGTCCTCAGGTTCCCAAGCCCACTTGGAGCCCCTGCGATGCTGCCACTGCACCTTTACCAGCTTCACTTCCTTATTCTGAAGAACCTTAGTCTTTCTATCTAAGATTGCAACCGGCCTCTCAATGTAGTTCAGGCTCTCATCCACCTAAATGTCGTCCAGAGAAACGATTGCGGCCTCGTCAGTGACACACTTCCGAAGCTGTGACACATGGAAGGTGTTGTGAATCTGGCTAAGCTCATCTGGCAGATCCAAGCGACATGCCACCTTGCCCACCCGGGCTGTAATCCTAAACGGGCCTATATATCGGGGTCCTAGCTTGCCCCTCTTTCGAAACATGATCACCCCCTTCCATGGTAACACTTTCAGTAACATAAAGTCCCCCACCTGGAACTTAAGATCCAATCGCCGCCAGTCAACATAACTTTTCAGACGGCTCTACACGACCCGTAGTTGGTCGCGCACCTGCTGAATCAGCCCGGTAGTCATGAGCACTACCTCAGTGCTCCCCATGACCCGATGTCCAACCTCGCCCCAACAAACTGGGGTCCTGCATCTCTTACCATACAACATCTCAAATGGAGGTCAGTCGATACTGGCGTGGTAACTATTATTGTATGAAAACTCTGCCAGTGGGAGGTACGTATCCCAACTCCCTCCAAAATCCAACACACATGCCCGCAGCATATTCTCAAGTGTCTGGATTGTCCTTGTTGAATCATAAAAGTGACCCTCTTGAACTTAGCTACCGCAGCCACTTCAGCTACCGCAACGGTTCAGCACCCACAGTCAAATCGTGTTCATCAGCAACCGCAACCGGAGTCTACCTACCGCAGTTTCTTAGCTAGATTACTTTACTTGTCTTTATTGTAATACACTCTATTGTCCAGTATGCCTTGCATGGCTACTCATAGAGATGTAATCTAGTGCTCTTCATGAGTCTCTATAAATAGAGCTCATTCTCTTGTATTCTTTACCGATAACTTATGCATTCTATCTGAATACACATTTCTGAAGTTATCTTTTCTATCTCTCTATTACTCATATCTTTCTACTTCAATCTTACCAGAATTCATCAGAATATAATCTCTCTTCGGAGCAAGTCTTCTGTGACTTAATCACTAAGTTTGATCTTCCTTATTAACTTGGTTTGAATGCATTCCTCGTTATGAATCAACTTATGTGTATACTTGATATAACAATTGTTGTCATTTCTATTTCTTTACTTTTCCGCAACTAACTCTCTAACCATCTAACTATAACTTATTAATATTATTGTTGAGCTTTTAGATCCTTTGAGATTAACTATTCCGCAATCTACTTGTTCTAACATTTGTTCAAGTGTGTCTCTAAGTTTTTCTCTCAACAATTGGTATCAGAGCCATAGTGGTTGCTTTTTGAAAACGGAACTCTGATTTTTCAAAGGGCCTTCTATACCACTAAAGCTCATTTCTTCAAAAATTCAAATGGCACAATCGTTGTCCCTGAACGTTTCCAACAGTGTTGGTGGTTCCAACCGAGCCCCAATACTGGTAGCAAATGAATATCATCACTGGTCACAAAGAATGGAAAGATACTTAAGGAGACTTGGTAGAGATGTATGGCGATCCGTAGAAGAAGGACCACATGTCCCAGTTCTTACACCTGTTCAAACCGACGGCGCTACAACCAGATTAGGAGGAGGTCAACCAGTCATGAGCCGTCCCACCAAGGATGATCTCGATAAAATGGAAAATGATGCTGTTGCTTTTTATGAAATCTCTTGTGGAGTTGCTCCTGACAACTTTGATATTATCATAAATTGCAAATCAGCAAAAGAGATCTGGGAAGTTCTTAAGAATTTGTACGAAGGCTCAGAACAAGCATAAGACAAGAAGCTCACTAGCGCACTCAATGAGTTCAACAACTTCAAAGCTCATACTGGAGAAAGTTTAGAAGACTCCTTCAAAAGGTTCAATCTGATAGTCACCACGTTATCCAATGCGGGCACCATCCGCAGTAACCATGAAACAAACCTTCAGTTTCTTAATGGTTTGGGAAGACATTGGACTACGGCTAAGATGATTGTCCAAGGCGATATAAAGATTCACTCTTTGTCACTCTACAAGCTCTATGGAGAGCTGCAAGCACAAGAATCCACCGTACTCAAAGACTGTGCTGACTTCGGAGGACCACTTGCTCTCATAGCACAAGCTCCACCGCAGTCACCCTACTCTTCATCATATGACACTCCACCGCAGTCATACGAAGCTGACTCAGAGTATGATGATGAAGAAGAATTTCAGAAGGCTATTGCTCTGGTTAGTCAACAGGTCAACCGTCTACCACCTCCTTCCTTCCGCAAGAATCAACAGTTCAACAAACCTCCATTCAACCGTAACTTCGGTTCTCAGAATAACCATTCTCGATATCCCAAAAGTTCACATCCTCCACCGCAATCTCAAATTAATCAACCAAAGGAGGTACTGCAGTCTCCTCAAACCACTGACTCCGGTACTCCCTCAGAAGACAAGACTGATGTTGTAAGGCCAATGTAGTAAAAGATAGAGCATTCTACCTTAGAATGGGTCAAGAGTTGGAAGATAAGAAAAAGGCAAGGGCATACGTAGCCCATGTCAAAAGAGACCATCAAGTTTGGTCATCCGGAGACGAAGATGAAGCCATCAGCAGTGTCAAAGGAAAAGGAAAAATCTGCATGCTGGCAACTGCGGATGATGATGAGTCCACAAAGCTGGAAAAGAACTACTGCTACATGGCAATGATGGAACTCTAAGCATCGTCGAACAAGTAAAACGCATGATCCAAACTCTAAATTATAGCATGCATGACTGTCAACCCTTCATAGATGATCTTAATGACACTTGTGCTGCCGTCCTTACAGACTATAATAAAGCCTTAGATGAGAAGAATATTGCGTCCCAAGAGATATTCCACGTGAGAGGACGAATGGATAACAAAAGACTCAAAATGGCTATGTTAGAGAAGGACTTAGAGTTAGAAAAAGATGCAAGAATATTAAGTGAAACCCAATTAGAGATAGCTTTGAACCAAAGAGATTTAGCTCAGAGTGAAATTGTACGCTTAAATCTCTTAATTGAAAAATTGTTTAATGAAAGTGAAGCTATTGAAAATTTGGTAAATAATGGAACCGTGGACAATACATACAATTGGGGTTGGTCAAATGGATATCGTACCGCAATGGATTCCTCACCCCGTTTCAACAAAGACAGACTGTATGTCCCTCCGGACCGAGAATTTCATTTCCCTGTCAATGACAAGACCTTTCCCGAAGATATCAAAACTCACTTCGGTATATTGCATACTCTTAGCAATAACTGTGTCATTGAGGAAATTGTGTCTGAGGTTTCGGGTCACACATGTGATCAAATTCCTATCTGTGGCACCATTTACCCAAATTCTCAAACATCATCCGTAGTTGATGAAGAAATTGTCATTGAAGGTCCCGAAGTCTCAAAAGACTTTCCACCTCTGTCCTCAGACCGCAGTTCATCACACTACAGTCAAAAATCCCACAAAAGTCCCACCGCAGTCTCAACTCAGACTTACTCTGCAGTAGTTAAAACGTCTCTACCGCAGTCCTCAGCAAAAGGAACTGTGACTCTTCAGGCGATTCATCATGAATTACCTATAGAGAACTTTGAAGTGGGACAATGCTCTCAGATCCCATAATCTTTAAGTTCGGATGACTCAAGCCCACGTTTTCAAAATCATTCTAAGAATTCCAGGAAACCGCAGTTGAACAACAATGACTGCGGTTCACCAAAATCCTTGGCCAAAAAGGCCTTCAAAGAGGAAATTAGATCTCGAGGCACAAACAGACAAATTTTTAAAAAAAATAAGAAGCATGTCAGAATTCCAAAGTCCAAGAGTCCAGAAAAATTTGTTTTCTCACACTACATTTCAAAAAACTCTCCTATCAAGAAAACAAACTAAAAGGAATGTCAAGTTTCATCAGTCATTCCTAGTTCATCTGACAAAAATCAAAAGAGTGAAAAGTCTTTTCAAAACAATGGTTTTCAAGTGTATTCCTTGGACGATCCAAAATGGAAGGGTATCTTACCCATTCCAACACTTTTAAAGTCACATCAGAATTTCAAAAGGTGGAATGGTATTCTACCAACTCCACCAAAAGGAACTCAGAGATCTACACGTGCCAAATCTTTTCAAAAACGCACTTTTTCAAAACCCAACAACACTCATGTCAGGAATTACCCACCTCGGACCGGTAACAAGTCCAATTCATCCTTTAAACCGCTGACCAAACATAGTGTCAGATCAAAAAACAAAACCTCTTTTTGTAAATGTCAGTGTAGTTGTCAGAAGGATTTATCTTATGTCAAATCTAATCGGAGTCAGAAACCTCGTACTTTTTCAAAAACTCACAACACTCCAAATCTGCTCAAACACCCAGGACTAGGTTTAAAAGTTGACAAGAGACCTGTCCCTGCAACCTCGGTCCATGCATCATTCAGAAACGCATTAGTAGTCCCAGGCTCCAAACTAGTTTGGATGCCTAAACTAACCGTGTAATTCTCAGGCTTTGTGCAAGGAGGAACAAGAAGATGAGTGGTTAATTGACAGTGCCTGCTCCTTGCACATGACCGGAAGGTTAGAGTACCTTCAGGATTTCAGGCCTATATGCAATGGTGGAAATGTCACATTCGACAACAATGCGAATGGGGTCATCCGAGGTTACGGTGTTCTCACTACGGGGAACTTTTCCATTCAGAAGGTTGATTATGTAGAAAGCCTTAAACACAATCTCATCAGTGTTGGCCAACTATGTAAAGCAGGACATCGAGTTGAATTTGATGATCAGTTTTGCTATGTAATGACAAGTGATAGGAACACATGCCTGATCAAATCCCGATCCGAAGGTACCATGTACCCTTTGGATGTCTCTCTGATCATTGGTAGACCGCAGTTGTGTTTCCTATCCAAAGCTGTATCTGAAGTCAGCTGGCTATGGCACCGCAAGCTAGCTCATCTCAACTTCAGATACATCAACAACTTGGTCACCAGAGAAATAGTCAGAGGTCTCCCTATTCTCAAATTTAGCAACGATACTCTTTGTCCGGCTTGTGAATGTGGAAAGCAATCTAAAGCAAGTCACCCCATTGTAACTGATTCTTCAATCTCTGAACCACTAGAGCTCTTACATATTGATCTCTACGGTCCGTCAACCGTAGCCAGTCTCCATCACAAGAAGTATATACTGGTTATCGTTGACGACTTCACACGCTTCACTTGGGTTTTCTTCCTCCGACTCAAGTCAGAAACACCGCAGGTTCTCATCAACTTCATAAAGGAAATGGAACTTCAGATCAAGCTTCCAGTAAGACGTATCCGCAGTGATAATGGAACTGAGTTTACTAACTCTCTTCTCAACAGTTTCTTGGTTTCAAAAGGCATCACTCACAACTTCTCAGCTCCTTATACACCACAACAAAATGGAGTGGTAGAGAGAAGGAATCGCACACTGGTAGAAGCAGCCAGATCCATGATCAACTTTACACACCTTCCTCTCTACTTTTGGGCTGAAGCTGTAGCAACTGCCTGCTTTGTACAAAATCGAAGCATTGTATGCAAACGTCTCAACAAAACACCGTATGAAGGCCTCAACAACCGCAAGCCCAATGTTCGCTTCTTTCATATCGTTGGGTGTAGGTGTTTCGTGATCAACAACCGAGATCAGCTTAACAAGTTTGCACCGAAGTCTGATGAAGGCATCTTCCTTGGTTATTCCACTAACAAAGTTGCTTACCGGGTGCTCATCAGACGTACAAGGCTAATCATTGAAAGCTTCGATGTGAAATTTGATGATTCTCACATCCGCAACGCCCCTCCATCCAATGAAACCACCGCAATCATGGAAAGTGATATTCCTGCTTCTTTAGGACCCTTAAATCTAGTTGAAGTCAATTATGACGATCTTTTCGACCATGTTGAAACGGCGAAACTATCCGAAGTTCTTGTGTCATCCGCAACTCAACAACAACATGCTGATGTTTCTGGTCCATCTCTATCTGAAGTAGCATCTCTCAATACTTTCACCTCTCCGGTTGAGGGGGAAAGCTCTACTCCGGATCAAGCAACAACCATCGAGGTTCCAGTACCAGATGTTGTTCAAATTCCCACCCGCAGAGAAACTTTACCATCAAACATATCTTCGGATTCGGATGATGAACTCATAGAGAACATTGACACGAGAACTGATTCAAGGATTATCACTCTCCTATCTGCAGTCCAGGGGGAACCCTCTCAGGTTCCAGAGGAACTCCCATCAGCAATCCAGGGGGAACCACTCCCAACTGCTCAAGAAAATTCCACTATTGTTCCAACAAACCAAGATGACTCAGCAGGATGTTCTCAAGTCCAGGGGGAACTACCATCTCCAACAGCAGATTCTTCTGATATTCAAGATATTCCCTTTACCGCAGCTGCTGATCATCTTCTACCCGGTCTTCACGTATGGACGAAGGACCACCCACCAGGTCAAATCATTGGCAACCCATCCGCAGGTATTTAGACTCGATCTTCCAAGGACCTATCTGATCACTGCCACTACGCAGCATTTATGTCCTCGGTAGAACCCAGAACGATCAAAGAAGCATTGCTTGAACCTGACTGGATAGCTGCAATGCAAGAAGAGCTAGAAGAATTTCAAAGAAACAAAGTTTGGCAGCTCTTTCCGAAGCCACGTGGTCACTCTATTGTTGGCACTAGATGGGTATTCAAAAACAAGCTGGATGAATCTGGTGCGGTAGTCAGAAACAAGGCAAGACTAGTTGCAAAGGGGTATAGTCAACTTGAAGGTATTGACTACGATGAAACGTATGCTCCGGTAGCACGCATGGAAGCTATCCGGATCTTCCTAGCATACGCAGCCCACAAGAACGTCAAGGTACACCAAATGGACGTTAAGAGTGCCTTTCTCAATGGGGAATTAAAAGAAGAGGTTTACCTTCAGCAACCTCCAGGTTTTGAAAATGTTGAATTCCCAGACCACTGCTACAAGCTTGAAAAAGCAGTCTACGGTCTGAAGCAAGCCCCAAGAGCATGGTATGAGACTCTTTCTGAATTCCTTGTCTCATCTGGGTACAAGAGAGGAGTGATTGACCCCACATTATTTAGAAAAGCAAATGGTAACCACCTTATGCTCGTTCAAATATATGTGGATGATATCATCTTCGGATCGACTGATCAAGAAATGGTGGATGAATTTGCTAAGCTCATGACCAACAAGTTCAAAATGAGCATGAATATAGAGATTACCTTCTTTCTAGTACTTCAAGTGAAACAAATTCCGCAAGGGATATTCATTCATCAAGAGAAATACACCACTGAAATTTTAAAGAAATATTCCATGGACAACTGTTCTTCTGCTAAGGTCCCCATGGCCTTCGGTTATAAGATCTCTGCTGATCCCGCAGGCGAATCTGTGGATCACAAGACTTATAGAGGTATCATTGGTTCTTTGATGTACCTCACCGGAAGCAGGCCAGACATTGTCTTTGCAACTGGTGTATGTGCAAGGTATCAGGCTGACCCAAAAGTGTCACATATGACCGCAGCCAAACAAATTCTACGGTACCTGAAAGGAAGCAAATCTCTTGGTCTATGGTACCCCACAGGCAACGACTTCAGCCCTCAAGCTTTCACAGATGCGGATCACGCCGGATGCAAATTGGACCGCAAAAGCACCTCAGGAGGATGTCAATTTTTGGGTGGAAGACTCGTCAGCTGGTCCTCAAGGAAACAAAGTTGTGTTTCTCTGTCTACCGCAGAAGCTGAGTATGTGGCCGCAGCCAGCTGTTGCTCTCAAGTCCTTTGGATGAAAACTCAATTATTGGACTACGGGTATAGAATGCTGCCGATACCGATCTATTGTAACTCTGAAAGTGCTATTGCTATTTCTCACAATCCAATTCAGCACTCGAAGACTAAGCATATTGAACTACGGTATCATTTCATCAAAGACCACATCTTGAAAGGTAACATTGAACTCATCTTTGTCCCTTCTCATGAAGAGATTGCTGATGTGTTCACAAAAGCGCTCGACTCCACAAAGCTTAACACCTTCCTGCAAATGTTAGGAATGATGAATCCAGACCCTCAATTCTTTTTGAATTGATAGATACCGCGGACCATCCTTGGTCTCCGTTGCGGTTCTAACTGAGAGTTACTTATGATAGATGGTTTAGGTACCACAGCCGTGGTACCGCAACCATAAATCATACTTATCTCTCATGGGTCCTTATTGTTTTGTTATTACTAATCTTTGTACAAGTGCTCTTTTAAGTTCTTATACTGCATTCATTCATATTTCCATCCGCAACGACATTTCCATCCGCAATGCAGTTTCCATCCGCGATCACCTTGCTGATTTCTCAACTGTTTCATCAACTCTTGAATCTTTGTGTGCTATTTAATGATCCTTCATTAAATATCACATTAAATAAAAAAAACATTCCCTTGAGAAACTGTCTCAATCTTTTTCTGAATAAACCTTGTGTCAGACCTATTTTTAGGCATGATGACAAAAAGCACGTATTCCATAATCACATCCTTAATCTGTCCTTTCCTCTCCCCAACACGTCCCATCCGTTACAACTTCCTTTTCCCTCACCCCACGATCACCTGACACATTGATAGATGTCTGACTTTTCATTAAATGCAAACCCCCTTTTAGTAAATCTCCCAAATCTTTTTTAAACCGTTTTATTATCTGTGGCTAAGATTTAATCCCCAATTCAAAGATTCCCCCCAAATCCCAAATGACGTTTTTACCTTATCCTTACCTTTTACCTAGGGTTAATAAAATTTTCACCCCTTTATAAACCCATCTTCTTCCCCAATATCATTTTACGCTTTCTGAACATCGAAACCTCCCTCTCAAATCCTTCAAGAACACTCTGTTTCTTCTACTTCTTCTCTCAAGCTTCTACAATGGTGAAATCAGGTGCCTCAAAGAAACAATCCAAGGTTTCAGGATCTGCGAATCCTACCGGTTCAGACTCTCCAACAATTGCCTCGAGCAACTTTCGAGCAGTGTTTGAAGATCATTCTTCATACAATGCTCCAACCAAACTGATGATCAAGTTTCTCAAGAATCATCCTTTGTTAGGTCCTTTCGACGCTTTCACAGATGTTGTTCCAGTCTCAACCCTCTTCAAGTGTGCATTCTCCGCCTATCGCCCTATCGAAAACCCTCAAGAAGTTCACCTCAATCTGATTAACGATTCTTTGGTCATCCTGTCCAAAGAAAAGTTTCTCAATGCCATAAACCTTATGGTTCATTCCTCCATCAAGATCTTCTCTCCTTCCATGGCGGACGTTACTTCTGCCCTCTACCAAATGGGGTATTAGAAACCAATTAGAGGAATTGGTGAATTTAAGAAAAATCAGTTGCCTGCGGTTTGGCAGTTTGTGTGCCATTTCATCATCCGCTGTCTATCCGGCAGAACCGGAGGCATTGACAACATGGGACTCAAGCTATTGGAGTTGGTGTGGAGCATATTCATAGGACACGATGTGAACTACGGGCAAATCCTATGGGACGACTTCCTTCAATACATTCCCAAAGAGAACCCAAAGGAGAACCCAACCGAGCTCACTTTTGCAAGGTTCTGGTCTCTCTGCATCTCAGACCTTCATGCGGACGCTGGAATCGATATGGGTAGTGACATCAACTTCTTTGTCACTAAGGATCTCAAAAGGTATAATCCCTCTTCCAATCAAACTGTTTTTGGACCTATCCGCAGACTCCCTACCCACATTCTTACAACACTTAGTCTTGAGACTGCTGATGTCTTAGATCACATTGAGGCTACGGAAGGTATTGCCCCATACCCTCCTACCCTGCCTCTTCCACACCCATCCGCAATTGTTATCCCTGAAGGTACCGCAGTCCCTTCTGCCACTACCCTCTCCAATCTTTCTCAAAGAAGAAAGCAATTGGCCACAAAGAAACAGAGAACTCCAAAGAAGAACGCTCCCAAACCAACCGCACCCACCAAGAAACGTAAAACCAAACCAACCGCACCCTCCTCTAGTAGTGATTCTGATGAGGATAGGCAACCAATTGCTATCCTTAAGAAAAGAAAAACCGATTCCCCTAGCCAAATGCGTGACCGGACCTATACTGAAGCCTCTCAAAAGGCTCCGGTAGTCCTTGGGGTGGCCGCAGACCCTTTCAACACTACTATCATCTTCCAATCAGACTCAGAAAGTGAGTCTGATTCACAACATCGTGGAGACTCCCCCCCAGTTCACTCCCAAGAGGATGACACTGGTGCACGCCCTAATGTCTCCGGGGCTACCCGACTGCATTTCTTTACCCCTCAGGAGTTGCTTTCCATCCTTCTAAACGTCACCCAAACACTTCTAACACCTTCCCAACCGCAGGGCACTTATTCCGCCCATGCCAGAACTGAGCCGAGGCCAAACTTGACCACGGGTCAAGGAGACCAAGGAAGCTCAGGAAATCCCACTCTGCTTACATCCGCAGCAGGTGGTTTAGGCACGGTGAGCACAAATGTGCAAGGATCCGTGGACCCGAAGGACACTTCGGTGTGTTTTCGAGGATTTGACGACGATGACTCCAATGACTCATGGTTACAGTACACTCCGGTAATTGAGTCAGAAATCAAGAAATATGCTGTTTTCAAAAGAGCATTCCAAGCCCGCAAGGAACAACAGATCAAGTAGCAACAGCTGAAAGAGCAAGAAATCCAATCCGTGGCAAAGTATTGGGCAAATGCAATCAGCAATGCCAATACCGTAGCCACCATTCTCAAAGTCCAAGACTGGATGGACGGAATGGCTGAAACGATCCGTAAAGCTCAAACAACAGAAGAAGCTGCAGGTACCTCCAAAGTCACTCCAACTCCCAATCCAATTCCCAATCCAACAGTCCATGAATCACAAGACGAAGGAACCGAAATCGAGGTCAGTTCTGCACCCACCTTCGGTCTGGATGATGACGATATTCAGGAAGTCAACAAGCCCAATTTTTCTGATGATGACCTCATGATGTTTGATGAGGAAGAGGAATCCAGTGGCTCCCATCATTCAACTTCCAAACCAAAAGACAAGAAGAAAAAGAAGAAGAATGTTGTCACCAGAAAATAGTTCATGAGCTTACAAGCTAAAGTTGATCAGATCTTAGCTGCGGTCAAGCCAACTCAACCTCAACCAGAAGACACCCCGGGACCGTAGTCCCTGATCGAACGTTTAGAGCGTCTGGAGACAAGGGAACGCTTGGTTGCTGAGAGGATTTCTCTCAAAGTAGAAATGGGGATCCGGTCCATTGACAACAACCGCAAGCCAGATCACAAGGACTTTATGGCTGCTGCGGAACGCCTCATCACTGAGGTGACCGCAATCAAAATGGATCTCCAAGCAACCATCGCGGATCAAGCCACGCAGTCTTAGAAGCTGATAGATGAGACTCACACTACTTATGAGTCCACTATCTCCGTTCTTCAATCGACCATCAACAGACTGCAACGATCCCTGTCCTCCAACTTCCATGGTCCTGAGATCCTCCAGCTTACCAAGGAAATCCACAGGCTACTCTTCAGCTCCTCCATTCCAAACAATCAACAGTTGGCCGAAGCCCTCAAAGCTCAATTCCAAGAGGTTTTTGCCATGGTTGATGGACTTAAACAATGGCTTGAGGAAGCTCCTCTGTTGCATCCCTCAAGAGGGGGAAGTGAAGAAGAAGAAGTCCATCACTCTGATCCATCCATCTCACAACATCAAAGTCCCCCCATCATCACAGAAAAAATTCCCACACCTACACCATCTCATCACACTCCACCACATATCCCTTCACCACAAAAGGATGTCACTCCTGAAAAGCCAGAGACCCCCCCTCACTTCAAAAACCTCGCGGAAAACATGTTATCTCCAAGCTCAACGGACTCCCCTGCCACCGCTCAAAGAAAACAAGACTGGAAAGCAGCCAAACTTGTAGAGCAAATTTGGAGAGAATGCGGTTTTGACACAATGATGGACGAATCCTTGATAAATTCATGGATCAATCTGCACCGCCGACTGCTGGACGAAGATTACAGACCCCACCTCACTTATGCTGAACCCCCATCGGACGGATACTGGGATGTCCCAATTTCTCCAAATGCCAAATTCTTCACAGTTTTTGAGCAATTTGACCGTAGCCTTCCTGATCACAAAAGACTGCCAATGGAATTTGAGAGACTTAGTCTCTTCCATGCTAAAAATGCCTCCTCCATTGAAAACATATGGTCTAACGATAGACCATCCGCAGTCAAGAACTACAAAATCCGGAAGTTCATGAAGGCTGACTACATCCAGTATACCCTCACAAGAAGAGAACATGATTATGTCCGCACCCAGGCTGACTTTCCTTGCACGAATCCGGAAGAAATCTTCCTCATTGCCAAAGTGTTCTAAAACAAGTCCGAGAAGCACCCTAAAATAAAGATTGCGCTTGAAAGGGCTAACACTTTTCTGAAGGAAACAGTCTATGACTTTGCCAAGATCGATGCGGACATCTACCCCACCATAGCCAAAAAATTTGATATGCCACCACTCGAACCTGCGCCTATGCCTACCGAAGGCTTTCAAGAAAGATCCTTAGGCGCAACCAACTTTCCTGAACTTGGAGTCATTTTCAAAAGGAAGACTGATAATGTCAAATACTTCATTCCTATGACTGCCATGCATCGCCTGACCAAGAAGCAACTTGACATCTGCCGAGTCGGAGTTGAAAGATCAAAGCATACTACCGCAGAAGTCAAATTCGAAATCCTAAGGAGAATCACTTGGCTGGAAAACATCAGGAGGTTTTGGTGGATCCTGATCAAGTTCCTCAAACTTGATAGCTGAACCGAAGTTAAAGAGGTCACTTAGGGGGAAATTGTTGAATCATAAAAGTGACCCTCTTGAACTTAGCTACCGCAGCCACTTCAGCTACCGCAACGGTTCAGCACCCGCAGTCAAATCGTGTTCATCAGCAACCGCAACCGGAGTCTACCTACCGCAGTCTCTTAGCTAGATTACTTTACTTGTCTTTATTGTAATACACTCTATTGTCCAGTATGCCTTGCATGGCTACTCATAGAGATGTAATCTAGTGCTCTTCATGAGTCTCTATAAATAGAGCTCATTCTCTTGTATTCTTTACCGATAACTTATGCATTCTATCTGAATACACATTTCTGAAGTTATCTTTTCTATCTCTCTATTACTCATCTCTTTCTACTTCAATCTTACCAGAATTCATCTGAATATAATCACTCTTCGGAGCAAGTCTTCTGTGACTTAATCACTAAGTTTGATCTTCCTTATTAACTTGGTTTGAATGCATTCCTCGTTATGAATCAACTTATGTGTATACTTGATATAACAATTGTTGTCATTTCTATTTCTTTACTTTTCCGCAACTAACTCTCTAACCATCTAACTATAACTTATTAATATTATTGTTGAGCTTTTAGATCCTTTGAGATTAACTATTCCGCAATCTACTTGTTCTAACATTTGTTCAAGTGTGTCTCTAAGTTTTTCTCTCAACAGTCCTCTCACTCTGGCCATCTGTCTGGGGGTGGTACATTGTACTAAAATGCAGCTGAGTGCCTAGTTCCTCGTGGAACTTCTTCCAGAACCTAGATGTAAACCGAACATCCATGTCAGAGACTACCGACACTGGTACGTCGTGTCTAACCACCACCTCTCGCATATAAATATCCGCCAACTTTTCAGTGGATATGCTCTTATAGATCGGAATAAAGTGGTCAGTCTTTGTCAACCTGTCCATAATCACCCATATGGCGTCCACACCCCTCGCTGTCCTCGGTAACTTCGTGATGAAGTCCATAATGATCTCCTCCCACTTCCACATGGGAATAGGTAGCGGCTGAACCTTGCCATGAGGTCGTTGATGCTCGGCCTTGACCTTCCTGCAGGTCAAGCACCGCTCCACAAACCAAGCGATATCCCGCTTCATGCAGGGCCACCAGTAACTTAGTCTCAAATCTCTATACATTTTCGTAGCCCCCAGATGTATAGAGAACTTGGACTTGTGTGCCTCCTGTAATATATTCTGTCTCACTCCTCTAGTCAGCGGTACCCATACCCGGTCACACTGTGTCAGAAGACCTCGACTATCCTTAACAAACAAAGGACACTGTCCCCGGATATGCTCAATCTTCCAATTTTCTTTCTTCATACCCTCGACCTGGGCCTCCTTGATCATATACAACAATGGAGAGATCACCGTCATCCTCAAAAAAACATCCTAATCGGGGAACCTGCCGCCTTGCGGCTCAAAGCATCGGCCACCATGTTGGCCTTCCCTGGATGGTACAAGATCTCACAGTCATAATATTTCATCACATCCAACCACCACATATGCCGCATGTTGAGGTCTGTTGATCCATAAAATACTTCAAACTCTTTTGATCAGTATAAATAGTGCACCGTGCCCCATACAGATAGTGCCTCCAAATCTTGAGGGCAAACACCACTGCCCCCAATTCTAGGTCATGAGTGGGGTAATTCGCCTCATGAGGCTTCAACTGCCTCGAGCCGTAAGCTGTCACATGCCTCCTCTGCATCAGTACCGCACCTAACCCTGAGATCGATGCATCACAATATACGACCAAATCATCTAACCCCTCAGGTAGTACTAGAATCGGAGCCTCGCATAACCTCCGTCTCAGGGTCTCAAAAGCCAACTGTTGATCCGTGCCCCATCGAAATGTCACATTCTTCTTGGTCAAGTGGGTCAATGGCACAACAATCTTGGAGAAATCCTGGATAAATCTTTGATAATAGCCCACTAAACCCAAGAAGCTACGGATCTCGGATGCATTCTGCGGTACTTCCCACCGCATCACTGCCTCAACCTTGGCTGGATCAACCAAAACGCCTTCTTGGTTGATGATGTGCCCCAAAAACTGTACCTCCCGCAGTAAAAAATCACACTTAGAGAACTTGGCATACAGCCTCTACGCCCTCAGGATCTCCAATACCTCCCTCAGATGCTACTCATGCTGCTTCCTGGTCTTAGAATAGACCAGGGTATCATCAATAAAAACGATCACCGACCGATCCAGCATCGGTCTACACACCCTGTTCATGAGATCCATGAACGTTGCTGGGGCATTGGTGAGCCCAAATGGCATCACCACAAACTCATAGTGCCCATACCGAGTCCTGAAAGCTGTCTTCGGTATATCCTCATCCCGAATCCTCATCTGATGGTATCTCGACTGAAGATCAATCTTGGAAAACCAAGATGCGCCCTGCAGCTGATCGAACAAATCATCGATCCTCGGTAACAGATAACGGTTCTTCACCGTTAGTTTGTTCAACTCTCGATAATCAATGTACATCCTATGTGATCCATACTTCTTCTTCACGAATAGGATTGGTGCTCTCCACAGGGAACTGCTCGGTCGGATAAACCCTCGGTCTAGCAGCTCCTGAAGCTGTGTAGATAGCTCCTGCATCTCGGGCGGTGCTAGCCGGTACGGTGCCTTTGCTATTAGTGCGGCACCCGACACAAAATCGATGCGAAACTCCACTTGCCTCTTCGGAGGCACTCCTGGTAACTCCTCAGGAAAGACATCCCGAAACTCCTGTACTACTGGCACACTGCCCACATCTGTCGTCGTCTCAATCCTTGTATCCGAGATATAAGCCAGAAATCACGTACATCCCTGCTGCAGAAATCTCCTAGCCCTCGCAGCCGAACAGAGGGTTGGCCCTTGCACGAACCTCTCACCAAGTATAACCAGTACTCCCCCACTTGGGGTTCGAACTGTGACATCCCCATTTTCACGGCCAGAAAAGACTGATTTTGTTTATGCTTGTTTGAAGATCAGAGTAACATTTTAAATAAAAGTGTTGCGGAATTTGTCCCAAAACAAAATATGATAAAGATTTATCAAAAGCATTTCCAAGGAAATGTATTTCATTAAAAGACTCGGGATGTCATGTTCGATACAGATCAAAAGCATAAACAGTACAACATAAGCCTTACTACATTATTTCATATCTACAGGCCTATATCCGTAATCCCTCATCCAAAACATCACATCTATGCTCGAGCACTACTACCTGTAATACATGAAACTGAGTGGGTCAGGCTTGGGATCCTGGTGAGCACATAGGGTTTTCAACCCACAATAAATAAGTTTATTAATTTCATCAACCAACAATAACCCGATTACCCGTTCCCGTTATCCTCACTTTACGTCCCTAAACACCTATCATAAGGGACCTAGCCTAAGGATCATCATCGGGATGGACACTACTGCTAAGGGGGTTCCTCAGCAATAAATGTCCTAAAGGCAACCATGAGGGGGATGGAGTACACCGGTGAACACATCGTTCACAAACACCTACAGGTTGCGAGCCTGCTAGCGTTCCACTGGACTGTCTAGAAGAGTCCGTGGTCGTCATCTATACTCCGCTAGATGACTGGATTACTTCATATCTATGTGTAAGATGAAAGTAACTATGCACTCACCTGATTAGGTGGTGACTCGGTACTTGAACAGTACTTCGTTATCTCAAAAAAATTTTTCCTTGACCAAAACCTAGTATTAATACCACTAGAGTTTAGTTTTAACGTTAACCGTGACTAATTAATAGTCTAGCTATTATTATTATTATATAAGCGTTAAATAACACTCAATATAACTCATAATAATAGCCCAAATAATTATTTTAAGGACCTAATAACATTACTATATATATTTAAAAGTTATATTAAAAATTGCGTAGGCTTAGCTCACTTACAACGAATTTTAAAGAAAACCGGGCTTTGCTCGGAGCAGCGTTTCCGAACCGAAAGACCCTTTTTCTCGGGACTCCGGGAGCCTCGGGGCTTCCTTAGGGTGCTAGGGATTTTTCCTAGGGTTTAGGGGGTTAAAATGGGTAGTGAGAGAGAGAGTAGAGAGAGAAAGGAATGAAGAAATGAGTGATTTCCTCGGCAGCCCTCGTAGGGTATTTATAGGGGCCGTACTTCGGATCAACGCGGGGCGTTCAGCAAGTTACGTGGGGCGTAACTTCGGATAAGGGTGCCAGCTCGCACCAGTTGGCTCGCACTCGTAAGAGGATCAGGTCCGAAGGTACGCTGGGCGTACCAGCCTTGGACGCGGGGCATAGGGCGAAGCGAGGCTACGTGGCGTTCATCGGATGCGAGACCGTGGGGAGCAAGGGAAGGCTGGGATTGAGCCACGTCATCGCGTCTTGCATCAGATTTCGCAAATTGCACTCTCGACTTTAAAAATACGTAACTTTCACATATGAGCTCCGTTTTCGACGTTCTTTATATCCACGCGTAGGCGGGAACGTACTCTACAACTTTCGTTTAGACTCCGTCGGCTAATTTTGAATTTATTTTAAAAGTTATATTTTTAACAGGCCGGGACATGATTGGTCCGTTAAACATTCATAACTTCTTCATCCGACGTCCGTTTTCGTCTGTCTTTTTATCGTTACGCTACTATTAAAGAGATTTTCGATTCTCGTTTAGGTTGTGTCGGCTAAAAACCGCTCGATCTAATATTTGAACTTCGGGCTGTACACTGCTTAGCCGAAACTTCGAAAAATCATAACTTCCAGATACGAAGTCAGATTTGGGCGTTCTTTTTATGGACGCTCTCGGTTTAACGTTTTCTACGACCTTCGTTTAGATCGTTAAGGCTAAAACTCGCTCTATCGTAAATTCACTATTTACGCTTCCCGGTATCGTGCCGGTTCCATCACGAAACTTCGACGGGTCATAACTTCTTCGTTATAACTCGGATTTCGGCGTTCTTTATATCTCCGGAATCCTTGTTTCGACCACTACAACTTTATGTAAAGATATCGGGCTTATACCATACTTTAATTTTGACGCTTATTTTTATTCTTTATTAATTATACATTTATAATTAAATAATAAGCACATAAATTCACATAATTCACAAAATACTCAAATATTTCATCTTTATTACATCAAAAGAGTTACAATAGTTGACCTAGACTATTACATCGTCTAAAATGCTTAGCCCCGAAACCTGGGTGTTACAATTGAACCCTCACTAACTGGCGCTTGCAATCGATCATGGCCCCATTAGCCCCCAACCAGTCCATCCCGACAATCACCTTCAGTCCTCGCAATGGTATTGGGACTAGATCCACACGAAACCTCTCCCTAAGCACATTCAAGACACAATCCCGATACACCCTCGCAACACTCACGGTGCGGTCATCCGCAATCTCCACCTCGAGCGGGGTATCCAAAGTTCTCGGCGCATCCCGAAAGTTCTTGATAAGCGCAAGAGACATAAACGATCGTGTAGCTCCCGAATCGAACAAAACATGAGCCGACATACCATTGACCAAAAAGGTCCTTATAAATAAGCACAATGTACACATAAGCAGTGCAAATAAATATAGAGTAGAGAAGAATAAATACATACCAGCCACGACGTCTGGCTCTGCCCGAGCCTCCGCAGTAGTCAGCTGAAAGGTGCTGATATTTAACGCTGGAGCATCCGCCTTAGCAGGGCGGACATCTGTGATCCTTAGTGTGGCGGGCGCTGGCACCGCCACTGCTCCACCCCTCCCTGCAACCTCAGATAATCAGCCCGCTTGTGGCCGGTCTGGTTGCAGTGAAAACAAATCAAGCCCTTCTTGGGGTAATCACTGATCACGTGGCCCGACTGGCCACATGCATAGCATCCCGAGCCTGCCGCCTGAGAAGCCCCACTGTGTGATTTACCGCACTTGGCACACCGGGAACAGCCCTGCTGGCCCCTGCTGGAAGGATCCGAGGTCTTAGGATTTGTAGGCTAACCCACTGCTGTCTGTGTCTGCTCAGGCTTCCGCTTGGGGCGGAAGTCCAACTCCATTTCCCGCTCAAGGGCCTTCTCCACCATCTCGTTCAGGGCTTTGCACCCTGTAAAGCTCACAAACTCCCGGATATCATCCCTCAGCATGGAATGATATCTCGTCCGCCTCATATCCTCATCCTTAGCATACTGTGGGATCAACAAAGCTCATTCCCGAAACTTGGCGGTGATCTCCGCCACAGTGTCGGTGGTCTGCTGAAGGTCATGAAACTCCCTCACAAGCCGTTGCACCTCAATAGGTGGTGCAAACTCAGCATCAAATCGCCGAACAAACTCAGCCCTTGTCATCTCAGCCACACTGGCTGCTTCCACCTGGCTGGTCACCTCTCCTCACCAATCTCGGGCCTTGTCTCTGAGCATACATGAAGCAAAACCCACCTTTGCCGCATCAGGGCAAGAACGAGTAAGTTGGGCGTTCTCAATATCCGCCACCGAGCGTCAGCTAACAATTCGGTCCCTCACCCCGAAAAACTCCGGCACCCCGCATGCCTTGAACTCCCGAAACGATGGAGTTCGGGCCCCGACCTGGCCTATAGCAATCTCGGCTCTGAATGACCTAAGCCTCTCCTCCATAATCTCAATCATACCCTCCTTGACTGTCCCAAATATAACTTGGGTAGCATCAAGGATGCCCTTCGTCACTTCGGCTGCAATGAGCTCGTGCAGCCTCTCATCAACGGGCTCAGTACCACTGCTCGACCCGGATCCAGATCCCGATCCTGATCCTGATCCCCCTCCTCCAAATCGTGTCATCACTATGATGAACTGAAATGTCATGAATCATAATAATCAGGATACATAATTAGAGGATTCTCTCACACCGTTCCTCCTTAGAGCTTACAGATCTAACATTGGTTCAGATACAGGTCCTGTGCTTTCAGTAGTACGGGCCTAATACTACCTTCCACACCTACCTGTACCTTCCTCAAGGCTCTACCTGCTAACTCTAATTTGTTCCAAAAATAACCATATCCCATAGACTATCACATATCTCAAATCCCAGGCTATCCTAAGGTTTGCTCTACTCACATCAATCAGACCAATCATAACAGGTTGCCTTTATGCATGGAAATTATACACAGAAAAGGATCAAATAGACTTTCGAATAAGAGATTCTACCCTAGGACCACAATCAAATAAGGAACAGGAAATAAGGCCAAATCAATCATTCTAAGGCTATAAGCCCCTAACCGTATACAGTTTTAAAAGCATACACATAGCAAACTCCATACGATTATCATAGTTCAAATATAAGTATAACATGACTAATCATATTGGGGAACTACTTACTTGGCTCGCCGATCATGCGCGTTGCACTCTCATCTTTTCCATCCTTTAAAAGTTTTAACTTTTATTTTATTTTTGAAAACAATTTTACCATATCCTTAGTTTGAGTCCTGACACACCCGAGAGTGTGCCTGAATCCTTCAAACCAAGGCTCTGATACCAACATGTAACGACCCAATTTTTCAAAAGAAAATTTTTCATTTTTAATTAACTAAAACACGTTCGATCAATCATCTAATCACAAATACAATTGTTTTCAGTTTCATAACAACAACAATCTTTATTTTAAAACATCAGAGTGTCCTAACAACTGAGAGAGAGTGCATGCCACGCCATCAAGCCTTGCCATTGCCCTTGGGCTCAGATGTACCTGAAACAAATCCACAAATTGTAAGCTAACGCTTAGTGAGTTCCCCAGAGCATACCACACACACAATCCACATAACACATATCATATTAGCTATAGAAGCAACATATATATCACATAAGCCATGCATACAACAAATAGGGATGTCATGGGCTCGTCCCCAGGGTCTTACTCCAGGATGCCATGAGCTCCCCACATGGTCTTACACCTAACTGCCATGGGCTCTCCCATGGTCTTCAAGAGGAAAGCCATGGGCTCTCCACATGGTTTTACAGCGAAGTGTCATGGGCTCTCCCATGGTCTTCTATACAACATACCACATATTCCACTAGCATACTTCCTAGCTCATACCAATTAACATGCCACATAATACAACTTCAGCTAGGATACCACATATCATAAAATGGGTCGGCCTTGGTGCCTTAGACCCATTGGTATGGTGAGGAGACTCACCTCTCGAATGCTGAGCTGAATAACTAAGATCAGTTGTATCCCACGCAATGCTCCTCCTCAACCGGCTTTTGACCAACATGTGATTAACTTGTCATAATCCCATAATTACCCTCAAGGTCAACCCCGGTCAAAGTCAAGGTCAACAGTCCATGTTGACCTCAACTCGTCGAGTGCATCCTAGCAACTCGTCGAGTTCCTCCCGATTTCATTCCACTGAATCCCACATTAACTCACCGAGTCACCCTAGTGACTCGTCGAGTTCATCGAATGTCCAGAAGACTAAAGTCCGTTCAGACCAAAACCCTAATCCTTCACTGCACCTATCCAGAAACTCAAAAACGGGTAAACCCTACCCCGACTCGTCGAGTCAGCTAAGGGACTCGACGAGTTCCTTCAGCTTCTTTCAAGTTCAGCCATTTTCAGTGGGATCTAAGGTCCCAAACTCCAGATCCAAACTCTCCTAGTGCAGATACCACGTAAAGTTACAAACTTTAAGTGCATGCAAGGCCCTTCAAGGCTATAACATCGAAACGAGGCTTCTTACAAGATTTTTTTTGCATGGAAAAGGGCTAAACTATATAAAGTGAGCAACTTTATTTCATTAGGGACCTAGAGAGGTCCAGATCTGGAACCATATGCCTGTGATAAGTCCAGATCCGAGTTTGACTCCATTTTGCACCAAAAATGGTCATTTACTTCCAAGAAAAGGGATCTAATCAACTAGAGATCAAGGTGACGACTTTATACCTCAAGATGATGGTCAATACAGAGTTGATATCGGATCTACTGCTTCTCTCCTTGTTCCTTCCTCTTCAAGGTCTAGAATCATTCACAAATACCCTAAAATTGCTAAAAAAAAGTTCTTACTCTCACTCAAGAAGGTACAAGGTTGAATTAGGGTTTTCTCTAGCTAATAGGGTGATAAGGGAGGCCACAAGAGGCAGATTATGTTCTTTAAATAGGGTGAAAACCCTAAAAATTAGGGTTTCTCTTTACAACTCCTACTCGTCGAGTCGGGGCCTTCTGACTCGTCGAGTAGAACCCGAATCCCGCGTCCTCATAATAGTCACCACTCGATGAGTTGGAGCACCCTAACTCGCCGAGTCCATGCACAAAACCCTAAAAATCATATAAATTAATCAATACCTGGAACAGGTGTTATAACCTTCCACAAAATGAAATCATTTGAACCATTTATGTCACACCCCCGTCCGGCAGTGGAAACGCCGGGCGGTGCGACGTTAGGGATGTTGGATCTGGAAGCAAGTATATTGAACATTTCATAGAAGTATAAAACAAACATCTCTTTTGTTTATTATTAATAACGGGTTACATTGTTTGATAGAAAAACACAGTTCCTAAACATAAATTAAACAAATGAGGCTTTTTCAGCCACTTGTTGACTTCCTTCAACACTCCAATGTTGCCGACACTTATTTCCCTAAGAATACATGGGTTTTGAAAATGTTAACGTAATGTTGTTGAGTTCATGAGTTTTTTTATAGTTATATATAATTTTTAGAATACTTTTATCATCTTTTTAAAAGATTTATATTCTTTGTATATTATTTCCTAGCATAAACTACTCTTTTAGTACTTATCGTATAATTTTTTCTTTCATATATTTATGTTGTTTTTTCTTATCTTTTCATACTTTGACTACTTTCAAGGCGTTCCCCTCTAGGTAGTTAATTAATTAGGTTTGGCAAACTATGTTATATTGAGTTCCTATAATCGAGCTATATGACTCGAAATATCCCCGCCACGACGCTTCATCAGACGTCGCAAGACTATAAAGTTATACTTATCGGGTTTTAGCTAGGAACCGCAGGTGGGAGTGTCAATCTTGTATAGATCTATACATACCTTTAACGTTCACTTAAGATTAATGATTATAGGTCTAGGGTTAGCTGAATATTAATCGGCTAAATGATGAATAATAAGACTCATTTAACAACTTGTTTTGATAAACCTTTGAAGTATGATTATTTACCCTTATTATTCTTTCCTTTATTTTTTCTTTTAATAAGATTTCCTTACATAATTATACATATATATACTTAACCATATATATATACTATAATTATCTTGGTATTAATATTCATTGATAGGATATTATGACATGGTACAATTAAGTACGTTGATTATCCTTAGGTCTTCCTTTCATATAGTATTCTTAAAAAATTATTTTGATATATATATATATATATATATATATATATATATATATATATATATATATATATATAATAAGATTTATTATTATTATTATTTGATATTGATAGGATATTAGGGCAGAATAACAACTAAGTACAATGTTTATCCTTAAATTTGACCAGTATAATGTAACGTCCGTGTTTCTGGCTAAGCATTACTATTATGATCTAATAGTCAGGGTCAACGATTGTAACCTATTTTGAAGTAATGAAGAAGAATTATTTGAGTATTATGTGATTTATGTGCAATATACGCGCTTATAACGATATAATAAAACAATAATAAAATAAACGTCTAAAATAAAATAATTATTAGATATGATATCTTTGGAGAAAGTTGAAGTAGCCGTGAAAAGGATTTCGGAGATATAAAGAACGATGAAATCTGACGTACAACGAAGAAGTTATGACATGTCGAAGTTTCGCGACTAAACCGGCAAAGCGCCGCGTATCGTAAAAAGTAAATATTTGATTAACTACTTTTTGGCCTTAGTAATCTAAACGAAATTGTTAGTAGAAGTTAAACCGAGAACGTATATATAGAGAACGTCCAAATCTGACCTCGTTAGAGAAAGTTGTGAATTTTCTAAGATTTAGCATAGCAGTACACAACCTGGAAATCAAATTTTAGATCGATCGATTATTAGGCGACACAACCTAAATGAGAAATAGCGATCTTGATAATAGGAGCTAAACGATATAAAGACAGTCGAAATCGGACGTCGGATGACAAAATTATGAATTTTTAACGGACTTTAACTGTCTAAGCCTGTTAAAATATAACTTTAAAAATAAAGTCAAAATTAGCCAATAGAGTCTAAGCGTAAGTTGTAGATCAAGTCGCTACCTACACGTGGATATAAAGAACGTCAAAAACAGAGCTCGTATGCGAAAGTTACGGATTTTAGAAGATAATTAAATTTTGGATTAAACCCCAGAGTGACACGTGGCAAGATCTGGGCCACTACTTCTTCCCCATGGCTTGGAATGAGATTGCGACATGTGGCATGCGTACGCCCAATGTATAGCAGTCCGCCCCACTTACAGCTCAGTTACGCCCCGCGTAAGTGGTTTTCCCAGCCTATAAATAGAAGGCGCAAAACACTAAATTCCTCACACCTTTCTAACCCATTCTCTCTCAAACACCCCCAAACCGTCTAAGCCGTTCCCTAACACCTCCTAGGTGTTAGTAGCAAAGCCCGAAGCGCCAAAAGGCCCCGAGATGAAGATCTTTCGTCTCAGAAGTTTTACTCGCGCAGAACCTAGTTCCTCACTAAACCCCCTGTAAGTGAGTTATGATTACCATACTATAAGTATAACTTATGTTTAAGTTCATTATCGTTATTATGAACCTATAAAAAAATTTATCAGTGATTCCAAGTCATTATATTGATTGATCTACTTACGAGGATGATGTCTAGGCTGTAATTTAATGTGGTGCTTAAAGTGGGATTTCCAAACAGTATACTTCGTATACCAACGGACCCTACATTCGATATGATCGTACGTGGTTGTTCATTACTTGATAGATCATGAAAGTAGAGTTTGAGTTAATGATGAATCTAGACTAATAATTAGTCGCAATAAATATTAGACTAAAACTTAGCGATAATAATACTAGGTTACGTCAAAGTAAAAGACAGTTGTTAGAAGCGAAGCGCTGCCCGAATTATGAGTCATCACTTTAACAAGTGAGTGCATAGTTACTTTCATCTGACACATAGATATAAAGTATTTAATATAAATTACTTGCTATATGTGCCTATTATCTGTGTTCCTGATATCTATGCTAGATGAACGATTTATACATGTTTTACTCGATTTAAACTGTATATGTATTTTATACCTATAATTATGTTGGGTAAAGATGGCTAGATGATATAGATGATGAATCATGAGAGACCTTGATGTTAAAGATGATCCAGTCATCTAGCGGAGTATAGATGACGACCACAGACTATTCTTGAAAGTCCAGTGGAACGCTGGCAGGCTCACAACCTGTAGGTGTTTGTGAACGACGTGTTCACCAGGTGTACTCCATTCCCCTCATAGTTGCTTTACTAACATATATTGTTGAGGAATCCCCTAAGTAGTATTGTCTATCTCGATTATAATCCTTAGGATAGGTCCCTTAAATTAGATACTTTAGGGACATAAAGTAAGGATAACGGGAATGGGTAATCGGGTTGAATGATTTGATGAAATTAAAGAATTTAATCATTGTGGGTTGAAAACCCTATGTGATCACTAGGCTCCCAAGCCTGACCTACTCAGTTTCTTGTATTACATGTAGTGACATAAGAGCACATGTGTGATGATCGGATGAGAGATCTATAGATTATAGGCCGATAGAATAATAGATGTTTGTAAGGCCTGTACTATTTCTGTTTATGCTTATGCATTGTATTGACGATGACATCCTAATGTTTTTAATATAATTAAAATACATTTCTTCAGAATTGATTTGATAATATTTTTACCATGTTTTGGGAATAAATTTTGCAATATTATTCTTCAAAAAAATTACTATGATTTTTAAATAAAGCATAAACAAATCGGTCTTTTCTGGCCATGAAATTGGGGAGGTCACAGTTGGTATCAAAGCATTAGTTTAAGTGAACTAGTAGGATTTCTAGACTTACACTTTGAATGCTAAGCGATGATTGTGAGATGAGTGTCTGCTATATTTAGGGAATATACCTGAATAGACACGAGCACTAGCTTATTTTAGGAAAGATGCCTAAATTGCTTTTATGTGCTAAATGATTTGTATAATATGCCTTATGATGCTATTATTTGCTCGGATCTATGGTCTATTGCCGACCGGATCTGGAAATTTTATGTGTTCGGATTTCTAAAAGTTTAATTACAGTATTAAAATTGGCATGTAACTTTTCAGAGAGACAAGGAGGAATTAAACATCTATCGTAAATAAAGATCTTAATTCTCCTGCTTTGGTGTATAGATCAACATGGTGAGAACTTACAGTGGATTAGGAAATGCTAATGGAAACCTGCAGCCTGAGCCACGAGTGATTGAGCGTGCACTAGAGGTAGCAGCTGCACCCGAGCCAATCACAATGGCAGGAGTACAGGCAATATTAAAAATGATGTTGGATCGTCAGATGGAAGAGACAAGGCTTCTACTTCAATAGAATAGGGATGAACCTACTGTGCCTGTTGTGTAGCCCGAACTAAACGAAGAGCTGTCAGAAGAAGGAAATTACAGTCGTATTGTGAGTCAAGTTGAACCCCGAGTGGTCAGGAGGAACGACCCGGACAGAGGGATTGAAAGAGATGGGCGTATGTATAAGAACTTCTTGGGTGCCAAACCACCAAGTATTTCTGGAAGCCCTTAGCCAGTAGAGATTATGGGCTGGATCTCCGAAATGGAGATGGTATTTGAGAGATGCATCTGTAGCAACAAGCAAAAAATTGTCTTTGTAGTCAGACAACAAAAGGCCGAAGTTTTAGGTTGGTGGAAGTTGTTGGAAGATATAATGCCACGGGGAGAAGCCCTGAGGATGTCTAGGGAAGCATTCTTGGAGGAGCTGGAAATGCAATACTTCTCGGAGGTAGATCTGGTAGACCTAAACAATGAGTTTCAGAACCTGAAGAAAGGGAAGATGATTGTTGATTACTGTGCCCCCGCGTTCACTGAGAGGATGAAGTTATTCCCCTACTTGGTGCCTACTGAACTCTCCAAGTTAGAGAAGTTTTCTAACAGATTGTCAGTAGACTTTGGTTGAACGATCAAAATGGAAACTACCATGAAGACCGCCGTTAGAGAAGCGAAGAATGTGGAGACCCAATTAAGGGAGAAGGGTCTAGAGAGATGTGAGGTAAGAGAGAAGAGAAAGTTTGATGGATCTACAATGTCCAACAAGAAAAGCAAATTCTCAAAGTCTGGTTCTAAGAAGTTTGGAGGAGGAGGAGGTGAAGCAAGATGGTGTGATAAATGCAAAAAGAAACACTCTGGAAAATGTGTCGAGGAAGTGACTTGTTTCAAGTGTGGGAAGACGGGGCATTACGCCAATGAGTGCACATTCAACAAGAAGGTGTGTTACGGGTGTAATGAAGAAGGGAATATTTTTCGGGACTTCCCAAAGATGAAAGAGGCGGCAAGGCCTAATGTTCCACCAAGGCCAAAGGTAAGAGCATTCCAGATGACCCTAGAAGCAGCAAGGGATGAAGCAGATGTCGCTTCAGGTACCTTTCTTGTAAATGGATTGCCTTCCAATATATTGTTTGATTTTAGAGAAAATTACTCCTTTATATCGCAGAAATTTCGTGGAAGACTAGCATTGCCTGAAGATACTTGATAATGCTCTAGTTGTAGAAGTTGCTAGTAGCAAATTCATACCTATTAGCGATTGCATTAAAAGCATCGTCATCGGCTTGAACGGGAATAAATTCCACAAGGAGTTGTTACCCATTGAGTGGAACAGTTTCAACATTATACTAGGAATGGATTGGCTTAGTCTGAACGATGTCGAGATACTATGTAGAAAGAAGATGGTGAGAGTAAACCCATCTGGAAAAGATTCGTTTATGATGTATGGGGAGAAACGTAGAGTAAAGTCTGGAAATGTTTGTCTAAAGGATGCATATCATACTTGGCATTTGTGATTGATGCAAAGAAGGAGAATAAATAAATGAAAAGAATACCAGTGGTGTGTGACTATTCAGAAGTCTTTCCCGAAGATCTTCCTGGATTACCCCCTGATAGACAAGTACAGTTTCAAATAGACTTGTTTCCAGGATCGACGCCAATTGAAAAAGCACCATACAGATTAGCACCGACGGAGATGAAAGAGCTAATGATGCAACTTCAGTAGTTGTTGGACAACGATTTCATTAGACCTAGTTCTTCACCCAGGGGAGCTCTGGTGTTATTCATGAAGAAGGGCAGGAGCATGAGAATGTGCATAGACTACAGAGAACCGATCAAGGCAACAATAAAGAATAAGTATCCATTTCCAAGGATTGATGACCTGTTCGATCAGCTGCAAGGTTCGAGCTATTTCTCAAAGATTGATCTTAGTTCGGGATATTATTAGTTGAAGGTGAGAGAGCAAGATATCAAGAAGACCGCATTCATAATGAGATAGGAACATTATAAGTTCTTGGTTATGTCATTTGGACTGACCAATGCTCCAAAAACATTTATGGATTTGATGAATAGGGTTTGTAAACCAATCCTTGATAAATCCGTAATAGTGTTCATAGATGACATTATAATTTACTCGAAGAGCCAGCAAGAGCATGGAAAACACTTGCGAGAAGTATCAGAATTTTTGAAGAAGGAGAAGTTGTAAGCAAAGTTCTTCAAATGTGACTTTTGGATTCGAGAAGTCCAATTCTTCGGTCATGTGGTTAACCAAGAAGGAATAATGGTTGATTTAACAAAGATTGAAGCTGTGATGAAATGGGAATGGCCAAAAAGTCCCACTGAGATTCGAAGCTTTCTGGGATTAGCTAGATATTACCGAAGGTTTATCCAAGGCTTTTCTTCGATAGCTTCTCCATTAACAGATATGACCCATAAAGGAGCTACATATACATGGAGCGAGAAACATGAAGAAGCATTCGAGAAATTAAAGAAGAAGTTGCGTGAAGCACCAATTCTTTCTTTACCTAACGGAGTTGAAGACTTCGCAGTCTATAGTGATGTATCTGGAGTTGGGTTAGGTTGCGTTCTGATCCAGAGAGATAAATATTAGATTAGATGTCTAAGCCCATAACTATTATTGGTATGTACTCGACCCGAGAGTAGCATGATCCATTTGGGTTGCATATTATCGGGACAATTTGTTAGGATGGACTCTTGAGAGAAAGGTTATATATGATTTATTAATATATTATAAGTTATAATATATTAATATGAAATTATTTGTTTTAATTAGTATTGATCAAGAATTAATTTGGAATTAATTTAGTGATCAAAAGAGACTAATTAAATCTATGGGGACTAATTATGATAATTAGTTATATTTATATGTGTTGGGCTTATGATCTATGTTTGACCAATTTTATGTATGGATACATAAAGAGTTGGGCAACATGAACCATGGATCATAAACCCATGGGTATGGATTTGGATTATACCCATGACCCTTGAAATCCAACATATAAATACATGCTCTTAACCTAAAAAACGCCTACATGCTTGTTCTTGGAGTTCATGGGTGTTTTTGGGTGCATGGAATTCTCTCTCAAGTTCCACCTTTGTCCATTATGTGTTGTGACTTCATTTGAGGCTTCCACACTATTGGGGCTAAGCTCTTTAAGGCCAAATTCATCAAGTTCTACTAGCTACACAAAGAGGTAAACTTCTAACTAGTATTTTATGTAGTTTATATCATTTGTATGCTAGTTGTAAGCTTAAAGCTTTGGAAACCATTTGCATGTATAATGAGTGAAAACATAGATCCAAAGCTTCTAGGGTTGTATGTGCACCATAGGATGTTGTAGTATACAAAACCCAACAATAAAGTGATATCATATGCATCTAATAAATTGAAAGAGCACGAAAAGAACTACCCCACTTATGATCTGGAGTTGGCAGCAGTATTATTCACATTAAAAATATGGAGGCATTATCTTTTTGGCACAAAGTGCAAACTCTTCACCGATCATAAAAGTCTCCAGTATCTCTTTGATCAAAAGGAATTGAATATGAGGCAACGACGCTGGCTAGAGTTTCCAAAGGATTATGACTGTGAGATATTTTTCCACCTTGGTAAAGCAAATGTTGTAGTTGATGCTCTAAGTCGAAAAGTAAACATGGAAAGAAAAAGGCCCAGAGCGTTAAGAATAGAAGTTTTCTCAACAATTTTAGAAAGCGTCAAGAAAGCTCAGGAAGAAGCTTTGGAGAAAAATGACCGAAAGGAAGAACGTTTAGGCAAAACATGGGTATTCGGTACAAATAGTCAAGGATTGAAGGTATTCCAAAACACTATTTGGGTACCTAAGACAGAAAGAATAAGGGATCTTCTGATGGAAGAAGCTCACTAGACCATGTACTCGATTAATCCCGACAACACTAAGATGTATAGGGATGTGAAACCTTACTACTGGTGGCCGACGATGAAGCTTGATGTTGGAAAGTATGTGGCAGATTGTGTAACATGTGAGAGTTAAAGTGCAACATCAAAAACCATATGGGAGTTTAGAACCTTCTCCTGCACCGATGGGTATATGGGAAGACGTCACCATGGATTTTTTGACTGTTAGGTCATAATTATGTGGTTTGGGCTAGGTTCTTTATGTATAGATCATGGTAGAGTTTTGGTCGATATTGGTGTTTTGTGGTCTGTCTGTTAAAGGTTGTTTGGTGTTCACGGCCGTGAACATGTTCACGGCCATGAACCATGTTTACGATTGGTCTGCTCCTATAAATAGGTGTCTGTCAGAATGTGTCAGTGACGCAGTCAGAGAGTCTGTTCATGGTGTATGTGCGTGTGTTGTCAAGGTGTACCTGACGTGTTTACGGCCAAACTATAATACGTGTGCATTGCTTGATTAATTCTTCCTTCTTCTCTGTTCTTGTGTTTGATTGTTCATCATCTGGATCCAATTGTTTGATCACTGGTTTGGTTCCTGGATTTGGGACTTACAATTGGTATCAGATCCAATCCGGTGTCAAACTCGCTTTTGGTGTTTACGGCTTCATTTTTCTCTTCAAATTCGTGGTTGATTCGTGTTTGGGTGCTGGATATCTGATTTTGATCAACATTCAAGGCTATTGGGATCAGAATATGCTTGAAAACCGCTGTTTTTTGTGTTTGCGGTTCAAACTTGTTGAAGTGTGTACGGCCGCGATTAAGTGTACGGCCGTGAACCATTTAAAACCTTTGACCGTGAACTGCATCTTGACCGTGTTCCATCCTTTGATCGTGAAAACTTCATTTTTGACCGTGTACGGCCATGAATTGCTGTATACGGCCGAGAAGAGTGTACGACCATGAACCCCATACGACCCTAAACCCCCTTTGGTCATTGAACAATTTCCATTTTGTACTTTCCTCTTTTGTTTTGTTTATTAATTCAACTTAAAAAAAACCAAAAACAAAGAAAAACCAAAAACCAACAAAAATGGATTCACAAAACTCTACAATTCACCAAGAACTTGATTCAGTTATGGGCACAACTACGCGCATCCCACGTTTGCTATCTGCTGAGGGTTTCTTGGAATGGAAATATCGTATAGAAAAATATATCAAAATGAAAGATTTCAAGATTTGGAGATGCATCTTAAAAGGACCTATCAGAATCACCACAACACTCCCGGATGGAATGATCGTTGACAAGGATGTCGAAGAGTATACCGATGAAGAATTTGATAGAGTTGAATAGCAAGAGAAAGCACTTGCCACACTCACTATGGCTCTATCACCAGAGATTGCTCAGGGTTTCCGAGAATATACTTCTGCAAAAGCTATATGGGAGGCACTGATCGAGGTTTATGAAGGAAACGAGGACATGAAACAGAGTCGCCAGGATATGCTGAGACAAAAATTTAATATGTTCAATCATATTTTGGGAGAATCTCTAGAGGCTCAACTGCAGAGATTCATCACTCTCATAACCGAGATGAGCTCTGTAGGTATCTTTGTCACCAGGTCTGAAATAAACAAGAAGCTGCTCCATTCACTGCCAAAGTCATGGGACATGAATGTGTCTGTGATTAAGAAGACAAATGATCTTAACCGTCTGAGTTTGGCTGAAACCATGGCAATTATTAAAGCTTGTGATTTGGATGACAAGCAGAGGGAGATCAATCACATCAATTCATACTCCACTGCTAACTTTGGGATTCAATCCAACAATGCCTTCTCATCTTTCACTACCCCTCAAGTTCAACCTTTTGTTGTTCCTCAACCATCATCATATGCCACTCCATCCATGCAAAGTGTTCAACCTTCAGTATCTTATCCACATGTTTCTTCCTCTTCAAAAGCACCTGCTCCTGCTCTTGCTCCCAAAGAAAATGATGAAAACTTGGCTCTTGTTACCGGTCTTGTAAACTGCTATAATGCCTTCGTGGCTGGCGAGCTACCTCCTCAACTATCTTTTGCTGATTTGGATCAAATTCATCCCGAATATGTTGAGGAAATGGACATCACATGGCAAATTGCTATGGTGGTGTTCAAGGCCAACCAGTTATCCAAGAAGACAGGAAAAAACAATTGGGGAATGAATACTGAAAAGAATGTGGGCTTCAACAAAGGCAAACTTCGACGCTTCAACTGCCATGAGCCTGGCCATTTTGCCAGAGACTGCCTGAAGCCTGACAGGAGGGAGAACAACGAAAGAACAATGGTGCCAGTGGGTAGTAGCAGGAGAGCTACCACCAACAACCAGACCATGAATCTTGCTATGGTGGCTCAGTCGTTTGACTGGGACGACCAAATTTAGGCTCTGAACATCTCGGGACCTGAAAATGCACATCTTGCCCAGATCAACGACTTCGCAGAAGGAGAAGCTGAGGTGGACCTAGAGGCAGAGATGATGGAACTACAATTTGCGTTCATGGTTCAAAATACCCCAGAGCTTGCAAATCCAGAGGTCAGTGAAATCACTTGCTCTCAATCATGTATTAACAATATCAAATCTTTACGTGAACAGGCTGATTTGATGCGTAGAGAGATAGAGGAAATAAAATATGAGGGGTACCAACTTAGGAAAGGCCAGAAACCATTGAAAGATCAATTAGACGCCAAGAATAATGACTATAGGAAATTATAGGCAGAGTACAGTGACAAGTGTGTTCATTATAGATATCTTAAGAAAGATTTTGATGCTGTAACTGCTGAACTTGACACATTGAAGACCCGTTTTGCGAATGCCGATTTTAATTTCAAGAAATTCGATGTGTCAAGTGAAAGAGTTGCAACAATAATTGAACACCAAATGAAATGGAAGGACCAGAAGCAAGTAGGAATAGGTTATGAGAGTGTCCCTCCCCCATTCAATCACACTTATACTAACACTCCATTGACTCAAGCTGAGATAGACCGAGAACCATTCATGGTATATGGTAAACCAGCTGCTGAACAGGCGACAAAATGTAGTGCTAGGAAATTAGATACTAACGTTTCTACTTCCGATGCAGATTTATCAGTAAGCCAGGGAAAGCAAGAGGATGGAAAGATTGAGTCTGATAATAATCTGGTGTCAAAATTTGGTGCTCCTATTTCAAACAATGATGAGTATGTGTCTGATGTTAAAAATGATATTTTGATTTGTGATGATTTGGTGTCAAACTCTAATGTTTCTGATAAATGTGGTGTTGTTTTTGTGAAATCTACTGAATCTGACACTACCACATCCACATCTTCTACACCTGTCACACAATCTGACTCATGCACGTGCACGTGTGGGAAAGTTAGAAAAGTCAATAAGAGCACGAAATATGATAAAGGCGGTACCATGTCTAATGATAAAAAGCAAATATGTTTCAACTGTGGTACTGCTGGCCACATTGCTCGCAATTGTCCTAATAGGGCATTTGTTCATTTTTACACACCGATGAGAGAAAATGAGTCTCAAGGAAGGTCTTTAACGAGAAAGTCCTCAAGATCTCGTCTTCGTGATGATGATGATCGGAAAGTTCATAATGATAAGAAAAGGGCTGATCTTAAAACAAATAAACATGTTTTCACTAAATCACCCACATGTGCTTTTCCGAAATCGAATGCGGTTAAGCCAAGGTCGATTTCGTCAAAGGGTGTGTCTGGATCTTCGACTAATCCTAGCCGAAAATCTAAACGATCAAAGAAAAAGAAAAATATTTCAAAATCACCTGTGAATCTTTCAAAATCTAATGATCAGTGGGGTACCTAAATCTACACTTGTCCAATCATCATCATCCTCTGAAAGTGCTTCTGATAATAATGCAAAATTGAAAAATCAAAAGGATAAATCTGTGAATGTCAAGGGTAAACCCAGGGATGTAATGAACTGGGTCCCCAAATCTAAATAATCCCGCTCATTGTGCAGGAACAGTTGCGGAGGAATGTCGCTAGACCGTGGTATGTCGATAACGGTTGTTCCAGGAACATGACATGAGACATCTCCCAGTTGCACAACATTCAAAATTTTAACGGGGGATTCGTTTCCTTTGCGGGAGAGGATGGCGGAAAAATCACTCAAAAAGGAACCGTTTCCAATGGAGTGATGAGTTTCGAGAATGTCAACTACGCGCCCGAGTTGAAGCACAGTTTGTTGAGCGTCTCTCAAAATTGTGACATGGGCTACTCTACGCATTTCACCGATAAAGAATGTCTAATTTTGAAGCCAGGAATTGTCATCCCTGATGAATGGATCTTTGTGAAATCAAAAGGGGACGACAATGCATATATCATTGACATGAAAAACAATCTTCCTGAATAAGTCACTTGTCTCTTCTCAAAGATTTCCGAGCGCAATGCTATGATGTGGCATCGTCGGCTCGGACATGCTAACGCAAAGAACCTGAATCGACTTGCAAAGAATGAAATGGTGCACGAGCTTCCTGTCAAAGATTTCATCACGTTTGAAAAGTGTGTGGCTTGTGCTTCAGGAAAACATCACAGAAAGACACACCTGCCAAAACAGGTTAATTCGATCAACCAGGTGGTCCAATTGTTGCATATGGACTTATTTTGGTCTGGTTAACGTCCTCAGCATCAACAGAAATTCATATTGTCTGGTTGTGATCGATGATTTCTCGCGGTTCACGTGGGTCTTCTTCATGTCCAACAAGGCTGGGGTTGCTGACTTGATTAAGAAGTTCGTTGTGATGATTGAGAACCAGACCAATCACCGGGTGAAGGCGCTCATAACTGACAACGGGACGGAATTCAAGAATGCCGTTCTCGATCATTTTTGTACGGAAAAAGGGATAGTGCATCAATACAGTGCTGTTCGCACACTGCAACAAAATGGTGTTGCTGAGCGGCAGAACCGAACATTACAAGACGCCGCAAGGACGATGTTATGTGACTCCAAACTTCCAGTTTTATTTTGGGCCGAGGTGATCAACACGACGTGTTATGTTCAAAATCGTGTCCTGATAAACAACGCTCAGATTAAGACCCGATACGAGATTCTCTACGGTCACAAGCCATCTGTTAGTCATTTCCGTATCTTTGGCTGTCCTTGCACCCTCCTTCATCTGGAATCCAACACCAAATTCAACGCCAAGGCTGATGATTGTTACTTTGTGGGTTATGCTGCTCGCACGGCGTACAAGGTCTACAACAAGAAACCAAAGCAAATTGTGGAATCCTATGACGTGCGCTGGTTGGAGTTATTGAAGATGAAGAAGAATATGTTCAGATGATTTGTCTGGTTCCTGCTCCAGATTGGTTACTTGATTACACATCTCTTTTCAAATCATTTAATGTGTGTTCAGATGATTTTTCTGGTTCCTGCTCCAGTTCGAAGGAAGTTATTGAAGATGAAGAAGAAGATGTTGTGTACAGACCACCATTGGTGCCTTCTACGACTCCTGCGGTGGATGAAGTTGTTACAAGTACTTCCTCAGGTTCGCCATGCCAAAGAACTGATCCCGATGCTGAAGCCACTCCTCTTACACCTGCAGAAAGAGACTTCATGACCAGAGACACTTCCGCTGCAACTCGGACTTTCATGGAGTTACTCTTTCCCTAGCCGATTGCTAACAAGTATGTGGCTAGCACTTCTAATGATTTCAGATCATCTGAGGTGTCTGATACAGCAGATGACGGACATATCAACATCAACAACCTTCCCGTAACGCTCAATGACATTAGCCAGGAGCTTCCCACCAGAATTCAACGCGATCACCCAATCGAAAACGTCACGGTCAGCTGGGAGACGGTGTTAGAACGCGAAGTCAGAGTAGAGACGTCAACACATGTCTCTATTCTTGCTTTATATCTCAAATAGAGCCAACGAATGTTGATATGGCGCTGAATGAGCCCAGCTGGGTTGATGCAATGCATGAAGAGCTGAATCAGTTCGAAAAGTTGGGGGTTTGGAAACTGGTTGAATTACCTAAAGGCAAGAAGTCCCTCGATACGTGCTGGGTTTATCGAAACAAGCAAGATGATTCAGGGGTTATTGTGCGGAATAAGGCCCGATTGGTCGTACGTGGATTTCGCCAAATTGAGGGTCTAGACTACACTGAAGTTTATGCTCCGGTGGCTCGCTAGGAGGCTATTCGCATTTTCCTAGCCTACGCTTCCTACATGAACTTCACGGTTTACCAGATGGATGTCAAGACTGCCTTCCTGTACGACGCTGTGAAAGAAGAAATCTACGTTGATCAACATCCTGGTTTTGTCAACTCAAAGTTTCCGAATCACGTCTACAAGTCGGATAAGGCTTTATACGGGTTACATCAATCTCCAAGGGCGTGGTATGCAACTCTTACAAAGCACTTGCTCAAGCATGGATATACACGGGGGACAATTGATCAAACCTTGTTCATTAAGCATGTTGGTACCAATCAGATTCTTGTGCAAATATACGTCGATGACATTATATTCGGGTCAACGTGTCCACAGTTGTGAAGGATTTCGAAGGCGTTATGAAGAAGAGATGCAATATGAGTTCTCTTGGGGAGATGACCATGTTTTTTGGGCTTCAGGTCAAACAAGACTCAACCGGAATCCTGTTACATCAAGCCAAGTATGTTGAAGATATGCTAGAGAAGTTCGGGTTTCGAGACGCAAAACCTGCCTTGACGCCGATGGCCGAGCGACCCCTGTTGACTCCAGATACTGAAGGCGAATCCGTAGATCAGACTGACTACATATCAATGATCGGATTGTTGATGTATCTGACCGCGAGCAGGCTAGACATCATGTTCGCGGTTTGTCAATGCGCACTTTACCAGGCTAATCCTAAACTTTCCCATCTTATTGTTGTCAAAAGAATTTTTTGGTATCTCAAAGGCAGCCCAAAATTGGGTCTTTGGTACCCGAAAAATTCTGAATTTGATTTATATGCTTTTGCTGACAGTAATTACGGAGGCTGTGAGCTTAACAGGAAATCAACGTCTGGGGGATGTCAATTTCTTGGAGACCGACTGGTGTCATGGCAGTGCAAGAAACAACATACAGTCTCAACCTCAACGGTAGAGGCGGAATACGTAGCTGCTTCTGCCTGTTGTTCTCAAGTTATCTGGATACAACATCAAATCCTGGATTATGGTTTGAATTTTCTAGAAACCCCTATTTTTTGAGATAATGAAGTTGCAATTCAAATTGCTAAAAATCCAGTCCAACACTCGAAAACCAAGCACATCAACATCAAAGTGCATTTTATCAGAGATTGTTATGAGCGTTCGATTATTCGGTTGGAACAGATTCACACTGCTAATAATGTGGCAGATTTGTTCACAAAACCGTTTAACAAAGCTCGATTCGTTGTGTTTGTGGGTTTTTTGAAAATGATACGCTTTGAGGACTAATTTTTTTTAGGTTAGTTTAAATTGCGCATTTAGTTTTCATTCTCATCCATGCACAAATTTAGGGGGAGAAATAAACAAAAACCAAACAAAAATTAGAAAATCAAAAATACAAAAATAGTGTCCTTTCAGTAGCGTATATGTAGGTGTAGTGAAGGGAAGTGATATAAATATGTGATAACAGGCAATTTGAATATGTGTAAGGTACCAAAGTTAAATTGTCTAGGCTCTATGTTCGATGCGCTGGTAGGCAACTCCTGCATCTCGGGAGGAGCCAACCGATACGGTGCCTTGGCTATCGGAGCCGCACCAGGGACCAGGTCAATCCTGAACTCAACCTGTCTCTCCGGAGGTATCCCAGGCAAATCCTCCGGGAATACATCTGAGTACTCATGCATGACCGGTACATCCTCCACTGTCGCCTTACCCTTATCCCGGGTATCCATCACATAAGCGACATAACCTGCGCAACCCTGCTGAAGGTATCGCCTCACCCTCAATTCTGAACATAAAACCGCTCCATGCTGTGGCCTCTGGCCCTGAATCACTAACCCTCCCCCACTAGGGGTCTGAACCCTCACTAGCTGCTGCTCGCAGTCGATCACTGCCCCATTGGGGCCCAGCCAATCCATACCCACTATAACCTTATTCCCTCGCAGGGGAATAGGAACCAAGTCCACTGAAAACTGCTCATCAAATAACTGTAGTGTACACCCTCTGTGAACCCTCGCAACCCTAACGGTCCTGTTATTTGCTATCTCCACATCAAGTGGGCAATCCAGATCCCCCAGAGCTCTTACGAGTCGCTTGCTGAGCGCGAGGGACACAAAAGATCGGGTTGCACCCGAATCAAACAGTACCAGAGCAGATATACCGTTCACTAAGAACGATCCTATAATAAAACACATAAACATGAGCGACAATCAATATAAATAAAGAGATAAGGAGAGAATACATACCAGTCACAACATCGGGAGCTGCACGTGCCTCCTCTGCAGTCAGCTGAAAAGCCCTGCTCCTCACTGTGGGCGCCTCTGCCCGGCCCTGACGACCATCTGTAATCCTCAACATGGCAGGAGCGGGTGCCGCCACCTGTCCTGCTGCTGCCAGACTCGGGCACTGGGCCTTCTTATGGCCCCTCTGATTGCACTGGAAGCAAATCAGATCTGAAACTACTGTGGTGGTGGTGGTAGTTGTACAATCCCTACTCATATGACCAGTTCAACTACACTTGAAGCAACCCGAACTCCCCGCCCTGCACGCCCCCTCGTGCATCTTGCCAGACTTGACACACCGGCTGTGGCCCTGATGGCTCCTCGATCTGTGATCTGATACCTTGGGCTTCTTGCCAGCACTCACTGTCTGCACCCCCTCGGGTTTCCTCTTCCTCTGCATCTCCAAGTCTAGCTCCCTTTCCCGAGCTCTCGCAATCATATCTTCCAGCGTCTTGCAGCTGGAACGACTCACAAACTAGCGTATGTCGCTCCTCAACATCTCATGATATCAGGCCTTTTTCATCTCCTCGTGCGCCACGTACTACAGAACAAGAAGGGCCCTCTCGCTAAACTTGGCGGTGATCTCCGCCACAGTCTCTGTCGTGTGCTCAAGATCCTGGAACTCCCTCGCTAGCTGTTGCACCTCAATCACAGGTGCAAACTCGGCCCTGAACTTGGCCGAGAAATCAGTCCAGGTCATAGCATCTAGAACTGTATCATTCCCAATGGGTCGTCCGACCTCCTCCCACCAATCGCCTACCCTGTCCTTCAAAATACAGGATGCAAGTCGGACCTTGTCCCCCTCAGGACATCTTCTCGTACGGAACGCGTTGGTGACATCAGCCAACCATCTGCTACTAGCAATGGGGTCCCGAGCCCCATGATAGCCGGGAGCTCCATAAGCCCTGAACACCCGGAAAGTCAGTGTGCGCGACCCCATCATGGCCGCTACCTCAGTACGGAACACACTCAGCCTCTCATCCAGAAGCTCCAAAATACTGTCCTTGACCGAACCGAAGATCACAGGAGTCTTCTCTAAAATGTTGCGCGTGATCTCAGATGAAATAAACTCCCTCGTCTACTCATCCGTCTACTTGGTTCCAGAGCCCGAGCCTGATCCCTCACCAGTGCCTGAAGTGCCAATCGGCCTAGTGTGTAGCGTCACCATACTGAAAATACACCATAACAAACATCAGTATACTCATCATATCTCAAGGGATGTAACATACTACAAGTTTCCTGGATTCATCTTAGCCTTCCTTGATTCGAGTACAGATCCTATGCTGTTAGTAGTGTGGGCCCATACTACCTTCCACAACTATCCGTACTTTCCTCAAGAACTGCCTCGACTCCACCAAGTCCCTTCTATTATTACTGCTGATCTCACGCTAAACTCATCCTAGGCTTGCCCTAAGGTAATCACCAACCCACTCTCCGCTATCAGCTGTATAAGAAGTCCCTGCTACCTCCCCCTAACTAGCTTGTGAAAACTATTACATATCACTAAGACTAGATAATTCTTCGAATGAGAGATCCTACCCTACAACGATTGGACTCAAACAAGAGCTGCGCAATAGAGCTAGACCTAACCTTCTGAAATTATTTAATCCTCGCAATATGTAACTTAACTATAACATCCCAAAATCGAGACCCAAATTTTTTTGTTAAATTATATTACTTTAGAAATTGTTCACGAAAAACATCATTAATATCATTTCAAAACATCAAGTCACAGATCACGAATCTCGAAAACATAATAGCAATTACTAAAATGTCAGAGTACAATCCTAGGGTTCTCAATAAGGAAATCATGTGTGTATGTGATGCACTGCTACCCCGCCGACTCCTTCCCCTTGGATGAAGAGGTAGCTAAAACCAAAACTGAAAACTATAAGCACAAAGCTTAGTGAGTTCCCCCATCATACCACATACCAAACGACATACATACTGCCGGGAAATTATGGGGATCCCGACCTACTCATGTCAAGAAGTTTTGGGGTGCTGACCAACCCATGTCAAGAAGTTCTGGGGTGCTTACCAACGCATGTCAAGCAGTTCTGGGGTGCTGACCTACCCTCCGATCTATCTTAACCGGAAACGGGGACTATTTCACCCCTACCACTAGTAAATCATAATCATACTATCATAATCATGCTGCCATACTCATACTGTCATAATCATACTATCAAGCATTCCTGGGGTACTGACCTACCCTTCGGTCCTAAGGACCGAGGCGGGGGACTATTCCCCTCATACTACCTCTATCACATACAACATATCATGCTGGCACATAACGCACATCTGGTAATAGCAACCTAGATAATTATCACAAAGACAATCATCTAAAAACAACCCCTGCTGGTGGGCCGACATTGTGGCCGTAGACGCACCTCTACTGGAAGGTAACTCACCTCGAAAACTACGTGTCGAATCTCGTGGAAACTAGCCTCTAACATCTGCTCTGATGACTCCCGGCTAACGTAAACATATTAACACCCGATCAGAGTTTATAACACAACTTAGGGTAAAATGACCATTTTAACCCTTGGTCCAATTGGGACATCCAAGAGTCCCAATTCTAACCTATTAAGCCCAGTCCTCCAATGGGCTATTAAAGACTCCTTAAGGCCCACTAATTGACCAATTTCTGAATTAGGCCTTATCCCCCCTAATTGGGCCCAAAAGCTCCAAGTCCAAATGTAATAATTCCAAAGGGTCCAATCTCGGCCCAATAGGCCCAATGCTCTAGTTTCTGATTTCTAAGTCCAAAGTTATACTTCTCTGTGGGCCACAGGGCCCCAAGCCCAGGACCAGATCCTTAAGGCCCAAAAGCCCATGGTTGCCATTCTGCACCTGTACGCGCGGCGTACCTGGTAAGTACGCCCAGCGTACTCTTTGGCTGCAAACATAGGTTGACCATAAATGGTTAACTGACTGTGAACGGTAACGGACCGTAAACGGTAACATATCATGAACCACCCCAGTACGTGCAACGTACCAGATGTACGCTTAACATACAACCAAGATTCCTTGGGACTTCACTTCTGACTTAATCCATTAAGTCTTTATGTCCAAAATGTAGATCCAGGTCCTTTAAGACCTCCCAAGCCATAAAGTTACGATCTTTAGGTGCTTGCATGCATGGTTGGGGTCAAAACAAGATTTTGGTCCATTATACAAGCTCTAAGACCATCTAACACTTGCATGGTTTTGGATTAACCACCAAGATCTGATTTTTATGACCCTAGGTGCTTCTAAGAGTCCAAAAGGACAGCTCTTATGCTCTGGAAGCAACAATATTCAAGCTCTCCCAACAATGGGGTCGAAAAGGAAATAAAAACCCCAAATAAACAAATGTAAGCATACAATGGTCAAGTATGGAACTTGATACCTCAAAAGAGTCAGAAATGGTGTCAATCCTCTGGATATACAAGCTCTTGGTGGATCCTTGCTTCTTCTTCAAGCTCCTTTCTCCTTCTCTGGAAAAAACAACACACAACACTCTCAAATGGCTTCTAGAACACAAAGGCACACAAAGGGAGCTAGGGTTTTCGTGGTGGCTGGATAAGGGTGAAGGGAGGCTGAACAAACAGGGGGTTATGTTCTTTATACAGGGAGCAAACTCTAATTTTAGGGTTTAAGGATCTGCACACGTATGCTGGGCGTACTCCTGGTACGTTGGGCGTACGTGCATGGCTTCCGTGTTTCCTTCTCATGAGTACGTTGAGCGTACATGGCAATGTATGCCCCGAGTACGAGGTTCCTCAGCCCACTGTTAAGGGCGCAAACTCAGAACCCAACCAAACAACCCATAAATTAAATAAGGTAAATACTCATAATACCTGTAAAAATCGCGGATGTTACAAATCTCCCCCACTTGAATTAGACTTCGTCCTCGAAGTCCGTTGCTGCTGCTGAAAACAGCTCAGGGTAGTGCTCCCTCATCTCATCTTCTGGCTCCCATGTCCATTCCGAGCCCTTGCGGTGCTGCCGTTGCACCTATACCAGCTCCACCCTCTTGTTCCTCAAGTCCTTCGACTTCCTGTCGAGGATCGCCACTGGCCGCACAATGTAGTTCAGGCTGTCATCCACCTGAATATCCTCCAAAGGCACCACTGTCGAATCGTCCACCAGGCACATCCATAACTGGGAGACGTGAAAAGTACTGTGAATCTAACTGAGTTCGGCTGGTAGGTCCAGCCGATATGACACCTTGCCCACCTGGGCTATAACCCTGAAAGGTCCAATGTACCTGGGGCCCAACTTGCCCCGCTTCCTGAACCGATTGACGCCTTTCCAAGGCGACACCTTTAGGAGCACCGTGTACCCGACTTGGAATTCCAGGTCCGAACGACGCTTGTCGGCATAACTTTTCTACCGACTCTGAGCATTCTGAAGCCTGCTCCGAACCTGCTGGATCCTTTCTGTGGTCTTGAGTACCACCTCGGTACTCCCCATGACCCTCTGCCGAACGTCACCCCAACATATCGGGGTCCTGTACTTCCTCCCATACAACATCTCGAAGGGAGGACGGTCGATACTCGCATGATAACTGTTATTATAGGAAAATTCTGCCAAAGGAAGGTAGGTATCCTAACTACCTCCAAAGTCCAGAACACACACCCGTAGCATATCCTCTAGAGTCTGGATGGTCCGCTCACTCTGACTACCTGTCTTCGGGTGAAAAGCGATGCTAAAGTACAGACGAGTACCCAGGTCGTCATGAAACTTCTTCCAGAACCTGGAAGTGAACCGCACATCCCTGTCGGAAATCACCAAGACTGGCACTCCGTGCTGAGCCACTACCTCTCTGATATATATGTCGGCTAAGTTTTCGGCCGAAATTCTCTCCTGAATCGGGATGAAATGGGCGCTCTTGGTCAACCGATCGACGATGACCCAAATCGAGTCCACTCCCCGCGCGGTCTTGGGAAGCTTCGTGATAAAATCCATAGTGATATCTTCCCATTTCCACAGCGGGATATCCAACGGCTGGGTCTTGTCGTGAGGCCTCTAGTGCTCGGCCTTGACCTTCCTGCAGGTCAGGCATCTCTCAACAAACCAAGCTACATCCCGCTTCATGCAGGGCCACCAATAATCAAGACGAAGATCCTTGTACATCTTCGACGCCCTGGGATGGATAGAAAACCTGGATTTATGCGCCTCTTCCATTAGTACCTGGCACACGCCTCCATGGTATGGGACCCACACCCTACGGTGTAGATTCAACAATCCACGACTGTCATAATCGAAGGAGGAAACCTGACCCACAATACGCTCACTCTTACGGTGTTCCTCCTTCATGGCCTCCTGCTGGGCCTCGCGAATCCGCTCCAACAGCGGAGTCACCACGGTCATCCTCATGCAAAAGTCTCTGATCGGCGTTGCCTTACGGCTAAGCGCATCGGCCACGACATTGGCCTTTCCCGGGTGGTAGAGGATCTCACAATCGTAATCCTTCACCACATCTACCCATCGACGCTGTCTTATATTCAGATTCGGTTGATCCATGTGATACCTCAAACTCTTATGGTCCATGTAAATTGTACAACGGACCCCATGGAGGTAATGATGCCAAATATTGAGGGCGAAAACAACTGCCCCCAATTCCAAATCATGCGTCGGATAATTCGCCTCATGAGGCTTCAGCTGCCTCGACGCCTAGGCGATAACATGCCCCCTCTGCATCAATATCGCGCCCAATCCCGAGATGGACGCATCGCAATACACTACAAAGTCCTCTACACCCTCTGGCAGGGCTAAGATTGGCGCCTCGCACAATCTTTGTCTCCGTGTCTCAAATGTGGACTGCTGCTCAGGCCTCCAGCGAAAGACCACGACTTTCCTTGTCAACCGGGTCAAGGGCACGACTATCTTGGAGAAGTCCTGAATGAATCTCCGATAATAACCTTCCAATCCTAGGAAGCTCCGAATCTCATATGAAGACCTCGGGACCTCCCATCTCATCATGACCTCCACTTTGGCCGGGTCGACCGAAATCCCATTCTGGTTGACAAGGTGCCTAAGAAACTGCACCTTGTGCAACCAAAACTTACACTTGGAGAACTTGGCATACAAGCTCTCCCTCTGCAGAGTATCCAACACCTCCCGCAAGTGCTCCGCAAGCTTCTCCCGAGTCTTGGAATAGACCAAGATGTCATCAATGAAAACTATCACAGATCGATCCAACATCGGTTTGCACATGCAGTTTATGAGATACATGAACACGACAGGAGCATTGGTGAGCACGAAAGGCATCACCACAAACTCATTGTGACCATATCGTGTCTGAAAGTCAGTCTTCTGCACATCCTCCTCTCCGACCCTCATCTGATGATAACCTGAACGCAAATCCATCTTGGAGAACCAAGATGCCCCCTGAAGCTGGTCAAAGAGATCATCAATCCTCGGGAGTGGGTAAAATGACCATTTTACCCCTTGGTCCAATTGCGACATCCAAGAGTCCCAATTCTAACCTATTAAGCCCAGTCCTCCAATGGCCTATTTGTTGGAAATATTTTGATGTGATTGTCAGTTGAAATAAGTTGAGTATTGATTTACATTTTCTAACAAACATTATCAGAATGTTTCAGGTTGGCAAGATAGTGAAGATTCAACAAGTGTTTGAAGAATCAAATGTTGGAGCACTTGAAGTGAACTTGGAGCAGTTGTTATACACATGGAGCACTTACTGTTGACATGAAGCACTTGCTGAAAGCTAGTTGGATCATCATGATCTCATATGGCACATCTAGATCATATGTGGAGCATCAAGACGTTGATGGATCATCTAGAATATTGATGGTTCATCAGAAACATTGTTGGCTCATCCACAACTCTATGGCTAAACAAGAGTTGATGACTCAACAGGAATACTTGGTGGCTCAACTCAAGTCAATGGATCAACATGATCACATTGATGACTCAACAAGACTGCACATGGCACATCATGTACAATGAGGGCACGTCCAAATGCTCAAAGGAACATGAATTTCGTCCATGGTCCTTCATGAACAAGTAGTCGTACATCTTCAAGTTCAAGACACAGTCCAACATTCAAGAAACTACTCAACATGATCAACAACACTTCTGGAAGTTGATGACATCTAAGAAGACAATTGAGCAACATGATGCTCATATTGCTCAGCACATTTTCAATGTTGATCAAGAAGGTTCAAGAATTATGAAAAATCATAACTTGGATGGAACCCTAACGGAATACTAACGAAATTAGAATATTCCATCCATTATCCGTTAAGTAGGGCAAATGTGTCAATTGATGACTAAGTCTTGATGACGTGTCAACACCTGATTGGTCAAGCCATGTCATGGGCTTTTCAAAAGCCTATAAATAGGCCCCATGGGATCCATTATAAAGTAGCTCTTTTCTGATCATTCCTGCTCATTCTGCACAATTGCCACCTAGACTAGTCTTCAGAGCCATTTGAGAGTTTTAGTGTGTGTTTTACATTCAAACACTTGTAACTGAATCTTCATGTATATAAGCCACATTTGAATCATTGATCTTAAGTCAAAAAACGTTTTTCTATTAATTTGATTGATTCACAACTCTTTATTTTCCGCACTACTTGCCACTTGACGATTCTGAAACTCTGTTTACTTGGACTATTCTAGTCTATGTTTACTGAATTTTTGTCATTTCTTCTATTGGTATCAGAGCTCGAGTGATTGACTTTGAGACTTAGAAAATTTTTCACAAAAACACTTTTTCAAGTTTCAAACTAGTATCACCTGTTCTCAATGGCAAGTGTGAATCAAAACCAAAATGTTCTCTATTAAGTTTCAGTTGCAAACAGTCTTGGAGAAGGAAATCATGCACCTATCCTTGTTCCTAGTGAATACACTTCATGGGAAGATCGCATCAAATACTACCTGGAAGGTCATGACTCTGACGTCTGGACCTTCATCTCCACTGGGAAACATACTCCAGAATTTCTGAAGGACATTATAGTTCCTGTATCCGATGTCTAGACACCATGTCTCTGTTTGATCTATATGCTGAACTGCAACAACATGAGCCGAAAGTCAACAAGCTAGATCAAGCAACTCCCTTTGATAATCAAGGACTTTCCCTGGGAAATTCAGCACCCATGGCAAATCATTCTCAAAACTTGATTTCACATCACAGTCCAATCCCAAATCACTTTGCTGATTAGTTTGCCAACCAAGGATATGGAGCGTATCCTTATCAAAGTTCGAGTATGGCTCAACAGTACAACCATAATCCATACATGCCAACTCAACAACCTCTTTAGATCACAAATGGATACATGGCTAATCATCAAGCTTTCATTGGAACCATAATGGAATCTCCTCAAATCAATGAGGAAATGGAGTATGAAGAATGTATGGCGCTACTGACCAAGTTCAATCCAAACTTCAAGAAGTTTGTGAACAAGCCAACTGGGAACTTTAGAGCACAAAGTTATCAACAACCCCAACACTATCATCGGAACTCCGGAAACTTCTAAGGAGGAAGCAACAGTCAACAAAGCTTCAACTCTCAGAATTTAAATTCTGAAAGTTATAATTCTCAGAGGATGAACTCAAGGGTTCAAGATAACAAGTTGAAGTCCCATGAAGATAATGAAGTAATCAGGTGCCACAACTATCAAGGTGAAAATCATTTTGCCAAGGATTGAAAAATGAAAATCAAGAAGGTCAAAGACGAAGCATACTACCTTCAAAAAGCGGAGCAGATCAAGAAGAAGTCAAAAGACAAAGCTTTCATGGTCATGGAAACTCAAACGTGGAAGTCTGGGAAACAGATGATGACAAAGAGCCTTCTCCTCTCCATCAACAAGTTTTTGAAAAGGTACGCTTTATGCTTCGTGATAATCATTTAACTAGTGAGCCTTTTCTTGATAACATTGACCATATTTCTAAAATAATCAAAGAATATGTCACCAACGCTGAATATCGTGTCAGTTATTACAAAGATGAACTGACCGATACTCAGTTCAGACTTGAAGAATTGAGATGTCGTATGGCTAAGTTAGAAAATGACCTCGCAATCAAAACTGAGGCACATATTACGTCAGTTGAACAATATGAAATTGTATTGGATCAACGTGACATTATTGAAAAAGACAATCGTGAGATGTACGCCCAAATCAATACAAAAATCAATAGTTATAAGGCATCCAAAACCCTTGTTGAACAGAACTCGCATGCTATTCTTAAGGGACCAAAACCATCATGGATCAAATATGGTCTTGGTTATGATGAAATGAACAAGGAAATCATGGGTCTCAATACTCAACCAGAGTTGTTACCATGTGATCCAAGTCTCTTTACTGGAGACAATGAGGATCAAGAAGAGGTGGTAACTTGCAGTCCTGATGTATATGTCACTTCATTCTCAAGCATCCCATTGGAAGTCCCATCATCTCATGATCTTCTAGACATGGTCACTAAGTCTGACTCTCCAGTTAAATTCTCTCTTTAATGTCCCACCGTGGAAAGTTTCAATTTAGAAGATGCCACTATTGAACAATCAAATATCCATGACTCTAAATCTAGTGATAAACAGCCCAAATCAAACGAGCCAATAGGATATTCCAAGACTGAACCCATTGAATTCCTCAGTCAAGAAACATTTCCATCTCTTAATGCTTCTGTCTCTGGGACAAAGGACTTAGGATGTAAATATTCTAAGAAACAACAGACTGCGAAGTCTCCAATTCCAGTCAACAAGGATGAAACCTTGAAGACTGTGAATAATGAGAAAACTGTTGTTGAAATACTCAAGAGATCTTTTGTTCCAATCAAAATCTCTTTACCCAGTCCTAAACAACAGGAGATAATTGTAAATCCAACTAATGTCTCTAAAGACAAGGGAAAAGAGAAACTTGATGTCTCTAAAGAACAAGGTCCAACTGTAGTCCATCCTTCAAAACCCAAAGTGGTTAAGACTACAAATAATGACAAGGACAGGAAGACCAAGAGAGTACCTAAGGCTAAGCCAAGCTAAAGGAAGACCAGACATACCAGTCCTCCCAAAACTTCAAGGACTCAAAGAACCTCAGCTTCCTTTTCAAATTCTGGATTTCCAAACCAAACTGGAACTCACTATCAGAATAATTTCAGACCAAACAATCTTCCTGATTTGTCTGAAATGATGAGACCAAGACCTATTCAAACCAACCCTTTCATGTATCAGAATAGTAATTACCCTATGAATTCTATTCTTAGTCCATATTGTGGTTTTTCTCCGTCCATAGGAGGGAATCACATGTTTGGGGGAGACTCTGGGTTTCCAATGATCACTCAATTCGGGGGAAATACCCAGTTTCCCATGTTTGATCAATTTGGAATGCCTGTGAACCATGGATTTCCCTCTCTATGAATTCTTACACAGTTCACCAACTCTCCATTCTTCCCACAGACTAAATCTCAAAAGAAGACCACTAAAAAGGTCAAAACCAAGGTCTCTAAAAAGCAAGCAAAACCCAAAGTGGTTGATGCAAAACAACAAAAAGACTGTCCCAACTCCCACAAGTCCGAAGGAAGCTAACACTCAAGGACCCAAACAAACATGGGTGCCTAAACCTTCTCTCTAAATGCAGGCTTCTTGTGTCGGGGTACCACACAACGATACATGGTACATTGACAGTGGATGCTCCAGGCACATGACTGGGAACAAAGGATATCTCAGAGATTTCAAGATCACAACGCCAGGTCAGTATGTTACTTTTGGAAACAACATGAAGGGAGAAGTTATGGGACATGGAAACATATCAAACGAGAACTTTACCGTTAAGCGTGTAGCGTATGTAGACGGTCTTAAACATAACCTTATCAGTGTTGCACAACTGTGTGACAATGATCATGAGGTATTGTTCACCAAAACCAATAGTTTGATTATGGATACCAACAAGCGCATCCTTGTTGATTCCCCACGAAATGGGAACATGTATCCTCTTGATATTGAACTAATTGAGGGAACCCCATATATTTGTATTCTTTCCAAAGCTGCCTCTGACATCAGTTGGTTGTGGCATAGAAGACTCTCCCACCTCAACTTTGGTTATATCTACAAACTCATTGGAAAGGATCTTGTTAGAGGCCTACCATTGTTAAAACTTGACAATGATATACTTTGTGCTGCCTGTGAACAAGGAAAAATTTCCAAATCTCCGCACAAAAGTATAACAGAACACAGTATATCTGAACCTCTTCAGCTTATACATATTGATCTGTGTGGTCCCACCACAGTTCCTAGCCTAAGTGGTAAGAGATACATTCTTGTGATTGTGGACGACCACACCAAATTCACTTGGGTGTACTTTCTGCAAAACAAATCTGAAACCACCAATGAGCTAATTAACTTCATTCTACATAGAAGTTAGGGTAGGCAAGCTACTTAGAAGAATGAGAAGTGACAATGGTGGCGAATTCAAGAACAACGCCTTAGATAGCTTTCTTGTATCCAAAGGCATCGCGCACAATTTTTTTGCACCCTACACTCCACAATAAAATGGTGTAGTTGAACGGAAGAATCGGACACTATGTGAAGCTGCTCGATCAATGTTGATCTTCGCAAACCTACCACAATACTTCTGGGCTGAAGCCACCGCAACTGCGTGTTTCACTCAAAACAGATCCCTAATCAACAACAGGCTTGAAGTCACTCCCTATGAAGCAATGAACAAGAGGAAGCCCAACGTCAAATTCATTCACATCTTTGGTTGTCGTTTTTACATCAAGAACAATAGGGATCAACTAGGGAAATTTGCACCCAAGGCTAATGAAGGTATCTTTCTTGGATATTGTCTTCATGCTGCAGCCTATAGAGTTCTGAACAAAAGAACCAGGGTGATAGAGGAAAACAGTGATGTCACTTTTGATGAAAGTTATGTAAGGGTTCTTGTCACACCCCCAAACCAGAACGACGGAAACGTTCGGGGGCGAAGGACGCCATGCTCAGTATCATAACCATAGTGAAGAAAGTAAACACAACCATCATAAATATAATTTAAAAGGTTACATTGTTTCACAAGTACATGTTTCCAAATAAATTACATATGATGTCAAAATATATCAAAAGAATCTACGCCTTAGCGTCTTGACTTCAGAATTCTTGTGATTACCTGTATTACTGATTACCTGAGAATACAAGTTGTTTTTGAAAGAGTATCAGCATAAAGCTGGTGAGTTCATAAGCAAATTTATGAATGAAAAATGAATGATGTTCCTTTTTGTTTGTTACAAGTTTGTTTCCAGAAAATCCAATATTTTTTAATGGGTTGTTATAGTCTTAACTGAACCAAGATTTAGTGTATGTAAGTAAATTGTCATACTTGTGTGTGTGTGGTTTTATATTTAAATAAAACTCCTAAAATCCCTGTGAACTGTGTGTTTTGTTAATTTTCCATGTGACATGTTATAACCATACTAAACTCGAAGACCTTGTACTCGACGTTCTTCAGGCGTCGGAATGTTATGACACTTGTCACCCCAGACCTGGCGGTCTAGCTGTTGCTAGCAACTTAGGTGCGGGTTTGTCAGACCAAATATAGATCTATACACAACTATCACGCTCTCCCTCCAGGAGATTCTGATTATAACTACAGGACTTTACTGTGGTAGTTAAGAGTACCCCGAAGGAGAATGTCTCACAAATTTATTTATTAACAAGTTCACGTAGTGTGTAATGAAATACTTGTTTTGTAAGTCGATTGAGTTATTGTTTTCTTTGTCAAACGAACTGCTCAAACTATACCTATTATAGTTTATCAAAAGTGGTGTGTGTTTGAATGAAACCTTGTTATGCATGTCTTTGTATTTCCATAAAATGATATTTAAAATACTAAGTGTAAATCGTACACACCTTGCTCAGCATGTTACAAGGTGTGAATAACTCTTAAACATGTATTTGACAATTTTTATCCTTAACTGTCACTGTTTTAGAATATTTATAGAAAAATCATCGTAAGTCGGAAACTGAATCCGTAAACTCTGAGCATTTGGAAAAAGAGTCTAATGTATGCATAAATTTTCCTATAATTTTTGGTGGTCTCAAACCAGGGTGAAAATGTTCATCTTCACAACCTGGTCCGACTTTGATGCTGCAGTGATAGGCAATTTTGTAAAAATCACCATAAATTGTAGAAAAACCTTATGGAGATGTACAAGTAGTCATTTTAAAGGTATAAACCTGAACTACATGCATATTAAATAGTGTTGAAAAATATTAAGTTTAAGTTGGGTAAAACAGTTCGTGAACAGGTCACAACTTTTCTGTTGTAAGGTGTAAAGTTAAGTTTCAAATATGTTTTGGTATTTTAACTTGTATTCCCCCCCCCCCCCCCTGAAAACTAAAGAAAACGGGAAAATGTAGGGGTATGAACTCACCTTGAGTAATTTCTTGAAGAATGGAAGGTCGAAGACGAAGAGTATCAAGTCCAGAACACTTGATGAACACGTGAAAGCTTGGATGATCCTAAGAACGACTTTTGGTGTTAAATGTGTGTAGATGATTCACGGATGTTAGGAAAACATGGAATGACACCTGCGTTTAGATGAAATACTTACCAAAAAGTGAAGTAGTAGCTCAAGAACACTTCCAAAAAGTGGTGGGAAGTAGAGAGAAAATGAGGCTCTTTTGGTGTTTTGAGAAGTGTAAGTGTTTGAAATGATCAAGTAAGCCAAGAAATCCTCCAGGGATTTCTATATATATTGAAGGTTGCTGGAGCAACTTGTAAGTTTGAAGTGATGTTTGCCTTGGTTTGTGTGATGTGGATAATGTTGGCTAATGAGAGGATGACACATGGAGGCAAGTGGGCACACTTGACCCACTTGTGGGGTAGAATACTCCTCTTATTATAAAATAATGATTTTTAATTAATAAATCCTTGAAAAGTAAATAAAATATGAGTTTTGGGGGTTAAATATGGTAAAAATATGAATTTGGTGAAAACATCCCGTCAAAAACGAGCTTAGGAAGCGAAAGTAGTCGAAAACCGGGCATTATGGACCGAACCTGCGAGGTTTGGCTCTTAAAGGGTGAGAACCGAGAGGAGGGGAGAAGGAACCGAGAGAAGGGAGAAGGGACCGAAGGTGCGAGAGGAGGGACCGAAGGTGGAGGCTCGGTCCGAAATGGCTATGGAACCGAAATGGACCGAGGGTTCGGCCTATTTCGGTTGTAGGGAGGCTTCGGTCCTGCATGCCTAGTTCGGTCCGAGAAGGCTGTTTCGCTTCTGACACTTCGGTTCTGACATCTTCGGCTCTAATAGGAGGGTTCGGCTCCTAAGAGGTTCGGTTCCTAGGAGGTTCGGTTCCTAAGAAGGGTTTCAGCCCTAATTAGCTGTTTTTCGATATAACTCTCCGTTTCAAGCGGTTTTTGGCCAAGTTAAGGGTCTGGATGACTATAAAAAGTTGAGAGAGATTTTGAGAGAGATTTGGGAGAGATTTCACATAATTGGAGAGATTTGGGAGAGATTTCACACAGTTGGAGAGATTTCACATAATTGGAGAGATTTGGGAGAGATTTCACACAGTTGGAGAGATTTCACATACTTGGAGAGATTTGGGAGAGATTTCACATACTTGGAGAGATTTGGGAGAGATTTCACATACTTGGAGAGATTTGGGAGAGATTTAATCTTAGCCATTATTATCGTATAATCTCGTAATGCAAGGTTCGTGAACCCCGTTATGCTTCGTTTATGATTGTTTTAAGTCCCCGAAAGGGTCCTTAGTCGTGTTTTGATGCGTTTAACTCCCTTTTTACGGTTTTTACATGGATAAACACATAGATTCTTCGAGACACTTGAATTCTTGACATACAAATGCACATTTTTTTATACATAGAATAACTTTTAGCATACAAGTACTAATTAAGTTTGACCGGTTTGACTTGTTGACTTTGACTTTGATTTGAATTCGACGGTTGTCACAGTTCTGGATCCAAACCACTTTGGTCCTCAAATGGTAGTACCATTTGATAAAATGAATCAGCCATCACCTGTTAATGCTTCTACTCCAGTCCAAGCTATTGAAATAGATTTTGATTTCCTCTTTCCAACTTAACCTTCTGCCCTAGAATCAGAAAAGCTCACGAAAACAGCTTCTCCTGATGTCTCTCAACCTCCTCAATCATGAAAAGTCTCAAGTTCCACCAAAGCTCCGGTTGAGGGAGAACCATCTTCGAATGACTCTATTTCTAAAAGTCATTTAGAATCTTCTAAACCTTCTTCCCCACCCTCCCATCAATCTGGACCAGTCATAACACCAGTCACTGCATCTTTCGAGGGGGAACCACCTTTGAACGGTTCCATTCTTAAAGGTACTTTAGAATCCTCCCAACCATCCAATCCATGGTTTCAGGGGGAACCCCACTCGACTGGTTCCAGTCCCTCAAGTTCCTTCACATATACTCCATCTGTTGAATTCAAGCATGCAACAGTTGAGGGGGAACCACCTGTTTCAGGTAGTTCTGGACTCTTCCAAGACGATCTTTTTGAAGGAACATTCACTTCTGACTACCCTCCTCGTCCAAGAGAACAATATGAGGTAGTTTGCACTCCTCAAATCCATATGGAAGCTCGCCTCACAAAATGGACAAAGGATCATCCAGTCGATCAAATCATAGGTGATCTAGATTTTGGAGTAGTAACTCATTCAACAACCAAGAATGAATGTCTATATGCAAGCTTTCTATCCATGATAAAGCCTAAAGGAATCAAATAGGCTCTACAAGATGCAGATTGGGTAAAAGCAATGCAAGAAGAGTTAGCTGAATTTAAACGCAACAACGTGTGGGACTTAGTTATGACAACCCTTAATTTTTGGCCAAGTCGAAGTCAACTAAAGTCAACAAGTCAAACCGGTCAACTCATCTAACCCTTGTATATTAGGGTTTCCATCATGACTCTTATTGTACCTACTCACAATCTTAATATAAAGTATCACTTAGAGTTTTCACGTGTTCGAAAATTCTAAACCCTAATCAGGGTAAGTGATGAATCTACTCGATAAAACATTATTCCTTAACCCTCGGGGGCATATAACAATCATAACAAGACTTAACGAGGTTTACAGACCTTGCGTTACAAAGCCAAACACTCAAAAAGGTCACAAAAGAAGTCTCTCCCAATCTCTTTCACTCTAACTCTCCCAAAACTCTCTAAGTATGAGAAATCTCTCCAAGTGTGTAAAATCTCTCCCAAAACTCTCTAAGTATGAGAAATCTCTCCAAGTGTGTGAAATCTCTCCCAAATCTCTCTCTGTATGAGAAATCTCTCCCAAATCTCTCTCTGTATGAGAAATCTCTCCAAGAATGTGAAATCTCTCCCAAATCTCTCTCTGTATGAGAAATCTCTCCAAGAATGTGAAATCTCTCCCAAATCTCTCTCCGTATGAGAAATCTCTCCAAGAATGTGAAACCTCTCCCAAATCTCCCTCTGTATGAGAAATCTCTCCAAGAATGTGAAATCTCTCCCAAATCTCTCTCTGTATGAGAAATCTCTCTAAGAATGTGAAATCTCTCCCAAATCTCTCTCTGTATGAGAAATCTCTCCAAGTATGACAAATCTCTCCCAAATCTCTCTCAAAATCTCTCTCTGTATGAGAAATCTCTCCAAGTATGACAAATCTCTCCCAAATCTCTCTCAAAATCTCTCTCAACTTTTTATAATCACTCGGGGCATCCCGACCCTCGAATTTGACGAAAACAGCTCGAAAACGGAAGTCTACGCGAAAAACAGCCTTAAGGAGCCGAAACTCCTCTTAGGAACCGAAACTCCTCTTAGGAGCCGAACCTCTTAGGAGCCGAACCTCCTGAGAACCGAAACCCTCTCAACCGAAATGGACCGAGCGGTCGGTCTATTTCGGTCCCTTGACAAATCCGAACCGAGACTCTCCTCTTCCCACCTTCGGCCCGAGAGGGCTTGACCTTCGGTCCGAGAGGACTTGATCTTCGGTCCGAGAAGCGACCCGCGTAGCCAAACCGCCACTCTCGGTTCCTCTTCTACTCTCAGTTCCCATGCACAACCAAGCCTCACTTTTGGTTCTAAGCTCCTAAGGAGCCGAACCTTCGCATCCTCGGCCTGAATTTCGGAATTTGGCAGTTTTTTCCCGGTTTTCAATATTTTTAGCGTTTTGAGCCCGTTTTTCGAGATTTTAACGCGGGATTTTCACCCAAAATCATATTTTAACATATAAAACCTCTTATTTCATAATTAATCACGTTTTGGGGCATAATCCTTATCCAAGAAGAGTGGGTGGAATATTATTGGTGGAGTGTTGACTTTGCCTTAGTGTATGGCACAAGCAACCCCCATGCCCACTCCATTAACCACCCTTGTCATTTCACCCATACCTAGTCAATCATTGTCCTTTTCCCACTCTTTTTCAACCATAATCTTGAACAAAAGCTGGAGATATCCTCCTCTCTCCTCCCACTTTATTCACTCCTTCTTAAGAAAAACAAACACCTCTCTCCCACTTTCTCTCTCTAAAAATTCGAGATTCAAAGGCTTGTCTTAGGTTTTTCCTCCACATTTGGTAAGTATCTTCCTCCTACACTTAGATATTCTACTATCCTTCATCAAAATCATAGATTGTTTACACAAATATCGTCATATTTGTGTTAGATCTTCAAATCTTCAAGCATCTCCCAAGTATTCTTGAGTTGAACACTACCTTTCTCCATCATCCATCTACTGAAATCACTCAAGGTGAGTTCATACCCCTACATTTTCATGTTTTCTTCAGTTTTCAGGGGGAATACAAGTTAAAATACCAAAAACTAAACTAAACTCAAACAACAGCTTTCATCAGAAAAGTTGAGTCTTATTCACGGACTGTTTTGACTAACTTAAACTTAATATCTTTCAAAACTGTATAATATGCAAATATTTCAGGTTCATACCTTTAAAATGACTACTTGCACATCTCCATACGATTTTTCTACAAATTATGGTGATTTTTACAAACCTGCCTATCATTTCAAAAACGAATTCGGACCAGTCTGTGAATATGAACATTTTAACAAAAGTTAAAGGCTTTCAAAAATCATAATAAAAATTATGAACAAACTAGACACATTTTATGAACTCTCAGAATTTACGGATTCAGTTTTCGACTTCGTATGATTTTTCTATGATTTTTCTAAAACAGTGCAGAACGGTTAAAAACTAGTTAACAGCTTATAACTTTCATAACACTTTGTATTATGTTGAGCAAAGTGTATAACAATAAGTTCTAAATATTGAATGTATTTTCTTGTTAGTTTATTATCATAAACTAAAATTTAGTCATTCATGATAAGGTTTACTCATTCATTTCGAATACATATAATAAACTTCAATAAGTATAGTTTATGGATTTTTACTACATGAAAAAGGTTTTACTCTCAAAACAAATGGGTTTTTAATATCTTACGTAATAAACTATAATAGTAATAGTTAAGGATTTAATATCACTAATTTATCCAGAAAAGGTGATTTTACTTCCTTCACGGAAGAGGTTTTAATATCAAACTATGTGTAAACTAGTTAACTTAGGTTGTGAGGCAATTCTCTCCCCGTACGTTCGAGTACGGGATCCCAATTCCTGTAAGTTATAACCAGAGTCTCTTGTAGGGAGAGCGTGATAATTGTGTATAGATCTATATTGGGTTTGACACCCCACACCTTGCTGCTAGCTACAGTGGGACCTGCAGGTCTACGGGTGACAAGAGTCATAGTATCTTAACGTCTGAAAAACGTTGTGCAGGTTATTTCTCGTCATAGTATGGTTATAGCGACTCACATAGGTTACTAACAATCTTTTACGTTTACATGGAAACTTCTACTTTGAAAAGGGGTTTTACTTCTAAACTAAACGAGTTTATGCCGATTTAAACTTGCGAGAATTACTTTAAGTATGGTAAAATACTTGTTTATTTTCGGTCCTGGGATTTAGGACTACCTAACTTTAAAAAGGGTTTTATGCCGATTTAAAACCACTTTTATATCTTTAAGTATGGAAAATACTTGTTTATTTTCGGTCCTGGGATTTAGGACCACGTAACTCTTATAAGGAAAATATAGGATTTTCTTTGGAATCATATCTCTGTTAAAAACTATATTTCATCTAGAATTGTTAGACTTCAGCTATAATTGCTAAGTGTATATGCTAGAGTTATATAAGAATCTAGTCATAATCGACTTAGAATTGGTGGGCCCGCCTTACTTCCTGTTCCTTGTTTGGTTGTGGACCTAGGGCAGACCCATTATATTCGACGGTTTATTTAACTTAAATTTTATATAACTTATATACACTGGGCGATTATAGAAGGAATCTATGGGTCTTTCTAGGGTTCATTATCGCATAACATAGAAGCATTCATTTCACTTAATAAAGAAAATATTCGATTTTCTGGAAACATACTTTGTTGCCTTTACATGGAAAACGGTTTCTTTCTCAAACAAAACTCTTATGAACTCACCAACTTAATTGTTGACACTTTTTCAAAACTACTTGTATTCCCAGGAAATCAGAGAAACAGGAAAATCAACAGCATTTTGAGGATGGGACGATAAATCGTCAAATAGTTCATTTTGTCATCATAATGTAATTGATTTTGAAACATGTAAACTTATTCTATGGTGTAACCTTTTCAATTATATTTATGATGGTTGTATTTACTTTGAGCACTATTATACTCGTTGTTGTGATACTATGCATGAAGTCCTCCACCCCCGGACGTTTCCGCCATCCTTGGTTTGGGGGTGTGACATTAGTGCCAATACCAGAAAGAGTATTAGTTGTTGGTTCAAGATGGGTCTTGTAGCACCCAATTCCTGGTACGAATTTAATTCAAGCATTTTTATGTTTTTCTCTGGGACTCGACGAGTCGGAGGACCCACTCGTCGAGTAGAGTCGAGATCCGCAGACATCTTAACTAACCTACTCGACGAGTCGGAAGACGGACTCGGCGAGTAGGCGCTGTGCGAGTAAAACCCTAAATCTGAGGGTTTGCACCCTATATAAACACCTTAACTCAGCCTCCCTTGTCCCTAACACTCTCTTAGAGCTGGATATCGAAACCATAGCCGTTTGTGTGTGTGTTAAGGCCATTTTGGTGTTCTTGGTTGGTTTGTGAAGCTTGGAAGGAAAGAGCAAGCTTGGGATTTCGAGTTGGGACTTGAAGATCCAGAGATCTTACTTCATCTTTAGCTCAAGCAAGGTAAATGCCCCCTGTTTTGGTCTTCCTTTTTGGTTGTTCATCTTTAGGGCCTATAGTCATGGTGCATTTAGGGCTTCTTAAGCCATTTTCGGATTTGTAAGGGGATTCTTGGAGTTCTACTTCCAGATCTGAGTCATTGGAGGGGTCTCATGGCATAAAGGTGCCAACTTTATGGCCATGAGAGCCCCATGCACATTGTAGAGCACCTTCTATGGACTTTTGAGCTAAAAACCCCATGCATGTGCATCAAGTATGGAGCTTTACGTATAAAATGGACATTAGGAGGCCAGATCTATGGTTTTGGTGTGTTAAATCCCATTTAGATCGACTGTATAAAAATGGTCAAGGTTGGACTCGACGAGTCGTTCTTGGGACTCGGCGAGTCGGTGCGCTTTCAGCCATCTTAACCCCTTCTGCGATGGCCAGTTGTTAGAAGAGGGAGTCCCATAGCTGTTTAGACGTGTTTGGAAGACCTGGAGTTCATAGGACTCGACGAATGCACGGGCAGACTCGGCGAGTCCAAGGCAATCTCCCAACCCTTGAAGATGAACTCAACGAGTTGTTCATACAACTCGGCGAGTCGAGGACAGGACGAGTTCTTAGGATGAAGACGGGCTCGACGAGTGTTCATACCGCTCGGCGAGTCGGATGAAGGTTCATCTGAGGTGGTGTTAGAAGGAGAACTCGTCGAGTCATCGCTAAACTCGACGAGTAGGGACGTGGAAGAGAACATTTGAAGAGGTAGGGACTCGACGAGTTGACGACCTAACTCGGCGAGTCGGGTCAATTGGAAGTTGACTTTGACGTTGAGTTTGACTTTGACTTTGACTTTGACTTGGACTTGGTCTGGGGTAAAATGGTCATTTTACCCTAAAGGGTAGATACCAGATTTTGATTAAGTGTTTTGTGGGGAATATAGCCGGAGGATTTCCGGAGCAGCAGCAGTCAGAGATTCCCCCGCACAGATTATCAGCAGCTACTCGTTGAGGTGAGTTTCCTTCCAGTAGGAACGGGTCTAAGGCACCAAGGCCGGCCCATATATACGATATGTTAGTATCGGAGTGTGGGCAGAGCCCGTATCTCATAGTTGAGTTTGATTATGATATATGCTTGTATGATAGATTTAGTTATACTTGTTGTCTGTGTGATACTTGTATGTTTGATTAGGTAGCTGAGCGTGGGCGGGGCCCGTACCTCAGTGATATCAGAGTGTGGGCGGGGCTCGTATCTCCTTACCAACGGAGTGTGGGCGGGGCCTGTATCTCCCAGCTAGCGGCGTGTGGGCGGGGCCCGTATCGCCATGAGTGTGGGCGGGGCCCGTATCTCCTAGCTGTTCCTTATATGTGTATGGTATGTGGTATTATGGGGGAACTCACTAAGCTTCGTGCTTACAGTTTTCAGTTTTGTTTCAGGTACCTCTTCAGCAAAGGGGAAGGAGCCGGCGCGGTAGCTGCACATTACACACACACCTCAGATTCCGCACTATGAGATTTCTTGGGATTGTACTCTGACATTATTACTATTTTATGATTTGGGTTTTCAAACATGATACATTGTTTTATGAGATGTTATGATTCGACAGTATTTTCCTACGAATGTTTTAATTAGAGTAATTTCTAAAAATGAAATTTTGGGCGTGAAAATTGGGCTGTTACAAGTTGGTATCAGAGCCCTGGTTTGAGGGATTCGGACGCACCTTCGGGAGTGTCTGGACTCAAATCGAGGGACTAAAAGATTTTTACAAAAGAAAATGTTCTTTTTCTAATAGTTAAGATAAAGAGTTTTGAAAAAGAACAAAGTGTGTGATGTGCGCGACCGGCCGAGCTCAATTAAGTATTCCCCAAAGTACCCATACAAGTTTATGTTATGATTATCAGTTTCAGTTCAGTAGAACAACATGCTAGTTTAAGGCTAAGGATCTAGGAAGGGTGCTTTATGTGCCTATTATATGCGTACCAGCTTATTGAGAACTGCATGCTAGTACAGATTAGTCAGTATGATAGCCAGAGTAGTATATACTTGATTATGTGTACTCAATGCCCGAATGCTGCTTGCTTTGTGCTTTTAGGAGTTCTAGTTGTATTTCACTAACTAGTAAACGAATATGTTAAGTTACATATTGCAAGGACTAAATAATTCCAGAAGGTTGGGTCTAGCTCTGTTTCGCAGCTCTTTTTTGAGTCTAACCGTTGTAGGGTAGGATCTCTCATTCGAAGAATTATCTAGTCTGAGTAATATGTAATAGTATTCGCGAGCTAGTTAGGGGAAGAAAGCAGGGACTTCTTATGCAGCTGATGGCGGAGAGTGGGTTGGCGATTACCTAGGGCAAGCCTAGGACGAGATTAGCATGAGATCAGCAGTAGTAGTAGAAGGGACTTGGTGGAGTCGAGGCAGTTCTTGAGGAAAGTGTGGATAGATGTGGAAGGTAGTATGGGTCCCGTACTACTGAAAGCAGAGGATCCGTACTTGAACCGAGGAAAGCTGAGGCAAGACCAGGGAACTTGTGACAGGTGAGATCCCTCTAGATGTATCATTATCACTGACGGTTGTCGTTATGTATTGCAGAATGGTGGTACTACGTTCGAGGCCAGCAATTGGCAGTTCAGGAGAGGGATCGGGTTCGGGCTCAGGTTCCGAACCAGTGGATGAGAGGCTACGCGAGTTTATCGCGTCCGAGATCACTAGAGGCATCCTTGATGCGACCCCGGTCATCTTTGGGTCGATCAAGGAAGGAATTGTCGAGCTGATGGAGGATCGCCTCCGGGCATTCAGGAGCGACATGGCGACCAGCCAGTCGGGATCACGCATATTGTCCTTTAAGGACTTCAGGGGCAGTGGTGCGCCGGACTTCCATGGGGCGAAGGACCCCATTGTGGCCAGACGGTGGATTGCAGACATCGAGTCTGCACAGTTGACCAGCTTCTGCCCTGAGGGGTCGAAGGTGAGATATGCAGCAGGATGTTTGAGAGACAGAGCCAGAGATTGGTGGGAGTCGGTCGGTGACTCCCTGGGAGCCTCAGCTATTGAGGCTATGACATGGCCGGACTTCGTGACCAGGTTCCGGGCTGAGTTCGCACCCGCTGTGGAGCTCCAGCGACTAGCCCGGGAGTTTCTCGATATGAGGCAGACGACTGAGTCCGTGGCGGAGATCACCGCCAAGTTTCGAGAGAGGGCTTTATTGGTGCCTCAGTATGCGGGAGATGAGGATATGAGGAGGACCCGCTACCACGACATGCTGCAGGCCGACATTCGTGAGCATGTCAGCTTCTCCGTTTGTCCCACCCTGGATTCTATGATTTCCAGGGCGAGGGAGAGAGAGATTGACCTAGAGCACATTGTTAAGAGGAAAGCTGAGGAGGGATTGGTGACTGGGGCTTCGGGGAAGAAACCCAAGGGGCTAGATGGGAGGCCGAAAGGCCAGCCGGGACAGGGCCGCTGCAAGAAGTGCGGCATGTCTCATGAGGGAGCGTGCAGGATGGGATCGTCTGGCTGCTACAAGTGCGGCAAGACGGGGCATATCAGCAGGGATTGTACCGCCCCTGCACCCACTATTGAGACATCTGAGTTGTTGTGTTTCTACTACAACCAGAGGGGCCACAAGAAGGCCAGTTGCCCCCAGTTGACAGCAGCAACAGCGCCAATGAAGGCGCCAACTCCAGCGACGCTGCGGATTACGGATGGCCGGCAGGGCAAGGCAGAGGCTCCAGTGGTGAGGAGTCGGGCTTTCCAATTGACGAAAGAGGAGGCACGCGCTGCACCCGACGTGGTGACAGGTATGATTCTTTCCCTCTGATTTATTTATATGATGTATATGATATTGATACGTGCTCTGTTTAGGATCGTTCCATGTGAACGGTATCCCAGTTCAGGTATTGTTTGATTCGGGTGCTACCCGATCATTTGTTTCTCTTGCGCTCAGCAAGAGGTTTCCCGAGTCTTCAGGTATGTTGGATTGCCCTCTAGGGGTAGAGAGTGCCGATGATCGATCGGTGCGAGCATCAGCGGTATTCCGAGATTGTGTGCTGAGATTATTCGAGAAGCGCTACCTGGTAGACTTGGTTCCCATACCTTTACGAGGGAACAAGGTTATTATCGGCATGGATTGGCTAAGCCCCAATGGGGCGGTGATCGACTGTGCGCAGCAGTTGGTGCGGATCAGGACCCCAAGTAGGGGAGAACTGGTGATTCCGGGCGAGAGGCCACAGCGAGGGCCAGCTTTGTGTTCGGCAGCAAGGGCTAGGCGTTACCTTCAGCAGGGTTGCGCAGGATATGTCGCCTATGTCATGGATACCCGGGAGGTGGGTAGGGCGACGGTGAGTGACGTCCCGGTGGTGCGAGACTACGCAGATGTGTTCTCGGAGGAGCTTCCTGGGATTCCCCCGGAGCGTCAGGTGGAGTTCAGGATCGATTTGGTTCCTGGTGCGGCCCCGATTGCCAAGGCGTCCTACCGGTTGGCTCCTCCCGAGATGCAGGAGTTGTCTACGCAGCTGCAGGAGCTGCTAGACAAGGGATTTATCAGGCCGAGTAGTTTGCCTTGGGGAGCCCCGATCCTGTTTGTCAAGAAGAAGGATGGGTCGCACCGTATGTGCATAGATTACCGGGAGCTGAATAAGGTAACAGTAAAGAACCGTTACCCACTCCCGAGGATTGACGACCTCTTTGACCAGCTGCAGGGAGCATCTTGGTTTTCCAAGATTGATTTGCGCTCAGGTTACCATCAGATGAGGGTCAGAGAGGAGGATGTGCAGAAGACAGCGTTTCGGACTCGTTATGGTCATTACGAGTTCGTGGTGATGCCCTTCGGGCTCACCAATGCTCCTGTCGCGTTCATGGATCTCATGAAACCGCGTATGTAGACCGATGCTGGACCGGTCTGTGATAGTATTTATCGACGACATCTTGGTCTATTCCAAGACGCAGGAGCAGCATGAGGAGCATCTGCGAGAGGTTTTGGATACTCTGAGGAGGGAGAGCTTGTACGCCAAGTTCTCCAAGTGTGAGTTCTGGTTGTGCGAGGTGCAGTTTCTTGGGCACCTTGTCAATCAGAACGGGATTTTGGTCGACCCGGCCAAGGTCGAGGCCGTAATGAGATGGGAGGTTCCGAAATCTCCATCTGAGATTCGGAGTTTCCTGGGATTAGCCGGCTACTATCGGAGATTCATCCAGGATTTCTCCAAGGTCACCGTGCCCTTGACTCGACTTACGAAGAAGGCCGTAGTCTTCCGTTGGGGGCCTGAGCAGCAGGCCGCATTCGAGACCCTGAGGCAGAGATTGTGTGAGGCGTCGATCTTGGCCCTGCCAGTGGGCGTAGAGGATTTTGTGGTATACCGCGACGCGTTTCTTTCGGGTTTACGCGCGGTTTTGATGCAGAGAGGGCACGTTATTGCCTACGCTTCGAGGCAGCTGAAGCCTCACAAGGCGAATCACTCGACGCATGATTTGGAGCTGGGGGCTGTTGTATTCGCCCTCAAGATTTGGCGTCATTACCTCTATCGGAGATTCATCCAGGATTTCTCCAAGGTAGCCGTGCCCTTGACTCGGCTTACGAAGAAGGCCGTAGTCTTCCGTTGGGGGCCTGAGCAGCAGGCCGCATTCGAGACCCTGAGGCAGAGATTGTGTGAGGCGCCGATCTTGGCCCTGCCAGAGGGCGTAGAGGATTTTGTGGTATACCGCGACGCGTCTATTTCGGGTTTAGGCGCGGTTTTGATGCAGAGAGGGCACGTTATTGCCTACGCTTCGAGGCAGCTGAAGCCTCACAAGGCGAATTACTCGACGCATGATTTGGAGCCGGGGCTGTTGTATTCGCCCTCAAGATTTGGCGTCATTACCTCTATGGGGTTCGTTGTACCATTTACACGGACCACAAGAGCCTGAGGTATCTCATGGATCAGCCAAATCTGAACATGAGGCAGCGTCGGTGGATGGACGTGGTGAAGGATTATGATTGCGAAATCCTCTACCACCCGGGGAAGGCCAACGTGGTGGCCGATGCGCTTAGCCGCAAGGCGGAACCGATCAGAGATATCTGCATGCGGATGACAGTAGTGACCCCGTTATTGGAGCAGATCCGAGAGGCCCAGCAGGAGGCTATAAAGGAGGAACATCGTAAGAGTGAGCGTATAGTGGGTCAGGTTTCCTCCTTCGACTACGACAGCAGGGGATTATCGACATTACACCGCAGGGTGTGGGTTCCATACCTCGGAGGCGTGCGCCAAGTCTTGATGGAGGAGGCGCACAAATCCCGATTCTCCATTCATCCCGGGGGCGACGAAGATGTATAGGGATCTTCGTCTTGATTATTTGTGGCCCTACATGAAGCGGGATGTAGCATGGTATGTGGAGCGGTGCTTGACTTGCAGGAAGGTCAAGGCCGAGCACCAGAGGCCACACGACAAGATGTAGCCGTTGGATATTCCCCTGCGGAAGTGGGAAGATATTACTATGGATTTCATCACCAAGCTTCCCAGGACCGCACGGGGAGTGGATTCCATATGGGTCATCGTGGATCGGTTGACCAAGAGTGCCCATTTTATACCGATCCAGGAGAGCATATCGGCCGAGAAGCTGGCCGATATTTATATTCGAGAGGTGGTGACTCATCACGGGGTGCCGGTCTCCGTGATTTCTGACAGGGATGTTCGGTTCACTTCCAGGTTTTGGAAGAAATTCCACAACGAGTTGGGTACTCGTCTGCATTTCAGCACCGCCTTTCACCCGCAGACGGATGGCTAGAGCGAGCGGACCATCCAGACTCTGGAAGATATGCTGCGGGCGTGTGTGTTAGATTTTGGTGGTAGTTGGGATACTTACCTTCCGTTGGCTGAGTTCTCCTACAACAACAGCTACCACGCTAGTATTGACCGTCCTCCCTTTGAGATGTTATACGGGAGGAAGTGCAGGACCCCGATATGCTGGGGCGAGGTAGGCCAGAGGGTCCTGGGGAGCACCGAGGTGGTGCTCAAGACGACAGAAAGAATTCAGCAGGTCAGGAGCAGACTTCAGACTGCACAGAGTCTGCAGAAAAGTTATGCCGATAAGCGTCGTTCAGACCTGGAGTTCCAGGTCGGGGATATGGTTCTCCTGAAGGTGTCGCCTTGGAAAGGCGTCATCCGATTCAGGAAGCGGGGAAAGTTGGGCCCCAGGTATATTGGACCTTTCAAAGTCATAGCCCGGGTGGGCAAGGTGGCGTATCGGCTGGACCTGCCAGCCGAACTCAGCCAGATCCACAACACTTTCCACGTCTCCCAGTTGCGGAAGTGCTTGGTGGACGACTCAGCAGTGGTACCCTTAGAGGATGTTCAGGTCGATGAGAGTCTGAATTACATCGAACGACCTGTAGCAATCCTCGACCGGAAGTCGAAGGATTTGAGGAACAAGAGGGTCGAGCTCGTGAAGGTGCAATGGCAGCACCGGAAGGGCTCGGAATGGACCTGGGAGCTAGTGGACGAGATGATGGAGCATTACCCAGAACTTTTCCAGGAGCGAGCAGCGGACTTCGAGGACGAAGTCTAAAATAAGTGGGGGAGATTTGTAGCACCCAATTCCTGGTACGCATTTAATTCAAGCATTTTTATGTTTTTCTCTGGGACTCGACGAGTCGGAGGACCCACTCGTCGAGTAGAGTCGAGATCCGCAGACATCTTAAGTAACCTACTCGACGAGTCGGAAGACAGACTCGGCGAGTAGGCGCTGTGCGAGTAAAACCCTAAATCTGAGGGTTTGCACCCTATATAAACACCTTAACTCAGCCTCCCTTGTCCCTAACACTCTCTTAGAGCTGGATATCGAAACCCTAGCCGTTTGTGTGTGTGTTAAGGCCATTTTGGTGTTCTTGGTTGGTTTGTGAAGCTTGGAAGGAAAGAGGAAGCTTGGGATTTCGAGTTGGGACGTGAAGATCCAGAGATCTTACTTCATCTTCAGCTCAAGCAAGGTAAATACCCCCTGTTTTGGTGTTCCTTTTTGGTTGTTCATCTTTAGGGCCTATAGTCATGGTGCATTTAGGGCTTCTTAAGCCATTTTCGGATTTGTAAGGGGATTCTTGGGGTTCTACTTCCAGATCTGAGTCATTGGAGGGGTCTCATGGCATAAAGGTGCCAACTTTATGGCCATGAGAGCCCCATGCACATTGTAGAGCACCTTCTATGGACTTTTGAGCTAAAAACCCCATGCATGTGCATCAAGTATAGAGCTTTACATATAAAATGGACATTAGGAGGCCAGATCTATGGTTTTGGTGTGTTAAATCCCATTTAGATTGACTGTATAAAAATGGTCAAGGTTGGACTCGGCGAGTCGTTCTTGGGACTCGGCGAGTCGGTGCGCTTTCAGCCATCTTAACCCCTTCTGCAATGGCCAGTTGTTAGAAGAGGGAGTCCCATAGCTATTTAGATGTGTTTGGAAGACCTGGAGTTCATAGGACTCGACGAGTGCACGGGCAGACTCGACGAGTCCAAGGCAATCTCCCAACCCTTGAAGATGAACTCAACGAGTTGTTCATACAACTCGGCGAGTCGAGGACGAGACGAGTTCTTAGGATGAAGATGGGCTCGACGAGTGTTCATACCGCTCGGCGAGTCGGATGAAGGTTCATCTGAGGTGGTGTTAGAAGGAGAACTCATCGAGTCATCGCTAAACTCGACGAGTAGGGACGTGCAAGAGAACAGTTGAAGAGCTAGGGACTCGACGAGTTGACGACCCAACTCGGCGAGTCGGGTCAATTGGAAGTTGACTTTGACTTTGACTTTGACTTTGACTTGGACTTGGTCTGGGGTAAAATGGTCATTTTACCCTAAAGGGTAGATACCAGATTCTGATTAAGTGTTTTGTGGGGAATATAGCTGGAGGATTTCCGGAGCAGCAGCAGTCAGAGATTCCCCCGCACAGATTATCAGCAGCTACTCGTTGAGGTGAGTTTCCTTCCAGTAGGAACGGGTCTAAGGCACCAAGGCCAGCTCGTATAGACGATATGTTAGTATCGGAGTGTGGGCAGAGCCCGTATCTCATAGTTGAGTTTGATTATGATATATGCTTGTATGATAGATTTAGTTATACTTGTTGTCTGTGTGATACTTGTATGTTTGATTAGGTAGCTGAGCGTGGGCGGGGCCCGTACCTCAGTGATATCGGAGTGTGGGCGGGGCCCGTATCTCCTGACCAGCAGAGTGTGCGCGGGGCCCGTATCTCCCAGCGAGCGGCGTGTGGGCGGGGCCCGTATCCCCATGAGTGTGGGCGGGGCCCGTATCTCCTAGCTGTTCCTTATATGTGTATGGTATGTGGTATTATGGGGGAACTCACTAAGCTTCGTGCTTACAGTTTTCAGTTTTGTTTCAGGTACCTCTTCAGCGAAGGGGAGGGAGCCGGCGCGGTAGCTGCACATTACACACACACCTCAGATTCCGCACTATGAGATTTCTTGGGATTGTACTCTGACATTATTATTATTTTATGATTTGGGTTTTCAAACATGATACATTGTTTTATGAGATGTTATGATTCGACAGTATTTTCCTACGAATGTTTTAATTAGAGTAATTTTTAAAAATGAAATTTTGGGCGTGAAAATTGGGCTGTTACAGGTCTACAGGAACAAAAGTGATGAAGATGGAATCATCATTAGGAACAAAGCCAGACTGGTTGTCAAAGGCTACTCGCAAGAAGAAGGGATAGACTATGATGAAACCTTTACACCTGTTGCAAGAATAAAAGCCATTAGGATTTTCTTGGCAGTTGCTGCACACAAGAATTTTAAGGTCTACCAAATGGATGTGCAGTGTGCGTTCTTGAATGGAGAAATCGATAGGGATGTCTATGTTGAACAACCTCCTGGATTTGAAGATCCAAAGTTCCCCAACCATTGCTACAAGCTTCAAAAGGCGGTCTATGGATTAAAGCAAGCCCCAAGAGCATGGTATGGAACATTGTCCAAGTTCTTAGAAGATTTCAAGTTTCAAAGAGGTTCTATCAATCCCACTCTCTTTAGGAAAATCCACAACAACCATCTGATTGTCGTGCAAATCTACATCGAAGACATCATATTCGGTTCAACCAGTAAGGACCTTAGTGATGAGTTTGCTGAGTTGATGAAAAGCAAATTTAGAATGAGTATGATGGGTGAGCTTAACTACTTCCTAGGTCTACAAGTTCGTCAATCTCCTAAGGGAATCTTCATTGGTCAAGAGAAGTACATCAAAAATCTGTTGAAGAGATACTCCATGGAGAACGCATCAACTGCAAAGACACCAATGTCTACTTCCTACAAGCTTGATTCAGACCTTGATGGAAAATCTGTAGATTAAAAGCACAACAGAGGAATGATTGGCTCATTACTGTACCTTACAGCTAGTCGACCAGACATCATGTTTTCAACATGTCTGTGTGCACACTTTCAAGCCAATCCAAAGGAATCACACCTCATAGCAGTCAAAAGAATTTTCAAATATCTGAAAGGAACTGCTCTCTGGGTCTATTCTATCATGCTAAAGGCAACTTCTATCTTCAAGCCTTCATTGACTCAGATTATGGAGGACGCAAGCTCGACAGAAAGAGCACTTCTGGTAGCTGTCAATTATCAGGAGGCAGATTGGTCAGCTGGACCTCAAAGAAGCAAACATGTGTTTCAACCTCTACTGCTGAAGCTGAATATGTTGCTGCTGCCAGCTGTTGTTCTCAAGTGCTCTGGATGCAAGCACAACTGAGAGATTATGGATTCAAAATGCAACAGATCCCAATCTATTGTGACTCTAAGAGTGCAATTGCAATCTCTCACAATCCAGTCAACCACTCAATGACCAAGCACATTGATATCATGTATCACTTCCTTAAAGATAATATTCAAAAAGGTCATATTGAGCTTCATTTTGTTCCTACAGACGAAGAGACTGCAGATGTGTTCAAAAAAGCTCTGGATGAATCCAAGTTCTTACACTTTCTAGGACGACTTGGTATGCTTAATCCAGATTCTCTAGGCATTTGAAATTTTATTTTTTTCATTTTTTTTAAAAGAAAACTCCAAAAATATTTTATTTTCTAATTTATTGTATTTTTGCTTTACTTTTCCACAAAAGAAAAAACCCCAAAAAGATTTTTTTTACTTTACATAAGAGAAAACTACAAAAAGATTTTATTTTCTGTATTTTGTCTTTACTTTAAACAAAAGAAAATACCAAAAAGATTTTATCTTTATTTATGTTAGAAAAATGCAAGTTGTCATCACAACTATGCAAATGAAGAAGGTTAGTTGCTCCACAATTTAATGATTTTTCAAAATACTAAATTATGTGGTTCTTCAGTTTGCTTCAGTACACAACTAATATTGGTACTTCAGTGACCATTAACAAGCTTAATGGTTATACTCTACTTAGAGTTATAACATACATCAAGTACTAATGTTATGTGGGATAATTTGAGGCAAACTCTAAGGTTTAGTTAAGCCAATGTGTTTGATTCGGCCAATAAACCCCACAGGATATTGAAAATCTGTCCACCTGCAGTACATTAACGCGGATCAGACCGGGAAGAAGTCGTCTACATGTGTTTTCGTAGAAAGTCATGGACTCCATTAGTGACCTAAGCGATTCCGAGCACTCTAATGAATTTCTTAGAAAGTCACGAACTAAAGTACAAATAGAAGTAAAGCTAAGAACTATTTACTTGTGTACTTTATCAAAGTTAGAGTTATTTAAAAAAAATCATAAAAAAGAACTCAATCAACAAGAAAGAGTCTAGTTATATTCTTAGGTCAACTATTATATATATTATTTTTTCTTCTAAAGTCGTGTCACTTGGAATTTGGTGATACCTTTTGAAACAAAAGAGGTCAATAAAAAGGTATAGGTGGTAGGAATGCCAAAAAATGAATGTTGTTCAAAATAAGTGGGGAACGTTTTTGAGGATGGTCAGTATTTAGGGCTTGGGAAGTAACTAGGTCTTAGATACAAATATACGCATTGCGGTGAGACATAATTGGTGAGTACAAATCGGGTTACTTTGTGTAATGTTAATGAATTCAAAACATAATAATCCACAAGGGAACTCTTTACAACGCGAAGTGAAAAATCAAACACATAATTTAGTTGCTTGATAAATCTGTAAGTAATAGCAAGATAATCCTCAATGCCTCTAAATCAGTCAACTAGTGTTTCCTAAAAATTTTTGTTTTCACATGCACACACTTCACTGCGTCTTCCTACTCCCTTCTCAGATTCTCTATTTATATGCACACACATCACTTTCAAAGTTAGATTATTCAGTGTTTGCACTTTATACTTTCTGTTTAACTCATGCCTTAGAATCTAGGTAAAGCAGTTAAGTTAGATAGAGAATACCACTTACTTGATCATGGAACATCCTGAGCCAAGTGGAGCATCTTATGACAATGGATCATCCTCTTCAAGAAAACCATATGTGTTTGCCTTGGTTTATGGAGCATTCTTGTATATTGTGAAGAAGTTCAAGATCAAAAGCTTTAAAGAACCATCTTGAAGCAACTTTGTGCTCTTGGACCAACATGGAACAACTTCAGGTACATGGGCCACAGTTGGAGCAACAACATACATCTTGGACCATATCCTCATCTTTGGACCAAGTGGACGAATGAATGAACCATCTTCATTCATTTTGATCATCTTGAGGCATGTTGGACTATCTTCATCAACTTGATCATCTTGAGGCATCTTGGACCATCTTCATCAACTTGATCATCTTGAGGCATCTTGGCACATCTTCATCATCTCGATTAACTAGAAGTACCCTGGAGCAATTTCACAAACTTGAAGGATCTTGATCACTTGAACCAAATTGGAGCTTCTTCAGTCACTTGGAGCATGTTCAAGAACATTGAAGCATGTTCAAGAGCATTAAAGCATGACTCAAGAACATTGGAACATGTTCAACAAAATTGGAACATGTTCAACAACATTGGAGCATGATCAAGAACATTGGCCCATGATCAACAACTTGAGGCATCTTCAGCCACTTGATGCATCATGCCCATGTGGCTCATTAAGTCCACATATAACATAATAAATGAGCCATGCACGTTTCAAGTGAGCCACACACGTTTCATGTAGACCATGCACATATCAAGAAGGTCATGCACATGTCAAGTATGTCATGCACATTTCGACTAGGTCTTTCCTTAGGTGCCATGCACATCTCAAAGATATCATCCATGCATGCACCACCTTTTTCTTTCTTGATTCTCAAGGCATCATTCTTGCGCTCGCAACTCAAGTTGAAATTCTCCTATTAAAACTTGTGTCCCATCCAAGCCTTATGGACCCACAAGTTGGCCCATGCAAGCCCTATTTCGGCCCATTGAGAAACCATATAAACCTTCAACTATAAATACCTCACATCTACTTCTCATTCTTTCTTTTTCACTCTCTCACAAATTCTTACTCTCCTACTCGCTTGGAGAAACAAGGCTTAGTGAGCAACAATTGCGTATGCAACAGGCAACTTCAGTTGGTAAGCAACAAGAAGCCTTGGCACAATAACAAGTTTGGCTCAACAACAACCCAATTTTCGAAAAACACCTCTTGAGCCACAAGTCATTTCGTGTTCCAAAACCCTAATTTGGCTCAACAACTTCCTTATTTTCGAAAATCCACTCTTGAGCCACAAGTTTGTTGTTGCAAAACCCTACTTTGGCTCAACAACTTCCTTATCTTCGAAAATTCATCTCTTGAGCCACAAGTTTTTTCCAAAACCCTAGTTTGGCTCAAGAACCCTATTTTGGCTCAACAAACCCTAATTGTGATCAACAAGGATTTTGGATGCCCTCTTGAGCCATCACTAAATTCGAAACTCTTCTTGATCCTCAATAACCCTCTCTTGCTCATCAAGTAATTTCGAAACCCTACTTGAGCCACACCTTAATTTTGAAATCCCTCTTGAGCCATCAAGTAATTTCGCAACCCTTCTTGACCCTCAACAACCCTCTCTTGCTCATCAAGTAATTTCGAAAATCCCTATTGAGCATTCCAAATTTCGCAACACATCTTGACCCACAAAACCCTAATTGCGCCTTTTCTCTCTTGAGCCACAATTAAATTCGTGATCAACAAGGATTTTGTGTGCCCTCTTGAGCCATTCGTGATCAACAAGATTTTGTGTGCCCTCTTGAGCCATTCATGATCAACAAGGTTTTTGTATCCCCTCTTGAGCCATTCGTGATCAACAAGGTTTTTGTATCCCCTCATGAGCCATAGCCTCTTCGTGATCATCACTTGAGCATCTACCCTCTTGATCATCTACAAGATGTTTGTGATCACCAAGTGATTTCTTGATCACTTCTTGAGGCATCATCCTATGATCAACATCTTTTTGAGTTTGGAACAATACCATCGTGCTCATCCACCTTTTTTTTGTAAGCATCATTTTCTTAAGCATTATATTCAATTTGAATTTTAAAAAAAAATGGTGCAACAGTGATCTCATCGTGAGCATCAAGTCAAAATTGTTTTTTGGCACCCTTATGATCATCAAGCAAGAACCAAGTTTCAAAACCTTGCAAAACCTTGTGACTACAAAGCCTTGGCGCATCATCTCATCATTTACTTCATCTTGCGCCAATCCTAATCAATCTAACAGTTTTTTTGGCGCAACATCTTAGCGAAACTTCAACATGAGATATTACCTTGGCGAAATCTCACTAGTAGTCAACTAGGTGTGCTCTCCTCCGTTGGCTCACCTTCTTATCAAACTGTTTGGCGCACAACCACTTTTTTTTGGAAGTCCTTTGAACTTAGCAGTTGCGCCACCCATTATTCTCCAGTGCCTTATTGCCTATCCCTTTGATAACACGTGACCAACACTCGATCACGTTGTAGATCTCCAAAGGAAAGATTATTCTAAGATTTCCTTATCTATAGGTGTATAGAATTCTTGGCCCAATAGTCTACTTCACACCCAAACCCTAGTGACGTTTTTTTAGCATCACCATAAACCTCCTAGGCGATCTCTCTCTCTCTCTCTCTCTCTCGGACACACAACTTGGCACATGAACGTATGATGCACCATTATCGCTTCAAGTGAGATCAGGTACTTCACATGATCAGATCAGGTGTGCCACATGAACATCTCATGAGCATCATCAGTTTGTGTGAGCATCAATGAACTCATAAGTATCTCCATTGTAAGTGAGCATCAATGAATTCATGAGCACCAAAAGAAAAGTTAAACTTCAGGCCAATGAAACACCATGAACAATATCTCTCGGTTCTCCCCTTATCTGTTTTCTTTTCTTTCTTTTGGTTGCTTCACACATACGTACGTTAAGTTTATCCCTTCTCTTTCTTATTTGTTCTGTCAATAGACAAACATACACAATAAGCCATAAGTTTTTGGAATGCATCTCAAACCCTTCAGCGCATCTAGGCTGCACTCCCTCCTCCCATATTTTTTTTGGCCTTCTGCAAACCCATTTAAAGCCTTCAGAGTCATTTCCTATCAAACCCATTTGTTTTTCCACCAATCTCACAAAAAAATAGAACTAGAGTTCCCATCATAGCCTGCAACCACACTGGATTGAACTCTTTCCCTATTTGATGGCATCTGGATCGAAATCTTCCACCAGATGTAATGCCCTGATTCCCAGGTATTGATTTATGTATGAATCCTTTTTGGTTTTTGAGTCTACTCGACGAGTTTGCCGCCCTACTCGTCGAGTAGTAGCGGGTTGGTCCACGTGCTTTATTGATCTACTTGACGAGTCCAAGAGCGGACTCGACGAGTAGGAGCTGGCAGATGAAACCCTAGATTTCGGGGCATTTCACCCTATTTAAAGGATCATTGGCCTCCCCCAGCCTCCCCTTTACTGCTTCTTGTCCCTCTCAAACCCTAAATCGAGTGTGTGTGTTCTTTTGGTGTGTTCAAGCTTTGAGGAGGAGTTTTGGAGGAGGAAACACTTGGGGGAAAACAAGCAAGTAGAAGCAAGAATTGTGGGATTCAAGATTTACATTAGTGAACACTCTCTTGAAGGTATTAGACTGTTTTCCTTGGCTCATGTTCATCAAAGATCTCTTTTGGATGGGTTTTATGAAAGGCTTCTTATGTTTGAGTTAAGATCTGAAGTTGTAACTTCAGATTTGGACTCCCTTTGGCCTCTAGACCCATAAAGTTATCAGCCTTGCCTAGAATAAGCCTTCCCTCAAGTGTGAGACTTCATTACAAGCTTAGATTTGTCATTTAAGGGCCTTAAAGCTTTGCATGCACGTAAAGTTTTCAACTTTACGTGATAAGCAGACCTTGGAGGGTTGGATCTGTAATCTGGAACCTTTGCATGTTTTAAAAAGCATCTGTATGGATGAAGGATTGAAGGGAATCGGCGAGCCGCAAAGTCGACTCAGCGAGTCATAAGGAGATGGTCCTGAACTCGACGAGTGGTATGAACAACTCGGCGAGTCCGATGGAGATTGTCGTAAACTCGGCGAGTCAGTAGAATGACTCGGCGAGTCGGTTAAGGTTCTTACCAACCGTTGGGTGCGTGTGAACTTGTCGAGTTGCAAGGGAAAAACTCGACGAGTGGTCAGGGAGTCTCGATCGCGAGCCTTAGGAACTCGACGAGTCACTCCGGTGACTCGGCGAGCGGATGGTTTATGCTGGGAACTCGGCGAGTGGCTGGATACACTCGACGAGTTCAGGTCAACATGGACTGTTGACCAGGGCAGTTGACTTTGACTTTGACATTGACCAAGGGTTGACCAGTCGACTTTTACGGTATCTGGGAATTCATGAACTTGTGACGTGTTTGGATATAGGTGGTGGAGTTCGTAGCGGTGATTTGAGAGTTGAGCTTTCTATTTCCAGTCGACAGTTGCAAGGTGAGTTCTCCTCATTATATCAACAGGGTCTATGGCACCAAGGCTGGCCCTTTATGATTGCATCCTGGTTTTAGGATGTTGTTATGCTATGTGATCTGTTAGATTCGTATGATTATCTGTACGTATGTTAGTGACCTGGTTAGGTCAGTATCCTGGGCATAGGATGATGCTATATTAGTGACCGGCTAGGTCGGTATCCTAGTTATAGGATGTTGCTATGCTATTTGATCTGTTAGATCGGTTGACTGTTATGTATGCTAGCGTATGATATGTATGTGCACATGTTTGTTTTATTGGGGGTTTGGGTTGAGGCGGTCCTGCTTTGTGCTGAAGGCCAACATACCCAGGGCGATCCGGATAGACTACAGACCCAGGAGGGTATGATAGTCAGACTGAAGGCCCGACGAGCGGTCCGGATAGCCTGAAGGCCGTACGAGGCGGTACAGACGTGCTGAAGGCTCGGAGAGCGGTCCAGATAGACTGAAGGCCTGCGAGGCGGTCCAGTCAGGCTGAATTCTCATCATGCAAGCTGTTCTATGTTTGTTTATATGATATGATTATGGTTATGAGGTTGGTATTTTGGGGGTAACTCACTAAGCCTTGGGCTTACAGTTTCAGTTTATCGTTTCAGGTACATCAGGGGATCGCGGCAAGGATAAGGCGTGATCGTACAGCTCCTCATGTTTTATTTATGTTCCTGGGATGAACTCTGATATTAGACTATTTTGAAAACAAATTTGTAATAACTATTGGTTTTAAATGTTTGAAAAGTTTTAAATTGGCTTGAATTTTATGGGTGTCACACTAGATGTATCACATCTTGATCAAGCTGGTATAATTACATAAATTTTTTTGTTGAGAGCATACATGGGAACGATTTCTTAAGTGTATGAGTTCTTGAGACCGCATTCCAAATCAATAAGAACAAAGCGATTCTTCAATTTTTTTCTTAAGCTTTCTCTCTCGATCTCTATTGAACTCACATCAATGTCTCTACCTTGAAACCTCATGATGTTGAACAACCAAGCACATTAAGGTTCTTCTCCATCGGGTTGTTTCAATGTGTGATGCCTACGAATCGCCCTAGCTCATTCTTAATTTGGAGAACGATTAACACCGAGAGCTTTAAAAATCTATGTTAAGCATGGTCCTTTCTTCTCAGGCCCTATATGATGTGTTTTTTTAAGCAACAAACTTTTGTGACAATGCATGTTTTATTTGTGACATTAGCATGTTGTTTTTGTGACAATTTTGGAGTCACAAAAGAAACACAAAAGGAGCACCCAAATGGTGGTGATAAGAAATCATACATTTTTTTTGGTTGTTGTTCACACACTATCACACACATGCATGATTTTTTTCCCTTTTATTTTTTTTGAAAAAAATCTTTTATTTCAATTTTGTTTATTATTATTTTTTAATTTTTTAATTTTTAATTTAATTTAATTTTATTTTATTTTTTATTTATTTTTTGCTATCTCTTGGATAAGGCATCAACAAACATCATCTTTTTTAAATTTCACATCATTATCGGATTCTTAGTCTTTATCTGATAGTCAAGGCATATCCACTAGTTATTATTATTATTATTATTATTATTATTATTATTATTATTATTATTTTTTCCAAATATATTTTGAAGATATCGATTATGATAAAAAAGATAATAATAAAACAATTTTCTTTCATTCAATTTTTTTTGATATGCTACAGTCTTTTAAGGTCAAAACTTAGCATCTTTGCTTTATCATAACATATTTTGTATAGTTTAGCAAAACATCAATGATTTATTTTTATTTTTTTTTTCGATTTTCGAAACAGATCAAGTTTTTCATTCTTATTCAACACTTGATTTTTTCTTCAAACTTCTAGTCTAAATAAAATACAACACGAGTTTGCAAGTTATTCCTATCGGTCACTTTACTTTCCTATCTTGACAAAACAAGTTTTTGTCTAGATCATGCAAATTCGAACATTTTTTTTAATCAATTCCAAATTTTTTTGTCACATTGACAGTTCAATTTTCTTTAAGAAAATCTTTCAAGTTCGAGAAACACATTCTCTTGAATAATTTTTAAAGTTTTTTTTGTGTATCTGCTTCAACAGAAAATTCCATTGAAGCAGAGGGGGAAAATGTTAAATCAATATTTTTCCTTTTATATACTCTTTACAACTCCTTATTTCAGTAACCATCACATAGGGGGGAATTGTTGGAAATATTTTGATGTGATTGTCAGTTGAAATAAGTTGAGTATTGATTTACATTTTCTAACAAACATTGTCAGAATGTTTCAGGTTGGAAAGATATTGAAGATTCAACAAGTGTTTGAAGAAGCAAATGTTGGATCACTTGAAGTGAACTTGGAGCAGTTGATGTAAACATGGAGCACTTACTGTTGACATGGAGCACTTGCTGAAAGCTAGTTGGATCATCATGATCTCAGATGACACATCTAGATCATATGTGGAACATCAACACGTTGATGGATCATCTAGAATATTGATGGCTCATCAGAAACATTGTTGGCTCATCCACAACTCTATGGCTCAACAAGAGTTGATGACTCAACATGAATACTTGGTGGCTCAACTCAAGTCAATGGATCAACATGATCACATTGATGACTCAACAAGACTGCACATGGCACATCATGTACAATGAAGACACGTCTAAATGCTCAAAGGAACATGAATTTCGTCCATGGTCCTTCATGAATAAGTAGTCGTAGATCTTCAAGTTCAAGACACAGTCCAACATTCAAGAAACTACTCAACATGATCAACAACACTTCTGGAAGTTGATGACATCGAAGAACAAATTGAGCAACATGATGCTCATGTTGCTCATCACATTTTGAATGTTGATCAAGAAGGTTCAAGAATTATGAAGACTCATAACTTGGATGGAACCCTAACGGAATACTAACGGAATTGGAATATTCCATCCATTCTCCGTTAAGTAGGGCAAAGGTGTCAATTGATGACTAAGTCTTGATGACGTGTCAACACCTGATTCGTCAATCCATGACATACGCTTTTCCAAAGCCTATAAATAGGCCCCTTGGGATCCATTACAAAGTAGCTCTTTTCTGATCATTCCTGCTCATTCTGCACAATTGCTGCCTAGACTAGTCTTCAGAGCCATTTGAGAGTTTTAGTGTGTGTTTTACATTCAAACACTTGTAATTGAATCTTCATGAATATGAGACACATTTCAATCATTGATCTTAAGTCAAAAAACGTTTTTCTATTAATTTGATTGATTCACAACTCTTTATTTTCCGCACTACTTGCCACTTGACGATTCTGAAACTCTGTTTCAGTATTTTCAACACTTGGACTATTCTAGTCTAGGTTTACTGAATTTTTCTCATTTCTTCACAATTAAAGACTCCATAAGGCCCACTACTTGCCCAATTCCTAAATTGGGCCTTATCCCCCCTAATTGGGCCCAAAAGCTCCAAGTCCAAATGTAATAATTCCAAAGGGTCTAATCTTGGCGCAATAGGCCCAATGCTCTAGTTCCATATTTCTATGTCCAAAGTTATACTTCTCAGTGGGCCATAGGGCCCCAAGCCCAGGCCCAGATCCTTAAGGCCCAAAAGCCCATGGTTGCCATTCTACACACGTAAGCGCGACCTACCTGTAAAGTACGCCCAACGTACTCTTTGGCCGCAAACGGAGGTTGATCGTAAACAGTTAACTCACCGTGAACGGTAACGGACCGTAAATGGCAACGGACCGTGAATCACCCCAGTACGCGCAGCGTACCTGGGTGTACGCTTAGCGTACAACCCAGTTTCGTTGGGACTTCATTTCTGACGTAATCCATTAATTCTTTACGTCCAAAATGTAGATCCAGGTCCTTTAAGGCCTACCAAGCCATAAAGTTACGAACTTTAGGTGCTTGCATGCATGGTTGGGGTCAAAACAAGATTTTGGTCCATTATACAAGCTCTAAGACCATCTAATACTTGCATGGTTTTGGCTTAACAACCAAGATCCGATTTTTATGACCCTAGGTGCTTCTAAGAGTCCAAAAGGACAGTTCTTATGCTCTGGAACCAACAATACTCAAGCAATCCCAACAATGGGGTCAAAAAGGACATAAAACCCCCAAATAAACAAATCTAAGCATACAATGGTCAAGTATGGAACTTGATACCTCAAAAGAGTAAGAATGGTGTCAATCCTCTGGATCTACAAGCTCTTGGTGGATCCTTGCTTCTTCTTCAATCTCCTTTCTCCTTCTCTTACTAAAACAACACACAACACTCTCAAATGGCTTCTAGAACAGAAAGGCACACAAAGGGTGCTAAGGTTTTCGTGGTGGCTGGATAAGGGTGAAGGGAGGCTGAACCAACAGGGGGTTATGTTCTTTATATAGTGAGCAAAATCTAATTTTAGGGTTTAAGGATCTGCACACGTATGATGGGCATACTCCTGGTACGTTGGGCGTACATGCATGGCTTCCGCGTTTCCTTCTCATGAGTACGCTGAGCGTACATGGCAATGTACACCCCGTGTACGAGGTTCCTCAACCCACTCTTAAGGGCCCAAAGTCAGAACCCCACCAAACAACCCATAAATTAATTAAGGTAAATAATCATAATACCTGGAAAAATCCCGGATGTTACATTAACATATTCATTTACTAGTTAGTAAGAGATAACTAGAACTCCTAAAAGCTTAAAGCAAGCAACATTCGAGCATCGAGTACACATAATCAAGCATATCATATTCAGGCCATCACTGACTAATCTATAATAGCATGCGGTTCATAAAGTTGAGATACACATAACAGGAACATAAGGCATCCCTTCCTAGATCCTTAGTCTTATACTAGCATGCAATTCACATAAAGCTGCTACACATACAATAGGCACATAAGGCATCCTTCCTAGATCCTTAGTCCTAATCTAGCATGCAATTCTCATAAATATATCATAACATAACTTGTATGGGTAATTTGGGAGTACTTACTTGAGCTCGGCTGATTACATCCACCACACCCTTTTTCTCTTTTCAAAGTTCTTTTCTCTTTTAAAAATTCTTTTATAAAAATGATTTTCTTTTGAATATTTTCATACCATGTCCTTAGTTCGACTTCAGACACACCCGTGAGTGTGCCCAAATCCCTCAAACCAAGGATCTTATAACAACTTGAAACATCCCAAAAATACAGTCCAAAAATTTCATTTTAAAACTTATAGTAAAACCATAAATCATCCATCATCATAAAGAAAATCAAGAATCATGTATCTCAAAAACATCATGTCAAATATTGTATCAAAATCATATGAAAAAAATATCAGAGTCTAAACAATCCCAGGCTAAAACTGTGGTATGTGCCATGCGATCATCCCGAGCCCTTCCCCTTGCTAGTGGAAGTACCTGAAACCAAAACTAAAAACTGTAAGCACGAAGCTTAGTGAGTCTCCCCAACTACCACATACCATACACATATTACATAACATATATTATCCCCGACCCTGCTACATCGAGTCAAGTTCGGCATCGGCTTTCTTGGCATCGGGCCCCGCCCGACATCGAACCTTATTCGGCATCGGGCCCTGCCCGGCATCGAGCCCCGCCCGGCATACATATAAACATATCAACCAACATATAACATAACCACATAATACTAACATGTAAACATTCCTAGGGTCCCGCCCGACATCGGACCGTGATCCGGAGACATACTAACATTCCTCGGGAATCGCCCCGACATCGAACCGTGATCCGGAGACATACTAACATTCCTCGGGAACCGCCCCGACATCAGACCGGAGTCCGGAACATACTATCATAACATATTAACTAGGCATTCATCGGGCTTCCCCCAACAATAGACCTAAGCCCGGAACACATAACACATAACAAACACATGCAAGAATCACAAAGACATCAAGCATACAAGCATACAAGCGTTCCTCGGGACCGCCCCGGCATCGGATCGAAATCCAAAAAACATATAAACCTACTTCGGGCCATGCCCGGCATCGGACCGTGGTCCGGAACTACTACTATCTAAACGGGCCGACCTTGGTGCCTTAGACCCATTCCTACAAGAGAAAACTCACCTTGCAAAGTTGTATGCAAAATCTCGCGGTGAGAATATCTGATAGCTGATCCAACGAATCTCCGGCTCTATCAAGACAGAAATGAGTCCTAAGCTCTGGATCTTCAGCCTTCCTCCTGCAACTCCAAGTCCTTGCTTCCTTCTTCTAGCTTTAAATCAAAAAAATGGCAAGAAAATAGCTCAAGATCACTCAAGGTTTATTAGGGTTTCGAGATTAGGGTTTGGATGTGATAGAGGCTGGGGTGGAGGCCAGATATGATGCTTAAATAGGGTGAAAGCCCTAAAGATTAGGGTTTCATCCTGGCTGTCCTACTCGTCGAGTCGAGACTCCCGACTTGTCGAGTAGTTCACTTAAAACATGCGCATACTCCGTCTTCTACTCGACGAGTTAGGGCCACCAACTCGTCGAGTAGCCCTTCCAAAATGAATAAATAATTAAGTTAAATGCATACCAAGAACCAGTCGTTACAGATAGTTATGGTGAGTGCTCTAACTCTTTGAGGTTTAACTCGCTCCTTTTGGCTTAAGACTATTGTGATCCGTGTATATTGTGCATTTTGTTCCATAAAGTTAATGATGACATATTTTCAGGGCAAAACTACAACTCCTAACTCAAAATCGTGGGTGGTGTGGTTATTCTCATTCATATTGACTTTTCGTGAGACGTACGCTATGACTTTCCCCCTTTGCTTCAATACACATCCTAATCCCTGATGTGAAGCGTCACAATACATGAAGAAGTCTTAGGTGCCTTATTGGAGGGATAGCATCGGTGCACTACACATCATTTCCATCAACTTTTGGAAAGAAACTTCTTGTTTGTCTCCCCAAACAAATTTTACCTCCTTTTGCGTTAATTTTGTGAGAGGCTTGACTATTCGGGAGAAGTTTCTATGAATCCCCGATAATATCCTGATAGACCTAAGAATAGATGCACTTCGATTGCTGTCTTGGGCGCTTCCCAGTTCTTCACAGCTTCAATCTTGGAAGGATCAACACGAATTCATTTATCATGAACTACGTGCCCTAAAAAATGTAAATCTCTAATCCAAAATTCACACATGGGGAATTTGGCGTACAACTTTTTTTTTCCTTAATAATTCCAGGATCATCCATAGATGTTGCCCATGCTCTTCCTCGGTTTGTGAGTACCGACCCGACTCTACATTGATTGAAAGTAAGAAATGGCTTAGGCCCCAATCCAAAGGGGGGCCAACTTAACCCTAACCCAAATGTCGATTAATTAAGGGATGAATGATGATTTCGGGTTCTCCATTCTCGTAGCCACGCACGCCCCATTCCTAATTGAATTCTAAACGATCATTCTTCTTCCGTGTTCTCGATTTTCATCTTCTTCATGGCTCTGAAGTCTGAAAAATGATTGATTCTTGAATCTTGATTTGATAAAAAATAAAAAAATCGATTCTTGAATCTTGATTGTTCAAAAATCGATTCTCCATCAGTCCATTCTTGAATCTGAAACGATATTTTCTTCCTCTAATTCTCTATTACTCCATATTCCACTACTAATAACTGATAACTCCATTATTGATTCTTCTTTTTCTATTAGACTATCTATTAGGGTTAATAGGGCTTATTATTTTTTTTTTTTTTGACTATGTCATGTTGGATTTTGGAATCAGGTTTGGACTTTGGAAATTGGAATCAGGTTTGGACTTTGGATAATGGAACGATTTTGGTTGGATAGTTCAAACGAATTTCAGTTGTCAAGACTCAAGAGCTGGCAAGAACTCAGTTTGCCATGCAGACAAAGTAGGTATTTTCAATCTATAATCCATTACTAAATTACTTACTTCCAGTTGGCTTTTTATTGTCTTGGTGATAATTGTTGTTAAAAGGAAACGAAAATTATGTCTAAGAGAAAATATGAATCAGAAGCTTTAAAAAGGAAAAGAAACTAATCTGATAAAAATAATCATGAACAAACTGATATTGAAATTGATAATGAACAATCTAATGTTGAACTTGATAATGAACAAAATTAAAATGATTGTAATTGTATTTATGAAAGGGTCCTTACATTTTTGTTCTCTTAGAGCCCCCAAAATGGCTGAGACGGCCCTGCGTGAGTATATTAGAACATGATCTATAAATATGTTCATGAATTTATCCAAGTAGGGCTTGCATAATCGATTCATAAGTTCCATGAAAATTGATGGAGCGTTGGTCAACCCAAATGGCATGACCAAGAATTCATATTGACCGTAGCGTGTCCTGAACGCAGTCTTTGGGATGTCCTCTTCCATGAAGCGGAGTTGATGGTATCCCAATATTAGGTCGATCTTGGATAAATATCTGACGGGTTTTGAGCATTCTAACACTCCTATGGTGTACATGCAACCCTAGAAACCTTGGATCTATGTTTTATCTATGATACATGCAAAATTGTTTTCCAAGGTTCATAACCTATCTAGCATACATGGGGAACTTTTAACCTTAAAAGTTAGTAGGAAATACATACCTTGAAGTAGTTTGGATTCCTTGAACACCTTGTGAGCCTAGCACCTCAAGTGTGATGCCTCAAATGTCTCACACAACACCAAATGCAATTGCAATAACTTAGAGAGAAATGATACACTTCTTGAAATCGGCTAGCCCTCACTTGTATGCTTAGTGGCCGATTTTTGGTGAACATAAGTATGCTTATATAGTGTGTTACAATTAGGGTTGCACCATGTAAACCCTAATTGTCATGAATTTTCATTTCTATGACCCATGGGTTCTATAACCACCATGGAGCATCCATGGAGCATCCTATGGGTTTTATCCCAACTTGATAATCCATGAAGCATTAGCCCACTATATAAGTATGGATGATTTATACAATCAACCCATATATTTAATTAGTCTTCTTTTGATCACTTAATTAATTCCAAATTAATTATTGATCAATACTAACTAAATAATACAATTAATTCCAAATGCATGATGCCATGCAACCCAAATGGACCATGCTAATCGGGTCAAGTACATTCCAGAAATAGTTATGAACTTAGACACCTAATCCAACAGTCTCCCACTTGGATAAGTGTAATAACTATAACTGCAAGAATGACTTCAGGAACCGATCAACAATCATAGCTCTTTCAAGGTCTCTCGGAAATGAGATGATGATGATACGCCATTTAATATGAGTGATCATATAATCCTCTATTATAGATATCAGCCGGACAAATACATGGAACAATGTCTTACTTATTGTCCAACAGTTTGTTTCCCGATTTTCGATTTGTTTGCCATAGAACTTAATTGAACACATCAACTTAGTTCTGAACGGACCCGATACATGGGTCAACACAAAATCATCGAGGGGCCCAGATATCGCTTCTAATCCAAGAAGGAACAGATAAATTTCGACTCATATGCTTGTTCTACTACTTGTTGAATCATACACAAAGGCACATTTTATAACATCGAGTTACCAATGCGTTTTCGTACACTCAATGCATAACCAACTCATAGGAAACAAGTCATATCTCTAGGTTTGAAGACTTATATGATATTACCGTCTCGCGATCACTCGAGATAAATTCCATGAAGTGATACCAGCGAGCGTGGGTTGAATCCAATACTCAGAACTTATGAGCACTCATGAGTGTTGTAGCCATGTTCAACATCTTAGACCTCTACAACCACCTCATGGCAGTCTTGATTCATACCTACTTCCAACATATGACCGACTGTGGAGAATTCGAATAATATTATTTACCAAACATAATTATTCTGGAAGTCAAAACATGCAAAATGAAGCGATAGTAAACGATTGACAAAAGATAGCAACACTTTACTCATAAATAAATACAACTTTTATTCATCATCAAATGTCAATTACACTTTACACATTTCAAAGTTATCTAACTACAAAAACTAATATCATACTTCAGCCCTATGCGCCTTGCATGCTGGAGATGCTTAACCCTACCCAGTCCCTTCGTGAGGGGATCTGCTGGGTTCTCATCCGATGATACCCTCTTTGCCACGAGGAGTCCTTCTTCTATTCGATGTCTGATGAAATGATATTTTCTATTAATGTGTCTGGATCTCCCGTGATCCCTTGGTTCCTTGGCTAAGGCAACTGCGCTTTCACTATCACAGAAAATCTCTATAGGCTCCTTTATAGCTGTTACAACCCCAAGGTCTCCAATGAAGTTCTTTAGCCATATAGCCTCCTTTGCTGCCTAGCTTGCCGCTATATACTCTGATTCGCAAGTTGAATCAGCCACTGTCTCCTATTTGGAACTTTTCCAAGAAATTGCTCCTTCGTTTAAGGTAAAGACCCAGCCTGACTGAGAGCGGAAATTATCCCTATTAGTCTGAAAGCTAGCATCACTATACCCCAATACTCTCAAGTCATCACTCCCACCGAGGGTAAGGATCCAGTCCTTAGTCCTCCGCAGGTACTTGAGAATGTTCTTTACCGTAGTCCAGTGAGCCTTGCCAGGGTTCCCCTTATATCTGATGACCATGCTCAATGCAAAGGCCACATCAGGACGAGTACAAGTCATAGCATACATGATCGAGCCTACAGCGGAAGCATAAGGTACTTAACTCATCTCTTCTATCTCAGCCTCTGTACTCGGGCTCTAAGTCTTACTCAGTCTGGCGTTACTCTGGATCGGTAACTCTCCTTTCTTGGAATTCTGCATGCTGAACCTATTCAACACCTTATCCAAGTAGGTACTTTGACTAAGTCCAATTAGTCTTTTACTCCTGTCTCTCAAAATCCTTATCCCTAGGATATAGGCAGCTTCTCCAAGGTCCTTCATAGCGAAACACTTCCCAAGCCAGGAGTTAACTTCCTGCAGAGTTGGGATGTCATTTCCTATGAGTAGCTAGTCATCCACATACAAAACCAAAAAACTGACTATACTCCCACTAGCCTTGACATATACACAAGATTCATCTTCACTCCCTCGAAAAGCCAAACTCTTTGACATTCTCATCGAAGCAAAGATTCTATCTGCGAGGTGCTTGCTTTAATCCATAAATTGATTTCTCAAGCTTACACACTCTATTAGGATACTCTGTACTGACAAAACCCTCTGGCTGACTCATGTAAACATCCTCAGCCAACTTTCCATTAAGGAAAGCGGTTTTGACATCCATTTGCCAAATTTCATAATCTTGAAATGCAGCAATGGCTAACATAACCCTAATAGACTTAATCTTCGCTACTGGTGAAAAGGTCTCATCATAATCAACTCCCAGAGTTTAAGAAAAACCCTTTGCAACCAGTCGCGCCTTATAAGTGTGTACATTACCATCCATGTCGGTCTTCTTCTTGAAGATCCATTTGCACCCGACTGTCTTGCGACCTGGTACATTGTCAACCAAGTTCCAAACTTGATTGTCATACATGGATTGTATATCGATGTCCATAGCCTCTTTCAATTTAGCAGCCTCAGGGCATGCCATGGCTTCCGTGTAGCTGTTAGGTTCATCCAGACTTACTAGTGTCTTATCACTGATAAGTGTATCACCTTCCGCAGTAATATGGATACGATAGTAATGCTCAGGTGCATTCCTAACTCTCGTGGAATGCCTCAGATGTGCAGACTCTTCTGTCGGATCAACAAGAGTTTCGTCCTCAGGTTGATTGCTAGGGTTTGAGGTTCCTTCACCACTTGACTCTTGAATTTCTTCAAGGTCAATTTACCTCCCACTGTTTCCTTGACTTATAAACTCTCTCTCGCGAAAGACTCCTCTCCTTGCTACAAAGACCACATTATCACTGGCTCTGTAGAAGAGGTAACCAAAGGATCTCTGTGGGTAGCCGATGAAAATACACCTCTCACTTCGAGGTTCGAGCTTATCGTGAGACTTACGCCTCACAAAAGCCTCGCAACCCCAAATCTTGATGTGGTCCAAATTGGGAACTTTTCCGGTCCACATCTCATGAGGTGTTTTGACAACCTTCTTTGTAGGGACTAGATTAAGGATATGGGCGGCAGTCTCTAAGGCATACCCCCAGAATGAGATTGGTAGCGAAGCTCGACTCATCATGGAACAAACCATATCCAACAAGGTTCGATTGCGCCTCTCAGCCACACCATTCAACTGTGGTGTCCTGGGAGGTGTCAATTGTGAGATAATCCCACATTCCTTAAGATAGTCAAGGAACTCTGTACTAAGATACTCACCACCTCGATCGGATCAAAGTATCTTAATGTTCCAGCCCAATTGATTCTCTACTTCCTGTTTAAACTCTTTAAATCTTTCAAAAGTCTCTAACTTATGCTTGATTAAGTAGACATATCCATATCTACTAAAATCATCAGTAAAAGTCACATAATAACGATTAGCATCCCTTGTGGCAGTTTTGAAGGGTCCACACACATCAGTGTGTACAAGATCCAACAAACCTTCACCCCTAGCACAGGTACCAGTGAAGGGTGACTTTGTCGTTTTCCCAAGTAAGCATGATTCACAACTATCATCTGACTTTAGATCAAATGACTCCAAGACTCCATCCTTTTGGAGTTGGCCTATGCGTTTCTTGCTTACATGTCCAAGACGACAATGCCATAATGATGCTTTATCCAAGTTATTATTAGAAGAATCTATACACAACATATTATTTCCTAGATTGTCTACAACCGACACAGCTTCATACACACCATCACAAGGTAATGCTTTAAAATAAAGATCATTATTAAAGAAAGCATAAATTCCACCACATTCATTATCAAACAAAAAGGTAACCCTTGTTTGTACAAAGCGTGAAAGGAAATAATATTTCTTGCCATTTCAGGCGAATAACAACATTTATTCAAATCTAATGTTAACCCACTACTTAGCAACAAAGAATAAACTCCAATCTTGGTGACAGATGAAGCTCTCCTATTCCCCATGATCAAGTTTATCTTTCCATGCGCCACATTCTCACTTCTTCTTAGTCCCTGCAAATCAGAACAAATATGAATACCACAACCGGTATCAAGGACCCAAGAGTTAGAATAGGGTGAGTTATTAGACAATATAGTGTAAATACCTGCATGGTTGGGTTTTACTTTCCCATCCTTAACATCTTGCTGGTACTTTAGGCAGTTTCGCTTCCAGTGCGACTTTTCATGACAATAGAAGCATTCAGCCTCTTTAGGGTTAGCAGAAGGAGTGACAAAACCTTTCTTGGTTCCACTTGAAGAGGAGCCATCAAGGGACTTTCCCTTGGTACCCTTCGAAGGGCTCTTCCTCTTCTTTCCTTTGCCTTGCCCGATTGCCAAGACAGGGGCCGTGGTAGGAGTAGGAGTAGTAACAACCGACTTACCTTTAAGACCACTTTCCGTGGTCTTCAGAAGTCCTTGAAGTTTGCTGAGTGTAACTTCCTCCTTGTTCATGTGGTACATCATGCGGAATTGATCATAACACGAAGGTAAGGAGTGAAAATGATATCTATTGCCAACTCCTCTGGGAAGTTCACATTCAGTTCATGAATGTTCATATCAACAATTTCAAGAATCATAAATAAACCATATAAAACTTGAAATTTTGATAATAGCCATTGAAAATGGATTAGAATAACCATTACACCATCTAAAACAAGTTTTATAACACCGAAACAGTTTAGGGTAATGTTTCTAGTCCATTTCCAGCAGCAAAACTCGAAAATCTACATTCAGGGGCTCCTACTCATCGAGTGCACGAACCGACTCGACGAGTAGGATGAATCTAATCATGGACTCGTCGAGTCCCCCCATGGACTCGGCGAGTTCATGCTGCAGAATGTAGAAAACTTGAGTTTTTTTCCAACAATTTGCATCAAGTATCAAATAAACAAGCCTAGGCTCTGATACCACTGACGGGTTTTGAGCATTCTAACACTCCTATGGTGTACATGCAACCTTAGAAACCTTGGATCTATGTTTTATCTATGATACATGCAAAATTGTTTTCAAAGGTTCATAACCTATCTAGCATACATGGGGAACTTTTAACCTTAAAAGTTAGTAGGAAATACATACCTTGAAGTAGTTGGGATTCCTTGAACACCTTGTGACCCTAGCACCTCAAGTGTGATGCCTCAAATGTATCACACAACACCAAATGCAATTGGAATAACTTAGAGAGAAATGATACACTTCTTGAAATTGGCTAGCCCTCACTTGTATGCTTAGTGGCCGATTTTTGGTGAACATAAGGATGCTTATATAGTGTGTTACAATTAGGGTTACACCATGTAAACCCTAATTGTCATGAATTTTCATTTCCATGACCCATGGGTTTTATAACCACCATGGAGTATCCATGGAGCATCCTATTGGTTTTAGCCCAACTTGATAATCCATGAAGCATTAGCCCACTATATAAGTATGGATGATTTATACAATCAACCCATATATTTAATTAGTCTTCTTTTGATCACTTAATTAATTCCAAATTAATTCTTGATCAATACTAACTAAATAATACTATTAATATATTAGAACTTATAATAAATTAATAAACCTTAAGTGTTATTTCTCTCATTTTAGTTTATCCAAATGCATAATGCCATGCAAGCCAAATGGACCATGCTAATCGGGTCAAGTACATTCCAGAAATAGTTATGAACTTAGACACCTAATCCAACAATATCTCCATCCTTGATGTTGATCGAAAAGATCATCGATTCGGGGAAGTGGATACCGATTCTTGATCGTTAATTTATTCAACTCGCGATAGTCGGTGCACATCCGAAAAGATACATTTTCTTCATGACAAACAATATTGGCGCTCCCGAAGGCGAAAAGCTTGGTCTTATGGAACCTCTTTCTAGAAGTTCTATCCGTTGGCTATATAGCTCTTGCAATTATGATGGTGCCAATCTATAAGGGGATTTTGCCACTAGGTCTGCTCCTAGAACTAGATCAATCCGAAATTTGACATGACATGTAGGTGGTAATCTTGGTAGATCCTTAGGGAATACATCAGGGTAGTCACATACATGAGGTACTTCCTTGATCTCTTTCTTCTTGTCTTTCTTATCGATGTCATGGGCTAGAAAGGCGTAATACTTTTTCTGTATGTATTTCATGGACTTGATACATGAAATGATCCTAAGGTTCGTACTGGGTTTATCTCCATAGACGATTAAGGATTCTTCGTTCGGCAAGGAAAGACGCACTACTTTCTCGAAGCATAAAATTTCGGCGTGATGAAGGGATAACCAATCCATGCCTACTATGACGTCAAAGCTTCCAATGACCATAGGCATGAGGTTAATGAGAAATGTGTGATTATTTAGCTTTATAGTTCAATTCTACAGTACTTCTTGCGTGCTACCAATTTGACTATTGGCCATTTCTACTATATAGGTTTCCATAAGTTTACTAGATGGATAGTAATTTCCTAAATTTGGGAGTAATATAGCTTCTATCGACACAAAAATCAAAAAGTACATTTGCATATATATTGTTAATTAAGTACTTATTTGTAACCACTGTTGGGCCATGGACGACGTCCTTTGCTCCTATGACAAATGCTCTTCCTATGGCATTTCCTCTTTGTCCCTTCAACTTTGGGCACCTCTTGTAATGCCCAAACTCCCCACATTCTATGAAACCCGATCCTTACAGGTAAATTCCTTCCCTTTGTTCTTAATTTTTAATGTTGGTTGTGTATCTATACAAGGTGTAGATAACATTCTACGCGCTGCATAGAAGGGTATCTTGGAGACATGACTTTAATGATCTGTGTAAGGCGTAGATCATGGTACGCAACACATACCTGCCCAGTGCAAAAACCTTAATCTTAGGGTTTTGAGCCTTATTTAAGGCTACTGACTCTCTTAAGTCCCTTCCATTCTCAGCTTCCATTTCCCCAAACGTTCCCTTTGAAACCCTAGTTATCTCTTCATGTATTTGTGAGCTTAAGAGTGTGTTTGTGTTCTTTTGAAGAAGGAATAAGGTGGTAGAGCTGCTTGGAAGCTTGAATAAGCTTTCGATCCAGAAGTTCCTTCCGCTCATCCATCTCCAGGAGGTATGAAGTCTCAGCCTTGATGAGTTTTCATGAGGCATAAAGTCTCATTGCCATTAGGGTACCATTTCAAGTAGATTTTTGAGTCGGTAAGTCACAAAAATGAGAGCTTGGTCACTCTAATCCTTCTATACATGAGTGTTAAAGCTTTGACTGGCTTTTTGGACTTAGGTTTTGAGTTTGTTCCCTTGGTATGCAATCAAATGGAAAAAGTTAGATATATTATCCATTAAGATGTCTATCTAGCTTAGATCTGGTAGTTTGGTGATTTAACTTTCTATTTTAAGAGCTTAGTGATTAAGTTAAGGATTATGGGAGTACGTGGGGCATAATTCTTGCTACACAGCTTGTAGCATTATTTTACCCTGACTTTGCCACCATAGGCTCTATGCAGGGTATAGAGGTGTTTTGTATGGAGTAATTTAGCTGAAATTTGACTTGTGACTTTTTGACCGTTGACCGTTGACTTTGACCAAGTTTGACTCTGGGATATTTTGGGTATTATGAGTAGTGTATTGACACTTGGTCCCTTTTTGTTTCTAACAAGCTTTGCTTCCTACTGCTGTTCCGGCTCCTTGGTTCCTCACCGGTGCAGGTGCAGGTATTAGGAACCTACACTTCTGAACAAGGTGCCCCTTGCTGCCACAAATACTTAAAATCTAACAAGCACCAGTGTGTTGATATCCGCACTAATTACACTTTAGACTACCCCTGTATACTTCCATGGGGTGGCAGTCTCGTTTGCTGTTGTTGTAGCTACATATGCCTGATCCGTTTCATGCTTCTTATTAGATGGTTGCCTAACCTTTCTCATAGATTCTCTTCCAAGATTCCTCTTGTTACTCCCCGCCTTTGGGAGATCAGCCCTATGGACCATGGTGCCATGACGTATCTCTTAGTTCATCAGGCTGAATGCCAATCTTTTGGCACTATCATAGGTGATCGACTTAGAAGTTGTAACCAATCCTTGAATAGGCTGAGGCAGAACCCAAATGTACCTCTCTATCGTCTTGTATTTAAGAGTGACCATTCCAACACATAAGTTAGCTAGATCATTAAAGCGGTTCGTGTATGCTATCACATCTAATTCTTTCATCTCCAAACTCCATAGTTCTTGCTCTAGCTTCTACATCTCCTCGCGTGGATAATACTCATGTATCAAGAGCTTCTTCATTTCGATCCAATACATGGAATTAGCATTGCTAATGCCCATTGTCTTCACATAACTATTCCATTAGGTGAGGGTTTCATCTACTAGGATGCCGGTAGCAAACTTCACCTTGTAGTCCTCTAGACAAAAACTAATCTCAAAGACGGACTCCATTTTCTCTATCCAACGGGTTAAACCGACTACATCTTCATTCTCTTAGAAGAATTTCGACTTGTAGTTCACAAAATCCTTATAAGAACAGGCCCTAGGTGGACCTCGGTTGTCTCCCTGGGAACTTTCTCCTCTAGTTCCACCTCTGGATCTCGTATTTCTATTGGTTTCAAAATTTGCCATTGCAGCGGCAACTCTTTGCGATACTAACGCTTTGATAGCCGTTGGGCACATGGGTTCAGTATCTGGATTGGTTTGGCGTCCTAGTTTACTTCATGCATGCAACATGATTCTATATTGATGTTAAGGTAATTATTACTCGCTTGACTGTTTGGTTATTAATTTCCGGGGGTCAAAATAATTTAAGCGTCGCAAATATCAATCAAGTAAGTTTGTTGTATCAAACATAATCATTTCACAATGTAACATATTCATTCATGAAACAAATATTTTTTACATATTAACTTAGGATTTATTACAACATGATCCTTTTTACAACATGATTTTTCAAAAAAGAGTGGTTTGAGTAGGAAAAGCATCTAATTTACATACAAAAGATACATCAGTATACTACTATCTACTTACAACTTTTCCATTCTTCAAACCCAAAAATACAGCTCCTAGCTTTCCTAGCTAGAGCTAACTACCAAAATCGAAAATAAACTACCACCAATGCAACCAATTATGCCATATGAAAATGAAGATAATCGATAATCACCTCTGAATTAATTGCCCTGATCTCATATACTATAACCCTATGCTCTAACCTCTCCACACAATGCTCGAACTTTCCTATCTCAATCAGCTGCGATAGAATCTGAGAAGGAGCCTCCTTGAGTTGATCATATGCCCACATGACTTTCATTTCGTCATAATCTCGACCCTGCTCTAGCTCAAGAACTCTATCAATCATCAATCTAACATCTAAGTGATAATTAAGGTGATGCTGCTCTGTTTTAGGAAGGTATGGGGGTGGATTTCCTAAAGGATCTAAGTGATAATGGAGGTAATGCTGCTCTTTTTTGGTCACGAGATATGAATTCTGAATGACCGGTGATAAGGTGATGGTGTGGATGATAAAACCTCTGCTGGCGGTAAGGAATCTGACTCACACTCTTTTGGTAGTGTCATCCTCCACCTGAATCTCCATCTTAGCATGATCTGCAGGGTTATCACTAGATGATGAATCTGGATATGGGGAACTATCAGCTGAACCGTCGTCATTCACTACCTCAGATGACTCCTCGAATGACTCCTCTGGCGATAGGTAAAAGTGGTATTGGCATACATGGATCGTAATGGTCTTCTGGCTTTGGTGTGTGAGGTATCACCTGGTCTTCCTCTAGTAAGGGAAGTGTTATCCATATACCTATCTCAGCCATCTATCGCCCACGAACCTGCATAAGACATCAAATTGGTTAGATGTTTATAAGAGGAAGAATAGGAATACATATAATATTTAATTAAAGTATGTCATAGATAGTTACGGGTCTCCCGTGACTCTCTCTACATGTGTATGTCGGATACGGATGTCTAGACCGTCAATCTAGGAATCCTCAAAAGCATAACTCAGGCTAGCTGTCAAATCCTTAAGAAGTAGGTCTCGACCTAATCCTCCAATCCATGGATCTCAACTCATCAAACTAACTAACCAATCCATAAATCCTCAAGAGTTTAGATTGTCAACTACCATTTCCAGGTTTAGGCGTGCATTGGTCGGATCATAATAAAACTTAGTTGCACATTCTAGGTTTAGTTGTGGTATAGCCAGTGTACTATGCTAACCAAAGGTATCGTTTTTGACATAAAATGTAACATCCAGTCCATGTCTAAATTAACTTTTTATGTATTAATTTTAAATTGGGTGGCCACGGCGTGGTGGAGCACCACCACGACGTGGCAGAACATTTTGGAACCACGGGACATAAATGACCCGCCACGATGTGGCCTTGGGGCGCCACAACGTGGGACGTGTTTTAGTGAAAACCCTAATTTTGGGTTTTAGACCCTATATAAAGAACATTAAGACTAGGGTTTCAGCCTCCATCTTCCTCTCAACATCATAAATTCTAACCCTAGCCTCCTCTAAAGTTGTGAGCTCATTCTTGGTGCTTTTGGTGATTTTATAAGAAAAAGAAGCTCCTGGGGTGGTGGTTACTTAGCAAGCATCATTTCATCAGCTAGCATATCTCCTCGACCTTGGTGAGTGCCTAATTCAACCTTTTTCTTGCCTTGTTGCTAGATCTCTTGATTTTGTCCCCTTTTTCCATGTTTTGATGGACTAAAGTAGCGAGATCTCATAAAGTTTGCAACTTTATGAATCCTTACATAAAATAGAGCATTTTTGTCTTGGGTCTGAATTATTATGGAGTTTTGATGTATTGCATGGAGTTTTGGTCATTAAACTCATTTTGTTTACCTAAAATGGAAAGGACATCTATTGAACATGCAAGGCCATAAAGCCATGATTTTTAAGGTCTCTTAGTGTAACGACCAAAAATTTCAACCAAATTAAAACATTTTAATTCATTCAAAAACCATTAAGTTCATACATCTCGTTTTCAAAATAGTTTAAACATCAGAGTATCCCCTAGAACCATATCACATAAATCGTAAAACATGAGGAGCAGTACGATCACGCCTTCGCCTTGCCACGATCTCCTAAAGTACCTGAAACAATACACTGAAACTGTAAGCCCAAAAGCTTAGTGAGTTGCCCCCAAAATACCAACCGCACATAAACATACTCATAACATATCACAAATAGAATAGCCATGCACATCGGGTCTACTGTGTGACTGGTCCGCCCGCACCGGGCCTTCAGTCCACCTGGTCCACCCTCCGAGTCTAGCCATGTACATCGAGTCTATAGTGTGATTGGTCCGCCCGCACCGGGCCTTCAATCCACCTGGTCCACTCTCTAAGTCTACAGTATGAATAGTCCGCCCGCACCGGGCCTTCAGTCGGCCTGGTCCACTCTCCGAGCCTCGGCACGTCTGGTCCGCCCTCTTAGGGCCTTCAGCCTATCCAGACCGCTCGCTGGACCTTCGGAATATCCGGCCTGCCCTGGGTATGTTGGCCTACAGCACAAAGCAGGACCCGCCTCAACCCAACCCCCGTCAAACAACCATGTGCACATAAAACAATTACTCACATAACAAATCCTTAACCAGACAAACAGTCTAATAGATCACATAGCATATCAACATCCTAACCAGGATTCCGACCTATCCGGTCACTAGCATAACATTACCCTATATACCGGGTACCGACCTTAACCAGGTCACTAACATAACATTACCCTATATACCGGGTACCGACCTTAACCAGGTCACTAACATAACACCTCCCTAAATACCAGGATGCAAATCTAGCAAAGCAATAACATAACAAACAATACCCGGATTTCCATCCGATAAAGGGCCGGCCTTGGTGCCGTAGACCCTTTCGATATAGTGAGGATAACTCACCTGAAATTGCCGACTGAAGAGATACGGCCAAGCTGCTCCGACCACCGCCACGAACTGCACCACAACACACTAGCAAAGAACCAGTACCGAAATTACCAAAATACCCTTGGAAGTCAAACTGGTCAACTCTTGGTCAAAGTCAAAGTCCTCAGTCAAAGTCAACCTTCCTGGTTGACTCTACTCGCTGAGTCAACCCGTCGACTCCTCAAGTTCTCATACTCAGAAAACTCCCATAACACAACTCAACTCGCTGAGTCGTCCCAAGACTCGTCGAGTTCAACGATCTCGGAATCCCATCCTGTCCAACTCACTGAGTCGCCAACCGACTCACTAATCCAAAGCTTTAACCAAAAGAGGTTGGGTTCTGCGACCAGACTCGCTGAGTCCAAGACCAGACTCGTCGAGTCCAAGGCAATCTTCAATAGACTCGCCGAGTTGTTCTTCCAACTCGCCGAGTCCATGCACATGTTCATACAACTCGTCGAGTACACCCATGTGACTCGCCGAGTCTCTCCAGTTCTTAATTCATTCAGAGGCTTTTCGAGCCATGCAGGGGCTCCAAACCATAGATCCACTCTCCTACATTCTAACCCTCATATAAAGTTGCAAACTTTACGTGAAACCAAGGAGATATAGGCCCAAAACACACTATGGCTAGGTTTAAGGACTAAGGGGCTTCACCAACAACTCTTAAACAGAAACTTTATGACATTATGGACCATCACAAGCCTAGATCTAGAGTAGCAACCTCAGATCTACACTCCAAACCCGAAATAGATCTCAAACAAGCTAAGGAACTCCCAAAACAACCACCAAGGATGAACCAAAAAGGAAATAGCTTAAGATAATGACTCCTTACCTCTGAGATGTGCCCAAACTGATGTAGATCCTAGATCTATAGAAGCCCCTTGATGCTAGCTTCTAATTTCTCAAGCTCCTTCCACCAAATTCCTCATCCAAGCTCCAATCTCCTCAAAAATGAAGTCTCACACGAAATTAGGGTTTTCTGGAACTCTCTGGGGGAATAGGAGGCTGGGAGAAGGACATAAAGTCCTTTAAATAGGGTGCAAACCCTAAGATTAGGGTTTTCTCATTCCAGCACCAACTCGTCGAGTCCAGCTTCCGACTCGGCGAGCTGGTCACTTAATTCGCGACTCAAACCCGCTCCGACTCGGCGAGTAAGCGTACCTACTCGTCAAGTCCCTTCTTCAAAATTACACTTTAAACCCTTAAATCATACTTTTGAAATTCGGGATGTTACAATTCTCCCCCACTTAAATTAGGCTTCGTCCTCGAAGCCTGCGGCAACACAAACTTCCGGACGATACTCCCACAATGCATCCACTGATCTCAACCGACCCAGATTCCTTCAAACACTGCTATCGAATCCCTAAAATCCATCTCTTCCCTTGCAGGGTCCTGAAAACTGCTTCAAGCCGGCCACCAGATTCCTTTCTCTGATAACAACACTCATCAACTAAGTGCCACCAGAAGACACTACCTTACTTCCGCTTTACGCATTCAATCGCCACCTGCGAAAACTGGATACCATTGTAAACCACCGGGTCTTGACCCAGTATTATCCCGCTATCTCTCGCCCATCTGGTGTCACTTCTCTTAACTTGTACCGATGGAAACTTATCCCGTTTCCTCCCTGGATTGTAACATACACATTTTGAAATCGTGTTATGTAGTTTGAGGAGTTTATAATATTATGAAATATTATGAGAAATTGAGTGTTGAGTTCTAACAGATAGTTTTTACTAGAAATGAAGTGAAACTATGTTTAGAATCACTCATAAAATATTGGAAGTCTTATGAGATTCCAATTAAAAGCCAAATAGTGAAATTTAGCGAAAATATAAAATTTGAAATAAGTAAAATTTTATTATTGAAAGTTGTACATAATCTCGTTAGAAACATGTAGGCGAACACCTCGTCGAAATCCGAGTTATAACGAAGAAGTTATGACCAATCGAAGATCCGCGACAAAACCGGCACGGTGCCGAATGACGTAAAAAGTGAGTTTTTGATAAACTACTTTTTAGCCTTAGTTATCTAAATGAAAGTCGTAGTATTCGTTAAACCGAGAAGTTCGATAAAAAAAACGCCAAAATCTGACTTCGTATGAGGAACTTATGATTTTTCTAAGTTTCAGCTTAGCAGTAGACAGCTAAAAACTCGAATTTTATATCGAGTGATTTTTAGCCAACACAACCTAAACGAGAATCTTAGGTCTCGTCATTAGTAGTACAACGGTAAAAAGTCTGACGAAAACGGACATCGGATGAAGAAGTTATGAATTTTTAACGGATTTTCCAGTCCCGGTCTGTTAAAAATAATAATATAAAAATAAAATCAAAATTTTCCGACGAAGTCTAAACGAAAGTTGTAGATCATAATTTTCTCTACGTGTGCATATAAAGAACGTAAAAAACGGAGCCTGTATGAGAAAGTTATGGATTTTACAAGATTAGGCACAATTTTCGAGAAATTTCGGAAGAGTCATCTTTGGGCACGTCACCCTCGCATGCGAGGCTTCCACGTGTCGGACATGTGCTCACTGCTGATTGGACCGCGGTCCGCATGTCACCCGCTGATTGGTCCGAAGTTCTGGCCCGAACCAAGGAGTATCGCGTCATCCGACCAATCTGAAGCTCGCAGGTGTCCATCCGAAGCGAGCCAGCTGCCAAGTCTGAACCTCGCCCTTCTGTCGCGTGGCCTTCGCACCAGCTGCCTCCTCGCATGCGAGCCACGTGCTCGCTTCTCCTAGCCTTGGATCCGAGCCTTCGGACCTCCTCCCCTATAAATAAGACCCATGCGACCCTTCCCGGGTATTTTGAGAAATTTGCCACTTTCACCCCCCTTTTGATATTTTTACTATCTCGACATCCCCCGAAGCCCGATATCATTTTTAGCACCCGAAACGTGCCCCGAGATTCCCGAGAAGCCCGAAAAATTTATCTTTTCGGTTTCGAAGCTCTACCTTCGCAGAGCCCGGTTTTCAAGAAAACTCCCGGTTTTCAACGAAGAAAGTCATATTTAGAGTCGAAGTGCTGCCCAAATTACTATTTTAACCCCCGGTTATTTCATGGTGACTTTAATATATAGGAACAATTGTATGTTATGTGTTATATGTGCTAAATGCTTTCCTGAGTTATTTTGGTTTTTTATACTCTTGATCATGTAGAGCATGTCTCGTATCACTTCTGGTATTGGCTTTGAGCCTCTGGTCATGTAGAGCATGTCTCGTATTATTCTGGTATTGGGTTTATGCCTTTGGCCATGTAGAGCATGTCTTGTATCACTTCTGGTATTGGCTTTGTGCCTTTGGCCATGTAGAGCATGACTCGTATAACTTCTGGTACTGGCATAGGGCTATGTAGGGCTGAAAGCCTGTATATTCTAGCAAAATGATATTCCTGAGTATTTTCTGTGCCATTTGGGCCAAAGTGTTATTGATGTATATCAAGTATGGAAATTGTTATGTCTCGGTGATTGTATATCTTTGAATCAAATCATTGATTGATATGGAAAGTTGGTCACATGATTCACATATGCCTTTGTTGTTCCTTGTTCCTCTTTGCTTCTGCCATACTGAAGTATATATATGGCATAACATTATATTGTATCTATTATTGAACTCACTAAGCGTCACCGCTTACCCCTCTCAATGTTTAACAAATTTGCAGGAGATAAGTAACCAGTATGGTTATATACTATCGGAAGATGTAGAATAGATTTTTGCTGTTACTTTTGTACTTCGATTTATGTATGTGTAAAATTACAATATGCTGGGTAGTTATGTAAAATATTAAAACATAGTCGGTTTGTATCCAATCCTTTGTAATCACTTTATCAATGTCAGATATTGTTTTATAAATATGCATGTAGCATGTTTTGGAGTAACTATATTGTCAAGTATGAAAGTTTGGGTCTTTCAGAAATATGAAAGTATAGAAAGGGGTTCTTTCATGGATCAAATCCCTTACTGTGCTGAGATAATGGAACATTTCACAGCTTCCGAGCAACCCTCCTAAACACCCAGCTATAACGTTCATACACATCGTACCTGGACCAATCAGCCTCGGGCTGGAAAGCCATGCACGCCTACGATGGTGCAACCATCCCTTGGATGGAACACCACTACATCCATAGCTCATGACCACAACCATACTCGAAACCAAGGATCTTGTCCTTGCGTCACCCTCGAACCCCTTGGTTCGACACAACGGAGTGCAACCTACTCACACCTCCCTATCACGATCTCTAGGTCCTTGACCTCCGACTGTAATATCCTTATACAGTCCTCAGCACCGGTCCAGACCACTCCCGAATCTGTTAACCTGTTGTCTCACCTTCCTCTGTCCAAATCTCCAATCTGGAACCACTATCCTCCTCCTCTTCCAAGGAGACTGAAAACATGCCTGCGCATCATCTAACTTTGCCACCACCTCAACGAGCATCCAACCCGTATGTGCTTCCATATATCTGGTACAATCCCAATGCTTACTATCAATAACTGAAGCACTTTTGGTCATCCATTTACTCTACTTCCTTCCTTTCAGAGAACCCACACTCCTTCCGGAGCTATATATCTTTCCTTTCTAGGAAGTCTACTCAACAACCCTTACCGCACCTATAAGTGCCACTGAGCCAAACTCCACTCTACACTATCCATGTAGAGCAACTGCCATTCTCGAACCCCCATATACTCTGAATCCGATCTCATAACTAACCAGGCCCACACACGGCCTCCAACCTACTCCACCATCATGGTCAATACTTGGGGCCAGACCATATCGATCACCCTTTCATGGCGACATAATCACCCATTCTCCGTACACAGATCTACTAACACATACAGAGTCTTCAGCATGACTGGACCGCCTTACCAGGCCTTCAGCCTATCTGGACCACCCTCAGAACCTTCAGCATGTCTGGACCGCCCTCCTGGGCCTTCAACCTGTCTGGACCGTTCCCCGAGCCTTCGGTCTGACTGGTACGCCCTCTGGCCTTCAGTCTATCCAGACCGCTCAAAACTGTCGTACTTCACCCTGAACCATCCCTTCCGGGAATCTCTCCCATGCAGTCTGTTCTAACCCTCTTGGGGTTCCGAACTCTAGTTTCGTTCCCGGAATCCTTTCCCTGGCCTAAACCCAGGCCTCACATCGACCGACTACCTTCCCTGAAACCATGGTCTGTTCCCTGCCCCACTTGTCTATCACTTGCTCCAATCGTGCCACACTCTCGACTAATAACATTGTTGAATCTAAACAGCTAACCAACCCTGAATACTTGTTGTTTCCACTTCTCCCCCACTTAGTGTACCAACTACTAACTTCCGCTGACAACCGGCATAACTCGATTGACCTTACTTGATAAAGTTCCCCCTTTCACCAGGAACTAATTCTCTCCGGAGTGAGCGACGTCCACAGTACACTCTCACGCCATCGCACATCCCGAACTCCAAGGAAGTTCGAATCTGAACTGAACACCTCTCGCATCGCAGTTGCTATTCCTAGCAACTAGATCATAAACCTTATCTTTCGACCAAGAATCCTCCTGAACGCTAACCAACTACAACTCCTAACTACTAAGATCCTCAATCATACTACGAAACATGAAGAACAAGGCAGATAGATTTACAATACCACATAATCAACAAGATAAGAGGATATCAAAATGGAAACATACCCGCAGCTGCATTCGGCTCTGCCCTGACCTCCTCCGCTGTAAGCTGGAAAGCGCGTCCCTGAGCCCTCGGAGGCTCCGCTCCTCTCTGACCTCCACCTGCAATCCTCAAAGTGGCCGGTGCTGGAGCCTGCACCGGTCTTGCAACAAGCTGTGGACAGTTGACCGTCAAGTGTCCAACCTGATGACAATGATAACAGATCCTCCCATCCTGAGCCAGGACCGACTGACGGCAATCCCTCGCATAATGCCCCTCTTTCCCACACTTGCGACACGCACCACCGGACCTACAAACTCCGGCATGACCCTTCCCACACTTCTCACAAGTGTGGCTGCTCTGACCTCCAACCCTAGAGTCAACGGTTTTGGACCGTTTCGGCGCCGGCTGCGACTGCACCGGGGCCTGCCTCTGCTCTCGAAACTGCAACTCAATCTCCAACTCGCGCCGCCTGGCGGCCTCCTGCAACTCCAACAAGGTATCACATCTCTGTGTGGACACAAACTGCCGGATATCCCTCTTGAGCATACTCAGATATCGGGACATCTGAGCCTGCTCCGAAGCAAACTCCGGACAAAACATCGCCCTCTTAGTAAACATCCTGGTGATCTCCGTCACCGACTCTGAATCCTGCTTCAGCTCCAGGAACTCCTGAGCCAACCTCTTTCTCTCAACCTGCAGAACATATCGAGTACTGAACATCTCCCGAAACTGATCCCAAGTAACTGCAGCCCGTTGCGCATCAGAATAAGATCCCGTAGTCAACCTCCACCAATCCTTCGCCTCGAGCGTCAAAAGGTTTAGAGCACACCTTGCCCTCTGATCCGCAGGGCATGAACACGTGAAGAAACAACCCTCCACGTATGAAAACCGTCTCATAGCAATGATAGGATCCTGAACTCCATCAAAGGTAGGGGGCTTCGTATTATCGAAATCCTGATACTGAAAGCCCCGATCGGATCCTCCCCCTGCCGATGTTACAGCCGCTACAGCTGTCGCGGCAGCCATCTCAGTAAGAGCTGCATAACGATCATCAAAGTACTCCCTCATAGCGGACTTAATAGTCCCAAACAACTCCGGGATCTGACCCCGGACAATCTCGACCACCTCCTTGCGGATGATCTCCCTGACCCGATCCTCTGTCAACATTGGCCCCTCCTGTCCGAAAACCTCAAGTGTCACTGGGGCCTCCTGCTCACCCTGTCCTGATCCCAATCCGGGTCCAGTCACAATACGCCTCGCATCCTCCATACTACAATACACCAACAAGATCCTCAGATACCTCGCATAACCTCCGAGAACTAACCTCTAACCAACAACCTAGGGGTTGTGACTTCCTTGACACGCGTATGGGTCCTGTGCTTTCAGTAGTACGGGCCCATACTACCTTCCACACCTACCCATATTTGTCTCAAGTATCACCACAACACCCTAATAATATACATAACATAATGAACATTCAATCCCCACTCCTAGAGGAATGCTAATTATTTCCTGTTGGCCTCCCGGCCTCACACAACCCACCCATCCATGAAACTTTCACCAACCCTGCAGCACTAGTGCATGCTAGTCATACATAACGCTGGACCCTATAGACTTTCGAATATCCAATCTTACCCTAAGCTCCCAGTCAGACAAGAACATAACATAAGGCCAAATCAAACATTCTCAGGATATAAGATCTTAGTTATGTATGACCGTGATGCCTACACTAAATAACTAAAGTAATGATGTCAATTTCATATAAGGAAAACCCTAGGCTAACAGGCATCATGTAATCAGGCAATTCTATCATGCAATTCCTGAAGATCCCTAGCCTAGTACTAGCATGCTGTTCTAACATATCACAATATCAAATAACTTATATGGTAATTTGGGGTCTACTTACTGGCTCCGGCTGATCGTACCCTCTGCATCCTCCTTTACTTATTTTGAAAACCTTTTGAAAACCATTTTAGAAATCATTTTGAAAATTCCCCTTGGTTTGAGACTGGATTCACACGAATGTTCCTCCAATTCACTCAAACCAAGGCTCTGATACCAACTTGTAACGACCAAAAATTTCAACCAAATTAAAACATTTTAATTCATTCAAAAACCATTAAGTTCATACATCTCGTTTTCAAAATAGTTTAAACATCAGAGTATCCCCCAGAACCATATCACATAAATCGTAAAACATGAGGAGTGGTACGATCACGCCTTCGCCTTGCCACGATCTCCTAAAGTACCTGAAACAATACACTGAAACTGTAAGCCCGAAAGCTTAGTGAGTTACCCCCAAAGTACCAACCGCACATAAACATACTCATAACATATCACAAATAGAACAGCCATGCACATCGGGTCTACTGTGTGACTGGTCCGCCACACCGGGCCTTCAGTCCACCTGGTCCACCCTCCGAGTCTATCCATGTACATCGAGTCTATAGTGTGATTGGTCCGCCTGCACCGGGCCTTCAATCCACCTGGTCCATTCTTTGAGTCTACAGTATGACTGGTCCGCCCGCGCCGGGCCTTCAGTCGGCCTGGTCCACTCTCCGAGCCTCGGCACGTCTGGTCCGCCCTCTTGGGGCCTTCAGCCTATCCGGACTGCTCGCTGGACCTTCGGAATATCCGGCCTGCCCTGGGTATGTTGGCCTACAACACAAAGCAGGACCCGCCTCAACCCAACCCCCGTCAAACAACCATGTGCACATAAAACAATTACTCACACAACAAATCCTTAACCAGACAAACAGTCTAACAGATCACATAGCATATCAACATCCTAACCAGGATTCCGACCTATCCGGTCACTAGCATAACATTACCCTATATACCGGGTACCGACCTTAACCAGGTCACTAACATAACATTACCCTATATACCAGGTACCGACCTTAACCATGTCACTAACATAACACCTCCCTAAATACCTGGATGCAAATCTAGCAAAGCAATAACATAACAAACAATACCCGGATTTCCATCCGATAAAGGGCCGACCTTGGTGTCGTAGACCCTTTCGATATAGTGAGGATAACTCACCTGAAATTGCCGACTAAAGAGATACGGCCAAGCTGCTCCGACCACCGCCACGAACTGCACCACAACACACTACCAAAGAACCAAAACCAAAATTACCAAAATACCCTTGGAAGTCAAACTGGTCAACTCTTGGTCAAAGTCAAAGTCCTCACTCAAAGTCAACCTTCCTGGTTGACTCTACTCGCCGAGTCAACCCGTCGACTCGTCGAGTTCTCATACTCAGAAAACTCCCATAACACAACTCAACTCGCCGAGTCGTCCCAAGACTCGTCGAGTTCAACGATCTCGGAATCCCATCCTGTCCAACTCACTGAGTCGCCAACCGACTCACTAATCCAAAGCTTTAACCAAAAGAAGTTGGGTTCTGCGACCAGACTCGCTGAGTCCAAGAACAGACTCGCCGAGTCCAAGGCAATCTTCAACAGACTCGCCGAGTTGTTCTTCCAACTCGCCGAGTCCATGCACATGTTCATACAACTCGTCGAGTACACCCATGTGACTCGCCGAGTCTCTCTAGTTCTCAATTCATTCAGAGGCTTTTCGAGCCATGCAGGGGCTCCAAACCATAGATCCACTCTTCTACAGTCTAACCCTCACATAAAGTTGCAAACTTTACGTGAAACCAAGGAGATATAGGCCCAAAACACACTATGGCTAGGTTTAAGGACTAAGGGGCTTCACCAACAACTCTTAAACAGAAACTTTATGACATTATGGACCATCACAAGCCTAGATCTGGAGTAGCAACCTCAGATCTACACTCCAAACCCGAAATAGATCTCAATAAAGCTAAGGAACTCCCAAAAACAACCACCAAGGATGAACCAAAAAGGAAATAGCTTAAGATAATGACTCCTTACCTCTGAGATGTGCCCAAACTGATGTAGATCCCAGATCTATACAAGCCCCTTGATGCTAGCTTCTAATTTCTCAAGCTCCTTCCACCAAATTCCTCTTCCAAGCTCCAATCTCCTCAACAATGAAGTCTCACACGAAATTAGGGTTTTCTGGAACTCTCTAGGGGAATAGGAGGCTGGGAGAAGGACATAAAGTCCTTTAAATAGGGTGGAAACCCTAATATTAGGGTTTTCTCATTCCAGCACCAACTCGTCGAGTCTAGCTTCCGACTCGGCGAGCTGGTCACTTAATTCGCGACTTAAACCCGCTCCGACTCGGCGAGTAAGCGTACCTACTCGTCGAGTCCCTTCTTCGAAATTACACTTTAAACCCTTAAATCATACTTTTGAAATTCGGGATGTTACACTTAGGAGTATGAAATCCTTCTGGAAACTTTGGAGGTGCAACTCTAAGTATTGGGTGCCTAATGAGAGTCTTGATGCATTAAGTTCTATTTGTGGTCATGGTTGGGACTTTGACTTATTGAGGGGATTTTGAGGGATAAAGTTGGAAACTTTATCCGTCAAGACCATGGGGAGGACCAGATCTAAGCTTTGAAGATTTTATGGTTGAAGGAAAATGACTTAATGGTTTAGGCTTCCCAGACCCGTCACCACGACACAATGACTGGGTTGAGACCTACTTATTTTTTTGGTTTGTGGCTACGACGTGGCCAAGGAAGGCCACGACATGGTGACTAACTAGGTTGACTTCTTTGACATTTTCCCTTGACCAGGATTTGACAAAGCTTTTCATAAGGGTATTTTGGGTATTTTGAGCTGTGGACCGAGACTTGGTCATTGTTTGTTGCAAAGTTGATCGGTACAGTTCGTATTTAGAGCAGTGTGTTGATCATCTATCTTTTCAGACTTAGAGGTGAGTTTTCCTTGTTGTACTTGTAGGTCGAGGGCACCAATGTCGAGTCACTCGGTTATGTATCCTGGTATAAAGGATGTTGCTATGTTGTAGTGATCTGTTAGATCTATGTCATGGAATATAGGTTGTTTCTATGCGGTAGTGATCTGTAGATCAACTTGATTTTCTAATTTGTTATATGATTATCAGTTTGCTGGATATATGTTATTTGTTATGTATATGTCGACATAGTATGGTTGGGTTGAGGCAATCTTGCTCTATGCTGAAGCCAACAAACCTGGGAACAAGGCAAACATAAGTTGTGGGCTAGTAAGGCAAGATAGGCTTATGTTGTGGGCTCGGGAGCAAACCATACATAAGCTCTGGGCCAGTAAGGCAAGCCAGACTTATGATGTGGGATCGGGAGTAAGCCAGATATAAGTTGTGGGCCAGTAAGGCAATCCACACTTATGTTGTGGGCTCGGGAGCAAGCCAGACATGAGCTGAGGGTCGGAAGGCAAGCCAAACTCATGTTGTAGGCTCAAGGGTAATCCAGTTTGTTAGGTGTTGACCTAGTATGCATGTTGTTATATGTTTGTGTGGTGGTCTTTTTAGGGAACTCACTAAGCTTCATGCTTACAGTTTGATTGTTATGGTTTCAGGTAAATCAGATGATCGAGGAAAATCAAAGGCGTGATCGTACACATCCTTCGATGACATGTTTATGGAAGATTTTGTGATATAATGTTCTTTGGATATTTGTAGTTGATACTTGGTTTTGATATGGGTTTTCTTGAAAACAATGATTTCTCTTTATTTAAAAATGAAAATTTTAACCGTGATTTTGGGATGTTACAAGTTGGTATCAGAGCCCTGTTTTGAGTGAATTGGATGAGCATTCATGTGAATCCAGACTCAAACTATGGATCTGTAAAAGTTTCCAAATTATTTTCAACTTGTTTTCAAAACGGTTTTCAAAATTGTTTTCAAAGGTAACCAAAGAAGGACGAGATGTGTACGATCATCCAGAGCAAGGAAGTATACCCCAAGTTACGTACACTGTTACTTGTTTATGACGATTATGATAAAACTGCATGCTAGTGATAGGCTAGAGATCTTCAGGAATTTCATGATAGAATTGCTTGATGTATGATGCCTAAAAGCCTAGGAGGACATCTATATATTTGATGAAATTGACATCGTTAATGTAGTTGCATAGTGTGTGTATCATAGTTGTACATAACAAAGATTCTATAGCTCGAGAATGTTATATTTAGCCTTATTTCCTATTCTTGTCTAATAAAGGGCTTAGGATAGAATCAAGTATTCGACTGTCTATCAGGTCCATTGTTATGTATGATTAGCATGCACGAGTGGTTGTAGGGTTGGTGGAACTTCCATGAGTGGGTGCAGTTCAAAGCAGGCGTGATTAGCCACTCTTGAGAGAGTAGATGAAGGATATATGTGTATCCTTGACATTTGGGCATAGTGGTCCGGAATTTGCGAGTAAGATCTACCTGATTTTTATGGTGTGTTAGTGCCGGTCGGTTTCACTGCTTGAAGGTTAAATAATTTTAGAATGATTGATTCGACCCTATTGCGCAGATTTCGTTTGAGACTAACCGTTGTAGGGTTTGATCTTTTAGTCGAAATATTATTTAAGTTTTATTGCATGTATTTGTATCCATGAAGTAGTTAGCTGACATTAATAGATTTTTTCAGTAGCTGATGGCAGGGTAAGGTGAGGATCCTAGGAAGTGCTTTAGTGCGGGAGCTATTCTGTCTAGCGGGCATCAGGAGTATTAGTACGATTAGGTGACTTAGTGGACTCGATATGATTCTTGAGGAGAGTATGGAGAGGTGTTGAAGGTAGTATTTGGCCCGTACTACTAGAAGCACATGATACATACTTGAATCAAGGGAAGTCACGAGGATTCTAAGGAGCTAATTGAGGGTAGATAGCATGGTTGGATAACCATTACTCGTGGAAGGGTTTCCATATCTTTCGATCTTCTGGTTATGGTTATTTACGCTGAGGATGAGTAAGTTGATTGGTTGGGATTTAGTGGCCATATAGTATTGGGTGTGAATGGTCCAGACCTAGATGATTTAGTTGATTTGAGGTCTCGAGGGCCTTGCTTAATGGTAGTGCTAGTTGAGTCGTGGGACTCAAGAAAGAAGAGATTGTTATGATAGAATCGAGGATTGAAGCTAGAGGTTGAGTGATTGTAAGATGGATTGGGATATCACTATCTTTGGCAGGGGTATGTTCTTCTAACTTTTCATGTTTAGAGGAAAGAGAGAGAGAGAGAGAGAGAGAGAGAGAGAGAGAGAGAGAGCATACATGTGATTTTCAGAGTTGAGATGTAGACCCAACATGGGGCTATGCGATTGTGGTTTTTGATGGAAGCATGTGGGAATGGACAAGAGGATTCTTTTGGTATGGTTTTCTTAGGATGAGATCAAGTTTGAGTTTTGGTAAATTGGCTAATAGGGATGTTATGCATATGGGTTAACCGGTTTGAGTTTTGGTTTGTTTGTAATATCAGTTGGTGGTGGTTCGAAGCCTAAGTGGGGGAGAGCTGGATATTTCATCATAAAAATATGTTATGTGGCCATATGTATAAGCTTTTAGTCACATCACGTTGATGTGGCTAATTCAATTCTATGATTTAGATGCACAAACAATTGTTTCATGTGACAATTTACTTACATATCGCCTCATACAAAAATAATCACAATCACATTCAAAAAATCAAAAAACTACCATGACGAATGGCGACATTTGGTCACACATATTTAGTGTGGCTCGTATTTGTCACATTTTTAATCCAAAACAGTGGCTACTATTTTTGAAAAATATACAATCATCACATGTATCGCAAATAAAATGTAGCAAACACAATAGCCACACAAAAATCAAAAGTCTGGCAGGACAACGTGTGGTCATATATCATTTTTCTCTTAAAAATGTTTTATAAAAAAGATCATTTTTAGCTTCCCAAATCACATCAGTAACGCTTCTCGAGAGACAATATTGGTTTGGAATCTATAGGCTATAATTGAGCTAAGGTTGTTGGAGAGGTGTGTATGGTTGCATAAACAAATTATTCTACCCTAACATAATCATTTGTGACGAAGTATATGCATTCGAAACTGGTGTGTGGTTGGGCGAGGAAAGGGTTTGATGTTAGTGCTTGTAGTTATGGTGAGAATAGAGGGTTGTGTTGGAGAAAAAATGTTTGAACCGGTGGTAATGTTGGAGAATGGGGTAAACTTTGGTTGTTTCCTAGTGTAATCACCAGAGGGGGTGTTGTATTTGACATTGTTGTTGGAGATGGTGGGTAAAGCAATATGTTCGATAGGGGTGTTGTGGATGTGGATGATGTTGGGATCCATAACTCGCTGATTGGAGTGATGAACTCTATTTGCAAGACGTCCTGAGGTGTAGGAGTTGTAGCCATTGGATCCCGTGCTAATGCTCTTACTAGAGTAAGAACAGGTACCAATGATGGCATGGAACAAATTGAGCTTATGGCTGCCTCACTACCTTCGTCGGTGGAATCGTTCAACATTTTTTATGATGATGTGATGTGTGGTTTTTAGTATCAGTCGTCACACATTGGATGGTGCCAAATGATGTGACTCACAGCTCCGAGAGACCATTACGACTTCTGCTACGACGGGGATGTGGAATATCACAACAGACAAAATAAGCCAACCATTCTCCGGGAGTAGGTCTTGGGAAAACGCTCTAACGGTCATGTTAGTGACTTCAGAGAGAAGTTGTTTTGAAAATAAGGATTCACTACAAGAAAAATGAGATTTTGCTAGGGAAGGTTACTATGGAACGTATTTTCGTTGTTAATCTGCAATGGATCGTGCTATGGAATTTCGTTCCATAGCAATGTTGCTACCACATTGTCTATGGATTTTATTTCTGGTAGCGAGAATGGGACTTGCTAGGGAAAATACTACCGACTCCATATTCGTTGGTATTATGCTACCGATAGTTCTATGGAACAAAAATTCATAGCAATTTTCCAACGACATTTGTTACGAAATCACTTTCCGTTATACTGCTGCTATGGAATTCATTATCATGGCTACTATGCAACGGAGTTTGTGAGGGAAACCAACTCCATAGTAGAATTGCTATGGAAGTACCATTCGTAGGTATTTTCTAGGCAATTCTGCTATGGAATATGACTTCGTTTCATTGTTTTGCTATGGAACAAAACGCGTAGCTAATGTGTGACGGTATTTGTTGGGATGTTGTATGCTTTAGTAATCTTCTTATACTATTGTTGAATTATTGTTATGATCAATGGAATTTGTAAGATATGGTTTGAATGAAATGTTTTTGAATTGGTAAGATTTGTCATAAACTAATGGCTAAAAAATGTAAAAACGAATTAAAGTAGATATTGCTGGCAAGCAGACTCGAACTTAAGCTTATGCTAGAAAAGGGCACGGTTAAGCCAGTTGTGTTAATCAAGTTGTGTATAGTTTCTTGAAAACATAGTATATAATGAATAATTAACAACGAATTCATTACAAACTTATTTTTAATTACATTAACTATACTTCATCACACAAATAACATGGGTTTTACGTATACTTCATCCTACTCAAACAACATATCAAGCAAAAATAACTAAAATGCCTTTTTAACAGAATGATGTAAACACAAAACCAAAATAAAATTATAGTAGTACTATACAACTTCATATAGAATACAATAAGAACACTAATATTCAATGTCCAATCTATTATCAACCATTAATATTTTTAAGAAATATACAAAACCTACCATACTCTACATACCAACGACAAACCGTGCAATATCTTTGTCGATCCTCATCCTCTTCATGGCCTATTGCAAATGCACCTTTAGCAGAATGACGTGGGTCTGCACATTGGAATGTGATGTTGTTCATTGTAAGTATATGAACAACATCAACATCCCGCAACAACTGTTTGGCACTATAAACAACACCCGTGTACTCCCCATCATTCGAAACTGCCCATCCAAAATAGGCATCAAGTAATTGTAAACCTACACATTAAAATATCCATCAATTAATCCAATCTATCATTTTCAATACAACAGTAAATATTATACAGCACAACACAACTAAATACTAACCCCAAACTACAAACATGCCTTAATTAACTATATACATAATTTAATTTACATATATACCATATATACATACCTTCATCACATTGATGAGACCCTCTTGAAATGTAGATCATTCCAAGAAAATAAATTGCCTCAAGATGATATTCATTTGCTGCTTGTCTCAACAAAGACAATCCTAAATCAAAATTGCCATAATAAAAGCACTCATCCTGTTGAAAGAATAACAATATCAATATATAATATCAATGACACAAAACATTAATAAATGGTATAAATTACATATAATTAATGAAAATACACATACAATTCCTTGTCTGAACATGGCTTCAATGTTATTATTCAATGCACATGTGCGTATAAATGAATCATCATTCTTATTTTGGGACCCATTCCTTCAATCATGTCAATGCATGTTGTTCTGAACACTTGAGGATCACCCCCTGCTTTATACATCTTTTTTGAACTTCAAAAATTTAAATACACAGTAAATAACAAATAAATAAAGTTGTATTTCATCAAATATACATTCATTAGTTGATGTTTATTGATAATTACCAAAGTCTTGCAGAGACGATGTCTTTCGCAAATTATGACCCTAATACTACAAATATACGACTCAAAATCTTTAATGGGAGATCATCTAACGAACGACGACTTCTAGTATTCGACATTCTACTTACAAAATACACATTGGAGTAGTTGATTTCAATTCCTTTTTAAAAAATAAGTCTAACTATGAAAAACAATGTAACATGGTAAGGAAAAAAATACTTACTTTATGATGATTTGGTCGCGAGGAGTACAGGAGTGTCTATTATCGGAGAAAATCGTTTTTAAGAACGATTACCCTTTGACGATTTGGGGGTTTTAGTGTTGGTATGGAGATTTATCGTCCGGAAAAGTTGAGACCTTCTGAATGGTTGAAGAACTGATAACGCCGGTGTTACGTCAGAGTTTTTGATGGCGCCTTAACGCTTTAGAGTGCAAAAAGACCAAAGTGCCCTTGAAATCATTCCAAATATGTGAATACTAAGGATATTTGTGTCAAAACACATTATTCAAATATTATAACCTTTTATAGGTAACAGTGGAATTTTGATTGTTGAAATGGAAAAGACAAAAATAACATATATATCATAATCTATAATGTAATACATTAGTATATATATATATATATATATATATATATATATATATATATATATATATATATATATATATATAAGCACAAAATAGTTAGCAATAGGAACTTTTTGGGCATTAAGATTTTTGCCACATTTTTTTGGTAACTTTGACAATTTTGGCCCTTGGAAACAATACTTTTACATTTTGGTAAAAAAAAAACACAAAAAAAACATAAGATTTTGCCACAATTTTTTAGCCACTTTGAGAATTTTAGTCCTTATTGTAAAAAATTATAAATTTGGCATAATATACACGAAAAACATTTAGGTTTTTTCCACAATTCTTTTGCCGCTTTGATACTCTTGGGGTTTACAGTCAACAGTTTTACATTTCGACATAAAAAACACAAAAAAACATCCCGGGGCGAAGCCCGGGCTTTCGTCCTAGTTTACATTAAACCCAAAAACATCTAGTCATTATCTTCTTCCTCCTCTTCTTCTTCATCCTCTTCTTCTTCATTGCTCGATGTACTATACTCATAAATACCCTCGCTGTCAAGAATACCATCATCGTCGTCCTCATGAATTTCACCTTCTTCATCAATATTATTTTCATTATCTGAACCGTTGCTTGACATTTCGTGATCATCATAATTGTCTGTATTGGCTGCACTTGGTGTAATGATTTCATTTGATTCAACTTCATCTTCTTGGAAAGCAACGTCTTTCTGAGGATGATTTTCATCGGTCCAACCACGAGGTTTAACTTTAAATACAGCCCACCAGTCCGAGTTGTTTGTTTTGGAACTTGGGTAATGAATGTAACACACTTAAGTGGCTTGCATGGCTAAAACAAATGGCTCGAACTTGTTGTATTTTCTTTTTTTGTTTATCTCGACCAAGTTATATTGTTTGTGAACCTTAACTCCTATGTTAGGTGTTGGATCAAACCAATGACATGTAAAAAGGTTAATACGTAACTGGTTAGGGTATTTTTGTCAATACATATGGGCATTATTGTAATTAAATTGAACAGTTTAACTTTAAAAAGATGAAGTTAAATAAAAATATTGAGTACATTTAGAGAGACGAATTTATATAAAATTATTGACATAAGTAGGATTCGAACCTGCGACTTCGGGTAAGAAGTAAAACGAGTTTGCCAGCTAAACTAAATTAGCATCCGTTTCTTTAAATTGAAAAACCATAATATTATGCTCAATAATATTGCAGCCCATATGTTATTAAGGAAAATACCTTATAAGCCACTACCATGTCGACCAATGGCGCATATGTCATCCATGGACACCATAAGCCACTACCATGTCGACCAATGGCCCATATGTCATCCATGGACACAATAAGCCACTACCATGTCGACCAATCAACACTATGTCATCCTATTGACACCATAAGCCACTACCATGTCGACCAATGGCCCATATGTCATCCATGGACACAATAAGCCACTACCATGTCGACCAATGGCCCATATGTCATCCATGGATACAATAAGCCACTACCATGTCGACCAATGGCCCATATGTCATCCATGGACACAATAAGCCACTACTGTGTCGACCAATGGCCCATATGTCATCCATGGACACAATAAGCCACTACCATGTCGACCAATCAAACATATGTCATCCATGGACACCATAAGCCACTACCATGTCGACCAATGGCCCATATGTTATCCATGGACACAATAAGCCACTACCATGTCGACCAATCAACCATATTTCATCCCATTGATACAATAAGTCGACCAATGGCCCATATGTCATCCATGGACACCATAAGTGTAACGCACGGGTTTCAGGGCTAAGCATTTTTAGACGATGTAATAGTCTAGGCCAACTATTGTAACACTTTTTGAAGTAATAAAGATGAATTATTTGAGTATTATGTGAATTATGTGCTTATTACTTATTTATAAATGTATAATAAATAAAGGATAAAAATAAGCGTCAAAATTAAAGTGTGAGATAAACCCGATATCTTTACATAAAGTTGTAGTGGTCGAAACAAAGATTATGGGGATATAAAGAACGCCGAAATCCGAGTTATAACGAAGACGTTATGACCCGTCGAAGTTTCGCGACGGAACCGGCACGACACCGGGAAGCGTAAATAGTGAATTTACGATGAGTGACTTTTAGCCTTATCGATCTAAACAAAAGTCATAGAATACGTTAAACCGAGAGCATCCATAAAAAGAACGCCCAAATCTGACTTCGTATGAGGAAGTTATGATTTTTCGAAGTTTCGGCTTAGCAGTGTACAACCCGAAGTTCGAATATTAGATCGAGCGGTTTTTAGCCGACAAAACCTAAACGAGAATCGAATATCTCATTATTAGTAGCATAAAGATAAAAAGATGGATGAAAACGGACATCAGATGAAGAAGTTATGAGATTTTAACGGACCAATCCTGTCCCGGCCTGTTAAATAATATAACTTTTAAAATAAAGTCAAAATTAGCCGACGGAGTCTAAACGAAAGTGGTAGAGTACGTTCCCGCCTACGTGTGGATATAAAGAACGTCAAAAACAGAATTCGTATGCGAAAGTTATGAATTTTAGAAGTCGGGAAGGAAAATTGCGAAACTGATGCAAACTCGATGACGTGGCTTGATCTGGGCTATCCATCGCTGATCGGAGGATCGCAACGGAGGAGGACACGTCGCCCCTCGCTACGCCCCGCGTCCGAGGCCAAGTACGCGCAGCGTACTTTGGTTCTTATCCCTTCCGAGTGCAAGACAGCTGGAGGCTCGCTGTCACCCTTATCCGATCTACGCCCAGCGTAGCTGTGTCCGAACGCCTAGCGTAACCGAGGTACGCCTACGCAATTTTTTTCTCACATCTTCCACCACAACTTTCTCTCTCTACTTTCTCTCACTACCCCCCTAACCCCCCTAAAGCCTAGGTGAACCCCCTAGCACCCGAAGGAAGCCCCGAGGCTCCCGGAGTCCCAAGAAAAAAAGGTCTTTTGGTTCGGAAACACTGCTCCGAGTAAAGCCTGGTTTTTAAGAAAACCCGCTGTAAGTGAGCTACGCCTACGCAATTTTTAATATAGCTTCTAATTAATTATAGTAACATTATTAGGACCTTAAAATAATTATTTGGGCTATTATTATGAGTTATATAGAGTGTTTTTTAACTATTATATAATAATAATAATAGCTAGACTATTAATTAGTCGCGGTTAACGTTAGACTAAACCCTAGTGGTATTGATACTAGGTTTTGTCGAGGGAAACTTATTTTGAGATAACGAAGCGCTGTTCGAGTGCAGAGTCACCACCTTTCAGGTGAGTGCATAGTTACTTTCAGCTTACACATAGATATGAAGTATTTTATATAAATTACGTGATGTGTGTGCATATTATCTGTATACTTGCTATCTATGTTGGATGAACGATTTTATACATGTTTTAAATGATTTAAACTGTATATGTATTTTATATCTACAAAATGTGTTGGGTAAAACATGGGTAGATGTAATAGTTGCTGTGTGACAAAATAAAATATTGAGAGGCCTCGTTATAGATGTTATTGATGATCCAGTCATCTAGCGGAGTATAGATGACGACCACGGACTATTCTAGACAGTCCAGTGGAACGCTAACAGGCTCGCAACTTGTAGGTGTTTATTTGAACTGTGTGTTTATTTGAACTGTATGCTCACCAGGTGTATTCCATCCTGATGTTGATCCTTAGTCTAGGTCCCTTATGATTAGTGTTTAGGGACGTAATGTGAGGATAACGGGAATGGGTAATCGGGTTGTTTGGTTGATGAAAATAATGAACTTATTTATTGTGGGTTGAAAACCCTATGTGCTCACCAGGCTCCCAAGCCTGACCCACTCAGTTTCCTGTATTACAGGTAGTTGCGCATGAGCATAGATGTTTGGATGAGAGATAAGGGATTATAGGCCTGTAAATACGAAATAATGTAGTAAGGCTTATGTTGTATTGTTTATGCTTTTGATCTGTATCGAACATGACATCCCAAGTCTTTTAATGAAATACATTTCTTTGGAAATGCTTTTGATAAATCTTTATCATATTTTGTTTTGGGACAAATTCCGCAACACTTTTATTTAAAATGTTACTCTGATTTTCAAATAAGCATAAACAAAATCGGTCTTTTCTGGCCGTGAAAAATGGGGATGTCACAGTTGGTATCAAAGCATTAGTTTCAGCGAACTAGAAATTTGTAGGATTTCTAGACTTAAACTTAGAATGCTAAGCGATGATTGTGAGATGTGAGCATTAGCTTATTTTAGGAATTGTGCCTAAAATGCTTTTATGTGCTAAATGCTTTGTGCCTGATATGTTGTTATTTGTTCGGATCTATGGTCTATTGCCGACCGGATCTGGAAACCTTATGTGTTTAGGATTCTAAACGTACGACTACGATATTAGAACTAACATGTAAACGTTTCAGAGTGATAAGGACGGTTTAAACGACTATCCTAAATAAAGATCTCAATTCACCTTATTCGGTGTATAGATCAAAATGGCAAGAACCCGCAGTGGAGCCGGGAATGCAAATGGGAACAGAAACCAACCCCCAGTGATTGAGAAAATACCGGTTGTGGTAGCCGCTGCTGAGCCAATAACGATGGCCAGAGTGCAAGTGATGATCCAGATGATGTTGGATCGTCAAATGGAGGAAACCATACGTTTTCTCCAACATAATCGAGAGGAAGCTACCATACCAATCGAACAGCCCAAATTGAACGAAGGGCAGTCTGAGGAGGGGAACTACAGTGGGACCGTTGGTCAAGCCAACCCACCAATAGTTTGACAAATCAATCAGGATGACGGAGTCGAGAGGAATGGATGCAAGTACAAGGATTTTCTGACTTGCAAGCTATCGACCTTCACCGGAAAGGAAGATCCGATAGGGGTCATGGATTGGATCTCGGGGATGGAGTTAGCTTTCATGACGTGTGGTTGCAGAGGCAAACTACATACCACGTTTGTAGTGCGTCAGTTCCGAGGAGGTGTTGTGCGTTGGTGGAACACCCTGGGGAAGACCTTAAGCCCCAATGAGCCCCTGCAACTGACATGGGCCGAGTTTTTAGTACATTTCAAGTGCAAGTACTGCTCAGCCCAAAACTTGCTCGAGCTAGAAAACCAGTTTTTGACCCTAAAGAAGGGAAGCATGTCAATCGATGAATACACAAACAACTTCACAGAGAAGATGGAGTTTGCCTTGCGTCTTGTCCCGGATGAGCTGACAAAGATCGACAAGTACGCTAAGGGACTCCCATGGGAGTATGCAGTGCCAGTACGTCAGGCACATACTCTGGAGGCAGCTATCTGGGCTGCCAAATCTGTGGAGGATATGATTAAAGGAAGGGCTGCCAGCAAGGTTGAGGTTAGCGAGAAGAGAAAATTTGAAGGGTCTGCTAAACCCAACAATAAAAAGAGCAAGTTCAGTTCCAAGAAGTTTGGAGGAGGAGGGAACGAAGCAAAATGGTGCGAGAAGTGCAAGAAGAAGCACTCGGGAAAATGTAGCGAGGAAGTGACCTGCTACAAGTGTGGGAAAACGGGGCACTATGCTAATGAGTGCACCATCAACAAGAGGGTGTGCTACGAGTGCCGTGAAGAAGGGCATATTGCTAAGGATTTCCCAAAGAAGAAAGACGCGACAAGGCCCAACATTCCACCGAAGCCGAATGCGAGAGCCTTCCAGATGACGCTCGAGGCTGCGAAGGAGGCAGCAGACGTCGCTTCGGGTACCTTTCTTGTAAATGGTTTGCCTGCCAATATACTATTTGATTCCGGAGCCAACTACTCCTTTGTGTCGCATAAATTTGGTGGGAAATTAGCATTGCCGGTAGAAAAACTTGATAATGCCCTAATTATGGAAGTTGTTGGTGGCAAGTTCGTACCTGTTAGTAACCGTATTAGGAACATCGTCATCGACCTAAACGGAAATGAATTCCATGAAGAGCTATTGCCCATAGAGTTGAACGGTTTCGATATCGTTTGGGGTATGGATTGGCTTAGCGCCAACGATGCTGAGATTCAATGCTGAAAGAAGATAGTAAGGGTAAACCCACCCGAAAAAGAGTCATTTATGGTGTACGGGGACAAACGCCGAGTAAATTCTGGAATCATCTCCCTGATGAAAGCCAGAAAATGTTTGTCCAAGGGATGTGCATCATACTTGGCATTTGTAATTGATGCTAAGAAGGAAAAGAAAGAGGTGCAGAATATACCGGTCGTGTGTGATTATCCGGAAGTCTTTCCCGAAGATCTTCCCGGATTACCACCTGATAGACAAGTGGAGTTTCGGATAGACTTGTTACCAGGTATAACACCGATAGCAAAGGCACCTTACCGATTGGCACCGACGGAGATGAAGGAGCTCATGACGCAACTTCAGGAGCTGTTGGACAACATTTTCATTCGACCTAGTTCATCACCCTGGGGAGCTCCGGTGCTATTCGTGAAGAAGAAAGACGGGAGCGTGAGAATGTGCATAGACTACAGAGAGCTGAACAAGGCAACGGTAAAGAATAAGTACCCTTTGCCAAGGATTGATGACCTATTCGATCAGCCACAAGGTTTGAGCTACTTCTCAAAGATCGATCTTAGGTCAGGATATCATCAGCTGAAGGTGAGAGATCAGGATATTGAGAAGACTGCATTTAGAACGAGATATGGACACTACGAGTTCTTGGTTATGTCGTTTGGACTAACCAATGCTCCAGCATCATTCATGGATTTGATGAACATGGTTTGTAAACCATTCCTCGATAAATCTGTGATAGTGTTCATCGATGACATTCTGATCTACTCGAAAAGCCGAGGAGCATGGCAAGCATCTACGGGAAGTATTAGAAGTGCTGAAGAAGGAGAAGTTGTATGCAAAGTTCTCCAAGTGTGATTTTTGGATCCGAGAAGTCCAATTCTTGGGTCACGTGGTTAACCAGGAGGGAATAATGGTTGACCCAGCAAAAATCGAAGCTGTAATGAAGTGAGAACGTCCAAAGAGTCCCACGGAGATTCGAAGCTTTCTAGGATTAGCCGGATATTACCGAAGATTTATCCAACGCTTTTCTTCGATAGCTGCTCCATTGACAGCGTTGACCCACAAAGGAGCTACATATTCATGGAGTGAGAAACACGATGAGGCATTCGAGAAGCTAAAGAAGAAGTTATGTGAAGCACCGATTCTTTCTCTACCCAATGGAGTCGAAGACTTCGTAGTCTACAGTGACGCATCTGGAGTCGGGTTGGGTTGTGTTCTGACCCAAAGAGAAAAGGTGATAGCATATGCCTCTCGACAATTGAAAGAGCACGAAAAGAACTTCCCCACTCATGATCTGGAGTTGGCAGCGGTAGTATTCGCCTTAAAGATATGGAGGCATTACCTCTATGGCACGAAGTGCAAGCTTTTCATTGATCATAACAGTCTCCAGTATCTCTTTAATCAGAAAGAATTGAACATGAGGCAACGACGCTGGCTAGAATTACTCAAGGACTACGACTGTGAGATACTTTACCACCCCGGTAAAGCAAATGTTGTTGCTGATGCTCTCAGTCGGAAAGTCAATCTTGAAAGGAAATGGCCAAGAGCATTAAGAATTTAAGTTGTCTCGACAATTGTGGAAAGTATCAAGAAAGATCAAGAAGAAGCTTCAGAAAAGAATGACCGAAAAGAAGAACGTTTGGGAAAGACGTTGGTATTCGGTACAAACCGTCAAGGACTGAAGGTATTCCAAGATTGGACTTGGGTACCTAAGACGGGAGGTATAAGAGATCTTCCTAGGACGAAGAACGGACTTGCAAAGTATGTGGCCGAGTGTGTAACTTGTGCAAGAGTAAAGGCACAACATCAGAAACCGTATGGGAGTTTATAACCTTTACCTGTACCCATGGGTAAATGGGAAGACATCACCATGGATTTTGTGACTAAACTTCCCAGGACGAAGAACAGACACGACATGATTTGGGTGGTCGTGGATCGTTTCACAAAGAGTGCACACTTCATAGCTGCCAACGAAAGGTGGTCTATGGATAAGCTTGCAAATGCTTACGTGAAGGAAATTGTGAGACTTCACGGTGTTCCTCTAACGCTTGTATCCGATCGTGATAGTCGTTTCACGTCGAGGTTTTGGAGGAGTCTACAAGAGGAACTGGGTACGAAGTTGTGTCTGAGTACAGCTTACCATCCGCAGACTGATGGTCAGAGTGAAATAACGATTCAAACGCTTGAAGATATGCTGAGAGCATGTACCCTTGAGTTCCAAGGTAACTGGGATGAGCACTTACCTTTGGTAGAATTTTCCTACAATAACAGTTTCCACTCGAGCATCAAGATGGCACCCTATCAAGCTTTGTACGGACAGAGGTGTCGTACGCCGTCTTGTTGGCTTGAGGCCGGAGAAAAGCAGTATATGGGCCCCGAGATAGTCCATGAGACTGCTGATAAGTTGAAGGTGATCAGGGAAAGGATGTTAGCAGCTCAAGATTATCAGAAGCGCTATGCTGACAAGAAAAGACGACCGATGACCTTCGAAGTTGGGGATTCGGTTTTGCTTAAAGTATCACCGTGGAAGGGACTTATAAGATTTGGGAAACGAGGAAAGTTGAGTCCAAGGTTTATTGGACCGTTCAAAGTTCTTCAGAAGATTGGGAACCAAGCCTACAAGCTCGAATTACCCGAAGAACTAGATGGTATTCATAACACTTTCCATGTGTGTTATTTGAGGAAGTTCACGAGAGAAGTTCCCGACATAATTCCGATCTCAGAGTTAAGAATGGATGAGAATAAGAGGCTAATCGAAGAGCCCGGGGCAATTGTTAACCGTAAGACTAAGAAGTTACGATGCAATATGATCGACTTAGTGCTAGTCCGATGGAAACATTCGAATGGGTCGAATCTCACTTGGGAAACAGAGAGTGACATGATGAGTCGCTACCCGCATCTGTTTGCTGATGCATGATTCCGCGACGGAATCATCCTAAAGGGGAGAGAATTGTAACGCCCGGGTTTCGGGGCTAAGCATTTTTAGACGATGTAATAGTCTAGATCAACTATTGTAACACTTTTTGAAGTAATAAAGATGAATTATTTGAGTATTATGTGAATTATGTGCGTTTATGTGCTTATTACTTATTTATAAATGTATAATAAATAAAGGATAAAAATAAGCGTCAAAATTAAAGTGTGAGATAAACCCAATATCTTTACATAAAGTTGTAGTGGTCGAAACAAGGATTCCGGGGATATAAAGAACGCCGAAATCCGAGTTATAACGAAGAAGTTATGACCCGTCGAAGTTTCGCGACGGAACCGGCACGGCACCGGGAATCGTAAATAGTGAATTTACGATCGAGCGACTTTTAGCCTTAGCGATCTAAACAAAAGTCGTAGAATATGTTAAACCGAGAGTGTCCATAAAAAGAACGCCCAAATCTGACTTCGTATGAGGAACTTATGATTTTTCAAAGTTTCGGCTTAGCAGTATACAGCCCGAAATTCGAATATTAGATCGAGCGGTTTTTAGCCGACACAACCTAAACGAGAATCGAAGATCTCATTAATAGTAGCATAACGATAAAAAGATGGACGAAAACGGACGTCGGATGAAGAAGTTATGAGATTTTAACGGACCAATCCTGTCCCGACCTGTTAAATAATATAACTTTTAAAATAAAGTCTAAATTAGCCGATGGAGTTTAAACAAAAGTTGTAGAGTACGTTCCCGCCTACGCGTGGATATAAAGAACGTCGAAAATGGAGTTCGTATGCAATAGTTATGAATTTTAAAAGTCGGGAAGGAAAATTGTGAAACTGATGCAAACTCGATGACGTGGCTTGATCTGGGCTGTCCATCGATGATCGGAGGATCGCATCAGAGGAGGACACGTCGCCCCTCGCTACGCCCCGCGTCCGAGGCCAAGTACGCGCAGCGTACGTCGGTTCTTATCCCTTCCGAGTGCGAGACAGCTGGAGGCTCGCTGGCACCCTTATCCGATCTACGCCCAGCGTAGCTGTGTCCGAACGCCTAGCGTAACCGAGGTGGTGAGCGCCTATAAAAGGCATGCGAGGGCATCTCGTTTTCTCACATCTTCCACCACAACTTTCTCTCTCTACTTTCTCTCACTACCCCCCTAACCCCCCCTAAAGCCTAGGTGAACCCCCTAGCACCCGAAGGAAGCCCCGAGGCTCCCGGAGTCCCGAGAAAAAAAGGTCTTTCGGTTCGGAAACGCTGCTCCGAGCAAAGCCCGGTTTTTAAAAAAACCCGCTGTAAGTGAGCTACGCCTACACAATTTTTAATATAGCTTCTAATTAATTATAGTAACATTATTAGGACCTTCAAATAATTATTTGGGCTATTATTATGCGTTATATAGAGTGTTGTTTAACGCTTATATAATAATAATAATAGTTAGACTATTAATTAGTTGTGGTTAACGTTAGACTAAACCCTAGTGGTATTGATACTAGGTTTTGTCGAGGGAAACTTATTTTGAGATAACGAAGCGCTGTTCGAGTGCAGAGTCACCACCTTTCAGGTGAGTGCATATTTACTTTCAGCTTACACATAGATATATGAAGTATTTTATATAAATTACGTGTTGTGTGTGCATATTATCTGTATACTTGCTATCTATGCTGGATGAACGATTTTATACATGTTTTAAATGATTTAAACTGTATATGTATTTTATATCTACAAAATGTGTTGGGTAAAACATGGGTAGATGTAATAGTTGCTGTGTAACAAAATAAAATAACGAGAGGCCTCGTTATAGATGTTATTGATTATCCAGTCATCTAGCGGAGTATAGATGACGACCATAGACTATTCTAGACAGCCTAGTGGAACGCTAGCAGGCTAGCAACATGTAGGTGTTTATTTGAACTGTGTGTTCACCAGGTGTACTCCATCCCCACATGGTTGCCTATGGGACATTTATTGCTACGAAACCCCCTTGGCAGTAGTGTCCATCCTGATGTTGATCCTTAGTCTAGGTCCCTTATGATAATTGTTTAGGGACGTAATGTGAGGATAACGGGAATGGGTAATCGGGTTGTTTGGTTGATGAAAATAATGAACTTATTTATTGTGGGTTGAAAACCCTATGTGCTCACCAGGCTCCCAAGCCTGACCCACTCAGTTTCTTGTATTACAGGTAGTGGCGCATGAGCATAGATGTTTGGATGAGAGATAAGGGATTATAGGCCTGTAAATACGAAATAATGTAGTAAGGCTTATGTTGTACTGTTTATGCTTTTGATCTGTATCGAACATGACATCCCGAGTCTTTTAATGAAATACATTTCTTTGGAAATGTTTTTGATAAATCTTTATCATATTTTGTTTTGGGACAAATTCCGCAACACTTTTATTTAAAATGTTACTCTGATTTTCAAACAAGCATAAACAAAATCGGTCTTTTCTGGCCATGAAAAATGGGGATGTCACAATAAGCCACTACCATGTCGACCAATGGGCCATATGTCATCCATGGACACAATAAGCCACTACCATGTCGACTAATCAACCATATGTCATCCCATTGACACAATAAGCCACTACCATGTCGACCAATGGCCCATATGTCATCCAGGGACACCATAAGCCACTACCATGTCGACCAATCAACCATATGTCATCCATGGACACAATAAGCCACTACCATGTCGACCAATCAACCATATGTCATCCTATTGGTACATTAAGTAGACCAATGGCCCATATGTCATCCATGGACACAATAAGCCATTACCATGTCGACCAATGGCCCATATGTCATCCATGGACACAATAAGCAACTACCATGTCGACTAGTGGCCCATATGTCATCCATGGACACCATAAGCCACTACCATGTCGACCAATGACCCACATGTCATCCATGGACACAATAAGCCACTACCATGTCGACCAATGGCCCATATGTCATTCCATTGACACAATAAGCCACTACCATGTCGACCAATGGCCCATATGTCATCCATGGACATAATAAGCCACTACCATATCGACCAATGGCCCATATGTCATCCATGGACACAATAAGCCACTACCATGTCGACCAATGGCCCATATGTCATCCATGGCACAACAAGCCACTACCATGTCGACCAATCAACCATATGTCATCCTATTGACACCATAAGCCACTACCATGTCGACTAATGGCCCATATGTTATCCATGGACACAATAAGCCACTACCATGTCGACCAATGGCCCATATGTCATCCATGGACACAATAAGTGTAACGACGTAATTTTTCAAAACAACTTTTCATTTTTAAACACATACTTTCATTCATAAATATCATAGTAATCCAATGTATCACATGTTATCACAATAAACAAATCCCAAGATCCTCAAATACATAAATCCTCTTAGTGTGTACGGATCATGCTGGCGCCTTCCCGCGATCCTCGGTAGTACCTGAAACACATAACACAACAACTGTAAGCATAAATGCTTAGTGAGTTCCCCAAAATACCACATACAACACATACGCCACTCGAGGCTACAGTACGACCCTCCGGTCGATGTGTCTTAGCGGGACCATCCAGACCCGTGGCCCGTTGGACCCTCTGGTCCGGTCATAGCTCGTTGGACCCTTCGGTCCGGTCTATATCGTTGGACCCTCCGGTCCGGTCTATACAACACATAACATGCATAAATCACATAACACAAAATCTCATATATACACATAGCACACAAGACCCTCCGGTCTACACATAGATACCACTCTAGGTAATGTATAGTGAGAAGACTCACCTCGAAGATGTCGGGTAACTCTCGTGCTCAACGTCCCGACTTAGCCTCCTCCTATTATTCAAATAACATCCTGATCAATATTCTCTCATGATCTCATCCCTACAAACTGGGTAGAAGGCCATTCTACCCTTCCCTGAACTCTCCTGAATCATTCTTGACCAGAACCCTAAAGTCAACGAAAGTCAATGGGCAACCTTTGACCCGACTCGTCGAGTGCACATGGGCGACTCGGCGAGTCCATGCGGGTCCTCTGAGTCCTTTCAGCCTCTCTTGGCTCGTCGAGTCATCCTCCCACTCGACGGGTTCCTCCGGTCACGAATCGCGGGGCAACCCCGACTCGACTCGTCGAGTCCACTTATGGACTCGACGAGTTGCTCCCATAACAACTCTCAAATGACCTTCTGAGGTCAGATCTGCTTCTCTAAACTATAGATCTGGCCTTTAAGTGCTCAAAGGTCACGTAAAGGTGCAACCTTTACGTGCATGCAACCCATATCAAGTCATAAATGGAGAAATAACTCTAAAAATGGCAACCTAGTCTCCAATCCTCCATTAACAAGCATAAAACAGAATGGGAAAGGTTCTCTGGACCTCTATGGGTCCAGATCTGGGGTCTAAACATGATAAGGGACCATATCTCAAACAAATCATCCCAATAAAGGGTATAGAAAACCATATATCCATGGATTCTTCAACCAAACAAAGAAAGGATCGATATGCTACCTCAAGGATGATGTCCTCTGCTTGAAATCCACAGATATGCAACCTCCTTGGCCTCCTCTAAGTTGGAACCACCTTCTTCTTGCAAAACCAACCCACAAAGATCAAGTAATGGCCTCTTCCTCCTCACAAACGCTCAAGCACATCTAGGCTTTCTCTTAAGGGTCTGGTAGCCGCAAATGGTGGCTATAAGGGTCCTTAAATAGGGCACATGCCCGTAGAACTAGGCTTACATTTAACAACGTGGACTCGGCGAGTCCACACATCGACTAGTCGAGTCCATTCATTAAATCTAGTCAGCAATTTCGTGGTCCTACTCGACGAGTCTACGACTCGACTCGTCGAGTCCCTCTCTTTTCTCAAAAATAAATGATAAAATATAATACCTGGAATTCCGGATGTTACAATAAGCCACTACCATGTCGACCAATGGCCCATATGTAATCCATGGACACCATAAGCCACTACCATGTCGACCAATAGCCCATATGTAATCCATGGACACAATAAGCCACTACCAGGTCGACCAATCAAGCATATGTCATCCTATTGACACCATAAGCCGCTACCATGTCGACCGATGGCCCATATGTCATCCATGGACACAATAAGCCCCTACCATGTCGACCAATGCCCCATATGTCATCCATGGACACAATATGCCACTGCTATGTCGACCAATGGCCCATATGTCATCCATGGACACAATAAGCCACTACCATGTCGACCAATGGCCCATATGTCATCTACGGACACAATCAGCCACTACCATGTCGACCAAACAACCATATGTCATCCATGGACACAATAAGCCACTACCATGTCGACCAATCAACCATATGTCATCCTATTGGTACATTAAGTCGACCAATGGCCCATATGTCATCCATGGACATAATAAGCCATTACCATGTCGACCAATGGCCCGTATGTCATCCATAGACATAATAAGCCACTAACCTGTCGACCAATGGCCCATATGTCATCCATGGACACCATAAGCCACTACCATGTCGACCAATGACCCACATGTCATCCATGGACACAATAAGCCACTACCATGTCGACCAATGGCCCATATGTCATCCCATTGACACAATAAGCCACTACCATGTCGACCAATGGCCCATATGTCATCCATGGACACAATAAGCCACTACCATATCGACCAATGGCCCATATGTCATCCATGGACACAATAAGCCACTACCATGTCGACCAATTGCCCATATGTCATCCATGGCAGAACAAGCCACTACCATGTCGACCAATCAACCATATGTTATCCCATTGACACCATAAGCCACTACCATGTCGACCAATGGCCCATATGTCATCCATGGACACAATAAGCCACTACCATGTCGACCAATGGCCCATATGTCATCCATGGACACAATAAGCCACTACCATGTCGACCAATGGCCCATATGTCATCCATGGACACCATAAGCCACTACCATGTCGACCAATGGCCCATATGTCATTCATGGACACAATAAGCCACTACCAGGTCGACCAATCAAGCATATGTCATCCCATTGACACCATAAGCCACTACCATGTCGACCGATGGCCCATATGTCATCCATGGACACAATAAGCCCCTACGGTGTAGACCAATGGCCTATATGCCATCCATAGACACAATATGCCACTTCCATGTCGACCAATGGCCCATATGTCATCCATGGACACAATAAGCCACTACCATGTCAACCAATGGCCCATATGTCATCTATGGGCACAATAAGCCACCACCATGTCGACCAATCAACCATATGTCATCCATGGACACCATAAGCCACTATCATGTCGACCAATGACCCATATGTCATCCATGGACACAAAAGCCACTACCATGTCGACCAATCAACCATATGTCATCCCATTGACACAATAAGTCAACCAATGGCCCATATGTTATCCATAGACACCATAAGCCACTACTATATCGACCAATGGGCCATATGTCATCCATGGACACAATAAGCCACTACCATGTCGACTAATCAACCATATGTCATCCCATTGACACAATAAGCCACTACCATGTCGACCAATGGCCCATATGTCATCCAGGGACACCATAAGCCACTACCATGTCGACCAATCAACCATATGTCATCCATGGACACAATAAGCCACTACCATGTCGACCAATCAACCATATGTCATCCTATTGGTACATTAAGTAGACCAATGGCCCATATGTCATCCATGGACACAATAAGCCATTACCATGTCGACCAATGGCCCATATGTCATCCATGGACACTATAAGCAACTACCATGTCGACTAGTGGCCCATATGTCATCCATGGACACCATAAGCCACTACCATGTCGACCAATGACCCACATGTCATCCATGGACACAATAAGCCACTACCATGTCGACCAATGGCCCATATGTCATTCCATTGACACAATAAGCCACTACCATGTCGACCAATGGCCCATATGTCATCCATGGACATAATAAGCCACTACCATATCGACCAATGGCCCATATGTCATCCATGGACACAATAAGCCACTACCATGTCGACCAATGGCCCATATGTCATCCATGGCACAACAAGCCACTACCATGTCGACCAATCAACCATATGTCATCCTATTGACACCATAAGCCACTACCATGTCGACTAATGGCCCATATGTTATCCATGGACACAATAAGCCACTACCATGTCGACCAATGGCCCATATGTCATCCATGGACACAATAAGTGTAACGACGTAATTTTTCAAAACAACTTTTCATTTTTAAACACATACTTTCGTTCATAAATATCATAGTAATCCAATGTATCACATGTTATCACAATAAACAAATCCCAAGATCCTCAAATACATAAATCCTCTTAGTGTGTACGGATCATGCTGGCCCCTTCCCGCGATCCTCGGTAGTACCTGAAACACATAACACAACAACTGTAAGCATAAATGCTTAGTGAGTTCCCCAAAATACCACATACAACACATACGCCACTCGAGGCTACAGTACGACCCTCCGGTCGATGTGTCTTAGCGGGACCATCCAGACCCGTGGCCCGTTGGACCCTCTGGTCCGGTCATAGCTCGTTGGACCCTTCGGTCCGGTCTATATCGTTGGACCCTCCGGTCCGGTCTATACAACACATAACATGCATAAATCACATAACACAAAATCTCATATATACACATAGCACACAAGACCCTCCGGTCTACACATAGATACCACTCTAGGTAATGTATAGTGAGAAGACTCACCTCGAAGATGTCGGGTAACTCTCGTGCTCAACGTCCCGACTTAGCCTCCTCCTATTATTCAAATAACATCCTGATCAATATTCTCTCATGATCTCATCCCTACAAACTGGGTAGAAGGCCATTCTACCCTTCCCTGAACTCTCCTGAATCATTCTTGACCAGAACCCTAAAGTCAACGAAAGTCAATGGGCAACCTTTGACCCGACTCGTCGAGTGCACATGGGCGACTCGGCGAGTCCATGCGGGTCCTCTGAGTCCTTTCAGCCTCTCTTGGCTCGTCGAGTCATCCTCCCACTCGACGGGTTCCTCCGGTCACGAATCGCGGGGCAACCCCGACTCGACTCGTCGAGTCCACTTATGGACTCGACGAGTTGCTCCCATAACAACTCTCAAATGACCTTCTGAGGTCAGATCTGCTTCTCTAAACTATAGATCTGGCCTTTAAGTGCTCAAAGGTCACGTAAAGGTGCAACCTTTACGTGCATGCAACCCATATCAAGTCATAAATGGAGAAATAACTCTAAAAATGGCAACCTAGTCTCCAATCCTCCATTAACAAGCATAAAGCAGAATGGGAAAGGTTCTCTGGACCTCTATGGGTCCAAATCTGGGGTCTAAACATGATAAGGGACCATATCTCAAACAAATCATCCCAATAAAGGGTATAGAAAACCATATATCCATGGATTCTTCAACCAAACAAAGAAAGGATCGATATGCTACCTCAAGGATGATGTCCTCTGCTTGAAATCCACAGATATGCAACCTCCTTGGCCTCCTCTAAGTTGGAACCACCTTCTTCTTGCAAAACCAACCCACAAAGATCAAGTAATGGCCTCTTCCTCCTCACAAACGCTCAAGCACATCTAGGCTTTCTCTTAAGGGTCTGGTAGCCGCAAATGGTGGCTATAAGGGTCCTTAAATATGGCACATGCCCGTAGAATTAGGCTTTCATTTAACAACGTGGACTCGGCGAGTCCACACATCGACTAGTCGAGTCCATTCATTAAATCTAGTCAGCAATTTCGTGGTCCTACTCGACGAGTCTACGACTCGACTCGTCGAGTTCCTCTCTTTTCTCAAAAATAAATGATAAAATATAATACCTGGAATTCCGGATGTTACAATAAGCCACTACCATGTCGACCAATGGCCCATATGTAATCCATGGACACCATAAGCCACTACCATGTCGACCAATAGCCCATATGTAATCCATGGACACAATAAGCCACTACCAGGTCGACCAATCAAGCATATGTCATCCCATTGACACCATAAGCCGCTACCATGTCGACCGATGGCCCATATGTCATCCATGGACACAATAAGCCCCTACCATGTCGACCAATGCCCCATATGTCATCCATGGACACAATATGCCACTGCTATGTCGACCAATGGCCCATATGTCATCCATGGACACAATAAGCCACTACCATGTCGACCAATGACCCATATGTCATCTACGGACACAATCAGCCACTACCATGTCGACCAAACAACCATATGTCATCCATGGACACAATAATCCACTACCATGTCGACCAATCAACCATATGTCATCCTATTGGTACATTAAGTCGACCAATGGCCCATATGTCATCCATGGACATAATAAGCCATTACCATGTCGACCAATGGCCCGTATGTCATCCATAGACATAATAAGCCACTAACCTGTCGACCAATGGCCCATATGTCATCCATGGACACCATAAGCCACTACCATGTCGACCAATGACCCACATGTCATCCATGGACACAATAAGCCACTACCATGTCGACCAATGGCCCATATGTCATCCCATTGACACAATAAGCCACTACCATGTCGACCAATGGCCCATATGTCATCCATGGACACAATAAGCCACTACCATATCGACCAATGGCCCATATGTCATCCATGGACACAATAAGCCACTACCATGTCGACCAATGGCCCATATGTCATCCATGGCAGAACAAGCCACTACCATGTCGACCAATCAACCATATGTTATCCCATTGACACCATAAGCCACTACCATGTCGACCAATGGCCCATATGTCATCCATGGACACAATAAGCCACTACCATGTCGACCAATGGCCCATATGTCATCCATGGACACAATAAGCCACTACCATGTCGACCAATGGCCCATATGTCATCCATGGACACCATAAGCCACTACCATGTCGACCAATGGCCCATATGTCATTCATGGACACAATAAGCCACTACCAGGTCGACCAATCAAGCATATGTCATCCCATTGACACCATAAGCCACTACCATGTCGACCGATGGCCCATATGTCATCCATGGACACAATAAGCCCCTACGGTGTAGACCAATGGCCTATATGCCATCCATAGACACAATATGCCACTTCCATGTCGACCAATGGCCCATATGTCATCCATGGACACAATAAGCCACTACCATGTCAACCAATGGCCCATATGTCATCTATGGGCACAATAAGCCACCACCATGTCGACCAATCAACCATATGTCATCCATGGACACCATAAGCCACTATCATGTCGACCAATGACCCATATGTCATCCATGGACACAAAAGCCACTACCATGTCGACCAATCAACCATATGTCATCCCATTGACACAATAAGTCAACCAATGGCCCATATGTTATCCATAGACACCATAAGCCACTACCATATCGACCAATGGGCCATATGTCATCCATGGACACAATAAGCCACTACCATGTCGACCAATCAACCATATGTCATCCTATTGACACAATAAGCCACTACCATGTCGACCAATGGCCCATATGTCATCCATGGACACCATAAGCCACTACCATGTCGACCAATGACCCATATGTTATCAATGGACACAATTAGCCACTACCATGTCGACCAATCAACCATATGTCATCCCATTGACACAATAAGTCGACCAATGGCCCATATGTCATACATGGACACAATAAGCCACTACCATGTCAACCAATGGCCCATATGTCATCCATGGACACAATAAGCCACTACCATGTCAACCAATGACCCATATGTCATCCATGGATACCATAAGCCACTACCATGTCCACCAATGGGCCATATGTCATCCATGGACACAATATGCCATTGCCATGTCGACTAATGGCCCATATGTCATCCATGGACACAATAAGCCACTACCATGTCGACCAATGGCCCATATGTCATCTACGGACACAATAAGCCACTACCATGTCGACCAATCAACCATATGTCATCCATGGACACAATAAGCCACTACCATGTCGACCAATCAACCATATGTCATCCTATTGGTACATTAAGTCGACCAATGGCCCATATGTCATCCATGGACACAATAAGCCATTACCATGTCGACCAATGGCCCGTATGTCATCCATAGACACAATAAGCCACTACCTTGTCGACCAATGGCCCATATGTCATCCATGGACACCATAAGCCACTACCATGTCGACCAATGACCCACATGTCATCCATGGACACAATAAGCCACTACCATGTCGACCAATGGCCCATATGTCATCCCATTGACACAATAAGCCACTACCATGTCTACCAATGGCCCATATGTCATCCATCGACACAATAAGCCACTACCATATCGACCAATGGCCCATATGTCATCCATGGACACAATAAGCCACTACCATGTCGACCAATGGCCCATATGTCATCCATGGCAGAACAAGCCACTACAATGTCGACCAATCAACCATATGTCATCCCATTGACACCATAAGCCACTACCATGTCGACCAATGGCCCATATGTCATCCATGGACACAATAAGCCACTACCATATCGACCAATGGCCCATATGTCATCCATGGACACAATAAGCCACTACCATGTCGACCAATGCCCCATATGTCATCCATGGCAGAACAAGCCACTACAATGTCGACCAATCAACCATATGTCATCCCATTGACACCATAAGCCACTACCATGTCGACCAATGGCCCATATGTCATCCATGGACACAATAAGCCACTACCATGTCGACCAATGGCCCATATGTCATCCATGGACACAATAAGCCACTACCATGTCGACCAATGGCCCATATGTCATCCATGGACACAATAAGCCACTACCATGTCGACCAATGGCCCATATGTCATCCATGGACACCATAAGCCACTACCATGTCGACCAATGGCCCATATGTCATCCATGGACACAATAAGCCACTACCAGGTCGACCAATCAAGCATATGTCATCCTATTGACACCATAAGCCACTACCATGTCGACCGATGGCCCATATGGCATCCATGGACACAATAAGCCCCTACCCTGTAGACCAATGGCCCATATGTCATACATAGACACAATATGCCACTTCCATGTCGACCAATGGCCCATATGTCATCCATGGACACAATAAGTCACTACCATGTCAACCAATGGCCCATATGTCATCTATGGACACAATAAGCCACCACCATGTCGACCAATCAACCATATGTCATCCATGGACACCATAAGCCACTACCATGTCAACCAATGGCCCATATGTCATCCATGGACACAATAAGCCACTACCATGTCGACCAATCAACCATATGTCATCTCATTGACACAATAAGTCAACCAATGGCCCATATGTTATCCATAGACACCATAAGCCACTACCATATCGACCAATGGGCCATATGTCATCCATGGACACAATAAGCCACTACCATGTCGACCAATCAACCATATGTCATCCCGTTGACACAATAAGCCACTACCATGTCGACCAATGGCCCATATGTCATCCATGGACACCATAAGCCACTACCATGTCGACCAATGGCCCATATGTTATCCATGGACACAATTAGCCACTACCATGTCGACCAAGCAACCATATGTCATCCCATTGACACAATAAGTCGACCAATGGCCCATATGTCATCCATGGACACAATAAGCCACTACCATGTCAACCAATGGCCCATATGTCATCCATGGACACAATAAGCCACTACCATGTCAACCAATGACCCATATGTCATCCATGGACACCATAAGCCACTACCATGTCCACCAATGGCCCATATGTCATCCATGGACACAATAAGCCACTACCATGTCGACCAATGGCCCATATGTCATCCATGGAGACCATAAGCCACTACCATGTTGACCAATGGCCCATATGTCATCCATGGACACAATAAGCCACTACCATATATATATATATATATATATATATATATATATATATATATATATATATATATATATATATATATTGACATGACCCGTACATCTTTTGTATATAAATTTCGGTTTAAACAGAAAAGCATAAAGATGTATAGTTTATCAATGTTTAGTCATCGTATTTAATTTTAAGTTAAAATTATACTATGAACACATTGTTAGTCTATGTTATTTCTTGATGTTATTTATATGTATATACCCTACCTATCAATCTGTAACTACTTTAAATAAATTTGAATTAGTAAATATTTAGCGGTAATTAGCACAATTCGAATTTTTTATTAGCAGAGATTCAAAGTATTTCACAATTCGTTTCCCTCCAACCTACACACGTTTATGCTGTATATTAGGGTAAGTTTACGGATTAGAAATAGGGTTTACATTTTCTGTAATCATCATCTCCGGCGGCTAATTGATCGAAATCTTCGTTCATTGTACGTTGGTGTACTGACTTGGGCGATATAGGTTGTCACTCATCTAAAATTTATTTTTATTTAATTTTCTGTTGTCGTGATGATCGATCGTTTTTTGTTCTCTGATCATCTTAATGTAAATTGGTTTTGATTGTATTCAATAGTTTGCATGCAAAGTAATGCCTTCATATATAATTTATTTTTATTGTTTGTGTCTGAAAGATGTCGACCTCGAAAGCAAAAGGAGCATCCGGTGTAAAGCCAACTAAATTCATCGCACCACAAGTTATGAAACGCAACAAGATTTATGCTGCAAAATTCATAAACAGACAGTTACAAGATGAAGAAATCGACTTCCCAATACCAACAACCACATCCAAAGCACCTATAACATCTACCAACAAAACCCCTAAACCTATATCTAAACCATCCTCAACACCAACACCCACTACCACATCATCAACACCTATATCTACTACCACAACCTTAAAACCTGCATCTACACTACCATCCTCCACAACTACAATAACTACTACACCCTCCTTAAGTAAAGGAACTACCACATCCTCAACATATACATCTATCCCAACACCTACCCCAGAATATACCCCATCAACAACACCTATCCCAGAATCTACCCCATCAACAACACCTATCCCAGAATCTACCCCATCACCAACACAACCAACCATGAATGGATCTGTAGTGCAAAGGGTAGAAGGTGACAAAAATTCCTCTGAAGATTGTGGAACAGATGGACGTTTAAATGTTCATGTTTGGAAAAATACGTGAGTTACCATTTAAATCTTAATTACAACTTTTTCTATGTATTAAATTTTGGTTTACACCTACATATCAATTCATAACTTAACACATCACATGATTACTTGCAGGCTAATGCCACCAGGCCCTTATGCACACTTTATTAGTCAGTTCTTTAAACAAAGAGTAGATCCAGAAGGGTACGATTGGGCACAAGTAAGCAAAGAAATGCGCGAATTATATTGGGAGGAGTTTCAGGTAATTAACTATAAGTGATAAATTTTTGTTTGGTAAACATTTACCCTTCAACTTATGTTTATATTGTTAATGTGTAAAAAAAATGTTGTTGGGATGAAACAATAGACTCGCTGGTGAGGCAAGCTTGGGCAAGGAAAGCGGCACAAAGTTATGGTCAATATCTCTTCAACATAACCAAAAAGAAACAAACATGGCTTTAAACCAGCTCGTATTCTACAGGAAGTCTGGAACTCCTGGCAATTAAAATGGAATACAGAAGAATACAAGCTAAAATCTGAGCAGAACAAGAAAAATAGGTGTAACGGTGTGGCAGATGTAGTAGCAAAACCTACATATAATGCTGGATCCGCATGTCATTTGAAGATAACTTCTGATTTGGTAATTTTTTAAATGGTACATCGTATCAATGTTTGCATATGTTTATCTGTATATTTGACTTTTTATATGGTATTTATGCAGAAGAGGAAATTAGGACATGAGCCACCCCATAGTGAATTGTTCTTGTATACACACACTAAGAATCATGATGGAGTCACTTTCACAAATGAAAAAGATAGACAAATTCATGTAATATTCATTTCATTTTAAATTAACTTTTATATTGTAGCTACTCCATAATATCATTCCTAAATCTGATATCTTTTAACTTATAATATTTTAATTTTGTAGGCGGCCTATACAGAAAAACGGGAAGAGTTGGAAGCTGAAGGTGTTGAATTTGAGGAGGACAAGCTATTTTATGCTATAGTTGGTGGTCATGATAAAAAAAGAAGACTTTATGGATTAGGCTCTTTTGCAAAGGCGGTTCCAAATAGGAATGGTAAAACGGATGTATCTTACATTCCGGAAAAAAATGATGAAATAGAAGAAATGAGGGATCTTGTTGCTAAACAAAAACAGCAAAACGAAGAGCTTAAAGAAATGATGAACGCCCAATAAGAGGAAAACAAAGCAAGGGTCGGACATCTTGAAAAACAACTTCAAACGACATTGGATCTTATTAATGTCTTTACAAAACAACAAGAGAAGGAAGTTGATATATGTTTATTGAGGATTATGTATTTTAGAGTAACAACTTTCTTTTTTCCATGTAATAAATAATTATTTTGTTATTTTATGATATAATGGTTATGATTTTTTTGTTTGTTTGTTTTTTTTTCATATATTACTACAAAATTATTTGGGTATAACTTATAAATCAATTATCCATCGGTCCATATTGAATTTGGTATATAATATATACACCAGTAAAATTGCTAGGGATTCATAACCACGTAATTTGCTAGGAAGTGATCAAACGGAATTTGCTAGGGATTCATGACCACAGAATTTGCTAGGAGATCATCAAACGGAATTTGCTAGGGATTCAGCACGACGGAATTTGCTACGGAATCACCACCACGGAATGTACTAGGGAATGACCACCATGGAATTACTAGGGAATGACCACCACAGAATTTACTAGGGAATCACCACCACAGAATTTGCTATGGATTCATCACCATAGAATTTGCTAGGGAATGACCACCACATAATTTGCTACGGAATCACCACCACGGACTTTGCTAGGGAATCACCACCACGTAATTTGTGATGGAATAACTACCACAGATTGTGCGATGGAATCCTACTACGGAATACACGACGGAATACCACTTACCACAGATTTCATTCCGTTGTCACATTTGTGACAGAATTATCTTTTCCGTTGCAAACCCTCGCTACAGCGTTTTTAGGGACGGAAATAGGTCGTTGCAAATTCCGTCCCTAATCGTCATTTGCAACGGAATTTCAGCTTTTAGCAACGGATTCCTTTCGTAGCAAAATCACGTTTTTCTTGTAGTGATTAGAGAGAGCTTTAATTTTCCGGGAGACAAGGGAGACCTTTCATAATCAGGTCTCATAGTTGGTCCGTACGGGGGACAAGGGCCTCAGATCCGACAATGGTCGGATGCGCTGATTGGACGATTGTGTGCTTCTCTACGTTAGAGCTTGTGATTGATTCATATCGTAATGATCTGAGTATCACCTTTGTCATTTTGATCCGTTGCCTTTTTTCGCAAGGCGATAGTGTTCGTTGGAAAGTAGTTAGCCATGTTGGCTTGCTAGCAACAAGTGAATGCCTGCAAGCGTGGAGCTTGGTTGCTTGCCGGCTGCTGGGAAAAATGGAGAAGTTTGAGCGACCTGGCGGTCGCCAAGGTATCTTGTTGAAGGATGACCTGGTATTCCTTGGTGTGCGCCAAGTAGTACGTTATCTCATACGGTATTCAATATTCACTTGAATCTTCTTAGGCCGTCATGAGTACTCTCCATGCTAAGGGGAATGCATTGCTTCTAGTTCAGCCACCATGCACCATCAGAGTACTTTGCACTTATATTGAAGAAAAGAGAAAAAAGAGAAGAAGCCCACCATCACGATCGTTGTCATTTTGGTGCTAACCACAATCCACCACGACAATGTTGCACGGATGGTCGGGTTGGTGCTTGTGTGCTGGTGGTCCATGCCAAGCTGGACAATGAAGCCCTCCGTTGAGAATACTCCAGAGGGCATTAGAACCTCCATGGCATCCAATTGATTTTATTTTGACACACATCTCCAGACAAAAATATATATTTCACGTAAACAAATGAGTTGCTAGCTCAAAATATGATTTCGGGTTGGACAATTAAAACATGTGGTAGACATTATGCATAATTTTGAAATAGTACAACCGTAATTTAGCCTATAATAACATAAAGGAAAAAAAAAATTAACAATTTGACAATAACAAATTGATTTATTCTATCCATAAGCCACCAAATCGGGTGGAGATAGAAATTCTGCAAGCTAAAATAGGCCAATCTTTTATATATTAACTTGAGGTGACGTTGACTTAATTACAATAAAATTACATCTAAATCTCTCTACCTCTCCCCCGTTAATCATAAGAAAGAATCTGTTGCTTCAGGTCGGAAGATGGCTTCCATAATCTGATGTATTTTCAGTTGATTACTTCATGTTCTTGTGATTAGATTTCGGTTCTTTTAATAACTGCTATGACAGTGAAGGGAAGTAAGCAGCCGAAGTGATGGATATCCAAAGTACAAGCTCAGATTCTACTATGAGCTATCAGCAGCAGCAGCAGAAGAGGGAAACTGCCATTTTAATTGTTGAGCCACCAATGCAACCACCACTGAATCTACCTCGATCAGATCTAATTACAGGTAGTTTCTTAAAAACCTTGTAAATTCACCACCAAATCTTCTTTATTCGTGATTTCCATTGTTAATTTGATCCGAAAGTTGAGACGGTGGTACAAGTAACACACATTTTGAGTTTTTTTACCAAAACATAGTTACTCGAAAATATATTTACCAATAGATAGTAGTTTCAAAACTATTTACCAAACAATAGTAAAATACATAATTTTTATATTAAAATGATTAAATAAACTAAAATGGCCCCACAGATCCTGCTTCTATCTTCTTTCTTCCTGTTCCCTCCTCGTCGTCTCTTCTGATTGCCAAAGATCAGTTTTGCCGTTAAGCTGCAGGAAGCACAGGAAGAAAAATTTATATGTGAAATCCCCAAGTGATATGACGATCCATCTTCACGTTTCATATTCGACTCACAATTAATCTCTAGGTCTTTGATACCTCGACCTATCCGGATTTAAACACACATAAACTCGTTTGTACAAAAAAATCAATCAAAACACACCCATAAACATGTGTGTTGAAATCCGATGACCTGTTTATGTGGGAACGAACCAGGAGTGGCAGAAGGAGATGTAAAGAAGACGTTGTAGAATCCATGATCGCCGGAAATTGTTTGGTTTCTAAGAGTTTAAATTTACAACAGTACATTGGAGATGCCATCATCGGAGATGGAAAGAAGACGTTGGAGATGACATCATTGGAGATGGAAATAATTAAGGCCCATAGTAGTCTTATTATCTTTTTCTCAATGAGTTTACAACAGTACATGATGGGATCTTGCAATTCCGAACAAATGGTTTACAGAAGAGAGATTCATCATCTTTGTCGGCGACCTTTAATCGTAGTAACAACGAGCAATTCTTTTTTAAGCCGGTGAAATAGCCGCTGACCGCACATGGATTTGGAATGGCTGGTAGGAAGAGCATGGACTTTGACTTGCTGGGGAGGAGAGTGCAGGTGGGCCGGGGTGGGTCGTCGCCATTAGAAATGTAGGTCCTTTTGGAGCTTTTTTACCTAAACGTAGTTTAGGTAAAAAATATTGTAGTTTCAATTTTAAATACCATACCATGGTAATCTTGTAGACCCCAACATTTTATATTTAGTTTTTACTATATTTTAGTAAAAACAATTATCTTTTTAGTTTTTATTATATTTTAGTAAATATATTCTAGAATACAACGTTTTGGTAAATATTTTTTCAAACTGCTATCCTGTTGTTATAAACTCCACACATTTTAGTTCTGATAGGTTTTATAATCTCTTTATGTGATATTTCATTAAACTCAACTTGATTTTTCTTTTTTTGGGTACTTTTCTCTGTTAGTGCTTGTTGCAATCTCTACCTTGTATAGAGCACTCCCGTTGCTTCTGATAACCTTTTTGTTTTGATTATGCCAAAAGTGGTAAACCATGTCATCCAACCTGTACCATATGAAAGTCAATTTCCTTTCTTTTGCCTCGAGTTTTCGTCTTTCTAAGTCCTTGATATTGATGTAAAAAACACAACCAAAAACTTTGAAATGACTATGTGAGACCTCCGTGTTGGACCCATTTTGATCGACTAATGTTCATAATAATAATAAACATGAGGTTTACTAGTATAAACAAGATGAACAAAGAGATGAATAATATGTTGATTGATAGATAGACGAGTAAAATATTATAATGAAGAACAATTGGGCTGGGGAAAATTTTCCAGCCCCTCTCTCTAACTAGAACCAGACTACATTTTTGTACACACTAAAAAAATGGCTACTCCATCTCTATTTTTAAAGGAAAGATGGGAATTTTAAATATACAAAGGGATTATTCTTATCTATCTATCACTCAACATTGTAGAATATTTCTCACTCTAACAATCTCCCTAAATGATTGGAATGATGAGGGATACAAATATAGTGATCAGGCTAAAATATATAATACCTGGAAAGTAGGTGCGGTGTTGAATGTTGAGATATCTTTAAAACTCTTAAACGTCTATGATCCTTGAATCTGGGTTATGGAATATCATAGTCGAAAGTCTTCTAAGAACTTTCTTTGATACTGAAGAGTGAGATCCAATTCTACAAAGTTGATTAGTGAACCAGACCGAAGAAGTTCAAAATACTTCCAAAAAGTATTGATCTAAAGATCCCCAAATCAAATCACACATTGATTTTAAAGTATGAAGTGTCTCTTCTTCCTCAAATCACAAAAATCACTAATAATCTTAAAAATAAGAACCTGATGAAAGTATGAAACATCCAACAATAGAGTATGAGTAATAAACAATTTGGATTGGACCAATCTAGCGACGCCAAAAATTTGATCCATGGTGACCAAAAATCATTATTACAGTGCATAACTAAATAAATCATAGTCTTCAAGATTCTTAAATATCTAAACTCAAACAACATATAAATCATATCTGGATGCTCATTACATTCTCCTTTGTTTTTGATCGATAATGTAATAAAGATCAAGAATAAATAAATAGGACAAGAGAACCTCAGATAATAGGAGATTTGCATGCTCACCTAAATGTACGAAGGGTCTCGGTAAAACACAAGAAGGAAATTAAAATAAATACTTTCAAGGGATGTGTGGTCGGTTGATTATGCTACTGGATTGTTTAATAAATATAGATAATACCTAAGAAAATGTTGCTGATAATATCACTATTATATTGAAGAACTGATGATGACCAACACTGCTAATCTGGGACATTCAAAGGCGACTGCTGATGTGCTATGTTGTTGCCGATGAGCAAAATTTTAGTTGATAAGCAAACGTTGCTGATAAGTATCGATGCTGACATATCATATTGCTGATGAGCAAACGTTTTTTAGTATACAAAGCTGCTGAGAAGTGAAAAACATTGTTGATGGAAGCCATTACTGATGCATATTAGGTCTAATGATGCGTATCAGACCTTATGGTGCATACTTTTACACTGTGGATGTGTACACTGTTGATCCGAAAGATAATGATTTGAAAAGTGCTTGTCCTTTGGCTGCTGATGAAAATATCTTGATTAAGTAAGTAGCCATTAAAAGAATTAAAAAAATCTCATATCAGCATGGAATAAGTAAATTTGAAATCTAAAGCTTGAATTCGAAAATGTATATAGGTTGATGAAGTTCCGTGAATATAAGCATAATTGAGCTCCCTATTAAAATTAATAATATAAAGTAGTTCTAATCCTTAAGAAGGAAACATCAGACAAATGTGAAATATGGATAAATATAGGTTTAAAAAAATTGGTTTTAAATAAAAGAAATTACTCTATAAAAAATAATGGGTTAAAAATTTGTTAAAGGGTAAGGAATGGTAAATGATTGTTAAAGAGAATAAATGGTACTAAAAAATTAATTGGTCTAAAAGAAAGGAGTGTTGGAGGCTTGATGTCTGCATAACATGGGTTCATGGGTAATTGGGTTGGGTGAGCTGCTGACTGCTAACACAGAAGGGAATTAACCTCGTTGAGGAGATTGGCACATCATCAAAGAAAAGTGACAGTTTATTTTCGTGTGGTATGCGGATGATGTGGCATGAGAGGATAGGGTACAAGGGTAGGCCTTGCTAGAGCTGATGTGGAATTGAATGTCAATAAGTAAGGTGGAGTGTGGTTGTTTGAGTGTGACGTTGGGTAAAGAAATAAAGATAGAAAGGTGGTAAGGTTTAGGAGAGAGAAAATGGTAGGTGATAATGGAGGTGTTTGTCTCTAGCAACAATGTCGAGCTCAGTTGTAGCTATTTATCACGCTTGAGAGAGTAGTGTCGTACATGCCATGCTGCCACATTAGGTCTACACCGAGAGTGTCGAGGTCATGCAAATCTCATTCTGGGAGAGCTGGGGTGTGGTTTACATTCACCAAGCGAGGAGATCAACTAATATAAGTTATCCCCCAAACAAGGACATAAATTAATTAATGTTCCATTCGACTAGAAAATTCAACAATAACATGCGTAAATCAGACCATGTGTATGGCTTCACACCATGTACTTCTAACCGATGTTTTAAAAAGCAATTTTTTAGTTGAATCGGTCTGGTGGGTAGTTCCTGCTTCGACCAAAGGTTCAAACGCCGATTCAACAAAAAATTTCTACATCCGACGGTGGTGTGCGTTGGCCATCCAAGTTGTGTACACTCCGAAAATGTTAAATTTTCTTTCGAAATTGGTTGTTTTTTAACGGCTAGGTGAAATTCAACTATATAAGTCCAATAAACTGGTTCAAACGTTTTTTTACCTGTTCTATAACTTCGATTCAACGTGGTTTTTGAAGAAACTATTCGATTTAATCCGATCTAAAAATTCACATAAAACCGATCGTTATTAAATCGCTCTCGTCACCGGTTCCCTGACCAACCACATTTCAAACATTTCAAAACCTCTTTTAAAGCATTGCTTTGAACATAACAATTTGTATAATTACTTTTCATATACTTTTGTCTTTTTCTATAACACAAATATATAAGGACTATCATCAATAAAATAAATCAACAAAAAACAACTTTTTCTTCATCTTCAATAACAAAAAGAATACTTTTAAGATCTTGAAACCGCAACAAAAAATAAATGAACAAAAACAAGGTTTATTTTGGACATATCTAATCAACAAAAAAATCAGAAAACTCATCAAAAAATTTTAGTTGCGAATCTGAAATTTTTTATCATAAAAATTAAAAAGACTTCATGAAAAATAGCCAATTAAGACAGTTCTTCATATAAAAAATGGGTATAGCTCTAATACCAATTGCTGGACCCATTTTGACTGGCTAATAAGGGGAATAATAATAAACGTAAAGTTCACTGGTATAAAAATGATGAATAAAGAGATGAGTAATGTGTTGATCAATAAAGAGATACGTAAAATATTACAATGAACGACACTTGGGTTGGGAAAAATTTCCCTGCCAATCTCTCTAGCTTGAAAAAGACTACATTGTTGTGCATACTAAACAAATGAAAACTCTCTCTCTCTATTTATAGGAGATAGGGAATCTTACAAACATAAAAGGAATATTCTAACCTAGATTTTACTCAACATTATAGAGCATTTCGTGCTTCAACACTCCCGACCTTACCATTCCACTTTTAGAATTCTAAACCTTATTAGGGATAGAGGAACCCTGTTGATTAAGTATGTTGATGTACTAATTTCATCTATGCATAACAACTTGGCTAACCTTGCATGTAGTTTTATGCTCTTTCTGTTTAATTCAGTGTACGATTTATCCTCTGAGTCTCACTATTCTGCTTCCATTTCATGGAGCATTTTTAGAATCCAAATCCCATATTCAATATAGTAACAAATGAATTCTTTTTGGTTGTACTTAAGCCGTTATCTTACTTGAAACACTTATCTTTTATATGCGCTTGATTTTCCATAACATCTTTCTATTCTTGAAGGTGTAAAATACTTTAGATTTGTTGTCCAATAAATAAATACAAACTCTCCTTACTCCTACTAAACAAAATGAAGTTGGATGGTAAACATCTAAATGAACTAACTCAAACTTCATGGTCTTGGGTGGTTGACATATCATTGGAAAAGTTACTTTCTTCTATTTTCCAATGTCACATGGCTCACAAAATTCAACTTTCACACTCTTCAAATATGACATCTTACCTTTAGAGGCTAGTGTCTTCATCCTTTTCACCCATATGCCCAAGTCGTTGGTTCTATAAAATGGATGCCCCTACTTCTTCTACTACAGTTTTGCTTCATTTTGAATAACCTCTACCATGTAAAGTGTACTGTTTCTATCCCTTACCAACGACCATATTTCCCTCTATATCCTTCCATAAATAATCACCAAAGTAACATGGTGACCCTTACCAACAATTTTCCCTCCTTATATTCACATTCTTTTTAGATCCATATTGTACTTGACATTCTCTTGAATTTCAGCTCGTTCCTAAAGTTCGCTTGAAGACAAAATCCTAGAGACCCGTGTTATTCTAGACTTTCGTTATCTTATAGCTAAATCTTTCTACTATAATGCTGAAATTATGTATTTTAATTCTCGAATGACTACAATGAAACTATGAGCTAGAATCCATTATGCAATATTCTATTGAGTTTTTGACACAAAAAATAAGTGCATCTTTATCAAAGTGTGTTGCCACGTCTATCTCCCTTTTTTCCTTTATATGTTAAGAGTCCTCGAACTGATTTCAGAAGTGACCACCTCCATGCAATCCCAACAAGTAATGTCCTTCATATTCTATGACTGAAATCTCATTCTTGATTTTGATCTTCCTCTACCACCAACTCCTCTGTTGGTTTTTCTCCCTTGACTTCTATGCTCAAAATACTAATGGGTACTTCCCCAATATTCCTTCTTTTAATTTCCTTACCAAAGGATAAGAACGTGAATGCCTTCACATATGAAGTTAGTAGTTCAATATGAATTACTTTCTATTATCACATTACTAGACCAACTTTCAGGTAGATGGTAGATGGGATAATAATAACAATGCTTAGAATGCATCCTTGAGTTTAATATCAACCAAAACCAACCATGATATTAATTCAATTCATTTAGATGATTTTCGGTAAGCCGCCTAACTGTCGATAAAAAAAAAGCTTATTCGATATTGAGGGTGTTTTTCATACATATTGATAACATCTTTATCAGGCTATAAACAATCTTCTCATTAATAATATTGTAAGCTACATTATTTTCTATTGATAATTTTGCCACGCTAAGAACCTGGCGATATAGTAGATTCGAATTTTTCATGCTTCATCGCTTTTGGTTTCTTTTTTTGCCAAGGGTTCGTGTAACTTCTTCTAATACAGATAGTATTTGATTTGCATTTTATAGAACATAAGATTGCAACCTTGAAACTTTTCAATCATAACCTTAACATCTTCACCCGTAGATCTCATACCATTTATAAGGGTTTAAGCAGTTTAACAAATTAGAGACGAATCAACATACAATGTAATAATGCAAACAAAAACAAAGAAAACTATTTAATGTGGTTCACACAATTACATCTATCAGCTACATCCACCGGCAAAAAAAATGAGAGAGAGAGAGAGAGAGAGAGAGAGAGAGAGAGAGAGAGAGAGAGAGAGAGAGAGAGAGAGAGAGAGAGAGAGAGAGAGAGATTTTGTTGATACTAGAAAATTTCTTTGCTTAGGTTACATGAATTCAACGGATCTATTTATGGTAAGTTGATCTAAAATATTCCAATAAGGCAAAACCTAAAATTCTGAAGAATCTGGCCCATGACTGATTTTGATATCAAATTTGATAAAGAGCTAGCTCAAAAAAGTTTCTCCTAGCATGCTGCCCCTTGACCCCAACCCGCTCATTCGAGAGCGATGTCACATGCTTAGTCTGTTAAACAAATTAATATGAGGCCAAAATGAAAATCAAACTCCACGACACAACAATGACTTAGTCCTAGCTACTGAAATAGTTACCGTAATCACCTGGCACGTCTACAAGTAAGTTATAATGATACAATGATGTATACAATGTGGCAGTGGCTAAGTTTTTAGTTAACGTGGAATTTAATAGTATACTTTGAACATGTTTCTTCTTAAAAAAGAATATATGCTTGATCTTCATCACAAGGTGTTTTTGAAAGGAGGAAGGAACCTATGGAAAATTTTATTAGAAAATGCATGTTAAAGTATAAATGCTAAAAGCAAGAAATATCAATATATTTTCATTTATATGTTTATTATCACTTTGTACTTCTTCCAATTTCGTTATTGTAGTTAACTATAACAATGCTATCTAGATAAAAAAACAATTTGAATACTTAAGTTAAGTAGAATGCTATTCCTTACATTTAGCCCTAATAATATAAACATGAAAGGTAATCTCAGGCACTTTGGTCTTAGTGGCAGCAACAAAATGACACCCTCAATAACTAAATTTGTGCTTATAAACTAAATTGCCTAAACATGATAATGCATAAAATACCAATTGCTTTGAAATGACTACATGATGAAAAAATGAACATCTTGATTTATATTATACGTCCACCCAGTTGTTCACCTTCTTATGGCAATGTGGGGAAAGAAATATGAGAGGCAAAGAAATAGGAGAGGCAAAGGATGACGGGGGCGGCTCTTATATACTGATAGTGGGGTTTCTTTCTTACTTGGCCTTATAAACTTAGGCCTCTAAAATTCATTGAGGGCCTTATAATTTATTTAGCATATACTTTTCTAATTGTTTGGAAGTTATTGCACGCCTCGCCCCTATTTTCTCAAAAGGTGGATCTGTAATGTTCTCATATAGCTATAATGCTAATTAATTGCTTTTGTAATTGCTTAACTTGAAGGAAGTAGAGAAGACTACATCGAGATTGGTGTTCCACTTTATGAAGCATCAATCAAAGGAGACTGGACTACTGCTGAAGCAATTCTATTCAGACAACCAGAACTCGTACGGTTTGCCATCACTGAAAATTATGAGACACCACTTCACATTGCAGCATCAGCGGAAAGCACCAAATCCGTGGAAGAGTTTGTCCAAAACCTAGTAAATATGATGGAAGCAAAAGATTTAGAACTACAAAATAAAAGTTACAACACTGCTTTCTATTTAGCAGCTGCAGCAGAAAATCTGGAAACGGCAAGGATAATGGCTTCAAAAAACCCATTGGTATTTGAAATCCCTGGTAGTCAAAGATTAATGCCACTCTATGTGGCTGCTTTACATGCAAAACCCAAAATGGTGAGATATCTCTATACGATTTCTAACAGAATGTCCAGTGATTATTGGAATATTGAGAATCGGGGTTGGGTTCTACAAAAATGTGTTGATGCTGAAATCTTTGGTATGTATACAGTTTTTATAAACTCTTTTTATTTATCATGTTTCACTCTTGGGCTAAATTCAAGAAACTACAACGTAATTTCATTTCTTTCTTTCTTAGTTTATTATAGCAATCCCACTTTCCCCGCATAAGTTGCCTAATGGTTTGGATGGGAGGATCCATAAGAGAGGTGAAGTGGGCATCATCTTTACTCCTCCATGGACATATTGATTTTATCTATCTCATGTTCGGTGTGGGTTGGTGTACACTTGTATACCTTTTTTATGCATTCTAATTTCATTTAATTGTATTATAGCATTTTACTTTCAATATTATCCTTATTAAGGCCATCACCTTTGAAAATTTTACCCGATAATAGCATTGTAGCCTCAACTGTTATTCTTAGCAATACAAAATCATACATATTTTGATGAAATAGCTATAAGTGGATACATTTTTCAGAATACTATCTTGTAATAGGAAGAAATGAAAGTAGGATGCTATGATAAACAAATCAATGAAAGTATGTTGCCATTTCTTTCCTTTAACCTTTGTCTTTTTTTTTCTGTTCAATATAAGTCTTGTGTATATATTCCATCTTTAGAAGTAGATATTTTTGGGTCACACTGTTTTCTTTTATATATATATATATATATATATATATATATATATATATATATATATATATATATATATATATATATATGTATATCATCAAGTCAACATAAAATCTTTGCAGATGTTGCATTGCAAATAGTGAATGATCGCCCTGAACTCTGCGCCAAGAATAATTTACTCACAGATGTACTCTTGCTTTTGGCTAAGAAGACTCATGCATTTAAACACAGAAAACCACATATTGTCTTGAGAATCATCAACTCATGTAAGTAAACATTTTACTTTTAATCAAGGGCTTCGACCTTTTTTGTTTCTTTTTTAGCTATTTTTTTTTCCTTTTGACCCATTAGGCCATTACAGATAAAGTATAACGAAATTGATTAATAACTACAAGTGGGTTGAAAATGCGATTGCCAATTAAAGAAGTTTGTGTCTCCCTCCTTGTTCGGTCTTTGATGGGACTAAAAATTATAATTTTTGTCCTACTGACATGAGTCCACTGTCCGGTGCTAACGAAGTGTAGTACAAGGTCGTTTAATGTCATGTATAAGAAATGGACCCTTAATAGAGAGCTTAATACATTAATTTTATTGATAGTTTGTGGTTTGATGGTCTTCTTAGTTGTTGCTCTTAGCTTTTGCAGTTTTTCATGTGCACGGGGGTCATGCGGAAGAGGAAAGTGACGCCCATCAATTATTAAGTGAACTTTGGAGAAGAATTGTAATAATGCCCAAGAAAGAGATTGATGCTATAATTCGTGGGCCACCTAGCGAAGTTAAACGCAAGGAAGGTATAGTGAAAATTTAATATGGAAGATAAATGACAAAGGGCAAAGTATATTTCACATAGCTATTAAAATGACAAAGGGCAAAGTATATTTCACATAGCTATTAAAGGCCGCCACGCAAACATCTATAATTTGCTATATGAGATTGGATCCATGAAAGATATGATAACTCCTATTAAAGACAAAAATGGCAATAATATGTTGCATTTAGTTTCCAAAAGTGCTAAGCCGAAACGACTTCAGGATGTGTCGGGAATTGCTCTACAAATGCAACGAGAGTTATTATGGTTCAATGTAAGTCTTTCCTTTCATGATTATGAATGATCTTTCTTTCTTTATATGCCCGTACTATCAACTTTGATGCCAACATTTTATTATATCTAATAGCTTTGGTGTTTTATCTTTTTAACTCAACAACTTAATAAGGATAAGACTTTTAATCTTGTAAACTATATATGAGTGTTTTCTTTTTGTAATTTATATAAAACGAACGAAATAACATTTAAGGTTAGATCCTAAGGGTTCCCCTATTAAGTAATAACTTCTTATATATGTTCCTGTGTTGGTGTTAGTCTTCCGTTTTTCCAAGCGTGGTATCATTCTCTGAATATGATTTTAAACAGCTTTTGTCGAAACAACACTTTATCGTATCTTTCATACATTTGAGATTTAAATTACTAAACTAAGGAAAAAATATGTTTCATTCTGGAAGGGCTGTCGTATTTGAGAATAAATCACTAACTTACGCCCAAAGAAACAATATTTGAGCATTAATGAAAAAGGACAAGTTCGTAGAAATAGCAACAAATATTTCTTCTTTTATCAATATATACAATGTGCTCACATTTATTTACCCATAATAGGCTTAATAGCAATGCACCCATATTTATTTATTCATAATAAAGCAATATGTAACTCATAATTGCGGCATACTTTAGTTTCTTTACATTTACAATACATGTAGTTACATTTCATTACCCATAATAGAAAATAACTTATTATTTCATACAAGTACTTAGTTATTATAGGTAAGATATAAATTACATATTGCTGCCAGTGACGGATCTAGTATGGTGCCAACGGTGGCACCGGCAACGCCTAGTTTTTCCCGACGTAGTGCAAAATTTTCGATTTTTTTTCTTTTTTCTACTATAAAATGTGCCACCGGCAACACCTACTATGGATCAGCAACACCTATTACGGACCGGCAATACCTACTACAGAATCCTGCGTCCGCCCCTGATTGCTGCTATTAGTAAAGAAACGTTAGTAAGTTAATATTATGGGTAAAAAGCAAAGTACGTTACCCATATTAGGAACAAGAGTAAAGTAACATGTCATTCCCTATAATTTTCCATAATAAACATGAATCACTGTCTATGTCTTGCAGGAGGTCGAGCGGATGATCCCTCCTAGTTTCAGAAAATGTAAGAACAACGATGGAGAGGAACCATACGACTTATTTACAATAAAACATGAAAAACTAGTTAAAAAAGGCGAGAATTGGATGAAGAATACAGCTTCTCAGTGTATGGTGGTGGCAACGCTTATTGCAACCATTGTATTCGCTGCTGCTTTCACACTTCCTGGTGGGTACAACCAAGACACCGGGATCCCATTTTTCCAGCAAAAACCAACCTTTATTATCTTTGTGATCGCAGATGCATTTTCTTTAGTATTCTCTTCAACCTCGGTCCTTGTATTTCTCTCTATCCTCACATCTCGTTATGTTGAACGTGATTTCTTGGAGTTGTTACCGAAAAAGCTGATGGCGGGTCTTGCGACGCTTTTTCTTTCGATCGTGTCCATGATGATTGCTTTTGGTGCAAGTTTTTTTTTACTTTATAAGGAGCATTTTAGATGGGTGCCAATTATTCTGTCCAATTTGGTTGCGTTGCCGGTGATTCTATTTGCGATATTGCAATTTCGTCTTTTGGGGGATGTGTATCACTCGGTGTATGAATCTAGGCATCTCTTTAAGCCGAAGAAGCGCATGCTTTACTATTGAAATCTTAGTAGAAGCGTCAACCAACCCTGTGAGGTTCCATGTTATACTCAAATATTGAACCCAAGAGCTCCTTGTAAAAAGTTCACTACCTAACTAGTCGGTTCCCATTATACCCTCTATTAAAAGCATTGTAATGGTTTATTCCAATACATACTATAATAAGCGTTGTCATTTTAGGCATTTTTTTTATTAAGTATTTTTAAAGTTCCAAATTTCAAAACATACTTTTCATTTTCTGAAGAAAGTATAAAGTCAATCTTCATTCCTAAAGTGATATAAAAACTCATTTGTTATATATTCTAAAGAGAATTTCCAAAACATAGTAATAACATAAAATCCAAAGATATTTGTAACAAAATCAGTAACGATGCAAGTGCGGTAAAGTCAAGTTGGGCCCTTAACACGATCAGTAAAAGTAGTTGTCAATCAACAACTATTAGCAGAAAGCTTGGTGATTTTGTTAAGAAAAAGTGTGGCAAGCATGGCGACCTGTTCACCATACCTTTATATTATCTAGTTGATAATGTGTATGTAACGTCCCAAAAATAAGACTCGAAAATTTCATTTTTAAATTAATAAAACAATAAATGATATCATTTTCATAAAACCAAGGTAATCAAAGTTTTATCAATACATCATCATTATTAGAGTAAATCATAGAAAGCGAAACCGAGTGGTGTATGCTCTACAATCATCCTAAGCTCTTCTTTTTGAAAACATAAGTATCTGAAACATAAACTGAAACCGTAAGCACAAAGTTTAGTGAGTTCCCCAAAAATATCACATACCAATAATACATAAATAAACACATAATGGGTCCCGCCTGACATCAAGCCCCGCTCGTTACACACATTTGTGAGTCACCGGGCGCCGCCCATATAAAACATATAAATATATAAACATACAAACACATGCGAAAATCACAAAGTTAATAGCATATTGTACAATCATTGGACCCCACCCACTGAGTATAACGGGCCCTGCCCAAACTCGCATAACGGGCCTCACCCACATACAAATCATATAGACAAAACCAAATACTAGCATACAGAATAATCATCGGGCCCCGCCCAGTAAGCATACAAGGACATACATATGCAAGAGTCACACAGACCTCTAGCACCCTACATAACAGACCATGGGCCGTCATTGGTGTCTTCGACACGCTAAACACAGTGACGAAACTCACCTCGGACAGCTGAAACGCACAGATAATTTATCTAGCTGCAGATCCGTTAAAATCCTCGCACTATCAATCACAAAATAACATCCAATTAATAATTGGATCCTGACTCATACTAAGAGTCCAAACAAGGGTAAAAGATCCATTTTACCCCTTACGTAACTTGACCAAAGGCCAAATCCCACACCAACTATCCAAAAAGGCCCAAATTCCAAAATGATCACCTAAAGCCTAAATATGGCCTAATTCTCCAAATTGGGCCCAAAACCCAAATCAAAATCCTGAGGCCCAATATGCTAGACAATAAACCCAAATCAAAATCCTGAGGCCCAACATGGTCCAAAAATCTACGATTCAAACTCTACAACGGGTTCTCATGTCGTGACCAAGCCATCGTCACGTCGTGAGGACCAACTTAAATCAGCCCCGACTCAGCGAATCAACTCAACTTATCCATAAAGATTCCAATCCTCGTCACATCGCGACCCTACCTTGATTCACGTCCTGACCTAATCCAGAAAAAATAGACAGGATGACCAACTTCCTCACGACGTGAAAGTCCTAAACCTCACGTCATGAGATCAGAACAGTCCAACTTAAAACATTAAGCCCTTAATCCTTTCATCCATAACGTGGGACTTTCCAGGGGGTCTTCCATTACCCAAAAGATGATAAAAATCGAAGTTTTTGAGTCATGCATGTCTAATTCATGACTCAGACTCTTAATAGACCAAAAGTGGGGAAAATGAGATCTAGACTCAAACTTGGAGTCCCAAACTTCACCAAAACTCATATTTGAAGACTATAATGAAGAGAATGAGTCAATGATCCATAAACATGCCAACTTTACAAACCCTGTGCAAGCAATCCCACCCAAACATTCAAAAAGGAGCTTATAACTTAGATCTACCAATTTGAGCTCATAAAGATTGGATCGTGGATACTTACAATGGTCCGAAATGTGCACAAGATGATGATGATGATGATGATGATGATGAAACCTTCTTGCTGAACCAACACTCTAGAACCTCTTCTCTTCTTCTTCTTCTAGCCACCAAAACGCTAAAATGGATCCAAAATCACCAAGATGGATTAGGGTTAGGGTTTTCCGAGTTAGGGGAAGGTGGAGGCTGAGAAATGAACCCTAAAATTGAGATAAAGGGGCTTAAATACGTGGGAAACTCTAAAACTTCATGGTCTTGGGCTGCAACGCTCCTCACGTCGTGAGCTCTTATTGCTCACGTTGTGAGCTCAATCCCGGTTAAAATCTTCATGCAGCCCTCCTCACGTCATGAGCCTCCATGCCTCACGTTGTGAGGACCCATTTTTCACCAAAATCTTACATTTTGACCATCCGAGATCCTAATTTGATTCATCCAAGGAAACAAATATTATAGTGTACTATGTGTAACAACCCAAATTTATAGAAAATTTTAACTTTTATAATCATAAATACCAACCACAATGGTTTCCAAAAATCCCATTACATGAACATAGTGTTTTAAAAGATTAGAGTATCAAAACTAAATGCGAAAATACTGGAGAATGCAAGTCGCGCCATCAAGCCGGGCCCTTGCCCTTAGAACTAGACGTACCTGAAACATCCAACAAAACTGTAAGCACACACTTAGTGAGTTTCCCAAACCACAAGAAACATAAAATCACATAATGTCATGCACACATGCATATAATTTTTCCATGGACCCCCTCCATGGTCTTCATTTGGAATGCCATGGGCTACCCCCATGGTCTTGTATCCCTGAACCATGGGCTCCTCCCATGGTCTTCACATAAGTCCACATATAGATCAAATAGCAAACAATTACATGCACCATTACTAATCATCTCATATCAATTAATGGGTCGGCCTTGGTGCCTTCGACCCATGAGTGTAGTGAGAAGACTCACCTCAGTCTGCTGAACACAAAAGCTGCTCACCTAACAGTCTGAAACCACACATTGAACAATGATACAATTGACCCTAAATTAGGATTATAACAAAACATAATCAAGGAGTCTGAACACCTAAGCCTAAGTCCTTCCATAGTGGCCCAAAAGTTGTCCCTTTGCTAATGGGCTTAAGATCCAAGATAAAAGCCATTAAACATAATATCAGCCCAAAAAGATAAATGGGACCAGGCCCAAAACTGAATAAGGCCCAATAATCTTACAAGCCCACACAAAGCCCAAACCCAACTGGAGTGTGTAAGCCCTACGTACCACTCGAGTACGCTTAGTGTACCAGGCCCTTAAGTTGTATGCGCTGCGTACACAATATTGCATACAACGTACAAGCATGGCATGCATCAATCGACCATTAAGTGCTTGATACTTGGGATTTCAATGTCAAACGTTAGATCTGAGTCCATTAAGATTTCCTAGGGCATAAAAGTTGGCAACTTTATGCCCTTGCATGTCATGAGTGACCCCAACACTTCATTCTTCCCATTAAGACCTCATTTAAGAACTTTAACTCACGCATGGAGTCAAAACAACCTTAAAGATGGCACTTTTATGCAACAAACATGCTTATGGAGCTTAGATCTAGCAATCCTAATCTCTAGAGTTGCTCAACTCACAAGAGAATGTCTAAAAGCTAAAAGGGGACTCCATAACAAAACCCTATCTCAAACAATCAAAAGAGATGACAAGGTCGTCACTTTATGCCTGCAGAAGTTCTTTAAGATCAACCATATACATGATCTAGAAGCTCAATGACACCCAAGGCTTGATCACGACCTTCTCCTTCTTGAATGGTCTTTAAAATGGCCACCAACACACTTTCTAAGCTCAAGAATCATACTCACAAGGAAATTTGAGGTTAAGGGACGAAATGAGGCTATGGAGGTTGATTAGGGTTTGGTCCAAAAGACTTAAGGACGTTTATATAAGTCTCATGCCCGAATATTAGGGTTTTGATCTTCAGTCACGTACGCCTTGCGTAACCCCTTGGTACGCCCAACGTACTCCGCGATCAACCATCCCTAGTACGCTTAGCGTACTCCTTAAGTACGCCCAGCATACGAAGGGACCAATTTTGCAATAAACTTTCATACTAAGGGTAAGAAAAGTAAATACCTAGATCCCGACCGTTACACTATGTTTAGCTATAAATAAACGGTCTTGGTAATGTCCAAAAGTGTGACTGATTTACACATATTCTTGTAATTTGCTTGTTGAAATACAAGTGTATTTATCTCCATCCATACTTTTGTTGTTCATCACATACTAACTTTGTGATTGCATGTAATCTAAGTAACGATTTAACAAATTACTTTTATTACATACATATGTTTATTTTGATATATTGTTGTTTTGTTTTTTGATTTGAACTATTCTTAAATTTCACATATATTATTGTTGAGCTAACTAAAGATCAATGAGATTAAGTTAATTACATATCATAATCTCCATCACTAAGCTCTTCTGTCAACAATTGGTATCAGAGTCATAGTGGTTACTTTTTAACTTTTCTTAAAAATTGCTTCAATCTTTTTGTAACGTCCCAAAATAAGACCCAAAAATTCATTTTTGATTTAATAAAACATTAATCTAAACATTGTCATACATCCCCAAAAGATCAAAGTATGTCACGAGATCAAAACATATCAGAGTAAATCTCAAAATGCAGAAAAAGGTGGTGACTACTCTGCAATCATCCCAGGCTCTTCCCTTTTGATCCTGAAGTACCTAAAACATAAACTAAAAACCGTAAGCACAGAGCTTAGTGAATTCCCCAAAATACCACATACCATACATAAACAAGAAGATAATGGGCCCCGCCCAATGAGTGTATCGGGCCCCTCCCACGCTCGCATAACGGGCCAGCCCACACTCACATAATGGGCCCCGCCCACTGAGTTTAATGGGCCCCGCTCATTGAGTATAATGGGCCCTTCCCAAACTCGCATAACTGGCCCCGCCTAACATACAAATCATATAAGCATATACACATACAAGAGTCACACATATATCTAGTATCCTAGCATAACTGATCATAAGCCGACATTGGTGCCTTAGACCGCTAAACATGGTGACGAAACTCACCTCGCACTGTTGAATCTCATAGAAAAATATCTAGCTGCTGGCCCGCTAAAATCCCCGCGCTATCACAAAATAACATCCAATTAATATTTGGATTCCGACTCACACTAAGAGTCCAAACTAGGGTAAAAGTCCTTTTTACCCATTCCCTAATTTGGCCCATGGCCAAGGCCCAATCCACTTGTACAAAAGCCCAAATTCCAAAATAATCTCCTAAAGCCCAATTATGGCTCAATTTTTCAAACTGGGCCCAAACCCCTTTCATAGGCCTTCAACAAAAGATTCCAATAAAATATCAATAACCCAACAAAAGAATTTTGATAACCAATAAGGCCCAAGACATCAAAAGCCCAACATAGCCCAATACCAAGAAGCCCACATATCCAAAGCCCAATGTTGAGTATGCAGGGGGTACTCATCTCGTACGCTCAGCGTACTCACTTAAGGGCTTGTACGCACAACGCATCTGCTTGTACGCCCAACGTACTCCACCCTCTTAACCAACTTCCTCATTCAGCTCTTAAATAGTTAAGGCTTCACTCCAACACTTAGATCTGACTTCCTTAAGGTGGCTTATCACATAAATTTGCCAACGTTTTGTACATGCATGGCTTAATGACGCTTTTAGAGCTCAAAAGAGCTTAACAAATGACTTAACACATGAATGAGACCACAAATGCCATAAAGCATGCCTTTTGTGGACAAATGGACCTAAAGGACCCTAGATCTACCATCAATCACTTCTGCAGTGAATCAAGAGGCTCAACAACCCAACCATGGACTAAAAAAGTACAAAAATGGGACCAAAATAGATCTAGCAACATGGATTAGCAAAATGGAAGCTTTATACCTCACAAGGAAAGAAAATGAAGAAAAAATATCAGATCTTCATGCTCCAAGCACCACTCTAAAAAGTTCACTTCTTCTTCTCCTTCACAAAGCACAAAAAATCAAACTTTAAGGCTCAACTCTCAAGATCTCACATAGGGTTCGATTTTTTGGACAAGAGGGGATGGAGACTGTCTAAACATGGACTAGTGAGGATATCTCACGGTTTAAATAGGGTTCAACACCCTAAAATTAAGGTTTCTTATCGGCTCACGTACGCCCAGCGTACATGGATGAGCTTCGTGACCAATCCTCAGCTAGTACGCCAAGCGTACACTATGGTACGCCCCGCGTACTAACCAAAGGGACCAAAATGCCTAGCTTTTTAATATGAGGGATAAACATGAAAGTTAAAAATCCAAGTGTTACACTTTTATAAAAACTATGATTTAAATGCCCTTCTATACCACTTCGCTCATAGTAATTTTCAAAAAAAATTACATAAAATTGGCACAACATTACTCTTTGAACAATTCTAACAGTGTTGGAGGTTCTAATATGATAGGTTTTCTAGGTTACAATAAAATAATGAAAAATATTTGCACAACAAAATTTTCACATAAGCAATTATGGGTACATGCAACCTAGAAATTCTATGGTTTTCTCATAATAGCAACTTACTTTGAAAAACCTAAAATTAATCTATGTAAATCGAAAATCACATAAAAAGAAAACATACCTTTAACATAACCAAATACGCTAAAATTCTTTGATCTTTAAAAGTCCATGGAAAGCAAGCGCCAATAATGTGAACACTAGAACTTGTGAGAAAACCGAATTTCTCATCATTGAAGGTATTGAACACGAAATTTGGTGCCTTAAGGGTCCTATTTATAGTTTATGTAACCTATAGATAAATCAAGATTTGAATAATTAAATGATAGATTTAATCTTCAGTTCAAATCTTTTCCTTATCTACTACCACGAGGCTTTCGGAAACCCTAACAAGTCCTCTAAAACTGTCTATACTCATGGTGGGTTCTTGAATTGCTTCTTTTGCTTAACTATTAAATAATTACAATTCACCCCTTACACCTTTAGTTATTTTGAATTAATCCCGAATTAATTTCAGATAAATTTTGATTAATAACTAATTTCTCTAACCATTTCTAATAAATTCAAAATTATTTATCAACAATTTCTAACTAATATTTAATCAAATAATATATTAACAAATCATTTTATCCCTCTCCTAATACCAATTATAGCTATTTCTGATTATGAAGGCAACCCAAAAGGACTTTAGTTTTATTCGCTGAGATTATACCAATTTAGTTAAGAACTTAGAGACCGTAATCCAATATAATCGAGGCCTCATATTTGGTGCAAGTAAATATCATCACTTGTCTCAACGAATGAAGAGATATTTAAGGAGACTTAGAAAAGAAGTTTGGAGATCTGTTGAAGACGAACCCCATGTACATGACCTCAGAACCACCACAAACGAAATCCAGATCAGGCTTGACGGCAAGGCCAACATGATCGGTCCCAACAATGGTGATATGGACAAAATGCAAAAGGATTAGATCGCATTTCATGAGATATCATGTGGTGTTTAACTTGATACTTATGATATCATCATCAATTGCAAATCAACAAAGGAGATCTGGGATATCCTCAAGATCATGTATTAAGGGACTAAACAAGCTCAAGACAAGAAACTAACCACAACATTCTGTTGAGAGAAGAACTTATGAAAATAGATTATGGTGCAGAATATTCAGTTAATCTTATGGATTTTTGGTTAGCTCAACACTAATAAGATTGCATAATAAAATTATAATAGAAATATAACAACAACATACACTATTAAATATAAGCAAGTTAATAATACTTGTTGAATTGTAACAAGGTTGGCATGAAAAAACATCTTAGTAAGAGATGAACAAAAAAGTATAATATGGAGATAAGGAGATTTATATTTCAAATAGGAGATTACAAGGAGAACAATGTTTAGACACACTTTTAAACATCTAACATAAATACCTATACATAGAAATACAACGTAAAATCTACTGACCGATAAAAGTAAAGTAAGGAGAACATGTGTCTATGCTTTTCACACCTGTTCTGACAAAAGATTACCAAACACTCAATGTCAGTTAAAGCTAAGTGATTGTACGTTAGTCTTCGGAGCACTCCAAGACAAAACTTTTGCGTAGTTTTTCCTTTATCTTTGGTCTTCATTTCTTAAATTCGTTCAACTCCTCGTATCTCCAAGTCAAAATGATTATCCGCTTTAACAGCTTCAAAATCTTCGCATCCACCATATTCCTCTTAGTTGTCGAGGGCCACTTAATGCGTCAACAATTTCCCTCTAAGTGACCTTGCAACTAAGTACTTCACTTATCAAGTTTCAAAAACTTGAGGAGAATCCACTAGAGCTTCCTCACAACAATCAGCCACTTGATTTTAGTTCGTAACTCAAACTTCACTTCATCAGTGGTAAATTCAAAATTCTCAATGACCTTGAGGATTTCATCAAAATATTTTTTGGTGCACCGATGAAATGCACCAGCAGGGAAAAGGTTTTTCTCAGCATTATTTATGGGCCCGAATATGATACTGAGAAGATGAAACTTGGTGACTCCGCAGTTCATGACTTGAATGCCTTCAACAATCACCATTGGTGGATCAGTTAGAGGGATACCAACTCGAGCACCAAGAAATGGATGAATTTCAGCATCAATTGTTGCGATGTCACATACTAGAGAGTTGAGAAAATTACAAACTCTGGCATATGTAATCTTCATCTTGTGATGTTTCTTGATCTTGAAACTTAAGACTATGGCGATGAGGAAGATTTCTTTTGGATTCAGATTCACAAAATTAGCTTGATTCTTGAAGTATTCATGGCCAAGTCGCACAAGTGTATACTGGAAGAATGAAGCAATCTTGAAAGATCATGACTTGTACTTTCTGACAGCCTTTGGAGCATCATTTGACCAAATCTCTTGTAATATCCATAAAATCACAAGAAATTTAAACTTTTAAATTTCAAGCCAATTCCATAAATTGATTACAAATCGTAGTCTTCAAAACATTTTTTCAAAAATTAGAGTCTCCTAAAATCATAAGTCATAAAAAGGAGGATGTGTACAGTCACGATTTCTCCTTCCCATGGTCATCCGAAGTACCTGAAACATAACCCAAAGTTGTAAGCCAACACTTAGTGAGTTCCCCTAAAGTACCACCACATAAACATAAATACAAATAACATGCATACAAAGCATTCAAACTGATTGGAACACCACATCGGCCTACAGACTATCTGGAATAATCATAAAACCTTCAGCATGACTGGAATGCCTCGCCGGGCCTTCATCCTATCTGGACGGTTCTCTGGGCCTTCGTCCAGTTTGGTATGCCCCTCAGGCCTACAGGCTATCCGGGCCGCGTTGGGTCTCTTCGCCTTCAGTCTACACTGGTCCGCCTCAACCCAACCACACACAACATATCGACATATACATAACAGATAAACAAACATATAACCAGTCAACAGACAATCAGATAGATCTTACAAATCATTATGCATAACACCATCCTATATACCAGGATACCGATATAACATATGACTAGAACACGATAACATACTATCACATAATAGGATATCTAATCAAATGGGTCGGCCTTGGTGCCTTCGACCCGCAAGGACAGTGAGGAAAAATCACCTCATGAACTCGACAAAAGCTGATGAGGTATCGACTCCAAATCTTATCTCTAACCGTCACCTATCCAACCAATTGACTAATCATGGTCATACTCCAAAAATACCCAAAATACCCTAAGGTCAAACTTGGTCAAATTCAAAGTCAAACTGGTCAAACCAACTTACTCAACTGAGTTAACCTAGCCGAGTCACCATAAAGTGAGTACGCAGGGCATACTTCAAAGGTACACTGGGCGTACTGGCATGTTGACCACCATCGGTTGGTTGACCTCGTACGCAGGGCATACTCCAAGTACGCGGGCGTACCCATTTTTAAGCACTAATATCCATTTTTCAGATCCATGGCTAAAAGACCCTCAAGAGTCATAAAGTTTCCAACTTTATGACTTTACATGTCCATTAACTGCTTAACTCAACTTCTTAATCCATTAAGACCTTCTAAATGATGCATGGAGAAAAACCAACCATTTGGAACACATTTCTATGACTCAAGACCCTTCCAAGAATTTTAAAGGAGAACTTAATGGGTCAAGAACATGCTATGTTCATGAATCATCATTTAGGGACCAAAAAGTGACTTAAAAGAGTAAAAACCTAGACCTACAAGATGGAGTAGTAAAGATGCAAGCTTTACGCCTTCAAGATGTTACAAACCAAGTGGAAGTCCCAGATCCATAGTGCACTCAACTCCAAGATCTTCTCACCACCTTCTTCTTTCTTCAAAACCACTCCAAAACTCACTTAAAGGCTCAAAAATGCTCCCTCTTGCTCTAGGGTTGCTTGAGGGTCGAAATCACAGAAGGAGGCTGGGTAAGAAAAGGATATGAGTCCATAAGGTTGCTTAAATATGAGCCAAACCCTTAAAATTAGGGTTTGCATGCTTTCCACGTACGCCCTGTGTACCAAGTGTACGCCCAGTGTACTAAGGTGTGCCTTAGTATGCTTAGCGTACACACGTATGCACAACATACTCCTCTAGTCCCAACTTTTACCAAGTTGGCACTATAGGCCCTTTTGCACTCTTCCTTACACTTATGTACAAAAATGTAATATAATTCAATTATAGGGCCAAATTTAGAAGTACCTCATCATCGGAATGTTACAATTCTACCCCACTTGAACTAGACTTCAACCTCGAAGTCGGCTGTGGCGAATAACCCAGGATAATGATCCGCATCTCAGCCTCCGACTCCCAGGACCGCCCGTAGCCTCTCCGAAACTGCCATTGTACCTTTACCAAAGGTATTCCTTGTTGCGCATGACCTTCATCCTCTTTTCCATGATAGCCACTGGTCTTTCAACATAGTTTAGGCACTTATCGACCTAAATATCATCCAACAGAACCACTACCTTGCTGTCCAATTCACACTTTCACAACTGAGAGACATGGAAAGTGTTGTGGATCTGACTGAGCTCGCTTGGAAAATCCAACCTCTAAGCTACCTTGCCAACCCTGACAATCACCCGAAAAGATCCAATAAACCGGGGACCCAATTTCCCCTCTTCCTGAGGTGTTTCACACCCTTCTAGGGAGAGACCTTTAGGAGCACGATATCGTCGACCTAAAACTCCAACTCTGATCAACACTGGTCGGAATAGCTCTTATTCTGACTCTGAGAGGTCTGCAGTCTCTACCTAATCTGTTCGATAAGCTCCACGGTCTGAAAAACGACTTCGGTCTTTCCCATGGTCCTATGACTAACCTCTTCCTAATAACCCGGGGTACGATCTTTCCGACCATACAAGAGCTCAAATGGCGGAGCGCCAACGCTGGAGTGATAACTATTGTTGTAGGAGAATTTCGCATGAGGTAGGTATGAATCCCAACTCCCTCCAAAATCAATAACATAAGCCCGCAACCTATCCTCAAGGGTCTTTATAGTTCACTCACTCTGGCTGTCATTCTGTGGATGATATGCAATGTCGAAATGTAGCTTCGTGCCTAGTTCCTCGTGGAATGTCTTCTAGAAACGGGAAGTGAACCGAACATCTCGGTCAGAAATAATGGAGACTGGAACCCCATGACGCGCAACAATCTCCCGGACATACAAATCAACCAACTTTTCGGCCAAAGAGCTCTCCTGGATGGCCTAATAGTGGGACCTCTTGGTCATCGATCCACGATGACCCATATACCATCAAAACCCATGGCCATCTTCGGCAACTTAGTGATAAAATCCATGGTGATCTGTTTCCACTTTGACATTGGAACCTCTAGAGGCTGCAGCTTGCCATGCAGCCTCTAATGCTCGGACTTGACCATCCTGCAGGTCAAGCACCTCTTGACATACCAGGCTCTCTCCTTCTTCATACACGACCACCAGTAACTCAATCTCAAATCGTGATACATCTTCGTGGCTCCAAGGTGTATAGAAAAGCAAGACTTATGAGCCTCCTCCAACACTGTCTGCCTGATCCCACCAGAAACTGGAACCCAAACCCGACCACACTGGGTCAGTAACCCTCGACTTTGAGTGACAAACCTGTCGATCTCACCCCTAATCATTTCCTCTTTCCAGTTCTATTTCTAAACTCCCTCTGTCTGAGCCTCTCTGATCAATCCCAAAAGCGGAGAATCAACATATATCCTAATACATATCTCCCCAAGTGAAGACCCAACTGACTTGTGGCTCAAATAATCTGTTACCAAATTCGCTTTACCCGGATGGTAAAGGATCTCGCAGTGATAATGTCCAGCCACTTGCGCTACCTCATGTTCAAGTTTGGCTGATCCATAAGATGTATTAAACTCTTGTGATCCGTGTAAACCGTACAACAGATCCCATACACATAATGTCTCCAAATCACGATGCCAAAGACCTCTGCGCCCAACTCCTGGTCATGTGTAGGATATCGCGTCTCATGTGGCTTTATCTGCCGAGAAGCATAAGCAATCACCCGTTATCTCTGCATAAGGAATGCCCCCAAACTAGTGACGGATGCATCATAGCATACCACAAAATCCTCGACTCCCTCCGAAAGGGTCAATACCGGGGCCTCACATAACCTCTGCCAAAGAGTCTCAAACGTTGACTGCTGCTCAGGGCCTCATTCGAAATCCACCGCCTTCCTCGTCAGACGAGTGAGGGGTACCACAATCTTGGAAAAGTTTTGAATAAATCTCCGATAGCACCCTGCCAAACCCAAGAAACTTTTCCAAGATTGTGGTACCCCTCACTCGTCTGACGAGGAAGATTTCGGAACCTCCCACTGCATCACAGCCTCGATTTTGGCCAGATCGACCAAAATCTCTTCCTAGTTAATGTTGGGTTATGAGCATTCTAACACTCCTAAGTGTACATGCAACCCTAAATACCTTGGATCTATGTTTTCTCTATTATACATACAATTATGAACATCCAAGGTATTATCCTAATCTAGCATACAAAATAATAAATATAACAAGATAAAATACATACCTCTTTGATGTAGAATGTCTTCATGAAGCTTGAGTGCCTAGTGCCCCAAGTGTGACACCTCAAATGGTTCACACAACACCAAATACACTTGGAATAACTTGAGAGAAACTTGAACACTCCTTGAAATCGTCTAGCCCTCACACTCACACATTAGTGCATGATTTCTTGAGCCATGGGATTCTTTTATATGGTGGCTATTAGGGTTACACCATGTAACTCATAACTTTTCCCATTCCTTATGCTACATGGATTTTAACCTCCATGGAGTATCCATGGGTCACCCCATGGACTTATTCCAACATAAGGAATCTTGGATCACAAGCCCACATATATAAGAATGAATGATTTACACAATCAACCCATATATTTAATTAGTCTCCTTTTGATCACTTAATTAATTCCAAATTAATTCTTGATCAATACTAATTAAATAACCTTATTAATATATTAGAACTTATAATATATTAACCAACCTTAAGTGTTATTTCTCTCATTATAGTCTATCCAAATGCATGATGCCATGCAACCCAAATGGACCATGTCGGGTTGGGTCAAGTCTTACCAATTATAGTTATGGACTTAGACATTAATCCAACAGTCTCCCACTTGGATAAGTCTAAAACTATTATTGAGTATGACTTCAGGAACCAATCAGCAATCGTAGCTCTCAAAAGCTTCTGTCGAACTCTGACCTTGTCGATGAACTCTGACCTTTGTCAATGACTTGTCCATTAGATAAGGGATCATATATTCCTCCATTCTAGATATCATATGGACTGAGACATGGATTATCAATCATTCTCTCTGTCCATTTGTTGTTTCCCGATTTCCGATTCATGATGACTGACTGGTTGAACAAATCAAATCAGTCCTGGCTTGGCCAAGCACTCACATGTATCATCTTTAAATCATCGAGGGGCCCACAGATATCGCTTTTATCCCGAAGGTAAAAGGAATGGATAAACTTCGACTCATATGGCTTGTTCTACTACTTGTTGAATCATACACAAAGGCACGTTTTATAACATCGAGTTACCAATGCGTTTTCGTGCAATCAATGTATAACCAACTCATAGTAACAACTCATATCTCTAGGTTTGAAGAATATAAGATATTATCGTCTCATGATCACTCGTGATAAAATCCATGAAGTGATTCAAATGAGCGCGGGTTGAATCCAATACTCAGAACTTATGAGCACTCATGAGTGTTGTAGCACCACTTTGTCCACAACTTGGACCTCTACAAACCAACCCATGACAGTCTTGATTTATATCTACTTCCAACATATGACCGACTGTGGATGGTTTGAATAACTTAATCATTCAGGAAGAGCGACTTAGTTATTCTGGAAGTCAAAACATGCAAAGTGAAACACAAGAATAAATGAATCAAATATGGTATCAAACCCTATGAATATAAATAAACACTTTTATTTATCACCATACTGATTACTCATTATTCATTGTTTCGGTTTTATCAACTTTATACTTGAATTTAAAACAATAGTTATCCCATGCTCCAAGCATGTACACTATGTTTTCTAAACACTAGTCATGCCATACACCAAGTATGCATACTATGTTTGTCTATGATCTTTACTTTGTAAAATAGATCAATTGAACATCACTCCAATGATCCTCTTTTCACAGTCCCAAATCCTTACTGCAAATGCAAGAATTCCAAATTCATGCCATTTACTGAAATCTGTTAGATTCTAAATTCATATGCATTGATCCTCTTAATGATTATGCACAAAGTCAGAAAGACTTGACAACAATCATTACAGAGCATTCCAAAGGAGATCAGCTCCTTGGAAACATCCTTCTTTCATTAAGTTTACTAATCTTACACAGATTGAATAATTTCTAACTTTGAAACATTTCCATATTCCATTTTGACTATCACTTCTGAAGAAGAGTTGCCTCCTTACAGATTATGTCAATATGGTCCTTCCAGAATTAACATTATACTTCCAACTGTCCTTGAGCAACCAATCTTTGGTAAACCTTAGATTGTCCTCGACAATTGCTTAATCATTTTAGTCATATCCAATTCTAGACCTTTTCCCTTCATAATGCCCCAGGCATTTGGAAAATTTTAGAAAGGATGAATATAGCACATGTAATCGATCCTATATCCGAAGCATATGGGACACGATTCATGATGTCTCACATAAAGACTAAACCAATCTTTTGCTATAATATTTCCATTTCAATTTGCCAAGTTCTCAAAATTCAGATTATGAAAAGGGATGTCATAATCATAATCGAATTTTAGAACGCAAATAATGGACCCATATATAGAATTTCCTTATGTTGAGCCATTCCAACATGAAATTCATATATATATCCTTGATTAAATACGATTAAAATCTCAATCTAAGCTTTTTAGAATTGAAATGAAGTATAATTTCCTCTCCCTTAATTATAGCAAAACAACTTTTTCAACCCCTGCAACCTCACGAATTGAAACTTTTGTTTTATATAATTAACATTGCTAACTTGCAACCTTTGTCATAATTATCATGCTCCCACTAACATGATGATTATTAGCATAACACTTATGCTCCCACTAGCTTTGACATGTACTCAGAAATCAGCTGACTTTCTTACCAAAGTTCAGATTTCTGATACTAGATTGTTTTGATAAAACTTTATCAAAATCATACACCTCTCTTAGATAGCTCACATGTGTGTCTAAACAATTTTAGAACTATGAAAAGGGATGCCGTAATCATAGTCTCAATTGTTTAGACCTTTGCCACTTCTCACAAGTCCATGTTAGTGTGCCGGTAAACCACACACGCTCCACTAACGACTTTGAGAATGCAAATATCACAATTGTTATCTAGCTAAAATCTACTTAGTGAAAGTGTTTCCTCACCATCATTTTCATGAATCGGAGAGAAACCTTATGACACTTAGATTTAATAGTGTATGTGTTCTTATCCATGTGAATTTGTCAAAACCATAATCACAAGACAAGGTTAGTGACAAATCCAAACTCATATTGATTAAACTTGTGCAATCTTAAATTCTTGCCATTTAGCAGCTCAGGTGCCTGCCATTGCTTCCAAGTAGTTGTGCAACCAATTGAGAACTCTCAGAACTCCTATGCAAAGCCAACTTGAATAGGCACAAAAATTTCAACACGATAGGTTATAAACCTCAAGTCGTGTGCTAGTGAAGGACTTTAGGTTTTATTCTTGATTAAGTCTTGAAACTTTCAAGAGCTTTAAGACTCCCACTGTCCTCTTGACATATAAGACTCCCTTGTCAAATATTCAAGAGATAGTGCAGATTCTTTATCAAGACTAACACTTTACACAATTGGCCTAAGTTGGTCTCTGTTTTATCCAAAACATCACAACTTACCAATTTCAAATGTACAAGAGTAGATAACCTTTTACTCTTACATTTGACTAGTGTTAACAAACCCTCTTTAAGATATGTCACTCAAGTTACAATCTTGGAGTATGACTCTAAGAATTGTTTTGGAACGAAGTATGACTCATCTTTTTGATTTAACCATTTCAACAATTCATGACTCCTCTTCTTGACTTTAGAGGACCAATTGTGATATGGTATCTTAATCATTAAGATGATCGTAAACATGATACTAAAGTACTCTCCCATCTTTTCAGATTTGAGAAACTTTTATCTTTCTGCCATACTTTGATTCTTCTTATTCGTTCTGTCTCACATTGAAACTTCTCCAATGCTACAGACTTATACTTAAACTTATAAGTATAACCATATTTACTGAACTTAAGTAAATCATGACGAATAGTCTTTTTGATCTTTTGTGGTGGACTTGACCAGTGCACAAGAATGTGTACTCGATCCCTTAGTCCTTTCCTTATTCACATAAGGAATTAGTCTTAATTTTCCAAGCTGAAAGTTCTCATTCATCATACTATACAACTTGCATGATTCCAAGTTTCGGTCCAATTGAACCTTGGGTGATGAGAATCTTTCCTTATTTGGTAATATTAGACACTACCACAACCGAAAGAATCAAATCCATTTTTCCAATATTGCTATCAATGGAATCTTATAAGCAACAACTTTTCACAAATGCCATTGTAAGGATACTTAAAATAAATAAAATCAAAACCTTTTTCTTTTATTTTAAAACTTTGCGGAAAAACTTATCCTTACAATCCATATGAAAACCTTGTTGTTATCTATTCCTAAGCAATATAAATATCATAACTCTTAAGTAATAGCCCAAAATTCTGATCACCGAACCATGCGATTGAAATCCATCTTCGCGATCAGAATCAGCATGTACTTAATAGAGTTAGACAATGGACTTTACCTGAAGTAGAGCCAAACTTATTGACTTTAACATCCTTAGGTAAATTTGGCAGCTTCGTAACCAATGCCCCTTCCTTTGGCAATAGTTACCTATGGATCCTTGATAATGGGACTATCTCAGACTTCGCCTCTCTCTTTACCATTGGGTCAACAGAGTTGACTATGGCCGATCCCTTTCCATTGGGAAGAGAGAGCTTTACTGGATATCCAATGGCATCATTGTCAATGTCCATAGCGTTTTAGGAAGTTGATCTTAGCAAATAGATAAGATCATTAAGGGTCTTGTCTTAGTCTGTTTCATAGGATTCCCAAAAGAACTCACTATGTGACTTAGAAAGTAGTTGAGCCACCAACTTTCTCAAGACTTTGACACCCACCTCTCCCGGCTTGTCAATATGTGACTACATCTCCAAGATGTGATCACACCTAGACCTTGCCTTGCCAATAGGGCTTGAGTGACCTTAAACTTTTTAGGAACTTGTGGGTTAGGGAGAATAATTGGAGGAGGTGAAAGAAGTATGATATCCATGGGACATCATCTTCATTTAGGAAAGCTTGTTTCAAGAGATTTGGGAAGATCATAAATGTATAGACCAGACATCTTTTTGGGAGTTATTCAAGATAGTTGATTTAAAGTCCTTAATATGACACCCAATATGAAATATTAAGGCTAGGACCCAACAAACTATTTTATAACTTAGAAGAGGGATGCCGTAATCCAAGCTATAAAATATTTGAAGGTAGGTGAATGACGATTCACCAATTTCCACCATGAAAAACGAAATAATTTATTAGGTTTTAATTGGATTTGAAAGTCCTAGATCTTTAAGATTCATTGAACTGTTCAAAGGCATGTTTCAATCTCGAGTGTGCCCTTCAGGTTTTGTGACTGGGATGCCGAGGATCACAAAACAAGGTGTGAATAACCATGCAAATATACTTGGTACCCTTAATATTTACCCCTTAATCAGTGTGCCGGTTAACCACACACGCTCCACCGATATTATGATAAATATTAAGTTACCCTTTGCCTACCTTGTTAAGTCCAGGTTAGTGTGCCGGTTAACCACACACGCTCCACTAACGACTTAAGCAAAGTGCAAAGTGTAATTTCATGGGTTAGCACCAAATTCACATTTTCCTAAGTAACTAAGATTGGGTATTAATAAGAGTTTAGTTACTTAGTATTTATCATTAATACTTTTAATGAAAGGAGAATTATAGTCCTTGTCCTACCCGTTCGGCTAACGACCCTCCACCAGTCAAGGAAGCGGTGGGTGAGAGTGGACACCCATTAAACTGTCATTTTATAGGCAGTAACCTTATACCCCCCTTATAGACCGGCTTCGTGAATGAGGCCTACTAACGGTAAGACTGACTTTACTCTTATACATATATATATAAATATTATTAACTTATAATATTATAAAGTATAAGGGTTGAATTTTAACTTTTAAAATTCTAAGGGCTAACTTGGAATTAAAGTATTCATAAGTGAAAACTTTTCAAATTCCAAAAGTTGAGGGCAAGTTTTGAAACTATTCAAAACTAATTAATTCCATAACTTATGAGTTTAAAGTAGTTTTAATTAAAAAAAAAAACTCTTCAAGTTCCATAACTTGAGGACAAGTTATGGAAGACTTTAAACTAATTAATAAAAAAAATAACTTTTTTTTATTGTAACTTATGGAACTAATTAAGGTTACACTTTTTTTTTTAATTTAATGAAGAGACTCTTCATTTTGTAACCTTTGCCAACTTTTATGAGTTTTATGATTCTTAAATGTGACTTTTCATATAACTTGAGGACAAGTTACAAAAACACACTTTGGAATCAACTCTTAGATTAAAATGGATTGAAAACAACTATTTCACACAACTTTTCTATTAATCTAAGAACCTCATAAGAACAAGATAATTCAAATCATCAATCTTCAAGAAATTAGCATGAACATACAAACTAATACAAATCTTGAAATTATGACAATTATCTTAGAAATTGGATTAGCATGAACATTACCACATCAGAAACAATATTATAAGTCCAAAAACATCTTAGGGTAATGTTCCTAGTCCAATTCCAGCCAAAACAATCGAATATATGCATCCAACTCGATTTTTCAGCTACTTTTGCAAGTATAACAAGAAAACAAGCCTAGGCTCTGATACCACTGTTGGGTTGTGAGCATTCTAACACTCCTAAGTGTACATGCAACCCTAAATACCTTGGATCTATGTTTTCTCTATTATACATACAATTATGAACATCCAAGGTATTATCCTAATCTAGCATACAAAATAATAAATATAACAAGATAGAATACATACCTCTTTGATGTAGAATGTCTTCATGAAGCTTGAGTGCCTAGTGCCCCAAGTGTGACACCTCAAATGGTTCACACAACACCAAATACACTTGGAATAACTTGAGAGAAACTTGAACACTCCTTGAAATCGTCTAGCCCTCACACTCACACATTAGTGCACGATTTCTTGAGCCATGGGATTCTTTTATATGGTGGCTATTAGGGTTACACCATGTAACTCATAACTTTTCTCATTCCTTATGCTCCATGGATTTTAACCTCCATGGAGTATCCATGGGTCACCCCATGGACTTAGTCTAACATAAGGAATCTTGGATCAGAAGCCCACATATATAAGAATGAATGATTTACACAATCAACCCATATATTTAATTAGTCTCCTTTTGATCACTTAATTAATTCCAAATTAATTCTTGATCAATACTAATTAAATAACCTTATTAATATATTAGAACTTATAATATATTAACCAACCTTAGGTGTTATTTCTCTCATTATAGTCTATCCAAATGCATGATGCCATGCAACCCAAATGGACCATGACGGGTGGGGTCAAGTCTTACCAATTATAGTTATGGACTTAGACATTAATCCAACAGTTAATGAGGTGCCCAAGGAACTGGACCTTTCGTAACAAAAATTCACACTTCGAGAACTTGGCATAAAGTCGTTCCCGCCTAAAAAACCCAAAAGCTCACGAAGGTGCTCCTCATGTTGCTTTCTGGTCTTGGAATACACCAAGATATCATCAATAAACACCATGACAGATCGCTCGAGCATCGGCCTGCATAGCCGATTCATTAAATCCATGAATACATCAGGCGCATTGGTGAGCCCAAATGACATCACCACAAACTCGTAATGCCCATACCGAGTTCGGAATGAGGTCTTCTCCACGTCCTCCTCTCTCACTCTCACCTGATGATACCCAGACATCAGATCTATCATAGAGAACCAAGATGCAACCTGCAACTGAACAAAGTGGTCAACAAACCATAGAAGGGGATAACGGTTCTTCACTGTTAACTTGTTCAACTCCCGGTAATAAATGCACATCCGGTGTGAACCATCCTTCTTCTTGACGAACAGTATCAGCGCTCCCCACGGAGAACTGGTCTGTCTGATGAACTGCTTGCCTAGCAACTCCTCAAGTTGAGATGACAACTCCTACATCTCAGGCGGTGCCAAGCGGTACAACGCCATGGAAATCAAGTCCGCCAGTGGCACAAGATCAATCCTGAACTCAACCTACCTCTCAGGAGGCACACCAGGTAACTCATCCGGGAAAATATCAGCAAACTCCCTGACAACTGGTACATCTGAAACTGATGTCTGCCCCCAACCCGAGTATCAACCACATAAGCCATATAACATGCACACCCGTGCTGAATATACTTTCGAGCCCTGGCTGTCGAACAGAATCTTGAACCAACCCTGGTGCCCTGTTCATAGATGATCAGTTATCCCCCATACATCCCCATGGGGATAGGGATCAAATCAATCAAATATGGCACCTCGAAGATCTCCAATACACAACCCTGATACACTGCCGATGTAGAAACCCCATGTTCATTGGCGATAGAAACCCGCAACGGACACTCTAACTCCCCAATAGTCATATCAAACTTCCTACTGAAAGATCAAGATACAAAGGACCAACTCGTGACCGAGTCAAATAACACAAGAGCAGCCAAAGAGTTCACTAAAAATGTACCTATTAGTAGCATATACATGAACATAACATAAAACATAATCAACAGAACAATAAATAGAAACATACCAGTCATGACGTCTAGAGCTGTTCTGGCCTCCTCGGTGGTGGGCAGAAAAGCACAACCTCGAGCCCTCGGGGGCTCCGCCCTCCCCTGGCAGCCATCGGTGATCCTCAAAGTAGCCGGCTGGCGACAATCCCTCTCATAGTGCCCCTTTTTGGCAAAGTTTTAACATACACCGACAGATCGGAAAGCCCCCTCATGAACCTTGCCGAACTTCTCACAAGTGCGTCCCCTCTGACTCCCAGATCTAGTATCAGCGTCCTTGAACCGCTTCGGCGCTGGCTGCGACCGTGTCGGGCCCTGTCTCTGCTCCCTCATCTGGAGCTCCATCTCAATCTCTCACCGCCTGGTAGTCTCCTACAATTCCAAAAATGAAGCATAACGGTGCATGGACACAAACTGCCTGATGTCCATCTTGATCATGCTCAAGTAACGGTTCATCTGAGTTTGCTCAGAAGTAGCAAACTCAGGACAAAACATGGCCACCTCCGTACACATCTTGGTGATCTCCGTCACCGAATCAGTCCCATGTCTCAAATCCAACTACTCCTAGGCTGACCTCTCACGCTCCACCAGCGGAACATATCTAGAACGGAACATCTCCAAGAACTGCTCTCAAGTCACAGTAGCCCTCTACTAAGAAGAATACGAGCTAGTAACAAGTCTCTACAAATCCTTCGCCTCGGACCGTAGAAGGCTCAAAGTGCACTTCACCTTATGTTCAGCTGGGCAAGAGTAAGTGAAGAAACATCCGTCGATGTCAGACAGCCACCTCATGGATATGATCGGATGCTGAACTCCATCAAATGTCGGGGGCTTGTATTATCGAAGTCCCGATACTGGAAGGCTCTCCCAACACCGATTCGGCAGCAACAACGACTATGGTGGTTGCAGCAGCAACAGTCTCAGAAAGTGCAGCGTAACCCTCATCAAAGTACTCCACCATGGCAGTCTTAATAGACCCAAACATCTCCGGTAACTGCGCCCGAAAGAGGGAAGCAACTTCCTCCTACATGATCTCCCTAACTCGCTCCTTAGTCAAAGTTGGCCTATCCTGGCCACCAGCTCCCGATCTTGATCCAGATCCTGCCTGAAATCATCACGTCATCACCATACTAAAAATAAACCAGGGAGATATCAGATAAAATGCATATCATACCAGGGGTACCAACTCCCAACAAAGCCCTAGGCGTTGTGACTTCCCTGCTATGCGTACAGGTCATGTGCTTCCAGTAGTACGGGCCCATACTACCTTCCACACCTACACGTATTTGTCTTAGAGGATCATCACAACAACCCTAACAATACACACTAGCATACACATACACTCCATCCTCACTTCCTAGAGGAAGGCTAAACATTGCACGACTTGTCGGCAGACCCCTCACAACTGATCCATGAAATTTCCACCAACCCTGAAGCACTCGTGTATACTAATCATACATAACATTGGATCCTATAGACAGTCGAATACTCGATTCTAACCTAAGCCCCTCATGAAACAAGAACAAGAAATAAGGCTAAATCAAACAATCTCAGTCTATAAAATCTTAGTTTTGTATAATTCTGATGCATACACTAAGCAACTACAGTAATGATGTCAATTTCATATAAGGAAGAACCATAGGCTATCAGTGTGAGAAGAATAAATAACGATAGATTCTATATTTATCAGATTAATTGAAGACTAGAAACAATGATGATAAAAAAAAGGTGCTGAAAAATTGTATTAATCACTGCTCTAGAAGAGTTCTTGAAGATGGAACTTTTATGTAAGAGCTTCAAAAAAGTAACCCTAAAAGTTACATGCACACTATTTATAGACTAACATAATGACACTAATATTGATAATGGACATGCCCATTTCGAAATAAACAAAAATTTAATAGCATACATTTGACACAACACATTATTAGACCTAACGATCTCCCCCATTGTGTCAAATCGGAAGAGAGTCTTCACTGTTGTCTTTGCGCTTCAAAAACCTTAGGCGTTATTTTCAGAAGGGATGCCCTAACTGCCAGATACCACTGAACCATATCAGACACGCATTTAAATCCGAATCAGTGTTGGCCTTGTTCTCTTTAGCCCTTGCCAGAATCTGATTCATTGCGCTTGTGGAATACAAGTGTTTGTCCCCTAAAAAGAACATGTGATTCTTTAGAACACCACCTTCCTTCTTCTTATACACGATGCTCCAATATTACTAGTCGATCAATCCACCTGGCAGATCTTGGATGTTCTCAGGTTCATCAAATGACTTAATTATGGGTCTTTTATTCAAAACTGAGGCGTTCTTAATATCCATCTTCACAATCTCCAGGATGTAGCATTTAATCATCCTCTTTAGATGGTTGAAAATTGGCTTGTATTTATTCATGTCCTTCACAACTATGTTGAATAACAAAATCCAATCATATGGATTCATGAAAGGAAAATAATCCAAAGTAAACTCATGAAGCACATGATTCGAACCCCCATATCCTTTGAAGTGAATATTCGGAAAATCTTCAGTTTCCACAGGAAGTCTAACCTTCAAACCTACAATCCTCTTTAGACTCCAAGACTCGTACTGAGGCTTCCCATGCTTAAGATAAAAGTTGAAGATTTTTCTGTTGATCGTGTTATTGGAGATTTGAGTCTTCTCAATCTTTTAGAAGCATCGAAAAATAAATGCTCGTGAGGTGAGGGGAAAGTCCAACTGACATTCGATATCATTGCAGGTATCAAATGATGTCTTTAGTTCCAACCAGTATAGTTGTTGAACTTCAATGGTTTCCTTATGAATTCGCTGAATAGTCCAAACAGGAAACAAGGACTTTTGACTTTCTGAAATGAAAGCTGAATTTTTGACTTCAGCGTCTTCTGCATCAAGCTTCTGTCCAAGAGCATTGAGATCATCAAGCTCTTTATCCCATTACTTTCTTACAAGCTTCTCTGATTTGGACAAATCTTCTTCTTCATCGTCTTCATCAATTTCTTTTCCTTCATCCTTCGTTGATCTAGAAGCTACATTATCCTTCTGATCAATATCTTCTTTCACCTTAACCTCCTCTTCTCCCCCTTGTTTCGAAGAAGCACTGCTTCCCGAAACACCAAGGAGTTGATTCAGTAGAGCGAACACCAGCTTAAGTTTTTTAGATAGAGCAAGGCGTATTGTATCGTTGAATGGAGGAGACTTGGTCTCAACGATTCTCAACAGTTGTTGATAAATTTCGGAATTTTGAGCCTTGACAAAAAACTTCTCCTCTTGCAGCCTAGTGACCTCAGATTTAGCTATCTTCAATTTTTCAGTCAACACTTTTGCCTTCTGAGTTTACTCCGCTAAGGCATCCATGATCTTAATTTTTTGCTGCCAAGTCAGCCTTTAACTTATCAAGCTGAGTGGTGATGGGTGAGTTCAGATCGACATTATCAAGCTTGATATCTGCACGGATTTTGGATCGAGTTTTTTTCTCAAATTTTAACGAAGAACTGATACCTTGAATAACCTTATTCATGTCTGTTGTGCTCTTGTTCGAAGAGGTCCTAAAATCTTCCATGAAGTCTTTAACTTTGGTTTGTAGGAGTAGAACCTTTTCCACAACTTCGTTTATCTTCTTGTCTGAAGCTTGAGCAGCCTTAATGTATTCTTCAATGAACTTTGAATTTTCAGATGTGAGCATCTCCACAGTTTCTCGATGAGTGGTTGGAATATTTTCCCACTTAGAAGAAGAAAAGGCTTGAGAGTGTTCTAGAGGGAGTCAAGCTTTTTCTGTTAACTGCTTTACCTGAACCTTTGTCATGGGAGCTTTGTCTTCATCACTATTGATGTTAAGATTGAATGGCTGAAAAACGAAGTCCTCTATTGGTTCTTGTTCATCTCCGAACAGTATTTCTTCATCCACACCGAAAGGAGAAGTTGTTGATGTACCAGGTTCGGAAGTCACACCACTATTTGCATTTCCCCGTATCAGATACGTTGACATGGATACCTGAAGTTTGTTCCGAAACACATTTGATTATAGTGAATTCTGATAGAGTTAAGACTAATGATGTAGTAGGAGTGATTGAATCAGTAAAGATGGGTGAGGATAGAGGGATTGAAATCTGAGAGAGATAAATTCCAATAGAACTCATTGGTGGTAGAGAAGCGACAGATGAGATCGGAATTGTGGATGTAGAGGGTGTGGATGTCATTGGTAACGTTGGTGGAATAACAGGTGGTGATGATGGAGTAGTAGTAAGGTTCTGAAATGGTTCTTTTAGGATGTTGCCAAAAATATCAGAAGTTGGAACAGAGGAAGTTGGTGGAGAAGATACCTTCGGAATGTTGTCAGTAAGGGTGGGCTGTGAAGTTGCAGCTGTATCTTCCTCCTCATCTCGGAGTATGTCATCCTCTTCAACTTCAGTGATGTTCTTTCTTATGACTCCTCTTGAAATACTGGAGATGGAGATCTCGGTTTCTTTGCTTGCTTCTTCATTTTCTTCGGAACTCTGACACTTTGAGACGAGCAGCCTTTGCCTTCCTTTTACCACCACGCTTCGGTTTGTTGAATTCATCGATCAACTTCCTTAGTTCAGTAGGCATTGGTTGAACACTAGAAGATGGTAGTTTCCGATACTCCCTCACAATAGCGTTGTCTAAAGGAACCCTTTCCAATATTTCATCTGGAATTAAACCATCAAAATTGAAGTTTCTAGGATCCGACATCACAAATGTAGAAGTTTGAAGTGTTAGAATGCCTGCCATCATGTAATCTTTCAGTAGAGGAACTTTGAAATGAACAAGAGCACGGTTTACTACTATCGACCAGAATCGGGCACACGAGGTTTCTATGTTGCGAGAAAAGGAAAGTCTGTTCTCAATAAGTTGAGTCTAAATAACTTCCCCAAAGTCAATATTGATACCCTGTTATAAGCTATAGATTAGAGTGTAGAACATCTTGCTTGCACTTTCAGACCCAGAAACTCTCTCTCACTTGCTCTTGAACAGTAAAGTAAATAACCCATTCCACATCGGAGGAAAGAAGGGTTTCTTGAACTTGGATAACAGAGTGGTGCCGCCATTGTAGCCCATTTGGTAAAACATCTCAATAATAGAAGTGGTTGGAATCGACTCAGGATCAACAATGACTTCTAGCAAAGCAAGCCCTAGAAGTTTGCGAAAATGGGCTTTGTGATTGAGGTCTTGTGATTAAGAGACTTCAAAGTGGATTACATCGCCTGTTTTTTTGTAGATAGCAGTGGAAAATGCTTTGGAAAGATGAACGAAGGGTACCTCTTCAGCCAATGTTAACGCCTTCACCAGTGGCGAGAACTTGAGGCACTCAATCATAGGCCTGATTTGTTCATCGTAGTGTGTGGCATCTAGGTGGATGGTCATGTTCTGGTTGGATTTGACAAACAGCATGATGACAAAGGCAGACTGGTCGGCGAACAAGATATTTTCAGATTAACTCGCCATTGTTGTTGTGTGAGAGACGATGAATAATAGAGAGAAAGAGGGTTTTTGCTTTAAGACTTTGATAATTGTGTTTGCAGTAAGAGAAAGTGAACCGTTTGAAAACCCTTTTATATCGTATATGATGAGTAGTGAGAGAAACAACCGTTTCATATTCGTGCATGCTGAGAAATCATCCAATAAAATCGTGCCAGCTATTCAATGATTGTCAGAAACCGTTACAACACCCACATGGTGTCAGGGAAATTCAAAAATCGCAACAAGATTTCAAGTTATCCAAAAGTAATTAGACGTTTTGTAACATCCACAAATTTCATGAAAAATTTGAGCGTCTAAACAACCCATAAATCATCATTGTTTACAAATAGTTTTCAAAACAGGTTTAATATCAAAGTTTTCCCTGAATCATAAAATCAAAACTCGAGGAGGTGCACCATCATGCCTTCGCCTTCCCGCGATCCTCTAAGGTACCTGAAACATAATCAAAAACTATAAGCCCAAAGCTTAGTGAGTTCCCCCAAAATACCAATTCACATACAAATAGCACATATACAATAACAACATTCAATGGGTCCACATCTAACAGACTGGATTATCCCTAAACCCACAACATAAGTCTAGCTTGCCCTTGGCCTACAACTTATGTCTGGCTTGCTCCCTGAGCCCACAACATATGTTTGGATTGCCCTGGGGCCCACAGTTTATGTTTGTCTTGCTTCACGACTTGATTAGTCCTTGGACTGAATACCACTAAGCCCTTAGTTTGAGTCTGGCATGCCCTTCCCGGCCCTCAACTCGTATCTGGAATGCTCATGAGCCATCAGTATGAGTCTGGCATGCCCTCCCCGGCCCTCAGCTCATCTCTAGTTTGCTCTAGGGTTTGTTAGCTACGGCTTAGAGAAGTACAACCTCAACCCAACCCACACAATATGTAAACATCTAACAGATAATAACTTATACAGATAAACAGACAGTATCACAGGTAGTCCTACAAATCTACCAGACTAGCATATCAAAACTAGCATGCATATCTATTCCATACTCAACATCTTGATGCATGCAAATAGCTACACCTAATTTTATATTTATAACCTAACTAACTTAACTAACTAAATTGCACCTAGGCAGTATACCTAGTCAAATTATAGAATAGTCGGGTAAGTCGGTTGTCGATCACAGGGAACGGTTTTGACTAATTAATTTATCTACTACTAAATTAACCTAATTACTAACAAAGAAATGGGATTTATCTAATTTTCCAATTTTAGATGAAATTAATTCTTTAACACAAATTCAATCAATAAACAAAACACTTCTGTTAGTTCGAATCCACTTTCCCTTAATGGTTTATAAATTAGCTATGACAAGTACTGTTGGTTACCAATTAAGATAGTATTAGCAATTTAGTTCTAAATCTACTAATATTAATTAATTCATGTAAATCAAAGTATGTTCACACTTAAGTTAACACAGAATCAATTATTTTATGAATTGGAGCTATGTAAGATTGATTAACAAAACACAATTATGGTCATAATATGAGTTCTCTAGCACAACCTAATTCAATATTTAACTGCTTAACTAAGAATGGTGATCCTAGCTCTAATAATTTAATGTTCACTAAATTACCAGGTATTCTAATTCATGCAGATTAATAATCACTAACTACACAGAACAAGAATTAAAAGCAATCAAATAATAAATCAAATGTGCTATGTAAAATCAATCAACACAAGTCATAACCAACAAGTACATCAAATCAAAAATATTAAATCCAGGAGTTCCAGCTTCATCTAGCTAAAAGAAGCAGCTAGATTTAGCTGGACATCCTAGCAAAAAAGTTAACACAAATCATATTCATAAGCATGTTGAAAAGTACCAAATCTAAAGTGAAATTATGACCTTCTCTTCTCCTTTGTTGTTGAAATCCTATTCCAGACCTTCTCCTCTTCTGAGAATCGTCTCCAGGAACTTCTTCAATCAGCCAAAAGTCTCCAAAGTCGTAATGATCACGAGTTTATATAATCATCTCAAAATTTGCTCCTCACGCCGTGAATGGGAAATTCACGTCGTGACTTAACAAGAATCCTTATCGGGCAAGGATTATTACTTCGCGCATACTTATCTTCCAGAATTCTCATGTCACGTCGTGAACTTGTGGTTCAGGTCGTGAATATATCTGATATCATGGGTTTTTTTTTTCCAAATCTCCAAAGTTCCATGTTTTGTCATTTTTAGTCCTTTTCTCCAAAACACTTCTATTTGGCTGCAAAATATAAATTAATCTTATAAGTACCATTATTCTATGCAAATAACCAAAATATTAATAAAATTGTAAATAAATATTGCCTAAAAACATGTATAAATATGGCAATATCAATATACCCCACACTTATTCTTTGCTTGCCCTGAAGCAAATCTAATTATTTTTAATTCAAACCTTCATCACCAACATCACATAGAACAATCCATTTCAAACTCAGCCATTATGCCAAGACCACAACGCGTGCATTTGTGTCTATAATTTTCCAAAAGACCCCCCCCTAATTCTAAATACTCACAATCCTCATAAACATTCGCCCACTTCTTTTGAACAATGCTCATTTTATGCATCCCTCCGAATCCATCTGCATAAAACTTTCTAACCTCAAGGTATTTTTGTAAAGCTACCCAAGCATACATAATATAGAGAATTACAACTTTATCATACCACAATATGGATCTCTTGAATTCTTCACTTTCTTTGATATTTGATCTTCAATTTCCTTGAATTTACCACCTTTTTGTGTGATTTTTGGTATCTTCAACTTTTAATTTTTCAGAATTTTTGATCTTCGATCTTCAAACTTTATACTTTGATTGCTCCAAAAATTCTTCAACTTTTCGATAATTTCTCTCTTTTTTTTTACATGTACTCACTTTTTTTTCACTCAAAGACCTACATGCTTAAGCAGGGGCACTTAACTTCAACCCTTATTGGTTAAGGCATTAGTCTATGTGCAATGACTACATAAGCTTTCCTGGATACATTTCAGGTACAGGCTGTTAAACATATTGCATTCCTAAAACTAAGTGAGATTGTGTTTTTGTCCAATGATTTCACTAGAATAAAGGAGGCAACAAATGCACTATAACGTATATTGGCTAACTAAACATTTGAGCTCTCATCGGATCATCCCATACAATACGAGCAACTAAAGTTCAAATTATTATTACTAGATTAATTATTATTATTTCAAACCTTTTAAAATTTATTACTAAATTTTTAAATTTTTAAAATTTTTCTAGCAATTTACTTTTTCGACCCCCTACCCCACACTTATTACATACAATGCCCTCATTGTATGCATAATATAAATTAAAAGCAAGAAAATGGAGAAAAAGGAACAGACTCCCCTGGGATAGTAGTGGCGAGATATAACTACAATCGTGCGGATGAAATGTGCATCTCGAATATGGACTTCTTCTAGAAAGGAACTTGGATCTTGAACTCACAAAATATGTAGATGTGCCATGGAATCGAAACTTCAATCTTCAACAAATGTGGTGGAAATCGCATGATGGTGAAGAACAATGTGGGAAAGCATACGCCACATTGCATAATAAAGAAAACGAGCCATAATAATATTCATAATAATCCCAAGAAGAAACGTGGAGAATCATGAAGTAAAATGCAGCAACGGACTTCATTTTTTGTGAAACATACGGATCCACGACGTGACGATAAGTATCACGACGTAAGGTTGCTAAAAAGTGTATTCTGATTATCCATAGAACTCCGGTTCACGATGTGAACAGGTATGTCACGTTGTGAAAACTGGGCGAACAGGAAAAATATATTCCCTTTCTTCTTTCAACTGGGAACTTTCACCATTGTCTTAGTGGATTAAGACTCTTCCAAAACAATTTTTTTATGACTCTTCTCTAACTCTACTCTCTTGACTCACCCCACACTTATTTCTAATCGTGGGTCTCGACTCTCGACTCTAGACTCTAAACGACGTTTGGCTAGACGTTTACGCTCATATCGACTTTCCTTTCCAGTGACTCTGTAAGCAAATCTGGAAATAAAAACCAGAAGAAAAAGAAAAGTAACATAATAACTTAACAAGTCTTACAAACCAAATCAAAATTAAAAAACTAAAGAAAAAGTGAATCAACTAAAAATTAAAAACTAAGCAAAATAAATCGATCAATCGTCATCTTCATCTTCTTGAGCTCCACTCGTTCCTGCTCCATCCCCCCTTGGCATGCAAAGTTCTTCCCACGTCGGGATATACGGGTACTGAGGTGGCACGGTGGGTGGTCACACCACATTCATATGAGAGAACATGGTTTCTAGGATTTGAGTGTTGTAAGTTATCCCACCGCGAAGATTATCTAAATAAGAACCAACCCGACTTTGAAACGGGTCAGTGGGTACTCCACCTGCATATTGTTGACCCGCTCTACGATCTCTCTCCATGTCTCCCCGGGCTCTCATATTTCTCATTCGGGGTCTTGGTTGAGGTTGTTGCCCATGTTGTTGCTCATCATCCTCCAGGGGTATCACATATCCTCCCCCTACATTCACTACAACCCTCATAATATCCAAGAATTAAATGGTCAAATCATTTTCCGGGAAGCGAGTAATGTTCCTAATAAAATTAGGAGACAAAATCCCGTAAGACCAGGAAAGGCGGGTGACTAAATGTCCACCCGTGATAGGACTCTCGGGCTTAGAACTAGCTGCCTTCTTTCCCAAAAACTTCGCCAGAATATAAGGAATATCACAACAAATCCAGGGTGTGATGATGCTCCACAAGTAGAACAAATTTTGGGTTGGTACCTTGTCTCCATGATGGTTGTGATTGATGGAAAAAGTGATGAGGCGATGCAAAAATCGATGAACGGGACTCCTAATTTTTCCTTCACATCTTCATCTCCAGAATCCTTGGAGACATGAGATTGATTTTTGTTGACCACTGGCACTGCTTCTTCATTGACTGGAACCTTAATGGCTGTCACTACTATGATATTTGAAGGCATGTTTTCCCCCTCAACCGGTGAAGTGGAAGTCACGTGCGAAGAGTCTTCAGATAGTGGTGGGCTGGAGGCTTCAATGAGTTGAAGTTAAGCGGTAGGTGAGATAATGATTTATGAAAGTATAATAGTCTCCGGAGAATGAAAGAGAGTTTCAGATTTTACTTCAAATATGTTGAGGGATCCAAATTCTTATTGGAATATCATTCTCCATGACGTATTTTTTTTTCGATCGCTGGAGCAACTTTCCAGTCATAGAAATTATCAAACTTCACCTCAAAACATTCTTCTATCAATCTTGTTCTTCGGAGCAGAACTCTGTATGCAACTTTGGTTATAGAGTATCCCAAGAAAATTCATTCGTTTGACTTGGGTGCGAACTTGGATAAGTGATACTTTTTGTTTTTCACAAAACAAATTGTTATATCCAAGATATTCATCCCTATTCAGGATCCCGAATCTTCAAGAAGTCTCAAGATTCCGAAGCATATCTCACGATCCTAACCATTATCATTATCATTTGTTAACATTTTTAATGGATATATTTGTAGTCTTATTCTCACATGTGCAAAAATAGTCAACATTAGACTCATTCTCGACGAAGAAACATTTTAATCAGGTAGAAGACCTGGGAATACCAAGTCAAACCAATGTTTTCATATTTATTCAAGAGGATCCCAGAAATATCAAACTTATGATTACTTAGACTAGACTATAAAAACATGTGTACTATGCACACTACACATGACTAGACTTAGTGCAATACTTGTACTCATTTACTTACTTCCATTTCTGTAATTCACATTCCAATCAATACAAGTAAACAAGGTAGGTGATCATTTTCACCCCCCAAGGTTTTTTATCGGAGATCCTAACAAGCATCAAAGGCTTTCCTTGTAAATCACTTGTGCAACATTGTTCTAATTTCGTTAATCACTTCAAATACAACACTACAACCTCTCATTCACTTTGGTTGATATGCATTTGATCGATTTTTTACCAAAACACACATACAACCAAAAATATGAAAGAAACAAATATTTGTTTTAGGATTCTTCAAACTTTCATATGGAGTTTTATTGAGGCGCTTGGTGACGATGCTTATGTTTTAGACAAAGCAAGCAGTTGCAACAAATTCAACCCAAAAATAAAGAGGCGATCTCGCGAAGTTTAACATGGATCTCCCAGCTTCTACTAGAATTTTATTCTCTCTTTCTACCACAACATTCTATTGTGGTGTGTAGGGTCCTGAGAAATTGTACGTCGTCCTAGGGTTTCTTGATATTCATAGTTAGTTGTTATCAATAGATAAAACATAGATCCTTTCTAGGTTACATGTGAACTTAATGGTTTAAGTGTTTTTCCGCCACATGAATTTTTATAGCCTAGAAAACTCATCAGTGGTATCAGGCCTTAGTTTTCTAATTGATTGCGCATTAAAATGAATTAATCAAAATCAGGGTTTATGTAAATTAAACCCTAAGGCTTAAATTTTGACTTGGCTATGGTATTCTGAAATACCAGCCACAATCCCCTAATTTTCAAAATTTGATATATATCCCTAGGGTTTCTGGTTTCCTTAATTATTATTTTAATATGACTTAAATTTTGAATAATTAAAGCATGATAAACCCTAACCTTTTCGAAAATTAGAAGGCCAAGGGATTAGGATTAAATTTGAATTATTTAATTAATTGTTTAATTGGTAAATAGTATGATTTAAATTTAATTAATTAACTGCTTAATCAGGATAAAAGATTAAATCATCATTTAGTTTAAAATAATTAATTATTAATTGTTTAATTAGAAAATTAATTTTATACCCTAATATTTTGAAAAGTTTAAAATACACCTTATTCTATATATATATATATATATATATATATATATATATATATATATATATAAGTTATATATATATATATATATATATATATATATATATATATATATATATATATATATATATATATAAGACAAGTCAGTCGAATCTTCAGTACGCCTCATTCATGAAGCCATACTCTAAAGGGCGGGGGGTATAAGGAAACAGCCTATAAAATGACCGTTGATTGGATGTCCTCTCTCACCCACCGCTCCCTTGTTTGTTGGAGGTCGTTAGCCGAACGGATTTGATTGGACATAAAATCTTAACAGTATGACACTAATAAAGTACTAGAACCTTTATTGAATAAATCCCAACTCTAGTTACTTTAGGACAAAATGTGAATTGTATGATAAGCCATGAAAACGCACATCACTCTTTATATGTCGTTAGTTGAGCGTGCGTGGTTAAGAGGTACACTAATTTGGGACTATAAAGTTGAGTGATGAACAATCGAAAATCACCATTGTTAATGGAGCATGTGTGGTTTACCGGCACATTAATTTGAGATGATAAATGACATCAAGGTTTTCAAGCAAGTTTTCATGGTTATTCACATCTTATTTGTGATCTTCGGCATCCCAGTCACAAATTTGAAGAGCATAATATGATATTAAACATGTCATTGATCAGATTCAATAAAGCTCAAACGATCTATGAGTTTCACACTAGATTCAAAGTAGTAATTTTTTATTACCTACCTTGTTAAATTTTCAATTAGATTACCACATCCCTCTTCTTTATTATGAATTGTGGATCGTAGCCTTGAATATTTATATTTGGTGAAATATAAAGAATTTACATCACTAACTAAAAACTATGTTTCTTTATATAGATGTCTAGAAACGATGATCTCGCTACTACTAAATCCGACCCCCCCCCCAACTCAAACTTCTCACTACTCTCGATTCTGTCAAAAGAAAAGCTCACTGGTCCTAACTACATGTATTGGATGAGAAACTCGAAGATGACTCTTCGTTACAAGGCAAGGAATATATCCTTGAAATGTCTCTTATTGAAATTGATCATTCCACCGCTACTCCTGAGGAGATCGTCTCCTGCAACAAACACTCTGATGATGCCATAAAGGTTGCTAGCATCATCGTGGCCACTATGGCACCTAAGTTGGATAAGTTATATGAAGAATACTGGCCATATGATATGGATCTCGACCTTTCTAGAAAGTTTCACAAGAAGGCGAGACAAGAGTACTTCGAAGTAGTCAAGTCTCTTATGGAATGCAAGCTCTAGGAAGTAGAATCAATTTTCCCTCACATACAAAAGATGGAAAAGCACGTGGAAAATATACAAAGGCTCAATGTGTCGTTTGACGAGGAGTTGGTCATTGAATCCTAATTATGATCAGTTCATTCTGGCTTATCATTTAAACAACATGGAAATGACATTGACCCATCTCCATAATTTGTTGTAAACTGTTAAGTCGGGAATGAACAAAAAATCATGCTCTTTCTGCAACGAGTGCTCCTGTCCTGTCCATTGGATCTGGCAAAGGGAAAAAGAGAAAGGCTCTTTCCCAATCCAACAGGAAAGGGAAGTACCATGATAGAGGGTCTAGCAATTGGTCCAAGTCTAAGCCTAATTTTGATATCCCTACGATCAGTGATCCAAAAGAGGCCACTTGCTTCCATAGCTTGTGCTCGGTAGTGATCTTATGGTTAATTTGATTAATTGATGTTATTTATCGGATATGATGCAAAACATTATTTCATTTCATGTATTTTTCAGACAAGGTTTTAGATATTCATTTGATAATTATATTTGATCTATTTCTGTTTTTCATAATTGTCTTTTTTATATTTAACGCTTTATATTGTAATGGTGTGTATGAAATTTTGACTTGTGTTGATAATCTAGGCAATAGTGTCTTTTATACTGATTCGTCCAATGGTGTGGACAAGGCATGTTTGTGACATTGTCGTCTTGGGCACATAAACATGAAAAACATCACCCAACTCCAATAGGAAAGGGTGTTAGAATCATTTGATCTTAGGATAAATGATGAATGTGAATCTTGTCTCTTGGGAAAGATGAAAAATCACCGTTCACTGGATCATGAGAAAGAGGTGAAGGGTTATTGGACCTAATCCATACGGATGTATGTGGTACATTTAGATCCACTACAAAGGATGCTAATCGATATTACATGACATTTACGAATGATTATAGCCGATATGGTTATATCTACCTAATCAAACATAAATCGGAAACCTTGGAAAGGTTCAAAGAGTTTAAGCACGAAGTCAAGAATCAATTAGGTAGGAAGGTAAAGATGCTCAAGTCTAATACAAGTGGTGAGTATCTTAGTATCGATTTCCACGACAATCTTAAGGAATGTGGAATCGTTTCACAATTGACTCCTGCTAGAACACCACAAGTTAATGGTGTGGCTGAGAGGCGTAATCGAAGCTTACTTGATATGGTTTTTTCGATGATGAGTCAAGATTCTCTTCCTATTCATTTACGGGGTATTCCTTAGAGACAGTCGCCCATATCGTGAATATTGTTCCAAAAAATAAGGTCGCCAAAACACCTCATGAGATGTGGACAGGGAACGCTCCCTCGCTCGCACATATCAAGGTATGGGGTTGCCAAAACACCTCATGAGATGTGGACAGGGAAGGTTGCCTCACTTGAACATATCAAGGTCTGGGTTGTGAAGTACTCGTAAGACGAGATAGGCATGACAAACTTGAACCTAGAGCCGGAAAGTGTTATTTCATTGGCTACCCACAAAATCCCTTTAGATATTTGTTCTACAGACCTAGTAAAAACGTGGTCTTCATAGCTTGAAGAGGAGTCTTTCATGGCATAGAGCTCATCTTCAAAGAGGACAGTGAGAGTGCTACTAATCTTGAAGAAATTCAAGAGTCATCCAATGAAGGAAGCTCATCAAACACTAGCACTCAACATGAGGAAGAAGTTCCATTTGAGCCAGTGGACAACTCATTACCCCATCTTCATTCTAGTAGGGTTAGCATGCCACCTGCATTCTATGGTTTCCATATTACATCATATTGTGATACGTTTATTAGTGATAAAACTCTAGTAAATTTGGATGAGCCAGCTAACTACAAGGAAGCAATGGCAGACCTGAGGCTGCAAAATGGAAGGATTAATCTAGCAAGCACAAGTAAAAATCATTAACATACAATCAATGGCTATTTAACTACACATAATTTAAAGGCAATGTAATAGAGATAGAAACATTAACATGAAAGGATTGATCTAGCAAACACAAGTAAAAACCAACATTAATAATCCATATATCTAATATTAACACATAGTAAATTGAGGTTCATCTACACTAAATGAAAACTAAGGGTATTAGCCCATGATTGGAATAGAAAAACAACCAATCAAATGGTAGATAAAACTAAACATCATGCAAACTGAATGCTTAAGTCTATTTCGTGCTAATTATTCTTCTTGTCTCTATCTCCTGGCCAAAATCAGGTCTTCTATGGTTTCTTAGAAGTATTCTCTCCGAAAATTCCCGTCCCCGTGGCATTTTAATTCGTCCTTTATATAGGAGGAAAAATTACCATAAATTAGCCACCACGACGTGGCCAATTGCTTGCTACATCCTGGTAACAATTTCCTTATCGTAATCAGCAAGGTAATCTACTTTAGTCGAGATCTTACCGCGCCGTGGTCATTGCCCTGAAACATGTTTTTGAAGCTTCTTTGTTCTTTATTCGCTAACTTCACCCTCCAACTTCCAGTTTTTTCCAGTTTGGTCCCTTTTCTTCAAAAATGTCTTCTTTTGTCTGAAATATGTAATTTATACAAATAAGTACCAAAAGTCCTTGTATTTAGACCAAAATACTACTAAAATTTAATGAAATAATTCATAAAAATATGTATAAATATGACAATATTAATTGCCATCATTAAGATGGGTAGTTCTTCATTGCCTTGTGAGAGGTTCGCCTCCTCACCGTGGTTCTTTTCCAGGCACGCTGATGCATAATGACCAAACTTCTCATATTTAAAGCATTTTACTTTTCTTTTATCCTTCTTGTGGACATTCCGTTTTGCATTTGATTCGTAGACACGTCATCGACCACACCCTCGTCTTCATCCTCTTCCTTGACCTCGACCACCATGAATATCTCTATCCTTTAAGGTGTTTGACGAGCTTCCCTTGTCGGTTTTCTTGGATCATGATTCCCATATGGAATGCGTAAGTAACAAGGAAGGTTCATCTCCTTGTATTCCATAACTCCGAAGCCTCTCTTCATGATATTTTAGACGACCCACAACCTCCTCCATAGTCATGTATTTTAACTCTCCAAATTGTTCGATAGATGTCACAATTTTCATAAATCGAGATGGGACTACTCAAAGAAATTTCTTCACTACAGTAATCTCCTCAATTTTCTCACTTAGAGATCGAATATCGGTCACATTGGTAGTTAATCTCATTTAAAAATCATCCATCGATTCACCGTCTTGCATTTGGATAACCACAAAGTCACTTCTCAAGGTTTTTACTTTAGCCTCTTTTACTCGATCGACGCCCATGTGCACCACCTTAAGTGTTTCCCATGCTTCTTTAGTTGTGTCCTTCTCAGCTAATAGAAGTAGCACATCTTCTGGAATTGCTTGGTAGATAGAAGCTAGAGCCATTCGATCTTTCTATTCGTTTACATCATTATCTTGAATTGCACACCACACTCCTTGTTCTTGCAAATTCACTCGCATCTTTATCGCCCATACTGAGTAATTTAAATTTTTAAGCATTGGATAGTGTAACATAACAATACCATTTTTCTCATATTTTTGAACACCTTCACCTTTATCTGCCATCAGTACCGCTATCATATACTTTGGCATACAATCACATTGCTCCGACACCACTTGTTGGGATATAAAGATCTAACTATATACAATATTAAAGGTAAATTATTGTTCAAACGTGTGAACCGGAAAAAATGCAAAGAGGCAGAAGAAATAAATGAGACAAAGTATTATAAGTTTAAAGCTTAAGTCTTTATTTAAGGAAAACAGACGGTTGCATTAGTTGTAATAAAAGGCTGACCACGTCTACTATTTATAGCCAATGACAACTAATATAATAATAAAAATATCTAAGAGAGATCCCGCACATCTCTTAAAATCAAGAACATGTCTACCTATTCTATTAAGAAAATAGTCACAAAGACGTATCTCACTTGCTTTTCTGACATACAATTAGAAATAGCTTTAAACAGTTGTACCCATAAAAAAACTTTAAATAATTGTACCATACAATTTTTTATTAATAAGAAAATATATCCAGGAAAGTGAAACCATTTTTTCTATCATATCCTTCATTTTCTATCCTTTGGGTAAGAGAAAAAGCTACCTTCCTTTCTATCCTTCCATAAAGCTATATTTCCCATCCAAACTTTTAACTGAAAAAGCTATCCCGCAAATTTTTTACTATTATTATTATTACTATCCAGTTTAATGTCACAACACATTTATATTAAAATATTATATATAAATATTTGCTAGCAACTATGATTAAATAAAGTAATATTTTTATTACATCATTTTTTTACTATCAACCGTGTGTGTTATAACACACATATCATAATCTAATTATCTTTACAATGTTGATTATGTTGATGTTGGTTTAGTATTTCATTTAAATTGATTTAAAAGTAAGTAGAGAAGGCGTGGAGAATCAAGTTATCATTTCAAAATTCTATATATTAAATAAAAATATGGTCATATTTTATGGAAAGTGTTGAAGTGGTGGAGAATCAAATATGTGTTTTATATTAGAAACGAATAATAATCAATTTTTTTATAAAATTTATGTATCTTAGTTTAATCACGTGCATGAGGAATTTTCCCTTGTTCGACCGGAGAATTAGTAAAGAGTCTATGTAAAATAGCTTAAAACCCAAATATCAAATTTAAAAATAACCTAAAATATTAACTTACTAATGAAGGTTATTGGCTTCAAATTTCAATTGATGTGTTGGATCATTAAAAAAGTATAAACTCAATCTCCGCAGCATCTTATTTATTTTTGTAATGGAACAAGTTTGAAAAATATTTCCACTTATACGAGATCACATGGACATACATATTTTAGTTTTTTGGGGGCACGGCATCTTTTTATATTATCAAATTATATAATTCTTTTTTTTTCCTTATTCAACCTTTGAACATTATAAATACCACACGTTCACACTTAACAAAACCATTCATCTCTTTAATTCCTTACTTATCCTCTCTTGCAAATTGGCTGACAATGGTTGTTATCACATCTGAACTTGAGGTCACTTCTTCTCTTCCCGCGGCTAAACTTTTCAAGGTCTATGGAGACTTTGACACCCTCGCACCTAAGGTAGACCCTCAAACTTTCAAATCTGTCAATATTATCGAAGGTGATGGTGGTGTTGGAAGCATTAAGAGAATTACCTTCGGTGATGGTAAGTATTACATAGATAAAGAACATTTTGTATTTAATATGATTCATGTACTCTAAGGATCGTATATAATATATCAATAGTTTTGTCATAAATGGTTCCCTAATGTTTGGTGTAATACGTGTGTAGGTGTTCCGTACAAAAATTCCAAGCATAGAGTCGATGCCATAGACATAAGCAATCTAAGTGTCAGCTATACAATCTTTGAAGGCGACGCCTTGTTAGGTATTATTGACTCAGCCACTCATCATATTAAGTTCGTACCTTCTGCTGATGGTGGATCGGTATACAAGCACTCGACTGAGTTTAATTGCAAACCTGATGCCCAACTATCTGAAGATATTCTTAACTTAGCCAAAGAAGCATTCAAGAACACCTTTAAGGCAATAGAGGCCTATGCAATCGCACATCCCCAAGCTTACTAGTTCTTCTTTAATAACCATCGTTTTCAATTTCATTATTGTGTGCTAAAAATGGAAAAGATTTGCTGCTTGTGTTTTTTCACTTTTTTCACCTAAATAAATGGATACTTGTTTGTTTTTGTCATGGGAAGTGATTCTTCCACGACTTTTTTTTTATCCCTCCATATATTTTTATAGTAAAAGGACAATTATGCCCTTATTTAAATTTGGAGAAATTAAAGAGAGAGAAATATCACATATTTCCAAAAGATGTCAGTCCTTCTTCCTTCTTCCTTCTTCGTTGCTCCAAGCCTGCAGATCTCCAATTCTTTTCCTGTGCAAATGTCTAATATCTATTCACTTAGTTCTAACAATAATGTTCACAGTTGATAAACTCTTCAGAGCGTATGATTCCCTATGTATGTGTTTGATTAGAAACAAATTCCTCTCGCTCAACTTTAAGGTTAATTTACACCCTCCGGGAAGAACTGCAACTACACCCAAAATTATTTTCCGGGAAGACTCCGCTAGAGATCACCGTCATCGGAGCTCTGCAATACTATCACACAAACTTCATGTACTACTTCACAAATAACTTCTGGTCCGAACCGGTAATATCATGCACATTCAGGTCGAAAAAGACTGTGTTACTTCAACACCTGAGTAATTGTAATGGATAAGAGAACATGGAGAAAAAAAAAGCGACTACTGGAAAATCGAAAACCCGATGGAAATCCAGAGGAAAAGGAGGATCTACGAACTGGGTTTGATAGCCGGGAATATTGAACAGATTGATCATCGGTGGTACAACATGGATTCGGAGGGGAAAATGTGAAGATCAATTTTCGGTTATTGCATTCTGTTGAGACGAGTTTATTACACTCCAGCTTTCAAGGAGGAAGATTTAGCGTCTTGTGTTTATGTGTTGAAAGAGAATGAAATCAGCTCCCAAAAAATAGATTAAAACAGAGAGCTATTAAATGACTATCTACAAATCTTCTATTAGAGAGATGCATATTCAAAAAATAGATTAATGTTAAGAATCTCATGCTTGTTAACAGAATGAATCATTTTTAGAGATGCTTGTTAAGATAAATACACAGAGTCACAGGGAACTAATATAATCAAACACATACATAGGGAATCATACGCTCTGAAGAGATTATCAACTGTGAACATTATTGTTAGAACTAACTGAATAGATATTAGGCATTTGCACAGGAAAAGAATTGGAGATCGCAGGCTTGGAGCAACGAAGAAGGAAGAAGGAAGAAGGAACGACATCTTTTGGAAACATGGGATATTTCTCTCTCTTTAACTTCTTCAAATTTAAATAAGGTCATAATTGTCCTTTTACTATAAAAATCTGTGGAGGAATAAAAAAAAGTCGAGGAAGAATCACTTCCCTTTTGTCATTGGTGATCATGTCATCGTTAATTTGCTTCGTTTTTTTTACAGGTGTGATGATAAAAATTAGATATGCAGTTAATAATGTTTCATGAAGACCTATAGTATTATTAGATACAACAAAAAGTAAAACCTGAATCGAAAAGGAAAACATTAAATGCTAAAATATAAGGCATTTTTTAAAGTAATAACTTGGTAGAGAATAAATATTTTACTGGAAAAACTCATTACAATAACTAGAAGGTTACGTATTGATTCATATTATTAGATTCCTTATTCATTGTTTCACGTACTTCGTCCTACTATAATTTATTGATCAATAAGCATTTTATAAATTGTTAGTCTAATTTTGACATCATAAATGTTGTCTATGGTTGGCTCGGTAGGGGCGTCCATAGCTCTATGCCCATTAAGCACCGATGCTCGAGACACCCGACCAAACAATTCTCGTCTCAAAGGGTTCGAATAATCATTTTTAGTTTTTTTTTTTCGGATTCCGAACTTAAAGATTTTGTGTTGGATCGTGTTTGTGACAAATAATAGATGGCTCTTTGTGACAATTTTTGAGCAACTACGGACCGAAATACTAACTACATATGATCTGTTTACCAACAAATAATCGACACATCTTTTTTCCAACAAACATCCGTTGGTATTCCCGGTCCATATTGTACAATCAAATTTCTAATTATCCTTTAAATTGCGAACAATAAAATTTTCACGCCAACCTTTACAATAAAGGATAATAATCAGGGCCGGCTCAACAAATTTGGGGGCTCTAAGCGAACCAAAAATTTGGGGCCTTTTGAATAAAAAATTGATAACCGAACAAATAAGAAACTGAAATCTAAAAAGTTCATAAGCTATTTTTTGGTTTGTCAAAAAATAGACAACTAATTTAATATTTAATTTATAAAAGCAAAAATATCTTAAAAAATAAGATATATAAAACGAAAAACACAATTTAAGTCTCTTTCCTCTCTCCTAATCTTGTCAATTATTTTTAGGTTATATTTGTTAGGGTTTGTTAATTGTAATTAATAATTATTAACTATTAACGTTTGTATAAATTACTAATTGTTTTGGATCTGTCATGCATGCACCATTAAAATCTAGAAAATTTGTTTGTGTCTAATTTCCACAGTCCATGTTGAATGTATAAGCAAGACTAAGGGTAGTTTCGTCAATGATCTTTAAAGATCGTTATTTATGACAGTTTTTTGGTGGTTAATCATCACCCACCATTGTGTTGGTTCAAAAGTTGTCATGTACTACATATTGTTGGCTACAAACTACAAAGTTATCAATATGAGGTCGGTTGGAAAGATACAATATATCCAAGTTTTGTTAATTCAAGGTAAATCTACCAGAAAATACAGATGGAACATGGAACTTGGAAGAAATAGTTTATTACCGTTTATGGAGTTTGGGGAATGCATGCTTCAATGGAGACGGAAGAAACCTGAAACCATATGCAGTGGAGAAGGAAGAAACTGTAAGTGTATGCAGTTGTGCGGCACAACTTGTGCTGTGAATCAGAAGTCAGAAGTCAGAAGTCAGAAGAAGAAGATTAGAAGAAGATTAGAAGAAAATTGAGCAGATCAGCAGAGCAGGCGATGAGGGATTGAGGGCGCAAACACAGAAATCGTATGCAGTGGAACTATGGAAGAAGAAACGTCGTTTTTTTTAGCCGTTTAGAGCCTTAGCCGATTAGGGATATAATACATGGACTCCTTGGTTTGTGGGGCCCTCTTGATGTGGGGCCCTAAGCCCTAACTTTGATTTACTATGCATTAAGCCGGAATATGTTGTATCATCTTGAACATATGATATTATTACAATAATATTTATCTATTTATTACAATAATATTTGTTTGATTTAACTATTAAATTATAATATTTGTTTCAGCATCTACAACATAAGAATATCATTCGTTATGTATACAATTAAAAGGGAACATACTTATGAATATTAACCGACTGAATCAGATATTATCGATCCAAGTTCATAATAGAATGAAGAGTCCAGACTTACGAATTGAAATGACCGATTTACAAATTCAATTTAAAGAATATCCCGTCATTACCGTCTCCCCCTACCTTGCGTCGTTAGCTCCCGCTCACCATCCCTCTTTCTTCATTCGTCGTTGTTTCTTCGTTCTCACCCCAATCAATCAGTGTTTTTTTTTTCTTTTCTCCTTGCTCGACACACAACACCTGCAACACCAGTTTATTGATTCGGCTCTAGTACACACATAATAGTCCCAAGAGAAGAAACCGATGCATTGAAGAAATCATGTAGATACAAGTTCATGGTGGTTATGCACGACTTTGCAAACAAATCTCTCCAATTTTGATTTTGCACACTCCCCACCCCAAACCTAGATACATAACAATTTAAGTTAGTTTTATTAACATTTTAACCCCTCTACGTCATTCATAGACTATTTAATGAATTATATTTGCACTACAAGAAATACAGTCATTAGCGGCGACGCCTACTTTTAGCGGCGACACGTCAAATAGTCGCCGCTAAAAGTAGGCGTCGTCGCTATTGGCGTCGCCGCTAGTGGCTCATGACACGGATCCGCGCTTTCACGTTCTGGTAAATTAAGACCGTTCGATCGTGTTTCTAATCCAACGGTGAGGATAATCGAGGAATGCACAAAAGCAATACCGGCGACAAAAGTCGCCGCTAAAAACCTAACCGAGTCGCCGCTAATTGTCGAAAAATGGCGCGGATAATGTTTCCCTCCTAAGTGTCGCCGGTATTGAGATAAGTCGCCGCTAAAGCCAAAATTGTCGCTGGTAAAGGCGTCGCTGCTAAAGGTCAACGCAGTTAACAAAAAAAATCGACGCCCTTTTCCTTTTCTCTTCTGTTCGCTTCCATCTTGCGCTGCTGCTGCGTTTTTTCTTTCATCTTCTTCGTCGATTCACAGATAACACCCTCCGACAAAACCGAGATTATGGATTCCGGCCTCATAGAAGAAGATACCAGCGGTCAAAGTTGAGATTGACCGGTGAGGCTCCTCCATTTCCGTCGACAGCCACTACTTTCCGGTAACAATAGGTATTTCCAGCAAAAGATTCATTTCCCTTTTGTCTTGTAACATCGATTTTAGCTTACTTTAGTTATTAATTGCAAAATCTTTACAATTTCAGTTTTTGATTGACTTTTCCGACCACCACCGGCGACTACCGCCACCACCGCACCTTTTGATTTCCACCACAGGTTCTATTTCCACCACCACCATTTCTTTGATTTCCAATATAATTTTTTTTTAATGTTAGAATGAAAAAAATGCTATTACATAATTTGAATAAAGGTTTAATTAGGAAATATTTATATGCGAAGCAGATGAGATACATCAGGTATACCTATATGGGCTTTGTGAGGGGTAACTCAAATATAATATGGATATATAACCAACGTTGATGATTTTGTTCTTAAAAAAAATTATCCCAAAGTTTTGTCCACATGTTTATGGATATCCAATTATCCATTGTAGATAGTCCTTTAAATTCGTATTCAATTCCCATTGGTGGACCTACATTTCGTAATTAGGTTTTTGTCCCAAATGCAAAAAATAACAACGTACTTTGGTTTTTTGTCTTAGTTTAAAAATAGTAATCTACTTTAGCATCGTAAAATGCATGTTTATTTGATAATTTTGGTTTTGTGGTGATTATTTGCTAAAAAGTTTGGTAATTATGTTTTTGTCCCAAGTGCAAAAAATAACAACGTACTTTGGTTTTTTTGTCTTAGTTTAAAAATAGTAATCTACTTTAGCATCGTAAAATGCATGTTGATTTGGTAATTTTGGTTTTGTGGTGATTATTTGCTAAAAACTTTGGTAATTAGGTTTTTGTCCCAAGTGCAAAAAATAACAACGTACTTTGGTTTTTTGTCTTAGTTTAAAAATATCAATCTACTTTAGCATCGTAAAATGCATGTTGATTTGGTAATTTTGGTTTTGTGGTGATTATTTGCTAAAAACTTTGGTAATTAGGTTTTTGTCCCAAGTGCAAAAAATAACAACGTACTTTGGTTTTTTGTCTTAGTTTAAAAATAACAATATATTTTGATAGTTTTTGTTTATGTTTGATAATTTAACTTATAAGTTTATATATGTTGTTATTAATTATGTAGGAAAATCTTCGTGCAATGCTCAACGACCCGGCATGTAGGGATGAGCTTTATTCGTTTTTTCAATCCCAAAATAATCGAGGAAACGATAGGAACGAAGATGATGGATGTTATGTAATTACCGGACGACATTATTACTTTTTATATTTAATCGGATATTATGACTTTTGACATTTAATTAATTATAATCGGATGTTTGTTTTGTAATTAGCTTCGACATTATTATTTTTGATATTTAATCGAATGTTGTTATGTAATTACCGAGGACATTATTACCGGCAACCAAAATCGTTAATTAAAAAAATGAAAATTGTTATTACCGGCGACTTCGTTATTAATTAGCGGCGACACACCTCATTACCAGCGACAGGGTCATTAGCGGCGGCATCTCTCATTAGCGGCGACAAGTTGATTAATAGCGACAAAGCAGTAGCGGCGACTTATTAATTACCGGCGACGCGTCGCCGCTATAACTATTACCGGCGACAACTTGACTTATTACCGGCGACTTTTGTCGCCGCTAATGATCGTTTTCCTTGTAGTGTTGCCTTATTTTTCCACAAAGTCATTTAATTCGAAATATTTCCTCTTAACTATTGTAATTCATTAAAATATTAAATAACATCATTTTTATTTTATTTATTTCATTATATTACCTTTAAACCGGAATAATCCTATGAAAATATACATTCGTTATACGAAAGCTAACATCACTTACGGAAGTAAATTTAGGTCCTTACAAGTTGGGTTGGGCCCATGAACTATTGGGTTGGGCCCATTGTATATGATGCATGTATGTGGATAGGAATTTTATTTACTTGACGCTAGAGTCGAGTTTTTTTTATGGATGCATTTTATGAATAGCGGAATATGTGGTATGCTGAGGAACTCATAAGCTTTATGTTTATGGTTGTGGAATAAACATTTTGCAAGTCGCTCGCGAGAAGAGCTCAGCAATATTGTACACACGTATCGAAGATATTTTTTTCCGCAGTTTTGTAAATTTAACTCCGATAATGTGTGGATTCAATCAATCAAATAATACTCAACGTTTTTTTTTTGAAGAAAAGGTTAATTGGTTATTATATTTTAAAATTGAAAAATCTATTTATATTTTTTGGGATGTTACAACTTTAAACTCTCCATTGGGAAAGACGGTCTGACGATCAATGGAAAAGATAGAGTAGACGCACGACAGGTATGGCGACCGATTTCTGCGCAACAAAATAACTGATAATAACTACTATTCAATTTTATGGAACCGCCCTGGAAATCAAAGCAATCGACGAGAGAGAATGAGAGATAAGGTGGTCGCAACGCCCAATAACCGAAATCGGAGAAAGAAAGAAATCTAATCATTTAGGGTAAATTACACCAATCGTCTCTCATGCACATGCCAGAAAGCGTGTTTAGTCCCTATTTTCAAAAATTAACTCGGACCGTCCCTCATGTCATAAAAAGTTGCATGTTTCGTCCCTGGTGTCATAAAAAGACTATTTTACCCTTATCATTTTTCTTTTTTCATTTATTTATTATATATTTCTTATTAATCTATTAAAAAATTATATAATAAATTATTTTGGCCCACCCATTTTAGAACACCAGTTGACCATCTTTTTCGTATATTTAAAACCTACACCCAACCACCGCCCACCACTTATCATCGCCGCTCCGTCGGAAAACGCGACAATGTCGACGGACTTCCAACCACCTCTATAGACTCAAACAACCCTCTATCTCAACTTACCATCCTCACTCCACCAGAAACAACCAACATGTTAAATGACTTGACACGATCTACACAGTTAATGATGATGATGGTGTAGATCTGAAGCAGCATCGTAGATTGGGACGGTGGCATGGATCTGAGATGATAAAGGTTTTTAAACGAATAGCTGGCAATGATGGCTCTAGGGTTTCATGCGAACAGGTAGTGGTGGTCGCGCACAAGGTGTGAGACTCTAGGAGGCGGTGACTTTGACGATTAGGGAGGCAAAGTAGTTCCCGACGATGGCTTTCACGATCCACACCCTTTAAAACCCTCCTCTAAGACACATATGCAAGAATGTTGTATGAAGATCTTCTCTGGATGTTATTCTAGAGATCGTGTCAAGGGTTTTGTTAGTCGGGGTAACAGAGTCGTTTTTCCGGCGGCAAGGATGTCACCTGATTCGTTTTTCCGACGACAAAGATTCACCACATTTGTTTATGTTCATCGGGGTTCCCACCACCACCACCATCATTTTCGATCACCATCGTCATCAAGGTAGGAATCGTCACCACACCACCATCAACAGTTCTGCTGATGCTCTTCTTCTTTCTCTGCCTATCTTCTTCTCGTCCCACTCTCTGCGCCTCGATGGAAGGTTTGATTTCCAGGTACGATTTATGGGTTTGATTTCGGGTTAGATTGTGGGTTTGGAAATCAAAACTATTTGGGTTTCAGGTTGAATCTTCGTTTGATTTTGATTTCTAATTGATTTCCAAATTCTAAAACCATTTCGTACATGTTTCAGATTTGGGAACTACATGTGAAAAGTGAAAATTAGGGTGGTCGGAGATGATGATCGGAATAGGATCAGATGAAGGCGGAGAAGAGCAGATCGGGAGAGGAGGATAACGGGTGTGTGGGGTGGGGTGGGGTGGGGTGAGGGGTGTTGGGAGAGGGGTCCATTTATTTTTTAAATTTTAAATAAGAATAAATATTATCAGACTAACTGAAAAACAAATACATAAGGGCATTATGGTCATTTCAAATATGGAATGGACTAAAACTGCAACAAATTCGTCTTTGAGGGATGAAACGTGTAAGTTTTAAGCAACTGAGGGACGGTCCGAGTTAATTTTTGAAAATAGGGACTAAACACGCTTTCTGACATGTGCATGAGGGACGATTGGTGTAATTTACCCAATCATTTAAAACATACCTTCTAAATTCAACAAAAAGAATTGATATTGATTATCTTGATTCAAAATTACAAGGAGAAAAAGGGGCAACAATATATAGAAACAAGAAAGCAATAAAACAAGAGAAAGTCCACTAAAACAGGAGATCAATATGGAGAGAATATAAGAAAACCAATACTTTCCGTCAAGTTAAGGCGTGTAAATTGACAATGCCCAGCTTGTCAAGTAAGAAACGAAGCTCCGAAGCTCCATGCCCCTTTGTGAGGAGATCAACAAGTTGAAGTTTTAAGTCGATCATCATAGGAAAAATTTCCTCCAATTCAACACGTTCACGAAAAAAGAAACAGTCCATTTCAACATGATTAGTGCGTTCGAGAAAAACTGGATTGTTGGCAATATGTCGAGCTGCTAGGTTGTCACAGAAAAAAGTAGTGAAGCCAAGTTGTGCAGGACCCAGCTGTAGTAAAAGCCATCGCAACCAGATGATTTCACTAACAGCTGTAAACATGGCATGATATCAGCTTCAACGGATGAGCGTGAGACAACGGAATGCCTTTCGGTTTTTCATGAAATGGGGGCACCACCGAGATGGACCAGGTAACCGGTTCGAGAAACACCTAGTAAGAGGACAACCAAGCCACTCTGAATCAGCATATGTAACCAAATTCGTGCCACCCTCTTTCCATAAAAGTATGTCCCGACCGGGATTAGCCTTGAGATATCAAAGAACTCTAAACATGGCATTCATATGATTCTAACGACAATCCGAGACAAATTGATTAAGAGTATTAACCGAGTATGCTATGTCCGGATGAGTACCCTGGAGGTAAAGAAGACGCCCAAAAAGGAGTCGATAGGTACTATCATCAACCTTGGGTTCTTGGTCATCCATAACGAGCTTGAGATTTTGTTCAATAGGAAATGAACTCGGGCGACAACCTTCCATGCCACTGTCCTTTAAAATATCAAGAATGTACTTCCGTTGACTTAAAACAAGACCACAAGTGATCCGGGCCACCTCTATCCCAAGAAAATATTTCAGTTCCCCAAGATCTTTGATGTTGAATTTGTCATATAAACATTGTTTGACTTCATGTATCTTCTTAGAATTGTTTCCAACAATGATGACGTCATCGACGTATATGAGAATAGAAAGGAAAGTATCGTAATTTTTGTAGAGAATGAGGGAATGATCTGCTTTGGATGATGTGAAGCCAAGACTGAGAAAGGCAGAAGTAAATATTTTATAATAGTTTCGAGAGGCCTGTTTGATACCTTAGAGAGAGATGTTCGTTGTCGGCAAACATGATCGTCTTTCTCTGTGGAAAAACCATGTGAAATCTTCATGTATACTTCTTCATCAAGATCACCATGAAGAAAATAGTTGTTGACATTGAGCTGGTGGATGAACCAATTGTTTTTAGTAGCCACAGACAATAACGTTCGAACTGTAGCTAATTTAGCCACCGATGCAAAAGTGTCATGAAAGTCTTCTCCTTCGATTTAAATGAACCCTTTTGCGACGAGTCTCGCTTTATATCTTTTGATATCCCCATTTGGCTTGTATTGGATCTTGTAAATCCATTTAGAGTCAATGGCTCGTTTTCCCTCTGGCAAAGACTCAATAGTCCATGTGTTGTTTTTTTCAAGAGTTTGAATCTCCTTTTTCATCGCTTCAATACATTTTGGGTCTTGCGTGCCTTGTTTAAAGTTTTTGGGCTCATCAGTGGTGGTGATGGCCGCCAAGAAAGTTTTGTGAGTATTAGAAAAATATTATAAGAAAGATAGTTGGTAATTGGATGTACGGTTGAGGCGCCTTGAGTTGATGTGGTATGTGCATGGTCAACCAAAGGGGGAAGTTCAATAATGAAATCATTAGGGCGTTTGGGTTGCGTCTGGTCCCTCTTTGATCGAGAATGTCCTAGATCAGTGGGTGTTTCAAGATTTTGAGGAGGTATCTCTTCTTGACTAGTGTCTGGAGCACTCCCATCGTTATCCATTATGTGTCTACCCAAGTTCTGTAGGCTAGAGTCAGGCCCATTATCTTCCACCTCATTAGGTATAGTAATCTGCTCATGATTTGGCCCTTCAATACTGTAGGATTCTATGGGAATAAAGATGTCAAAATCATCTTTTGAAGCTTGGGTTTGAACTGCAAAAGTAAAGTGATTTCATGGAACTTTACATCTAGTGACACCACAATTTTCTTGCTATTAATATCAAATATTTTGTAGCCTTTTATTCCTTGAGGTTAATCAAGGAATATTCCAGGCCTCCCCCTTTCTTCCAGTTTGTCACCCTTTGTTTTGATACTCCAAAAGTACGTAAGACAGCCTAAGACCCTCATGTGATCATATTCATGTTTTTGATTGTATAGCAATTCATATGGAGTTTTATCACCAAGAGTTTTAGAGGGTAATCGGTTGATAATATATGTAGCCGTTAGAACACATTCCCCCCAAAAACGCTTTGGAAAATTAGCTTCGAAACGTAGAGCTCGAGCAGTGTCAAGTAAGTGCTGATGCTTGCGCTCAACAACCCCATTTTGTTGAGGCGTATGAGGACATGTGGTTTCTAACAAAATGCCTTGCTTGGTGTAAAAATTCAACATAAGATTTGATGTGAATTCCCCACCATTGTCACATCTTATTCTTTTGATTGTTTTTCTGAACTGCTTTTCAATCATTTTGCAAAAATTCACCAAACAAGTACTAGTATCACTTTTATAATTAAGGAGAAAAATATAAACATTTCTACTGAAATCATCCACAACAGTTAAAAAATACTTTGCTCCATAAAATGAAGGAATACAATATTTTCCCCACATATCACAATGTAATAACTCAAAACATTCTTTGGTTTTAATTTCACTTAACGAAAAAGGAGATCTCGTATGTTTAGCCTTGGAACAAGAATCACAAACACTATTTCTAACATTAAAAGAAACCCCTTTGAGAAAATCGACTTTAGCTAGTTTTTCTTGAGATGTGTGACCCAACCTCTTATGCCATTTTTCAACAGTAACCGCCATAGTTTTACTTTCTCCAAACATCCCTATTCGGTATAGACCTCCCTTGCACTTACCCGCACCAATCAAGTTCTTCGAACAAAGACACTGCATTACACAAAAATCTACAAAAAATGTCACAAAACATTGAAGATTTTTTGTTAATCATCTAACGAATAAGAGATTTCAAGTAAAGTTCGGAACATGCAATATCCATTCGATTTTGGTGCCTCGCCGTAAAGTGTAATCACCCTTACCCTCAACCTAGATGGTATCTCCATTAGGAATAATCACAGGCATTTCAAGTGGGTCTTTTCTTTTGTTAACAAGAATGTTACTTAGATAGGTTGTGTGGTCGGTGGCCCATGAATCAATAATCCAATCAACCTTATTAGTAAATCTACCTGTCATGTTGGGTACTCGTTGCTTCCCTTCATCACATGTGTTGGTTCCTTATTCAAAATGTTTCAAGAAGGCATTGTATTACTCAACAGTGAGTCATGGAATGGGAATCGAACCACCTTCAATGTAGGAGGCCCTTGGATTTTTCTTGTCTTCATTTGCTTTCCCTGGCCACCACTCCGGATAACCAATTCGTTTGAAGCAACCCTCTCGATTATGTCCATCATGATTACAGTGACTACAGTGTTGTACCTCTTCTTCTTGTTTTTTTGTCGTTTTTGAATGGACCTTTGTTTTCTGTTATGGAAAGGAAGAGTTGCCACGTTTTGGAGGAAGAAAACCTTAAAGGCGGCGACTTCTATAGCAGGTTTCTTGTCTTCGGTTATCAGTTTTTGTTGTTGATCTTCTGCAACGAGATGGTACGCTGTTCCGAGACCCGAGTTGGACACAATAACTCCGAACCCGTTTGTAAGATCCTAGAAATATAGATAACATTTTGTTTTTAAATTTAATCAATTCATAAGAATATGATATCCAAATAGTCAAATGCGTATAAATGTCTCATGTTATCAAAGTACAATTCATAAAATCACTAGTGCGAAAAAACATAGACTGATGCGGTACGATCACGTCATGCCCTTCCATCCTCGAACTGGAAGTACCTAAAACATAAACTAAAAACTATAAGCACGAATCTTAGTGAATTTCCTTAAAATACCACATACAAAATAAACATACCACCATGCATATCTAGGTGCTGGCCTGCCCCTTCGGTCTATTTCAACTGGATACTGCCAAGCATATCTGGGTGCTTGCCTACCCCTTTGGTCTTTCTCAACCAGATACTATCAAGCATATTTGGGTGCTTGCACTCCCCTTCGGTCTATTTCAATCGGATACCTGGTCTATTTCACCCCTACCACTACCACATAATATCATAATATAAATCACAGAGTCATCAAGCAAATACAGACATAACTCATAGTTGTCACAAAGACAATCAACATACTACAACATAAACTAGTGGGTAGGACTTGGTGCCTTCGACCTACGGATAATGCGAAGGAAAACTCACCTCAGACTATGAGTATCAAATCGTACTCAACGGATGACTCGCGAACTCCTCCCCATATCGCACAAACATAAAACCCTAATTAGAAATTAGGCCACATTCTAACCCAAAGGTCCAAAACCCTAATTATTGAATAAAGGAAAAAGGGCTCCCTTACCTTTGCCTTATTGGGTCTCCTATCCTCCAAGACCCGTTTCCAAAAAAATCCAAAAAGGCATCCACACCCACAATGGGGCCACAAAGGCCGAAGAACAACTAACTTGGCTTAAAGCCCAAAAAAATGATATGCTACATTAGGTGGGTCTGAGGCCCAACTTACTCAAGTCCAAAGGCCAACACCAAGCATGCCCAAAAATCTTCTAGGCCCACTTATTGCGTACATGTGGTGTACTTGGCTTGTACGCCCAGCGTATGCTGGTGTTGACCAGGGGTCGAGGCGCTGACCCAGTACGTGCAACAGACACTGGAGAATGCATGGCATAATGGTCTGCCAACCCATATTCGCTTCCATATCTTAATCCATTAAGACCTAACATTCAAAACTTAGATCGAGGTCCCTAAAAACGTCCTAAGCCATAAAGTTGCAAACTTTATGCTTTTGCATGCAAGTATGGGGCCCAAAACATGAATCAAGTCTATAAATACACTTGGATGGTTCCTAACACTTGCATGGTTGAGGCTTAACCATCAAGGTCTGATTTTTATGATTCAAAACACCTCCAAGAGCTCAAAAGGATAGCTCATATGGTCTGACTTTGCTCAACTCCGAGAATCCAAACTATGGGACTAAAAGATACCATTTTCTACCCTAAAACTTGATCTAATCATGCAATGATCAAGGATTAAACTTTATACCTTCAATAGGTCAGAAATGGTGCCAAACGTATGGATCTATAAGCTCTTCCCACGTCCTTGCTTTTCCCAAGCTTCCTTCTTCTTCAAAGACTCTAAAGAACAACAAAAACTCTCAAGAAAGCTCATAAATGCACTCAAGGTGGCTTAAGGTTCGAGATTATCACAACAAGGGAAATGGAGGCTGAAAATGTATAGGGCTTGGGGGACTTAATGTCTTTAAATAGGGTGCAAACCCTAAAAGCTAGGGTTTTCTCAAACTCACATACGCCATGGGTACTCTAGGTACGCCCCATGTACGTGGTTAAGTCCTGTGACCAGATATATGGCTCATACGTTTAGCGTACCCATTGAGTACACCCCGCGTACTAAGCAAGGGACCAATTTTGAACGAATTTTGCATTAGGGCTAAAAGAGGAACTTAACAAAACTTGAATGTTACATTTCTCCCCTACTTGAATCAAACTTCGTCCTCAAAGTCCGATGCTCCAAATAACTTCGGGTAATGCTCCCTCATCTCATCCTCCGGCTTCCACGTCTACTCTGAACCCTTGCGTTGTCGCCACTGGACTTTCACCAATACAACAACCTTGTACCTCAAGGTTTTCGTCTTCCAGTCAAGGATCACCACCGATCTCTCAATATAGTTCAGGCGGTCATCCACTTGAATATCCTCTAATTGAACCACTGCGGAATCATTTGCCAAACATTCTCGCGGCTGCGAGACATGGAAAGTATTGTGAGTCTGAATAAGCTCCTCTGGAAGATCCAGTCGATATGCCACCCAGCCCACCCGAGCTGTAACCCTGAGTGGACCGATATACGTAGGGCCCAGCTTGTCGTGCTTCCTGAATCGAATGACAGCTTTCTAAGGTGACAACTTCAGGAGAACCATGTCCCTGACCTGAAACTCCAAGTCTGATTAGCGCTTGTCGGCATACCTTTTCTGCCAACTCTGAGGTGTCTGAAGTCTGCTACGAACCTGCTGAGTCAACTCGGTCGTCTTGAGTACCACCTTGGTACTCCCCATAACTCGCTGACCGACCTCACCCCAGTATATCAGGTTCTTGCATTACCTCCCATAGAGCATCTCAAAAGGAGGTCGATCGATGTTGGCATGGTAGCTATTGCTATAAGAGAATTCCGCTAACGGAAGATACGAATCGTAGCTACCACCAAAATCCAGAACACACGCTCGCAACATATCCTCCAATGTTTGGATGGTTCGCTCGCTCTGACCATCTGTTATGGAGTGAAAGGTCGTGCTGAAATGCAGACGAGCAACCAACTCGTCGTGAAATTTCTTCCAAAATCTGGAACTAAACCGAACGTCCCTGTCAGAATCCACAGAAACCGGCACCCCATGTCGTGCCACAACCTCCCTGATGTATGCCTCAGCCAACTTCTCCGCAGAGATACTCTCCCGGATCGGGATAAAATGCATGCTCTTGGTCAATCGAACCATGATGACCTAAATGGATTCCACACCGTGCGCAGTCCGAGGCAACTTCGTAATGAAGTCCATGGTAATTTCCTCCCACTTCCAAATGGGAATATCCAATGGCTGCATCTTGCTGTGAGGTCGCTGATGCTCGGCCTTGACTTTTAAGAAAGTCAAGCACCTCTCCACGTACCAAACTACATCCCACTTCATGCAGGGCCACCAATAGTCAGGACGAAGATCCCTATACATCTTCGTCGCAATGGGATGAATGGAGAATCTCGATTTGTACGCCTCCTCCATCAGAACCTGATGCACACCACCCTGATATGGAACCCACACTCTCCAACGGAGAGTCAACAAACGCCAACTATCATAGTCGTAGGAATCCACCTAACCCACGATGCACTCACTCTTTCAGTGCTCTTCCTTCAAAGCCTCAATCTATCCCTCTCGAATCCGCTCCAGAATTTGAGTAATCATTGTCATCCTTAGATAAATATCCTGGATCGAAGCCACGACCAGCTTGCGGCTAAGAGCATCAGCCACCACATTGGCCTTCCCCGGGTGGTCAAGGATCTCACAATCATAATCCTTTACCACATCCAACCACCGACGCTGCCTCGTGTTCAGATTCGGCTGATCCATCAAGTACCTCAGGCTCTTGAGATCCGTGTAAATAGTACAATGGAACCCATAGAGATAATGTCGCCAAATCATGAAGGCGGAAACCACCGCCCCCAGCTCCAAATCGTACGTCGGATAATTCGCATCATGAGGCTACAGCTGCCTCGAGGCGTAAGCAATAACATGACGCCTCTACATCAAGACCGTGCATAATCCCATGATAGACACATCATAGTAAACCACAAAGTCAAAATCGACACATCGCATAATCTCTGTCTTAGGGTCTCAAACGATGCTTGCTGCTCAAGCCCCCAGCAAAAAGTGGCAGTCTTCTTCCTCAGCTGGGTCAGTGGAACCGCTATCTTAGAGAAATCCTGAATAAATCTCAAGTAATATCCTACCAACCCAAGGAAACTCCGAATCTCAGATGGAGATTTCGGAACTTCCCACCCCATCACGACCTCCACTTTGGTCGGATCGACCAGAATACCACTCTAGTTGACAAGGTGCCCCAGAAATTGCACCTCGCCCAACTAGAACTCGCACTTATAGAACTTCGCATACAGTCTCTCCCTCCTCAGGGTCTCCAACACTTCTCGCAAGTGCTCCTCATGCTACTACTGGGTCTTGGAATAAACCAGGATTTCATCGATGAATACAATCACGGACTGATCCAACATCGGTCAACACACACGATTCATGTGGTCCATGAACATGGTTGGAGCATTGGTGAGCCCGAAGGGAATCATAACGAACTCGTAATGACCATAGCAATTCCAAAAGGTTGTCTTCTATACATCGTCCTCTCTTACCCTCATCTGATGAAAACCCGAACGTAGATCAATCTTGGAAAACCAAGACGCACCCTGAAGTTGGTCGAACAAGTCATCAATCCTCGGGAGTGGGTAATGGTTCTTCACCGTTAACTTATTCAGCTCCCGATAGTCAATACACATCCGATGCGACCCATCCTTCTCTTTACAAACAGGATCGGAGCACCCCATGGTGAGCTACTTGGTCGGATGAATCCCTTGTCTAACAGCTCCTGTAGCTGTGTAGACAACTCATGCATCTCTCGTGGAGCTAACCGATATGGTGCCTTGGCTATCAGAGCCGCACCATGAACCAAATCAACTCAGAACTCCACCTGTCTCTCTGGAGGCACCCCATGCAAATCCTATGGAAACATGTCTGGGTACTCCCACACAATTGGCACATCATCGACCGACGCCTTACCCTTATACTGGGTATCCATAACATAGGCGACGAAGCTGGAACAACCCTGATGAAGATAGTGTCTGGCCCTAGCGGCTGAGCATAGGACGGCCCGCGTTGAGCTCCCTCTCCATAAACCACCAACTCCCCCCCCCCCACTTGGGGTCCGAACACATACCATCAGGCGCTCATAATTAATCACTGCCCCATTAGGGCTCAGTTAATCCATCTCCACTACAAACTTGTTCCCACACAAATGAAATGGAATTAAATCGATCGGATACTGCTCGTTAAACATCTCTAGAACACAATCCCGATGAACCCTCGATGCCCAGACAGATTGGTCATCCATAATCTCCACTTCTAATGGATGATCCAGCTCGATCAGAGCTCCAACAAAGCTCTTGCTGAGTGCAAGAGACACGAACAATCAGGTAGCCCCCGAATCAAATAATACCAACACAGGGATACCTTTCACAAGGAATTATCCTAAAATAAAAAATATAAAATATAAGCAAAAAACTCGACATTAATAAAGAGTTAAGGGGAAGAGACATACTCGTCACCACATCTGGTGTAGCTCGCGCCTCCTCGGCGGTCAACTAAAAGCCACGGCTCCTCACCACAGGAGCATCCGCCTTGACCTGACGGCCATCTGTGATTCGTAAGGTCGTTGGAACTGGTGCTACCACTGGTCCTCTTGATGCCAGACTCGGGCAGTTGGCCTTTTTGTGACCCTTCTGATTGTAATGAAATCAAATTTGGTCTGATTTCTGTGAAGTGGTGATAGAAGCAATATAATCCTTTCTAAAGTGCCCCGTCTGTTTGTACTTGTAGCAGCCCTAACCCCCTGCTCTGTAAACCCCATCATTATACCTTCCGCATTTGCCACAGCGACTCTGACCCTGCTGGCCCTTCGACCTAGAGTTGAATCCCTTGGGCTTCTTTGTTGATTCCCTTGTCTGCCCACGCTCCACCTTCCTTTTTCCTAAATGCTCCAGATCAATCTCTCGCTCCTGCGCCCTGGCTATCATGTCATACGGTGTCGGGCAGGCTGCAAAACTAACGAACTCCCAGATTCCAGATCTCAACATATCATGGTATCGGGTCTTCCTCATCAGCTCATCAGCTACATACTGGGGTACCAACAATGCCCTCTCTCTGAACTTGGCGGTGATTTCCGCCACGGTCTCAGTCTTTTGCCTCATGTCAAGAAACTCTCTGTCTAGCTATTGTACCTCAACAGCCGGTGCAAACTCTACTTGAAACCTAGTAAAAAAGTATGGCCAGGTCATGGCCTCAATGGTCGGGGCTCCCAAAGCATAGCTGACCTCCTCCCACCAATCTCGGGCTTGCTCCCTCAAACATCCTGCAGCGAACCTGACCTTTGACCCCTCGGGGCAGAAGCTCGTCATCTGAGCACACTCGATGTCGGCTATCTAATGCCTGGCTTCGATGGGGTCCTTCACCCTAAAGAAATCTGGTGCCCCACATCCCCTGAATTCCTTGAAGGAGAGTGTGTGCCCCCCCGACTGGCTAGCGGCCAGGTCGGCCCTAAAGCTCAGAAGATGATCCTCCATCAACTCCATGATACCCTCCTTGATCGACCCGAACATCACAAGGGTCGCATCAAGGATGCCTCTCATAATCTCACAAGCAATGAACTCTCCCAAACCCTCGTCAATTGGTTCGGAGCCCGTGCCCGAACCAGATCCAGATCCTAAACCTCCTGCTCCATGACCTGTCATCACCATACTGAAGCATAACCACATAAATAATTAGCATGCACACGAGAAGGTTCACACTCACGAGTTCCCTATCTTCACTGAGGTCTTCCTAGCATCGGGTATAAATCCTGTGCTTTCAGTAGTACGGGTCCAACATTACCTTCCACACGTATTTATACCCTCCTCAAGGACTACCCCAACTCCTCCAAGTCACTCTTCCCAACTAATACGTGCTTAAAGTATAAGGCGTCCTACGCACCAAACATCTCACAGGGACTCGCTAAGACACATGTCCTCACCCCTCTCTGCTATCAGTTGCAGAAGGAACTTCTAAAAGTACTACCTAACTACCACATGAACACCGTTACATACTACTAGTACCAGATAATTCTTCGAATGACAGGTTCCACACTACAAGGGTTGGACTCAAACAATAGTTGCGTAATATAGTTAAACCTCCCTTTCTAAAATTATCCAATCGCAATAATATGTAACCCAATGCATTCATCCACTAGTTATTTAGTACCAATAGAACATCCTAAAGCACAAAGCATGTAGTATTTGAGCATCAGGTAATTCAACTCAAAACATACCCTATACATGTCATCCTAAAAATTAACTGATCTAATACTGGCATACAAATCTAAAAGCACATACGTATAGTCACATAAAGCCATCTCTCCTAGCATTCTATCATATAATGTTGAGTAGATCCTTAGCTCCTAATCTAACATGCAGTTCTCATATCATAGCATAAAACATATAACTTATATGGGTATTTTGGGAAGAGTTACTTGAGCTCGGCCGATTGCACGCATCATACCCCTTGTATTTTATTAAAATCCTTAGATTTAAATGTTTTTTTTGTGAAAAACCTACCAAACACTCGATTTGAGTCCAGGCACACCTGAGAGTCCAAGGCTTTGATACCAACTTGTAACATCTCAAAAATACAGATAAAATTTTGTTTTTTAAATTCATTCAATTCATAAGAATCTGATATCCAAATAGTCAAAAGAGTATAAATGTATCATGTTATCAAAGTATAATTCCTAAAATCACTAAGTGCGGAAAAACATAGAGTTATGTGGTGCGATGAGGTCGGGCCCTTCCCCCTTGAAGTTGAAGTACCTGAAACATAAACTGAAAATTTTAAGCACAAAGCTTAATGAGTTCCCCCAAAATACCACATACAAAACAAACATACTGACAAGCATATCTAGGTGTTGGCCTGCCACTTCGATCTATTTCAACCGGATACTGCCAAGCATATCTGGGTGCTTGCCTACCCCTCCGGTCTATCTCAACCGGATACTATCAAGCATATATGGGTGCTTGCACTCCCCTTCGGTCTATTTCAACAGGCTACTAGGTCTATTTCACCCCTATTACTATCACATAATATCATAACATAAATCACAGAGTCATCAAGCAAATACAGACATAACTGACAATTGTCACAAAGACAATCATCATACTACAACATAAACTAGTGGGCCGGCCTTGGTGCCTTTAACCCACGGATACTGCGAAGGAAGACTGACCTCAGATTGTGGGTATAAAACCGCACTCAACGGATGACTCGCAGACTCTTCTCCCTATCGTACAAACATAAAACCCTAATTAGAAATTAGGCCACATTCTAACCCGAAGGTCCAAAACCCTAATTATTGACTTAAGGCAAAAGGGCTCCCTTACCTTTGCCTTATTGGGCCCCCAATCCTCCAAGGCCGAACTCCACAAAAATCCAAAAAGGCATCCAAGCCCACAATGCGCCCTCTAAGGCCCAAGAACATCTAACTTGGCCTAAGGCCCAAAAAAATGACCTGCTTGAATCAGGTGGGCACGAGGCCCCACTTACTCAAGTCTAAAGCCCAACACCAAGCGTGCCCAAAGATCTTCTAGGCCCATTAACTATGTATGCGCGATGCAATTGGCTTGTACGCACAACATACGCTGGTGTTGACAAGGTGTGACAACCCGAAACTTTTTCCGTTATCCTTACCCAGTTTCCGTTAATAAAATTTGGGTTTTTTATTTAATTCCGTCAAATTCCTTAGTTTGGGAAGGACTTCGCGTTTTAAATAAATCAATTCGGATTTATTTCCGTTCACGTTAGTATTATTTTTGGTCTAACGGAATATTCTAAGCTCAGTTCAATCGAGTTTTGGATTCAAAAACGAGGTTTTCTAAGTCAAAGCATAGCATCCGGGCCAAACAACCCTTCGACAGGAGTTTACGGCCACAAACTCAGTTTACGACCGTAAACCCTGTTCACGGCCGTAAACCCTCCACCCCACCCCTTGGCCGTAAACTCACCCCTATATAAGGGATGAGTGGCCTTCATTTCTCACTTTACACACTCCAGAAGCTTTCTCTCCCTCTCTCTCTCTACAAACTTCGAATTTGCTCAAGGATCCTCAAGAATGCAAGTAATTCTTCACTTTGATTGTGTTTCTATCCTTATTCTAGTGATGAATCCATGTCTCATCTCCTAAATCTCATCTTTTTCTAGATTTTCTCTCTTACCAAGAACACCAAGAACACACACTAGTTCTTGGTGGCTAAAAACCTCATTCAAAGCTTCTTAACAGTAAGTAACTACCATCTGTACTTGTTATCTACTAGAAACCATCGATTTTCGCCTAAAAATCGACCTGAAACGCATGAACTGGGTGTTTACGTCCGTACACCCTTCAATGGCCGTAAACTCTATTTTTGGTCGATTATTGACCTTTAAACTCTTCCTTGAGCTGGGCACGAGGCTTAGAACACTTCCAGAACGCTAGAAAGGACCTTGAAACACCGAAAATCACACTTTTCGCTAAGTTTTTACAGTCGTAAACCCATGGGCCGTAAACCCATGGACCGTAAACACTTGGGCCGTAACCATATGGGCCGTAAACCCTATTGGGCCGCAAACCCTTGGCCTTACACTCCTTTTACGACCGCAAACTCCTCATTTTCAAATCATATGTGATTCTAACACTTAGTTTTAAGTGTTTCCTGGTCCCTAGGATGATTTCCTTCCATAACAAATAGTGTTAAGCCCTCACCTAATGCATATATGTACTTTTACATGCTAAATAGGATCCGTTTGTGCCCGAGGCTTTATTTGACACTCAGCAATTCCTAGCAACTTACACTCGAATCCCACGTCAAACAGTGAGTTTATACCCCTACGCTTTTTCCAAGTTTTTTTCATGTTTTCAGGGGGGGGGGGGGGAATACAAGCAAAAGTACAAGGAAACTTGTGCTCAAAGTATATTATTTGTTTAAAATAATTATATGTTCTGTATGCTTTTAACACAGAAAACAGTTTTACCAAACGATTAAGAAATCAACTCATAGAAACAGTTTTCAAAACTAAAGCAATGAACTTGTGAATCTTATCATAAAATGTGATATTTTATAAAGGATTTATACAAAACATAAACAAGATTTTCAGTATTATTACATGCAAATTGTTAGTCTAAAGTTGGAGACACTTCCTTGGTAACACTCCCACCGGATTCAAGAGTGTAGGACTAACACTTGTAACCAAAATCTCTTATAGGGAGAGCGTGACTATTGTGTATAGATCTATACGGGACTGACTATCCCGCACCTCGCTGCTAGCTACAGTTGGACCGTCAGGTCTACGGGTGACAAATTCATAAAAGATACTGGCCTCGTTACGTGTCATATCAAGTCTAAGTACAGTTATGACACTCGCAACCTAGATAACAGAATTTACTTTTGTAATAATGAAACAAGTGAACTAACCTCAAAGTAATAACCGATTTGATTACTATAGGGTATTAATAATACCCTTAGGATTTAGTTCACCACATATTTATTAGTTTTATTTATGTAATAAGGGTAATACACCTCATAGGGAACAAACAGGGTTTTTCAAGGAAACTACATCTAACGATACAAGTATGGTAGATACTTGTACACCTCAGACAAGAACAGATAACCAACTATCAACTTTTAAGGAAAATATAGGATTTTCCTGGGATAACTCAACCTTACATAAACAGACTGTTTAACATACAACTAACGGATAATCGAACATCTTTCATAAGAAAATATAGGATTTTCTTGGGAAACACTTTTCAAAGGATCAAAGAAACATTTCTTTCACCAGAACTAAACTCTTATGAACTCACCAACTTTATGCTGATATTTAAAAACGGCTTGTATTCTCGGGGCAACAATAGGCAGGTACTCTTGCCAACTTTTGGAGAAGACGGAGCATTTTGGAGTCACGTCTTTTACTTTTGTTATATACTGATGCGAACAAACTATGTTTTCAAACAATGTAAATATTCATATTACAATGTAATGGTTGTGTTTACTACGCTTACTATGATACAACTGTTGTGATACTACGCATGATGTTACCCGCCCCCGGACGTTTCCGCCGTCCGTTCCGACGGTTCGGGGGTGTGACAGATTGGTATCAGAGCTATTATTTATAGTGAACTAGGTATACCGAACCTTACATGGTATACAACTATAAACACTAAGGGCCGAAGCGCTCTGAACTAAAAGTATACTTTTAAAATACAAGTATTTTTGCAAAAAGTATACAAGTATACCTACACACCAGAAACAATATCATGAGTAGAACAAAACAAAAGTATTTTGGATGTTGAACACTGCGGTTAAACCTGGGCAGTTATGTAAACATGTCTAGGGTCAATATAGCCTGATCAACTATATTTATTCGAGACATGACCAACATGTGCTTGGGAGTGACTTTGGTGTTACAACAGGCCTAAAACTTACCTAGTATCCATACAACAAGGTATCAAAAGAACAAAACATACAACTTAAAATATTATAGGAGTATTTTAGCCAGAGCCGAATACATTGTAGAAATTCATTCCTAGTGTTGCTACCTATTCGTTTCTTAGCGATAACTTACTTGCATTGGTAACCTTTCTTTGCTTATCGCTTGGTAGAACACTTTATTATCAGGATGGGATATATTTTGTTTCATATATCTTGAGGACTTACCATCCTCTTCTTCCTGGTTGTTTTTAGAACAAGATGCCTCCTCGAAAAAGACCCATCAGAAGAAATGATGACACTCTACCACCACCACCCCCTTAGTTCGATCCCGTTATGTTCCAGGCAGTTGTTACTACTGTTGTGGCTGCCGCGATGTCACAGATTAATCTTGGCGGATCTGGCGGGCAGGGAGGTGGTACTCATCCCCAAAATCATGAAGGTAGTCAGGGAAACCAGAAGGATGCTCTTATAAGGACTTCATGAACGCGAAACCCACATCTTTCGACGGCAAAGGAGGGGTTATTGCCCTGACCCAATGGTTCGAGAAGATCGAGTCCATTTTCGAAATCTGTTCCTGTTCTGAAGTCAACAAAGTAAAATTCGCTGCTTGCACTTTCGCCAACAGGGCACTGACCTGGTGGAATGGTCGAGTCAAATCCCTAACCCTGCCAGTGGCGAATGCTATGGGTTGGGAAAGTTTAAAGGAACTCATGCTAGCTAAGTACTGCCCACGGGGCGAGATGCAGAAACTGGAGCACGAACTATGGAACTGGAAGATGAAAAGTTCCGACATTGCTGCCTACACTTCTAGGTTTGAAGACCTAGCACTTCTTTGCCCGGGAATGGTCACCCCGGAAAGCAAAAAGATTGAGAGATACATTTGGGGACTAACACAACCCACCAAAGGAAATGTCTTGGCTGCTAGGCCAAACACCTTTGACAGCGCTAAGTGTCCGGCGCAGACTCTCATAGATCACGGAGTTGATCTTGATGATGTAAGAGCCGCTCCTGAGCCAGCAAAGGTGAGCAGTGAGAAAAGAAAATTCTGGAAGCAGCGCAAGGGCCAATCTTCGCAGGAGCCCTCAAAGAAACAGCAAACGATGGCAGTCCACGCTGCTACTACTCCTTCCGCTGCTCCTGCCAGTCAAGCGCCTACCAGTAAATATGTTGCTACCCTTTCTCGGTGCGACAAGTGTAACTATCATCATAATCCCGGCCCATGCCGAGAAATGTCATGCACCAGCTGTGGCAAAAAGGGGCACACAGCTCGAGTTTGCAAGACACCAGTCCAACCAACCAATCAGGCATCTGGAGCAGGCGTCGGTCAAGCCTGTTATGGTTGTAGGGAAGTCGGGCACTACAAGAGAAACTGCCCCAAGGCAACAACAACAGGTAGCACAGGGAGAGTACTAGCGATGGGGCAAGAAGAGGCAGTCACTGATCCCACTGTTGTTTTGGGTACGTTCCTCCTCGACAACTCTTATGCATGCATTCTTTTCGATTCTGGTGCGGAGAGAAGTTTTATTACCCATTCATTCAAACATCTCCTCAAACATAAACCTCAACCACTAACTGAAACATTTACCGTCGAGATGGCTAACGGTGAGAAAGAGAGCACTAAGGATATATACGTAGGCTATACCCTTACCTTGAACGATCATTATTTTCCTATCGACCTTATGCCAATCTCCATAAAAAGCTTTGATGTCATCATCGGCATGGATTGGTTGAGCCCCAATCATGCTGATATCCTTTGTTACGAAAAAGCTATCCGTCTCAATCTTTCCTCTGATGAAACTCTCATGATTTACGGCAATAAACTCAGTTCAAACCTCCGTATCATTTCGTGCATCAAAGCCCAAAAATTTATGCGAAAGGAGTGTCATGCATTCCTAGCCCATGTCCTTAACAAGAAGCAGGAAGTTAAAGACCTCAAGAGCATCCCCAAAGTCTGCAACTTTCCCGATGTTTTTCCCGGGAATCCCTCCTGAGCGCCAAGTCGAGTTTCGCATCGACTTAGTCCCCGGAGCTACCCCCGTAGCTAAATCCCCATACCGATTAGCGCCGGCAGAAATGCAGGAGTTATCCAGTCAGCTCAATGAGCTGCTCAGCAAAGGATTCATCAGACCGAGTTCCTCACCCTGGGGAGCCCTGATCTTATTTGTGAAAAAGAAGGATGGATCCTTTCGGATGTGCATTGACTATCGCGAACTCAACAAGCTTACTGTCAAAAACCGTTACCCTCTTCCTCGAATCGACGACCTCTTCGATCAACTTCAGGGAGCCAGTTACTTCTCCAAAATAGAGCTAAGATCAGTGTACCATCAGTTGCGAGTTCACGAGAATGATGTGCCCAAGACAACATTCCGAACTCGTTATGGACACTACGAATTTGTAGTAATGCCCTTTGGTCTAACCAACGCACCGGCGGTATTCATGGACCTGATGAATCGGGTGTGCCGTTCTTTCCTGGACAAGTTCGTAATCGTGTTCATCGACGATATACTTTTCTACTCCAGAAGTGAGGAAGATCATCGACAACACTTGAGATCGGTGCTGGAAACCCGAAGGACGGAGAAGCTGTACGCGAAATTCTCCAAGTGCGAATTCTGGATTCGAAAAGTAACCTTCCTAGGCCACGTGGTAAGCGAGGAAGGCATACACGTGGACCCCTCCAAAATCAAAGCGATAGAGAACTGGTCAGCACCGAAGACGCCCACAGCAATCCGTCAATATTTGGGTCTCGCTGGCTATTATCGCAGATTTATCCAAAATTTTTCCAGAATTGCCAAACCCTTAACCACTCTGACTTAGAAAGGCGTACGCTTTTGTTGGAGTGAAAAGCAAGACACTATGTTCCAAACGTTTAAGCGGGCCCTATGCAGCGCACCTATCTTGTCTCTGCCCGAAGGGACGGAGGATTTCGTTGTCTACTGTGATGCATCCAATCAGGGCCTTGGCTTTATGCTCATGCAACGGGGAAAAGTCATTTCTTATGCCTCAAGACAGCTGAAAGCACACGAAGTCAACTACACAACGTACGACCTGGAATTGGGAGCAGTGGTGGCAGATGCCCTCAGCCGGAAGGAGTACTCAGGTCGTAGAGTGAAGGCACTGACCATGACTATCCATCCCCATTTATCCGTGCAAATCAAGGAGGCTCAGCTGGAAGCCTTAAAACCAGAGAACATGTCGGGTGAAGCCTTGAGAGGAATGGAAAAGAACCTAGAAATCAAGGGAGACGGAGTCTATTATTTTATAGACCGGATCTGGACCCCAAAGTCTGGTGGTTACAGAGAGGTTGTAATGAACGAATCTCACAAGACTAGATACTCCGTTCAACCAGGCTCGGACAAGATGTACCTTGATCTCAAGAAACTGTATTGGTGGCCGAACATGAAAGCAGAGATCGCTACCTTCGTGGGCAAGTGCCTGACTTGCGCCAAGGTGAAGGTCGAATATCAGAAGCCCTAAGGTCTACTCCACCAGCCGGAGATACCTGAGTGGAAGTAGGAGATAATTACTATGGATTTTATCACCAAATTACCCAAGTCTCCGAGTAGGCACGACGCCATCTGGGTAATTGTCGACCGACTGACTAAATCCTCCCACTTCCTGCAGATCAAGGAAAACTTTAAAATGGAGACTCACGCGAATCTACATCCGGGAGATAGTTCGACTGCATGGTGTGCCTGTGTCTATTATCTCCGATCGAGATAGCAGGTTCACTTCGAGGTTTTGGCGGTCACTGCAGAAAGCTCTTGGAACTAAGCTGGATATTAGCACAGCTTACTATCCCCAGACAGATGGGCAGAGTGAGAGAACCATCCAGACCTTGGAAGACATGTTGAGAGCATGTGTCATTGACTTCGGTGAGTCGTGGGACACCCATTTGCCCTTGGTCGAGTTTTCCTACAACAACAGTTACCATACCAGCATCAAGGCTGCGCCTTTCGAAGCCCTCTATGGTCGCAAGTGCAGATCCCCTCTGTGCTAGGCTGAGGTGGGCGGCACGCAACTAGCCAAGGGGCAAGTCCCTGACAACACTCTCACTTGCCCAGAAATCATCCGCAAAACCACCGAAAAGATCGTACAAATCCGGGAACGACTTAAGGCCTCACGAGATAGACAAAAGAGCTACGCCGATAAACGACGAAAACCCTTGGAGTTCCAGGTTGGAGACCGTGTTCTGTTGAAGGTCTCGCCCTGGAAAGGCATGATACGCTTTGGAAAGCATGGAAATCTAAATCCAAGATACATAGGACCCTTCGAGATCCTCGTTAGGATCGGTCCCGTAGCCTACAAACTTCGTTTACCACAAGAACTCAGCAACATTTATCCTATATTCCACGTTTCGAATCTTAAGAAATGCGTATCTGACGAAACCCTTACCAGTCCTCTCGACGAGATTGAGATCAACGAGAACCTGAACTTCGTGGAAGAACCAGTCGAAATCATGGATAGAGAGATCAAACGAACGAAACAAAGTCGCAACCCGATAGTGAAGGTTCGCTGGAATGCCAAGCGGGGACCCGAATTCACTTGGGAGCGCGGAGATCAGATGAAACAGAAGTATCCGCATCTCTTTCCTAATCCATGATTTGTATTCTATGTTTGAATTTCGGGACGAAATTCCCTCTAACGGGGGGATGATGTGACAACCCGAAACTTTTTCCGTTATCCTTACCCAGTTTCCGTTAATAAAATTTGGGTTTTTAATTTAATTCCGTCAAATTCCTTAGTTTGGGAAGGACTTCGCGTTTTAAATAAATCAATTTGGATTTATTTCCGTTCACATTAGTATTATTTTTGGTCTAACGGAATATTCTAAGCTCAGTTCAATCGAGTTTTGGATTCAAAAACGAGGTTTTCTAAGTCAAAGCATAGCATCCGGGCCAAACAACCCTTCGAGAGGAGTTTACGGCCGCAAACTCAGTTTACGACCGTAAACCCTGTTTACGACCGTAAACCCTGTTCACGGCCGTAAACCCTCCACCCCACCCTTTCGCCATAAACTCACCCCTATATAAGGGATGAGTGGCCTTCATTTCTCACTTTACACACTCCAGAAGCTTTCTCTCTCTCTCTCTCTCTACAAACTTCGAATTTGCTCAAGGATCCTCAAGAAGATTGTGTTTCTATCCTTATTCTAGTGATGAATCCATGTCTCATCTCCTAAATCTCATCTTTTTCTAGATTTTCTCTCTCACCAAGAACACCAAGAACACGCACTAGTGCTTGGTGGCTAAAAACCTCATTCAAAACTTCTTAACGGTAAGTAACTACCATCTGTACTTGTTATCTACTAGAAACCATCGATTTTCGCCAAAAAATCGACCTGAAACGCATGAACTGGGTGTTTACGGCCGTACACCCTTCAATGGCCGTAAACTCTATTTTTGGTCGATTATTGACCTTTAAACTCTTCCTTGAGCTGGGCACGAGGCTTAGAACACTTCCAGAAGGCTAGAAAGGACCTTGAACCACCGAAAATCGTACTTTTCGCCAAGTGTTTACGACCGTAAACCCATGGACCGTAAACACTTGGGACGTAAACATATGGGTCGTAAACCCTATTGGGCCGCAAACCCTTGACCGTACACTCCTTTTACGACTGCAAACTCCCCATTTTCAAATCATATGTGATTCTAACAGTTAGTTTTAAGTGTTTCCTGGTCCCTAGGATGATTTCCGTCCATAACAAATAGTGTTAAGCCCTCACCTAATGAATATATGTACTTTTACATGCTAAATGGGATCCGTTTGTGCCCGAGGCTTTATTTGACACTCAGCAATTCCTAGCAACTTACACTCGAATCCCACGTCAAACAGTGAGTTCATACCCCTACGCTTTTTCCAAGTTTTTTTCATGTTTTCAGGGGGAATACAAGCAAAAGTACAAGGAAACTTGTGCTCAAAGTATATTATTTGTTTAAAATAATTATATGTTCTGTATGCTTTTAACACAGAAAACAGTTTTACCAAACGATTAAGAAATCAACTCATAGAAACAATTTTCAAAACTAAAGCAATGAACTTGTGAATCTTATCATAAAATGTGATATTTTATAAAGGATTTATACAAAACATAAACAGGATTTTCGGTATTATTACATGCAAATTGTTAGTCTAAAGTTGGAGACACGTCCTTGGTAACACTCCCACCGGATTCGAGAGTGTAGGACTAACACTTGTAACCAGAATCTCTTGTAGGGAGAGCGTGACTATTGTGTATAGATCTATACGGGACTGACTATCCCGCACCTTGCTGCTAGCTACTGTTGGACCGTCAGGTCTACGGGTGACAAAGTCATAAAAGATACTGGCCCCGTTACGTGCCATATCAAGTCTAAGTACGGTTATGACACTCGCAACCTAGATAACAAAATTTACTTTTGTAATAATGAAACAAGTGAACTAACCTCAAAGTAATAACCGATTTGATTACTAGAGGGTATTAATAATACCCTTAGGATTTAGTTCACCACATATTTAATAGTTTTATTTATGTAATAAGGCTAATACACCTCACAGGGAACAAACAGGGTTTTTCAAGGAAACTACATCTAACGATACAAGTATGGTAGATACTTGTACACCTCAGACAAGAACAGATAACCAACTATCAACTTTTAAGGAAAATATAGGATTTTCCTGGGATAACTCAACCTTACATAAACAGGCTGTTTAACATACAACTAACGGATAATCAAACATCTTTCATAAGAAAATATAGGATTTTCTTGGGAAACACTTTTCAAAGGATCAAAGAAACATTTTTTTTCACCAGAACTAAAGGCTTATGAACTCACCAGCTTTATGCTGATATTTTAAAACGGCTTGTATTCTCAGGGCAACAATAGGCAGGTACTCTTGCCAACTTTTGGAGAAGACGGAGCATTTTGGAGTCACGTCTTTTACTTTTGTTATATACTGATGCGAACAAACTATGTTTTCAAACAATGTAAATATTCATATTACAATGTAATTGTTGTGTTTACTACGCTTACTATGATACAACTGTTGTGATACTACGCATGACGTCACCCGCCCCCGGACGTTTCCGTCGTCCGTTCCGACGGTTCAGGGGTGTGACACAAGGGGTCGAGGCGCTGACCTAGTACGCGCAGCGTACATTGGAGTACGCATGGCGTACTGGTCTACCAACCCATATTCACTTCCATGTCTTAATCCATTAAGACCTAACGTTCAAAACTTAGATCCAAGCCCCTAAAAACGTCCTAAGCCATAAAGTTGCAAACGTTATGATTTTACATGCAAGGATAGGGCCTAAAACATGAATCAAGTCCATAAACACACTTGGATGGTTGTTAACACTTGCATGGTTGAGGCTTAACCATCAAGGTCCGATTTTTATGACTCAAAACACCTCCAAGAGCTCAAAAAGACAGCTCATATGGTTTGAAGTTGCTCGACTCCAAGAATCCAAACCATGGGACCAAAATATACCATTTTCTACCCTAAACCTAGATCTAATCATGCAATGATCAAGGTTTAAACTTTATACCTTCAATGGGTTAGAAATGGTGCCAAACTTCTGAATCTACAAGCTCTTCCCACGTCATTGCTTCTTCCCAAGCTTCCTTCTTTTTCAAAGACTCTAAAGAACAGCAAAAACTCTCAAGAAATCTCACAAATGCACTCAAGGTGGCTTAGGGTTCGAAATTAGCACAACAAAGGAAATTGAGACTGAAATGGTAAAGCCTTGGAGGAATTAAGTTCCTTAAATAGGGTGAAAACCATAAAAACTAGGGTTTTTCTCAGACTCACGTACGCCCCATGTACATGGTTAAGTCCCGCGACCAGATGTATGATTAGTACGCTAAGCGTACCCATTGATTACGCCCTGCATACTAACCAAGGGACCAATTTTGAAAGAATTTTGCATTAGGGCTATAAGAGGAACTTACAAATACCTGAATGTTACACAGTTATCGAGACCCATAAGGAACTCATACAACCTCTCTTTCTCTTGATGCCCAACAAGGCGCTTGCCAATGTCACACGTACACCCGTTACATGTGCACCGTGGAGTGGGGAACACCGACTGGATTTCATCCCATAGTGATCGAAGCTTTGTGTAGTAGGCTAAAACAGTGGCACCATCTTGACGTGTGACATCGATCTTGTTTTTCAGTTCGTATCCCCTTGGTGCGCTCTCTTTCCCAAATCGTTCATGAAGATTGGACCACATCTCTGGAGCGGTGTACGCGTATTTGACACTGTCGCTTATCTCCCTTTCAATGGCGGTGGTAAGCCACCCTTTAATCATCGCATCAACTCTCATCCATGGCATGTAATCCTTGGATGTCTTTTTTGGTTTTTCAATAGACCCGTTGATGAAGCCGATTTTATTCTTGGCGAATAGGAAATTCTCCATCTCCTATGCCCAATCCGCATAGTTTTTGTCCGACAATGCGTCATTGACCAACATTTGTCTGGGATGATCGGAAGGATGAAGGTAATATAGTGAGTTGTAATCAACGACATTGCTACCGCTATCTTCTGGTGGTGTTTCTGCCTTGTCGGCCATGTGTTTTTTCGGAGCAGTAGGATCACTGCTCTGATACCGTTATAAATTCAAGATAAGAATTAATATTGATTATCTTGATTCAAAATTACAAGGAGAAAAATGGGAAACAATATATAGAAACGATAAAGCAATAAAACAAGAGGAAGTCCACTAAAACATAAGATAAATATGGACAGGATATGGGTCAAATACAAGAAAACCAATAACACCGCAAAACAAACCTCTAGCAGTCGGAAGCGAGAGGAGAAAACGAAACCTTCCTCTGGAATTCGAACCAGTCGACTAATCTAATTGAGAAGGAAGAAATTAATCGAAAGGAGAAGTACATGATGTGCAGAGGCGGTGGAGGAAAACTATTGATATACGAAGGCGGTGGAGTAGAAAGCCGACAAGTTTAAAGGTTTTAGCCGAAGCCGATGAGCAATATTGTTCATAAGTTGCCATGTGTTTTCAGAGTATGTATAATAACTATAAACATAATTTCCACACTATCTAATTTATTTTTATTTATTTTTAAAAGTATTTATTCTTATTTATTTTTAAAAGGAATAACTTTGAAAATTAATAAATTTCCATTTACATAAACGTGATCACATGGATATATATTTTAGGTTTTTTATGGGGAACGGCATCTGTTTATATTTTCTAATTGTATTTATATGATTCTTGTTTTTTCAAGCCTTTAATATTATAAATACCACCACGTTCGTTCAACAAAGCATTCATCTTCTTTAATTACTTACTTACCCACTTTTACAAATTGTTTGACAATGGCTGTTATAACATCCGAACTTGAGGTCACTTCTACTCTTCCCGCTGATAAACTTTTCAAGGTCTATGGAGACTTTGACACCCTTGCACCTAAGGTAGATCCTCAAACTTTCAAATCTATCAATATTATCGAAGGTGATGGCGGTGTTGGAAGCATTATAAGCATTACCTTCGGTGATGGTAAGTATTATGTTGATTAAAAAAACATTTTGTATTTAATATGATTCATGTACTCTTAGGATCGTATAAAATATATCATTAGTTTTCTCACAAATGGTTCCCTAATGCTTGGTGTAATATACGTGTGTAGGTGTTCCGTACAAAAATTCCAAGCATAGAGTCGATGCCATAGACATAAGCAATCTTAGCGTCAGCTACACGATCTTTGAAGGTGACGCCTTGTTAGGTATTATTGTCTCAGTCACTCATCATGTTAAGTTCGTACCTTCTGCTGATGGTGGATCTGTGTACAAACACACGACTGAGTTTAATTGCAAACCTGATGCCCAACTACCTGATGGTATTCTTAACTTTCTCAAAGAAGCATTCAAGAACACCTTTAAGGCAATAGAGGCCTATGCAATCGCACATCCCGAAGCTTACTAGTTCTTCTCGAATAACTATGGTTTTCAATTTCATTATTGTGTGCTAAAATGGAAATGATTTGATGCTCGTGTTTTCCACTTTTTTTCACCTAAATAAATGGATACCTGTCTGCTTTTGTCATTCGTGATGTCATCGTTAATTTGATTTGTTTTTTAACTGGATGTGATGATAAAAATTAGATATTGGTTGTTAGTTAATAAAGTTTCACGCACGTATACGTATTGATTCATATTAGATTCTCTATTCAGTGTTTCACGTACATCGTCCTACTATAACTTATTCGTAAATAAACATTTTATAAATCGTTAGTCTAATTTCAACATCATAAATGTGGTCTATAGTTGGCTCGGTAGGGCCGGGAGTCCATTGCTCTATGCCCGCTAAGGACCGATGCTGGAGAGGCCCGGCCAAACAATTCTCGTCTTAAAGGGTTCAAATGATCATTTTTCTTGGTTTGGTTTAGATTCCCAACTCAATGATTTTTTGTTGGATCGTGTTTGTGACAAATAATAGATGGCTCTTTGTGACAATTTCTGAGCAACTACGAACCGGAATATTTACAACATATCTGTTTACCAACAAATAATCGACACATCTTTTTTCCAACAAACTTCCTACCAAATTCCATTTATAATTAGTAACACCATTTACATCCATTGGTATTCCCGGTCCATATTTTACAAATTAACAATTTTCTAATTATCCTTTAACTTACGAACAATAAAATTTTAAAGCCAACCTTTACAATAAAGGATAATAGTATGTTTTATCATCTTGAACATATGATATTATAACATCCTCGTCAACTGAACAACCTCGTCAACTCAAGAAGGAGCCATAGGATGATACTGTAACATCCCAAGAATCATAACCAAAAAATTCATTTTGAATTATTAAATAAACCATAGTTACCAAAACCATTTCATCCAAAAACATATGTCATCATATCAAATCAGATTATCATATCAAAACATACGTCAATATATGAGAGTAAAACATCTCAGGCTAAACAAAATGGTGTGTGCACTGCAGTCATCCCGAACTCTTCCCTTTGCTACCGGAAGTACCTGAAACCAAAACTGAAAACTCTAAGCACGAAGCTTATTAAGTCTCCCTCAACTACCACATACCATACACATAATCACATAATCACGTAATTACATAATATGGGCCATGCCCGCTACATCGGGCCCCGCCCGGCATCGGACCGAAGTCCGGCATCCGGCCGCGCCCGGCATCGAGCAAAGCTCGGTTGTAACATTATAAATTTTCAAACAAATTTTTCATTTTAAAATCACATAATTCTCATAACACATTTCACAAAAATCTCATTTATTTAATTTACAAAACACAACTCCATAATTGTTTGATTAATAATCCAGGATCCTCGAAACATAACTCTTTCTCTGGTGTGTACAATCAAACCGGTGCCCTCCCGCGATCCTGATAAAAACCTGAAACACATATCACATAACACGGTAAGCACGAAGCTTAGTGAGTTCCCCAATATACCACGCACAAATAACTAGCCACTCGAGGCTATAGCTCTGTAAGACCCTCCGGTCAACGTGTCTCAGCGGGACTCTCCAGTCCCACGGCTTGTTGGACCCTCCGGTCCAGTCTGGTTGGGACCCTCCAGTCCCATGGCTCGTTGGACCCTTTGGTCCGGTCTGGTTGAGAACCTTCCGGTCTCATAGTACGTTAGACCCTCCGGTCCGGTCTATGTATCACATAATATAACATACATCACATATATCACACAACAAATGCATAACTCAAGCAAGCATATAAGACCCTATGGTCACACATATTTACCACTCTAGGTAAAGTATAATGAGAAGACTTACCTCGCAAGCCGGTGAGCAGATAATCTCGCGCTCGGATCTCGAACTAGCCTCCGCCTAACACAAAGGATGAATATCTCTAATTAATACTTTTTTCACGACTCAAGTAACCGAAGGCTACTCTTTCTCTCTCTAACTCTTTGAAGTGGATAAAAGACCATTTTACCCCTCTATGGTCTCTATTACTCATGTTGACCAAAACCCCAAAGTCAACAGAAATCAACTCGAGTCAACAGTCCATGTTTGACCCGACTCGTCGAGTGCACTCCTGCGACTCGTCGAGTCCCCTCGTATCCTCAGAAGACTCAAAAAGTCCAGCTCAACTCGTTGAGTTGACCCCCAACTCGATGAGTTATCACACAATCAACCCATCAGGACAAACCCTCACCGACTCGTCGAGTCAGTCCATGGACTCGGTGAGTCCCTTCGATCAGATTCCTCATTCAGACGATTTAAGGCAGATCCATCACTCCAAACACTAGATCTACCATCCTGAGGGTCGATTGTCACGTAAAGCTGCAAGCTTTACATTTAAACATGGCATATAAGACTCATAATGCCAAAACATGCTCCCACAAGGGCTAGATGCACAAAAGCTAGACTCTAGCTCAAATAAAGCTTGGATCTTTGGTCTCTCAAGTCCTTCTACAGTCTAGATATGAGGTTCAACCCTCTCTATGAGCATGAAACATTCAAGGCCCTCATATTTGGGTGGAAAAACCCTAGATTCACAAAATCATGAGATCTATACAAAATAAGAAGAAAGTTACAAGCTTTATACCTTTCCTAGAAGCTTTGAAGTGAGACAACCCCAGATCTAGCTGCACCCTCTTGTCCCTTGGCTTGGAAATCTTCTCTTCTCTTCACAAGATGCACCAAACACTCATAAATAGAAAGGCACTCTCTCTCTAAGTTCATAGGTCGTTTAGGGTTTGCTCTCAAGGAAAGGTAGCCGCAAATGAGGCTATAAATGTCTTTAAATAGGTCCCAAGCCTGGAAGATTAGGGTTTCTCTGCCCAACACCTACTAGGCGAGTCCCTCCTCTGACTCGTCGAGTCCACTAATTAAATCCACGCGAGCAACTCGACTCGACTCGGCGAGTTGGACCCTTAACTCGTCGAGTCTCTCTTTCAATCTCAAGATTAACATACACAATAATATCAATGAAAATCCGGATGTTACATTGTAACACCGTAAATTTTCAAACAAATTTTTCATTTTAAAATCACATAATTCTCATAACACATTTCACAAAAATCCCATTTATTTAATTTACAAAACGCAACTCCATAATTGTTTGATTAATAATTCAGGATCCTCAAAACATAACTCTTTCTCTGGTGTGTACCATCAAACAGGCGCCCTCCCGCGATCCTGAGAAGAACCTGAAACACATATCACATAACACGGTAAGCACGAAGCTTAGTAAGTTCCCCAAAATACCACACATATCTCATTAGCTTCTCATGGCTATACTCAGATAAGACCCTCCGGTCAATGTGTTTCAGTGGGACCATCCGGTCGCACAGCTCGGGTGGACCCTCCAGCCCTAACTCAGCAAGCTCAGAATAATACACAGCATAAATCACATAGACATAATGCAGGATATCACAATACTCAATATAAGCACATAAGACCCTCCGATCACACAAAGGTTACCACACTATGTAAGTATAGTGAGAAGACTCACCTCGGATGATGAACAGCTCCTATAGATGTTGCTGCTGCACACCGGCCTCTAACACTGGACCAAAATCCATAATTACCCAATTAAGATCTAAGTCCAAACCCTCACTCTTTAGGTCTAAAGGTAGTCCACTAACTAGCCCATCAATAACCTAAAACTCATTGGGCCCAAAAAGGCCCAATAATGAATGGGCTCTCCCGAGGCCCAACCCTCAAGTCCAAATGACAAGCCCAACAAAAGGGCCCAAGGCATATATATAATATTTCTCTGCTCAAAATCTCTAGTACGCAAGCCCAAAGATCCAGGCCCAACCCTTACGGCCCAAAAAAGATTTAGCCTAAAAATCCCACAACGAGGTTACGTGGGGTGTACCTCCCTTGGTACGCTCAACGTACACAAGCATGCACGAAATCAGATCGAGGACACCAACCCAGTACGCAAGGCGTACTAGGATTACGCTCGACGTACGTCCAGTATGGCTTTTCTCACTTTCTTGGTCTTAACCTGTTAAGACCTTAGCTCATCTCACAGATTTGGACTCCCTAGAGGCTCGTACTCCATAAAGTCTGTGACTTAAGCCTTTGCATGGCTGGTAAAGTCACAAACACCAAAAACCCTCATATTCTCATCTCAAAGTACACATATCTCTTGCATGGGTTGAATCAAACGTTCAAGTCTCAATTTTTATAACTCCACACCACTAAAGACACTCAAAGAAGCTGATAATAATCTCTAGAGCTCAATATCTCATAAAGTCTCCAACTTTCGGACTAAAACCCTAAAATACACTAAAATGATGCACAAATCAAAAGAGTGAGAAAGCTTTGAGCTTTATACCTCAACATGAAGCTTCGAACTCAGATAAGCTCAGATCCAAAGCCTGGAATCCCACTCCTTCTTCTTCAAGGCTCCTTTTTCACTCCAAAGAAACACAAGATCACTTAATAGCTCACAAATGGTCACACAAGCTCCATGGACGAGTATTTAGGGTTTGAGAGCGTTTATTGTCTGAGGATGGTGGCCAGGAATGAGGCTATCTTATTCTTTATATAGGGACACCCCCTCATTTAGGGTTTCATTTTGTGCCTAGTACGCCCAGCGTACTAGGTGGCTACGCTTAAAAGTCACGCACATGAGTACGCTAAGCGTACACACACGTACGCCCAGCGTACTCAGCTGCCACCTTTCTCAAATAAGGGACCTATCTTGTCAAAACTTCAAACTTCCATAGTTTCCTCGATATAACTTCGTTTTCAATGATCCTCAGATCCACGGAAAGGTGACGAGAATCCCTACGCTTCTAGCAACTCGTCATGCCCGGGTTGCAGCCTACGAACCCTAAATCACGGACGATCCGAAACAGGATGTTACATCGGTATACATATAAACATATCAACAATACACATAAATAATCACTTAACATAAACATATAAACATTCCTTGGGCCCCGCCCGGCATCAGACCGAAGTCCAGAAACATATGAACATTCCTCGGGCTTTCCCCGGCATCGGACCGAAGTCCGGAACATACAAACAAACACATGCAAGAATCACAAGGACATCAAGCATACAAACATTCATCGGGTTTTCCCCGGCATCGGACCGAAGTACGGAAACATATAAACATATAATCCTACATCGGGCACTTCCCGACATCAGACCGAAGTCCGGCACATGCTAACATACATAAACGGGTCGGCATTGGTGCCTTAGACCCGTTCCTAGGAAGAAACTCACCTCGCAATGTTGAATGCAGAATCTCACGGTAAGGAATCTCTAACTGCTGCTCCAACGACTTCCCAACTATCATGATCAAAATGACACTTAGTCAAAATCCAAAATAATCATTCTTAAGAAAAAAACAACCATTTTACCCCTGATCAAATTTGGACCATAACCTAGACCCAACTCCATAACATCCATGGTCCAACCTTTCCAAGCCCACTAATGGCCCAATTTTCTAAATTGGGCCCAACTCCTCAAATGGGCCTTCACTTAAGCCTAAATATGTCCTTAGCCCAAAAACTGACTTCTAATGGCCTACTAAGGCCCAATAACTAAGAAGTCCATAGATTGGCTCAAACCGAGGCCCAATCGTCGAAGAGTCTGAATCCAGTGAGTACGCGGGGTGTACTCCTCTGTACGCTAAGCGTACACGCTGCATGGCTTGTACGCTGCGTGTACGGGCTTGTACGCCCATCATAGTACCCTGTTAAGCCATAAACTTCAAAAGGGCTTAATCCCTTAAGACTTCAAGCTCCAAACACATATCTGAGTCCACTAAGGTGTCTTAATCCATAAAGTCGATTACTTTGTGGCTTGCAACCCACCAAATGGACCCAAACTTGAAATATGACAACTATCTTCCATGGAAATGTCTAGAACTCATGCATGATCACAAAAGGACCTTCAAGATTGAAACTTTAATAGCTCTTGGGACTCATATAGCACTAAGGGTGGCAACCCTTAGTCTAGAAACGGATTTGAACCATACAAATCCATTCTTGGGACCTAAAAAGGTCCAAAACACCAACAACATAGATATAAGCATTCATGAGGCAAGTTGAGAGCTTTTTACCTCAAATAAGTGCTAAATGGTGAGGTTATCTCAGATCCTTTAACTCAAGCTACTCAAGTTCTTCTTCTTCAACTTCTTCGTTCTCCTTCCAAGCTTGTAAACACCACACGGAGCTTCACAAGGCCAAAAAAACACAAGGAGGAGGAATGAAAGGCTATCTAGGGTTTTTGAGTCGTGGTGGCTGGTAAGGTGATGAGTTTGAGCCATAAGAACTTTCCTATGTGCACATACAAACCCTAATTCTTGGATCTAGGTTTCTCTAATTGAACATGCAATGTATCCAAGACTTGCAAACCTTAGATCTAGTGTAAAAATTCAAATTGATACAATAATTCAGATCTAGATGATTACCTTTAGTTGCTTGCTTGAATCTTCTTGTTCTTGGAGCTTAGAGTCACAATTGTCACTCCTCTAATGGCTTACAAACACCAACTAGCAAGAGGATGATTTGGAGAGAGGAGAGAGAAGTAGAAATCGGCTCTAGGGTTCCCAAGGAAGCAAGGTAGTCGATTTCCACAACCCAAGGGGTTTATTTATACTGTGAGCTTCTAGGGTTTCACCCAAAACCCTAATAGAATAACTTAGGCCCTAAGTAATCCAAAGATCCTTCTAGACTGAGGCTTGGACGAATTTAAGGAGTCCATACACCTTAATTTTGTCCACCCTATACTCCATAAGGATCCATAGCCCAAAAACCAACTATCACACAATTGACAGTTCCAGTCCCCTTTATTTAATTAACCTCTTTTAGTCACCAAATTAATTCCTAATTAATCTATGACTAATATTAATTAAATAATATAATTATTCCTTTAATATATTATTCTAATAATATATTAATATAATAATATCTTCTCTCTCTTCATAAATCACCCTGTCAAGTTGCTATGGTGAAGGCAACCCAAAAGGACCATGCACAACCGGGTCAAGTACTTACCAAATATAGTTACGGGCTTAGACACTAATCCAACAGTCTCCCACTTGGATAAGTCTAGTAACTATAAATGCAAGCCTAATCCGATTAGCAATCGTATCTCTCAAAGACGCTGTCAAGCCTAATTCGATTAGCAATCGTGCGGACAATTACATGGAACATTGTCATACTCATTGTCCAACAATTGGTTTCTCGATCTCAGATTCATTTGACTTAGAACTTAATTGAACACATCAATTCAGTCCTGAACGGGCCCGACACATAAGTCAAATCAAATCATCGAGGGGCCCTGATATCGCTTTTACCCTCTTAGGATAAAAGGAACAGATAAACTTCGACTTATATGCATTTATTATCCATTAATCAAATCATACACAACAATGTGTTTTATAACATCAAGTTACTGATGCGTTTACACATTATCAATTCACAACCAATTAGCAAACAATAAACCATATATCTAGGTTTTAAGACCATATGATATTACCATCTTGCGATCACTCGTGATAAATTCCATGAAGTGATTCCAGCAAGTGTGGGTTTATTCCAATGCTCAAATCAAATTCATAAGCACTCATGAACGTTGTAGCAAACTTTTGCTATGTCTAATATACTTTAGACAATCTACACACCAATTCATGGCAGTCTTCATTCATACCTACTTCCAACATATGAACGAATGTGGACCGTTCGAATAATTTGATTATTATCAAATAACTCAATTATTTAGGAAGTCAAAACATGCAAAATGAAACAATAGGTAAATAATTAACATAAGACAGTAACATTACTAATAAATAATACTCTTTTATTTAATCATCGAATGTTAATAACAATTTATCTATTACACGTCTCTAAACTATCTAATCTAAACTAATATCGTCCTTCATCCCAATGCTCCTAGCGTGCTGCAAGTGCTTAACCCTGCTCAGTCCCTTCGTAAGCGTATCTGCTGGGTTATCCTCTGACGATACCCTCTTCACTACGAAGAGTCCTTCTTCCACCCGATGTCGAATAAAGTGATATTTTCTGTCAATATGTCGAGATCTACCGTGATCTCTTGGTTCCTTGGTCAAGGCAACCGCTCCTTCATTATCACAGAAAATTTCCATAGGCTCCTTTATGGCTGGCACAACTCCAAGGTCTCCAATGAAGTTCTTCAACCATATCGCCTCCTTTGACGCTTCGCTCGCCGCTATATACTCTGATTCGCACATTGAATCAGCTATGGTCTCCTATTTGGAACTTTTCCAAGTCACTACTCCTCCATTGAGGGTAAAGACCCAGCCCGACTGCGAATGATAGTTGTCCCTGTCGGTCTGAAAACTGGCATCACTGTACCCTCACACCTTTAAGTCATCACTCCCACCGAAGACTAGAAACCATTCCTTGGTCCTCCGAAGGTACTTAAGAATATTCTTGACTGCAATCCAATGCGCTCTGCCAGGGTTCCCTTGATATCTGCTGACCATGCTCAAAGCGAAGGCCACTTCAGGGTGAGTACAAGTCATAGCATACATGATTGAGCCAACTGCGGAAGCGTAAGGTACTTGGCTCATCTCTGCTATCTCGACTTCAGTACTCGGACTTTGAGTCTTACTCAACTTGGCATTATTTTGGATTGGTAACTCCCCTTTCTTTGAATTCTCCATACTAAAACGTTTTAGTACCTTGTCCAAGTAAGTATTATGACTAAGTCCTATTAGTCTCTTACTTCTGTTTCTCACTATCCTTATTCCCACAATATAGGAAGCCTCTCTAAGGTCCTTCATAGCGAAGCACTTCCCGAGCCAGGATTTAACCTCCTGCAGTGTCGGGATGTTGTTTCCTATGAGTAGTATGTCGTCGACATACAATACGAGAAAGCTCACTACACTCCCACTGGCCTTGACATATATACATGATTCATCTTCGCTTCTCATAAAACCAAACTCTTTGACCTTCTCATCAAAACAAAGATTCCATCTGCGAGACGCTTGCTTAAGTCCATAAATAGACTTCTCAAGCTTACACACTCTATTGGGGTGCTTCTCATTGACAAAACCCTCTGGCTGATCCATGTAAACATCCTCAACCAACTTCCCATTTAGGAAAGCGGTTTTGACATCCATCTACCATATTTCATAGTCATGAAATGCAGCAACGACCAACATCACCCTGATAGATTTTATCTTCGCAACTGGTGAGAAGGTTTCGTTGTAGTCAACTCCAGGAGTTTGAGTGAAACCCTTCGCAACCAATCGTGCCTTATAAGTGTGAACATTTCCATCCACGTCAGTCTTCTTCTTGAAGATCCACTTGCACCCGACCATCTTACGACCTGGTACATTGTCAACCAAATTCCAAACTTGGTTGTCATACATGGACTGGATCTCGCTATCCATAGCCTCTTTCCATTTTGCAGATTTTGGGCCTGCCATGGCTTCCTTATAGCTGTTAGGTTCGTCCATATTCACTAGTGTACTATCACTAATGAACGTATCCCCTTCCATAGTAATATGAAAACCATAAAATTGGGGTGGAACACAAATCCTTTCAGAACGTCTAAGAGGTAAGGACTCGTCAATCGGTTCAACCGGAGTTTCCTCCTCGGGTTGAGCGCCAGTGTTAGAGGTTCCTTCATCTCTCGAGTCTTGAAGCTCTTCAAGATCGATTTGCCTCCCACTGTCTCCTTGGCTTATGAGTTCTCGCTTTCGGAAAACCCCTCTCCTCACAACGAAGACAACATTGTCACTCGGTCTGTAGAAGAGATATCCAAAGGATTTTTGCGGCTAGCCGATGAAAATACACCGCTCACTACGAGGTTCGAGCTTGTCGTGAGTCTCTCGTCTTATGAAAGCCTCGCAACCCCAAACCTTGATATGTGCCAACGAGGGAACCTTCCCTGTCCACATCTCGTGAGGTGTTTTGGCAACCTTCTTTGTAGGTACTAAGTTAAGGACATGGGCGGCAGTCTCTAAGGCATACCCCTAGAATGAGATAGGTAGTGAAGCACGACTCATCATGGAACGAACCATGTCTAGCAAGGTTCGATTACGCCTCTCAGCTACACCATTCAATTATGGTGTCCTAGGTGGCGTCAATTGCGAAACTATTCCGCATTCCTTGAGGTAGTCGTGGAATTCAAGACTTAGGTACTCTCCACCTCGATCAGATCGAAGCATCTTGATTTTCCTGCCCAACTGATTCTCCACTTCTTGTTTAAACTCTTTGAACTTTTCAAAGGTTTCTGACTTGTGTTTGATTAAGTAGATATACCCATATCTACTATAATCGTCTGTGAAAGTCACATGAAAGCGATTCGCATCCCTTGTGGTGGATCTAAAGGGTCCACATACATCTGTATGTATGAGATCCAATAAACCCTCACCCCTCGCACAAGTGTCAGTGAAGGGTGACTTGGTCATCTTTCCAAGAAAACAAGACTCACATACGTCATCGTCCCTAAGGTCGAATGACTCCAACACTCCATCCTTTTGGAGTTGGTCTATGCGTTTCTTGTTGACATGTCAAAGACGATAATGCCACAAGCATGCTTTATCCATACTATTGGAAGAATCCACACACAACACATCATTTCCTAAGTTATCTACAACCATCACAGTTTCATATATTCCATTACAAGGCAATGCTTCAAAATATAAAACATTATTAAAATAAGCATAAATAGAACCCTTTTCATTATCAAATGAATATCTAAAACCTTGTCTATATAAACCATGAAATAAAATGATGTTTCTAGCCATATCTGGCGAATAGCAACAATTATTCAAATTTAAATCTAAACCATTACTAAGCACTAAGGAATAAACTCCAATCTTGGTCACAGGCAACGATCTTCTGTTTCCTATGATCAGATTCATCCTTCCACGCTCCACATCCCTATTTCCTTTTAGTCCCTGCAAATCAGAACATATGTGAAAACCACATCCTGTATCAAGAACCCAAGAAGTATCATGTGATAAATTATTAGATTTAATTGTGTAAATACATGCGAAAGATGGCTTGATCTTTCCATCCTTGATGGCCTGCAGATATTCTGGGCAGCTTCTCTTCCAATGCCCTATCTTGTGGCAGTAGTGGCACTCTGCCTCTTTAGGGTTTGAGTTGGGCTTAGCAGAACCAATTTTGGTTCCACTAGAAGAGGTGTCATCATGGGACTTTCCCTTGTAGTGGCCCCTTGAGGGAGCCTTCCTCTTCTTACCCTTCCCTTGCCCTATTGCCAAGACAGGGGTAGCAGCTGGAGTTGGAGGTGATGCAACAGATTTATCCTTGAGGTTGCTCTCAGCAGTCCTCAACAAGCCCTGAAGCTTGCTCAAGGAGACCTCTTCCTTATTCATGTGGTAGGTCATGCGGAACTGGCTATAGCAGGAAGGCAATGAGTGAAGGATGATGTCAATTGCCAGCTCTTCATCGAAGTTCACATTCAACTTCAGCATGCGATCGACATATCTCTGCATCTTCTGCAGATGAGCGGTAAGGGACTCTCCATTACCCATTTTGGTAGTGATCATCGAGGTGATGATCTCGTACCTCTCTTGCCTAGCGCTCTGGTGGTAGCGTTCCAGCAGATCCTGATGCATCTCATAGGGGTACTTGTCCTCATAGGACTTCTGGAATTCAGCAGTCATAGTCGCTCGCATGATGCAATGGAATTTCGTGGCATCACGCTCGTGGGCTTCATAGGCCGCGATCTCTTCGGCGGTAGCAGTGTCGATGTCAATCTCCTTTAGCTTCTCATCGAGGACATATTCTTTGTCCTCGTAGCGAGTGACCATGCGAATGTTGCAGATCCAATTACTGAAATTGGTCCCATCAAAGATCACTTTCCCACACAAGTTCATGAGTGAGAATGAACCAGAGGAGTTTGACCCAGAAGCGTTGTTGTTTGTGTTCGACATCTGAAAAGGAAAAAGAACAAAGCTGATTAGAAATGAATTTCCCCAATTAATCACCCAAATAAGAAATTAGGGCTAGGAACCAACAACATTATTCACAAATTATAAAAGGGATGCCGTAATCTAACAAGTAAATAATTTGAAGGCAAGTGAATGTCGATTCACTAATTCTCCACCATGAAAAACGAAAAGGAAATTAGGTTTTAAATGTATTGAAAACTCCTAGATACTTTGAGATTCATTGAACTTTTCAATGGCATGTTTAAATCTCGATATGCCCCTCTAGTTTGTGACTGTGATGCCGAGGATCACAAAGTGGGTGTGAATAACCATGCAAATGTACATGGTGCCCTTATTGTTACAGTCACCTATTCAATGTGACGGTTAACCACACACGCTCCATCGAACTATGACAAACAACGAGTCACCCTTTGCCACCTATGCTTAGAACCCAATTAATGTGCCGGTTAACCACACACGCTCCATTAACATCTTAGCAAGGGTACAAAGTGTAATTTCATGGAATTGCATCAAATTCACTTTTGACTAAAGTAACTAAGATTGGGAATTTTGTAAAAAACATTTAGTTACTTTATATAGATTCATTATACTTTTAATGAGGAAATGTTTGCCCTATCCTACCCGTTCGGCTAACGACCCTCCACCAATCAAGGAAGCGGTGGGTGAGAATGGACACCCATTAAACGGCCATTTTATAGGCCATAACCTTATACCCCCCTTATAGACCGGCTTCGTGAATGAGGCCTACTAACGGTAAGACTAGCATTTAAGTTATATATATATATATATATATATATATATATATATATATATATATGTATTAATGTTATAATATTATAAGTATAGGGTTGAATTTTAAAACTTGTAAAATTCTAAGGTTTGAAATTTAAATGGTTCAAATTAAAACTTTTAATCACAAAACTTAAATTTCAAAACTTGAGGACAAGTTTTGAACTTTTCAAAACATAAAGGATCAAATAGCAAATAATATAAATTAAACAATTAATTTATTGATTATCTAAATTTGACCTAGTCAATATTATTTGCAAGACAATTCAACAATTAATTCAAATAATCAATTATTATCAAATAAGGAAATTATTATTTAAACAATTGGTAATTATCTTTTGTTTTGATGGGGATATTGACAAAAGGATGATAAAATTCGGATTTTAATGAACCAAAATGATTTAGGTAAGTATCCTCAAGCAAAACAACAAGAAATCCCGAAAATCACTCTGACAGACGCTCCGACTCGCCGAGTCCCCTTATGGACTCGTCGAGTTCATCCTACTCGTCGAGTCCACAATGGGACTCGCCGAGTCAGTCAGACGGAAAGAAGAAAAACGATTTTTTCAAAGCTAGAACAATCAAACAATGCATCAATTCAATAGAAATCAATCAAAGCTCTGATACCACTGATGGGTTTGAGCCATAAGAACTTTCCTATGTGCACATGCAAACCCTAATGCTTGGATCTAGGTTTCTCTAATTGAACATGCAATATATCCAAGACTTGCAAACCTTAGATCTAGTGTAAACAATTCAAATTGATACAATAATTCAGATCTAGATGATTACCTTTAGTTGCTTGCTTGAATCTTCTTGTTCTTGGAGCTTAGAGTCACAATTGTCACTCCTTTAATGGCTTACAAACACCAACTAGCAAGAGGATGATTTGGAGAGAGGAGAGAGAAGTAGAAATCGGCTCTAGGGTTCCCAAGGAAGCAAGGTAGTCGATTTCCACAACCCAAGGGGTTTATTTATATTGTGAGCTTCTAGGGTTTCACCCAAAACCCTAATGGAATAACTTAGGCCCTAAGTAATCCAAAGATCCTTCTAGACTGAGGCTTGGACGAATTTAAGGAGTACATACACCTTAACTTCGTCCACCCTATAATCCATAAGGATCCATAGCCCAAAAACCAACTATCACACAATTGACAGTTGCAGTCCCCTTTATTTAATTAACCTCTTTTAGTCACCAAATTAAATCCTAATTAATATATGACTAATATTAATTAAATCATATAATTATTCCTTTAATATATTATTCTCATAATATATTAATATAATAATATCTTCTCTCTCTTCATAAATCACTCTGTCAAGTTGCTATGGTGAAGGCAACCCAAAAGGACCATGCACAACCGGGTCAAGTACTTACCAAATATAGTTACGGGCTTAGACACTAATCCAACATAAGGAGGCTAGCGTTTGAGTCATAATGTTGTATTTATATGGCTTAAACCCTAAAAATTAGGGTTTTGAGTCTGCTTGCGTACGCTGCACGTACACATTGGTACGCTGCGCGTACGCACCTCCGCCCCCCGCATCCAATGTTGCATTTACGCCCCGCGTACGCCAAGCTTACGCCCATCGTACGTCTTCAGGCAACCCAAATATAATGGCCCACTAGCTAAGGCCCACTCAATAATCCACTACTTAACCCATAACCCAACAATTAATTACAAATATATTAAATAGTTATTATTACCTGAAGTGACGGATGTTACAGATACCGTTCCTGGTGAAGGTGCTACATGCAAGGAGCCTGAGGTTGAGTTTCAAACTGCCTCTGATTTTACTTCGCGTCTGGCGAAGGATAATGTTATTGCAGGTTCCTCTTCTTTGCCCCCAGCGACCGTTGGAGTTTGTATCCTGGAGTGGGGGCTCACTCGAGAGTCCCTTCTCATACAACGTCCTATTGCTTATTATTGGGGCCGCCATGATTTCCCTTCGGCCACGATCGAAGCTCTAGAGCTCCTCTCCAGTTATCACATGTTTAACAGTCTCCAGTATGCGGCGGCTCAGGTCGCTCCTTATTTGGTGGTCGCCTCTTGGTGCCTAGGTCAAGTTAGTTCAGATTCAACATAACTTGTTTCTGTTAGGGCCTAGCGAGATGATCTAAGGGCGAGGGTGCAAGGGCTGGAGGAGGAGAAGCGCAAGTTTCAAGAGCGTTATGATCTTTTGGCTGGTGAGAAGGCGTCCGTGGAGGAACAAGTTGCAAGTTTGGATGGGTGTGAGGAGCATTTGGCGAGGAGAGTGGATACTCTGGTGGGGTAGAAAGGATTATTAGAAGAGCAGGTGAAGGGGAAAGCTGGACAACTGGCTGTTGAGGAATCCAAGAGGCGGGATGTAGAGGGGGATATGGGGTGGTTGCTCCGGAGGGTATTCTAAGGGTAGTTGATCGGGTCATTGAGAGTCCTGAGTTCTCAATTGGGGTCCAGCGTATGAAGGTTACATGTGTCACAACTGGTGTGGAGGGAGGCAGGCAGGTGGTGAATGAACAGGTAGCCTCCGGGAGGTTCGATACGCAGGAGCCAAGTACTATGGTGGAATTGAGTCAGGTCGTGCATGCTTCTGTGAAGAAGTTCATGGAGACAGATTTTGCCTTCCTCCTTTATTTGTGCGAGCTAGACTTGGAGGGCCTTCGCCAGTTGTGTCGTGATCCTGACGCCGCGGAAAACCGTCCTGAGGGTGACCCTCTCAAAGTTGGATCTTCCTCCACTACTCTCGGTAAGTGATTCTCCTTTCTTCCTGGTTTGTTTATGTGAAACAATAATTGAACTTGTAATGTGTCTGAGACGATGTATCAAAGATAATATTTTTAATGGCTATTTGGCCCTGCGCGGTGCTTTCATGTATGGGGGTTGTCCGATCGGGAAGGCTCCCTCGCTCGCACATATCAAGGTATGGGGTTGTGAAGTACTCGTAAGACGAGAGACACATTACAAACTTGAACCTAGAGCTGAGAAGTGTTATTTCATTGGCCACACACATAATTCCTTTGGACATTTGTTCTACAGACCTAGTGAGAACGTGGTCGTCATAGCTCGAAGAGTAGTATTTCACGACAGAGAGCTCATCTTCAAAGTGGACAGTGAGAGTGTTATTGATCTTGAAGAAATTCAAGAGTCGTCCAATGATGGAAGCTCAGACAACACTAGCACTCACCATGAGGAAGAAGTTCCAGTTGAGCCAGTTGAAAACTCATTACTCCTTCGTTCTAGTAGGGTTAGCATGCCACCTGCTTTCTATAGATTCCATATTACGTCATATTGTGATACGTTTATCAGTGATAGAACTCTGGTAAATTTGGATGAGCCAGCTAACTACAAGGAAGAAATGGCAGACCTAAGGCTGCAAATTGGAAGGATTTATCTAGCAAACACAAGTAAAAACCATTAACATGCAATCAATGGCTATTTAACTACACATAATTTATAGACAATGTAATAAAGATAGAAACATTAACATGCAAGGATTGATCTAGCAAACACAAGTAAAAACTAACATTAATAATCCATGGATCTAATATTAACTCATAGAAAATTGAGGTTCGTCTACACTAAACGAAAGCTAAGGGTATTAGCCCATGATTGGAATAGAAAAACAACCAATCAAATAGTATATTAAACTAAACATCATGCAAACCAAATGCTTGAGTCTATTTCGTGCTAATTATTCTTCTTCTCTCTTTCTCCTGGCCGAAATCAGGTCTTCTATGGTTTCTCAAAAGTATTCTTTTCAAAAACTCCTGTCCTCGTGGCATTTTAATTCGTCCTTTATATAGGAGAAAAAATTACCATAAACTAGCCACCACGACGTGGCCAATTGCTTGCTACGCCCTGGTAACAGTTTCCTTGTCGTAATCAGCAAGGTAATCTACTTTAGTCGAGATCCTTCCAGACGCCACTGCGTGGGCCAGAATTTACCGCGCCGTGGTTATTTCCCTGAAACACGCTTTTGAAGCTTCATTGTTCTTTATTCGCAAACTTCACCCTCCAACTTCCAGTTTTTTCCATTTTGGTCCCTTTTCTTCAAAAATGTCTTCTTCTGGCTGAAATATGTAATTTATAAAAGTAAGTACCAAAAGTCCTTGTATTTAGACCAAAAAACTACTAAAATATAATGAAATTATTCATAAAAGTATGTATAAATATAACAATATCAATTGCCACCATTAATATGGGTAGTTCTTCATTGGATTGTGTGAGGTTCGCCTCGTCACCATGGTTCTTTTCTAGGCACTCTAATGTATAATGACCAAACTTCTCACATATAAAGCATTTTAGTTTGCTTTTATCCTTCTTGTGGTCATTCCGTTTTGCATTGATTCATAGACACCTCATCGGCCACACCCACGTTTTCGTCCTCTTCCTTGACCTCGACCACCATGACTACCTCTATCCTTTGAGGTGTTTGACGAGCTCCCCTTGTCGGTTTTCTTGGATCGTGATGCCCACAAGGCATGCATAAGTAACAAGGAAGGTTCGTCTCCTTGTACTCCGTAACTCCGAAGCCTCTCTTCATGATTTTTTAGATGACCCACAACCTCCTCCACAGTCATGTATTTTAAGTCTCCAAATTGTTCGATAAATATCACAATTTGCATAAATCGTGATGGGACTGCTCGAAGAAATTTCTTCACTACCGTAATCTCCTCAATTTTCTCGCCTAAGGATCGAATATCAGTCACAATGGTATTTAATCTCATGAAAAAATCATCCAACGATTCACCATCTTTCATTCGGATAACCACGAAGTCACTTATCAAGGTTTCTACTTTAGCCTCTTTTACTCGATCGGTGCCTATGTGTATCACCTTTAGTGTTTCCATGCTTCTTTAGTTGTGTCCTTCTCAGCTAACAGAAGTAGATAATATTCTTGAATTGATTTGTAGATAACAGCTAGAGCCATTCGACCTTTCTGTTCCTCTATATCATTATCTTGAATTGCACACCACACTCCTTATGCTTGCAAATTCACTCCCATCTTTATCGCCCATACTGAGTAATTTAACTTTTTAAGCATTGGATAGTGTAACATAACACTACCATTCTTCTAAGATTTTTGAACACCTTCACCTTTATCTGCCATCAGTAACATTATCATATACTTTAGCATACCGTCACCTTGCTCTAACACCACTTGTTGGGAAATAAAGATCTAACTATATAGAATATTAAAGGTAAATTATTGTTCAAACGTGTGAGCCGGAAAAAAATGCACAGAGGCAGAAGAAATAAATGAGAAAAAGTATTACAAGCTTAAAGCCTAAGTTTTTATTTAAGGAAAGCAGACGGTTACATTAGGTGTAATAAAATGCTGACACATCTAATATTTATAGCCAAAGACAACTAATGTAATAATAAAAAATCTAAGAGAGATGTCTACCTATTCTCTTAAAACCAGGAACATGTCTACCTCGTCTATTATTAAAATAGTCAACAAAGACGTATCTTACTTGCTTTCAATTAAAAATAGCCTTAAACAGTTATACCTAGAAAATTTTAAACAATTGTTTATTAATAAGAAATGTAACTAGGAAAGAGAAACCATTTTTTATCATATCCTTCATTGTCGTCCTTTTCGTAAGAGAGAAAACTATCATCTTTTCTGTCCTTCCATAAAACTATATTTCCCATCCAAACTTTTAACTGAAAAAGCTATCCCGCAAATTATTTACTATTATTATTATTACTATGCAGTTTAATATCACAACACATTTATATTAAAATATTATATATAAATATTTGCTAGCAACTATGATTAAATAAAGTAATATTTTTATTACATCATTTTTTTTACTATCAACCGTGTGTTATAACACACATGTCATAATCTAGTTATCTTTACAATGTTGATTATGTTGATGTTCGTTTAGTATTTCATTTAAAATGATTTAAAAGTTAGTAGAGAAGGCGTGGAGAATCAAGTGGTCATGTCAAAATTCTATATATTAAATAAAAATATGGTCATATTTCATGGAAAGTGTTGAAGTGGTGGAGAATCAAATACGTGTTTTATATTTAAAACGAATAATAATCAATTTTTTTTATAAAATTTATGTATCTTTAGTTTCATCACGGGCATAAGGAATTTTCCCTTATTCGACCGGAGAATTAGTAAAGAGTCTCTGTAAAATAGCTTTAAACCCAAATATCAAATTTAAAAATAACCTAAAATATTAACTCAACGATATTGGCTTCAAATTTCAATTGATGTGTTGGGTCATTAAATACAATGTTTTAAAAACCGAATTGAACCGGCCGGTCGAACCGGTTGGACCGGGAACCGGGGAGGGAGCGGTTCAACTATCACCGGTTTTACATTGATTTCTGAACCGGATTGAACAGGCCGGTTTTTAAAAAAAACCCGGTTGAACCGGTTAAATCAAAAAAACACATGAAAATAATCATTTGCATAATAAACTTTGATGATTGTTTTCATATCTATTTAGTTTTCTCTAAATAAAAACATATGATAAATGTTATAAAGTTTTATGATTTGTTTGTATTAATCTAAAATTATTTTTCGTTTCGATATTATACTTTATTTTAGTTTTAACGTATATGGATTGATGTAAAACACTAACATTTATGGTTATGTGTTATTTTAATGTATTTAGATTAATCTACAACTTATTTTTATGTGTATTTTTAATGTTTGAACTTTAAAACATTAAATTCATGATTTATATATGTATGTATGTGTAGGAAAATAGAAAAAAAAACATGAAAAATATAGGATCCGGTTGACTCGGCGGTCGAACCACCATACCGGTTCAACTAAAAAACCGGTTTTTAAAACATTCATTGAATAAGTATAAACTCAATCTCCGCAGCATCTTATTTATTTTTTATATAAATATCCTAAGTAAACACTTATTTATTTTTGTAATGGAACAAGTTTGAAAAATATTTCCACTTATCCGAGATCACATGGACATACATATTTTAGTTTTTTTGCGGGCACGGCATCTTTTATATTTTCAAACTTATATAATAGTTTTTTTTTCTTATTCGAACCACTCAACCTTATAAATACCACCACCTTCACACAACAAAACCATTCATCTTTTTAATTCCTTACTTATCCTCTCTTGCAAATTGGCTGACAATGGCTGTTATCACATCTGAACTTGAGGTCACTTCTTCTCTTCCCGCTGCTAAACTTTTCAAGGTCTATGGAGACTTTGACACCCTCGCACCTAAGGTAGACCCTCAAACTTTCAAATCTGTCAATATTATCGAAGGTGATGGTGGTGTTGGAAGCATTAAGAGTATTACATTCGGTGATGGTAAGTATTACATAGATAATAAACATTTTGTATTTAATGTGAATCATGTACTCTAAAGATCGTATATAACATATATATAGTTTTCTCATAAATGATTCCCTAATATTTGGTGTAATACGTGTGTAGGTGTTCCGTACAAAAATTCCAAGCATAGAGTCGATGCCATAGACATAAGCAATCTAAGTGTCAGCTATACAATCTTTGAAGGTGACGCCTTGTTAGGTATTATTGACTCAGCCACTCATCATATTAAGTTCGTACCTTCTGCTGATGGTGGATCTGTGTACAAGCACACGACTGAGTTTAATTGCAAAACTGATGCCCAACTATCTGATGATATTCTTAACTTTGCCAAAGAAGCGTTCAAGAACACCTTTAAGGCAATAGAGGCCTATGCAATCGCACATCCGGAAGCTTACTAGTTCTTCTCGAATTACCATGGTTTTCAATTTCATTTGTGTGTGCTAAAAATGAAAATTTCGGTGCTTGTGTTTTCCACTTGTTTCACCTAAATAAATGGATACTTTCTGATTTTGTCATTCGTGATGTCATCGTTAATTTGCTTTGTTTTTACAAAATGTGATGATAAAAGTTAGATATTGGCTGTTAGTTAATAATGTTTCATCCAGACCTGTAATATTATTAGATACAACAACGTATAAAACCTGAATAAAAAAAGGAAAACACGAAATGCTAAAATACAGGGCATTTTTTAAGTAATAACTTGGTAGAGATTAAATATTTTATTGGAAAACGGGTTAGAATTAGTAGAAGTGTGCGGATAGATTCATATTAATTAGATTATTTATTAATTGTTTCACGTACTTAAAGGCTTCTAGGCCAACGGTATCAGGTGGTGTCTCCCTCCTTAAGGTCGACGGTTCAAGTCTCGTGGTGGACATAGGTGGAATTAGGTGTTATTTTAACAGTAGATTATAATATTTGTATTTACCGGTTCAAAAAAAAAATACTATATTTTATTCATAAAATAAATAAGTATTTTAAAAATTGTTAGTCTAATTTGGACATCATAAATGTTGTCTGTGGTTAGCTCGGTAAGGGCGTCCATAGCTCTATGCCCATAGCACCGATGCACGAGTGGCCGGACCAAGCAATTATCGTCTCAAAGGGTTTGAATGATGACCTTTGATACCCGGGGTGATCAAATGCATGCTAATTAAAACTCACAAACAGGGAAATTCCGACCGTTTGGCCTTCGGTACCCTTGGAATTTGATACATTTAACAATAAATGTATCGGTCAGTAATTACGGATGGACTTCATATTATTTTTTGTGGTTTACCAACAAATTATCGACAAATAATTGCTGGCTCTTTGTGACAATTATTGTGACGAACTACAGGCTGAAATATTTAGAGACGTATCCGGTTACCAAATTACCGACACATCTTTTTTTCAAAAAATTTCGACGAAATTCTATTTATAATTAGCAACACCATTTACATCTTGTGGTATTCCCGGTCCATATTTTACAATAGAATTTGTAATTATCCAATAGATTGCGAAAAATAAAATTGTATGGCCAAGCGTTACAATAAAGGATAATAATATGTTGTATCATCTTCAACATAGGATATTATTACAATAATATTTGTTTATATTATTTCAATAATACTATCGGTTTTCAATGTCGAGTCCATCGGTTTTCAATGTCCACGACGAGATAATAAAATAATTCCCCTGGTTTTCATTATCCGGGACAAGATAATAAAATAATGCCCCTATATCTCTCATTTTAGGTAAAATGGTAACTTTGTCGCATATTAATTGTCGAATACTCTATAAATAATACAAATAATAAACTTCTATAATAAACATTTAATATATGTATTGAGATAGAATAACCATATTTATAATCCTACCTAATAAATGAAAATAATTTTGTCAAATGTCATTCTCTCATGCATTATGCCACATGTCATTTTGTTATAATTTTAATATATTTATTTTCCACTTGTCATTTACTTCATTTTTCATTTTTAAATATATCATTAATTTAGTTTCTATAAATTAAACATACCATAATAACTATATTAATTTCAAATTTTAAATTTCAAATTTCAAACTTCAATTTCAATTTTAAATAAATTTATATTTGAAACCTTCATATTTAACATTTTGTTATAATTAGCACATTTAATACACGGGTTTGACAACTGAACACATAATTTTAATTTAACTTTTTCATGTTTTTTTTTTATTTTTATTTTTCATAACTTTTACTTATTTCAAATTTCAAATTCAAATAAACTTGTCGTTTAATCATTTGTATTTAACATTTTGTTTTAATCAACCCGTATAATATACGAGTATTACAACTAGTATGTTAATATAAGTAAGATATCTCCAATGGATAGGACATGAATAATATTTAATTGAAAACAATGTTATTGATTGCATCAAAATGAAGTGTTGGATTAATTTCTACTAAAACTTTGGCTTCACAAACCATGATTCAACTTACTATGCATTTAACGTAATGAAGTGTTAGGAAGAATTCATAACCGGATAGATTCTTATTTATGTGTAAACAACTTATGGGAGTGTACATATTCACAAAAAAGTGAGACCACACTAAAAGATTAAAACCATTAGTGGTGAGATCCATCTTTAGCGGCGAAATCTAACTTTCACATTAGATATCGCCGTTAAAAGTGGTTGTCGCCGCTAAAGGTCAAAAACCATGATCCGTGTCAAAGGTTGTGTTTAACCCTTATCTGTCGATCTGTCCCTAATCCAACGGTTGGAAATAAATATCGCACATACTATTAGTGGCGACGTTCATGGGAGCGACATGTGTCGCTGATAATTCTAAAATAATGCGTGGTAGAAGTTCCCTCCAGAGGTGTAGCCGCTAAAACCCTATCGTCGCCGCTAAAAGCCTAATGTCGCTCGTAATACTCATCGCCGCTAATGCTCTATGCAGATATACCTTCCTCTTCTCCAATTTTCTGTCTTATGTTCACCCTTTTGCTTTCCTGCGATTTCCGACCGAAGTGAAACCAAGGAGATCGATTACCAGTGATATCCTCCATCACTTGCGACGCTAATTTCATCTCGACAGTGCCACAACAGCACCACCCCAACACCGCCAACATTATGGTTTCGTTCCACCATAAATTCTATTCCTTTTTATGAAGTATTTTCATCTAGTTCTTCATATTAATCTTGTATGTTGTTATAATATATGTATATGTAATGTTTGAATAAATGTATGTAATCTGTGTATATACGTATGTATGTACAAATGTATATGTTTACATTGAAAATAGAAAAATTATATGCATTATGTGTATGATGTGTGTATATGAAATAGTACAATGTTATAATGGAAAAATAAAAACAAAAGTAGCATGCTATATTGTATACGCAAAATGTATATAATGTATGTTTAAGTTTATTTTTATGTATACGTATGATCACTTAAATTTTAAGGGCATATTTGGAAAGGACAATACTATAATGGATAAAATGAAAAAAAATGGGCGCTATAATGTATATGGATATGTGTAGGATGTATGTTTAAGTGTATTTGTATGTATATGTATGTTTGTATTGGTTGAAACGTCATATAACTGTTAAGGGCTTATTTGGAAAGTAAAATGCTATAATAAAAAAAAACGTTTTTAACATAATAAAAAAAAACATTTTTAACATAATAAAAAAAAAACGTTTTTTTTATGTTTATTTTTACCAACCACATCAAAAGATTGACGAATTAATCATTTTATCCAAATATTTGTAGTCATACATGAATAAAACATATTTATAAATCATATCTGAATCTGGTAATTATCTTGAATAAATAAATGAATTAAGTTATATTCATAAATTAATAAAACACAATTTATAGATTAAAAATTGTCATACACCATAATAATGAATGAATAAAACACATTAAATATATACATAGATTGTACATTTATTCATAAATAATAACAAAAAAATATATTGTAATATGTATCTATTTTATAATAATTACAAATGAATAAAACATAAACAAAAGTTAGAATACAAATACTATTATTCTATAATTATAAATGAATAAGCCAAGATCTTTTCGATTTTGTAGTGTTTGGTTGTATATTAGCACTCCAAAATTGCATTGTAGAAGCATCTTGATTTTTTCTGCACATCATTAAATAAAAAGATAAATACAAATAACATTTATCTAAATCAAAAAGATACAGAAAAACTCAGATGACTTCATGTCATAAATGAATAGGCATGAACAAATTATGAAGTACATATGAATGCTATAATTGTAATTATATTCATACATGAATGTATATCATTAATCATAACTGAATACACCAAGCACATTAAATAAGATATATTGCAAATATAAGATCAAAGTTAACTCCAAATTTAGAGAATCAACTAAGAGAGTTGGACACACCAACAACTTACTTCCAAAATTACAAACATTGGTAGATAAAATAACTATATCTATTTCTAGTTCACAACCAAATAATTGATTTGACTAGAGACGAAAAACAATAAGAAATTATGTCGTTCAAAGAAAATCATATCTGTAGCAAACTCATTCGGGTATAAAAATGATTCATTATAGAAAAGACATGAACTAGATTAAAAAAGTAATAACCAAATAAAAACAACTCAAAAGGAGAGGCATACATAATCCTATCAGTTAATCAACATGAGATGTATAGAGAAAAAATGTAATGAAAAGAAACAAGCAAATACTTGGGCAGTAGCTCTGGAAAAAGGAAATGAGAGGGAATAAATCACCACAATCAAAGTAACAAAATATGTATGCTATTTTCCAGAATACGTGAACACTTTTATTTCTAGTCAAAGTAACATAATGACTCCATATCATAAATGAATAGGCATGACCAAATGCTTGTTCTGGAAAAATAAACCAAGTGTAAAAGCAAATTTCTTTTAAAGTTCAAAATATGCAGAAGTCGCCTAATGCTTATCCTGATCGAAGGCAGGACAATTTCATCTTCCTGTGTCGTTTAAGATGGATGTCCAAGTGCAATCTGAAGAGCTTCCAGGTACACATCTAGGGATACTATGACAATTCAGAGAAGAAATTCTCTCAACACAAAACAACAAAAAAGAAGGAAGGATTTCATCTGTCTTCAGCAATGATGAATCTGAGTCCCAATTTAATATCATTGGAAAGCAATTTAATATCAATATTGTAATCCAATTTGCTAGATTTTTGACCTACATACACAATAGAAAGAAGAATCAAAACTTACCAATTGTTGATTTATAGGTTCAATTTCATAGGAAATCCTGTCAAATTCCCCCTCCCCCCCCCCTTTTTGCATCGCCAAACACTCACCCCCCTTCATGATCCTTTTTTTCCTTCCTTGTCAATCGACTACAACGACATCAAGAGTGAATCGGTACTGTTGAGTTCATCGTAGCCCAAGGTGGATTGAAGGCCTCCTTCTCGTCACTCCCTTTCTCTCGCTCGTCTCTATTCCCTTCCTCTGAATGCACGACGCAAAGCACACAATCCCAAATCGGCGGCTGGACCAGAAACGATGTTCGCCTAGAAAAACCGATTAAACCATAAATGCTTGAGTTTGTGACTTGTGATGGTCCGATTAGGGCTGCGGGCTACGACAGGTGATGGTGCGAACAGGAAGAAATCATGGAATACAGATGATGGAGGCGATTTATTGATTCAACCCTAGGGAGAGAGAGAGAGAGAGAGAGAGAGAGAGATGAAAAGGAGGGTAAGTAATTTGAACGGAAACATGAAAGAGATTGAGAAATTATAGGAACAGGTTAAAGTTGCAATTATCATTATAGCCTTATGACCTTTTACAAGTTACACTTTAGTACCTATAGTTTTAGAATTTACATAAATGACTCGTTTGATAATAGCCTCATATCTGAATATTTAGATGGTCCAGATCCGTTCTCGCGTTCTCAACCTTTTAAGTGTTCTCATTTGATCCTACTCCTATATATATATATATATATATATATATATATATATATATATATATATATATATATCTACTCCTATATATATATATATATATATATATATATATATATGTATAGGATGTATGTTTAAGTTTATTTGTATGTTTATATATGTATGTATTGATTGGAACATCACTTAACTATTAAGGGCTTATTTGGAAAGTACAATGTTATAATGGAAAAAAAGTAGAATGCTATAATGTATATAAAATATGTGTAGGATGTATGTTTAAGTGCATTAGTATGTATATTTACGTATGTATTGATTGGAACATGACTTAACTTTTAAGGGCTTATTTGGAAAGTACAATGATGTCATGGAAAAAATGAAAAGAAAGTAAGATGCTATAATGTATATGCATTGTATATGATGTACATTTAGGTGTATTTTTATGTGTATGTATGTATGTGCTAATTAGAACATTAGTTAATGTTTTAGGGCTTATTTGGAAAGTACAATTCTATAATGGAAAATATGAAAAAAAAGTAGGATGTTATAATGAAAAAATATGATACTATAAATAAAAAAAATTTATGCAAAAGTTGTTGGGTTTTAGTTCAAAAATAGTTTCATAAACTAGAAAAATATGGCAACGGAAGACTTTAATTTTTGAAATAACATAAACATTTAAACCCACCAAGGATCTTCTTGCAAGTTATAGAAAGATTTAAACATCAACCAAAGAAAGGATGAAGAAATAACAACCTTTGTTGTTCTTTGGGTCCTCTTGGGAGGCTTGGAAGTTGATGAAGAATGTGGAACCTTTGAGACACCAAAAATAACTCAACTTGATGTAGATGCTAGTCCATAAACTCTTAAACCCTTAAGCTTGAAGTTCATAACCAAAATATGAACTTCAAGTGAGTATAAATGAAAGTAATCTTGAAGAAAAAGAAGAACAAAAAAGGAGAGAGTAATATGCTCTAAGCATGTTACGGTTTTAAGAGGAAAGAATGGTGCAAGCCATTCAAGAATGCAAGCCTCTTATTTATATGCATAAAGTGAAAGTATTAACCATTATGTCTTAACACTTTAAGTACATATGTCCCCATGTCATAAACATGTATCTCATGCTTCATTTCTTTTGAATAAACTAATGGAAAGCCCATAACTCCTTTATCTTTATCTATTTTTCAGAATTTTATAAATAAAAAGAAGAGTTAGTTTAAATTTTATAAACTCAAGTTTTATAAAATATAAACTTTGTCTTTTGAGTAAAAGACAAAAGGTTTTCAACTAGTCCAAAAAAGTTGTGCATGACTTATTAATTCATACCACATGAATTATGTAATGTTACTTGCTAATGAAAATTATTATTTCCATGAAATAAATAATTTACAATTTAATTATAAGAGTTTTATTGAATATTTATTAAAATCAATTTCTAGTAAATAATCAATTATATCAAGTTGTTAGTGTGACCCATTAGTATCATATGTTAATTAGCAATATCACTTTAATATGACTCTTAAGTATACTAGACCTTTCAAAAGTACAATGCTCAAATGGAAAAAATAATATAATATTTAAAGTACAATGTTATTATAGAAAACTGAAAACAAAATCAAATGCCATAAATAACAAAAGTATGGTAAAGTACAATGCTATAATAGGAAAAAGATATGATACTACAAATAAAAACATATATGCAAAAGTACAATGCTCAAATAGAAAAAAACAATATAATATTTAAAGTACATTACTATTATAGAAAACTTCAAACAAAATCAAATGTTATAAATAACAAAAATATACAAAAGTAAGATGCTATAAATGACAAAAAAAATTAATCCAAATTTTATACCTTTGCGTGTCTTCTTTATACTCATCATGAGCTTAGAAATACATACCCAAAATTGATTTAGAAATTAATTTCGAGTTTTCCCCGTTTTGGGAATGCTTTTTGAATACTTTATCTCATTTAGGATGTGAACTTGAATTACATAATTGCTTTTTTAAGAAAGATTTGGTTGTCATTTTCTTTTAACTCCTCGGGTGTATATATATATATATATATATATATATATATATATATATATATATATATATATATATATATATATATATATATATATATATATATATACTTGGGAGCTAAGGGAAAATGTTGCCGAATTTTTCTTAAACAGGCAATCATGTAATACACGTTCACTTATGATGTAAAGTATTCAAAAAGTGGGTTTAGAAGACTACCCTTGTGAATACTATATCCGTTTCTGATTATTTCTTCCCGTTTTGGGGATACTTTTTGAATCATCTACTTTATGAATACTCTTTCTCTTTTTTGTTTCCCGTAGAGTAAACCCTATACACTAAACTATGTTTCTGTTGCATCATGTTTATTAATAAAATTGGATTACTAATCTACATCATCAGTCTCCCAAGTTCCATTTAGGACTCGACTCTTTTATCGAGAGATCTGTGTCACACCTAGATAGTAATTGTGAAACTAGATGTGCATGTGAGAAATATGATAGCCACTACTTCATGGATCCAAAAACAATGATACATCATGTATGTATACATGGTTTTAGTCGATTATACGCAATATGGACATATCACAGTGAACCTTTAATTAGTCCGGTTGTAGATTTCATAACGCCAAGTAACAGAATGACTGATTGTTATCGACGATGTTATATGGGTATCAATAGAAAATGATACCAACCTTGACGAAGGGAACTCGAATACATAGGTAGCGGTGTCGATGATGATTTTGTATAGTTGTTAGGGGAGGTAAAACCAAATTATATCCTGGCTGTACGTTTTCTTCCTTTGATTTTTTATCAAAGATGATGTATATCAAGGTCAAAAACAAATGAACTGATATTTCATTTGATCAACTCTTTGAGTTGTTGCATTCAACATTTCCACAAGACAACAAGGTTCCATGTTCATAATATCTAGCAAAAAAAACTAAATAAGATAGGTCTGGGGTACGAGTCAACACATGTATGCAAAAACGAAAGTTTTATCTTCTAGAAGGAACACAACTCATTGTATATTTATCCCGTTTGTAAAGAGAGTCGGTGGATTGATAAAAACAACAAGGGTAAGAAGGTAGCTCATAAGGTGTTACAATACTTTCCAGTAGCGCCTATACTATGATGTTTGTATTATTCAAGGTACACTTCCAAAAATATGATTTGACATAATACAAGCGATCAGAAGAGGGTGTGATGCATCATCTCGTTAATGGAGACTCTTGGAAAAAATTGTTGAAGATTACCCTGACTTCTCGAGTGAACCTCAAAATGTATGCCTAGGGCTTTCCGTTGACGGCTTCAATCCATTTGGTAACATGTGTAATCCACATAGCAGTTAGTCGGTCATACTCACCACAAACAATCTACCAACATGGCTTTTTATGAAAGAGTCTTCATTCATGTTGGCCCTATTGATTCGTGACCCTAAAGCACCTGGAAAAGACATGGATGTTTTCTTTAGGTTGTTAGTGGAAGAGCTTAATTTTTTATGGAACTTAAGAATACGTTAAAAGATATAGTGACAAACACATTCTTCATGATGAAAGCTATGTTGTTATGGACAATAAATGACTTTCCAGATCGTAGTAGTTTATCTGGTTGGAGTGAGAAATGATACAAAGCATCCTTAACTTTCAATGAAGACACTCCATCATACCGTGTAACAAATGAATTCATTTATGTCGGTTATCGTTGGTTCTTAGATGCTAATGATCCATTAAGGATGAGTTTGGAATTTAACAGGCAACAGAAGACAAGAACCGCTCTGATACACTTTACTAATGAAGTCATACAAGAGCAACTAGGTCATATATTACTTCGTCCACCGAGTAAACACCCTATGATTGTTAGTGAAACGATCGGAAATGATTTAAATTGAACTGGTCGAAACGTAGGATATTTTTCAAACTCGAGTACTGGTCTTCTCTGTAGTTGAAGCACAACATATATATGATGCATGTCGAGAAAAATGTGGGTGAGAGTGTTTTGGGTATTTCTCTGGTGAATGATAAGAGTAAAGACACCTAAAATGCACAAGATGACTTGAGAAATCTGAATATCCGATGTAATCAATAGTTGCAAAGAAGGAGTAACAAGTTAACTAAGCCACCAACAAGATGCTCAATCAAGAAACCTGCCCACAAAATCTTTTGTAAATTTATAAGAGATGTTAAACTGCAAGATGGGTTTGGATCTAACATCACTAAGAAAATCATAGATAATGATATTAACATTATGGGGCTGAAATCTGATGACTATCACATTCTTATGAAACGTTTGATACCAATTGGAGTTAGATTGTTATTAGACAAAGATACTTCTACACCAATTGTAGATTTTGTACATTTTCAGACAAGTTTGCTTCAGAATACTAAAGGTGGAGGATATGAGGAAAGAAAAAGAATACATTATTAGAATCATGTGTAAGTTAGAGTTGACTTATCCTCCAACGTTTTTGATATTATGATTCATTTAGTTTTGCATTTAACTGATGAAGCGTTTGTCGGAGGCCCGGTATGTATGAGATGGATGTATCCATTCAAAAGGTATATGTAACATTCTATTTATTTAATAAATAAATAGATAAAATTGATAAACAAGTAGTCACACTACATCCATATTATTTAGTGGAGTGTTGGTTTTGGGGAGTCAAATGTTATAATTTAGAAGTTGGGGGTTGAAAGTGTAAGTGTTGGATTCTTTTGTAACTATTTATGAAGGCAGGGACTAAATGTTAACTTCTGGGACTTCATTTGAAAAGATTTTGGAGTGTTAGGGGCTGAATGGTAATATATGGACTCCATTTGAGAATAATATGTAGAGGAGGGGTTGTTTTGTAACTGTTGGACTTATTATGAAAAAGAATTATGGGAGTAGGGGTTTAAAGGGTAAGTTAAGGGATTTGTTTTGAAAGAAAAGAAGAGAATGAGCGACCATTTGTGTCAGAATATGTTTCAATGAGTCGGGGTTTATAACCCGTCGTTCCCCATCAAAACCTAACCCTATTCTCAGCCGCCAACTTCACCACCCTTATACCTCCCAACCTCCATTCGCCGCCACCTCCAACGTTGAGGACGGGAACAACCAAGCCCGCTGCAACCACTGCCGACTTCGCATCAACCGGAGACCACAAAAGCCATCATCGTCGCGAATTCCAGCGGCCGGCGAAGACGATCGCCACAAGATGGCGTCGTTCCGTTGCCACTGAAGACGTGAGTCACCGCCCATGCTCTCTCCAGTCGTCGTTGTTCATGTTGTGGCTGAGAATGAAAGCCACCATTAGTGCGTCGTTCAATCAGAACGTAGCCATTCATGCCGCCGCTGCCTTGCCTTGAGTGCCAACCCTAGTCGCCAGATGTCAAGGTTGTTGTTGCTGCCAATCCGTTGTTCACCACAGATGTGATTGGGTTAACTGCACGAGCAAAGGACGAGTTCGTGTGTGTGTGCTCCTCCTACTGCTGCATATATTATGCATTGTGTAGGTTTGATGGCCGCCGTTCCTGTCACTTCGTTGCCGCCACCAACCACCGTAAGGGGGGTGGCTGTGTGCATGTTAAGGTGCTTAGATGTGTGGGTTGCGATGGTTTAGGGCTTCAGGAGCATTACTTGGCCAGAGATCCGAAGAAAGACCCCACTGCCACCACCGTGAGGTGGTGGCTGCCGCTCTCTACCGCCGTCTGCCGCCACAAGTTGGTTGTGTGTGTGTGTGTGTTTGTTAGATTAGTGTGTGTATATTGAGAGTAGCATTGTAATTGTAGTTAGCAAAAGATTAATGAAAAGAAACTCAAAACCACCACCTTGAGGTGGTGGCCGCCGCCGTAAGCCGTCGTTGACCACCACTACCCGAGGTGGTAGTGGGTGGTGCCCGACCAGCGAAACCCTAATGGGCCTAGTGAAACCCTAATGGTCCTAATGAACCCTAATTGATCAAAAGACCTAGCTATTGGGCCTATTGGGTTATGTTTTAGTTGGAAACCCTAATTAGGGTTTGGAAAACCCAAATTTTGGGATTATTGGTTTGGACTTATTGGGACCCGCATTTTATACCATTGGAGTGGAGTTATGACTCAAGCCTGATTTCATTGTATTTTTGGACTTAATGGATTAAGTCCTTAATGGGTTAAGTAGGAACACTTAACCTTAATCGTCATTTTATGTGAAAAACCCTAATTGGGTTTGGATGCTTGTTGGGCCGTTTATTGGACTAAGCTGCTGTGGGCCTTTGTGGGCCAACTGGGAACATAGTTATGGACCAAGGGAAGTTATTGGGCTTCAGGATAATAACCATTAGAGAGGCTTGGGCCCAATTTGGAAAATTGGGCCATAATTGGGCCTTGATGATTATGAGATATTGGGCCATCAAAATACCAAGTGGTTAGACTGGATTAAATGGTTGGGCCTTAAGATAAGTCCATGTAGAGGTTTGGGCCCAATTTGGAAAATTGGGCCATATGTTGGGCCTTTGTTGACTATTGGGCTTTTGGGCCTTCAGGGTGTGAGTTTGGGCCTTGGTTTGAACCAAGCTAGGGTAGGGGTAAAATGGTCCAATTACCCCAAGTGTAGATTATGGTTATGTATTGGAACCCAATTATTAATTGGGTGTTGTTTTGATGATTGATAGTTCGAGAACCTGTCAACCAACAGCTAGAGTTTATTTGCGGGACTTCAGTAATGCGAGGTGAGTCTTCTCACCATACTCATGGGTCTAAGGCAGCAAGGCCAACCCATTATGTGATTATGGTATATGTGTTTGTCATTTCTGTGATTTGATATGCTATGTGATTGTGTGTTATTGCATGGAAGACTCCGGCGGGAGCCCGTGGCAATTGGATGTAAGACCATGTGGGGTAGCCCATGACATTCCCAGGTAAAGACCATGTGGGGTAGCCCATGGCACATTGGAGATAAGACCATGTGGGGTAGCCCATGTCATTCCCAGGTAAAGACCATGTGGGGTAGCCTATGGCACAATGGTATAAGACCCTAGGGGAGCCTACGACATCCTTATAGGTTTATGTACGTGTTATGTGTAGATACTTCTGTGATATATGATATGCTATTTGATTATATATGTTTTTGCATGGAAGACCACGGGGGGAGCCAGTGGCAATTGGCTATAAGACCATGTGGGGTAGCCCATGGCATTCCCATGTTAAGACCTTGTGGGGTAGCCCATGGCACAATGGTGTAAGACCCTGGGGGGGAGCCCACGACATCCTTACAGGTTTATGTATGCATGGCTTATGTGATATATGTAGCTTTTATAGCTAATATGATATGTGATATGTGGATTGTGTGTGGGGTATGCTCTGGGGAACTCACTAAGCTTCGTGCTTACATGTTTGTTTATGGTTTCAGGTATCATTGTTTTGGAAAGGAAGGGCTCAGCTTGATCGCAGTGCACACACCCGTGTTGCCGCAATATATGATTTTGGGACGAACTCTGATGAATGTTTTTAATTAACCATGTTTTTGGAATGTTTGGATTTAAAGACATATACGTTTTGACTGTATTGAAAAATGAAATTTTTACCTTTGATTTTCGGCTCGTTTCAAGTTGGTATCAGAGCCTTGGTTTGAGGGATTCGGACGTACTTTCCGGTGTGGCTGAACTCAATCTGAGGATCTGTAAAGTTTTCAAAAGAAAAATGTTTTAAGTAAAGAGTTTATAAGACAAGAAAGGTTGTGGTCCATGCAATCAGCCGAGCTCAAGTAAGTTTCCCATAATACCCACATATGTTGTCTGTTATGACTTGGTTTATGAATTTGTGAATCGCATGCAAGATAGGGCTAGGGGAGATGCATGTATATGTTGTATGAGCTGGTAGACTTGCATGCTAGTGCTGAGTAGTCAGCAATAGGTTGGTCTGATATGTGGTGCTTGTAGCCGTGGGAATATTTGATTCCATGCTAGAATGAGAATGATTATTGTTACTAGTAACGAGTACGTGTATGCTTTTAAAATTGTATAGGGTTAGGATCTTATAGCCTTAAAATAATTGATTTGGCCTTATTTCTTGTTCCTTATCTGGTTGTGGTCCTAGGGTAGAGTCGATTAGTCGACAGTCTATTAGATCCTATTATATGTATATTTTGCATGCATAAGGCAACCGACAGTAAGGATGGATGGGTGTGGACAGTGCGAGTTTCGATATGTGGGATGAATGTTCTATGATAGTCCTTTGGATCGCAGTGCTACTGCACGAATGCTTCTTGCTTTGTGCTTTGTGGAACTCTTGAGTGATGGGAGTCAGCCACTAAGTGGATATGACAATATCCAGGAGGTAGATGGATGACATCATGGGGAGTTCTTCAGCAGCTGATGGCAGGGTAAGATTGGGGACCTAGGAAATCCTAGGATATGCTCCAGTGAGTTTATTGGGCCAGTTCGTAGAAGTTGGGAACCTAGGGGGAGCCTAGGAGTTGCTTCGGTGAGTATCATGCCGCTGTTTAGCGGATATTTGGTGCATCAGTGGGGTAGGCGACTTAGGGGATTCGGGAGGATTGCTGAGGAAAGTATGAATAGGTTTGGAAGGTAGTATGGGCCCGTACTACTAAAAGCACATGATCCATACTCGAATCGGTGAGAGTCTTGGAGAATCTAAGAAGCTTATGGGAAGGAGAATTCTTGGTTATGCTCTCATAGTGGGGATAGCTGCTTTGCCAGATGAGGATGAGCACACATGAGGGAGGACTAGGGTTTGGTCCCGACTCCGGTGGTGAGCCAGTTAACGGAAGGACTGCCAAGATTTTGAATTCGCCTTGGATCTGTTGTATGAGGCGACAAGGATTGATTGTGCGATCAATTGCACTTTCGAGATTAGAGATTATGTTTTAGGGGTAGTTTGTAGGTCGGTTTAGGGCAGAGGTTGTTTCAGCTACTGCAGTTCAGCCGTGGACGATTGAGTTGGTGAGTATGCTAGGGTGCGAGACCCTGAGTGATATGATTTCTAGAGCTCGAGAGCAGGGATTGATTTGGAGCACGTTGGGAAGAGGGGATCAGATCAGGTACATACATTGGAGGGTCCCGGGAAGGGACCCAAGAGTTCGAGTCAGCTTTTGAGAGGCCAGCAGGGCCGGATTCCGTCCAGTTCTTGCGGGAAACTGCACGAGGGAGTTTTTCATTTCAAGGGTATTAGTAAGTATATCTTTGGGTTTGTTTCCTTCCTTGTGTTTGGATTATGCCTTCAAACATTGTCATATACCATTTGCATATCGTGAGCTACGGAGTGGTTAGCGAAGACCGTTTTCCTCTTTGCTGGTTTGGAGCGTTCAATGTTATCTGGGTCTGTGGTCGAGATTGGTTCAGAGACGTGATGCGGAAGATCTACGGTCAAGATTGGTAACTCAGCATTATGCTTGAGTCGGCTTTTGGAAGGGCTAGGGAAAGTGGTTTACTGTTGAGGCTTTGGTCTGGGCATCAGTTATTTGGACTTCAAGATATAGGTGGGGCATCATTTCAAGGCGTCTGAGATTATAAGTCTCGCTGGGATTCGGGAAGTGTTTGTCTGATCTTTAGGAGTAGCGTGGTCCTTGGGGATTTGGGCCAGTAATAGAACACTCGCACGGACAAGAAACAGGTTGTCAGCAGTTGGTTATTAAGGAGTAAGAAGGATTGGGAATCCTTCAAATCTCATGTATTGTGAAGACTTAGTCGAATCTAAGTGGGGGAGAATCGCGCAGGTATTTAGGACAGGGACATGTATGAGACCGGGATGGGTTTCTCGTCCTCATCGAGGAAAATGGAGGCCCAAGTGGCTATTTGGGTTGAGGGTTGTGCGAGTTTGGAGTCCAGTGAGACTGCCCGTCATGTGAATCGCGTCTTCTTGGGGGCTTGATAACAAAATTTGGGGAGACAGGTTAGGGCTCCAGTTATGAATTGAGTTCAGATCGGGTGTTAGGTCGAGTGTGTGATCGACTCTGTATGCGCTTTGAATCGATAGATTAGGGGTAAGGTATTGGACTACGGTTGTGTTAGGATGAAAGTGTTGTAAGACTACGGGGGAGCCATAGCATTCACTAATGGTCAGTTGGTATGGAAGTGTTGTAAGACTACGGGGGAGCCGTAGCATTCACTAATGGTTAGTTGGTATGGAAGTGTTGTAAGACTACGAGGGAGCCGTAGCATTCACTCATGGTCAGTAGGTTGAAAGTGTTATTAGACTACGGGGGAGCCGTAGCATTCACTAGTAGTCAGATAGTGTGGAAAGTGTTGTAAGACTATGGGGGAGCCGTAGCATTCACAACGACCAGATAGTGTAGGAGATGCAGACAGACTGCATGGTAGCTGTGACATTCGCGGATTCGTTCGGATGACTTAGGCCAGTGTGGGCCAGTTCGCAAGGTCGTGAGTAGGTCACAACATAATTGAATCAGGAAACGGTAGGTCGAACGAGAGCGAGTGTGATGTAAGACTACAGTTATTCTGGTAGCATTCACCTTTTTGCGTCGGATTCAGCGGCGACAGATTGTCAGCCTATCATGATCAGATGGATCAGAAGGATTAGATGAGCCATGAGTGGCGGTATAGTTAGGACAATTATTGTTGGGCAAGGTATCCTTCAAAGGTCGAGTGGGACTGTTGAGTGTGTTTTGGCTCAGCAATCAGTTAGATGTCCGTTGTTTCGAGGGATTACCTGAGCTTCGGTCAAATATAAGTGTACTACAGGGAAATTTGGTTTGCGACTCTATTTTCTAGTGGGAACCTCAGGCTATCAGAAGTTGCGTAGCCAGTCGGGAGATAAGTGTAATGAATTCGACAATAATTCAGTGCGGGCGGTCTGTCAGGGGAGACAGACCCTCTCGAGACTGCGGAATTCGGACGATGTAGATGTGATCTTGTTGCAGGAAATTTGTTCATCTTCGGGTTCTAGAACCTTGCGAAGGCTGGTCACGGTTACCCTGGGAAGACTATGGTGTGCCTAGGATTGTGACCATGTCGCCCAAGTTGTCGGGCGGGTAAGGAATGGTAAGGAATGATTTCGAAGACAAAATCTAATTTAAGCGGGGGAGAGTTGTAACATTCTGTTTATTAAATAAATAAATAGATAAAGATGATGAACGAGTAGTCACACTAAATGTTATAATTTAGAAGTTGGGGGTTAAAAGTGTAAGTGCTGGATTATAAACGCAGGGACTAAATGTTAACTTATGGGACTTCATTTGAAAAGATTTTGGAGTGTTATGAATGGTAACATATGGACTCCATTTGAGAATAATATGTAGAGGAGGGGTTGTTTTGTAACTGTTGGACTTATTATGAAAAAGAATTATGGGAGCATGGGATTAAAGGGTAAATTAAGGGATTTGTTTTGAAAGAAAAGAAGAGAATGAGGGACCATTTGGGTCAATATGGGAAGATGTTTCAATGAGTCGGGGTTTATAACTCGTTGTTCCCCATCAAACCCTAACCCTATTCCCAGCCGTCAACTTCACCACCCTTATACCTCTCAACCTTCATTCGCCGCCACTTCCATCGTTGAGGTCGGGAACCACCAAGCCCGCTGCAACCACTGCCGACTTCGCATCAACCGGAGACCACAAAAGCCATCACCGTCGCGGATTCCAGCCGCCAATGAAGACGATCGCCGCAAGCTGGTGTCGTTCCGCTGCCACTGAAGATGTGAGTCGCCGCCCATGCTCTCTCCAGACGTCATTGTTCCTGTTGTGGCTGAGAACGAAAGCTACCGTTAGAGCGGCGTTCAGTCAGAACGTAGCCATTCATGCCGCCGCTGCCTTGCCTTGAAGTGCCAACCCTAGCCGCCGGATGTCAAGGTTGCTGTTGCTTCCGAGCCGTTGTTCGCCACAGGTGTGATTAGGTTAACTGCACGAGCAAAGGACGCATTTATGTGTGTTTGTGTGCTCCTCCTACTGTTGCATATATCGTGCATTGTGTATGTTTGATGGCCGCCGTTCCTGTCACTTTGTTGCCGCCACCAGCCACCGTGGGGGGGGGTGGTTGTGTGCATGTTAGGGTGTTTAAATGCGTGGGTTGCGATGGTTAAGGGCTTCAGGAGCATTGATTGGCCGGAGATCCGAAGAAAGACCCCATTGCCACCACCGTGAGGTGGTGGCTGCCGCTCTCTATCGCCGTCTGTCGCCACAAGGTGGTTGTGTGTGTGTGTTTGTTAGATTAGTGTGTGTGTATTGAGAGTAGCATTGTAATTGTAATTAGCAAAAGATTAATGAAAAGAAACTCAAAACCACCATCGTGAGGTGGTGGCCGTCGCCGTGAGCCGCTGTTGACCACCACTACCCGAGGTGGTAGTGGGTGGTGCCTGACTAGCGAAACCCTAATGGGCCTAGTGAAACCCTAATGGGCCTACTGAACCCTAATTGATCAAAAGACCTAGCTATTGGGCCTATTGGGCTATGTTTGGGTTGGAAACCCTAATTAGGGTTTGGAAAACCCTAATTTTGGGATTATTGGTTTGGACTTATCGGGACCCGCATTTTGGACCATTGGAGTGGAGTTATGACTCAAGCCCAATTTCATTATATGTTTGGACTTAATGGATTCAGTCCTTAATGGGTTAAGTCCTTAATGTGTTAAGTCCTTAATGGGTTAAGTATGAACACTTAACCCTAATCGTCATTTTATGTGAAAAACCCTAATTGGGTTTGGATGCTTGTTGGGCCGTTTATTGGACTAAGCTGATGTGGGCCTTTGTGGGCCAATTGGGAACATATTTATGGACCAAGGGAAATTATTGGGCTTCAGGATAATACCCATTAGAGAGGCTTGGGTCCAATTTGGAAAATTGGGCCATAAGTGGGCCATAATTAGGCCTTGATGATTATGAGATATTGAGCCATCAAAATACCAAGTGGTTGGATTGGATTAAATGGTTGGGTCTTAAGATATGTCCATCTAGAAGTTTGGGCCCAATTTGGAAAATTGGGCCATATGTTGGGCCTTGGTCGACTATTAGGCTTTTGGGCCTTCAGGGTGTGAGTTTGGGCCTTGGTTTTGAACCAAGCTAGGGTAGGGGTAAAATGGTCCAATTAACCCAAGTGGGGTATCCCATGACACAATGGTGTAAGACCCTGGGGGAGCCCACGACATCCTTACAGGTTTATGTATGTATGGCTTATGTGATATATGTAGCTTTTATAGCTAATATGATATGTGATATGTGGATTGTGTGTGGGGTATGCTCTGGGGAACTCACTAAGCTTCGTGCTTACATGTTTGTTTATGGTTTCAGGTATCATTGTTTTGGAAAGGAAGGGCTCACCTTGATCGCAGTGCACACACCCGTGTTTCCACAATATATGATTTTGGGACGAACTCTGATGAATGTTTTTAATTAACCATGTTTTTGGAATGTTTGGATTTAAAGACATATACATTTTGATTGTATTGAAAAATGAAATTTTTACCTTTGATTTTTGGGTCGTTTCAGTATATGAAAAAGCTAAAAAACTATGTAAGAAATTAGGTGAGGTGGGAGGGATGTATAGCTGAAGGTTATGTTGTTGAGAAGCTTTATCATTTTTTTCAATGTACCTTCGAGATCTGCAGATTCAATTCAATTGCCCTAGAAAAAGAGGATTATGTCACTGAAAAAACAAAGTTTTGGGTGTTTGAGTGTAAGTGTCGACCGACCAGTGCAATGCAAATCAAACATCTTTATCTATGGGAAAAACATAATATAGAATTGTTTATATTGAATAGCTATGAAGAAGTCAGAATGTGACGAAAAGATTGAATTTCCTAACTGGTTTCTTGAGAACGTAATAATAATTAACAAACAAACATGTTTGATCAATTTAACAAATCAAGAATACATAACACATTAATTTATGTTTAATAGGTTTTTCAGATGGAAACAGAAAACTCTCCAGAATTCCACAAAGAGTTGTATGCCCTTCTAATGGATTCACAAATGAATGTTTGTAATTCCACCGTGTTCATAGTAAAAAGTGTTACGTTTATGGTTGTTAGTAATGATGCACAATGGACAACGCAAAACTCTGGGGTTCTAGCGGTGGTTGAGAATGGAGAGAAATATTATGGCCAATTAGAAGAGAGTATGGAGGTGCAATATCTATATGATTATTCGATACGGGAGATATTCGTTAAGATAATTTCACTAGTACCAACACAGTATTAACATAGAACGCGTAGCGTACCAAGATGATATACTCATAGCCAAACAAGTGTTATATATCCGCGACATTTTTCGAAGAAACCAAGACAATAACTTCCGTTGTGTCGTCGACTATGTTAATCATCGAAGTATTTGGGATCTACCATTCAACAATGCTCATGTCCAAAATACTTAGAGTGACTCTGTCCAAAATGCCGACAATGTGGAGGCTGCAAATGTTGACGGTGTGGGATTAGTTCAAAAAAAATATTCATTTAGTGCTAGAACTTTGTCGATTTATCACAATAATTTCAAAACAATGTTGATATAGCTCCAATTACTGTTGATTATGATGATGAGGACGAGACTAAAGTACCTTCACCAACAGGTAGAGTTGATAATGTTTTCGTGGAAGAGACTGATTATGATGATGGCGATTTTTATTATAATATTGAAGAAGACATTGAAGTATATGGGCGAGAGTCTGATTAAATAAAATCATATGTAATGAAAAATTTTATATGTGTTTGTTTTCTTATACTATAAACTTTATTTGATTCCAAATTCAAATTTAACTTTCATTCATATTGTGTGTCTATATTGTACATCTTATAATTTTGCAGGCTAACTTTTATCATATTGTGTTTCTATATTGCACATCTTAAAATTTTGTAGGCTATATATGGGGTTTAGTTGGGTGATACTCTTTTACACGATGGCCGATGTGATGGGCTTAGGACATGGAGGTGATGGAGTCAAGGATCCGCCATGTCCAGTAAGCTTTGGTCTTATTATGATATATTTATTATCTATTTTTATTCATTTATTATAAACCATCATGACTAATATTATCAGTTATATTTTTCAGCTGAGCTACCAAAATTAGGATTAGCATTATGAGTCATACGCCCTGCACAATTTCATAATGCAACAAAATATCAGCATAATAAAAAAATGTATTAAAGAACATGACATGAAAAATTATGAGTTTAAAACTATGTTAAAAAAACTTAGAAATATATACATGTCTCACTCACATAAAAAACAAACAATAAAATACCAATGTATAGTTAAACTAAAATTTCAAACATTCCACTAAGGATAACCATGTCAACAAACTTAAATGATAATACCAAACATGACCACTTTGAGGTTTGGCCGCACAAAATGTATTAGTTGCTTTCCCCTTTTTATTCTTCAAGACTCATGATAGGAGGATGTGAGTTTTAATATTAAAGACAAAAATATAACAAGTAAAAAATGGTTAAACAACATAGGAAGACTAGATATTTCAAGTGTCAAATCTCAGCCCATTCAATACATACACATGCAACTCACAAAAAATGGATTAGAAATTTTATCATTTTTTTCAAGAACAAAAACTTTGCATCTTTTTAACATTTGAAATGTCAAGAAGGTAACATGTTAACCAGATCTCGTGGAGTTCTTCATTTTTAGGGCGCAACAACACACCATGTTTTATGTGCTTTAGTCTTTGGGACCTCAAATCAGAAACAACAAGTAAGGACGTAAAAGGTTTAGCCGCTTGTAACTTTGACTCGTTTACGATTGATCTTTTGTGTGACTAAGGGAAAACATGTTGACATAAAGCCATTGCCTAAGGAAAATCTATCTCATCGACTTCTATTTACGCCGATATTGATGCCCCGCTAGAAATCAATGACACCACCTTCTTTTTCTATTTGGTTTACCATGTTTCATTATTTACTAACCACAAACAGTAGATTCAAAGCTCAAAACTTACATATCCAATTAAGTTATGACCTAAAAATGATGCCCATATTTAACTTGGTTCCCTGGGTGGTGGCCTAAATTGCTTGGACCGGACCTACATCTAGAACATAAGAGTATCACCCATTTAATAATATTTACATATCATACGAAAACCGATAAATTATCAACGACTTTGCTAGAAATATCCATTGCGTGCTTTGATAATGTAATGTTGAAAATAGAAGAGAATGGTTATAAGGTTAAAATTTATACCCGTATATATAATACCATGCGATTTGTTAGCTAGCCATTTAGATTAGCTGGGATTACACATTACATTTTAGGTTGCCAAAAAAAGGTATATCTAGCTACTACATGATATTGTAAAAGCTTGTGTGCTTTATTGGTGGGGCTGATGACATGATTGTAAACATTATAGGCATTTTACAATCGGATACCAAGGAGCATGGGAGTATTGTACATGAGGGTTTGGTATTGGATGTTCTACTTCTTGATCGTGCTTTCAAAGTACCTATCACGACCATCAAAAGTATCCCTCATAGTTGTCATATGACTTTCTCTCGGGCATTGAAAACAGTCCTTGACAAGGTGGTCACTCATCTTAGGTGTGTTGAATCATGGGTTAGGCAGACACTTCTTCCCCAATGCACTTTGCAGGTGTTCAGGCTAAAGAATAGGCAGGAAAGTAGGAATGGGAATAGGAAATCCTTAAAAAATCATTGTATTTTGAGAGCTTTGGATACATGGGGTAAAGAGGACAATATTGTCACCTTAGTTGAAAATTTTCTTGACAATACTAATTTCAGATCATCGGGTCAAGGATGCAATTACTTTTAGGAAGAGAGACCAAATAGAAAAACCAACGTCAAACAATGTCTTCATAAGGTTTTAGATGAGCATCTTACATGAGCAGTGAAGTGTTATGCTCCTCGGGTGTTGCTCCTTACAGTAGTCATACCACAAAGGATTTGGAGGCTAAACATCTATACAAGTGTCACACCCCGGCCGTCGGCGGAAACACCGGGCGGTGTAACGTCATTTCTCGTATCATGGTTATCAACTTCCTAAAAACACATGCAATTTAAAATACGTCAACATAAAGTTGGTGAGTTCACAGGTTTTGACTCCATAAAATAATACATTTTCCATGTTCAAAAGTATAGTTTTGAAAGTATCATTTTGACTCTACAACGTTTAGTATATATATCCTAGGTATAAAATTTTACTTACCAAATAAGTATATACCTATAAGTATTATATATTAAAAATATAAATGTTTGTAATTCCATACAAACTAAGTTGCTACGTATAAATCTTATTTCAATTCTATACGAGTAAAACCGCTGCGTATAAATCTATTTCAATTCTATACGAGTATGTAGGATAGGTATATTGGTCTACTTAATATACAAGTAATATACCTACTAGATTCTTATACTTAGAGTATAAGTCTTTGGGAAACTTATACTTAACATTCATACTTGTATATCGACAAAGTATAATGCTTCTAAAGTTGTGCTACCATGAGTCTGTAGCTGCGACTGTATGACTTAGTCATATACCTCCTATTATTATTACAAGGATCACACATTGCAGTAGTACAAGGATTACACCTTACGGCAGTACAAGGATTACACCTTGCGGTAGTACAAGGATGTGACCTTGCGGTAGTACAAGGATTACACCTTGTGGTAGTACAAGGATGTGACCTTGCGGTAGTACAAGGATTACACCTTGTGGTAGTACAAGGATTTCACCTTGCGGTAGTACAAGGATCACACCTTGCGGTAGTACAACAGCTATAATTAGAATTAAAACCAGGTTTTATCTTGGCATAAAACCAATAATAACAACATATAACGTTCCTAGTTTTATCTTGACATAAAACTATCAATAACAATATATAACATACTAAGTTTTATCTTGACATCAAACTAAAAATAACAACATATAACATACCAAGTTTTATCTTGACATAAAACCAATAATGGCAACATACTTTATAACTTAACATATAGAACTTCTGAATATAACTTCGGAACTATATCGCACACAAAATATATATAGAATCCTAAGTATAACTCAAGATCTACATTATTATGCTACTATAACAATAACATGCTAACAACTTTACGATAGTTGTATACTTTCAGATACGAAATAACTATATCCCGGTTATTATAACTATCTACGTTGATACTAATATACTATCATATAGACATAATAATAACGTATATATAATATTTAGCATGCGTTTTCCCCCGAAATATTAGAAAGTGGGGCCGTGAAACTCACCTTAATAGAGTGATTATAGAATCTAAATGGTCAGAGGCTCGTCATTGTCAGGCTCGGGAAGGGAAAATGGCCTTCGGAAACGAGAGAGAATGAAAGGAGAAGGTGTAAGGATTGAATGAGCTTTGATCGCTATTTATAGGGTGTTCTGGGGCCATTCACGTCATGAACATGATAGGTTCACGTCGTGAACTTCCATGAGTCACCCCATAGCCTTAACGCCTGTTTTCTAGCTCCGATTAGTGTCTGTTGACTCCTCACGTCGTGAATTTTTGATGCTCACGTCGTGAGTTCAGTCAAATTAGGGTTTTCGACAGCTGCATCTTCGGAAGGCCATAACTTTTGCATACGAACTCCGTTTTTGGCGTTCTTTATATGCACGCGTAGGTAATTCCGAGTACTACGACTTTCGTTTAGCGTAAGTCTATTTTAAATTCCTCTTGTTATAAGGCATTATAGCGTTAGAATTTATCATAACTTCTTCACGCGAAGTCAGATTTAGATGTTCTCTATATTTTTGTAATCGTATGAACATATACTTTGAGTTGTATCATGAAAGTTCATACTTTAACATGAATTACATACTAAGTTTATCACATTACTAGTTTAACAAAATCACATTACATGATTGGCATAATCACATGTGATTGTTATTGACCTAATTTTGACGGGTGTTACATTCTCCCCCCGTTAGAATAGTTTCGTCCCGAAATTTATCTTGTGGATGGGGTTTTGTTAAATAGTTGGGGGTATTTTTGTTTCATCTGATATTCACATTCCCAAGTATATTCAGGTCCTCGTAAAGAGTTCCATCGAACTTTCACTATGGGAATACGACTTTGTTTTAATCGTTTGATTTATCGATCCATGATTTCGACAGGTTCTAAAACAAAGTTGAGTTTGGTATTGACTTGTATCTCGTCGAGAGGTACAACAAGAGTGTCATCCGATAGACATATTTTGAGATTTGACACGTGAAAAACGTCGTGTACATTGCTTAGCTCTTGAGGTAAGTTGAGTTGGTATGCGACATAACCAATTCTTGCTAGAAAAAGGTCCTATATACCGTTGGTTTAGTTTGCCTCGTTTCCTTAATCGGATTTCGTCTTTCCAAGGAGATACCTTTAACATTACTCTATCTCGAACTTGGAATTCCAAAGGCTTACGTCTTACGTCAGCATAGCTCTTCTGATGATCACGTGCTGCCTTTAATCGATCCTTAATTTGCACGATCTTTTGAGTTGTCTCGTGGATTATTTCTGGCTTAGCACATAAGGTATCACCTATATGTTCTCTGGCCAATTGTGTGTCTCCAACTTCTCAGTGCAAAAACTATAACTCCCAATTCAAGGTCATGGGTAGTGTAATTATTCTCATGCACCTTTAGTTCTCGTGATGCGTAGGCGATAACTTTTCCTCTTTGCATCAACACACATCCCAATCCTTGATTTGATGTGTCGCAGTATACGACAAAATCTTCCGTCCCATCTGGAAGGGATATGATTGGTGCACTACACAACATTTGCTTTAGTTTCTGAAAAGTAGCTTCTTGTTTGACTTCCCATTTGAACTTCATATCCTTCTGGGTTAGTGTTGTAAACGGCTTGGCTATTTTAGAGAAATTCTCTATGAATCTACGGTAATAGCCAGCAAGTCCTAAGAATTGGCGCACTTATGTTGGCGTCTTTGGTGCTTCCCAATTCTTAATTGCTTCAATCTTTGAGGGTTGGACATGAATCCATTTGTTACTAACTACATGTTCTAAAAATTTGTACTTCTCTAATCCAAAATTCACATTCGGAGAATTTGGCGTACAACTTTTCTTTTATTAGTAGTTCCAAGATTATTTACAAGTGTTGACCGTATTCTTCCTTGGTTTGTGAATATATCAATATATCATCGATAACTACTATCACAAATTTATCCAAGTACGGTTTGAAAACACTATTCATGAGGTCCATGAGCGGCGGTCAATCCAAAAGCTTAACTAGGAACTTAGATTGACCATACCGAGTCCTAAATGTTGTCTTCGGAACATCGTCTTCTTGTACTCCGAGTTGATGGTATCCTGATCTGAGATCTATCTTTAATCTTCTAGAATCTTCAGGTGTTTTAGTCTATCAACCACCGTATCCAAGTTTAGTTGTGCATCGGCCTGACCATAATTAAACATAGGTGATCAGTCTACGTTTAGTTGTGGTTCGTACCATGTACAATAAAACTCGACTAAGTAGTTTGACCTAAAACCTTGCGTTGAATTCTTATCGAGGGTTTGGGTTTTCTATATTTTTGGGTTATATACATGTGTTCTCATCGCGGAACTGAGTTCATACATAACTCTATATCTTTGTGTTTGTTGTATTCACGAGTATTATTAATTATTGTTTGTTACTTCAGGTCTAGCTGATAAGGCACCGGCCAGTCAGGACAGTCGGTGGGCAGGATCATTTTAGCATATAGTCGTTCTGAAATACAGCAACCCAAATCGACATGTCTATCCTTGTCACCGCTCCCGTAAGTAGTCCTTCAGTAGTATAATTACTAATACTTTTTATTTGTAGGTTGAGGGATATACCTAAACCTAACAGAGTAAGCCCTAAACTATAGTCGTGCTTTCCTAAGAAAGTACTAATTCACTATAGTTAATAGCTCTGATACCAATCTGTCACACCCCGGCCGTCGGTGGAAACACCGGGCGGTGTAACGTCATTTCTCGTATCATGGTTATCAACTTCCTGAAAACACATGTAATTTAAAATACGTCAACATAAAGTTGGTGAGTTCACAGGTTTTGACTCCATAAAATAATACATTTTCCATGTTCAAAAGTATAGTTTTGAAAGTATCATTTTGACTCTCCAACGTTTAGTATATATATATCCTAGGTATAAAATTTTACTTACCAAATAAGTATATACCTATAAGTATTATATATTAAAAATATAAATGTTTGTAATTCCATACAAACTAAGTTGCTACGTATAAATCTTATTTCAATTCTATACGAGTAAAACCGTTGCGTATAAATCTATTTCAATTCTATACGAGTATGTAGGATAGGTATAGTGGTCTACTTAATATACAAGTAATATACCTACTAGATTCTTATACTTAGAGTATAAGTCTTTGGGAAACTTATACTTAACATTCATACTTGTATATCGACAAAGTATAATGCTTCTAAAGTTGTGCTACCATGAGTCTGTAGCTGCGACTGTATGACTTAGTCATATACCTCCTATTATTATTACAAGGATCACACATTGCAGTAGTACAAGGATTACACCTTACGGTAGTACAAGGATGTGACCTTGCGGTAGTACAAGGATTACACCTTGTGGTAGTACAAGGATTTCACCTTGCGGTAGTACAAGGATTACACCTTGCGGTAGTACAAGGATCACACCTTGCGGTAGTACAACAACTATAACTAGAATTAAAACCAGGTTTTATCTTGACATAAAACCAATAATAACAACATATAACGTTCCTAGTTTTATCTTGACATAAAACTATCAATAACAATATATAACATACTAAGTTTTATCTTGACATCAAACTAAAAATAACAACATATAACATACCAAGTTTTATCTTGACATAAAACCAATAATAGCAACATACTTTATAACTTAACATATAGAACTTCTGAATATAACTTCGGAACTATATCGCACACAAAATATATATAGAATCTTAAGTATAACTCAAGATCTACATTATTATGCTACTATAACAATAACATGCTAACAACTTTACGATAGTTGTATACTTTCAGATACGAAATAACTATATCCCGATTATTATAACTATCTACGTTGATACTAATATACTATCATATAGACATAATAATAACGTATATATAATATTTAGCATGCGTTTTCCCCCGAAATATTAGAAAGTGGGGCCGTGAAACTCACCTTAATAGCATGATTATAGAATCTAAACAGTCAGAGGCTCGTCATTGTCAGGCTCGAGAAGGGAAAACGGCCTTCGGAAACGAGAGAGAATGAAAGGAGAAGGTGTAAGGATTGAATGAGCTTTGATCGCTATTTATAGGGTGTTCTGGGGCCATTCACGTCGTGAACAGGATAGGTTCACGTCATGAACTTCCATGAGTCACCCCATAGCCTTAACGCGTGTTTTCTAGCTCCGATCAGTGTCTGTTAACTCCTCACGTCGTGAATTTTTGATGCTCACGTCGTGAGTTCAGTCAAATTAGGGTTTCTGACAGGTGCATCTTCGGAAGGCCATAACGTTTGCATACTAACTCCGTTTTCGGCATTCTTTATATGCACGCGTAGGTAATTCCGAGTACTACGACTTTCGTTTAGACTCCAATAGCTAATTCTGAGTCTATTTTAAATTCCTCTTGTTATAAGGCATTATAGCGTTAGAATTTATCATAACTTCTTCACGCTAAGTCAGATTTAGATGTTCTCTATATTTTTGTAATCGTATGAACGTATACTTTGAGTTGTATCATGAAAGTTCATACTTTAACATGAATTACATAGTAAGTTTATCACATTACTTGTTTAACAAAATCACATTACATGATTGGCATAATCACATGTGATTGTTATTGACCTAATTTTGACGGGTGTTACAACAAGCGACCCCATATATTTTGAGAACCATATTCTCCAAGCCTCCCCTTGCAGTGGAGAATGACAATGTCCTTCATTGCATTAAATATTTTCTTAAAGGAACTTCGTGTGGAAGAAATGGCTAAGAGGTCAACACATTTTAGATACTTTATGTGGGGAAGGTTCAACAGTTGCCACATATCTCTTATGTGATATCAATGTAGTGGTTAATTTGTAGCTTGGGGGAAGATTTCCGTCGTTTCTACTAGAATTAGTAGCGTCTACCCTCTTACTCCGGTCCTAAAACATGAAAACAAAATATGACCTATTGGACTGGGTACTATATGGAAATGTTTGGTTTTCAAGGTTGCTGTGACAAGTGTTGGTAAAGAAATTGCAAAGTACCTTAATGATTTTCTATTTGGGGTTGGTATGTTGGGTGGCACGAAGTTCATATTACATAATGTCAACATTGTATTGGGTGAACGTCATGATGATGGGTTCCTTGTAATGCTTACATTAGATTTCTAGACTTCCTTATATTTGGTGAATAGATTATCGTTACTTTATGAGGCCAGGTTGAAGTTCCCTTCCATTTATTTGTGGGTAGAATTCTTCTATGGACATGCAACAAGGTTGTATTTGGAAGATAAGGATATTTGGTCCACTACTGGGTTCAACAAGGGGACCCTTTGATACCTCTTTTTTTTATTGTATTTCATCGTCATGTACATCATAATAGTGACAATTGCAAGCTTCTTTTTCGTGCATGGTATCTTGATGATGGGACTGTCATTGGAGATTCAGTGGATATGGATAGTATAATGTAAATCATTTTGGTAAAAGGTCCAAGATTGGGTATTGAACTTATTATTAAGAAAACTCCGTTATTTTGGCCTTCATGTGATGGTAGAAAGCTTTGTGATGGGTTATTCCCTGTGGACATTGGGAGGCCATTATTGGGGCGAAGCTTCTTGGGGAAGCTGTTAGTAGAGACACGAGATTTATTAGTGGGTTTGTCATGAAAAGAGTTGAAAACGTTGTTGATTTGATATGCCTCCTTCCATAGTTATGTAACCCCCACAATTAGCTCCTTTTACTCTGATCTTGCATGGATATTGCCAAACTATTCTTTGGCCAGAGGGTGTGCCAACCCGTTCACATGGAGGATGCAATATTATTCTTTGATAAATGATTATGTGGGTCGATTGAGGGCATGGTGGTTCGTGGAGGTCCATTCTTTGGGGACATCTAATGGAAACTTGTTTCTTTGCCTATTAGGTTTGGTACTTCGGGGTTGTACTCAACTATAGGGCTTACTCTTATGCTTTTTTGGTCTTACACTCCCATCATGGCTGTTGTAAGGCCACTTATTATGAGATATCGATATATATGGTATGGATTTTGATTATGTTTGTGCTTTGGCTGGTCTTTGTGATATGATTCTGGATTTGGACTTCAACCATTTAACTAATAAGGACATTGCCCCTCCAAAAGCCCAACATGCATTCGTGAGTGCCCTTGTTAGTAAAATTGCCCATGACATGGAAGTATACTTTGACATGACTGTTAGACAGAGAGCAGTTTTTGAATGTCTCTAGGCACCACACACTCATGATTTCTCATATGCCCATTCCTATTGATGGTCTTGGCCAACATATGTTACTAGTGGAGTATCATGATATCCTCAAGTATTACCTTATGATCCCTTTAATTTTGGTAGAAGAGATGTGCCTTGTTTGTCTCCATGCATGCTTAGATTCTTATGGGGAGCATGGAGTGTATTGTAGAGAGCTACTATTTTAGTATCAAAACGATATGGTTAGGGATGTTCTTTTTGATATTTTTCACCATGCCGAGATTTTTTTCAAGAAAGAGGAACATATAAACTTCATGACTGACCCGTTCGAAGGTAGATCAACACTTATAGTCACTGAAAGAGGAACATATAAACTTGGATGGGTAGGAAGGAAACATGCATGTGTGGATCTTACAAGGGTTTCCCCTATGGTAGGCTTGGGGAGTACAGTTTTCACTATAGGGCAAGATGCTTTAAAAGCTTCCTCATGCAAAGTAGTAAATTATTAGAAAGCGTGCATGGAAAATCAACACACATTTAAACTTTTCACATTTTATACTTTTGCTTTCTGTGGGCCCGATGTTGTGGGCCCTCTCAATAGATTCCAACACTTCATGCATAGTAATATTGTGACCTCTAGATCTATGGATATGGTATTTATAAGATTTAGTTTCGCTATCGAAAAAAGGGTTACAGCATAACTTGTTGCTCATTTACCCACTACATCCGTGTAAAAGTTTTAATGATGTTTATAAATTAATTTTCAATTATAGACATCAGTTACAATTGAACCAATCTCATGCCAAAAGTTACAAATTAATATGCATGACCTTGTGCATCTTAATCAACAATAATCAATCAAAGTAGCAATCCACTCTTTTGTAAAAAAATATTGGGCATTTGCAGCGACATCGATAAAGGAAAATTTTATACTATCGGCAACGACAAGCCGAACGTGTCAGATGTCGTTGCTAATGCCTTTATTTATGTCATTTGGCCACTTTGCATCATTTTCTTGACATTTAAGTTTCTCGTACAGCTTAGGGTGTACGTTTCTCAAAAGTTCTTTATGTAAAAGATATTCTTTAACGGGTCAACATGACCGATTGTAATCGTGTCACAACCTCGGTGGATACATCATCAAAATTACGCTTAATTCTAGTTAACCGCTAAAAGATGCATCTATTTAACGATTTGTTTGATAATTTTGTGAATTTATTCACGCACCTCATGAGCCCCATTTTAACTTCCTTAAACACATAATTTTTTATTTAAAAGGAACCTATGATCAAGCTCTCCATATCTTTACGTCCCTGAACCATGTCATTACTTCCTACTTGGAAGACAATTTAATGGATGTCCTAAGTCTCATGTATCTACTTCATGGTATTGTGTATTCCTAGGGACAATTTAGTCTCATGGTCATTAAAACAGTACCCAACTGTGTCTCAGTAGGGGGATGGTGTCACGACATGTTGTGAACTACCAGGAGTGAGACCTATACAACTAAACAGTAATGTTCATGAGACCTTAAGTCTAACTTCTATAGTATTTATAACACAGTTTGGGTGTTTAGAACCCTGGGTGAGAGTTGTTGGTAACTTTGTGTTCGGTATTATGTCTGTGGACTTGTGTTTATATATGAGGGTTGTTTTTATGAGTTTCGTTACTAGTGATGGTGTACTGGTCTTGAAAATCTTGAACCGCTGAGTTCATAGTAGTACCTTTAAGCGATGTACCGGTTGCTTGTGCCCCTGAGGCGGAATTGGAGTTTAGATATAACATGAGTTATTATCTGTTATTTGCTATAGTCTAGGGAGTGGTGGGATAAATATAACTTCTTAGGAAGTCAAGTGTGCATCAGAAGCCTTTTTTGCGTGATTGCTAGATTGAGGACTTGTTGGGTTGTTATAGACGTAGTGTCATGGGTACTTGCTTCATTATAGCATGGCGGTGTTCCTCGTCGTATATATATATATATATATATATATATATATATATATATATATATATATATATATATACATATCCCTTTATTTGCGGTTGTTGAGACATGTCATGTTTGTCGTAAGGCATGCTTGGACTCCATTAGGAAGCATGTTGTTCATTGTAGAAAGCTCATGAGATTCATGCAACGACACAATCTAGTTAAGCATGTTATTTTCGACATATTTAGACATGTCAGGGTTTCTGCCAAGAAAGACGCACCTATGAACATTCTAACAGATTTGGTGGAAGGAAGATCAACAATTTTACTAGCTGATATTTTACTTGTTGGGCATGTATCGATCTAATAGGTGCTTCCCATCTTATCGGCTTGGGGAGTGGGGTTATGATTGTGGCTCAAGCTGCTTTGAAAGTTGCCTCATGCAAAGTGACAAAAAATGAGAAATCATGCATGGAAAATCAAGACATGTTTATACCTTTTGCATTTGAGACTTTCAGTTTCCTTGATCTTCTCTAATTTAAGTTTAAATTTGGATTTGGGTTGTATTGTGCATGAGGCACATCATTTAGTAGTGGCGTGGTTGGTTATTGAATGCGACGTGGTGGTCGACACATCCCAAAACCCTAGATCTTTGGTTTTGATTCCTATTTAGGGAATGGGATGTTTAAGGTTAGTCATTTTCCTCAGTCTCCATCTCCAAAAACCTCCCAACACCAAAATCGTAGATCCTCCGATATGTTTTGGTGATATTGGTTCTTTTGGTGAAGCTTTATGTTTAAGAAATCAAGATTTTTGTGCATATAAGGCTAGATGCATGGATTTCAAGCTTCTTGACCTCACCTATGTGCTCTGTAACAATTCAAAATTTGAACTTTATACTTGTTGGTTACTAGATCTATGATTTGAAGTATAGTTGGTCCCTAATGTCGTAATTTCTATTGAGCTTGGATAACTCCAGGTCTAAAGGTTCCATCTTGAGGTATTATGGACCTTTTGTAATACTCAAAAAGGACTATTGTATTTCATTTTTTGCCATCCAAGTTTTGGGGGTGCATTTTGAGATTATTCTACATCTACTGTTAGAGTTTGGATGGTTCGATGTATTCTGGATGATTGGAGCTTTAGTCTTAATGGATTAAGACCTTAGGAGGAGTTGGTTGTTTACCTAGAGTCGCAACACCACAGTAGCGGTGGCACGACACGAGTCGTGACTCTTTTGTCTCTTAGTGATGGTGATGCGAATAGGGTTACAGTTGAGGCGTGGGGTTGTTGTGCAACACCTAGTTTTTCACACCAAGTACACCCCATAATAATCTTTTGCAATAAATGTTTTTACAAAATATTTTGTGTACACTGACATACTCGAACACAATAAGTTATCATTAGGGATCGTACTGGACACAAGTACAAGATTCGAGTCGGGTGCTACTATCTCTGACCTGCAAAACAATCACAAACAAAACATCGTAAGCCTCACGGCTTAGTGAATAAAAACTACAATAACATATAACAAATATATCACAAATATATCACACATATCTCAAACAATACAGTGTCAAAGATAAATTCTAACAAACAATTATATTTTCAAATCCCCTTAAGACATCTAACAAGATATCATTTTCCACTTCTCTTGAGTGCAATCCATATCAAATGATACAACACCCTTATCTCATTTAATTCACATATATCCATAAATACACCATCCCATGGTATGTATATCTTTATAACACCAAAATAATCACCAATATTATATTCAATTATTTACACCACAACATGTCTTACATACTGTGTCTTGCATATATCAAAAACAACGGATGTTAGGGTAGTGTTACTCACCTGATTTTTTGGCAGACTAATTCTAGCTTCGGTCCCCGAGCAATGATGCCTTCCAGCTCCTCACATGCCAACACCTAATAAATAATTATCAAGTTCCTCAAAATCTCTCATAATTCACTACTAGTTACCTTCCATGACCATTTCTCTTTAAACTCATTAAACTTCATAATACAATCAAAATAGGCTTAACCAATAATTCGTTAGCTAAATCTATTAGAACGGGTAACTCCAATAAATTATGGTTTATAACGCTCATCATCCCAACTAATATTTCACCATAAGATTTATTTAAAAAATCTTACCAACCGGTTCATAAGAACACCATATCATTAATTCCTGCAATACATATACAAGACTAACAAATATCGACAATTATCACATAGTGTAATTTCACAATAACGGGGTAAAAGATGCCTCAATAAATCTCATAACACAATCTCGTATCTCCCGTATAACAATTTAACTTTCCCGTTACAATCTCCCGAGAACGCCTCCCGAGCAGAACCTTCGATAGCATGTGCAAAAATCTCTCAAATAACACAAAATTGCAATTATTTATATAGTTGCACCACCACACCACAGTGGTTAAGCGGCCGTGTCGCGGCCACGATGCATCTAAGACGATTGCTACGTCTCGTAGCCTTTTGTCATGTGTCGCTCTCCCATTGACACGTGTCCGCGGATTCATCAATTGTCGCGCAACGGTAAACACTAAGCCGTGTGCGGTAGCTACAATTTGACCGTTTGACTTTAACTTTCGTTAACTTCCTCAAAATAGCAACATACTTTTGTCTTAACTTTAAACGAACACAACTTTATCATATAAACTGTGTTTTCGATGATCAATATATCCACGAAATCTTCTTTGAAAGATATACAACATTACTCAATTTTATTTTGCTAAATAACAATACACAATTCTAAGCACTTCTATACTCATTTGCATACCTATCTTATCACAATTTTACAACCCTCAAGTTAAGAAAAACAAATATTAATAATTCTCCCCACCCTCAAAAATTTCGTCCTCAAAATCTCTTTGAATCCCATGACATAGATCTATAGTATACTAACTCATAGTCTTCGAAACAAGAACTATCAGATCACATTATTCACTTCAATGGCATAGAATACACCACCATGTACTGTGCTATCATAATGCACCATTATATTATCAATATAAGTGATGTATACACTTGCATTATACACACACACATCAACGATAACACTTAAAGAGAGTACGATCAACATTACTATATCGGTATCCATACATTCTCATTGTTGAACTAAGTCGACAAAACCTTGCTCGTGGAGATTGCTTAAGCCTATACAACGCCTTCTCCCATTTACACATAACTTTGTTTCCAACTGATATGGTATATCCAGGAGGAATGTCCATGGAAACCTCGTCATCAAGGCTTCCATGAAGGAAAGTGTTTTCCACGTCTATTTGGTCTAATGCTCAATTCAAATTTGCTGCAAGAGATAACAACACCCTAACTATATTTAACATAGCTTCCCGTGAGAAGGTTTCTGACTAATCTATGTCACAGGTTTGTGTAAAACACTTTGCTACCAATCTCGACTTATACCGATCAATTCTGTTGTTGGCCTTGTATTAGTATAAAATATTCATTTACATCCCACTACCTTTTTCCCTTGGTAATGGGACTAATTTCAATGTGTTATTTTTCTATAGGACCTCTAGTTCTTCATGCATTGCATGCACCGATTTTGGATTAGATAACGCATCATTTACATTATTAGGAATATGGAAGGAAGATAACGTTTGAGTGAAGGTCTTGAGTGACATGGAAAAACCTTGAGTGGATACTTGACTTGCAATTAGGTACCTTGAATTTCTTCTTTTTCCATCTGGATTGTACCTTAGACGTTTCCCTTGATTGTGTCTAACATGGACCACGAAACTAGTAGGGAAATAAAAAATATTGGTATGTGTAGTTGTAGCTAGAATACTTACCTCAGGGATATTTTCAAACGGAGAAGAATCTTTGGGTACTGAGGAGTGGGGGGACTGGTCATTTTCTATAGTTTTCGTTTCTTCATGATCGGACTCCATTTCCTCCATCTCAAGTTTAGTTTCATTTACCTCTTTAGAAATTTTGGTTGTCTCTACATGTGGGTTTTCACTTGTTCCACTAGTAGTATGTTAATTTGTTTTTATAGGTGTTTTTTCACGTGTTTCAACAGTAGTATGTTTACTTTCTTTACTTTCTGGATACATCAACCAATTCATTTCTTCCACTTAAGTCTCCCCTAAAGAGAAGAATTAGGTATTGGTGCGGAGTTCAAGTTTTCTGATTCAACAAAGGTAACATTCATGCTGATGTATGTTCGATTAGTGGTGGGATCATGCCATTAGAAGCCCATCTTATGTGAATCGTAACCCCAAGAATATGGATCGAACGACACACGGGTCCAATTTGGTATGCTGGTTTTTAGGGAGATACAAAAACGTAACACACCCAAACACTTTAGGTGGAAGCATTAGTTTTGAAGGGAGGCATATATGTATTGAAAAAATCTATAATGGGGTTTCTAAATTAAATATTTTATATGACATTCAGTTGATTAAATAAACGGTAGTAGCTACATCATCCCCCAATGGCAACTTGGTACCCTTGCTCCAAGAAGTAGAGCGCGGGTGGTTTGTAAAATATGGCGGTTCTTCTACTCGAAAATACCATTTTGTTGCAATGTTTGAGAGTATGAGGTCTCGTGAAGGAGTCCATGTTGTTGGAAATATCTTGAAATGCGTTTGTTAATAAATTCCCCACCATTATCGGAACGAAACATTTTTTGGATGAATATTGGGTTTGAACCATGACATGGAATGGTTGTAAAATGGTGAAGGTTTCATCTTTCGGTTTTAGTTGGTAAAGCCATTTCATCCTGGTACAGTCATCGGCAAAAATGACAAACCAACGATGACCTAACGAGAACGGTATCGGGTATGGTCCCTATACATCAGAGTGTATTAATGCAAAGGAACATTATTTTTATTTGAACTAACTGGGTATGGAACACGACGACTTTTCGCCTTGATGCGTGTTTCACTTTTAAAGTCAATACCTGGAAAACTTAAAAATAATGAAGGAAGTAGATATCGAAGATGGCCAAATGATGGGTGGACTAAATGCCTATTCCATAGCCAAATATACTATTCATGGCTCTTATTTTGTTGTTGCATGTGATTTTCTTTGCTTTGGCTGAAGTCATCAGGTAGTAAAGTCCCCCTCTCCTAGCACCACGTAAAAATAATGAAGGAAGTAAATGTCGAAGATAGCCAAATGATGCTTGCCTAAACGACTGTGCCATAACCAAATATGTTGTTCATGACTCTTATTTTATTTTTGCATGTGATATTCTTTGCCCTGGCTAAAGTCATGAAGGTAGTATAGTCCCCCTCTCCGAGTAGCACACCCAATAATCTCCTTGCTAAGAATGTCCTGAAGAAGACAAAAATTAGGGTATATTAGTGCCACACAATTGAGCTCTTCAGTAACCTGACTAACAAACATGAGTCTGTTAGAAAGAGATAGAACACGGATTATATGAGTTAGAGATAGCAAAGGGGACAGTTGCACAGTTCTATTCCATATACCCTGGTAGGTGTCCTCATTGACATTAGAAATGCAAGTCCTCCGTGGTTAAGATAGATTGGAAAAATCATTTGCATCAAATGTCTTATGATCAGTTACTATAGAGTTGATAATCCAGGCACCATCATTCACAGTAGTGGTGCTGCAAAAAACTTGGCCACAATTACCTTAATCGAGGGTACTGGTAGTGGTCTTAGCCTCAGGAATAATAGTGAATTCAGACTGAGTCGTGGGTACGACTACTCGAACTAAGACAGATTCAGTTGTAGGAGTCTCACGCTTCTTTTGGGTTTGTAGCTCATGCCACCAGTCGGGGTAGCAATATATTTTAAAAAAAGTTTCATTGGTATGCTTTGTACTTCTACAATGGGTACATGTGTTCCCATAAGAAGAGCCTTCAGATCGTTGTGTTGGTGTAGATTTTTGTTCCTGGCCAATCTTTATGACTTTGGTGGTCATGACAGCACCACCAACCACTGTTTCTGATCCCGATATCATCACTGATTACCGAAGATCTTCTCTTCGAATGTGAGCATATGCCTTTTCGCTTCATTTGACGAACATCACTACGAACATGATCCAATCGATCATCTAATCCATCTAGAAATGTGTAAAGTCACTGTTGTATAATGGATTTATAGTTCTTTATGTCACTTTCACATATCTTTGGGTTTGGTCGACGGAAGTCGATCTCTCGCCATAGATAATATTTTTCTATGGATCCGCCCGCTTGTTTCATCCGGGATACACGGCGCTTGAGTTTGTATACCTCTGAAGTGTCTATTCCATCAAAAAAAGTAGTAGCAATGGAATATCGTACTTACTTAATTGTTGGGTAGTAGCTAATGTTTACAACCAATAAGTGGTCTATAAAACTGTTCAGCCAACCTTTTACTATGGCTTTCTCAGTGCGCCACTGTAACAATTGTGACTTTTGACACCGATCGTTATTTAAAAAAAGTGACAAATGTCGAGTATAATAGAATTAATACATGATATATATCAATATATGATAAAAATGTAAAGTGTCGTATAAAGATAAATAGGAAAATCAACCGAATCGTCCGTAAGTCGTAAAAATTAGTACGCCGAAACACACACACAAATATGATTTTGGTAAAAGTAACACCAAAATCAGAGTCCGTCCGAAAGAGATATGATTTTCGCCAAATCATTAAATCGTATAAAATAAGGGCAAAATTAAATTAGAATTAGTCAATGCAACCTAAAGGAAAATTGTAGTACTCGTTGGTAGCAACGCGTGGATATAAAGACCGTCGAAAACGGAACTTGTATGTGGATGTTATGTATCTTATAAGAACCGGCGTTTTTGGTACGCGCCCAGCACGTTGTACGCGGCCCACACAAGCTTCTAGAAGGGGGCGCGCCCAGCACGTTGTACGCGGCCCACACAAGCTTCTAGAAGGGGGTACACGGACCAGCCAGATACGAACATGTAGCAGCAGACGAATAGACTAATGTCACAACCGTACAACGCGCACTCCAAATGCATGACACACATGCAAAAATTAAGCCTAGCGTCCAAGGTCCCCGTCCATTTCCACATTCAAAATCTGTCTCGTCCATTTCTTTCCTTCACAATTCTTTAAGAGTTTTGTTTCTTTTCTTTTCTTAATTTATTATTAGTACTTAACTTTTCCCCTCGAGTTCGAGCACTCCCGAGCCCCTGACCATTTTTCGACAAAATCTAGTATCGACTAAAGCATGCTTGAAATGTGAGTTTCACGACCCTTTTTCCAACATTTCATAAAATATAAGGGGGAATACATGTTAATTATTTGCAAATTGTTATATATCGTTATTATCTTTATGTTAAAAATATTATTTTTACAAAAAACATATTTATACCGTTACTCTATCCGCATAAATAGATAATTATTTTACTATGCCGTTACTCTACTCGTATAAATATAAATAATTATTGTACGTCTTCGTCACTCTGCCCGTGTAATTAGTGATTATTACTATATGCCGTCGTCACTCTGTCCGTATAAATAGTGATTATTGGTATATGTCGTCATTACTCTACCCGTCTAAATAACAATAATTATTATACGTTGTCGTCATTCTACCCGTATAAATAGTGATTATTAATATACATCGTCGTCACTCTACCCATATAAATAGTGATTATTAGTATATGTCGTATTTACTCTGCCCGTATAAATATCAGTTATTATTATATGTCGTCGTCACTCTGCCCATATAAATAGTGGTTATTAATATACGTTGTCGTCACTCTGCCTGTATAAATAGTTATTATTAATATAGGTCGTCGTTACTCTGCCTTTATAATTAGTGATTATTAGTATATGTCGTTGTTACTCTAACCGAACCTGTAGGGCAATATTTTACCTAGTCGTAGTGCTGACCAAATTTAGGAGAAAGCAGTGTACCTAGTTGTTTCTCTGGCTTAGTATCATGTTAAGCTTTAAAGGAAAATTATATCTATATATATATATATATATATATATATATATATATATATATATATATATATATATATATGTAACAAACCGTTATTTCAAACCTATGTAATAATATAGGTCAATTTGTAATTCTATTTAAAATAATAAAGAGAAATTTTAGCATACTGTGTACAATTACATAATTGACCCTCAAAAATAAAGTATTAAACAATCTCGATTGGGATGAACAAAGTGGTAGAGATTGTAACAAGGTTTCCAAAAACATAAACAACACTAAAATCCGAGTTATAACGAAGAAGTTATGACCAATCGAAGATCCGCGACAAAACCGGCAAAACAATGTTCAGTGTAAAAAGTGAATTTTCAATAAAAAGGCTTTTTAGCCATAACAATCTAATTGAAAGTTGTAGATTATGTTAAACCGAGAAATTTCATAAAAAGAACGTCAAAATATGACTTCATATGAGGAAGTTATGATTTTTCTAAGTTTCAGTATAGCAGTATACAGCTAAAAACTCCAAATAAAGATCGAGTGATTTTTAGCCAACACAACCTAAACGAGAATTGAAGGTCTCATCAATAGTAGTACAACGGTAAAAAGACAGACAAAAACGGACGTCGGATGAAGAAGTTATGAATTTTTAACGGATTTTCCTGTCCCGGTCTGTTAAAAATAATAATATTAAAAATAAACTCAAAATTAGCCGATAAAGTCTAAACGAAAGTCGTAGAGTATATTTTACCTACGCGTGCATATAAAAAACGTCGAAAACGGAGCCAGTATGCGAAAGTTATGATTTTCAGAAGTTTTTGGCTCAAAAATCGAGAAATCATAGAAAACCGGGCAATTTCGCAAGGCTGAGAACAGGCCACGTCCCCTCACATGCGAGGCTGCCGTGTGTCGCTTCGTGTCAGTTTCTGATTGGACCGAAGCCGCGGTCCAGTGCGCATTCGACACACCCTTCGCACGGTGGAGCCTCCGAGCTCGGACCCGTGTCCGCCTGCGAGCCGAGCCACGTGCCTCCCTTCCCTCGCTGCCACCTCGCCTGATGACTCCTCCCTTCGGATCCGAACTACGGCCTATATAAGGGTTGCGAGACTCTCTGGTTTTAAGCACATTTTCCCCCCAAATTTCACACACTTTCATATCTTTCACTCCCACAACCTCACCTAAACCCCCAAAGCCCCGATATCAAATCTAAAACCCTAAGCAAGCCTCGAAGACCCGAGATCCCCGAGAAAAACAACCTTCTCCAGTCGAAACTCTGTCCAAATAAAGATGTTTTTTCTTCAAATAAACTCCTTTCCAGAAAACGAAACGCTATCAAAATCACCACCTATCAAGTGAGTTCATACCCCCGTATTTTATAATTTTTACTGTTTTAAGGGGTGGAATACAAGTCTAACACAAGAATTTTTTTGTTACAAACAAATGATTTCAAATCGTGATAAAATGACATTAAGTCATCAAAAATACTCAAATTATTAAACTCTTTTATAAACTTATATTTTTCCCCAAAATTCATATATATATATATATATATATATATATATATATATATATATATATATATATATATATATATATATATATATATAAGATTTAAAAGGCTTAAGACTGATATCTCATTCTGGGTCCTTTTCCTTGTTTGGATGTAGGCTTATAGTACCGGTTATTTGTCCGAATGTCGTTTAAATTTTACTTATATATAATTGTATATGTATATAAATATAAAAGTTATTTCATCCGTTTAAATACCCTTTGTAACATGTTGAGTAAGGGGTTACATTCAAAAACAGTTAAATATCAATTCAGAAAGTACATATAAATTATAATAGGTATAATTTATGATACATAGAACAATAATTCATGATTCAAGTATACTACAATACACTTGTCACACCCCCGGCCGAGGCGGCGGAACACGCCGGTCTGTGTGACTAAGTTCATGGATCACAGACAAATTGAATATACATCACAAGTACAACAATAAACAAAATAGCATTCATGTTCGATCTTGATATTTGAATACAAGGTTTTACAAATAATAATAATACATTAATTGCCTTAACAGGTAGGCATATGATACAACAACAAATAAACTTGGTCACCTGTAATCCAATCTGTCTTGAATGTCTGTTTAGTGTTTTCCTGAGAATACATGTAGTTTTAAAAGTCAACACAAAGGTTGGTAAGTGTCACAGGTTTTCTGCTAACGCAATGATACTTTTAATAAGTCTAAAAAGTATTATCTTTGTATGTATAACGATAGTTAAAAAAAACAGTATTTGCAAAGAGTCTTTAAAAGCCAAGAATGTATTTTGGATATGAATAAATTCCTGCTTTTAAGATGTACTTGTAATAACTCCTTGAAAGTCAAAATGAATGCTTGTATAAGTAATTTTCATACTTAAAATGCACTTGTAATGACTTCTTAAAAGTCAAAATGAATGCTTTGTATAAGTAATTTCCGTACTTAAAAATGTACTTGTAATGACTTCTTAAAAGTCAAAATGAATGCTTGTATAAGTAATTTTCATACTTAAAGTGCACTTGTAATGACTTCTTAAAAGTCAAAATGAATGCTTTGTATAAGTAATTTACGTACTTAAAAATGTACTTGTAATGACTTCTTAAAAGTCAAAATGAATGCTTTGTATAAGTAATTTCAGTACTTAAAAATGTACTTGTAATGACTTCTTAAAAGTCAAAATGAATGTTTTCTATAAGTAATTTCCATACTTAAAAAAATATACTTGAAGGCAACCAAACCTATGGTTGTAGTAAGAGAGAGAGAAATTCGTGTTAATGTTTTTAGTGAGTTCTATAATCGAGCTATGGACGAAAAGTACCCCTCCCTACGACGCTTCATTGGACGTCGTAGTAACGATCGTAGACACATATCACCTACTATGATTGATCAGTCGATGGTTGTAGCTAGCAACCGCAGATGGGGTTGTCGACCCCATATAGATCTATACATATGTACCTCGCTCCGAAGATTAACAATTATAGCAGTGTGGGGCAGGCTAAGTAATTAAACTCAGCTAATGAATAGTAGCGTCTCACTCAAAAACCATTAACAAAAAGTTGTGAATAACTCTCAGCCCTAACTTAATTAAATTAAGTGCCAGGCATAATGAATTTCGTAGTATAGCATTCGTAAAAGCCGAGTATGGTTGTCGTATTTATAAATGTATAAATTACTCACTTTTATAGAGAAATGTAGTTCAATATAATGGTCTTTTATAAGTGTGTAAAGCCTCATGCATAAAAGTATTCATGTATAAAAGTCTTTGAAACTTTTAAATACTTTAAACTTGTATATGTGTGTAAAGCCGTATGCATAAAAGTATTCATGTATAGAAGTCTTAAAACTTTGGAATACTTTAAATTGGTAGTATGCAAATCATATAAGACTAAAAATGAATGTTTCCAATTAATGAACATTTGTACATGTATAAACTTTCTTCATATAAACATATAAATGAACATGCATAGTAATAGGTTGAATCCTTGAAATACTACAAAATTTTATAACGTACTTGTTATAATATATAATGTCACATAAAAATCATAAAATTTGTATAATGTAGTATTTGTTGTGTGAACTGAATATTTCACGATGAAATAATCATAACATGTATACGAAATATATAAGTTTTCACTAGTTTGTTTTTAGCGATATGGTAAATTGTTAAATAATAATATTTTTATAAACTATGTTTATTGTATTTTCGCATACAAGATAATATATTTGTATAAACAAAATATATAGGCACATGTATCCCCCCCCCTCCCGAAAGAATATTGAAAAGGGGTCGTAAGCACTCACATTCGTAGCGTGAACGAGGCTTGAGGTGTGAATCTTGTCGTAAGATTTATTACGTGACGTTCCTCGTTCTTAAAACGAACCACCGAGTATATTTATGTTTCCTAATAAACCAAATAGTAGTTTGGTATTAATTATTAAGTATATGGTGGTCTTTCTTTAAATAAATAAACTCTAGGGTTTGATTTTGCCAAAATCATACTTTAGGGACTGATATTGAGAATTACTCTCAAGACAGGGGTTAAACATGTGCATTTGAAACTGTTTTAGGGTTTTAGGACTTGATTTATTAGGTTTTTCTGGGGAGGGACCAATCCTGTTTAATTTAAATGTAGTTTTGACTTATCTTGATAACTTATTTAATTTTAGGGACTAGAGTCGTAAGTATCAAAAAGCTTAGGGTCATAATTAACCAAAATTAATTGGAATTAGTACAGGGCCATCGTTTCCCCCATTTCGTTTATAGATCATGAACGGGAGAAATCACAAGACCAATTTCTCTCCCATGTCTACATGATTAGTATCGAGGAACGAAAGTACAACGGTGGGGGTCGGAATTCACAGTAGCAGCTGATGGTTGCGGTGACCGGGCGCTAGCAGCTCGGTGAAGGCGGTGGTGACCGGGACTCCAAGCAGCGGCGACAGTGAGCGGTGATGGCAGCTCCGCTGCTTCCACTTTCCTGTCCCGATGAGTTCCACGAGAAGGAAGGATAGAGGCCTGAGGTTGAGGGATTTCGATGAGGGGCTGATTGTGTTAATGGGTTCCAGCTTAATGAAGTTAGGACTCATAATCCCCGTGTTCCTTTTGATCGGGCAAATGGGAAAAAAAAGAACGAATGCCACAGACGAACAAAGAGAGGGAAAAAGTGTTGGATTAGGTGTCTAAGCCCATAACTATAATTGGTATGTACTTGAATTGATAGCAGCACAGTCCTTTTGGGTTGCCCTCAACCTAGCAACTAGACAAGGAAATTATGAAAGGAGAGATATTAATTTATAAGATTAATGAATTAATATAAATGATTTATTAATATGTTAAAAGATTAATATATTAATTAGAAATCATTATGTTTAATTAATAGTTAGCCAGAAATTAATCAGAATTAATTTTGGGGTTAAAAGAATTAATTATAAAGTGCAGGGACTAGTTTGCAATTAACTAATAGTTGAGTGGAAGGTTCCAGAACCCCCTTGGAAGGAGGTGGACGAAATTCTTAGGGGAAACCCTAGAGATTTCGTCCAAGGGGTCCAAATAAGGCCTTTGGATCTTGCTTAGGCCCTAAGCAAAGGATAACTAGGGTTTTTCCCTAAACCCTAGATCCCTCAGCTATTTAAGGAGCCTCCTGGCTCACATTTGAGGTCACTGATTTCTTTGGAAGAAACCCTAAGGCGAAATTGCATACTCTCTCTACCCTCTCTCCTCCAAGTTTCCTTCTTGCTAGTTCTTGGGTGTGATTCCATTAGAGGCATTACAATTGTGGTGCTAAGCTTCCAAGAAGATCAAGATCAAGATCAAGGGAATTATCAATTATTTGCTATAACAATTGAAAGGTATGTAACTCCTAAACCCTAGTTTACTATTTTCGAAAATAGCCTCCTCCTCTAGGGTTCTTGTTTTGCAATTCAAAGTTGTATGTTCAATAGTTAAAACATAGATCCAAAGTAGGTTGCATGTGAACTTAGGAATTGTTTTCTAGTTTATTTGTTTTACCTAAAACCCATCAGTGGTATCAGAGCCATTGTTTGTTTTAAATTGAATTGCTATAATTGTTGAATTGCAAATTAGGGTTTATAGCTATTAAACCCTAAAGGCCAAATTTTCGATTTCTAGGGTTTTGGATAAAAGGTTTTTTTTTCGAAAACCCTAGCCTCCAAAGAACCCTAATCGAAATTAGGGTTAGGGTTTTGAAAACCCTAGCCTCCTCCCTTGTAAAATTCGAAATTGCTAGAAGTTTTAGGGTTTCTTGTTTTGGATAATTGTTACTTAATTAGATTAATTGGATAATTATCCTTACCCTATTTTTCGAAATTTAGAGGGATAAGGATTAGGATTAAATTAATTGATTAATTTAATTAGATAATCCTTACAAGATTTAATAATTTGATTAATAGTTAATTAAAAGATAAATATTAAATCTAGTTAATTGGTTTATTTAAATTTAAATTTAATAGTTTGAATTTCGAAATTTATATAAACCCTTGAGGTTTTAAAATGTTTTAAAACACACCCTATATATATGTATTATGATTAAAAGTTTAATATTATATATGTATAAGAATATGGTCAGTCAAATCGCTAGTATGCCTCATTCACGAAACTAATCTATAAGGGGGGTATAAGGAAACTGCCTATAAAATGGTAGTTGAATGGGTGTCCACTCTCACCCACCGCTTCCTTGATTAGTGGAGGGTCGTTAGCAGAACGGATTTGATAGGACAACTACTTCTCATTAAAAGTATAATGACATTAAAGAAAGTACTAGAACATTATTTTTAAAATCCCAACTCTAGTTACTTTAGGAAAAATGTGAAAAGTATGCTAATCCATGAAATTGCACATTATGCTTTATTGGTCGTTAGTGGAGCGTGTGTGGTTAACCAGCACACTAAAGGGCACTAATAAAGAGTAGTAATGGGTATCTCATAATTGTCATTTTGATGGAGCGTGTGTGGTTTACCAGCACATCAATAGTTAATGATAAAGACAATGAGGTTACCAAGCACATTTGCATGGTTATTCACATCTTGTTTGTGATCCTCGGCATCCCAGTCACAAATAGAAGAGCATAATCTGAGATTAAAACATGCCATTGAATAGTTTCAATGTATCTCAAAAGAATTAGGAATTTCACTTCGTTTGTTTCGTCTAATGGTGGAATTGGTGAATCGTCATTCACCTACCTTTATGAAATTTACACTTGGATCTCGACATCCCATTTCTAAGTTGTGAATCTTCATAGTTGGATCCTAACCTTGATATTTTATCTTTGGGTTATCATATTGAGGTATCTTGAAATCTAACTAAAACTTTCTTTCTTTTCAGATGTCTACTCCTGGAAACACTTCTGCTTCATCCTCCTCCAACCAGAACTTCTCTTTGCTCAATATCTGCTCCAAAGTCGTTATGGATGGCTCAAACTATAACGATTGGATGCGCAACATCAAGATGGCTCTTCGTTATGAGAACAAAGAATATGTTCTTGAAAAGGAGCTCAAAGAGCTTGATGAGTCTGAAGCTACTCCTGAAGATCTTGCTGCCTACAAGAAACATTATGATGATGCTACCAAAGTGGCGTGCATCATGGTGGCAACCATGTCCCCAGAACTACAGAGGTACTATGAGGACTACTGGCCTTTTGAGATGAACAAGGACCTTATGGAAAAGTACCATAAGCGAGCTCGTCAAGAAAAGTTTGAAGTAGTCAAGTCACTCATGGCTTGCAAGATGAAAGAAGGGGAATCGGTTGTGTCACATGTGCAAAGAATGCAACGCTACATAGAGCGTTTGGTCAAGCTCAACATTCACTTTGATGAGGAATTGGCCATTGACATGGTCTTGAACTCACTACCTGATTGTTATGGTCAGTTTATTCTAACTTACCATTTGAACAATACTGAGCAGACCTTGGCCCAATTGCACAACTTGTTGCAGACAGCTGAGGCAGGAATGAAGGGTAAAAGTATACCCTCCACGCCTACAAGTGACCCTGTGTTGGCTATTGGACAGGGAAAGGGGAAAAAGAGGAAAGGTCCTCCCAAGTAAAACTGGAAGAGCAAGGCTCAAGCTGGGTCGTCTAGTAATGGCCCAAAGGCTAAGCCCAATGGTTCCACTCCCCATGTTTCTGATCCAAAAGAGGCCGTTTGCTTTTACTGCAATCAAAAGGGGCATTGGAAGAGATCTTGCCCACAATATCTGCAAGATATCAAGGATGGCAAAGTGAAGCCATCTTCGGCAGGTATTTACACTATTTCTGCTAATAACTTATTATCTTCTCGTTCATGGGTCCTTGATACAGGATGTGGTTTTCATATCTGTTCTGATTTGCAGGGACTAAAGGAAAGTGAGGAGATAGAGCGAGGAAGGATAAACTTGATCATGGGAAACAGAAAATCTTCACCAGTGACCAAGATCGGAGTTAGATTAGATTTAATGATGTTAGATTAGATTAGTTTATCAGCTTCTGCTTAGCAATGATGTTAGATTAGATATAATAAATTATTGCTATTCGTCTGAGATGACGAGAAACATTATTTCATTTCATGCATTGTTCAGACAAGGTTTCAAATATTCTTTTAATGATTTGAATGGTTCAATTTCTGTTTATAAGAATGGTGTTTTTATGTTTGAAGCTTTACCTTGTGATGGTGTGTATGAAACAGTGACTTGTGTTGATAGCTTAGGAAATAGTGTACTTAATATTGACTTGTCTAATAGTGTAGACAAGGCATGCTTGTGGCATTGTCGTCTTGGACACATTAACAAGAAACGCATAGCCCAACTCCAAAAGGATGGAGTGTTGGAATCATTTGACCTAAAATCAGATGATATGTATGAATCTTGTCTTTTGGGAAAGATGACAAAATCACCATTCACAGGGTCTTGTGAAAGAGGTGAAGGTCTGTTGGATCTCATACACACAGATGTGTGTGGGCCCTTTAGATCAACTATAAGAGATGCTAATCGATTCTATGTGACTTTCACTGACGATTATAGCAGATATGGATATATCTACTTGATCAAGCATAAGTCAGAAACTTTTGAAAAGTTCAAAGAGTTTAAGCATGAAGTCGAAAATCAATTGGGCAGAAAAATAAAGATACTTAGATCCGATAGAGGCGGGGAGTATCTTAGTATCGAGTTTAACGACTATCTGAAAGAATGTGGGATAGTCTCACAATTGACTCCTCCTAGGACACCACAGTTAAATGGTGTAGCTGAGAGGCGTAATCGAACCTTGTTAGACATGGTTCGTTCTATGATGAGTCGGGCTTCGCTTCCCATTCACTTCTGGGGGTATGCCTTAGAGACAGCCGCCCACATCCTCAATCTTGTCCCTACAAAGAAGGTTGCCAAAACACCTCACGAAATGTGGACAGGGAAAGTTCCCTCGTTAGCACATATTAAAGTATGGGGTTGTGAAGCTTTCGTAAGACGAGAGACTCACGACAAGCTAACAGCTAGAAGTGAGAAATGTGTTTTCATTGGTTACCCAAAGCAGTCTTTTGGATATTTATTCTACAGGCCTAGTGAGAACGTGGTCTTTGTAGCACGAAGAGGAGTCTTTCTTGAAAGAGAACTCATATTCAAAGAGGACAGTGGGAGCACTATTGACCTTAAAGAAATTCAAGAGTCAGCCAATGAAGGAACCTTAGATGACACTAGCACTCAACCAGAGGAAACAGTTCCTGTTGAACCAATCGATAACTCATTACCTCTTAGAAGATCCACTAGGGTGAGTGTGCCACCTGAGTTGTATGGTTTTCATATTACTTCAGATGGTGACACATTCATAAGTGACAGAACACTGGTAAACTTAGATGAACCAGTCACTTATAAGGAAGCAATGGCAGGCCCAGAGGCTTCCAAGTGGAAAGAGGCAATGGACAGCAAGATTAAGTCCATGTATGACAACCAAGTTTGGAATTTGGTTGATAGTGCACCAGGTCGTAAGACAGTTGGGTGCAAATGGATCTTCAAGAAAAAGACAGACATGGATGGAAATGTGCACACATTCAAGGCTCGACTGGTTGCAAAAGGTTTCACTCAAACCCCAGGGGTTGACTATGATGAGACCTTCTCGCCAGTGGCTAAGATTAAATCTATTAGGATATTGCTCGCCATAGCTGCCTTTCATGATTATGAAATCTGGCAGATGGATGTCAAAACTGCTTTCCTTAATGGGAAGTTGGCTGAAGATGTTTACATGAGTCAGCCAGAGGGTTTTGTTGATGCAAAGTTCCCCAATAGAGTGTGCAAGCTTGAGAAATCCATTTATGGATTGAAACAAGCATCTCGCAGTTGGAATCTTTGCTTCCATGAGAAAGTCAAAGAGTTTGGTTTCTCTAGAAGTGAAGATGAGTTCTGTATGTATATTAAGGCTAGCGGGAGTATAGTAACTTTTCTGGTGTTGTATGTCGATGACATATTACTCATTGGTAACGACGTTCCAACCTTGAAAGAAGTTAAGTCTTGGCTTGGAAAGTGTTTTGCCATGAAAGACCTTGGAGAAGCTGCCTATATTCTTGGGATTAGAATATTGAGAGATAGAAAGAAGAGACTAATTGGACTTAGTCAGAGCACATACTTGGATAAGGTACTAAAGAGGTTTAGTATGGAAAATTCCAAGAAGGGAGAGCTACCTATCCAGAGCAATACCAAATTGAGTAAGACTCAATGCCCGAGTACAGATGTTGAAATAGATGACATGAGTCGTGTACCTTATGCTTCCGCTGTCGGATCGATCATGTACGCTATGACATGTACTCGCCCTGATGTGGCATTTGCTTTGAGCATAGTCAGTCGCTATCAGGGAAACCCAGGTAGAGCTCATTGGATAGCAGTTAAGAATATACTCAAGTATTTGCGAAGGACAAAGGACTGGGTCCTTGTACTTGGTGGAAATGACACTTTGAGAGTAGATGGTTACAGTGATGCCAGATTTCAGACGGATAGAGATAACTTCCGTTCTCAATCGGGCTGGGTATTTTTACTGAATGGAGGAGCAGTTACTTGGAAAAGTTCCAAGCAAGATACGGTGGCCGATTCTACTTGTGAATCAGAGTACATAGCAGCGAGTGAAGCGTCGAAAGAAGCGGCTAGGTTGAGGAACTTCATCGGAGATCTCGGAGTTGTTCCAACCATCCAGGAGCCTATGGAACTGTTCTGGGATAATGAAGGAGCGGTTGCCTTGACAAAGGAACCGAGAGATCATGGTAAAACAAGACATATCGACAGAAAGTACCATTTCATCAGACATAGAGTAGAAGAAGGCCATCTTATAGTAAAGAGGGTGTCATCTGAAGATAACCCAGCAGATCCCCTCACAAAGGGTCTGAGTAGGGCTAAGCATATTCAGCATGCTCGGAGCATAGGACTGAAAGATGATATTAGTTTTAGTAGTTAGATTAGTTTTGTTCTGAAACTTGTAACAAAGTAAATGTAATTGACTTTTGGTGATTAAATAATAAAGTATTATTTATAAGTTTGGTTACTGCCTTTTGTCGATTGGTTGTTATTGTGTTTCATATTTTGCATGTTTTACTTCCCGAATAATTTAATTATTCAAACTCCACAGTCGCTCGTACTTTTGGAAGTAAGTAGTGAATTAAGACTGTCATGAACTAGATTGTAGATTGTCTGAGGATAGACATGGCAATAGAATTGCTGCAATGTTCATGAGTACTCAGAAATTGAGATTTGAGTATTGGATAAACCCTCGCTCAGAGTATCACTTCATGGAATTCATCACGAGTAATACTGAGACGATAATATCTTATAATCTTGAAACGAAGATATATGAGTTGTAATTTACAAAGTCGGTTATACATTGGTGATACGAAACCGCATCAGTAACTTGGTGTTATAAAACGTATTGTCATGTATAATTTGATGAGTAAAAGATACAAGCATATGAGTCAACGTTTATTCGTTCCTTTTGCCCTAATAGGAAAAGCGATATCTGTGGGCCCCTCGATGATTTGGTGTTGACTTATGTGTTGGGCCCAGCCAGGACTAGATTGATGTGTTCGATTAGAAGTCCTACATCATCACAAATCAGAAATCGGGAAACATAGATTCTGGACAAAGAGATTGATTACATTCCATGTCTTATGTCTAGGGATATCTAGCAGAACGAAGGATTATATGATCACTTATCTTAGGACACGTAACTAACTGGGTCAGAGTTTGGCAGCAGCTTTTGGAAGCTACAATTTGCTGGTCAAATTTAGAAGGCATACTAGCAATTATAGTTACAGACTTATCCAAGTGGGAGACTATTGGATTACGTGTCTAAGCCCATAACTATAATTGGTATGTACTTGAATTGATAGCAGCACAGTCCTTTTGGGTTGCCCTCAACCTAGCAACTGGACAAGGAAATTATGAAAGGAGAGATATTAATTTATAAGATTAATGAATTAATATAAATGATTTATTAATATGTTAAAAGATTAATATATTAATTAGAAATCATTATGTTTAATTAATAGTTAGCCAGAAATTAATCAGAATTAATTTTGGGGTTAAAAGAATTAATTATAAAGTGCATGGACTAGTTTGCAATTAACTAATAGTTGAGTGGAAGGTTCCAGAACCCCCTTGGAAGGAGGTGGACGAAATTCTTAGGGGAAACCCTAGAGATTTCGTCCAAGGGGTCCAAATAAGGCCTTTGGATCTTGCTTAGGCCCTAAGCAAAGGATAACTAGGGTTTTTCCCTAAACCCTAGATCCCTCAGCTATTTAAGGAGCCTCCTGGCTCACATTTGAGGTCACTGATTTCTTTGGAAGAAACCCTAAGGCCGAAATTGCATACTCTCTCTACCCTCTCTCCTCCAAGTTTCCTTCTTGCTAGTTCTTGGGTGTGATTCCATTAGAGGCATTACAATTGTGGTGCTAAGCTTCCAAGAAGATCAAGATCAAGATCAAGGGAATTATCAATTGTTTGCTATAACAATTGAAAGGTATGTAACTCCTAAACCCTAGTTTACTATTTTCGAAAATAGCCTCCTCCTCTAAGGTTCTTGTTTTGCAATTCAAAGTTGTATGTTCAATAGTTAAAACATAGATCCAAAGTAGGTTGCATGTGAACTTAGGAATTGTTTTCTAGTTTATTTGTTTTACCTAAAACCCATCAAAAAGCTGATGGGTTTTGAGCATTCTAACACTTCCTAAGTGTACATGCAACCCTAATAACCTTGGATCTATGTTTGTCTAATTATCATGCAAAGTTGAATTCCAAGGTTATATTCCTATCTAGCATACATGGGGAACAAATTTTAACTTGCATGAAAGATAGAATAACTTACCTTGTTGTTGCTTATGATCCTTGAAACCTTGTGAGCCTAGCACCCCAAGTGTGATGCCTCAAATGCTTCACACAACACCAAATGCTTTTGGAATGACTTTAGAGAGAATACACACTTCTAAAATCGGCCTAGCCCTCTTGTTTCTTATGTGTAGCCTATTTTGGTGGAGAATGGGTTTCTTATATAGTGTTGACACATCTAGGGTTACACCATGTAAACCCTAATTTGTCATGACTCTTCATTTCCATGACCCATGGGTTTGTAACTCCCATGGAGCATCCTATGGGTGGAACCCAACTTGATAATCCATGGAGCCTCTTAGCCCACTACATAAGATATGGAAGATTTACATAATCTACCCATATATTTAATTAGTTATCTTTTGATCACTTAATTAATTCTAAATTAATTCTTGATCAAACTAATTAAATAATATTATTAATATATTAGAACTTATAATATATTAATAAACCATAAGTGTTATTTCTCTCATTTTAGTTTATCCAATTGCATGGTGCCATGCAACCCAAATGGACCATGCCGGGTCGGGTCAAGTACATACCAGAAATAGTTATGGACTTAGACACCTTATCCAACAGTCTCCCACTTGGATAAGTCTAATAACTATAACTGCAATACTTCAGGAACCGATCGGCAATCGTAGCTCTTTCAAGCTCTCTCGGAACTGAGAAGATGATGATACGCCATTTAAGATAAGTGATCATATAATCCTCTGTTCTAGATATGAGCCGGACAAATACATGGAACAGTGTCTTACTTTGTGTCCAGCAGTTTGTTTCCCGATTTCCGATTTGTTTGACATAGAACTCAATTGAACACATCAACTTAGTTCTGACCGGGCCTGGTACATAGGTCAAAACAAAATCATCGAGGGGCCCAGATATCAGCTTCTAATCCAAGAAGGAACAGATAAACTTCGACTCATATGTTTGTTCTACTACTCATTGAATTATACACAAGAGCACGTTTTATAACATCGAGTTACCAATGTGTTTTCGTACAATCAATGCATAACCAACTCATAAGTAACAAATCAGATATCTAGGTTTGAAGACTTATATGATATTACCGTCTCACGATCACTCGAGATAAATTCCATGAAGTGATTCCAGTGAGCGTGGGTTGAGTCCAATGCTCAGAATTTATGAGCACTCATGAGTGTTGTAGCCATGTCCAACATCTTAGACCTTTGCAACCAATCATGACAGTCTTGATTCATACCTACTTCCGACATATGACCTACTGTGGAGGTTCGAATAATATGATATACCAAACATAATTATTCTGAAAGTCAAAACATGCAAAAGAAATATAGTAAACGATCGACAAGAGATAGCAACACTTTACTCATAAATAAAACACCTTTTATTCATCATCTAATGTCAATTACACTTTACAAATTTCAAGGTTATCTAACTACTAAATCTAATATCATCCTTCAGCCCTATGCTCCAAGCATGCTGGAGATGCTTAACCCGAGTCAGTCCCTTCGTGAGGGGATCTGCTGGATTCTCATCCGATGATACCCTCTTTGCCACGAGGAGTCCTTCTTCTATTCGATGTCTGATGAAATGGTATTTTCTGTCGATGTGTCTGGATCTCCCGTGATCCCTTGGTTCCTTGGCTAAGGCAACTGCACTTTCACTATCACAGAAAATTTCCATTGGCTCTTTAATAGCTGGTACAACTCCAAGGTCTCCAATGAAGTTCTTCAGCCATATCGCCTCCTTTGCTGCCTCGCTAGCTGCTATATACTCTGATTCGCAAGTTGAATCAGCCACTGTCTCTTGCTTGGAACTCTTCCAAGAAATTGCTCCTCCATTTAAGGTAAAGACCCAGCCTGACTGAGAGCGGAAATTATCCCTATCAGTCTGAAAGCTAGCATCACTATACCCTACAACTCTCAAGTCTTCACTCCCACCGAGGGTAAGGACCCAGTCCTTAGTCCTCCGTAGGTACTTGAGGATATTCTTTACCGCAGTCCAGTGTGCCTTGCCAGGGTTCCCCTGATACCTGCTAACCATGCTCAAAGAAAAGGCTACATCAGGTCGAGTACACGTCATAGCATACATGATCGATCCTACAGCCGAAGCATAAGGTATTCGACTCATTTCTGCTATCTCAGCCTCAGTACTAGGGCTTTGTGTCTTACTCAATCTGGCGTTACTCTGGATGGGTAACTCTCCTTTCTTGGAGTCCTGCATGCCGAATCTCTTCAACACCTTATCCAAGTAAGTACTCTGACTAAGTCCAATTAGTCTTTTACTCCGGTCTCTCAAGATCCTTAACCCTAGAATATAGGCAGCTTCTCCTAGGTCCTTCATATAGAAACACTTCCCAAGCCAGGACTTAACTTCCTGCAGAGTTGGGATGTCATTTCCTATGAGTAGTATGTCATCCACATACAATACCAAAAAGCTAACTATACTCCCACTAGCCTTGACATATACACAAGATTCATCTTCACTCCTAGAAAAGCCAAATTCCTTGACTTTTTCATCAAAGCAAAGATTCCATCTGCGAGGTGCTTGCTTTAACCCATAAATGGATTTCTCAAGCTTACACACTCTATTAGGGTATTCTGTGTTGACAAAACCCTCTGGCTGACTCATGTAAACATCCTTAGCCAACTTTCTATTAAGGAAAGCGGTTTTGACATCCATTTGCCATATTTCATAGTCATGAAATGCGGCTATGGCTAACAGAACCCTAATAGACTTAATCTTGGCCACTGGAGAAAAGGTCTCATCATAATCAACTCCCGGAGTTTGTGAGAAACCCTTTGCAACCAGTCGTGCCTTATAAGTGTGTACATTACCATCCATGTCGGTCTTCTTCTTGAAGATCCATTTGCACCCTACAGTCTTACGACCTGGTACATTCTCAACCAAGTTCCAAACTTGATTGTCATACATGGACTGTATCTCGCTGTCCATTGCCTCTTTCCACTTGGCTGACTCAGGGCCTGCCATGGCTTCCGCGTAACTGTTAGGTTCATCCAGACCTATCAGTGTCTCATCACTAGTAATATGGAATCCATAGTAATGCTCAGGTGCATTCCTAACCCTAGTGGAACGCCTCAGAGGTACAGACTTGTCAATTGGCTCAACAGGAGTTTCCTCCTCAAGTTGAGTGCTACGGTTTGAAGTTCCTTCACCACTTGACTCTTTAATTTCTTCAAGGTCAACTTTCCTCCCACTGTCTCCTTGGCTTATGAACTCTCTCTCTCGAAAGAAAGCCCTCCTAGCTACAAAGACCACATTCTCACTAGGTCTGTAGAAGAGGTAACCAAAGGATTTTTGTGGGTAGCCGATGAAAATACACCTCTCACTTCGAGGTTCGAGCTTATCATGAGTCTCGCGTCTCACGAAAGCCTCACAACCCCAAATCTTAATGTGGTCTAGTTTGGGTACTTTACCAGTCTACATCTCATGAGGAGTTTTGGCAACTTTCTTTGTCGGAACTAGATTAAGGATATGGGCGGCAGTCTCTAAGGCATACCCCCAAAATGAGATTGGTAGCGAAGCTCGACTCATCATGGTACGAACCATATCCAACAAGGTTCGATTACGCCTCTCAGCTACACCATTCAACTGCGGTGTCCTGGGAGGTGTCAATTGTGAGACAATCCCACATTCCCTAAGATAGTCGAGGAACTCTGAACTAAGATACTCACCACCTCGATCGGATCGAATCATCTTAATGTTCCTGCCCACTTGATTCTCGACTTCCTGTTTAAACTCTTTAAACCTCTCAAAAGTCTCTGACTTATGCTTGATTAAGTAGACATATCCATATCTACTGTAATCATCAGTAAAAGTCAAATAATAACGATTAGCATCCCTTGTGGCATGTTTGAAGGGCCCACACACATCCGTGTGTATAAGATCCAACAAACCTTCACCCCTCTCACAAGAACCTGTGAAGGGTGACTTTGTCATTTTTTCAAGTAAGCATGATTCGCAACTATCATCTGACTTTAGGTCAAATGACTCCAAGACTCCATCCTTTTGGAGTTGGCCTATGCGTTTCTTGCTTATATATCCAAGACGACAATGCCATAATGATGCTTTATCCAAGTTATTATCATTAACAGAATCAATACACAATACATTATTTCCTAAGTTATCAACCACAGATACAGTTTCATACACACCATCACAAGGTAATGCTTTAAAATAAAGAACATTATTAAAGAAAGCATTAATCGAACCAACTTCATTATCAAATGAAAAGGTGAAACCTTGTTTATACAATGCATGAAAGGAAATAATATTTCTTGCCATTTCTGGCGAATAACAACATTTATTCAAATCTAAACTAAACCCACTACTTAGCGATAAAGTATAAACTCCAATCTTGGTGACAGGTAAAGCTTTCCTATTCCCCATGATTAAGTTTATTCTTCCATGCTCCACATTCTCACTTCTTCTTAGTCCCTGCAAATCAGAACAGATATGAATACCACAACCGGTATCAAGGACCCAAGAGTTAGAATGGGGTGAGTTATTAGATAAGATAGTGTAAATACCTGCATGGTTGGGTTTAACTTTCCCATCCTTCACATCTTGCTGGTACTTTGGGCAGTTCCGCTTCCAATGTGACTTTTCATGGCAATAGAAGCATTCAGCCTCTTTAGGGTCAGAAGAAGGAGTAACAAAACCTTTCTTGGTTCCACTTGAAGAAGAGCCATCAAGGGTCCTAGCCTTGGTACCCTTCGAAGAGCTCTTCCTCTTCTTCCCTCTACCTTTCTCGATTGCCAAAACCGGGGCGGAGTTTGGAGTAGGAGTGTTAACAACCGACTTACCCTTAAGACCTGTTTCTGCGGTCTTGAGGAGTCCCTGAAGTTTGCTGAGTGTGACCTCTTCCTTATTCATGTGATATGTCATGCGGAATTGATCATAGCACGATGGTAAGGAGTGCAAAATGATATCTATTGCAAGCTCCTCAGGGAAGTTCACATTAAGCTTCAGCAACCGATCCACATACATTTGCATTTTCTGCATGTGGCTCGTGACGGATTCCCCGTCCTTCATCATGGTTGTTATGATAGAGCATATGATTTCATACATCTCTTGTCGTGCACTTTGATGGTATCTTTCCATTAGATCTTGGTGCATTTCAAAAGGGTAGAAGTCCTCATAGGACTTTTGGAGTTCCGCTGTCATGGTGGCCAACATGATGCATGCCACTTTTGTAGCATCCCTTTCATGTGCCCGGAAGTCAGCGATCTCCTGGGGAGTTGCAGTGGTCTCATCAATCTCCTTAAGCTCCTTGTCAAGGACATATTCTTTGTCCTCGTAGCGGGTAATCATCCTGATGTTTCTGATCCACTCATTGAAGTTGGATCCATCAAAAGTGACTTTCCCACACAAGTTCATAAGGGTAAAGGAGCCATTAGGATTAGAGCGAGAAGCAGCATTGTTTGAAGACATCTGAAAGAAGAGAACAAGATTAGTTTAGATATTAAGAGAGTCCTTAATAAAACACCCAAATGTAATATTAAGGCTAGGATCCAATCACAATATATTATAACTTAGAAGAGGTATGCCGTAATCCAAGCTATAACATATTTGAAAGGTAGGTGAATGACGATTCACCAATTTCCACCATGAAAAACGAAATATAAATATTAGGTTTTTAATTGGTTCTTAGAAATTCCTAGATTCTTTTGAGATTCAATGAACTTTTCAAAGGCATGTTTAAATCTCGAGTGTGCCCTCCAAGTTTTGTGACTGGGATACCGAGGATCACAAAACGAGGTGTGAAGTAACCATGCAAATCACTTGGTACCCTCAAGGTTTATCACTCAATCGATGTGCCGGTAAACCACACACGCTCCACCGATGCTATGGTAAACCTTAAGTCACCCTTTACCTACCTTGTTAAGTCCAAGTTAGTGTGCCGGTTAACCACACACGCTCCACCAACGACTTAAACAAAGTGTAAAGTGTAATTTCATGGATTAGCACCTTATTCACATTTTCCTAAAGTAACTAAGATTGGAAATTTAATAAAAGCATTTAGTTACTTTATAATATTCATCATACTTTTAATGAGAATTTATAAGTCCTTGTCTTACACGTTCGGCTAACGACCCTCCACCGATCAAGGAAGCGGTGGGTGAGAGTGGACACCCATTAAGTTGCCATTTTATAGGCAACAACCTTATACCCCCCTTATAGACCAGCTTCGTGAATGAGGCGTACTAGCGGTAAGACGACTTGACGTTATACATATATGTATTAGTAACTTATAATATTATAAAGTATAAGGGTTGAATTTTAACTTTTAAAATTCTAAGGGTTGGAACTAAAGTTTTAATCAAGACTTTACATGTTCCAAAACTTGAGGGCAAGTTTTGTAAACTTCCAAAACTTTTCATTTCTTATAACTTATGAATTAATTGAGTAATAAAAATGAAGACTCTTCATTTTTATAACTCTTGTGTTCTTTTAATGGCTTTAATAAAAGTGAGACTTTTGGTTTTCCATAACTTGAGGACAAGTTATGGACTCCATTAAAACACATTATGATCATGAATTAAACTACCATGAAGGTTACAAACAATTCCTATGATCATCTAATCTTGATAAGTTCAAGAACATGAATATGAACACTTTCAAGAATCAAAAATTACACTTAAAAAAAACTTGTAATTTTAATAATTGCCATTGTAAATGAATTAGCATAAACATTACACCATCTAAAACAAGCTTTAAAACATCAAAACAGTTTAGGGTAATGTTTCTAGTCCATTTCCAGCAACAAATGTGCAAACTTTCATACGAGCAGAAAACAGAAAAACGATTTTTTTTCAAGCTGTTTGCACACAAAAAAAAAACAACAAACGAACCATGCTCTGATACCACTGATGGGTTTTGAGCATTCTAACACTTTCTAAGTGTACATGCAACCCTAATAACCTTGGATCTATGTTTGTCTAATTATCATGCAAAGTTGAATTCCAAGGTTATATTCCTATCTAGCATACATGGGGAACAAATTTTAACTTGCATGAAAGATAGAATAACTTACCTTCTTGTTGGTTATGATCCTTGAAACCTTGTGAGCCTAGCACCCCAAGTGTGATGCCTCAAATGCTTCACACAACACCAAATGCTTTTGGAATGACTTTAGAGAGAATACACACTTCTAAAATCGGCCTAGCCCTCTTGTTTCTTATGTGTAGCCTATTTTGGTGGAGAATGGGTTTCTTATATAGTGTTGACACATCTAGGGTTACACCATGTAAACCCTAATGTGTCATGACTCTTCATTTCCATGACCCATGGGTTTGTAACTCCCATGGAGCATCCTATGGGTGGAACCCAACTTGATAATCTATGGAGCCTCTTAGCCCACTATATAAGATATGGAAGATTTACATAATCTACCCATATATTTAATTAGTTATCTTTTGATCACTTAATTAATTCTAAATTAATTCTTGATCAAACTAATTAAATAATATTATTAATATATTAGAACTTATAATATATTAATAAACCATAAGTGTTATTTCTCTCATTTTAGTTTATCCAATTGCATGGTGCCATGCAACCCAAATGGACCATGCCGGGTCGGGTCAAGTACATACCAGAAATAGTTATGGACTTAGACACCTTATCCAACAAAAGCACGGTGGCAGATGAACGAAACAAAAATCAAAATCGGTTCTCTTCGTCCAGGTCCTCGTTCATCACAGATCATGAAGTGGGTCGAAGGAAAGAAGGGCTCGTAGGTCGGTACCATGATTTGTCGATCGGAGGAGGAAGAGGGAATGTCGGTAACTGATGGTTTCCGGTCGACATCGGTAGAACCCAATGAGTGTTTGGTTGTTTTTGAGCATGAATCGGTGTTTGGTTTGATTATGATTTTGCTTTTATTTGGATAGATATCGATGGTGTGTTTGGTTGGTTCATTTGACAGGGAAGTGAAGGAGAAGAAGAACAGCAACAAAACCTGAAGGTGTTTTGGGTGTTACTGTGAAACCTGTGGGAAGGAAGAAAGATCGAAAAAGGGTTGTTGCCCTCTTGGATGAGTCCCTGGCAGCAATTGAAGGACAATAGAAGAAACAGACCCTTGGCGTATGATTTTGTATAAGTTGAAGCTTAGAAGCAATTTGTACAATAGTTGAGTAAGTGTGCAAAATTGTTCAGTAGTGTGCAAGTTTATGTTTATTTGGCTGTATATTTAAGAGTAGAGTATAAGTTTCATTTTAATATTTTATATAATGAATTGTTTCATTATGTAATGTAACGTGTGTGTATTTGTCTGATTTGGCTTTTAGAATCTTTGTAATACCCCAATTATTCGTGTATTTCGATAAGTATTGATTTATTTTTACTAGTTATATACACTAGCATACGTATTTGGAAAAATGATATATGATTTATATAAATATTTATATATTCAGTGTTGTTATATAATTTTAATTATATAACATATATGAATTGCATGATTGTCTCATATTGTATATTTTATCAAAACTCTAGTTGTAGATACGTTTTGCATTTGACCATGAAACATATCTCATACTTGTATATACGTACATATATCTAGTCGTTCACGATTTTATAAGTACTAGGCTATTCCACATCAACCGGATTTGGATGTATATATATTATTCTGGAATACATAACTAATAATAGAAATCATGTCGAAGTAAATACTTTAATGTTTCGTGATTCAAATCCTGAAAAACGTTTGATTTGTCAACTTTTATAATTACTTTTACCTAAAATATTTCAAATATCAAATTAAATATTATGCTATAGCCTAAGTCCAAAAATGCTTTCGGAATCTCTATTTGAGGTGTGCAAGTTCATTAATTGATAGAAACGGTTTTAGTGGATTTTAAGAAATCAGTATTATACTGGTTTTGGATTATTAAAACGATCGTATCTTTTGCATACGAACTCCGTTTTAGACGTTCTTTATATTTTCGGAATTAGGGAAACATGTACTACGAGACTAGAATGTTTATATTGCTCACAACTGCTTAACACAGATTTTCAGTTTTTCACACGCATTCGCATGGTTGCAGCTTGAGCTGTTTGATTGGTTTATCAATTTACACATTTGGAAGTAAAATACCATCTGGTATCTTATAATAGTTGAAATAACTCATTTATTTTATATTAGATGCACGAAAACTCAATGATTCAAACTACAAAGAGACTTACTGTGAACTTGACCGTTCACAGTCTTTGACCAAAATTCTGGGATGTCACATTACCTCTCCGTTAAGGGAATTTCGTACCGAAATTATTATGTTCCAGGTTACTTTGTTTTACTATCACTTTGTTTTAGTATAATTTCGTTCCAGTATCTTTTTGGTCCACTAGTGGAAGGAGCACCGCTGAAAAATTGCGGATACTTTTGTTTCATTTGAGCCTCATGTTTCCAAGTAAATTTAGGCTCTCTATGAGAGTTCCATCGGGCATTTACTACAGTTATGCAGCTTTGTTTGAGATTTTTGATTTCTCGATCCATGATCTCCACCGGTTCTTTCACGAAATGAAGTTTAGTGTTGACATGTATCTTATCGAGAGGAAAGACAAGGTTCTCATTTGAGAGACACTTTTGAAATTATATACATGGGAGGTGTCGTCAAATTTGTTGAGTTCTTGAGATAATTTGAGTTTGTAATCCATCGAACCAATCCTTTCTAGGATTTCAAAAGGTCTGATGTAACAGGGGGTTTAGTTTACCTCATTTTCGAAATCTAATGGCATTTTCCATAGTGCGACCTTTAGTAGGACACAGTCTCTTACTTTGAATTCTAAGGGTTTATGTCTCGCGTCGGTGTAGCCTTTCTGATTGATTATGTGTGGTATTTTAATTGTTCCATTACCTGAACGATCTCATGTGTTGGTTCATGAATAATCTCAAGGCTAATGAGTAGAGTATCTACAACATGCTTTATAGCTAGTTGGGTATCTCCAACTTCTGCTCAGCATATCGGAAAACAGAATCTACGTCCGTAAAAGGACTTGAATGGAACGACCTTTATGCTAGTTTGCTAACTATTGTTATATGAAAAATCAAATAGTGGTGAGTGAGTATCTTATGCATTATCGAAGTTTATCCCACAAGCACGGAGCATGTCCTTCTAAGTTTGTATCGTTCTTTCACTTTGTCCGTCTGTTTAAGGATGATATGCAGTACTCACATCGAGTTTGGTTCCTAGGAACCTTTACAGCGATTGCCCGAACCTGGAAGTGAACCTACTATCTTGGTCCAGGGTCCAAATTTTGTTCATGAAATATCGTGTTCCGTCTTCCTTGAGGTCGAACTGTTTGTCCATTCCTCGAAGGTTTTTCTTCCACGATATTCTTGAGTTTGAGTGCTTCTAGCTGAGCATTTCGAATTTGGGTGGTGAGATTAGAGTGTGTGGTTAAGGTTAGAGATTTTTCACGAAGTGGCTTTGCTTGTTCTTTCCTGGTTAAAGCATCTGTAACGACATTTTCTTTTCCAGGGTGAATACGAATTTCGCATCCGTAATCATTTAGCAATTCGACACACTTTCATTATCTCATTTTGAGCTTCTTTTGGTCGGAAAAGTGTTGAAGGCTTTTGTGGTCGGTGAACACGACACACTTCATTCTATAGAGGTAGAGTTTCTAAATCTTTGAGACAAACACTACAACTTCCAACTCTAAGTCGTGGGTAGTGTAGTTGGTCTTGTTTGGCTTGAGTTATCTGGATGCATATGAAATGACTTTATTCTTCCTGTATCAGCACGCATCCGAACCCTTGGTGAGAGGCGTCACGGAATACTACAAAGTCTTTTGTTCCTTCTAGAAGAGACACAATTGGTGCACTCCACAATAATTGATTCAATTTCTGGAAGACATACTCTTGTTTGTCTCCCCAATCGAATTTCTTTTCTTTCTGGCTTTGTGTGGTGAGAGGCTTGGCTATTTTTGAGAAATTATCGATTAATCTCCTATAATAGTCTGCAAGCCTTATGAATTTGTGTATTTCATTTGGTGTCAATAGTCAGTCAGAATGGCATATCCAGAAACTTGTAGTAACTGTACCGAGTCCTGAATGTCGTCTTTGGAATGTGTGCTTCTTACACTCTGAGTTGATGATATTCGGATCGTAGATCGATCTTTGAGTAGTAATGGGATCCTTGTAGTTGGTCGAACAGGTCATCGATCCTCGGGAGTGGATATCAGTTCTTGATGGCGAGTTTGTTCAACTCTCGACAGTCGATGCATATCCTGAACGATCCATCCTTCTATTTGACAACAATATCGGAGCTCCTCATGGAGAGAAGTTTGGCCGGATAAAGCCTTTGTCTAGAAGTTCTTGAATTTGATGTTGGGTTTTGAGCATTCTAACACTCCTAAGTGTACATGCAACCCTAAATACCTTGGATCTATGTTTTCTCTATTATACATGCAAATATGAACTTTCCAAGGTATTCATCCTAACTAGCATAATAACACTGATTCAAATGAATATCTCAAGTTAGAATTACATACCTCTTTGATGTAGAATGTCTTCATGAAGCTTGAGTGCCTAGTGCCCCAAGTGTGACACCTCAAATGGTTCACACAACATCAAATGCACATGGAATGACTTGAGAGAAATTGGAACACTTCATAAAATCAGCTAGCCCTTTTTCCTCACACATAGTCACCGATTTCTTGAGCCATGGGATTCTTTTATATGGTGGCTATTAGGGTTACACCATGTAACTCATAACTTTACCCATTCCTTATGCTCCATGGATTTTAACCTCCATGGAGTATCCATGGGTCACCCCATGGACTTAGTCCAACATAAGGAATCTTGGATCACAAGCCCACATATAAAAGAATGAATGATTTACACAATCAACCCATATATTTAATTAGTCTCCTTTTGATCACTTAATTAATTCCAAATTAATTCTTGATCAATACTAATTAAATAACCTTATTAACATATTAGAACTTATAATATATTAATAAACCTTAAGTGTTATTTCTCTCATTTTAGTCTATCCAAATGCATGATGCCATGCAACCCAAATGGACCATGCCGGGTCGGGTCAAGTCTTACCAATTATAGTTATGGACTTAGACATTAATCCAACAGTCTCCCACTTGGATAAGTCTAAAACTATTATTGCGTACGACTTCAAGAACCGACTGGTAATCGTAGCTCTCAAAAGCTTCTGTCGAACTCTAACCTTGCCAATGATCTCTGATCTTTGTCAATGACTTGTCCATTAGATAAGGGATCATATATTTCTCCATTCTAGATATCATATGGACTGAGACATGGATTATAATCATTCTCTCTGTCCATTTGTTGTTTCCCGATTTTCGATTTATGACGACTGACTAATTGAACAAATCAAATCAGTCCAGGCCCGGCCGAGCACTTACATTTGTCATCACCAAATCATCGAGGGGCCCACAGATATCGCTTTTATCCCGAAGGTAAAAGGAATGGATAAACTTCGACTCATATGGCTTGTTCTACTACTTGTTGAATCATACACAAAGGCACGTTTTATAACATCGAGTTACCAATGCGTTTTCGTGCAATCAATGTATAACCAACTCATAGTAACAACTCATATCTATAGGTTTGAAGAATATAAGATATTATCGTCTCATGATCACTAGTGATAAAATCCATGAAGTGATTCCAATGAGCGCGGGTTGAATCCAATACTCAGAACTTATGAGCACTCATGAGTGTTGTAGCACCACCTTGTCCCACATCTTAGACCTCTACAAGCCCAACCCATGACAGTCTTGATTCATATCTACTTCCAACATATGACTGCCTGTGGATGGTTTGAATAACTTAATCATTCAGGAAGAATGACCTAGTTATTCTGGAAGTCAAAACATGCAAAGTGAAACACAATAATAATCGAATCCAATATGGTCTCAGAACTTATGAATATAAATAAAACACCTTTTATTTATCACCATATGATTACACATTATTCATTGTATACTGTTTCAAACTATCAACTTTATACTTGAATTAAAACAATAGTTGTCCCATGCTCCAAGCATGTACACTATGTTTTCTAAACACTAGTCATGCCATACACCAAGTATGCATACTATGTTTGTCTATGATCTTTACTTTGTGAAATAGATCAATTGAACATAACTTCAATGACTCTCTTTTCACAGTCCCAAATCCTTACTGCAAATGCAAGAATTCCAAATTCATGCCATTTACTGAAATCTGTTAGATTCTAAACTTATATGCATTGATCCTCTTGTAATGATTATGCACAAAGTCACAAGGACTTGAAAACAAACATTACAGAGCATTCCAAAGAGATCAACTCCTTGGAAACATCCTTCTTGCATTAAGTTTCCTAATCTTACACAGATTGAATAATTTCTAACTTTGAAACATTTCCATATTCCATTTTGACTATCACTTCTGAACAAGAGTTGCCTCCTTACAGATTATGTCAATATGGTCCTTCCAGAATTAACACTATACTTCCAACTGTCTTTGAGCAACCAATCTTTGGTAAACCTTAGATTGTCCTCGACAATTGCTTAATCCTTTTAGTCATATCCAGTTCTAGACCTTTTCCCTTCTTAATGCCCCAGACATTTGGAAAATTTTAGAAAGGATGAATATAGCACATGTAATCGATCCTATATCCGAAGCATATGGGATACGATTCATGATGTCTCACATAAAGACTAAACCAGTCTTTTGCTATAATATTTCCATTTCAATTTTGCCAAGTTCTCATAATTCAGATTATGAAAAGGGATGCCGTAATCATAATCGAATTTTAGAACGCAAATAATGGACCCATATATAGAATTTCCTTATGTTGAGCCATTCCAACATGAAATTCATATATATATATATATATATATATATATATCCTTGACTAAATACGATTTAAAACCTCAATCTAAACTTTTAGATTTGAGATGAAGTATAATTTCCTCTCCCTTAATTATAGCAAAACAACTTTTTCCCAATTGAAACCTTTTGTTTTCTATAATTAACATTGCTAACTTGCAACCTTTATCATAATTATCATGCTCCCACTAACACGATGATTATTAGCATAACACTTATGCTCCCACTAGCTTTGACATGTACTCAGAAATCAGCTGAACTTCTAGAAAAACAATACTTTATTGACTTTCTTACCAAAGTTCAGATTTCTGATACTAGATTGCTTTGATAAAACTTTATCAAAATCATACACCTTGCCTTAGATAGCACACTTGTGTGTCTAAACAATTTTAAGAACTATGAAAAGGGGTGCCGTAATCATAGTCTCAATTGTTTAGACCTTTGCCACTTCTCACAAGTCCATGTTAGTGTTCCGGTTAACCACACATGCTCCACTAACGACTTTGAGAATGCAAATATCACAATTGCTATCTAGCTAAAATCTACTTAGTGAAAGTGTTTCCTCACCATCATTTTCATAAATCGGAGAGAAACCTTATGACACATAGATTTAATGGTGTATGTGTTCTTATCCATGTGAATTGTCAAAACCATAGTCACAAGACAAGGATAATGACAAATTCAAACTCATATGGACTGAACTCAATCTTAATTTCTTGCCATCTGGCAGCTCAAGGGTCTGCCATTGCTTCCAAGTTGCTGTGCAACCAATTGAGAACTCTAAGAACTCATATGCAAAGCCAACTTTAATTGGAATGGACACAGAAATAGTCAACACGATAGGTTATAAACCTCAAGTCGTGTGCTAGTGAAGAACTTTAGGTTTTACTCTTGATTAGTTCTTGAGACTTTCAAGACCTTTTAAGACTCCCACTGTCCTCTTGACATATAAGACTCTCTTGTCAAATATTCAAGAGATAGTGTGGATTCTAATCAACACAAACACTTCACACAATTGGCCTTAGTTGGTTTTTGTTTTATCCAAAACATCACAACTTACCAATTTCAAATGTACAAGAGTAGAAACCTTTTACTCTTACATTTGACAAGTGTTTTTAAACCTTCTTTAAGACATGTCACTCAAGTTACAATCTTGGAGTATGACTCTAAGAATTGTTTTGGAATGAAATATGACTCATCTTCTTGATTTAACCACTTCAACAATTCATAACTCCTCTTCTTAGCTACCAGAATGCACTTAGAGGATGAATTGTGATAAGGTCTCTTAATCATTAAGATGATTATATAACATGATACTAAAGTACTCTCCCATCTTTTCAGATTTGAGAAACTTTTATCCTTCTGCCTAATTTGATTCTTCTCATTCGTTCCGCCATACACTGAAATTTTTTCCAATGCTTCAGAATTATACTTAAGCCTGTAAGTATAACCATATTTACTAAACTTTAGTAAATCATGACGAATAGTCTTATCGATATTTTGTGGTGGACTTAATCAGTGCACAAGAATGTGTACTCGATCCCTTAGTCCGTTACTTGACTCACACATCCATGTGAATAAGTAGTTAGTCTTAATTTTTCCAATGCTTGAAGGTTCTCATTCATCATGCTCTACAAATTGCATGATTCCAAGTTTCGGTCCAATTGAAACTTGGGTGATGAGAATCTTTCCTTATTTGGTAAATTTAGACACTACCACAAATGAAAGAATCAAATTCATATTTCCACTCTTGCTCTTAATGGAATCTTATAAGCAACACAGTTTTTCACAAATGGCATTGTAAGGATATTTTAAAATAAATAAAATCAAAAGATTTACCTTTTATTTTAAAACTTTGCGGAAAAACTCATCCTTACAATCCATATGAAAACTTGTTGTTATCTATTCCTAAGCAAAATATCATAACTCCTAAGAAGTTGCTCAAGAATCCGATCTTCAAACTATGTGATAGAAATCCATCTACGCGATCAGATTCAGCATATTCTTTCTTTAAGTTTCTTCACTTTTTCTTTGATTCTTAAAACATCACCATGTGACCCAGTCACATCATGTATCAAGAATCTCAGAATAGAAACTTAGCAGAGTTAGATAGTGGACTTTTACCTGAAGTAGAGTCAAACTTATTGACTTTAACATCCTTAGGTAAATTTGGCAGCTTCGCAACCAATGCCCCTTTCTTTGGCAATGGACCCTTGATAATGGGACTATCTCAGACTTAGCCTTTCTCTTTACCATTTGGTCAACCGAGTTGACTATGGCCGATCCCTTTCCATTGGGAAGAGAGAGCTTTACTGGATATCCAATGTCATCATTGTCAATGTCCATAAAGTTTTAGGAAGTTGATCTTAGCAAATAGATAAGATCATTAAGGGTCTTTTCATAGTCTGTTTCATAAGAGTCCCAAAGGAACTCACTATGTGACTTAGAAAGTGATTGATCATCAGCTTCCTCTAGACTTTGACACCCAACTCTCCCGGCTTATCAATATATGACTACATCTCCAAGATGTGATCACACATAGACCTTTGCTTGCCAATAGGGCTTGAGTGACCTTAAACTTTTCAGGAACTTGTGGGTTAGGGAGAATAATTGGAGGAGGTGAAAGAAGTATGATTTCCATGGGACATCATCTTCATTTTAGGAAAACTTGTTTCAAGAGATTTGGGAAGATCATCTTTTGGGAGATATTCAAGATAGTTGATTTAAAGTCCTTAATATAACACCCAATATGAAATATTAAGGCTAGGACCCAACACAATACTTTTATAACTTGGAAGAGGGATGCCGTAATCCAAGCTATAAAATATTTGAAGGTAGGTGAATGACGATTCACCAATTTCCACCAAGATAAACGAAATGTATTATTAGGTTTTAATTGGTTTTGAAACTCCTAGATTCTTTTGAGATTCATTGAATTGTTCAATGGCATGTTTCAATCTCGAGTGTGCCCTTCAGGTTTTGTGACTAGGATGCCGAGGATCACAAAACAAGGTGTGAATAAACATGCAAATATACTTGGTACCCTTAAGTGTTTACCCCTCAATCGATGTGCCGGTTAACCACACACGCTCCATCGATACTATGATAAACATTAAGTTACCCTTTGCATACCTTGTTAAATACGAGTTAGTGTGCCGGTTAACCACACACGCTCCACTAACCGACTTAAACAAAGTGCAAAGTGTAATTTCATGGGTTAGTACCAAATTCACATTTTCCTAAGTAACTAAGATTGGGAATTTATAAATGTTTAGTTACTTAGTATTTATCATTAATACTTTTAATGAAGGGAGAATTATAATCCTTGTCCTACCCGTTCGGCTAACGACCCTCCACCAGTCAATGCAGCGGTGGGTGAGAGTGGACACCCATTAAACTGATATTTTATAGGCAATAACCTTATACCCCCTTTATAGACCGGCTTCGTGAATGAGGCCTACTAACGGTAAGACTGACTTTCTCTTATACATATATATATTATTAACTTATAATATTATAAAGTATAAGGGTTGAATTTTAACTTTTAAAATTCTAAGGGCTTAACTTGGAATTAAAGTATTCATAAGAGAAAACTTTTCAAATTCCAAAACTTGAGGGCAAGTTTTGAAACTATTCAAAACTAATTAATTCCATAACTTATGTGTTTAAAGTAGTTTTAATTAAAAAACTCTTCAAGTTCCATAACTTGAGGACAAGTTATGGAAGACTTTAAACTAATGAAAGAATGTAACTTTTCTTTATTTTTGTAACTTATGGAACTAATTAAGGTTACACATTTTATTACTTAATGAAGTGACTCTTGAACCTCCATAACTTGAGGACAAGTTATGGAGTCATAAAACCATTCAATGAAGACAAGACTCTTCATTTTGTAACCTTTGCCAACTTTTATGAGTTTTAAGAAACTTTAATGTGACTTTTCATGTAACTTGAGGACAAGTTACACAAACACATTTTAGAATCATCTCTTAGATTAAAATGGATTGAAAACAACAATTTCTAATAAATTTTCTATTAATCTAAGCAACTCATAAAAACAAGATAATTTAATCAAACTTTTTCATGTAATTAGACTAACCATTAAACTAATACAAAACATGAATCTATTGAAAATTATCTTTGAAATTGGATTAGAATGAACATTACCACATCAAAAACAGGTTTATAGGTTCAAAAACAGCTTATGGTAATGTTCCTAGTCCATTTCTAGCCAAAAAACTCGAAGATATGCTGACAGGGGCTCCTACTCGTCGAGTGTATGAACCTACTCGACGAGTAGGATGATTTTCTTCATGGACTCGGCGAGTTCATTAGTGGACTCGGCGAGTCCAGTGCCCAGAATGCCCGAAATTCGACTTTTTCAGCATTTTTCAGCAATTTGCATCAAGTATAATTGAAAACAAGCCTAGGCTCTGATACCACTGTTGGGTTTTGAGCATTCTAACACTCCTAAGTGTACATGCAACCCTAAATACCTTGGATCTATGTTTTCTCTATTATACATGCAAATATGAACTTTCCAAGGTATTCATCCTAACTAGCATAATAACACTGATTCAAATGAATATCTCAAGTTAGAATTACATACCTCTTTGATGTAGAATGTCTTCATAAAGCTTGAGTGCCTAGTGCCCCAAGTGTGACACCTCAAATGGTTCACACAACATTAAATGCACATGGAATGACTTGAGAGAAATTGGAACACTTCATAAAATCGGCTAGCCCTTTTTCCTCACACATAGTCACCGATTTCTTGAGCCATGGGATTCTTTTATATGGTGGCTATTAGGGTTACACCATGTAACTCATAACTTTACCCATTCCTTATGCTCCATGGATTTTAACCTCCATGGAGTATCCATGGGTCACCCCATGGACTTAGTCCAACATAAGGAATCTTGGATCACAAGCCCACATATAAAAGAATGAATGATTTACACAATCAACCCATATATTTAATTAGTCTCCTTTTGATCACTTAATTAATTCCAAATTAATTCTTGATCAATACTAATTAAATAACCTTATTAATATATTAGAACTTATAATATATTAATAAACCTTAAGTGTTATTTCTCTCATTTTAGTCTATCCAAATGCATGATGCCATGCAACCCAAATGGACCATGCCGGGTCGGGTCAAGTCTTACCAATTATAGTTATGGACTTAGACATTAATCCAACATTTGACTAGACAGTCCTTGCATTTCCGATGGAGCCAGACGATAAGGAGATCGTGTCACTGGTGCTGCACCCGAGATTAGGTCAATTTGGAACTCGACATGTTTGATTGGGGGTACTCTAGGAAATGCGTTCGAGTAATCGCACACTTGCGGAATGTCTTTGATTTCCTTACCCTTGTCTTGCATATCCACCACGTGGGCCAAGAAAGCGAAGCATCTCTTCTACAAACACCTTATTGCCTTCATGCAAGAGATGGTTCTTAGATTCCTTATTGATTTGCCTCTGTAAATCATGAGGGCTTTGCTGTTTGGTAAAGGTAGTCGAACGAATTTTCGTAACATAAGATATCTGCTTGATGAAGCGATAACCAATCCATTCCAATGATCACATCGAAACTTCCAATGGTCATAGATACTAGGTTGACGTGAAAGAGGTGGTTATTCAGGGACTTTCTGCAAAACTTAGAGGTATGACCTCTCAAGTTACAAATGTAGCAGTCCATGCAATCTATGACATGGTGGAAATTGCACTTGGTACGGTGGGGTAAAGTCCTAAAGTAGGATTTTGATTGAGTAGGTGTGTTTGTGATTGCGATGTACACAACTATAGGTTCTGGACTGGGTTTGCAGTGCTTGAAGTTCCCATTTGACTTGCCATGGAGCTTCCTTTTTGTACTCCCAATATGGTTCTTTTCAATTTGTGGGGTTATGGAACCCTGACAGATACACTACTCAGTTAATTGATAGGTCAATTGCTTAGCACTGTCAAAGGTAATGGGTCTGGATGCAGTAACTAGACTGTGAACTAGTGGAGCTAATCCCCAGATGTACCTTTCAGTATTTTTGTATTCTGGGTTCACCATTCCCGGGTAAAGGTTTGCGAGGTCGTTAAATCAGAAAGTACAGGCAGTCACATCCGATCTTTTTATAGTAATGTTCCAAATTATAGAGAGACAATTGAAACCTACCGATTTCAAACGATGGAGAGAGAATTGAAATTTGGAGACTACTGAATGATCGATTAGGAACTATGGGTTTCTCTGCTACGACGGTAGCAGAGCCATTGGTTCTTGGTTCTTCCTTGGGTTTAGGCAGATTAGGAAGATCTAAACGTTATACCAGATTTTTAAGTGTATTTTAAAATATATACGTTGTTCTGGGGTTGATATAAGGTTTCTAAAGTACTAGGTTCCTACAGCGAATCGTGATAACATCCTTTAATCTCTAGAACTTTCAACCATTGTAGTCTGTCAAACTCCTGGCTCAAGGTTTGTTGTTCACCGGCCCGGCCATAAATAACATAGGCGTACGTTCCAGGTTTATTTATGGTATGGCTTATGTACGGTACTAACCTTAATTGAGGCGTTTGACCTAAAGGGTTGAGTTGGTAGTTTTAGTTGGAGGCATGTTAGAATTTTTATTAAGTATTCTCATCACAGGTCACAGTATATATTAAAACTCTTACATGTTATTGTTGGTGGGGTTTGCAGTATTATTAATTTTTGTTTTGTACTTCCCGATTACCGAGCACAAATGTGGGCCAGACATGAAGTACCGTAAGTAGTCGAGAAGCAGTGTTATTAATATTAATAATACTTTTATAAGAAGCTAGTTGCTATAGTTGTATTCCTCTTTCGAGGATACTAGTTCTCTATAGCCAATTTAGCTCTGATACCAATCTGTCACACCCCCGGCCGAGGCGGCGGAACACGCCGGGCTGTGTGACTAAGTTCATGGATCACAAGCAAATTGAATATACAGCACAAGTACAACAATAAACAAAATAGTATTCATGTTTGATCTTGATATTTGAATACAAGGTTTTACAAATAATAATAATACATTAATTGCCTTAACAGGTAGGCATATGATACAACAACAAATAAACTTGGTCACCTGTAATTCAATCTGTCTTGAATGTCTGTTTAGTGTTTTCCTGAGAATACATGTAGTTTTCAAAGTCAACACAAAGGTTGGTGAGTGTCACAGGTTTTCTGCTAACGCAGTGATACTTTTAATAAGTCTAAAAAGTATTATCTTTGTATGTATAACGATAGTTAAAAAAAACAGTATTTGCAAAGAGTCTTTAAAAGCCAAGAATGTATTTTGGATATAAATAAATTCATGCTTTTAACATGTACTTGTAATAACTCCTTGAAAGTCAAAATGAATGCTTGTATAAGTAATTTTCATACTTAAAATGCACTTGTAATGACTTCTTAAAAGTCAAAATGAATGCTTTGTATAAGTAATTTCCGTACTTAAAAATGTACTTGTAATGACTTCTTAAAAGTCAAAATGAATGCTTGTATAAGTAATTTTCATACTTAAAATGCACTTGTAATGACTTCTTAAAAGTCAAAATGAATGCTTTGTATAAGTAATTTCAGTACTTAAAAATGTACTTGTAATGACTTCTTAAAAGTCAAAATGAATGTTTTGTATAAGTAATTTCCATACTTAAAAAATTATACTTGAAGGCAACCAAACCTATGGTTGTAGTAAGAGAGAGAGAAATTCGTGTTAATGTTTTTAGTGAGTTCTATAATCGAGCTATGGACGAAAAGTACCCCTCCCTACGACGCTTCATTGGACGTCGTAGTAATGATCATAGACACATATCACTTGCTAAGATTGATCAGTCGATGGTTGTAGCTAGCAACTGCAGGTGGGGTTGTCGACCCCATATAGATCTATACATATGTACCTCGCTCCGAAGATTAACGATTATAGCAGTGTGGGGCAGGCTAAGTAATTAAACTCAGCTAATGAATAGTAGCGTCTCACTCAAAAACGATTAATGAAAAGTTGTGAATAACTCTCAGCCCTAACTTAATTAAATTAAGTGCCAGGCATAATGAATTTCGTAGTATAGCATTCGTAAAAGCCGAGTATGGTTGTCGTATTTATAAATGTATAAATTACTCGCTTTTATAGAGAAATGTAGTTCAATATAATGGTCTTTTATAAGTGTGTAAAGCCTCATGCATAAAATTATTCATGTATAAAAGTCTTTGAAACTTTTAAATACTTTAAACTTGTATATGTGTGTAAAGCCTTAATTGGAATTAGTACAGGGCCATCGTTTCCCCCATTTCGTTTACAGATCATGAACGGGAGAAATCACAAGACCAATTTCTCTCCCATGTCTACCTGATTAGTATCGAGGAACGAAAGTACAACGGTGGGGGTCGGAATTCACAGTAGCAGCTGATGGTTGCGGTGACCGGGCGCTAGCAGCTCGGTGAAGGCGGTGGTGACCGGGACTCCAAGCAGCGGCTACAGTGAGCGGTGATGGCAGCTCCGCTGCTTCCACTTTCCTGTTCCGATGAGTTCCACGAGAAGGAAGGATAGAGGCCTGAGGTTGAGGGATTTCGATGAGGGGCTGATTTTGTTAATGGGCTCCAGCTTAATGAAGTTAGGGCTCATAATCCCCGTGTTCCTTTTGATCGGGCAAATGGGAAAAATAGAACGAATGCTATAGACGAACAAAAAGAGGGAAAAAGCACGGTGGCAGATGAACGAAACAAAAATCAAAATCGATTCTCTTCGTCCAGGTCCTCGTTCATCACAGATCATGAAGTGGGTCGAAGGAAAGAAGGGCTCGTAGGTCGGTACCATGATTTGTCGACCGGAGGAGGAAGAGGGAATGTCGGTAACTGATGGTTTCCGGTCGACATCGGTAGAACCCAATGAGTGTTTGGTGGTTTTTTAGCATGAATCGGTGTTTGGTTTGATTATGATTTTGCTTTTGTTTGGATAGATATCGATGGTGTGTTTGGTTGGTTCATTTGACAGGGAAGTGAAGGAGAAGAAGAACAGCAACAAAACCTGAAGGTGTTTTGGGTGTTACTGTGAAACCCGTGGGAAGGAAGAAAGATCGAAAAAAGGTTGTTGCCCTCTTGGATGAGTCCCTGGCAGCAATTGAAGGACAACAGAAGAAACAGACCCTTGGCGTATGATTTTGTATAAGTTGAAGCTTAGAAGCAATTTGTACAATAGTTGAGTAAGTGTGCAAAATTGTTGAGTAGTATGCAAGTTTATCTTTATTTGGCTGTAAATTTAAGAGTAGAGTATAAGTTTCATTTTAATATTTTATATAATGAATTGTTTCATTATGTAATGTAACGTGTGTGTATTTGTTTGATTTGGCTTTTAGAAGCTTTGTAATACCCCAATTATTCGTGTATGTGGATAAGTATTGATTTATTTTTACTAGTTATATACACTAGCATACGTATTTGGAAAAATGATATATGATTTATATAAATATTTATATATTCAGTGTTGTTATATAATTTTAATTATATAACATATATGAATTGCATGATTGTCTCATATTGTATATTTTATCAAAACTCCAGTTGTAGATACGTTTTGCATTTGACCATGAAACTTATCTCATACTTGTATATACGTACATATATCTAGTCGTTCACGATTTTATAAGTACTAGGCTATTCCACATCAACCGGATTTGGATGTATATATATTATTCTGGAATACATAACTAATAATAGAAATCATGTCGAAATAAATACTTTAATGTTTCGTGATTCAAATCCTGAAAAACGTTTGATTTGTCAAGTTTTATAATTACTTTTACCTAAAACATTTCAAATATCAAATTAATTATTATGATACAGCCTGAGTCCAAAAATGCTTTCGGAATCTCTATTTGAGGTGTGCAAGTTCATCAATTGATAGAAACGATTTTAGTGGTTTTTAAGAAATCGGTATTATACTGGTTTTGGATTATTAAAACGGTCGTATCTTTTACATACGAACTCCGCTTTAGACGTTCTTTATATTTTTGGAATTAGGGAAACATGTACTATGAGACTAGAATGTTTATATTTCTCACAACTGCTTAACACAGATTTTCAGTTTTTCACACGCATTCCTATGGTTGCAGCTTGAACTGTTTGATTGATTTATCAATTTACACATTTGGAAGTAAAATACCATCTGGTATCTTATAATAGTTGAAATAACTCATTTATTTTATATTAGATGCACGAAAACTCAATGATTCAAACTACAAAGAGACTTACTGTGAACTTGACCGTTCACAGTCTTTGACCAAAATTCTGGGATGTCACAACACTGTTTTACAAGAAACAAAGGTTTGGTTCAAAACAAATCAAGGTTTTACAATTTTCAAATACATGTTAAGAATACTAATTCATGAATATACAATCAATCATTATTTCAGGATGATTGGGTTTTCATAACTATTATACATGTAACGTTTATATGCTTTTTATGAGTCATTCAATTCAGGTTGTTTAATTCATTTAAACAACATAGTTAAAGTCCTGATATTATAACCAGAGTCTCCAGTAAGGGGATCGAAACAAGTTGTGTGTAGAGCTATATTGGGATTGACAACCCCTCACTCAGGCTACTAGCTACAGTCAGGCATACACGCCAATGAGTGAAAATTGTTATTAACAGCTTAAACGCTTACAAAGCGTTTGTTTCATGCCATCTGGTCTCAGTATGGTTATAATAACTCATTAAAAAGATATTAACAATACGTTAGTGTATAATCAAACTAAACGTAAGTACATCTTCAAAGTACCAGTTTAGAAAATACAAACTACAATAGTACATTACAGTTTTCAATAACAACTGGTGAAACCAGGCACACTCTCATTTACAATTTTTACATAAAGGAATACAAATATAGAACGTTGGTTTACAAATAGAACGATTTTATGGGAATAAAACTACTTTTCATATACATCAGAAAATATAGGATTTTCTGGAACAGTTTACATATTCAAGATACAGAAACATCCTTTTAAACATAAATACTTATGCACTCACTCAACTTTATGTTGATACTCTCTTTTCAAATTACTTGTATTCTCAGGGAAACAATAAACAGGTACTCCCCAAGCCTTTTGAGAAGATGGAGCTATTTTGAGTCATATCTTCTTCTTTTGTATAACTTTTTTGGTTTCAATATACAATGATTGAACACATGTAAATACTTATACTTTTTAAATACAATGGTTGTTTGTACTTTGATTACTATGATGCATGTGTTGTGATACTACAAATGAAGTCCTCCACCCCCGGACGTTTCCGCCGTCTGGTTTGGGGGTGTGACATATATATATATATATAATGAATAATCATATGTTGAAACTAATATTAGAATTTACTACAATAATGCACATACAGAAAATTTATAATAGAATAATAACATTTAATGAATATATAATGTTGATATTCACATTATAATTATTTCAATAATGCAAATATAGAACATTCATTGCAGAATAAAAACATAAACATAGTGTTTTTACGTTTTCACACTATTTACTGTTTTTATTTGAACTTAGTTCTATATATATATATATATATATATATATATATATATATATATATATATATATAATTATATATATATATATATATATATATATGATCTCTTTTTTCCGGTAGTTGACCGAAACTGATGATCTTACTACATAATCTAGGTATATAGGAAACACTTTGAAGCACTCGTTGCTGACCATTGTTACATTGAAATATGATGGAAACTTTGCGTTTGATTCGTACCTTGGAACCATCTCCAAACATTACATAACTTAAGATCATGAAACTTGGTTTCGTCCCAGGCCATGTGGTTACTTGGTCCATTCTCAAGATACCAAATCTTTGACATATTTATGTTGCTTCTTGGTGGTGTCATCTTTGGATTAACTTTTTCTTCATTCTAGATCACTTCCACCGTGGTCTTATCACTTAGATTTCTGCTAAGAGAAGGGCTGGTTCGTTCTTTGCTTGAACTTGAACCAAATTAGCGTCTTGATTTCGTTCTTTTTCGTGGATTTTTACATTCTGCTACATAATGGTCGAATTCTTGACTATTATAGCATTGGATTTTTCTCTTGTCTCAATTGTCATTCGTGTTACGAGAATTCTCTCGTTGATGGTTGTTACTTCCTCTTCCTTGGCCTCCATGGTATCCACCACCTCTACCTCCAACTATACCTTGACCTCTTCCATGACCTCGATAATTGTTTGAGTTTCCTCGGTTGTAATTGTTAGAGGAGCATGACTAATCTTGGCTTTGCTTCTTACTTCTTTCGGTCTATTCTTGATAGGTAAGTAGAAGACTATTTTTTTCGACTTTAACTTGCCCATGGATTCTCTCCTCATAAGCTTTCAGTCGCCCTAAAACTTCTTCAAAAGACATAGTATCTAGATCCGCAAATTGCTCAATGGTTGAAACAATTAGCACAGACCGGGACGACAGTGCTCTTTGATTTTTCTTCACCGTGTAAGCTTCTTCCATATTGGCTCCTAAGCATCAAATGTTGTTGACAATGTTTCATAACTTTCAAGAAAAGTAATGAGCTGTCTTCGACTCCTTCATGGTTAACACCTCAAATTCTTCTTTGAGTGTTTGTACCTTTGTTGTTCATACGTGATCAACACCCATGTACAAATTTTTAAGCGTGTCCCAAGCTTCTTTTGCTGACTACTTCTCTGCCAAATATAACAAAATTTCATCAAGTATTGCTTGGAATATGATGGACGTAATAAGCCTATCCTTCTTTACACTGACTTGATTTTGTTGGTTTTTTGGTTCGATGGCTTCCCACACTTCTTGAGCTTGTATCGCTTCCTTAATATTTATTATCCAGGCAACATAATTACTCCTAGTCAACAAAGGGTATTGGAGAGATAACGAGCCTTATTTCTTTTATCCTTCCATAGTGGGGTGTTATCAATCGGAATTTTTCTAAGCTCTGATACCATGTTACCAAGTGTAAGGTATCTACCTGATACCCTGCTGCAACCTTGTTGCCTAAGAACAAAAAACAAAACAGAACTGGAAGGAAGGAAGAAGAGAACATGGCAAAACAAGGGAAGAAGAAAAACATGAATGCCTTTAATTACTTATTGAACAAGAGTTTTTATTTTTGGAAAACATGACAAAATAAACCTAAAATAATACCGTTATTTATACTAAAACATATGGTATCCTAAACTAACTCAAATATGACTTAAAAGGAAACTTTCCATAAAAATTCCCAAAATGCCCCCGAGGGCCAATTCCTGAATAACGCCAACAGTATTCTTCCCATATCTTCTGTTTTTTAATAACATGTTTTTTCTCTATGTCTTTAATTTTCTTCAGCTTAGGCATGATTCTTTATTCTGTATTCTTCACCTAAAACTATACTGAAAATTTTGAATAATGAAAACTATATGATTGGTTGATATAGTTGAGGGCTATGTGTTTCTAGTATTGAGAATAGAGTGTGGGTTGAAGTCAAAGGCATATGTAGATAGATATGACGAAACAACAAAAAACGATTAACATGCCTATTATGGAGACATCGATGGCAGAACGTGGAGGTGCCGATTGCTAGCGTTTTAGGAAAGAAGCATTAAGGCCGATTGATGTTTGACAAAATGGAGACTTGATAGAAGCAATGATAAATACTCAAACTCCAATGTTGGTCTAGTCATCCCTTGGACTAGGAAAGAGGTGGGACAGGAAATTATGTGTTTTTTGAACCGGAGATCAACAATAGGAGGTACTCTTGATACATTAAGATTGAGGCAAATGAAAATTAAAGACAATAGTATTTTGTTGAAGATGAGTGACGAAAATGACTAAACATGGTACATGATTTTTTTTTTATTTGTGACTCTAAAATACGACATGTAATCTTGTTTGTCATAATTACTTTCATAAGAAGACATAATTTTATGATAGACAATAAATGTTGAAAATCTTTTCAGATTGATACTATTTTAATTACTTACGGTTGTGTTTGTCATAAAATGCGTGTATGTCGTAAGTCATATGCCATTAATGACATTTTTTCTAATAGCGTTATAAGCAATGATAAATACTTTTTTATTCTTGGTTATTGTCTCAATGGAGAGTTTTTTTAGACCAATTAGTTAAGAAACCCATAATTCATTACATGTATTTTGTAACTTTAATAGCCTATCGACATACTAGTATTTGCTTAATAACATAAGTCGGCTATTAATAATTAATACATAAAATGAAGAGAAAATAGATAAAATTGTGAAAAGCTATCATGCATATATATTATGTATAGAGTGTTGATTGTGTTAGTGTTGCATTAGTATTTCAATTAAAATGATTTAAAAAGAACAAGACAAGTCGTGGAGATTCAAGGAAATAGAGAAGTCGTGGAGAATCAAGTGGTCATATAAAAAAAATTATATAAAATAAAAAGATGTTCATATTTTATTGAAAGTTTTGAAGTGGTGGAGAATCAATTAAATATTTTATATTTAAGATAAATATTTATCAATTCTTTTACCAAATTTATATGTGATATACTCTTATATCATGGAACATTTTTTGGGTTGATTTTATATTATATCTAAAATTTCTCTTGATGGATTAATTTCGTACTTATATGGTCTACTTTGCTAGTTTAATAAAAAGCATGAGAATTTGTTTTCTCTTATTCGCTAACATAAACAGTAAATAAACATATACCAAAACAAAACGCGCACGCGCGCGTGTGTTTATATATATATATATATATATATATATATATATATATATATATATATATATATATATATATATATATATATATATATATATATATATATATATATATATATATATATATATATATTACCAAATTTATATGTGATATACTCTTATATCATGGAACATTTTTTGGGTTGATTTTATATTATATCTAAAATTTCTCTTGATGGATTAATTTCGTACTTATATGGTCTACTTTGCTAGTTTAATAAAAAGCATGAGAATTTGTTTTCTCTTATTCGCTAACATAAACAGTAAATAAACATATACCAAAACGCGCGCGTGTATATATATATATATATATATATATATATATATATATATATATATATATATATATATATATATATATATATATATATATATATATATATATATATATATAGAGAGAGAGAGAGAGAGGAGAGAGAGAGAGAGAGAGAGCTAGGTTCAGGTGTTTAAAGTATTTATTGTGTTATTGTATGCATAAATGTGGGCCAATCAAAATTTAAAATATAAATAAATAAATAAATAAGGGTAATTAGGTAATTTTATAAACAACTTCCCCAAATACTTTCCTATAATTATGCTAGTTGATTTTAACATAATTTATCCCCTTTTAATTACCACCGATGTCACTTTGAAAAACCCCCCGTAGGATTCGATCGAAAGCTTTCAGCCACCACGATCCAAAGTTTGGATTTTAACCTAAACCCCCGTAGTAACTGGTCGATCCATCAGGAGGAGGATCGCCGTCTCTGGGGCTCGATGAGGCCGAAGCATCGAAGACGTGAAAAAGCAGCGATGTGGTATCCTGGGTTCGACGTGCCGAAGGGAAGAACGGGATGGGGTAGGGCAGCAGCATCGTCGCGGTAGGAAAGAGGTCGAGGGATCAGAGGGGGTTGTCGTCACCCTTGTTTGCTCCAGGGAAACACCCACTTCGTTAGGTTTCGCTCTCGGTGGTTGAAAGGTGCGTGGACGGGGGCTTCTCCAGCAACTCCCCTAATCTTGGTCTTTCTATTTTTTTTATTGTTTGAACAAAAATCATTGGGAGGAATTGGTGTTTGATTTTGATTTTTGATAGGAAAATATAGAGGGAAGAGGGGACATCGAATGGGTGATGGAGAGTGGTTTAATTGTGGTGATTTTGTAGGCCAAATGGAGGAGGGTTAGTCGACCCTTAGGAGTAAAAACACACACTTTGGTGTGTTCATGGTATCAAATTAAGAATAAGGAAGAAAATGGCAGTAAACAACTTCTTCATCGATTCCAGAAGGTGTTTTTTTTTATCATCCATATCTTACAAAAACGATTTTTATCATCGTAATTAGGTAATTTTATTATATGAATTGATTCATATTTCAATTTATGTTTTTTTTTCTGATTTAACACTTCATTTATGTGGACAGTGCAGGATCTTGACAAGGTTGAATTCTGAAAAGGTATCAACTATGTTTATGTAGATGATTCAATGGATGATATTGGTGAGATTCCAATTCTATTGGAATGGAATCACGAATTCCAATTCTGTTTGGAATCACAGAATTTGATGCTTGAAGAACGGACCATAAAAGTGAAAGTGATTCTAAGCAACATTATTCTTTTAGAATGTCTTAGTCGTTGTTAGATTTTGATGTTTTCTTTCCCGTTTTGAGGGTTTTTTTTGTTTTATTCTTTAACAATAAATGTAATTGTTAACAATTGTTACCCGTATTCTCTAAGAAATAATGTATTTTTTGTTTTTATTCTTCAATTGATTGTTCAAGACTTTGTTATTCTACAAGAAGTTTTTAAATTCATGATGAAGAAATAGGTTCAAGAATATTTTTATTATTTATGGTTCAAGAATATTTTTATTTTTGAATATACTCATAAACATATTCTGTCAGAATGTCCGAATTAAAAGAATTATAATTCGTAAAATCGGATTTTTAAAATTAATAGAATCTATGATCCCTTAAAAAATGCAATTTTCCTTTATTAAATCTATATTATTTGACTAAATTACCCTTGTAATTAATTAAGATGATATTTTTCAATTATATTTAATTCAATAATATATATTAATCACTTTCTTAAAATAAGTAAAATTGATTGGCCCATATTTATGCATACAATAACATAATAATTACTTTGAATAGAATAACCTAAGCCTATATATATATATATATATATATATATATATATATATATATATATATATATATATATATATATATATATATATATATGATATAGATCCGGTAAAAAGGAAATTTTTGATAGGAAGGTAAGAAGTTTTTTTTCTATATATTTTTTTGACGAACAAAATAAATGAATCACTAGATGATTCATTTGTAAGATGATTCCCAAGAAAAAATTCCCAAAAAAACATCTTTATGATTCATTTTTAAGTAAATTAAGAAAAAAATTCACTTTTATGACAATTTTAGTGAATAACAACAAAATCACTGTATAAATGAATCATCGAGATGTTTTTTTGACAATTCTTTCTTGTGAATCATCTTACAAATGAATCATTTAATGATTCATTTTGTTTGTTCGCGAAAAAAATATGTAGAAAAAAAACTTCTTACCTTCCTACCAAAAGTTTCCTTCTTATTTGATCTTGACTCTATATATATATATATATATATATATATATATATATATATATATATATATATATATATATATATATATATATATATATATGGTTAGGTTATAATGTGGATGGCATATATTGTGTGGTCGTAAGGACAATTCTGGACCAATAGATGAAAAGAATGAGCGACTATGATACGAGGGTCTATGATATTAGAATGGTGTAACATGTATCCTATAATCACTCAAATTTCATTAAAAAGGGTATTTAAGTCAATTAAACGATATTTAATAAAGGAAATTTTCGGATTTTAAGGGATTATTGATTCTCCTAATTTTAAAAATCTGATTTTTTTTAAAATTAATTTGGTTTCAATTCTAATGTAATTTTTAATCATAACCGATTTTATTACGTCGGAATTACATTCTGTTAGAATGATATTCTCTAAGAATATCAACAATAAATAATAAAAAATTTTGAATCATTCTCTTGGAACGAGAACAATAACATATCATTCCAATGTTAAAATGGTAATAGTACAATATTCTTTCGGAATGTGATAACATTTTTGTGATAATGAACTTAAAAATACAATTATAAAGTGAAATACATCAAAATAATAAAAATCTTAATTTTTTTTTGACATTCTTGAATGAATTCTTTTTTCCTTCTTGGTTCATTTGCACCAGGTAATTCTTGAATTCCTTTTCAAAAAAAAATATCGTCATTCTTGAAACAATCCTTATTCTCCTTCTTTGTTTGTTCCTAACTGTGTTATGACATTCTAGCAGAATATCATTCTCGCATAATGATATTTTATTCTATGAAAATAACTTTATGCGGGGCGTTGTAGAAGGAGATGAACTCAAGAATGACAGGTGAAGCTTGAAACCCGTGAAAAACATGAAAAACAAAAATCATGATAAAACATTAGCTACTTGCAAAAGCCAACAAGAAAATGTGTGGTTTAGAAATTAAGTTTTATGGCTGAATTAAGAAAGACTTGACAGCTTCAAACTTCTCAATTACTAAAAGCTATGTGGGTTATGACCTTTTTAGAAAACAACATCACTCTATTTTCAAGAATTCATATGGTTCATTCATTGCCTTCTAACACACTTAGAAACATCATTATGTATATATATACAGACAAATGTTAAAGAAAAATGGCCGCAGATTTGTCGAAAGTTACGTCCTGACTTTCTTTATTAAGTTAAAGAACATCTAGAACTTGTTATAAAAACTAGAAGAAAATATTTTTATAAATACTTACAACATCAGTGTGATTTCTATCATCATAACCATCAATATCAATGACTGGTAGACCATTATCAAAAAGTAATATTTGAGGCATTAGTTGCGGTTGTTCCATAAGAACGACATTGTTAACACCATACTCATCTTCAGAAATTGGTTGCCGTTCATCGATCCTCCACACACCATCAACCAAAAATTTGAACTTCATCCGATATTTGGCGCCCAGAAAAACAAAAAACCAACAAAAATTAAATTTTTTTACCAAATTAACTTGTGGTAGTACATTAGTACTTGAATCATCCATCACAATCACATTAAATATCATCATTGAAACATCAAACATTGATTTGATTAACAAATATGATGGATGAAAGAAATTAATTACCTTGTGTAAACCAGGTGGTAGATCGCAAATCGTCATAAAAGTCGTGGATGAACCCTCAACACCGACCATCTGTTAATATTTGATCCACCTTCACATATAACCACCAGTTGCATTATAAGTTTAGTGTGTGAACTGTGTGTTCAACAAAATTAAAGTGAAAATCAAAACTAAAATCAATCAATTACGAAAAACCCAAATGCAAGAAATGAAATTGATAACATACGCAGTGAAATCACCACATAGAAAAGGAATAACCAATATTGTTCTGCTATTAGACAATTCAGAAAAAGAAATAAGAAACTTAAAGCTGCAATTAGAAATTGATTTGAGTGAGAGATTACCTTTGTGAAACGAATACATCTTCACATTGAAATTCCGAAAACTGTGAAATTAATCAGAGCAGGGGACGAGTAGGCGGAAGGAAGGACTCGATCGACGATCTGGAGGTGTGCGACGTTGGCGGAGGGCGGTTTAGGAGGTAGGTTCCGCTGGTATTAGGAGAAGGAATCAGCAGCAACATCTACGATCTGGAAGATGCCGATGGTGGAGATAGATGAGAAAGGGTCGGCTGTTGTGTCAGGAAGTAGAAGAAAGCATTTCTTTTTTAAAGAGGGGAAAAATAGTTTAAGTCAATGTAGTTACCATAATTATATGAGAATATTTGTGGAATTTATCTTTTATTTAAATAAAATTACCAAGTTATCCTTATTAATTTAACTAATGATTATTTTTATTCTGAATTCTTATTAGTCCCTACAACCACACAATAATTAGTCATCTAAATTTGAACATATATATATATATATATATATATATATATATATATATATATATCATACATACTTATAAAGCTAGCATTTTTTCTTAAATCTCATGCATTTGAAACCCCCATAAAAATTTGCCAACACCTCATGTATTTGAAACCCCCACACCCTTTCACCTTCAAAGTAATTAATCACACATAATCTCATTCCATGAAAATCACACACTTTATAAGTTCAACACCTCATGCATTTGAAACCCCCACACCCTTTCACCTTCATTATATATGTAGTTATATTAGTACATTTTTCTTACAAAAAGTCATCATTTGGTTGAAGATATTATGATTCAAAAATTTTCATATAGTTGAAGCATTCACGATCCAAATATGATGATTTGAAGAAATGGATTATGTCACATCGATGGTAATTGTAATATGATTTTTTCTTTCAACCAAAACAAATGAAACTTTTCTATTTTTTCTTTATATTCAATTTCTCATTTGATCTTTATATGTGATTTGTATGTATTACTCAATCTTTAATGTGACTCTCCAAACATCAATGTTTTGCTTGGAATATCTTTCTCATTCTTCTTTTTCAAGAAAAACATTTTGATTGTAGGTTAGCGAAGAATTGTCATCAAATTTTTATGGTTGAATGATGTTAAATAAAGAAAAAAGATTCAAAAACGGATATAGTTTTTTTTTGTTTGAGCAAAGTAGACGAATGTTAGTTTTTTCTTTTGATTTAAACGTATATTTATGTAACATTTTTATTTATATATTCAACCACCCAATTTTCTTATTTATTTGATTTTAGTTTTTCTATTTTGAATATGTTTATTTTTTATTATTTTTTTGTTGGGTTGTCCTACACAATATATTTACAAGACAATATTTAAAAGATAACATAATTTTTAACATTTGGTATGTAATTATGATGACTTATCATGATATGTTCTTCATATGAAAATAATTTATCCATATTACTACGACAAAAATTACATATGCCATTTACGAAAATATATATTATATGTGATTTGTTTAACATATATATGCACCTATGTATGTTATAAATTTATAATTAAATATCTTTATGTTTAATAATTGAAGGGATTAAAATGATGCATCAAAACCAATTATTTAGACGAATATAATAATAATAATAATAATAATAATAATAATAATAATAAATACACATTTTCAAGTACCGTATTCATTTGAAACTCACACTACAACTCAAGAGTTTTCTAATTTATGTATATTTATTAGTTACAACTCAAGAGTTTTTTACTTATCATTATTAATTAGTAATCACTAATAACTTTTTATTTTCCTTTCTTTTATAAGGTTGTAAAGTTTTGCTCATTAAAAACATTAATGTATTTGAAAAAATTTGTGATTTAAATATGAAAAGTTAATATAAATGTTATAATAAATGTTTTAGTGTTTTTATGTTATTAAAAGTTGTAGTGTATATTTTTCATATTTTTTATTATTCGTTGTATATATATCTTTTTTAATACAAATGTTATAATAGATGTTTTTGTATTTTTATGTTACTAAAAGTTGTAGTTCATTTTTTTGTTCATATATTTTGTTACCCGTTATATATAGATTATCATACATTTGATATATAATTTACACAATTTTAAATGGTTTATAAAATTATCAAATAATTGTATATATCACAATGACTTAAAAATTAAAACTATAATCATCATATCATATCATCATCATATCATATCATATCATATCATACATACTTATAAAGCTAGCATTTTTCCTTGAACCTCATGCATTTGAAACCCCCATAAAAATTTGCAAACACCTCATGCATTTGAAACCTCCTATTTTAATGAATACCACTCAAAAGTCTCTTAAAAATGATTAACAATTCAAAGGTTTTATAACTTATATAATATATTTAATAAACAATTAATGGATACTCTACTATAAAAAGGTCAATCTTTTTTAGTAGACACACAAATACAAATCACATACAAAATTCACAAAGAAAACAAGTTTAAAGTTTTTTGTGTTGATTTGAGGGCTTTGAATAATTTTTCGAGTCATGTTATTATGTTAAAGTTTTTTAATTTGTAAGTTTGTTATATACTAATTATTTTTTGTATTTTCTTGATTTAAGTATTCTTTTAAGAATATCATTGTATGTTGTGGTTGAAATTTTAAGCGGTTTATAACATTATCAAATAATTGTATATATCACAATGACTTAAAAATTAAAACTATAATCATCATATCATATCATACTATATTATAAAGGAAACATTTTTTCTTTCACCATATTCATTTGAAACTCCCAACTTTTCATATTTCCATACAATATGCTTAATTTATTAACTTAAATATGCTTTTAGTTGTAAAAATTATCGTAAATGGAAAATTTTGTGACTTATCAATATGATATACTTAATTTGTTAACTTCAATATATAGTTAAATAAATAACCTACATCAATATATCAAATAAGCTTAAAAATTTAGTGTAAAATTTAAAACCGAAAGTAAAATATCAAATAATGTTTAAAAAATTCATTATATACTTTTTAACATAGTTAAAAGGAAAACATTAAATATAATAATAATAAAAGAACCTAAATTGATGAATCGAATTAACTAAAAGGTGTCTAAAAACTATATTCTACCACATTCATTTGAAACTCCCAACTTTTCATATTTCCATACAATATGCTTAATTTATTAACTTAAATATGCTTTTAGTTGTAAAAATTATCATAAATGGAAAAATTTGTGACTTATCAATATGATATACTTAATTTGTTAACTTCAATATATAGTTAAATAAATAACCTACATTAATATATCAAATAAGCTTAAAAATTTAGTGTAAAATTTAAAACCTAAAGTAAAATAGCAAATAATGTTTAAAAAAAATTCATTATATATTTTTTAACATAGTTAAAAGGAAAACATTAAATATAATAATAATAAAAGAACCTAAATTGATGAATCGAATTAACTAAAAGGTGTCTGAAAACTATATTCTAACAATATATTTTTAACATGCGTCGCGCATCGCGCGGGAATTCGTCTAATATATATATATATAGTAGGTGTTAAACCCGTGTATTACACGGGTTGATTAAAAAATATTAAATATTAAAGTGTAATATTAAATATTTTATTAAAATAAAATTTGGAAATAATAAAGAAGGAAGAAACATATTCATTGCAATTTACTATTACATTTATTACATTAAATACTTTACATATATAAGTATAAATATTATGTGGCTTTTTAATTTTAAAATTTGAAAAAATCCATAACATGACATGTGGATATTATTTAATTTAAAAATACTATAAAATGACAAGTGTCAAAACTTATAAGAGATTGACAAGTGCCAAAAAAAAATTTTCATTTATTAGAAAGGATATATATATATATATATATATATATATATATATATATATATATATATATATATATATATATATATATATATATATATATATATATATATAGGGAGCGTTCAATCGAGAACATTTTTTTATCGCGAGAACATTTGAGAACAAATTTGGACCACACAATTTTTTTAATTCAAATTATAAAATAATATTCATATAAATCAAAAAAATAGTTACAAGCAATTAAAAAACCCACTAACTAACACCACTCACCACCCAACCAACACCACCCACCACCACCACCTACCACCAACCACCACCCATCACTACCCACAACCCACCACCACCACTAACCACCACCAACCACCGCCCGCCACCACCATCACCACCCAACCACAATCACCTGCCACCACCACCCACCTCCACCGCCTGCCACCACCACCCACAACCACTACCTACCACCCATCACCACCAGACGCCACCACCACCCATCACTACCCACCACCACCACCCATCACTACCCACCACCACCACCCGCCACCACCACCACCAACCACTACCCACCACCCATCACTACCCACCACCCACCACCAACCACCACCCACCACGCATCACTACCCACCACCACCCGTCACCACCACCACCCACCACCCATCACTACTCATCATCCACCACCACCCACCACCCGCCTCCACCATCACCACCACCCACCACCCATAACCCATCACTACCCACCCACCTGCACCACCACCAAGCACCAAGCACCACACGCCACCATCATCACCACTCACCACCCAACCACCACCACCTGCCACCACTACCCACCTCCACCACCCATCACCACCACCCACAACCACTACCTACCACCCATCACCACCACCCGCCATAACCACCCACCACCACCACCCATCACTACCCACCACCACCAACCACCACCCACCACCACCACCCATCACTAACCACCACCACCCATCACTACCCACCACCTATCACCACAACCACCACCAACCACCACCCGCCACCACCATCACTACCCAACCACCACCACCTGCCACCCACCTCCACCAACCATCGCCACCGCCCGTCACCACCACCAACAACCACTACCTACCACCCACCACCACCACCACCACCCGCCACCACCACCCACCATCACCACCCATCGCTACCCACCACCACCAACCACTACCCACCACCCGTCACTAGCCATCACCCACCACCACCTATCATTACCCACCACCACCACCAACCACCCGCCACCCCCACCACAACCACCACCCACCACCACCACCACCACCACCACCAACCACCACCCGCCACCACCACCCATCACCACCCACCACCACCAACCACCACCCATGTCACACCCCCAAACTGAAATGGCAGAAAATTTCGGGGGCGGTGGACGTCATGTCAAGTATCACAACGCATGCAGTATAGTAATCAAAGTACAACAACCATTGCATTAGTAGTATAAGTTTTTACATAGGTTACATTTAGCAACAACATCAAAAGTAGATATAGAGAATAACATAAGATGCAGCTCGGTACAAGGCTGACTTCGCAAAAGCTCCCGGAGTGTACCTGTCTACTGACGACCTGAGAATACAAGTTATTTTGAAAGAGAGGATCAGCATTTTACTGCTGGTGAGTTCATAAGTATTTTAATGACATTGATATAAATACATGTTTTTCCTCAAAATAATCTCATAAAAGTTTATAAAGTATTTGAATTCCTTCCAGAAAATCCTATATTTTCTATTAAAAGTAGTCTTCTACCAAGACCCGACTGTTTCATGTTTAAAAAAATGAGTTTCTCTACTAAAAGCAGTCTTCTATCAAGACTCGACTGTTTCATGTTTAAAAGAATGAGTTTCTCTACTAAAAGTAGTCTTCTACCAAGACTCGACTGTTTTGTGTTTAAAGTAGGGGTGTTCGCGGTGCAGTTTAGAGTCAAAACCGCAAACCGCACCACATATGCAGTTTGAGTTTTTCGAAAACCACAAACCGCACCGCGAACCATGTAAACCGCATTATGCGGTGCGGTTCGATTTTGGGCGGTGCGATGCGGTTTTATGCGGTTTAAAAAATTATATATGTTATAAAAGTATTATACGATATAATCATAATGAAAATAAAAACATCTAAACAATTAGCACAAAAAACAAATTTTTTATCATAATTGTCACACACATAGAAGTTAAACTATAATTATCGTCTATACTCTACACAATTATCAATAATTATAATTACTTTAGTTATGAAATCAATTCAAAACCATGCAATCTGATGAACTTCTATCCTTCAATCTATTTCTTCTTTTGTTTGTATATATATATATATATATATATATATATATATATATATATATATACACGAGCGATTGGTTATTATATATATATATATATATATATATATATATATATATTGCGGTGCGGTTTGAACCGCGGTTTCATATTTAAAAACCGCAAACCGCACCGCGTAGTGCAGTTTGACAAAAATAAAAACCACAAACCGCGTTATGCGGTGCGGTGTGGTGCGGTGCGGGCGGTTTATGCAGTTTGTGCGGTTTTCTGCACAGCCCTAGTTTAAAGAGCATTTTTCCCAAATGTTATTATCATTATCAAAATATAGTTTTACATTATCCTTTTATGTCAAAAACGTTCTAAGTTTAATGTATTAGGGAAAATATTAAAGTACCGTAGTTTTATATGTAGAAACTACCGTGACACTAATTACCTTAAGGCCATGAATTATAAGGTAAATGTGAAGATACTCGTAACCATACTGATTGACGGATGTAAACACAACGATCTGCTGGCGTCGAAATAAATGTGACATTTGTCACCCCTTGGCTTGGTCGGTCGGGACTGTAGCTAGCAGTCAAGATGTGGGATGGTCTGTCCCGTATAGATCTATACACACAATGCCCGCTCTCCCTCCAGGAGACTCTGGTTACCAACTCGACAACGGTGAAATCAGCGTCATGAGGATGTATCTCGTGTTTTGATTGCTGTATACGTTTCTTTTTACTAAAAGTACATGTTTTAGAATATTGATATAGCTAGTTCCTCCTCATAAAAGTTATTGTTGGTTTCTAAACTATACCTATTATAGTTTACTTGAGAGGTTATCTAGGTACCTTTGCTACCCAACGGCGCTGAACTGGAGTAAGAGTTTTAATATCTAAACAGATATACATAATATATAACTAGGACTTCAACGACACTCGGACAAATAACCAGATACTCTAAGTCCACAACCAAACAAGGAACAGACTTTGATAAAAGTCCTTCAAACCCTACTTATATAACTATATCTATATAGACATGAATCTAACAAGAATATAAGTTGAAAAGACTTTGATAAAAGTTTAGTAATTTAAAAAGAGATTATAGTACTTTAAAAGAGATTTGAAAGTAATATATGAAAACCTTTAGCTGAATAAAACTGTTTAACATGCAAAAATCTATTTGATTGACAGTTATTAATCACATGTGATTGATATAATAACTTAATAGTTCAGCTTGTATTCCCCCCCCCCCCCCGCATAAAAGAATTTAAAATCATTTCAAAGGTTGATTAAGGGGTATGAACTCACCTGAAGTGAGTAACTCAAAAGAAAGATTGATATAGGATCGTCGAGTGTCGAATGAAGTCGTGAGCACAGACGGATCCTAGTTTATCATGTAATAACACATCTATGAATACACTTAGGGTATATAACCACTAATGGACACATGGACACACCTTAGGGACATGAAAACACTTAGAATTAAGTGTTAAAAACACCTATTGAAGTCCCCAAATGAGTGTAGGGCCTTAGATTTGAGTGTAAGGCCACCAAACTCGACTTTTATGTGTGTGCGGCCAGGTGTACGGCCAGGGTGTGCGGCCATGCCTGTGTGCGGCCAGGTGTACGGCCAGGGTGTGCGGCCAGGCCTGTGTACGGCCGTACACTCCCATAGAAATGTGTCCAAACCGATTTTCCAAGGCTTTGTGATGATCCTAAGAAGGTGTTTTGGCCGATGCTATGTTTAGATGAGTGTTTAAGTCCATTTTAGGACCAAAAGATGTGTGTGCGGTCACACATGATGTGTGTGCGGCCGTACACACATGAAGATCATCTAGAATGATGATTTCATGGATCAAACTCGAGGAAAAGGCCTTCTAATGTGTTGTGTCAATGATCTAAGGATGAATACTCACTTTTTTTTTGCTGATTGGAGATGAAAACACGAAGGATTCTTGAGAGAGAATGTTCCAGCTGTGAAGGAGTGGAAAGAGGGGTGTAAGGTTGGCTAAGTGTTCAATATATAGGGTCGGGTGTGAGGCTGGGAGGGTGTACGACTGGCTGGCTGTGTGTGGCTGGCTGGCCGCACACTCCTTGCTTGGTGTGTTTGGCCCAATTTTGTGATGCTACACATATTCTAACCCTTCCCAAGACTCATATCTTGGTTATACTAAGCCTAGAACACTCATATAGACACACAATTTCGTTATAAGATAGCCAAAACAAAGGCTGACACTCGGCTGAGTTGAATAGCTGAACTTTACAAGACAAGGATTTTCGGGTTGTTACATTATCCCCCCGTTAGAGGGAATTTCGTCCTGAAATTAGAATCTTTACGAATACTCAAGGATAGGTGCGAAAGATGCGGATACTTCATGTTCTATCTGATCCACCCATTCCCTTGGGGAATCAGATCTATACTGGGTTCTAACGAACATTCACTACGAGGTATGGCTTCTCCTCCGATCTCTAGGCTACACGGGATAAGGTTTCATCAGTTTCCTTTACCGAGCTAGATTTCTCCTGTTTCCCTTAGCGAACGTGACTCTGGTTTTTATGGATCTAGTCAAGAAAATGATGAGAGTTTTGTCGGGTACTACTGGTTCATTCGCTGAGACGTGGATAGGTTAGGGTGGAATTTATGGAATTCCTAAGGTAGTCTGGGTCGGACGGATACTGGACCAATTCTATCAAGAATCTTTGATGGTCCTCAGTTCTTTGGAATATAGAACGTTTCAGTACCCAAAACATAATGTACTTCCATGGTGAGATCATCACTTGGCGTGATCACCATTCTGAAGTTCCAAAAGTTTTCTCTTACTGGAGGTGTAGTCCTTCTGATTGGTTCGTAGGAGTCTCAGGTCGTATTCGGATTCGTATTTCCTACTGGTTGGCTTTCATAGGTTTTCTGGATCATTGAAGATGTTGGCTATATGTTGGCATCTATTGGTTGTGCGACATCTACCTCAGTCCAATGCAGAAAGGACCTGCACTTTCGACTTATGAGGTGCTTCTAACGGAATATCTCAAACGTCAGAATGATAGAGGGTTTTACCAGATGATGCTTAGATAACTCTAATTTCATCATAGTCTAATAGATGCTTTCACAGCATGATCCCTAATCGGAAGGAATCGTTCTCTCATTCGGTTCGCTGTTTCATGGATAGCAGTCTCTGATCAGGGCTAGTTTCGCCCTTAGAGATTTTCTGAGGGGGGGGGGGGTGGTTCTACTATCTCTTTAGAGATAGTATTCCTTGGAACACCTAGTAGTCTAACAAATCTCTATGACATGCTCCATTAGTTTTTCCATTGTGTCTGCTTCCTCAAGTTTGTAGGAAACGCGCGATCTTGTATAACCCGTAGACTAACACCTAGACTGGTGTCGAGTCCACCATCTCTTTATGACCTGGGTTATAAAGCTTTACGCAACTTGCTATCTACTTTTCTCAAGTATTCCTGGTCGTGGAGGTAATAATGTGGTCCTTAGCATCTTAGTATTAACCTTGGTGTGTGTAGACCATCATCTACGTGGCGTCGGTAACTTCCCTCGCGAGACTAGAGACTAGTATAACTATTTCGGGTCTAGTCGCCTCTCGTCTGGATCTGGATGAACGAAGTGCTTGAGTAGTGCGAGCATCCCTTGCAACTACTCTTCCGATGTTACCGAGTTTCTCTATCTAGATTAAATCTAGATGGCATAAGACTCTGCCACTCAGAACCTCTAATTTCCTCATCCATTCTTCTCAGAGTTTAACCTGTCACAGCTTTCCAGGTTTCTTGGCTCGCTACTGAGATGCTTAATTTGTGGGATCAGGCGTGAATGGATGGTCGTAGTCAATGTTTTTGACTCTTACGACTTGAGTTACTTTTCCTAACTGAGGGTGTCAGCTACTATGTTGGCTTAACCGGGATGACAACAAATTTCGAATTTGTAGTCATTTTAGTAGCTTAACCCATAATTGTTCTCTTGATTTCAGCTCCTTTCCTATGGGTATATAATGGAGGGTTTTATTTTAAGGCTCATGGTAGATCTCATACTCGGCTCAATCACTATTACTCAGTGTATACAAGTCGTATATAATTGAGATTGACAGGATGTTCAGATGTGTGGCCCCACCCCAAACCCACAACCAAACAAGGAACAGGGAGTAGGGCGGAAACACACATCTTAATCTTATCGACCTAAATTATGTACCACTCTAATGCATATACTCAGTAGTAGCAAGTTAATCCCATGAGTTCTTTCTCTTGATTCACGAACTTGATCGTGCGGTGCAAGTGGTCTTTCTGGAGGATCTATTGAGTAGGCCTCGGGCGGTTATTGCCTTCCGGAATATCTGCAATGCCTTTCGCTTTAGGTTTTAATGTCTAATGGGGTTGGTTAACAATGCGCGGTACCCCTCTCCTGGGTACTTCTGAAGGTTGGATGAGAGAGACGACAGATGGTTCGCACTAGTTTTTCTTATTAGGTTCGAAAGAACCTTTATTTGACACCTATGATAAGGTGAAAGTTCTTTTTACACAGCACTAGGAATTCTCGCATGGTCGAACCAAGTCGAACCATGACTGACGATAGTGTCGAAATTAATAAACATCGACACGATATGGAATGAATTTTGTTAGGACCATGTGTTGAACAGGGCACACAAGTTCTTAGCATTTCGGGTTCGTCCATGGTATTAATATTACGAATACTTGGACCGACATGATTGACGCTGAACGCTAGTGGTCCTAAGGCTTTGGAAAGATGTACTTTTCATGAATAGATTTCTCACAAGGCCTCTCTATAATCGCCTAGTATACACTAGTCATGTATAATTAAGATTAAAAGGACTGTTGACTGAGCGACTCTGCCCTAAATCGACAACCAAACAAGGAACAGGAGATAAGGCCGCATCACTCACTCGAGGTCTATCAATCCTAATTATAAATGGCCTTAACGTATATACTAAGCCATCATAGCTCTACCTGATGGGTTTTTAAGTTTTATAACAATGCTGCGACTTTTGCCTTAACAAGGGAGTAATTACAATTAGAATTGATTATTTAAAGTTTTCGATTAGCTACTTAAGGTTGAGAAGCATACCAAAATTCTATCGGGTTCCTTGATGTTCTTCTAGGTATTAGGGTTAAACTCCTCCTGCGTCTTTTTCATTTCTTTCAGTTGGGAAGTCCCTCTTGAAATGCCCAAATTCACCACATAGGTGGCATATTGGACTGGTCCCAACATTGGTGGTTGATGTAATGAACTCAACCGGAGTTCTGCAGTTGCGAGCGGTATGCCCCTTCATGTTGCACCTAACGCAAAAGGGCTCTCGACAGACTCCATAATGATGGTAGTCACACTTGCTGCAGTGGGGGAAGTTTCCTAGGTATGGTCTTCTTGGTGTCGGGACAGGCGGGTTGACAGGGGTATTGACTACCTCAGCTTGCTGCCCTTCGGGAGGTCCTTGAGTCGAGGTACTCTCCTTCTCGTTCCTAAACTTTCTTTTCAGGGGATTAGGTTGGAGTTCTTGGGTGGCTTTACACACCGGTGCTGGTTGCTGCTGTCCATTGCTATGATCGGGATTCCTGATAGTGCTCCTGCTAACATTTGCGTTGTTAGCATTCAGGTGAGCCATGACAGCTGTTACGACTATTGAAACTGCAGCTTGGAACGTAGCTTCATCGATCTGAACAGTCGGTGTCTTGCTAGTGGGTTGGTTACGTTTCTTCGGAGGCATGGTTTTTCCTACACGATGAGGAACACAAGTTGATGAGAAACGATGGTTACCCCTAGACGTATCTTTCTTTACTATAATAGGCATAAATTTTTCCCGCGCTTTGAGCTATGGTTCTCTAAGGGTCGACCTACATCCCTATGATGCAGTCCTGGTAACAGGGTAGAAATAAGTGTATCGGAAAGCCATAAATCGGGTGTCGTTCCAACTAAGTTATCTTTATACTGGAGAGGTTCACTCTCCGGCTTTGAAAAGATTTGAAAGAACTTTGGAACGAAGATTACACAAGAAAAAGACTCATGAAAGTTTAGGGCTAAATACTCTCAATCGAGGTTTTGTGATCCGATCTATTTATCTTAGTCGCGACAGGAAAGACGATTTGCCTAACACATAGCGTGAGTAGTGTAACCACTAACTCACTAAGTTGTATTAATTTATGGGTTATTAGTGTGACTTTATAGGGGTAGAACACTTCTCGGGTTTCATACATTGGCTCCTTATGTTCTCCATTTACTCTTGACTGGAATAAACATTGGTTTTCTTTGGGTACTTATATAGGGTTCTCTTCTCCTGTAGACATATTGAATTTCTGCTCCACCTTACTTCCGATTCTGACTCTGATCGTCGTCACTTCATAATGGATGACTGGAATCTCGGAAGTTCAGGCGAATTTCCCACCGATGTCCCTAAAAGGTATAGGCACATGGTGATTTCAATAGTCTCATCACTGTTCATTCATTTCCTACTTGGAAATCTTTCTCAATGAACCTCTTCTGGGTCTTTATCGACTCCTCTGCCGATTACTGAAGTGGATAAGGTTTTCTAAAGGGGTTTATGCGAGAATGGGAATGTCTAAAGAATCTTCAGAGATTATTAAAACATTTTAATGCGTGATCCATATCGAGTCCTTCTACAATTACATAGTGTACACAAATCATATATAACTTAGATCTAATAGGCCTTCGAATATGTGATACTACTCTATATCCACATCCAAACAAGGAAAAGGAAGTAGAGCGAAACCACACATTCTTAGTCTATGAGATCCTCACTATATATAACCTTGAGACCATATACTCTGTAATCATGGATCTATCAATAAGGGTCTTTTTAGTTTTCACGCAAGGTTATTTATGGTTCCTAAAATACTCCTATAGCATTTTAATTACATGTTTGATTCTAGCATTTCTGGACATGTTTTTTGGTTTATTGTTAGTCTATAGTATCATAAAATACTCCTATAGTATTTTTAACTTTATGTTCGGCTCTAGCATTCCTATATGGTAAGTTTCAGATTCATTGCAACACCACTCTCACTCCCAAACACACGTTGGTCGCATCTCGAATAAATATAGTTGATCAGGCTATATTTATTCCAGTTTACGATTACATAACTGCCCATGTTTGACGGTAATTCTCAACATCCAAAGACTTTTATTCTTGTTCTTCTTGTGATACTTGTTCCGGTATATATATTCTGGATGTACTTATACTTTTGTAAAATATGGTTATATTTTAAAGTATAACTCTTGGTCAGAGTGTTTTTATCCCATTGTATTTATAGGTTGTATATCTTTTATGATTTGATATACTGAGTTCACTATAAACAATGCTCTGATACCAATCTGTCACACCCCCAAACCGAAATGGCGGAAACATTCGGGGGCGTTGGACGTCATGTCAAGTATCACAACACATGCAGTATAGTAATCAAAGTACAACAACCATTGCATTAGTAGTATAAGTTTTTACATAGGTTACATTTAGCAACAACATCAAAAGTAGATATAGAGAATAACATAAGATGCAGCTCGGTACAAGGCTGACTTCGCAAAAGCTCCCGGAGTGTACCTGTCTACTGACGACCTGAGAATACAAGTTATTTTGAAAGAGAGGATCAACATTTTACTGCTGGTGAGTTCATAAGTATTTTAATGACATTGATATAAATACATGTTTTTCCTTAAAATAATCTCATAAAAGTTTATAAAGTATTTGAATTCCTTCCAGAAAATCCTATATTTTCTATTAAAAGTAGTCTTCTACCAAGACTCGACTGTTTCATGTTTAAAAAAATGAGTTTCTATACTAAAAGCAGTCTTCTACCAAGACTCAACTATTTCATGTTTAAAAGAATAAGTTTCTCTACTAAAAGCAGTCTTCTACCAAGACTCGACTGTTTTGTGTTTAAAGAGCATTTTCCCAAATGTTACTATCAGTATCAAAATATAGTTTTACATTATCGTTTTATGTCAAAAACGTTCTAAGTTTAATGTATTAGGGAAAATATTATAGTACCGTAGTTTTATATGTAGAAACTACCGTGGTACTAATTACCTTAAGACCATGAATTATAAGGTAAATGTGAAGATACTCGTAACCATACTGATTGACGGATGTAAACACGACGATCTGCTGGCGTCGAAATAAATGTGACATTTGTCACTCCTTGGCTTGGTCGGCTGGGACTGTAGCTAGCAGTCAGGATGTGGGATGGTCTGTCCCGTATAGATCTATACACACAATGCCCGCTCTCCCTCCAGGAGACTCTGGTTACCAACTCGACAACGGTGAAATCCGCGTCATGAGGATGTATCTCGTGTTTTGATTGCTATATACGTTTCTTTTTACTAAAAGTACATGTTTTAGAATATTGATATAGCTAGTTCCTCCTCATAAAAGTTATTGTTGGTTTCTAAACTATACCTATTATAGTTTACTTGAGAGGTTATCTAGGTACCTTTGCTACCCAACGGCGCTGAACTGGAGTAAGAGTTTTAATATCTAAACAGATATACATAATATATAACTAGGACTTCAACGACACTCGGACAAATAACCGGATACTCTAAGTCCACAACCAAACAAGGAACAGACTTTGATAAAAGTCCTTCAAACCCTACTTATATAACTATATCTATATAGACATGAATCTAACAAGAATATAAGTTGAAAAGACTTTGATAAAAGTTTAGTAATTTAAAAAGATATTATAGTACTTTAAAAGAGATTTGAAAGTAATATATGAAAACCTTTAGCTGAATAAAATAGTTTAACATGCAAAAATCTATTTGATTGACAGTTATTAATCACATGTGATTGATATAATAACTTAATAGTTCAGCTTGTATTCCCCCCCCATAAAAGCATTTAAAATCATTTCAAAGGTTGATTAAGGGGTATGAACTCACCTGAAGTGAGTAACTCGAAAGAAAGATTGATATAGGATCGCCGGGTGTCGAATGAAGTCGTGAGCACAGACGGATCCTAGTTTATCATGTAATAGCACATGGATGAATACACTTAGGGTATATAACCACTAATGGACACATGGGCACACCTTAGGGACATGAAAACACTTAGAATTAAGTGTTACAAACACCTATTGAAGTCCCCAAATGAGTGTAGGGCCTTATATTTGAGTGTAAGGCCACCAAACTCGACTTTTATGTGTGTGCGGCCAGGTGTACGGCCAGGGTGTGCGGCCAAGCCTGTGTGCGGCCAGGTGTACGGCCAGGGTGTGCGACCAGGGTGTGCGGCCAGGCCTGTGTGCGCCCGTACATTCCCATAGAAATGTGTCCAAATCGATTTTCCAAGGCTTTGTGATGATCCTAAGAAGGTGTTTTGGCCGATGTTATGTTTAGATGAGTGTTTAAGTCCATTTTAGGACCAAAAGATGTGTGTGCGGTCACACATGATGTGTGTGCGGCCGTACACACATGAAGATCATCTAGAATGATGATTTCATGGATTAAACTCGAGGAAAAGGCCTTCTAATGTGTTGTATCAATGATCTAAGGATGAATACTCACTTGTTTTGGTGATTGGAGATGAAAACACGAAGGATTCTTGAGAGAGAATGTTCCAGCTTTGAAGGAGTGGAAAGAGGGATGTAAGGTTGGCTAAGTGTTCAATATATAGGGTCGGGTGTGAGGCTGGGAGGGTGTACGGCTGGCTGTGTGCGGCTGGCTGGCCGCAAACTCGGGTGTGCGGCCGCACACACCTTGCTTGGTGTGTTTGGCCCGATTTTGTGATGCTACACACATTCTAACCCTTCCCAAGACTCATATCTAGGTTATACTAAGCCTAGAACACTCATATAGACCCACAATTTTGTTATAAGATAGCCAAAACGAAGGCGGACACTCGACTGAGTTGAATAGCTGAACTTTACAAGACAAGGATTTTCGGGTTGTCACAACCCACTACCCATCACTACCCACCACCCGTCGATTCAGTAATTGTTATAATATATTTAATCACATGTGATTATATGTATTTAATCACATATGATTTATGTGGACAAGATTCATTATTTCTTTCTCAATTCAATAGTTGTACTCATGTACTTAATCATATGTGATTATATGCATCAAATCGCATATGATGTATATTGTTAATATTCAGAGTCAATATTTTTTCTTATGTATTTAATCATATGTGATTGTATGCATTAATCACATATGATTAATGTGGAAAAAGAAAAACTATTTAATTAAAAACATGAAAATGAATCTTGTGTACAGAAATCATATGTGACTAAATGTACAAGAACAACTATTGAACAAGAATGTGAAAATTGATATTGTTCATATAAATCATATCTAGTTAGATACATATAATCTCATGTAATTAAGCACAAAAGAACAACAACTGAATCGAGAACGTGAAAATAACTATTTTCCACATAAATTCTATGTGATTAGATACATATAATCACATGTGATTATATGCATTTAATGACATATGATATATGTGGAAAATATTTATCTTTGTGTTCTCGATTCAATAGTTGCTCTTGTGTATATAATCATATGTGATTATATGTATCTAATCACATATGCTTTATATACATATGTGATTAGATACATATAATCACATATGATTATATGTATTTAATCACATATGATTACAGTGGACAAAGAACAATTATTGAATCGAAAATGTGACAATGAATCTCATCCACATAAATCATATATGATTTGATACATATAATCACATGTGATTATATGTATTTAATCAGATATGATTTATGTAGACAATATTTATTTTTGCGGTTTCGACTGAATAATTACTTTTATGTAATTAATCACATATGATTATATGTATATAATCACCTGTGATTATATGTATATAATCACATATGATTTGAGGTGGACAAGATTCATTTTTTCCTTCTCGATTCAATAGTTGTGCTCATGTACTTAATCACATATGATTATACATATAATCACATGTGATAAAATACATGAGAACAACTATTGAATTGACAAAGCAAAAATGAATTATGTCCACATAAATCATATGTGATTAGATTCATATAATCACATGTGATTATATGTATTTAATCACATATGATTAATTTGGATAAAGATTTGATTTCACGTTCTTGGTTCAATATTTGTTTCGTGTATATAATTACATATGATTGTATGTATCTAATCATATATGATTTAAATAACAAGATTTGTTTTTTCCAAATAAAATCATATGTGATTAGACACATATAATCACATCTGATTAAATGTATTTAATCACATATGATTAAAGTGGAAAAAAAATTTATTGAATCGAGAACGCGAAAAAGAATCTTATCCACATAAATCATATGTGATTACATTTGATTATATGCATCCAATCACATATCATTATTTGGGCAAGATTTATTTTTTCTCTTTCAATTCAATAAATTTTCTCTTGTATTTAATCACATGTGATTATATGTATCTAATCACATATGATTTATGTGATTAAATACATATAAATAATATATATAATCACACATGATTTATGTAATTATATGTATTTAATCACATATAATGTTAGTGGTTATAGGTAGTTGGTGGTGGTCGTATTGTGGCGATGCTTGGTGGTGGTGGGGGTGTGGTGGTGGTGGGTGGGTATAGTTGTAGCAGGTGGTGGTGGTGGGTGACGATGGACGGTGGTGGTGGTAGGTATTGAGTTTAATCACATGTGATTATATTTATTCAATCATATATGATTTATTTGGAAAAGATTTGTTTTAACGAATCTTGTTAGTATAAATCATATGTGATTAGATACATATAATCATACGTGATTATATGTATTTAATCATATATGATTCATGTGATTAAATACATATAAATAATACACATAATCACACATTATTTATGTAATTATATGTATTTAATCACATATAATGTTAATGGTTGTAGGTAGTGGGTGGTGGTCGTATGGTGGCGATGCTTGGTGGTGGTGGTGGGCGGGTATAGTTGTGGCGGGTGGTGGTGGTGGTGGGTCGTAGGTGATGAGGGTTGTGGGTGATAGTAGGTTTATAGTGGTTGTAGGTGGTGGTAGGTAATCATATATGATTTATATGGATAGGTTTGTTTTCACGTTTTCAATTCAATAATTTTTCTCATTAATTTAATCACATGTGATTATATAAATATATATAATCCTGTATGGTTAAATATATATGTGATTAGTTAAATTTACTTTGTCATGAGAATTTATTTATAAAAAAAACATATTTTAACATATAAACTTTACGTGTAAAGAACTTGAATTACGAAAATAAATGTTATTTTATATTAATCACATATGACTTTTGTGTACATTATTCATTTTCGTGCTATTGATTCAATAGTTTTTTCTTGTGTATTTTATCAAATTTGATTAAATGTATTTAATCACATATGATTAAAGTTGCTAAAGAACAACTATTGAATCAATAGCACGAGAATAAATTTTTTCCACATAAATCATATGTGATTAGATATATATATATATATATATATATATATATATATATATATATATATATATATATATACATATGATTCTGTAGTTGGTCTTGCGTATTTAATCACATGTGATTATATGTAGTTAGTCACATATGATTTGTGTAGAAAAGTTTTTTTCACGTTTTTTATTCTATAGTTGTTTTCGTGTATATAATTACATGTGATTATATGTATTTAATCACATATGATTTATATGGACAATTTTTTTTTGTCAATACGAATCATATTTGATTAAATACACGAGAACGCGAAAACGAATTGTGACCATATAAATCATATGTGATTAGATATATATAATCACATATGATTAATTAGAACAAGATTCTTTTTGACGATCGAATAATTTTTCTCATGTATTTTGAAATTATTTATCTAGAAGTAGATTCAATATAATATATACTAAAAAAATAATTTTTTTCTATCTTACACCCATTCGATTCAACTAAATATAATTTTTACACATATTAACAATCCAATTTAAAACAATTTTCTACTATAAAATATTTATCTATATAATTAGTGTTTAGTATTTGAAAATTATAAAAAAAATTAACATTTTTAATATAAACAATGAACAAAATTGTTTTATATAGTTATTCTTAATTTTTATTTACAAATTACCAGAAAAACATTTACATCAATAATGGTCAAATAAAGTTATAATAATATTTGATATATTTAATTTTGTTTTATTTATTAAAAACAAAGGCGAAAGAGAGAACATAATTAGGAGGAATAAAAACTCACAAATGGGGTTATAGAGGAGGATTGTTTTTGTAGCTTGTATATTGACTTTTGACTTTTCCTACCTTTGACTTTTCCTTTTCTTTTGATCGTATATCTTTCTTAACAATTGTCACTATTGTGCATAGCCCGGTGGATAGCTTCATGAATCACGAACCCTAAATCTATAGTTTCATCACTTTAATCTATTAATCTATCTTTACACATACATATGTATTTGATTTCCCATTTAATTGTATCTGTGTGATATGAAGATGATGTCTCAATCGACGAAGCAACCTAGTTTGAAAAATCTCAAATATCTTTCGCTGGTATCGGAGGTTTGTACTGAGCTTGAATCTCACTTAGGGTTTGGGCATATAGTTTTGGCGGAATCTATTACCGAGATATGCAGGAAGTGTGAGATGGTGGATGAACCCGATGGCAAATTGAAAGAAAACGGGGTTGATATTCCTGAATACTTTGATCACTCTTTGTTGAAGATCATACATGCGATTTTACCTCCCAAAATGAAATCTAAATCTGATACCGAGACTAATAAGATGGATGATAATGGACTAATGTTGAGTTCCTGCTTTGAATATTAGGAAACTAAGGACATGGTTAGGGATTGGAATGGGAGATTGAGATGGAAGTGAGATAGGGGAGACAACAAGACGGTGGTGAGGAGAAGAAGATGATAGGGGTAGTCACAGGGGTAGAGACAAGCACAGAGAAAATGATAAAGCTAATCACAGGGACGTATGCAATTGTGTGAACTAACCTGAGATTTAAGTGCAGATCTAGATCTGGTGAAACCAGTGGCCACTGAAAATGAGATCGGAGAAGAGACAAGGGAGTTTCGTTCTAGATCGGAGATGAGGCAAGAAGGAGGTGGTTCCGGCGATGTTCCCGTCGTTTTCCGGCGGTGTTCTTGTAGTTTTCCGGCGGCGCTCTCGTGGTACACCAGTGAAGTTCCGGTGGTCTTGGTGAAAGATATAGGAGATGATAGAGTTTAATAGAATGAATAAATAACAAACTTTTTAATAGATTTTAAAATTTGTAACATGTGGCTGAAATTGTTCTCAATTGTTCTCAAATGAAGGATTGTTCTCACTCGAACATACCTCTATGTGTGTGTATATATATATATATATATATATATATATATATATATATATATATATATATATATATATATATATATGTATATATATATATATATATATATATATATATATATATATATATATATATATATATATATATATATAGGGTCCGGTTCCTGTGAGGACTCGTGAGGACACCTTAAAAAAATTGAAAAAAAATCTTAAAAAAATACAAATCATAAAATCGAGCATAGATCTATGACCGGGAGAAAAACAATTGGAATATTCTTTTTGCATCATTAAAATTGATCCATGATTCAATTTTATTGATCCAATTTTTTTTTCCAATTTTTTTTCTCCTGGACAAAGATCTATGCTCGATTTTATGATTTGTATTTTTTTTAGATTTTTTTCAATTTTTTTAAGTTCTCTTCACGATCCCTCACTTTAAAATGAGTCATCACCCGATCCTATTTATATATATATATATATATATATATATATATATATATATATAGAGAGAGAGAGAGAGAGAGAGAGAAAGAGAGAGAGAGAGACAGAGAGAGAGGTTAATTTGAGACCATGCTAATTTTGTGAGACATGGGGACGCGATCCTAGCCACTCATCTTTGAGATAAAAAAAAATAAAAAAAATTAAATTGCGAAATAAAAGGAAAAATCTAAAAATTCTTTATTTATATATTATTTTGATTATTTAATTTATCCAAATTTTTTTTTAAAAATAAATAAATAAAAAATAAATAAAACAAAATAAAATCACCGTTTTTTTTTAAATATGAGTGAAATGTTATAATAGAATATTACAATGTAAATAATCGAATATAATTTTTAGAATGTTATAATATTCTACCATTCTACTAAAATTGTTAGATATGTTAAAATATTCTAATATTCTACTTAAATTGTTAGATTTGTTGGAATATTCTAATATTCTATAAAAGTTTTTGAATATTTACAGTTTGATATTCTAGTAGAATATTCTAACATTCTAAAAATTCGATTTGAATATTTACATCATAATATTCTATTAGAATATTTCACTTATATTTTGAAAAAAAAACGGTAATTTTTTTGTTTATTATTTTTTAAATTTTTTAAATTTTTTTAGGATAAATAAATGACAATAATAATATTAATTTTTTTTCATTTATTTTTGCATTTAAAAAATATTTTTTTATATTCAAAATAAATGGCTAGGATTGCGTCCCAAAGTCTCACAAAATATGTTGTCTCACATTAACCTAACCATATATATATATATATATATATATATATATATATATATATATATATATATATATATATATATATATATATATATATATATATATATATATATATATATATATATAGGCGGGATCAATGGCGAACTCCATTGAAGGAGCGAACCAACGAACTGACCAAATCAATGTTCTAATCATAATTGAGGTTAGGTTAGGAAATCGTTTCAACTTCTAATTACTTGAAGTTAAAATTAATAACTAAATCATTGTTCGATTACATATATTGAAAAATTATTTATTTCAAGTAGTTTAAAAAAAATCTTATGCCGAATAAACTCCAAGGGATGCAGTGCGATCATGTCGGATCCTTCCCTTTGGAACCAGAATTACTTGAAATGTTTAAACCACAAAACCGTAAGCATAAAGCTTAATGAGTTCCTCAAAATACCACATGCCATACATAATATCGGACCCTCGCCTAACACACAATGCAAGAGTCACAAACTCAGTATCTCACGAAGTCAGACAAACCACAGTTCAATGTCACGAAATAGGTGCTACAAACCACATATCGAATCACACAAGGACACACATCTGTCTACACTCTAGAACTAGCATTTTGACCTAAAGTCCACAAGGTCAAAACGTCAACGGCTAAAAGGGACATATTAGAGAAGGTCTTGGGTGCTCGAAGGGATATGTGAGAGGCATCAAGCATAAACCTCCATCCGAAGTGGGTACTAGTGCTCCCTTCCAATGGCGGTCACAAGCACTACAACAAACTCATGTACTTATTAAATGATTGAGGACTTTGGTAACTTAGTACTTTGCTAAATTATTGAAGGCTTAATGTATTTGTTATAAAATAGATACTTTGGATCTTTGCTATATTGGTAAGTACTTAATGCATTTTATTGTGAATTTTGGTAGGCTCGTACATTGCTAATTTGTTAAGGACTTAAAACATTTTTTACGAATTTGATAGCTTGGTAGTCTGTTATTGTTAAGGATTTATTGAATTTGTTAGTTAATTTTTAAGTACTAATTTATTAAGTGCTTAATTTATTTGTTATGAAATTGGTACTTTGGAAATTTTCTATACTGTTAAGGATATAACGCATTTTATTGTGAATTTTGATAGTTTGATACTTTGCTAATTTGTTAAGGACTTAATACATTTGTTATGAATTGGGTAGTTTGGTAGTTTGTTAAATTGTTAAGGAATTAATGAATTTGTGACTTATTTGTTAAGTACTAATTTGATTTTTCTTAGCTTGTTATTTTAGTTTGTTAAATTGATAAGGAATTAATGCTATTCTACAAAACTCGGCGTTTGTAGCGGTATTGGGACATATGATTCGATCGTTTAGTACCCAATCCAACCTAAACAATGAGAGAGGCGATGTGGAAGATGAAGATGAAGATGAAGATGAGTTGTATTTTTTTTGTTTTATGTTATCGGTGTTATTAACAACTTAAAACGTTTAAACGGTAGAATTATAGATTTTTCTACTATCTATGTAATGCACATTTTTTATTATAATTATATTATTTCTAGATTTATATAGAATATAATTATTTAAAATGTATTATTTAAAAAAAATAACATTAGTGGAGATGACATTTGTGACGAACAATCCTTTTAGCAACGGTAAAGAACTCCAGCAACAGTCGACGAAGAATTCCAGTCGGTGTGGTCGGTGTATTATAATAATCAATAGCGGCGTCGGTAAATGTGACGTCTAGGTACAAAACAACAGTGACGACTAATTAACGATGGCATGTCGTTGCTAATGGTAGTAGTGGCGATATTTCCTACCTTTTTCCGGTGGCGGAGCTTTCATAAGGCTAGGAGGGGATGTGCCGCCCCCTGGATTTTAGGCTAGAAGTAGCAATATACAATTAATTTTTATAGATATAGGCCTAATATTCTGAAACTTGGGCTTTGGCCCGTCCTTATCTCCGATGTCGAATCACAAGTTAAACTAAAAGTCAAAATTAGATTAATCACTGCCCCATCTTCGTTTAGTGGAGTTTGGATATGGTTTCATAATTTTTGCAATCAATCAGCCCACTCCACCTCTCACCGGTCACCACTGTTGGCCGCTGCAATCAGGCATGTCCCTTAGTTCCTCCATTTATTTCTTCTATCCGTTTCTCTCTTCTCTCTTGTCCGCTTGAAAAGTGGAATCAACATTCAGCCGATTAGGAATGTCAAACATTTGATTCACTATTACCATGTCTGGTTTTTGGGGTATCTCCTATAGAATCTATTTGACGGAATGTAAATCTTAGAACATTGTAATGTGCACGCTTGTATCTTTATTGATTATCAGTGATTCTGCCTATGTTAAGTTTTTTTTGGTATGTTTATTGTTTTTCATCTAAATTAAGACCGTAATTTGAATTTATTCTGTTTGGTTAACACAAGTGTTAACATGATGTAGAAGATGTTCTAATCCCAATCTGCAAGCCTCTATCTTTATTGATTATACTCTTTAGTTTCATAAGTTTTATACTTAAAACAATTTCTCTTTCAAATTATAACAAAAAAAAAGCTAATAAATTAATATATAACCGGTTTGGTTTCGAACCGGACATGATCAAAATCTGATTTCTAAATAATTTGAAAACAATAACTTATTACATTAGCATCAACAATAGTTGTGTAAATTTCCATTAATATCTATGTCACAGAGATTCTAGCTTCGGGAAAGCCAAAAATTGGCTACTTTCGTGAGGAAATTATCGTCTAACAATATATTTGTCGACCCGTATAAGTGATTCTTTCGGTCCCCCCAAATTAATTGTTCACGCTCCGCCCCTGCCTTTTGCGACACTTTTTGTTGCCGCTAAAGCTAAGATTTTTTGTTATGCAATGTAATGTTTCAAATAGAAGAGAATGGCCGGAAGGTTTAAATTTATACAAATATAAACAATACCATGCAATTTGGTTGCTCATCCATCTAGATTACGTGGGAACACACGTTACATTTTATGTTGCCAACAAAAGATATATCTAGCTACTGCATGATATTGTAATAACTTGGCCACATTATTAATACTATGGATGACGGTGAGTGGGAAACTGCTCAAGCCCTTAAAACTCCTCCAACTTTTAATCCTGACCGTAATAACTCTCTATTTACGGTTTCTTGGCGGTTCCCTCCGCCCAGAGCTCCCATGTTCTCCTCTCAGGTCATATGTGTTTCTCTCTCGTACGCACGAATGTTAATTGTTGAAGTATCGCCCCACGTCTCCTTTTTCTTCGTTTTATGGTTATCTAATTTAAAACTCGCTAAACTCCTTAATATACGGTTACTATGGCGGTTTTGCTCACGTTCGATCAATCGGTTTCTCAACCTAGACAACCCATGTTGGTAAATTAGTTTATGCCATACGTATTCATGTTTTTTCTCAACCTCCTCTGACGATAGTTTCGGTTATGGCCATCAGTTAGTTCATCACCAACATGGATTTCTTCATCCATCATGGAATTCGCGTCGTCTTTGGTTACACCGGTTTGGCTTGCTGATATATCCTCGAATTCCCGCCGTCCGTGCTTACAACCAATCTACACGCCTTTGTACTGCCTCTGTGTTCTCTCTTCGGTGTCAACTGGTCTCCTCGATCCTCAAATTAGCATGTCGTTTTGAGGGCAGGTAAGTTCTAGCATTTTTTAAATTTGTGATTGTAGTATGAAAAATTATGGGTTAAACAAAATTAACAATGATTACATCCATACAATTCTAGATTATAGTCAAAGATTGGGTTTTGTGTATGGGAATCCAAAAGATTTTCAATTCATATGTGTTTCTGAATGCAGTCCTGCAAGAACATTGTTCTGGCTGGTGTAGGAAGTTTGACAGCAGAACCTTTTGATTCAATTTGATGAAAACATGGGTGGTGGAGGTTCTCTTGCAGAGCTTTGTTGTGACTCACTGAAAGATTTCAATCCTATGGTTCATGGGAATGAATATTCAAAGGTGCGGAGCTGATGGTTCATATTTGTTGTTAATATCATATATTTTCATCACTTTTTTTCATTTTCATCTTTTTATGTCGTAATTAAAAAAGAGAACCCTTCAGTTGTTTCTTACATTTTGGATGTTTTTTTAAACTTATGCTTCCAATTGATAATGTAGGGTAAAGAGGAGGATCTTCAACATGCTTTGAAAAAAGGTGCACACATGTTTTATTCTGTAGTGTAATAGGATGTGGATATTTTGAATCGATGATATATACAATAACAATAGTTTCTTTTCATTGTAGAAAGGTGGGTCCCTACCTAGACATCTATTCTTAAAGGTGTATGCTTGTGTTATGTTTTCTCATGAATGCCATTTACCCAATTCTGATTATCACTCTTTTTTAACAAAGATAACTTTGGTAAGTATTATTACTATACTGTTACATCATGCGTGTTGATTGCAAAATTAAGATTTGAAATTCATATTTATAAGGAATTTCCTCAAAACCTGGCTATTACATCTTATGGTTTTCTTGATAAATTATTGTTATTTATTAAAGAACATTGGTTGTTGTAGCATCTTATATATGGTACCATACATGGTGATAACTGTCACTACTAGAAAAACAGTCTTTTACGACGCGCAATGCATGTCGTAAAACGCTCAGACGACGCGCAAATGCGTGTCAAGGAAGGCCATGTCATAACGAGAGACGACATGCTTTTGCGCGTCGTCTGTAGACGATGCGCATTTACGACACGCAATGCGTATCATTAAAACCCCTGTCAAGAAAGGTCATGTCATAAATGAAGATAACACACATTTTTGCGTATCGTAAATTTAAATGTTTAAAAAAATATTTATATATTTATTAATTTTTAAATTAAATTTGCATTTAATGTCTCATAATAGAAATAAAATAACATATACAAAATATACAATCCATTGCATAAAATTTAATGTCATGCAATTCTATTTCTTACGGTATATAAATTTGCATTCATCTAATCTATTATGTGTTTCATACTAACAATTGAAATGAAGAATGCAATACTTGCATTTGCAGCATCTTATCTCTTTCAGCTTGAGCTTTCTTTTCCTCTTCTAACTCCAAAGCTATTCGCTTTCATCAACCCTGTAAACACAACACAAAATCACTTGTCATGTTCATTTGTTCCCATTATAGTATTGTATTATAACAAATCTACCGAATTATAGTCATATCATTCATATAAAGTTGTTTATTTTTTTATAGACAATGCATTGGGAGCAAGTACCTTTGGTGATGTGTGATATCTTGTGTACATGTGTGTACGTGTGTGTACCAAAACTGAACCGATCAGTCATATGCATCTACCTGACTCAGATGAACAAAAAAACCCAAATAAACATCAATTTCAACAAACCAAAAAACTCAGATGAACAAAAAAAACCCAAATAAACAAAATGTCCCATAATCTTTGTTCCTTTATGAACAAAACCCAAATAAACAAACTGTTACCCTTATGAACAAAAGCTCCAATAATTGGAGACCTGCAGCCTATTCCATTGCCATCTAATCTTATATTAATCCCGCCTAACACAAAGAAACAAAAATCAAATTTATAAATAATTATTAAAGCAAAGCAAAACTTTAAAAATATTTAGATAGTTAAATCAACCATTCCACTGTGGAATTGAACTTACTTGGGAAATGGTGCAACTATGTGTGTGGATCTCGTGTGCAAACTCGAATTCTTCTCTATCCATAGCGATCCCTGATTAGTCGATATCTTGATGACTATAGCAAAGCTCTCTACAGCTTTTGTGTCATGTGTCAAAGGCATGATCCTTCAGCTTTCTCACTCTTTACACAATCTAATACCATTTGCATCCACAGTTCCAATTAATCTCCCGATAATCACAGAGGAAGTTACATCCCACCTGAAGTGGTTGCTGTTCGTGTCCCTCTCTTACACCTCTCTAAATTTGAAATTGACAGCTGGCCTGATCACTCTGCAAAAAGCTATGCTGTCATGGTTTTGATTCTTCCTTTAAATGGTGTAAGAAAATGGCATGACCATGAACTTGAACTTGTAACCATGGTTGCTGACCAAGTTGCTGTGGCTCTTTCTCATGCCTCCATTATAGAAGAATCCATGCGGGCCCGCGATCAGCTCATGAAGATCTTGAGCCAGCTTTTCTTTTGTCACTACTTCAGTATCTGGACCATTCAATTTTCGGCGAATCTCCAGTATGTTAGAATGATCAGTTGAAACTTGATCAATGTAGCTACAACCAATATAAAAACATAAATTATTATTAACTTGAGAGAAAAACAAAAGTAATTAATATCTCACAGATATAAAAGATGATCAACTTACAAATCCATATTTTGTTTAAGGTCTGCGCTAATTATTAGGGACTTGAGTTGGTTGCAACAATCTTCAAGGCAAGTCTAAAAAATAACATAGAAGAGGACATTATTATTATTATTCGCCTAATAAGGAAGCAAAATATTATTATATTAAAAATAAAAATGGGAATAGACCTTGACAGCCTCAGCAATCCTGCATCTTATTAATTTTGTATCTTTTCCACCTTAAAATTCCATAACAACAAATTAAAAAATTGCTAGTAAAAGTGAAGATTAAAAAACTTAAAACAACTCTTACTTGATTCTCTTCATGGCAGTTGTGATGACATGACAATGCTTTTTCCTAAATAAAATTGCAACCATCATCTTTATATATTAGAAAAAGTAACATGACAATGCTACAGACAGAAACTTTAACTACAACTTATTTATGGGGATATATATTAAATAACTAAACCTTGTCCAAACATATTCGGGATAACATCATGGGGCATTCCTTTTCCATTATCCTACATACAAATTTCAAAATGTATAATAATTTATGGGAGTAAAACATAAAACTAATACAGTAATATAAGGTTTGAAATGGAAAATATTATGTTATGTTCACACCTTACAAGTCACCCTGTAATAACCTGAGGGTTTTGCAGCAGTCGATTCTTCTACTTTCTTCCCAAGTGCTGAATTTTTGTCAAGCCTTTTCTGATAAGATAATAAGAAGAAAAATGATTTATGTGAAAGTTTAAATAGAATTTAGGGTAGGATAGCTTCCAGTTGTGAAAAAGCTTATGGATTACAAAAGCTTTCTTTCTTGCTCTGTAACAACATGTAAAAACTGATTACAAAAGCTTATATAAGTGCTTAAAACATTGAGCAAGCTAAAGATTAAACTTACATTGAAGTCTATTATAGTCAGTTTGACCAAACGGTAGTCTTCACCCCTGCTACATTCCCTGTCACATGCTATCTCTGTTTTAATGGCAACACATTTATTACCAAAAAGCATTGCATCTTTTAAAGTTCTTTCTACATGTTTCTACATGCATCTTTTAAAGTTCTTTTAAAGTTCTTTCTACATGGAGGTATATAGTCTGATATTTGAGCACAACACAGATCCCAAGTTCTGAATTGACACCACAAGTTCAGTTGCATGTTTTCGTAAAACTTGATCCCAACTATCTCCATTGTTTTCCATTTACCATATTACCCTTCTCATAATAGTCTAAATTAAAGGATGCATGTAGTTTGATATTTGAGCACAACACAGAGAGGGCAATAGCAATTGCTTCTCTCACCTGTTTTGACATACAGAAAAACCAATATGTTAAACTTAAACAATTAAATGCCCATTATGTATTCAAGGGTAAAATGGTAAAAAATACTCACATGGGCAGTGACGTGAGTTAAGAATCTCATCTCCCACATGCTCTGAATGAGAACCCTACAAGATTGTATTGAAAGCAGAAAAAAAATATGCCAATAATGAATAGTGATCAGTACTATCAAAATCTGCCAAATAGCAAGAAATACATAATGAAATCAAGAGCATAGGGAATTGAAGAAGAGAGTAATATGATATTTTGTGTTGATATTTGAGAACTAACCTCATTCACATGGACACAGTTAATGACACGGAAAGCCCTGCTTGCAAACTGAAGGCTGCTTTTAGTCTCATCAGCATGAATCTGCCATTAAACAAATGATATTAAAAAAAATCGAAGAAATCCCAGTAATATGCAACTCAAAAAATTAAGAACCTAACCCAAAACTCTTACCAAACGAGTTCAGGATGCCGGCGACGGGAAGGAAGAAAAGGACGTTGGCAAGGAGAAAGAAGGTCTGACGCCGGCGAGGGTGGAGGAAGTAGTGGCGACGACGGCGAGGAGAAGGAAGACCGACCGCAGCGACGGGAGGGGAGCCAGTGATGTCTTTGACCAGAGTATCTGAAGAGCTTGTATCTTCGTGGCAAATAAAGCGATTAATAGGCAAAATTCCAGGAAACATGCGAAGATCGAGCAAGAACAAACTCGGTAATAAAGTAAAAACAAAAGAACTCACTAATTGGGAAAGAGATAAATCTTGAAGCTCTTACCATATGAAGATATAGAAAATATGATTGAAGGGGGTCGACTGGGCTGAGTTATAAGATCGCTTGTGGTAGGGAGGCAATGAATGGATGAAACAAGCCCTAACAAATCCATAACCGAGCAGTGTGTGGTGATGATGGAGCGTAGCCACGATTTGAGGTTCGGGAGTGGTGCTTCTAGACAAAGAACCACCGAGTGCAGATGCGTAAGTAAGAGAAGCTGATGACATCGCGTGAGGATGGTTTGGGCTCGAAACGTAAAGCTTACATGGAAACTAGATCTTGGTGAAGACCAAAATATGCAAAGAAATAGTGTGTTCGTCGCCACTTACGTGTTTTGAACCAGGCGAGAGGGATGAGATGGAAATACGAGAGTGAGATAGAAAAAATTAGGGTCGGATTTAGGAACCCTAAATGATCGGCTCAAATTGATAACTAGGAGGTAAGAACCCTAAATCCTCAGCTCATTAGGGTCGAATTAAGAGTGTAAGAACTTGTTGGAACCGAGAATTAGGTTTTTGGTGGAGGTGATGGATCGAGGAATTGAGGAAGCTGTGGATGAAGACGAAGGCCCTAATTCGAAGAGGCGGGGAATTTTTGGGATGAATAGGCGGGGGTTAATTTTTTGGATTTCATTTTTCCCCCTAAAAACGCGAGTTTCCTAAAAAAAATATAAAGCGACACAGTTACACGACGCACATTTTTTGATAGATGCCCTCCGTATTTTTTTTCTGACACTAATTTTAGGGCACGCAAAAATGCGTGTCCTCTATCCTTCAAATTTTGGAAAACTGACAATAATATTTAGGGCACGCACAAATGCGCGTCCTCTATCAGTGTGTGTCATTACTTGCACGTCGTAAAAGGCTATTTTTCTAGTAGTGTGTGGAGTGGAACATTTACATAAAAATAGGTTTGGAGGTATGCAAAAACGTTGTATCTCTGCTTCACTGATTTGGTTCAAGACTAGGTTATTGAATACATTGAAACCTCAATAAAACTTGAAAGGGTAAGGTATCTTCAGCCTTTTGTTATAGGTTTTGAGAACTATCAATTTTTGTGAATTTTTATCGAAAGACCAGCATAGATTTGAGGATGCTTTGTTCTCTGAGATACATTGTGTTGTTTCTATACCATTTTATACATAGGATCCAAACTCTATGCTGCCATATGCTTCGGGGGTATTGGCATGAAGCCAGTTAACACTAACAACCTCACTCCCACTCAATGCAGACAGTACCAGGTGGCTCACATTTGTCCCGTTTTGCTGAACCTGTATTTGATAATCTATGGCATGGGGTTGTGATGGTGGTCCTGTAGATAAATTAGTAAGGGTTCTTTGTGTCATAACATTGATGTTCATAATGGTTAACAACTCAACTATCAACCATTCTTTTTTTTTCATTATGTTGTTAATTATTTTTTTTTAAATTATTTATAATATCTGAGTGCAGAATTATTGTTGAACTTGCAATTCCATGTGAGAAACCAGGTCTACGAGTGTTTGAAGGATTCACAGTGGATTTTCATCCAAGATCATGGGAAATTTTGAGAATTTATATTATATTTTATAAATCATGATTAATTTGAAGTTATGTTGGAAAATTACTATTATACCCTTGACTCACTGCTCACTCCTCATAGGTTTACAATGGCATGACTCAAATCGGTTACGAAAAGGCTTATAAGGATTACAGGTGAGTTGATGTACTTCCATTTTTTGTTTCTTAAATTAAAGTTTTGTTAGAAAATTACTATTTTACCCTTTGTTTACTTTATTGCAGCTTTGATACAGACCTGAGTGATGTATCACTCTATATGACAACAATTGCATTCCTTTCACATTAAGTAAAAAAACTTTCCTACTTTCATTATCAACTTACTTCAGTAGCTTTGCTTTCCTTTATTATGTTATGAATTGATAAAAACAACAATTATCCACTTTATTATACTCTGGTGCAGCATAGAAAAAAACATTACATACCAAAGACACAAATGTATCTGACACAACATAATAATATAGCATCGTACTTTAATTTTTAATTCATATTTTCAAAAAAAATATGTTTTTTTCTTACTAAACCATTGTACTTTCAAAGTACATTGGTTAAATAAGAAAATAAAACAAAAAATTAAAAAAAAAATGAAGATTTGTAAATGAATGTTAAATATATAATTAGACAAACAAAAAAGTACATATTATTAGTTCTTTATTTATCTTTAATAACTCATCATTTCATTACCATTATCAACAATGTTCTTTAAAAAGCAAAATACATGTATTATTTTTTTGCAATTATAACAGATTCCTAATTCGTTTTAATGATTTTGGACCATTTTACCCCTCCTCCTCCTATTTGTATTGAAATGCTTATCTGTTGCCAAAGAAAATATAAATAAGAAAAACACACACACACACACACACACACACACATATATATATATATATATATATATATATATATATATATATATATATATATATATATATATATATATATATTTGAAAATGTGATGCTATATTTCAAAGTACAATGCTTAAATAGTTAATTGTTTTACCTTTATTTAAAATACAGATGTGGTACATTGGTTTAAAAAAGTACTTATATAACCGATTCATTCTTACCCTTCTCATCCAAACACAATAAGAAGATTAAAACAGAGGATTATACCCCTGCCAAATTAATTAGACAAACAGAAAAAAAATACATTTTATTAGTTCTTGATTTATCTTTAATAACTCATCCTTTTATTACCATTATCAGCAATTTTCTTTAAAAATCAAAATATATGTATTACTTTTTTACAATTATAACAAATTCCTAACTGATTTTACTGATTTTGGACCATTTTACCCCTGTTGCATCATTTCTGATTTTGGACCATTTTACCCCTCCTCCTCCCATTTGTATTGAAATGTTTTCATGTTGTTGTATCTTTTCTGATCCACACTTTCAATCATATTTTGAACCCATTAAAATGCTTAATAGCTTAAGCACTTAGTCATGAAAGTTGTTTGTTGGAAAAATATAGCATTGTAGTTATTTTCACTAAAAATTATGTTATTCATTCTACTATTGTTTATTTAATCGGCTTTCTTTCTTTTTTTCTTTTTGTTAATGTTTGTTTATTTCTTCATGATCAGGATCTGATATTGCTTCTGAGCCGGTGTGGGCTGACTGGATTAATACCCAAGGGCAAAATGGTCAAGCTACATACCAGAAAAGTGAAGGCCATCTGATAATACTTTCCATAAACAGATTTGAACTTATATACATGGCTTAACAATCAAAGGAAAGCACCAAAGATATGTTGGCAGTAATCAAGAAGAGACATGAATTTTAAAGATCATTCTTGTGGCAAAATGGTCCATATTTGAACAAACAGTAGCCCTTTCAGGGGTACGTGTGGTTAATATCTTTTTTTTTCATTATTAGCTGTTTTCTTATGGTAAGATCCATTGGAGGATTCAGGTGTCCGGATGGGTAATTTAGTTATTTTAAAAACGATATGTTTCCTTCTAGCTTCTGTGTTCCATTGTTCATCCATCTGTCTAACTTTATTGACTTTCATTGCCTTTTAGGCTGCAAAAAAACTATATGAAAGCCTTTTTGGATATGATGGCAATGCAAGTGCATTATCACATATACAAATATGATCATATATTATTGTTATCTATTTTAAGAAACTAAATTGATTTTTTACTTATTTTTTATGGGTTATAAGTATAACCTGGATGATAAAACTTTTTCAACAAAATGCACAGTTTAAGAAACAAATAACTATAAAATTTTAATGGGTTATAAGTATAAACATATAAGTATGATTATATGTTTAGGAAACTAAATTAACCTATAAAATGCACAGCTTACAGTTGATGATGAGCGACATTTAATTTTTGTTGCAAAAGTTTTATCATTCAGGTTATTCACTTATTGTAATATTAATTGCTCATCCAATCTCCTAAAGATAAAAAATGATGTTGAAGAGCTCGAGATTCTTCTAGAGGTTACAATTTACATCTTTGTTATCATCATTTTTTTTCATTTGATGCTTAAATTGGTTTGGTTTTTTCAACTTGTTTCGGGCCTACTTTATACAGATTGATGGAACGTTGATTATGTTAATGAGTGTAAGTCATGTAAATTCTTTAATCTTTACAGATTCCTAAAGATTTTGTTTTTTTTTCTTCTATATTTTTTGTTACATTGTTACCATGACGTATGGTTTTGATTCTACAAAATATGGAAAAGCACCTGTACTTTTATCATTTTAGTGATTTTCAGTCAATTAATTGTTTTATGCTACCCTTAAAAAAACACATTTTCTATATATCCGTTTTGGAAATATATAAAAAGCACAGTGCAACTTCACTATTTGGGGTAGGATGTAAGCCAATGTGCATTTTCTAATCTATTTTGTATCCGTTTTGGAAATATACAAAAAGCGTAGCTAGAATCGATTAATCATTTATGCCCAGAGACTTCAGCAATCATTCAGTCGATTAAATTCTGAAACCGAGGGACAAATGAAATGATTTTCCCTATTTCGTTTTGGTCTTTTTGATTTTAGTTCTCACTTAAGTCTTTGGGTACAAATGATTAATCAATTGAATAGTTGCTGAAGAAGCAACCCACCACCAGTGAATATGAGTTTGAAGTTCCAAGAATCCGAGTTTTGATACTTCAGGTGATTTTTTTTTTTGAGTAATCCATCATGTTCTGCAAGTAGACAATTAAAAAAAATATAAAGAATGTTAATTTTAAGGGATTTGCTAACATTGTATGTTCATGCCTTCTAGGATTCTTCACATTATATACCGTGTTATTGAAATAGTCATCCACATTTACTTCCGGATCAAGTATTTAAGAACTCTTGAAAGTGATAATTGGCAACTTTGGTTTTTTTTTCCTCAATTGCCTTTATACAAAGAAAATCTGAAGCCTTCTTTGAGCTGGTTAGAAGACTGGGATTTCACTATAGCACTAAATTCATCCATTTCTCGGAACAACTATTACATCACTCGACATCAATGAGATTGAGCAATTAATTTCTCTTTAGGTATGAATACTTAACTAAATAATGAATTAATTTCAGTGCCTTCATTTCTAATGAATAATGAATAAAATAACGTATTCTAATTGATACCAAATTGTTTCTTATTATAGACAAAAAAAAAGTTGACAATAGGGGGTTGAAGCAACATGAAGGGGAAACTCGATGAGCTTAATAGACGCAAACACATGAAGGAGAAACTCGAAGTATAATGCCTTGGTAAGAAGAAAACTGTAACTACCTTACTGTAATGGAAAACACTCTTCATGACCAAGTAACTATGTCTTGTGTTTTTGATTTATTGTGTTTTTAGTTTTCTTGATTTTTGGTTTTAATTCTTTCTAAACTCATCATCACTATTATAGAATTTAGGTTTTGCCTTTCTAATACCGAATTATGTTTGGGATGGTTGTTGTTCCCCGAGATGATGGGAGACTTGCAATGGGATGAGTAGGAGCACTTTGTGAGCATGTCAATCATTATCACAAATGTTTGAGATTGGGTCATGTGGTGTGGTCTAATACTTACATGTTAACATTTCTAGCATTGGGGGTAAAATGGTCAAAAGAGAGGGTTGGTTTGACACACCTGCGGGTTGTCACCAAAAGGGTGCCATTGAGGTAAATTGCAAAACGTTTATAGAAATAAACTCGAATTAGGAAGAAGGAGGAAAGAAGACATGCTCTCAATTTTTTATGGTGTTTTATTTTCTTGCTTGTGAATATTGTAACTTTTTTTTAACTGTTTTGATAATAGAATATGTTTTGTCTATTAATTTCAATAATAAATAATAATAATGTCTAATATATAACAAAGTAAAATCAATATTTTTTTATTACACCGTTCAACCGTCCACCGGACAGGTATAATACCAGTTAATTATAGCCATAAGTTAAATTGGAAGCAGACTCATGCCAAAATGTACAAATTATTATTAAGACGCGCGACCTTGGACATCATAATCAACAACAAGCAATCAAAGTAAAAATCCATTCTTTCGTTAAAAAAAAAGGCGTGCATTAATTAGCGGTGATGCCGATAATGACAAAAAATTACGTTAGCAGAACAAGAAGTTGGGCCTGTCGGATATTGCCGCTAATGCCTTTGTCTCTGTTATTTGGGCATTTTACATCATTTTCTTGACATTTAAGTTTCTCGTACAGCTCGCGGCCCATTTTTCTCACAAGCGCATTAGGTAAAAGATTTTCTTCAATGGCCAACATGACCGATTGAAATCGCGTCGCACCCTCGGTGGACACATCATCAAAATTAAGTTTAACTCCCGTCAACAGCTAAAAAATGGAACTATTTACATACTTGTCCAAGATGTTTGTGTATTTATGCACGCACCTTGGGAGCCCCATTTCAACTTCCTTAAATGCATACTTCGTTATTTAAATTGAATCTATGATCAAGGTGTCCACATCTCTGCATCCCCGAACCTTGTCATTACTGCCTAGTCGGACAATGATTCGATTGATATATCTAGTCTCATAGATCTACTTCAGGGTTTTGTGTCTTCCTAGGGACAATCAAGTCTGGTGGTCTTAAAAGCAACAACCAACCACGTCTCCTTACAACGTAGAGTCCGAGTAGCCTCCCCAATGGCACTGTAGACACATCCTAGACCAGAAACTTGTAACTCAAACTTCATGTACCTGCTACTAAAGATATGATTGCTTGCTGTTACAACATCTCCTCTGGTTTACCTCTCTGATAATCCAGTCTGATATCAGTGCATTAAACATGTCGAGATCGACATCAATTTCGTTCGAGAACAAATTCAGATAGGACAGATCCACGTAATTCATGTACAAGATTCCATATGCGAATATCTGAACTAATTAAAGGACCTCTTTCTCCTTCCGCACCAACTGCAGGGGAACATTAGACGATATTGATCATTTGTAAATTGAATTATTTTCCATGTATTTTAGGAAGTTATTTAGCGTTGTACCCTACATATATTTTCTAGTAAATTAATGAAAGATTGATTTGTTCTTCAGAAACTATACATGGAAAATCATTTTTTATAAATGATAAATTTTTATATTTTTGTGCATTTTAGTAAAATCCATAAATATTAAGAAATGAGTTAAAAGATCAATAAATAACATAGTTTGTAGTGCCAATGTATTCCAAGTCATCCATAATTGTAAGTGTGAGTTCTTTTGATGTAAATGGAAGTTTGCTACGACGTGTAGAGAGCTCTTCATCATAAACATGAACTTTCATACCTAATATTTTTTTTGTGAACTTTGAGCAATTGACTAATTAATGGTTTGTTGAATTTGGTAGAGTTCATTTCTGGATCATCTTGACCTTGTTAAATACGACAAAAACACTTCAAATTATGAGTTGTTTCTTTAAACAAGAAAGCAGTGATGATATACTTCACTTGCTTGGTATCGGGTTAAATCCTTATCAACCAAATCAGCAGTCTGTGATCACACATTTAGTGTTCAGTCCCCAAAACCAGCCTTTAATGATACATGAGCCTATTGTTGAAAAATAATTTTCAACCGTTGAATCCTATAACATCAATGGCGTTCTTTCCAACAATTCTCCTTACCATTGTATTTGAAGGGTATCTACCTGATACCTTGCTGCAACCTTGTTGCCTAAGAATAGAAAACAAAACAGAACACGAAGGAGGAAGAGAACACGGCAAAACAGGGGAATAAGAAAAATGGGAGTGCCTTTAATTACTTGCTGAAAATGAGTTTTTATTGGTGGAAAACATGACAAAATAAACCTAAAACAATACCTTTATTTATACTAAAATAGATGGTATCCTAAACTAACTCAAATACGGCTTAAAAGGAATGTTTCCATAAAAATTCCCTAAATGCCCTTGAGGGCGAATTCCTGAATTACGTCAACATTTTCCCTCCTAATTCCGAGATGTTCTTTACTCCTAACAGACTTCTCATCTCATCACATCAAACATCACTTTAGCCATAGATTTTGTGAATATAACAGTCGGTTGTTCTGTCGTTCCCACATGTTGCACAATGACATCTCCTTTCTCAATGAGTTCACATATGGAGTGGTATCTTATATCGATACGCTTGCTTTTTCATGGGACACCAGGTTCTTCATCAGCTCCAGGACTGATTTTTTGTCAATATACAACACTATAGTCATGATTCTTCTTCTTGTTAACTCTCTAAGAAATCTTCTTATCCAACTCCTTGACATGTGGCACTTGTAGCTGCCAAAAGTTTTGCTTCACGGGATGAAAGTACCACATTTTGTTGCTTCTATGAGTTCCATGTAACAAGGTTCTCATTGAGATAAAAGGCCATACCTGATGTACTTCTCCTGTCAATCACATCTCTAGCTAAATCGTTATATGTATAGCCTATGATACCATATTCTTCAATGCTTCTTACATATTCCAGACCATACATAGTTGTTCCTTTTATGTATCTTAGAATATGTTTACCAACTTGAAGGTGTTGCTTCGTAGGTTTTTCCATAAAATGACTTGCCAAACCTACATAATATGAGATATCTGGACGGGTGTGTGTGAGGTATCTCAAGCCACCAATCATGCATACCAGCTTTTTCCATAGGATATCTACAAGGGTTACAATCATGCATACCAGCTTTTTCAAGCACTTTCTTTGCATAAGCGGTTTGCATTAACGTAGTTCCCCATTCATATTGACTTACTTCTATCCCAAGTTAGTGTGTGTCACACCCCCAAACCAGAACGGCGGAAACGTTCGGGGGCGGAAGACGTCATGTTCAGTATCATAACAATGCACAATAGTAAAACAAGCAACAACATTATCCATTGCATTAATAATATAGTTAATACAAGTGTGTTCTTAATGTATTTGTAAGACACCAGACGAGTCTTGAACACGCTCCGTCTTCTCAAAACCTGGTCCAGTGCACCTGTCTACTGGTGACCTGAGAATACAAGTTATTTTGAAAGAGTAGATTAGCATTAAAGCTGGTGAGTTCATAAGTATTTTAGTGTCAAATGTTTGTATAAGTTTGAAGAAAATGTTTGTAAGTGTTTCATGTAAAGTTTGTAAATGTTTGATATAAAGTTTGTATATGTTTGATGTAAAGTTTGTATATGTTTGATGTAAAGTTTGTATACTTCCTAGAAAATCCTATATTTTCTACTAAAATGGAGAGTAGTCTTCTACAAATACCTGATTGTTCTGTATGGTTGTTCTTTTGTAAAAGTGAGTGTTTTCCCAAATATATGACTATTATTACGAGAAAATAGTTTACATTACCTTTTATGTGAGAAGATCACTATATGAATGTAATGGGAAAATGACAGTGTACAGTAATGTTATAATAAGTAACTAACGAAATACTAACTACCTTAAAACCAATTTGTTTAATTAACACAACGACCTGCTGGCGTCGAAACTGATGTGACATTTGTCACCCCTTGGCCTTACCGGCCAAACTGTAGCGAACAGTCGGGATGCGGGCTTGTCAGTCTCGTATAGATCTATACACACAATGTCTGCTCTCCCTCCAGGAGACTCTGGTTACAAAACACGACCTAACAAATATATTGTTAAGCGATGAAGTAGTTTCACATAAATGTTATCTTGTTCTTGTAAAAGGATGTATGTTCCTTTTTGTTTTTGTTATCGTATGTTCCTTACTGTTCTTGTTATTGTATGTTTCTTTTTGTTCTTGTTATTGTATGTTTGAACTGACTTATGTATGAACTGACTCTTGTAAGTTTCATTGTTCTAGAAATAGTAAGTATTATTCTCCTAAAATATACCTATTATAGTTTACTAGCAAGCTCTATAATTGAATGATTGTTCATGTTTGTACACCTTTGCTATCCAAAGGTGTTTAACTGATTGTAAGTACTTTTATATCTACATACATATACATAATATATAACTAAGATTTAAACGACACTCGGACAAACAACAGTTACCCTAAGTCCACAACCAAACAAGGAACAGGAAATAAAGCGAGTTATCAGTCCTAAGCCCTTTCAACCTTATTTATATAACTATATCTAAGTAGACATGATTTTGACAATATATAAGTTTAAAAGAGTTTTGTAAAACGATAAAGAGTCTTATTATGTAAAAGAGTTTTAACCATTTGAATGGTTATTGATGACTTGATGTCAATTTATAAAATGATTTGAAAAAGTTTGTTTGATAACACAGTTTGAAGTATAAGAAATCTCTTGTTTTGATAGTTATAAATCACATGTGATTGATTACACAACTATATGGTTTTCTACTTGTATTCCCCCCCCCCATAAAAGCATTTAAAATCATTTAAAAGATAAGTTAGGGGTATGAACTCACTTGTAGTGAGTGAATCGAATGGAAGATAGATATAGGATGCTTGACATCACAAAAGGAGTCCCGAAGCACAAATTGATCCTATTACACATATAATCACATATATAGGCATACAATTAGTGTATAACAACTAATCATGTATTGGAAACAACCTTAGGTACTAGGAATCACTCACAATGGAGTGTATCAATCACACATGATTGATTTAAGGGAGTTCACGGCCACACCAAATGTGTTTACGGCCAAAGGAAGAGTTTACGGCCAAACTAAGAGTTTACGGTAAAAACTGCTTAAGTGTTTATGGCCAAGGCATGAACCAAGGAGGGTTTACGGCCCTAACAAGATCACTTGAAGGGTTCACGGCCATATGAAGGGTTTACGGTCGTGAACTCTTGAAGATGATGCTTATATGATGCTTAAAAGGTGTTTGTTTCATGGGGATTCAAGATATCCTAATGGATAATAAGAATATGGAAAGGATACTTACTAAATGGAAGTCTTGAAGGTGTTTACGGCTCCAAGAACAAGTGTGTGTTCTTGGTGAAAAGATGAAGATTTGAAGATCTTGAAGGAAAAGTGATGAATTCAAGGATTTGATTCATAGGATTCATATGATCAAGAAGATTAACTAGTAAAATGGATGAATTACTTATGTTTTTTAAGAGAAAATATGGATTCCCTTGATGATACTTGAGAGATTTTGAGTGTTCTTGATGAAAGAAGTGAGGAATGAGGAACTAATGAAGGAAATCTATACTTATGATGAGGGGTTCACGGCCACCAAGAGTTTACGGTCGTAAACTCTACTTTTGGCCGTGAACACCCTTGATGAATGTTCTTGGCTCAATTAGAAAGTCATATATTTGTTACTCACACATCCTAGCATCAAGTCCTAAGTGTACGAGGCTTAAAAACTCACAGAATAACCCTTAGTACGGCTAAAAGGTAACAGATACAAGTCTGACTTTGATTTAATTGAATGGCTTTACAAGATAGAAATTTCGGGTTGTCATAGTGTGTCAACAACCCAAAATCACTCATCACAAAATCCTTGTTCATTTGTTGCTTAAACAATTTCACATCGTTATCATAGCTTCCCGTTACATTAAGATCATCAACATATACACCAACTATAAGAAGACTTCATTTCTTGTTTCTGGTGTAAAAAACATACTCTTGCAGACATATTTTAAAATCTAGCTGCTTCAAATCTTTTTACAGCCTTGAGTTCGAAGCCCTTGGTGCTTAGCGTAAGCCATACAAGGCTTTCGAGAGTTAGTAGACTTTCTTTGGCTAACTTTTCTTCACAACTCCTTTCGGTTGTGAGAGATAGACTTCTTCTTCCAAATCACCATATAAAAACGCTGACTTAACATCAAGATGATGTGCTTTCCATTTGGATTTTGGTGATAATGCTAGTATGATGTGTATAGTTTCAATTCGAGCAACCGTAGAGAATACCTCATTAAAATCGATTTCGGGTTTTTTTTATATAACCATTCGCAACTAGCCTTGCTTTGTGCTTTACGATATTCCCATTTTTATCTCTTTTGAGTTTGAAGAGCCACTTCAGGCCGATACCCACTTGAGACTGATACCCACTTAAGACTGATTGTTTTTCTCCATGATGGTAATTGTTCTAGGTTCCAAGTCTTGTTTTTTCAATCGCATGTAATTCAAGTTTCATAGCTTCTACCTCATTCATTTTTTCACACTAGCATCAGAATATGTCTTGGGTTCCTCATCATTTTCAATTAGCAATAATTGCTCATAATATTGATAAATATCATGAAGTGTTCGATACCTTAACATGCCATCACTAGTTGAGTCTTCACTACATGTAGAGCTTATCAAACTTTCTAGAGTAGTGGTGGAAACTTTAGGGCTTAATTGAGGTAACTCGCTCCATAACCTAATCGTCTTCTTTGTAACCTCTTAAGTTAACATTTTCATCTTACGTCATATCAATTATATTGAATCCATCAAACGTCAAACTTACACCTAGAATGGGTTTTATTTTTACAGCTTTTTCCCATGTCTATTGTGCTTCTTTATCAAAACAAAAATCGTCCCTATATCTGGATCAAGAAGTCTGGAAGCTTTTGATCCGCTTTCAATGCCTAGATGAACCATCTTGTTTCTTCTATCTTCAAGTTTCTGTAGGTGCATGTTTGGTGTTCTTGCGTAAGAAATGCAGCTAAAACCTTTCAAGTGCTCAAGCTGTGGTCTTCTTCCTTTCCACATCGTGTATGCGGTGGAGTCTTTAAGTGCTTTTGTACTCAATCTGTTAAGAATATTGACTGCATGGCATTCAACTTCTCCTTATAATACTTTAGGTACATCCACGCTTTTAAGATTACTTCATGTCATCGCAAATATATTATGATTTCGTCTCTCCAGAACCTCATTCTATTTTGGAGAGTATGATGCTATGTAATGTCGATTAAGACCCATTTCTGTACAAAATGAGGTGAATTCACTTGACAGGAATCCCCCCCTCCCGATCTGCAATCTCTTTATTTTCTCTCAACCTATTGTTTCCACTTTTTTTTTAATTCTTTCAAAAAAAAACTTTAGGGCTTCATCTTTAGGTTTTAGAAGGTAAATAATGGTGTAATAACCTATTAGTAGGAGGAAATATTTAATTATGGCTGGTGTGGGTGGAGAGATACGACCCCATAGATCACCAAGCATAAGCTCTAACTTTTTTTAAGATCTAAACATTGTACTTGCTGGGTAGGGATTTCGAGTTTACTTCCTTATAAAGAATCCTTCACATAAACGTGTTGGGATGTTTATCTTTGGCAAATCAATAGCCAAGTTCTTCTCTGACATTTGTTTGAGTGTGGTGAAGTTCAAGTGTCCCAGACGAGCATGCCACCACCATGTCAGATAAATAACTTCTCCAAGTATACATTGAGACTAAAGTTCATTTTAGATTATCTTATCGAGTCGATTTTCAAATTGTTTTACCTTCATGAGCAGTCGATTCTTGTCAACGTGGATCAATAGGAAAAATCCATGCATATATATATATATATATATATATATATATATATATATATATATATGATCCCTTTTTCCGCTAGCTGACTGAAAGTGATGATGTTACTACATAATCTACATAATCTTGGTATGTAGTAAGCACTTTGGAAAGCATGTTGCTGACCATTCTTACATTGAAATATGATGGAACCTTTGCATTCAATTCGTAACTTGGAACCATCTTCAAAGTTGACATAGCCTTGAATCGACCTATTAAGATAATGAAACATGGTCTTGTCCCACGTAATGTGTGGTTACTTGCTCCATTATCAAGATACCAAATCTTGGACTGATTTTCGTTGCTTCCTGGTGGTGTCAATTTTTAATTGACTTTTTCTTCATTCAACAAAACTTCCTCTATGGTCTTGCTCTCATGGATTTTTACATTTTGTTGATTTTCGTTGGTTCCTGGTGGTGTCAAATTGGGTTTGTTTTTTGCTTGACCTCGAACCAGATTAGCTTCTTGTTTTCTTGCATTTCAAGGATATTTACATTTTGCTACATAATGTCTGAATACTTGGCAATTATAGCACTGGTTGCTCTTGTCTCTATTGTCATTCATCCCATGATTACTCTCTCGTTGTTGGTTATTACTACCTCTTCCTTGGCCTCCATGGTATCCACCTGTTGGGTTATGAGCATTCTAACACTCCTAAGTGTACATGCAACCCTAAATACCTTGGATCTATGTTTTCTCTATTATACATACAATTATGAACATCCAAGGTATTATCCTAATCTAGCATACAAAATAATAAATATAACAAGATAGAATACATACCTCTTTGATGTAGAATGTCTTCATGAAGCTTGAGTGCCTAGTGCCCCAAGTGTGACACCTCAAATGGTTCACACAACACCAAATACACTTGGAATAACTTGAGAGAAACTTGAACACTCCTTGAAATCGTCTAGCCCTCACACTCACACATTAGTGCACGATTTCTTGAGCCATGGTTTTCTTTTATATGGTGGCTATTAGGGTTACACCATGTAACTCATAACTTTACCCATTCCTTATGCTCCATGGATTTTAACCTCCATGGAGTATCCATGGGTCACCCCATGGACTTAGTCCAACATAAGGAATCTTGGATCACAAGCCCACATATATAAGAATGAATGATTTACACAATCAACCCATATATTTAATTAGTCTCCTTTTGATCACTTAATTAATTCCAAATTAATTCTTGATCAATACTAATTAAATAACCTTATTAATATATTAGAACTTATAATATATTAACCAACCTTAAGTGTTATTTCTCTCATTATAGTCTATCCAAATGCATGATGCCATGCAACCCAAATGGACCATGACGGGTCGGGTCAAGTCTTACCAATTATAGTTATGGACTTAGACATTAATCCAACAGTCTCCCACTTGGATAAGTCTAAAACTATTATTGCGTATGACTTCAGGAACCGATCAGCAATCGTAGCTCTCAAAAGCTTCTGTCGAACTCTGACCTTGTCGATGAACTCTGACCTTTGTCAATGACTTGTCCATTAGATAAGGGATCATATATTCCTCCATTCTAGATATCATATGGACTGAGACATGGATTATCAATCATTCTCTCTGTCCATTTGTTGTTTCCCGATTTCCGATTCATGATGACTGACTGATTGAACAAATCAAATCAGTCCTGGCTTGGCCAAGCACTCACATGTATCATCTTTAAATCATCGAGGGGCCCACAGATATCGCTTTTATCCTGAAGGTAAAAGGAATGGATAAACTTCGACTCATATGGCTTGTTCTACTACTTGTTGAATCATACACAAAGGCACGTTTTATAACATCGAGTTACCAATGCGTTTTCGTGCAATCAATGTATAACCAAATCATAGTAACAACTCATATCTCTAAGTTTGAAGAATATAAGATATTATCGTCTCATGATCACTCGTGATAAAATCCATGAAGTGATTCAAATGAGCGCGGGTTGAATCCAATACTCAGAACTTATGAGCACTCATGAGTGTTGTAGCACCACTTTTGTCGACCAACTTGGACCTCTACAAACCAACCCATGACAGTCTTGATTCATATCTACTTCCAACATATGACCGACTGTGGATGGTTTGAATAACTTAATCATTCAGGAAGAGCGACTTAGTTATTTTGGAAGTCAAAACATGCAAAGTGAAACACAAGAATAAATGAATCAAATATGGTATCAAACCCTATGAATATAAATAAACACTTTTATTTATCACCATACTGATTACTCATTATTCATTGTTTCGGTTTTATCAACTTTATACTTGAATTTAAAACAATAGTTGTCCCATGCTCCAAGCATGTACACTATGTTTTCTAAACACTAGTCATGCCATACACCAAGTATGCATACTATGTTTGTCTATGATCTTTACTTTGTACAATAGATCAATTGAACATCACTCCAATGATCCTCTTTTCACAGTCCCAAATCCTTACTGCAAATGCAAGAATTCCAAATTCATGCCATTTACTGAAATCTGTTAGATTCTAAACTTATATACATTGATCCTCTTAATGATTATGCACGAAGTCAGAAAGACTTGACAACAATTATTACAGAGCATTCCAAAGGAGATCAGCTCCTTGGAAACATCCTTCTTTCATTAAGTTTCCTAATCTTACACAGATTGAATAATTTCTAACTTTGAAACATTTCCATATTCCATTTTGACTATCACTTCTGAACAAGAGTTGCCTCCTTACAGATTATGTCAATATGGTCCTTCCAGAATTAACAGTATACTTCCAACTGTCCTTGAGCAACCAATCTTTGGTAAACCTTAGATTGTCCTCGACAATTGCTTAATCATTTTAGTCATATCCAATTCTAGACCTTTTCCCTTCATAATGACCCAGGCATTTGGAAAATTTTAGAAAGGATGAATATAGCACATGTAATCGATCCTATATCTGAAGCATATGGGACACGATTCATGATGTCTCACATAAAGACTAAACCAGTCTTTTGCTATAATATTTCCATTTCAATTTGCCAAGTTCTCAAAATTCAGATTATGAAAAGGGATGTCGTAATCATAATCGAATTTTAGAACGCAGATAATGGACCCATATATAGAATTTCCTTATGTTGAGCCATTCCAACATGAAATTCATATATATATCCTTGATTAAATACGATTAAAATCTCAATCTAAGCTTTTAGAATTGAAATGAAATATAATTTCCTCTCCCTTAATTATAGCAAAACAACTTTTTCAACCCCTGCAACCTCACGAATTGAAACTTTTGTTTTCTATAATTAACATTGCTAACTTGCAACCTTTGTCATAATTATCATGCTCCCACTAACATGATGATTATTAGCATAACACTTATGCTCCCACTAGCTTTGACATGTACTCAGAAATCAGCTGACTTTCTTACCAAAGTTCAGATTTCTGATACTAGATTGTTTTGATAAAACTTTATCAAAATCATACACCTCTCTTAGATAGCTCACATGTGTGTCTAAACAATTTTAGAACTATGAAAAGGGATGTCGTAATCATAGTCTCAATTGTTTAGACCTTTGCCACTTCTCACAAGTCCATGTTAGTGTGCCGGTAAACCACACACGCTCCACTAACGACTTTGAGAATGCAAATATCACAATTGCTATCTAGCTAAAATCTACTTAGTGAAAGTGTTTCCTCACCATCATTTTCATGAATCGGAGAGAAATCTTATGACACTTAGATTTAATAGTGTATGTGTTCTTATCCATGTGAATTTGTCAAAACCATAATCACAAGACAAGGTTAGTGACAAATCCAAACTCATATTGATTAAACTTGTGCAATCTTAAATTCTTGCCATTTGGCAGCTCAGGTGCCTGCCATTGCTTCCAAGTAGTTGTGCAACCAATTGAGAACTCTCAGAACTCCTATGCAAAGCCAACTTGAATAGGCACAAAAATTTCAACACGATAGGTTATAAACCTCAAGTCGTGTGCTAGTGAAGGACTTTAGGTTTTATTCTTGATTAAGTCTTGAAACTTTCAAGAGCTTCAAGACTCCCACTGTCCTCTTGACATATAAGACTCCCTTGTCAAATATTCAAGAGATAGTGCAGATTCTTTATCAAGACTAACACTTTACACAATTGGCCTAAGTTGGTCTCTGTTTTATCCAAAACATCACAACTTACCAATTTCAAATGTACAAGAGTAGATAACCTTTTACTCTTACATTTGACTAGTGTTAACAAACCCTCTTTAAGATATGTCACTCAAGTTACAATCTTGGAGTATGACTCTAAGAATTGTTTTGGAACGAAGTATGACTCATCTTTTTGATTTAACCATTTCAACAATTCATGACTCCTCTTCTTAGTCATAAGAATGCACTAAAATGACTTTAGAGGACCAATTGTAATATGGTATCTTAATCATTAAGATGATCATAAACATGATACTAAAGTACTCTCCCATCTTTTCAGATTTGAGAAACTTTTATCTTTCTGCCATACTTTGATTCTTCTTATTCGTTCTGTCTCACATTGAAACTTCTCCAATGCTACAGACTTATACTTAAACTTATAAGTATAACCATATTTACTGAACTTAAGTAAATCATGACGAATAGTCTTCTTGATCTTTTGTGGTGGACTTGACCAGTGCACAAGAATGTGTACTCGATCCCTTAGTCCTTTCCTTATTCACATAAGGAATTAGTCTTAATTTTCCAAGCTGAAAATTCTCATTCATCATACTATACAACTTGCATGATTCCAAGTTTCGGTCCAATTGAACCTTGGGTGATGAGAATCTTTCCTTATTTGGTAATATTAGACACTACCACAACCGAAAGAATCAAATCCATTTTTCCAATATTGCTATCAATGGAATCTTATAAGCAACAACTTTTCACAAATGCCATTGTAAGGATACTTAAAATAAATAAAATCAAAACTTTTTTCTTTTATTTTAAAACTTTGCGGAAAAACTTATCCTTACAATCCATATGAAAACCTTGTTGTTATCTATTCCTAAGCAATATAAATATCATAACTCTTAAGTAATAGCTCAAAATTCTGATCACCGAACCATGCGATTGAAATCCATCTTCGCCATCAGAATCAGCATGTACTTAATAGAGTTAGACAATGGACTTTACCTGAAGTAGAGCCAAACTTATTGACTTTAACATCCTTAGGTAAATTTGGCAGCTTCGTAACCAATGCCCCTTCCTTTGGCAATAGTTACCTATGGACCCTTGATAATGGGACTATCTCAGACTTCGCCTCTCTCTTTACCATTGGGTCAACCGAGTTGACTCTGGCCGATCCCTTTCCATTGGGAAGAGAGAGCTTTACTGGATATCCAATGTCATCATTGTCAATGTCCATAGCGTTTTAGGAAGTTGATATTAGCAAATAGATAAGATCATTAAGGGTCTTGTCTTAGTCTGTTTCATAGGATTCCCAAAAGAACTCACTATGTGACTTAGAAAGTAGTTGAGCCACCAACTTTCTCAAGACTTTGACACCCAACTCTCCCGGTTTGTCAATATGTGACTACATCTCCAAGATGTGATCACACCTAGACCTTGCCTTGCCAATAGGGCTTGAGTGACCTTAAACTTTTTAGGAACTTGTGGGTTAGGGAGAATAATTGGAGGAGGTGAAAGAAGTATGATATCCATAGGACATCATCTTCATTTAGGAAAGCTTGTTTCAAGAGATTTGGGAAGATCATAAATGTCTAGACCAGACATCTTTTTGGGAGATATTCAAGATAGTTGATTTAAAGTCCTTAATATGACACCCAATATGAAATATTAAGGCTAGGACCCAACAAACTATTTTATAACTTAGAAGAGGGATGCCGTAATCCAAGCTATAAAATATTTGAAGGTAGGTGAATGACGATTCACCAATTTCCACAATGAAAAACGAAATAATTTATTAGGTTTTAATTGGATTTGAAAGTCCTAGATCTTTGAGATTCATTGAACTGTTCAAAGGCAAGTTTCAATCTCGAGTGTGCCCTTCAGGTGTTGTGACTGGGATGTCGAGGATCACAAAACAAGGTGTGAATAACCATGCAAATATACTTGGTACCCTTAATATTTACCCCTTAATCAGTGTGCCGGTTAACCACACACGCTACACCGATACTATGATAAATATTAAGTTACCCTTTGCCTACCTTGTTAAGTCCAGGTTAGTGTGCCGGTTAACCACACACGCTCCACTAACGACTTAAGCAAAGTGCAAAGTGTAATTTCATGGGTTAGCACCAAATTCACATTTTCCTAAGTAACTAAGATTGGGTATTAATAAGAGTTTAGTTACTTAGTATTTATCATTAATACTTTTAATGAAAGGAGAATTATAGTCCTTGTCCTACCCGTTCGGCTAACGACCCTCCACCAGTCAAGGAAGCGGTGGGTGAGAGTGGACACCCATTAAACTGCCATTTTATAGGCAGTAACCTTATACCCCCCTTATAGACCGGCTTCGTGAATGAGGCCTACTAACGGTAAGACTGACTTTGCTCTTATACATATATATAAATATTATTAACTTATAATATTATAAAGTATAAGGGTTGAATTTTAACTTTTAAAATTCTAAGGGCTAACTTGGAATTAAAGTATTCATAAGTGAAAACTTTTCAAATTCCAAAACTTGAGGGCAAGTTTTGAAACTATTCAAAACTAATTAATTCCATAACTTATGAGTTTAAAGTAGTTTTAATTAAAAAAAAAAAAAAAAAAAAAACTCTTCAAGTTCCATATCTTGAGGACAAGTTATGGAAGACTTTAAACTAATTAATAAAAAAATAACTTTTTTTTTATTGTAACTTATGGAACTAATTAAGGTTACACTTTTTTTTTTAATTTAATGAAGAGACTCTTGAACCTCCATAACTTGAGGACAAGTTATGGAGTCATAAAACCATTTAATTAGAACTAGACTCTTCATTTTGTAACCTTTGCCAACTTTTATGAGTTTTATGATTCTTAAATGTGACTTTTCATATAACTTGAGGACAAGTTACAAAAACACACTTTGGAATCAACTCTTAGATTAAAATGGATTGAAAACAACTATTTCACACAACTTTTCTATTAATCTAAGAACCTCATAAGAACAAGATAATTCAAATCATCAATCTTCAAGAAATTAGCATGAACATACAAACTAATACAAATCTTGAAATTATGACAATTATCTTAGAAATTGGATTAGCATGAACATTACCACATCAAAAACAAGTTTATAAGTCCAAAAACATCTTAGGGTAATGTTCCTAGTCCAATTCCAGCCAAAACAATCGAATATATGCATCCAACTCGATTTTTCAGCTACTTTTGCAAGTATAACAAGAAAACAAGCCTAGGCTCTGATACCACTGTTGGGTTATGAGCATTCTAACACTCCTAAGTGTACATGCAACCCTAAATACCTTGGATCTATGTTTTCTCTATTATACATACAATTATGAACATCCAAGGTATTATCCTAATCTAGCATACAAAATAATAAATATAACAAGATAGAATACATACCTCTTTGATGTAGAATGTCTTCATGAAGCTTGAGTGCCTAGTGCCCCAAGTGTGACACCTCAAATGGTTCACACAACACCAAATACACTTGGAATAACTTGAGAGAAACTTGAACACTCCTTGAAATCGTCTAGCCCTCACACTCACACATTAGTGCACGATTTCTTGAGCCCTAGGATTCTTTTATATGGTGGCTATTAGGGTTAAACCATGTAACTCATAACTTTACCCATTCCTTATGCTCCATGGATTTTAACCTCCATGGAGTATCCATGGGTCACCCCATGGACTTAGTCCAACATAAGGAATCTTGGATCACAAGCCCACATATATAAGAATGAATGATTTACACAATCAACCCATATATTTAATTAGTCTCCTTTTGATCACTTAATTAATTCCAAATTAATTCTTGATCAATACTAATTAAATAACCTTATTAATATATTAGAACTTATAATATATTAACCAACCTTAAGTGTTATTTCTCTCATTATAGTCTATCCAAATGCATGATGCCATGCAACCCAAATGGACCATGCCGGGTCGGGTCAAGTATTACCAATTATAGTTATGGACTTAGACATTAATCCAACACCACCACCTCTACATCCTCCTCTACCTCGACCTCTTCCATAACCTCGATAATAATTTGAGTTGCCCTAGTTGTTCGTGTTAGAGGAGCATGAATAATCTTGGATTTGCTTCTTACTTCTTTCATTCCATTCTTGATGGGTAAGTAGAAGCTTATTTTCTTCGACTTTTAACATGCCCACGAATTCTCTCCTCATGAGCTTTCATTCGCCCTACAACTTCTTCAAAAGACATAGGATCCAAATTTGCGAATTGCTCAATGAAGCATTTGGCACAAATCGGGACGACACTGCTCTTAGAATCTTCTTCATTGCATAAGCTTCTTCATATTATCTCCTAAGGCTCAAATTTTATATAAAATGTTGCTTAACTTTCTTGAAAAGTAATCAATTACCTCTAACTCGTTCATGGTTAACACCTCAAATTATGCTCTGGGTATTTGTACCTTTGTTGCTCGTACGCGATCAACACACATGTAGAGAGTTTTTAGTGTGTTCCAAGCCTCTTTTGTTGACTCCTTCTCCATTAAAGACAACAAAATTTCATCAAGTACTACTTGGAATATGATGGCCATCGCAAGCATTTCCTTCTTTACACTAACTTAATTTTGTGGGTTTCTTGGTTCGATAGCTTCCCACAATTATTGAGCCTGCATCTCTACCTTCATATTTATTACCCAGACAACATAAGTTCTCCTGGTCAATGAAGGGTGTTGGAGAGAGAACGAGTGTAAGGTATCTACCTATACCTTGTTGCAACCTTGTTTCCTAAGAACAGAAAACAAAACAGACCAGGAAGGAAGAAGTGAACATGGCAATACATGGGAATAAGAAAAATGGGAGTGACTTTAATTACTTGCTGAAAAAGAGTTTTTATTGTTGGAAAAATTGACAAAATAAACCTAAAACAATACCCTTATTTATACTAAATAGATGGTATCCTAAAATAACTCAAACACGATGTAAAATGAAAGTTTCCATCAAAATTCCCGAAATGCCCTTGAGGGCCAATTCCTAAATTACGCCAATAGTATTCTTCTTCCATGACTTCTTTTAGTAATAATATTTTTTTTCTATAGACCTCTAATTTTCTTTAGCTAAGGAACGAATGTTTATTCTTTGTTTACTTAAAACTATCCTAAAATTTTTGAATAATGAAAAATGTGTGGTTAGATATAAGTTGAAGACAAAGGCATGTGCAGATAAATATGAAGACACAACAAAAAACGATCGACATGCCTATTAAGGAGGCATCAATGGCTAAATGTGGATGTGTCGATTGCTAGTGGTTTGGGAATGAAGCATTATGGTCGATTAATGTTTGACAAAATGGAGACGCGATGGAAGAGTCGATTAGGTGTGATTGAACTGGTAGCTCTAACTCCAATGTTGGTCTTGTGATCCTGTCGTCTAGGAAATAGGTGGGATAGGAAATTATATGTGTTTTTTAAACCGGAGATCAACAATAGGAGGTACTATTAATACATTAAGATCTATGAAAATAAAAATTAAAGATGGTAGTATTTTGTGGATGATGAGTGTGAAAAACGACTAAACATGGTGCATGATTTTTTTTATTTATAACTCTAAAATAAGACATGTAATTTTTTTTGTTATAATTATTTTGAAAAGAAGACGTCATTTTATGATACACAATAACTATTATAGATCTTTTAGATTGATAATCAATTTTTGTAACATCCCAAAAATTTAAGACAAAAATTTTTATTTTTATAATAACAAAACCATCATCCAAAACCATTTCGTAAAACCCTAAAATAAAATCAGAGTATGTCAACAATCATCCAAATACATCAAGTCAACAAAATGTGGAATAACATGGTGTGTAAGCTGCGATCATCCCGAGTCATTCACCTTCGATCCGGAAGTACCTGAAACATAAACTAAAAACCATAAGCACGAATTTTAGTGAGTTCCCCAAAATACTGCATACCATACATATCTGGCAGCTCAACGATGTGTCAGGTCTATTTCACCCCCGAATCTATTTCGACTCATGTGTCGGCCCAAACCATACCGGGTCTATTTCACCCCTGAGTCTATTTCAACTCCTATGTCAACACAAGGCTGTACCGAGTCTATTTCACCTACGGGTGTATTTCACCCCCACATACTTGTAACAAACAGGCACACATGCATATAACACATACAGCAGGAGTCAAAAAGACTACAAGCACATAAAATATCCTAGTGTCCTAAAGTATAGTGAGAAAACTCACCTCATTCTGTTGAAAGTCAAACAAATGACTGGGTTGCTGATCCGTAAATTCCTCACTAAATCACAAGTAAAGAGACCCTAATTAGAAATTAGGTCAATAATCCAACCCACGAGTCTAAACCCTAAATCCTAGCCTTAAAGGAAAAAGTTACTTATTCCTTGCCTTATTGGTCCTATCCCATCTAGGCCCAAATGCTACTAGCTACGAAGCCCAAAAGATAATCTATGTCCAAAATAGGCCCAAGCCCAAAGGCCCATCGCAGAAAAGCTTACGGCCCAACAAGGGACCAAAGTTCCTAAGTCCCACAAATGGCCTGAAATAATGCCCAAATTCCACTCTGAAGAGTACGCTCAACGTATCAATCAGTACGCCCGACATACTCACGACCCTCGCATAGTAGGGACCTCATATGCATACGTGCAGTGTTCCCCTAGGTACGCCCGACGTACGCTGCACTTGGCCCAAACCTCTTTCTAAGGTCTTAATCAGTTAAGAGGCAACGTCAAGTTTTTGATCTACGCTTATTTAACCATATTAAGATATAAAGTTGCAAATTCTATGCTTTTGCATGTCTTTAGGGGGTCAAATCTTGGACTTAATCACATTATCTTCGTGAAACACCCTTCAAAACTAGCATGGTTAAACTTAATCCCTCAAAACTCCATTTTTATGCTCAAGGGAAATTAGAAACACTAGGATCTAACATAATAATCTTCTGGAGTAACTCCTACTCTCAAGAAACACTTTAAGGATCATTTTATGATGAAATAAGCCCTAAACTAAAAAACTATCACATGGAGTCATCAAGGTAAGAGCTTTTTGAAGGGTTTTGAGCATCCTAACACTCCTATGGTCTATATGCAACCCTATAAACCTTGGATCTATGTTTTACTATGAATACATGCAAATTTGTTTTTCCAAGGTTCATAACCTATCTAGCATGGCATGGGGTACTTTAAACATAAAAGCTAGAAGAATTACATAGCTTTTCAATAGTGAGTTGATTCCTTGGAGTTTGAGAGCCATGCACCAATAATGTGGATGCCTCAAATGGAAAGCACAAATCACCACAAACTTGGAAAAACTATGAGAGTGTATGTTTGCTTCTAGAAATCGGCCACCTTCTTGCATACACACAACTAGTGCCATTTCAAGCATCACAAGCTCCTTTATATAGTATGGAGGATTAGGATTACATCCATGTAAACCCTAATACCTATGACTCTTCCTTTCCAAGGATCCATGGGTTAAAAGCTCCATGGACTCCCATGCATGCCAAGCCCATTCCAAATGAGTATTAGCCCACACTTATATAACTACAAGAGCCCATATTTAATTAGTCACCTTTTTTATCACCAAATTAATTCTCAATTAATTTATGATCAATACTAATTAAATAATATGATTTCATATTAATATATTATAACTTATAATATATTAACAAATCATAAACATACAATTCTCAAAGGTTTAACCATACAAATAGTTCGGGTGAAGTGCAACCCAAATGGACCATGCCGGGTCTGGTCAAGTATACACCAAATAAAGTTATGGACTTAGACACCTTATCCAACAGTCTCCCACTTGGATAAGTCTAATAACTATATTTGCCTATATTACTTCAGGAACCAACCGACAATCGTAGCACTTAAAACTATGTTGAACTATGAAGTGCCATTTTAGATAAGTGATCATATAATCCTCTGTTCTCAAGATATCAGTCGGACAAATACATGGAACAACGTCGTACTTATTGTCCAACAGTTTGTTTCCCGATTTCCGATTTGTTTGACATAGAACTAAATTGAACACATCAATTAGGTTCTGAACGGGCCCGATACATAGGTCAAAACAAAATCATCGACGGGCCCAGATATCGCTTCTAATCCTCCAAGGACTAGAAGGAACAGATAAACTTCGACTCGTATACTTGTTTCTACTACTTGTTGAATTATACACAAAGGCACATTTTATAACATCAAGTTACTAATGCGTTTTCGTGAAATCAATGCATAACCAACTCATAGGCAACAACTCATATCTCTAGGTTTGAAGACTTATATGATATTACCGTCTCACGATCACTCGAGATAAATTCCATGAAGTGATGCAAGTGAGCGTGGGTTTATTCCAATACTCAGAACTTATGAGTACTTATGAATGTTGTAGAAACCATTGCTATGGCTAAACACCTTTAGTTATCTACAAGCCCAATTCACGACGTATGACCGACTGTGGAAGTTTGAATAAAGTAACTTATTCTGGAAGTCAAAACATGCAAAGCTGAAACAATAGTAAATAATTGACAAAAGACAGTAACACCTTACTCATAAATAAACGCACCTTTTATTCATCATCAAATGTCAATTACATTTTACAAGTTTCAGAAATAGATATCTAATCTGTAAAACTAAGATCATCCTTCAGCCTGATGCGCCTCGCATACTGTAAATGCCTAACCCTTGTCAGTCCCTTCGTGAGGGGAACTGCAGGATTCTCTTCTGATGATACCCTCTTTTCCACGAGGAGTCCTTCTTCTATCTTATGTCTTATGAAGTGATATTTTTTGTCAATGTGTCTGGATCTGCCATGATCTCTCGGTTCCTTGGCTAAGGCAACCGCACTATTGCTGTCACAGAAAATCTCCATAGGCTCCTTAATAGCTGGTACAACTCTGTAATGCCCGTGTTTCTAGCCTAGGCATTAATATTGACATAATAGTCTAGGTTAACTTTTGTAACTCATTTAGAAGAAATGAAAAGGAATTATGTGAATATTATGTGAAAATTATGTGTTTTATGCTTAATTATTAGGGTTTAATTAATTAAGAATAAAAATGAGCGTCAAAAATAAATATTAGATAAAGCCGATATCTATTAATAAAGTTGTAGTGGTCGTGACAAGGATTATGGATATATAAAGAATGCCGAAATCCGAGTTATAACGAAGAAGTTATGATCTGTCGAAGTTTCGCGACAAAACCGGCACGGTGCCGAATGTCGTAAAAAGTGAGTTTTTGATAAACTACTTTTTAGCCTTAGTGATGAAAACGAAAGTCGAATTTTTTGTTAAACCGAGAGTATGTATAAAAAGAACACCCAAATCTGACTTCGTATGAGGAAGTTATGATTTTTCTAAGTTTCAGCTTAGTAGTAGACAGCTAAAAACTCGAATTTTAGATCGACTGATTATTAGCCAACACAACCTAAACGAGAATCGAAGGTCTCGTCAATAGTAGCACAACGGTAAAAAGACAGATGAAAATGGACGTCGGATGAAGAAGTTATGATTTTTTAACGGATTTCCTGTCCAAGTCTATTAAAAATAATAATATAAAAATTATAGTCAAAATTAGCCGACGAAGTCTAAACGAAAGTTGTAGAGCGTAATTTTACCTACGCGTTCATATAAATAACGTCAAAAACGGAGCTCGTATACGAAAGTTATGAATTTTAGAATATTTTGGCACAAAATTCAAGAAATTTCGCATAGATAAGCTTCACCCGGAAAAGCCACGTCACCCTCGCTCAAAACGTGCCACATTTCCGAACTGTTGAGTCACTGGAGGCCAGCTGGCGAGGCGTGTCGCACCCTCCTCGCACCGAAGCCTCGGCCAATCAAAAGCTGCCCCGCGTCTTCTCCGTGTTCGAGCTCGGTGAGTCATCCGAAGCAGGTGAGTCATCCCAAGTTGGACCAATCCGAAGACCACACGTGTCCGAGCCTCGCACCGCCATCAGCCTCTGAACCTCGCAGCTGCAACGCGTGTATTCTTCTTGCTGCTTCGGGTCCGAACCTCGGCCCTATAAATAGAAGGCTTGCGAGCCTTCCCGGGTAATTTTGGAAAATTGCCCCTTTTCACCCATTTTTCAATATTTTCACTATTTCCACTTCCCCCAAAGCCCCGGGATTAATTCCAACGCCCGGAACACGTCCCGAAGTGCCCGAGAAGCCAGAGAAAATTATCTTTTCGATTTCGAAGCCCGACCCTTGCAGAGCCCGGTTTCTCAATAAAACTCTCGGTTTTATTTGAAACGATCGTTTTAGGAAACGAAGTGCTGCCCGATTATCATTAAATCAGGTGAGTGTGTAGTTACTTTCACCTTACACATAGATATGAAGTATTTTATATAAAATATGTGATGTGTGAATATATATTGTTTGTTTAATTGAGATGGATGTTGAAGGAATGATTTATATAGGTTTTTAAATAATTTAAACTGTATATGTATTTTTATCTACAAAAATGTTGGGTAAAACATGGGTAGATGAAATAGTGGGTGTGTGATGAAAGGTGAGTTGGATAAATGAGATGATCAATGATATAGATCATGAGTTGAGGGTGAGTGGTGAAATATGAGAAAAGCCCTTACCCAAACGTTGGTCCCCGTCATTCAGCAGAGTATGGATGACAACCATGGACTATTCTAGATGATCTGTGGAACACTAGCAGACTCGCAACCTGTAAGTGTGTGAACTATATGTTCATCAGTCGTACTCTAAAAACCCAAAGATCAAGTTATGAAGTAGTAATGTGAATAATAACAAGTGGTTTAGCCTATTGGAGGCATAGTATAGGGTAAACTTGAACCTCTGTGTAATCGTTTCAAGGAAATAATATAAACCCTAGTTTTGTTATCTGATGAATTGAATGACTATGTGAAATTCTTGTATGGTGATTTGGAGGTCTGCGAGACAGTACTTGGGACGAGTATGAGTAGGTCTGAATAGTAGTAGAGATCTATACTACTGGGAGCACATGACTCACACTTGGATCAGGGAAAGTCACAAGGTTACCAATGAGCTAGTAATTGATTCTGTCTTATTCTAGTCTGTCGTTACCATCGTTTCGGTAATGAATAAGAAGATGAGTGTTATTCCGACCCTAGAGGTCATATCGAATCGAGTCCGACTACGATGAGTTTATTACGTGGTTCAGAGAACCAAATTCGATGTAGCATTTGACTTAAGCCAGAAGATTGAAGTGAAAGATGATCAAAGCGATCAATAGAAGTATCGCACTCATTGTTAAAGAAGTTGGTAGTTAGAAATGATACATGTTGAACTGTGATTGTATCACATTAGAACATGAAGGAAGGTATAGTTTGTTCCGAAATTTGTCCCTAGGAGATCTGAGTCTAAGTAGTGCATTATACAATGAGAGATCATTCGAACATGAACCATCGGCCTGTTACAATAAATGAAGGAAAGTACTTATTCTAAGAAGAGGAAGGAGTCCTCAATAAGGATTTATTTTGTAACTTGAAGGTTATGATTGAAAGTCCTACGAAGATCTGAAACTTTTTAGGGTTAGCTGGATATTACCGAAGGTTTATCCAAGGCTTTTCTTCGATCGCGACTCCATTGACAGCTTTGACCCACAAAGGAGCTGTTTATACTTGGAATGAGAAGCATAAGGAAGCTTTTGAGAAGTTAAAGAAGAAGTTGTGTGAAGCACCGATTCTTTCGTAACCTGAAGAAGTTGATGACTTCACAGTTTATAGTGATGCCTCTGGAGTTGGGTTAGGTTGTGTTCTGACCCAAAGGGATAAAGTGATAGCGTATGCATCGAGGCAATTGAAGGAGCATGAAAAGAACTACCCCACCCATGATTTGGAGTTGGCAGTGGTAGTATTCGCCGTAAAGATATGGAAGCACTATCTTTATGGTACTAAACGCAAACTTTTCACTTATCATAAGAGTCTTCAATATCTTTTTAATCAGAAGAAATTGAACATGAGGCAACGACGCTGGCTAAGAGTTACTCAAGGACTACGACTGTGAGATACTTTACCACCCTGGTAAAGCAAATGTTGTTACTAATGCTCTCAGTCAGAAGGTAAACCTTGAAAAGAAAAGGCCAAGAGCGTTGAGGGTTGAAGTTGTCTCTACAATTGTGAAAAGTATAAAGAAAGCTCAAGAGGAAGCTTTAGAGAAAAATGACCGAAAGGAAGAACGTTTGGGGCAAAATGTTAGTGTTTGATACAAACGGTCAAGGACTGAAGGTATTCAAAGATAGGATTTGGGTACCTAAGACAGGAGGAGTAAGAGATATTCTGATGGAAGAAGCTCACAAGACCATGTACTCGATTCATCCCGGCAGTACAAAAATGTATAGGGATCTAAAACCCTATTACTGGTGGCCGACGATGAAGCTCGATGTTGCTAAGTATGTGGCTGAGTGTGTAAATTGTGCTAGGGTTAAGGCACAACATCAGAAACCGTATGGGAGTTTAGAACCTTTACCTGTACCCATGGGTAAATAGGAAGACATCACTATGGATTTTCTGACTAAACTGCCCAGAACAAGGAATGGTCACAACATGATTTGGGTGGTCATTGATCGCTTCACTAAGAGTGCGCATTTCATAGCAGCCAACGAGAAATGGTCTATGGATAAACTTGCAAATTCTTATGTGAAGGAAATTGTGAGGCTTCACGGTGTTCTGTTAACGATTGTATCCGATCGTGACAGCCGTTTTACCTCAAGGTTTTGGAGGAGTCTATAAGAGGAATTGGGTACCAAGTTGTGTTTGAATACAGCTTACCATCCGCAAACCGATGGTCAGAGCGAAAGAACAATTCAAACATTGGAGGATATGCTGAGAGCATGTACCTTGGAATTCCAAGGTAACTGGGATGAACACTTACCTCTAGTAGAATTTTCCTATAATAATAGTTTCCACTCAAGCATAAAGATGGCACCTTATCACGCTTTGTATGGAGAAAAGTGTCGAACGCCGTCATGTTGGCTGGAAACTGGGGAAAAGCAGTTTATGGGACTTGAAATAGTCCATCAGACTGCTGAAAAGTTGAAAGTGATTAGGGAAAGGATGTTAGCTACTCAAGATTGTCAAAAGAGCTATGCTGACAAGAAAAGACAACCGATATCATTCAAAGTTGGAGATTCGGTTTTACTCAAAGTCTCGCCGTGGAAGGGACTTATAAGATTTGGTAGAAGGGGAAAGTTGAGTCCAAGGTTTATTGGACCGTTTAAAGTTCTTCAGAGGATCGGGAATCAAGCTTACAAGCTATAATTACCGGGAGAACTGGAGGGTATTCATAATACCTTTCATATGTGTTATTTGAGAAAGTTCACGGGAGATGTGCCCGACATAATTCCCATTTTTGAATTAAGATTGGATGAAAACAAGAGGTTGATTGAAGAACCTGAGGCAATCGTTCACCGTAAGACTAAGAAGTTGTGACGCAAGATGGTCGATTTAGTGCTTGTGCGTTGGAAACATACGAATGGGCCAAATCTCACCTGAGAAAAACGGAGAGTGACATGATGAGTCGCTACCCGTAGTTGTTTGTCGATGTGTGATTCCGGGGACGGAATCATTCTAAGGGGAAGAGAATTGTAATGCCCGTGTTTCTAGCCTAGGCATTAATATTGACATAATAGTCTAGGTTAACCTTTGTAACTCATTTAGAAGAAATGAAAAGGAATTATGTGAATATTATGTGAAAATTATGTGTTTTATGCTTAATTATTAGGGTTTAATTAATTAAGAATAAAAATGAGCGTCAAAAACAAATATTAGATAAAGCCGATATTTATTATGAAAGTGGTAGTGGTCGTGACAAGGATTACGGATATATAAAGAATGCCGAAATCTGAGTTATAACGAAGAAGTTATGACCTGTCGAAGTTTCGCGACAAAACCGACACGGTGCCGAATGTCGTAAAAAGTGATTTTTTGATAAACTACTTTTTAGCCTTAGTGTTCTAAACGAAATTCTTAGTGTTTGATACACTGAGAGTATGTATAAAAAGAACACCCAAATCTGACTTCGTATGAGGAAGTTATGATTTTTATAAGTTTCAGCTTAGCAGTAGACAGCTAAAAACTCGAATTTTAGATCGAGTGATTTTTAGCCGACACAACCTAAACGAGAATTGAAGGTCTCGTCAATAGTAGCACAACGGTAAAAAGACAGACGAAAACGGACGTCGGATGAAGAAGTTATGAATTTTTAACGGATTTCCTGTCCCGGTTTGTTAAAAATAATAATATAAAAATTAAGGTCAAAATTAGCCGACGAAGTCTAAACGAAAGTTGTAGAGCATAATTTTACCTACGCGTGCATATAAAGAACGTCAAAAACGGTGCTCGTATGCGAAAGTTATGAATTTTAGAAGATTTTGGCACAAAATTCAAGAAATTTCGCATAGATAAGCTTCACCCGGAAAAGCCACATCACCCTCGCTCAAAACGTGCCATGTGTCCGAACTGCTGAGTCACCGGAGGCCAGCTGGCAAGGCGTGTCGCACCCTCCTCGCACCGAAGCCTCAGCCAATCAGAAGCTGCCCCGCGTCTTCTCCGTGTCCGAGCTCGGTGAGTCATCCGAAGCAGGTGAGTCATCCGAAGCTGGACCAATCCGAAGACCACACGTGTCCGAGCCTCGCACCGCCATCAGCATCCGAACCTCGCAGTTGCGACGCGTGTCTTCTTCTCGCTGCTTCGGGTCCGAACCCCGGCCCTATAAATACAAGGCTTGCGAGCCTTCCCGGGTAATTTTGGAAAATTGCCCCTTTTCACCCATTTTTCAATAATTTCAGTATTTCCACTTCCCCCAAAGCCCCGGGATTAATTCCAACGCCCGGAACACGTCCCGAAGTGCCCGAGAAGCCCGAGAAAATTATCTTTTCGGTTTCGAAGCCCGACCCTTGCAGAGCCCGGTTTCTCAATAAAACTCTCGGTTTTATTTGAAACGATCGTTTTAGGAAACGAAGTGCTGCCCGATTTTCATTAAATCAGGTGAGATTGTAGTTACTTTCACCTTACACATAGATATGAAGTATTTTATATAAAATACGTGTTGTGTGAATATATATTGTTTGTTTAATTGAGATGGATGTTGAAGGAATGATTTATACAGGTTTTTAAATAATTTAAACTGTATATGTATTTTTATCTACAAAAATGTTGGGTAAAACATGGGTAGATGAAATAGTGGGTGTGTGATGAAAGGTGAGTTGAATAAATGAGATGATCAATGATATAGATCATGAGTTGAGGGTGAGTGGTGAAATATGAGAAAAGCCCTTACCCAAATGTTGGTCCCCGTCATTCAGCAGAGTATGGATGACAACCATGGACTATTCTAGATGATCTGTGGAACACTAGCAGACTCGCAACCTGTAAGTGTGTGAACTATATGTTCATCAGTCGTACTCTAAAAACCCATTGACACATATGGCAGGGAGATTCCTGTGAATAATATTGTCGATAAATAAGAGCTATGGACTTACGACATGTTGTATAAACCCTGGCAGCTATGGACTTAGTGACTGTTGTATAAACCCTGGCGACGATGTGACTTTGTGCCTATTCCTTAGGATGAATCCTTAGGAATGAGTGATAGTTGAATCTTAGGGTAAATCCTTAAGAAATAAATAAGATAATGGGGTTGGGGTAATTTGGTTGATTGATTGATGTTTAAGCATAATAAATTTATTTATTGTGGGTTGAAAACCCTATATGCTCACCAGGCTTCCAAGCCTGACCCACTCAGCTTTTTATATTACAGGTAGTGGACCCCGAGCATAGTCGGATGATGATGATGAGTGATTTTTGGATTATATGCCAGTAGTTGTAAATAACTATTGTAAGGCTTATAATGTCTTGTTTATGCTTTTGATCTGTATCGGAACATGACATCCCGAGGTTTTGATATGAAATGAAAATATATGTTTCTTAAAGAAAAGTTTTTGATAAATTTTATCATTTTTGGTTTTGGGAACAAATTCCGCAACATCTTTTAAAAGGATTACTCTGATTTTATTTTAAAAAGCATAAAATAAATCGGTCTTTTCTGGCTGAGAAATTAGGGGATGTCACAAACTCCAAGGTCTCCGATGAAGTTCTTCAGCCATATCGCCTCCTTTTCCGCTTCACTCGCTGCTATGTACTCTGATTCACAGGTCGAATCAGCTACCGTCTCCTGCTTGGAACTCTTCCAAGTGATTGCCCCTCCATTTAGAGTAAAGACCCAGCCCGACTGAGAGCGGAAATTATCCCTATCAGTCTGAAAGCTAGCATCACTATACCCTATTACTCTCAAGTCATCACTCCCACCAAGGGTAAGAATTCAATCCTTAGTCCTCCCCAGGTACTTGAGAATATTCTTTAGCGCTGTCCAGTGAGCCTTGCCAGGGTTCCCCTTATATCTGCTGACCATGCTCAAAGCGAAGGCCACATCAGGGCGGGTAGAAGTCATAGCATACATGATCGAGCCAACAGCGGAAGCATATGGTAATCGACTCATCTCAGCTATCTCAGCCTCTGTACTCGGGCTCTGAGCCTTCCTCAGTTTGGCATTGCTTTGGATCGGTAATTCTCCTTTCTTGGAATTCTGCATGTTGAACCTCTTCAACACCTTATCCAAGTAGGCACTCTGACTAAGTCCAATTTGTCTTTTACTCCTGTCTCTTAGTATCCTTATCCCTAGGATATAGGCAGCCTCTCCAAGGTCCTTCATAGCAAAACACTTCCCAAGCCAGGACTTCACCTCCTGCAAAGTTGGGATGTCGTTTCCTATGAGCAGTATGTCATCCACATACAGCACCATGAAGCTAACTATACTCCCACTAGCTCTGACATATACACAAGACTCATCTTCACTTCTCGAAAAACCAAACTCTTTGACTTTCTCATCGAAACAAAGATTCCATCTGCGAGGTGCTTGTTTCAATCCATAGATGGATTTCTCAAGCTTATACACTCTATTAGGGTGCTCTGTACTGACAAAACCCTCTGAATGACTCATGTAAACATCCTCAGCCAACTTCCCTTTAAGGAAAGCGGTTTTGACATCCATTTGCCATATTTCATAGTCATGAAATGTAGCAATGGCTAACATAACCCTAATAGACTTAATCTTTGCTACCGGTGAAAAGGTCTCATCATAATCAACTCCCAGAGTTTGAGAAAAGCCCTTTGCAACCAGTCGCGCCTTATAAGTGTGTACATTACCATCCATGTCGGTTTTCTTATTGAAGATCCATTTGCAGTCGACTGTCTTACGACTTGGTACATTGTCAACCAAGTTCCAAACTTGATTGTCATACATGGACTGCATCTCGCTGTCCATAGCCTCTTTCCATTTAGCAGCCTCAGGGCCTGCCATGGCTTCCGTGTAGCTGTTAGGTTCATCTAGATTTACCATTGTATTATCACTGATAAGTGTATCACCTTCCGCAGTAATATGGAAACCATAGTAATGCTCAGGTGCATTCCTAACTCTCGTGGAACGCCTCAAAGGTACAGACTCGTCAGTTGGATCAACAGGAGTTTAGGGTTTCAGGTTCCTTCACCACTTGACTCTTGAAGTTCTTCAAGGTCAATTTGCCTCCCACTATTTCCTTGGCTCATGAACTCTCTCTCGCGAAAGACCCCTCTCCTTGCTACAAAGACCACATTCTCATTGGGTCTGTAGAAGAGGTAACCAAAGGATTTATGTGGGTAGCCGATGAAAATACACCTCTCACTTCGAGGTTCGAGTTTATCAGGAGTTTCGCGCCTCACAAAAGCCACGCAACCCCAAATCTTGATGTGGTCCAAGTTGGGAACTTTCCCAGTCCACATCTCATGAGGTGTTTTGGCAACCTTCTTTGTAGGGACTAGATTAAGGATATGGGCGGCAGTCTCTAAGGCATACCCCCAAAAAGAGATTGGTAGCGAAGCTCGACTCATCATGGAGCGAACCATGTCCAACAAGGTCCGATTACGCCTCTCAGCTACACCATTCAGTTGTGGTGTCCTGGGAGGTGTCAATTGTGAGACAATCCCACACTCCTTAATATAGTCGAGGAACTCTGTACTAAGATACTCACCACCTCAATCGGATTGAAGCATCTTAATGTTCCTGCCCAATTGATTTTCTACTTCCTGTTTAAACTCTTTAAGCCTTTCAAAAGTCTCTGACTTATGCTTGATTAAGTAGACATAACCATATCTACTATAATCATCAGTAAAAGTCAGATAATAGCGATTAGCATCCCTTGTGGCGGTTTTGAAGGGTCCACATACATCAGTATGTATAAGGTCCAACAAACCCTCACCCCTTTCACAAGTACCAGTGAAGGGTTATTTTGTCATTTTCCCAAGCAAACAAGATTCACAACTATCATCTAACTTTAGGTCAAATGATTCCAAGACTCCATCCTTTTGGAGTTGGCCTATGCGTTTCTTGCTTACATGTCCCAGACGACAATGCCACAATGATGCTTTATCCAAGCTAGTAGAAGAATCAATACACAGCACATTATTTCCTAGGTTATCTCCAACCGACACAGTTTCATACACACCATCGCAAGGAAATTCTTTAAAATAAAGAACATTATTAAAGAAAGCATTAATACCACCAACTTCATTATCAAAAGATAAGGTAAACCCTTGTTTGTACAACCATGAAAAGAAATAATATTGCTCGCCATTTCAAACGAGTAAACACATTTATTCAAATCTAACTTTAACCCACTATCTAGAAACAAAGTATAAACTCCAATCTTGGTAACAACTGAAACCTTCCTATTCCCCATGATTAAGTTTATCTTCCCGTGCTTCACATCCTCACTTCTTCTTAGGCCCTGCACATCAGAACATATGTGAATACCACAACCTGTATCAAGGACCCAAGAGTTAGAATATGGTGAGTTATTAGACAATATGGTGTAAATACCTGCATGGGATGGTTTCACTTTCCCATCCTTGACATCCAGCAAGTACTTTGGGCAGTTTCGCTTCCAGTGCCCCTTATTCTGGCAGTAGAAGCAATCAACATCCTTAGGGATGGCAGAACGAGTAGCAGAACCACCTTTGGTTCCACTTGATGAGGAGTCATCAAGAGACTTTCCCTTGGTACCCTTCGAACGGGTCTTCCTCTTCTTCCCTTTGCCTTGCCCGATAGCCAAAACAGGGGTAGCTGTAGGAGTAGGAGTAGTAACAACCGACTTACCTTTAAGACCACTTTCGGCGGTCTTCAGAAGTCCTTGAAGCTTGCTGAGTGTAACTTCCTCCTTGTTCATGTGGTATGTCATGCGGAATTGATCATAGCACAAGGGTAGGGAGTGCAAAATGATATCAATTGCCAACTCATGTGGGAAGTTCACATTCAGTTTCAGCAAACGGTCCACATACCTTTGCATTTTCTGCATGTGGACCGTGATGGGTTCACCATCCTTCATCCGGGTTGTTATCATGGAGGAAATTATTTCATACCGCTCTTGACGAGCACTCTGATGGTACCTTTCCATCAAGTCTTGGTGCATCTCAAAAGGGTAATAGTCCTCATAGGACTTTTGGAGCTCGGCTATCATCACGGCCATCATGATGCATGCCACTTTGGTGGCATCTCTTTCATGTGTCCTGTATTCAGTGATCTCCTCAGGAGTAGCAGTAGTCTCATCGAGTTCCTTAAGCTCCTTGTCGAGGACATATTCCTTGTCCTCGTAACGAGTAACCATCCTGATGTTCCGGATCCAATCCATAAAGTTGGAACCATCGAAGATGACTCTCCCACAAAGGTTCATGAGAGAGAAGGAGCCGGTAGGGTTAGAACCCGAAGCATTGTTGGAAGACATCTGAAAAGAAGAAAGACAAGTTTAGATTAGATATATAGAGTCCTTAATAAGACACCCAAATGTAATATTAAGGCTAGGACCCAACGCAATATATTATAACTTAGAAGAGGGATGCCGTAATCTAAGCTATAACATATTTGAAGGTAGGTGAATGACGATTCACCAATTTCCACCATGAAAACGAAATGAATTATTAGGTTTAATTGGTTTTGAAATTCCTATATTCTTTTGAGATTCATTGAACTTTTCAATGGCATGTTTCAATCTCGATTATGCCCTTCAGGTTTTGTGACTGGGATGACGAGGATCACAAAACAAAGTGTGAATAACCATGCAAATTCACTTGGTACTCTTAATATTATCACCTAATCAATGTGTCGATTAATCACACGCGCTCCACCGATCTATGATAAACATGAGGCCACCCTTTGTTATCCTTACTAGTCTAAGTTAGTGTGCCGGTTAACCACATACGCTCCACCAACGACTTGGTAAGGTACAAAGTTTGAATTTCATGGGTTAGCACCATTTTTCACATTTTCCTAAAGTAACTAAGATTGGGAATTTATAAAACATTTAGTTACTTTATAATAATCATTATACTTTTAATGAGAATTTAAATTCATTGTCCTACCCGTTCGGCTAACGACCCTCCACCGATGAAGGAAGCGGTGGGTGAGAGTGGACACCCATTAAGCTGCCATTTTATAGGCAACAACCTTATACCCCCTTATAGACCGGCTTCGTGAATGAGGCCTACTAACGGTAAAACGACTTGATCTTATACATATATATAAATATTAACCATTAATCTTATAAAAGTATAAGGGTTGAATTTTAACTTTTAAAATCCTAAGGGTTGGAATTAAAGTGTGTGTGACTTTACAAATTCCAAAACTTGAGGGCAAGTTTTGAAACTATTCAAAACTTTTCATTTCATAACGTATGAGTTAATGTTCATAAAAGTGAAGACTCTTCATTTTTATGTAACTTATGTGTTTTAAATGTACATTAAAGAAAGTGACCTTTGGAAATCCATAACTTGAGGACAAATTATGGATTCCATTAAAACACATAATTGATCAAGAATTAATCATTAAACAATTTAGCAAGTAATTCCTATGATCTATCAATAACTCATAAGAAGATGAATATCATATCAAAATTTCAATAATCATATGAACACATATAAAACATGGAATTTTGATATAGGCCAATGTAAATGGATTAGCACAACCATTACACCATCTAAAACAGGTTTTAAAACATCAAAACAGTTTAGGGTAATGTTTCTAGTCCATTTCCTGCAGCAAAAGTCGAAAAACTACAGTCAGAGCATCCTACTCGTCGAGTACATGAACCTACTCGACAAGTAGGATGAGTTTGTGCTTGGACTCGTCGAGTCCCCCCATGGACTCGGCGAGTCCACTGTCCAGACAGCTCAATTTTTTTGATTTTTTTACAGTTTGCATCAAGTATTCAAGAAAACAATCCTAGGCTCTGATACCACTGAAGGGTTTTGAGCATCCTAACACTCCTATGGTGTACACGCAACCCTATAAACCTTGGATCTGTGTTTTACTATGAATACATTCAAATTTGTTTTTCCAAGGTTCATAACCTATCTAGCATGGCGTGGGGTACTTTAAACATAAAAGCTAGAAGAATTACATACCTTTTCAAAAGTGAGTTGATTCCTTGGAGTTTGAGAGCCAAGCACCAATAATGTGGATGCCTCAAATGGAAATCACAAATCACCACAAACTTGGAAAAACTATGAGAGTGTATGTTTGCTTCTAGAAATCGGCCACCTTCTTGCACACACACAACTAGTGCCATTCCAAGCATCACAAGCTCCTTTATATAGTGTGGAGGATTAGGGTTACATCCATGTAAGCCCTAATACCTATGACTCTTCCTTTCCAAGGATCCATGGGTTAAAAGCTCCATGGACTATCCATGGACTCCGATGCACGCCAAGCCCATTCCAAATGAGTATTAGCCCACACTTATATAAATACAAGAGCCCATATTTAATTAGTCACCTTTTTTATCAACAAATTAATTCTAAATTAATTTATGATCAATACTAATTAAATAATATGATTTCATATTAATATATTATAACTTATAATATATTAACAAATCATAAACATACAATTCTCAAAGGTTTAACCATACAAATAGTTCGGGTGAAGTGCAACCCAAATGGACCATGCCGGGTCGGGTCAAGTATACACCAAATAAACTTATGGACTTAGACACCTTATCCAACACTTTTTACCTCCAATATGCTAGAAATGATGAGAAACCTCTGGATCTACAAGCTCTTTCTGGTCCAATGCTTCTTTACAAATCTTCTTCTTCTTCACTAAGCACCACACACACCCAAAACACACACACAAGCTCAAACGTTAGGGAAAATGGATTAGGATTTCGATATATGACTCAAAAGGAAAAGGGTGTTGATAAGGTGGTGCACTTGATGGACTTAATGAGCTTAAAAAGGGTGCAAACCATAAAAATTCGGGTCTGTTCCTGGCTTGAGTACGCCCTGCATACGCATGGGTACGCCCGGCGTACGTAGGGGTCACCCTGATTCGCGCATGTATAGGAGTACGTCGTGCGTACCTAGTGTACGCCTAGCGTACTCATGTCTAGACCATGGATAATACTTGATACAACTAGCAAAACTATTAACCTGCCAAGACGGGTGTTACATTTCTCCCCTACTTGAATCAGACTTCGTCCTCGAAGTCCGTTGGCGCAAATAACTCCGGGTTCTGCTCCTTCATCTCTTCATCATGATCCCAAATCTACTCAGAACCCTTACGGTGTTTCCACTGCACCTTCACCAATCCCACAACCTTGTTCCTCAAGGTTTTCGTCTTGCGGTCAAGGACCGTCACCGGTCTTTCAATGTAGTTCGGGCAGTCATCCACCTGAATATCCTCCAATGGAACTACCGTGGAATCATCAACCACACACTTTTGTAACTGAGAGACGTGAAAAGTATTGTGAATCTGACTGAGCTTCTCCGTAATATCCAAACGATACGCCACCCTGCCCACTCGGGCTAAAACTCTAAAAGGAATAATATATCTAGGGCCTAGCTTGCCCCGCTTCCTAAATCAGATGACACCTTTCCAAGGTGACACCTTCAAGAGTACCATATCCTTGACCTGGAAATCCAAGTCTGACCATTGTCTGTCTGCGTAGCTCTTCTGCCAACCCTGCACTGTATGAAGTCTACCCCGAACCTACTAATCATCTCAGTCGTCTTTAGTACCACCTCGGTACTCCCCATGACCCGTTGACCGACCTCACCCCAACATAACGTGGTCGTAAACTTTATCCCATAGAGCATCTCAAAAGGAGGTTGATCGATGCTGGCATGATAAATGTTGTTAAACGAAAATTCCACTAACTAGATATTAGTATCCCAACTGCAGCCAAAATCCAGAACACATGCCCCCAGTATATCCTCTAATGTCTGGATGGTCTGCTCACTCTGACCATCCGTCTACGGGTGATAAGTAGTGCTGAAGTGAAAACGAGCACCCAACTCCTCATGGAATTTCTTCCAGGATCTGGAAGTAAACCGGACATCCCTGTCTGAAACCACTGAAACATGCACTCCATGCTGTTGTTAGGGTGCAAAGTCACACTTGGATGTGGATTACCTATATTGATGTGTAAATGAGTTGTCTTTCCTATAAATAGGAAGTGAGTGACACTCATATTTAAGAGAATGATCATTTTGGAGTGTTAGAATAGAGAGAGAAATATGTACAAACCCATTTGTATATCCTTTCCAGATCTAATATGAGCTTACACAGATTTATTTACTCCTTGTGTTCTTGAGTTGACATGATGATTCACTAGATCTTTTCTAATTCCGCACATGCCATCATAATCAACACAACTACAATTGGTATCAGAGCAGGTGTTCTTGATTTGATCAAGAATTGATCGATGGTGGCAATCTTGATTTGGTGATTCTTCATTGAGTTTTGATCTTTGTGATTTAGAGAGTTTTTGGATTCTAGAAATCGAATTCATCATTGTTTCTATTCTTAATTCGATTTTCTTCACTAGAATTCAAGTGATTTTTGCTTTCTCTTTCTAGAAAACCCATTCAAAATCACTTTCTCTCTCTAGAAATCTTCAAGTTTTTGTGATCATGGTGAATTTATCGTATAATTCTTGGATTGTGATCCTTGAAGATGTCAAATACAAAGTCAATAAAAATCAATATTATGGGTTGGTGTTAAACAAGTTGATTACATAGGGAACTATGGTTTCTTATGGAGGATTGAAGGATGATCATGGAAGCTTGATATTTCACCCACTTTGTGAGATTAAATGGTTAGCTGAAATTACCTGGTCCATATCAACACGTAGTTCTGATAAAAAGAATGGAGAAGAAAAATATTTGTTCAATAAGAAATATGTTTCTCTTATTGAAGACCCAAATGATCTTCGTGCTCTTAAGTTTGTTGAAGTTCAAGACAATGGAGTTCAATGTGATGTTCTTGATGTTCCTGAAGTTCATGATAAGAAGATTCAAGTTGATTTTCATGATGAAAAAGCTTTTTACTATATTGGAGTTCAAACCGATGATATTTTGTGTTCTTGTGATTCGTTTGAAGGAATGATTCCTTATCGGAAGCCGGTGATCCAAGAAAATCACAAGTATCAAACTCCAAAAGATTTGATTCAAACTCACAAAGTTGATGTTGTGGAAAGTGGGTTTGTTCATGAAATCAAGTCTTGAAGATGCAAAAAGATGAGAAAGAAAAAGAAGAAGAAGATCAATCGCAAAAACAAGCGGGTTTACTCACAAAAATCGTCAAATGTTGTGAAGTCGAAATCCGTGAAGCAAATTTGGGTTCCGAAGCAACAATCTCCAAATGTTGCATTGAATTTGAAGTCAAAACCCAAATGTGTTGGTGGTTCTTTTGAAGATGTTCTTGGATCGTTGAAGAACACGAAGAACACGAAGAACGAGTTGTACATCTCGCATAATGGGTGGTACAATGTTCAAATTGGAGATTTTCTCGTTCCGACAAAAAAACCAAGATCTTCTAAATTTGATTCGTTCGTTGAAAATGGAACTCGATTCATCAAGAAGGTAACTCAAATTCTCAAATGGATTCCAAAACGTCCATGATTTCGATTCGTATTTTACGTTTTTCATTTTTGATCGATTTACCTCATTGGATCAAATCTTTTTCAACCCCGTTGATTAATCCAATTATTTTTGTTTAGATCAACCATCAAAAATCAAAATCATATTCTCTAAAAAAATTTAATTCACTGTTCATCTGGTCCAAATATAAGCCCATGATTCTTCCGATCTAATCTACTTTGAGTCCAAAATTTCATATTCGCATACTTTGTCCAAATCCGATTTCTATTCATTTTTGTTTAGCCCATATGTCATTCGATCCGATATCTTAATCTGTTGAAATCAAAAATCGTGAAACGCACTGATATCGCTTTTGGTTCTTCGTCACTTTAGACTTCACAAACACATTCTGATTATCATGTATCGATCGTTTCATTTTCGTTTTAGAAATCTTCTTAAATTCGATTGATGTTCTTCATGATTTTAAACTTGTGAATCGACTGGAGTTGATTTGGGTTATTATCGGTCGATAATGATCAAGTTGACCAAGAAAAATAGTCAAATTATTTCTTGGATCTAGATGAACTTGACATAGAACATTGTGAATGGTGATGAATAACAGTTGGAATAAGATGTTTGATCTGAAATTGTTCTGAAAAATTCTCAATTTTTTGTTTGTCGACTGATGAACTGAAAGTCAAAACAAAAAGTCAAAATTGTTGTTCTTGGTTCAACTTGTACGCACGCTTCACTGAGTTGTACCATTGGATCATCATTGTGTGGTTCTTGAGTTCAATGTTTGAATATCAATTTTTGATTGTTGATTGTTCGAAATCGATAGGGATTTTTTGGATATGATAGATTCGAGAATGAAACTGAACGATCTTGTATGTTTGTTTTGGACTTGATTGTTGTGAAGTTTAAGTCGATTTCATATCTGGAATCGAAAAGTCAATGTGAGTGGAACGAAAGTAAAAATTCAACGGAAGCACATGAAGACAGAATCAAAGTTTGGTTTGCAGTTTCGTTTTTGGATTTTGATGTGTATATCAATTGTTGATTGAGTAACGAAAACTCGATTGGGAAGTCAATTTGGGAGTCGATTGAAGTCAAAATTGAAATTCGATTCACCAGGTTGTTGATGTCAACGTTAGTAGTCTAATTTCAGAGGCTTTCAGATTCTAAGGGTTGATGTTCATTTGTTGATTGGTATCGACTGAAAAGTGAAGTCGATTTGGGTCTGATTTAGAAGGTTTAAGATGATATCAATGACTTGGATTGTTTTGGTATCGATAAAGAAGGCTGAGTTTTGGGTCAAATGATTCAAATCAGTTTCGTTAAAGACAAGATGAAAGCATTCGTTGACGTCTACTGTGAAACATTCACAAATTGGGAAGAAGAAAACAAATATTTTTGAATTGGGTCCCTAACCTTTTCACGAAATAGTCCAAATTCGAAATGATGTAAACAATTTTTGAAGAAGGTTGAAGTTTCTCTTTTAGCCCCTACAGTTTCGAAAAGTTGGCAACAAATACCCAACTTCGAAATTGGGCTAATTTTCTGAGAAATAGAAAGAAGTTTCAAGTTCAGTCCCTCCAGTTTGTGCGAATTTACGCTTTATGCCCAGTTTCGCAAATGGGGTAGATTTTCGCATATTTGGCTGTTTTTGGCGCAACGGGTCATTGCAAAATTCAGAAAGTGACATTTTTTACCAAGTTTTTGGAAAATCTTGCAACTTTCACCCAAAAAGTCAAAAATTTTCACGAATTTGGAAATTTTTTGAGGCTTTTTCGTGATTGTTTTTCCTTGCAAGATTTTTGGTGATTCATTTTTGGTACACATCAAGGGGGAGTATTGTGAAGTTTATTCCTCGGGAGCTTCTCACCCTTAATGGGTTTTATAATCATTTTTTATTATATAAAGGGGGGAATGATGGGTATTCGAAGCGGGTTTGTAGGATATTCATTTGCGGATTTGAAGACCGGTGTTACTTCGAGGGGGAGTTTGGTCTTGATCGCGCTAGCTCGTTGGAGACTGAAGCCTGGACATCCAATCCTAACTTTGAGGGGGAGAATGTTAGGGTGCAAAGTCACGCTTGGATGTGGCTTACCTTTATTGATGTGTAAATGAGTTGTCTTTCCTATAAATAGGAAGTGAGTGACAGTCATATTTAAGAGAATGATCATTTTGGAGTTTTAGACTAGAGAGAGAAATTTCTACAAACCCATTTGTATATCCTTTCTACATCTAATATGAGCTTACACAAATTTATTAACTCCTTGTGTTCTTGAGTTTACATGATGATTAACTAGATCTTTTCTAATTCCGCACATGCCATCATAATCAACACAACTACAGCTGTGCCATAACCTCCCTGATGTAGATGTCGGCCAACTTCTTTGTAGAGATACTCTCCTAAATCGGAATGAAATGAGCGCTCTTGGTCAATCGATCCATGATGACCCACATTGAATTGTCACACCCTAAACCGGAACGGTGGAAACGTTCGGGGGCGGAGGACGTCATGTTTAGTATCACAAGACATGTATCATAGTAATCAAAGTAACAAAAAACCATTGTATTAATATTAAATTGTTTACAAAGTAGTGATTCACAAAAGATTGAATCCAAAAGTAAATAACAAAACAAAACATGAAGCTACTATGCTCCATCTTCTGAATTCCAGAACGCGTACCTGTCTACTAGTTACCTGAGAATACAAGTTATTTTGAAAGAGTAGATCAGCATTTAAGCTGGTGAGTTCATAAGTATTTTAGTGATGTATTAGTAAGTTGAAAGTTCTTTTAGAAAAGTTTGCCTGTTCCTCCAAAAGATCCTATACCTTCTGATATGATGAAAGATAAGTATAAATGGCTCTACAATCCTTTCTATGAGTACTAAATGAATATAAGTTATATAGAATACAGATCAAACAAACAATCAATTGTGTGAATCTGCCCTAAGCCCACAACCAAACAAGGAACAGGGAATGAGGTGGAAGTCACACATCCCATTGTTTGTTAGATCTGTACTGTATATAACCCTGGTGCATTCATTTGGTACTCACGGAGTTAATTGTAATAGTTCCTTTATATTTGATGAAAACATTCTTTAAGAAAACCCTTATTTCTTTTAGTAAAAATGGTAACCACAATAGTTCCTTCTATAATCACTTAGTTTATACTAGCTATATATAATTTAATATCGAACATATAGTTTATTGTGCGAATCTGCCCTAAGCCCACAACCAAACAAGGAACAGGAAGTAAGGCGGAAAGCACACATCTAACTATCTGTCGGATATTACATATATATAACCCTGATGTGTAAACTAAGGTATTATAGAATTAACCACTTAAGGTCCTTTAAGTTGTATTGGATTAATAAAATGGATTAAACCTTTCACTGATAAGTTTCTAGTTTAGTTTACTTAATGTTCTATCTGAAAGTATGTTTTTGTATTAGAAAACGGTGTATTGAATTTTGTATACTATGATCTGACCTATACCTAGTACTCCTTATGATTACTTGGTGTATACGAAATATATATAGTCAAGATCGAATAGATAGTAGACTGGGTGCATCCGCTCTAAGCCCACAACCAAACAAGGAACAGGAAATGAAGAGGAAGGCACACATCCTACTATCTGCTGGACTCGATTAATATATATATCCCTAATGTATCTACCGAGGAATCATAAAGTTAGCATTATAGGCCCCCTTCTAACTGAATGTTCATGTTTTGAATAAGTTATGAGGCGTTGTTCTAATATTTGGACAATTACTAGAAGTAATGAAATCCTGTACTCTTAACGCCTCAGTCGATACTACTGTGAGTTTTGTATATATTTATGTGTTTTATTTATTATTGTCCGGTACTTTGTAGATGTACCCTTTATAAATAATTCCTGTATCATACTCGTGTTTGCTAACCCTGGTACGTTGTATTTATACCTTTGTTAGTGTAAACCCGGTATGATGTATTACCTCGTGTGTGCTAACCCTGGTACGTGGTATTCGTACCTTTGTTAGTACAAACCCGGCATCGTGTTTGCTAACCCTGGTACGTGGTATTCGTACCTTTGTTAGTACAAACCCGGTATGGTGTATTTTGTATATATTTATGTGTTAAAGAAACAATCTCTTCCTAGGATACTAGGAATATATAGTATAAGTGTGTAATTCATGATTTTCTCTTCTGTTATAGTTATAGTATGTTCCTCCCTGTACTAGTTATAGTATGTTCCTCTCTGCACTAGTTATAGTATGAACTCTATGTACTAGTTATAGTATGCTCCTCCCTGTACTAGCTATAGTATGAACTGAACCCCTAAACTATACCTATTATAGTTTACTAGTATGTTTGTTTGAATTGTTACTACCTTGAAATAAAGACTCATTTATCTACTAAGTTATCATTGTACTTCAAAAACGGAGTTTTATAAACCATAAAGTAACATAACTTTAAAAGAGTTTTTGCAATGATTTGATCACTTATAAAAACATAAGCAATCCTTAAAAATGATGTTTATCACAAAACATTTACACAATTATCATTGTGTTCAACTTGTATCCCCCCTTAAAAGTATTTAAAACATTTAAAAGATTGATTATAGGGGTATGAACTCACCTTATGTGGGTGATTCAATTGCAGCTTCGTGTAACGATAAGAAGTTCCACGAATGAATTCCCGAGACACAAACGAGTACTAAATGACATATAATGGCATATATATATATATATATATATATATATATATATATATATATATATATATATATATATATATATATATATATATATATATATATATATATATATATAAGTATGAAATTAGTGTTTTACACAAGTAACATGCAAGGAAATACTCTTAGGGACTAGGAAACACTTAGACTAAGTGTTACAATCACATGTGATTGATCAAAGGGGGTTTAAGGCCACAACATGGATTGTACGGCCAAGGAGTGTACGGCCATGGAGTGTACGGTCGTACACTCATGGAAAACATGCATATGGAAGGGTGTTTGATCCATGGGGAAGCTAGTGTGACAAATGTACAACCAAAGGATGAACAAGGCTTTCATTTGTAGGGTTTTAAGGTGTGTACGGCCACACCAAGTGTGTACGGCCGTACACACTCCAAGATGGTGAAATTTGGGTCTTGATTCAGGGGGATTCAAGGGTTTAAGAGTTCTAATGGATAGCAAGTACCTAGAAGTGTTTAAGGCTAATGGTTATGAACTAAACAAGGGTATACGGTCGTAGAAGGAGTGCACGGCCGTACACTCTTGATGATCATGAGTTTGATGATGTTTCGAGGCTAGAAACAAGTGATTAACATGTCTAACCAGATGATAGGGGAAAAACTCTCACATTGGAGGTCCTTTAGGGTGTGTATGGCCAATGATTCTATGAAGGGTTCATGGCCGTACACCCTTTAAGATCATGAGGTTCATGTTGAAACATGAAGAATCACGGCTTGGATCAAGTGGTCTTTCAAGTATAACAAGTTTAAGGATGAAACACTTACGTTTTTTAGGCTTTGGAGTGTTCTTGGACGAAGCTAGTTGAGAGAGAATGGAGTTGTTTGCGTCCAAAGAAGGAAGTAATGAAGAAAATGAAGTGATCTTATATATATATAGGAGGTGGTGTACGGTCACCTTGGGTGTACGGCCGTATACCCATGTGTACGGCCGTACACTCCTCTTGATGGAGTGTATGGCTCGAGTGTAACGCGAAGAACTTAAGTTAACATAGCCCTACACCAAATCCTTAAGTGTACTAGGCTTAGAACACTCAAACAGGCTCTAAACGATGCTAAAAGTTAGCAGAAATGAGTCTGGCTCTCATTTGATTGGCTGGCCTTACAAGGCAAAAAATTTTGGGTTGTCACATTATCCCCCCGTTAGATGGAATTTCGTCCCGAAATTAGCTTTCTTAGCAGTTCTACTAGGGTTGAGTTCCTCTGATTAGTAGAATACCCATTTGTAGACCTGGGCAACTTTGCCCTTATGCCCATTATAGGATTCATACCTGGTCCATCTATCATTAGCTCGTGTATACAAGTCGCATATAATTAAGATTAGTAAGCTGGTCGGATGTACGACTCTGTCCCAGGTCCACAACCAGACAAGGAACAGGAGATAGGGCGGAAACACACATACTAAATCTACATAATCATAATTATATACCACTCTAGCGTATACACTTAATAGTGATAGGTGGGTTGTATTGGTCCTTAGCCTCTGTGCTTGAACTTGATTTGTTGAACGAGTGGTATTTCGAGAAAGTCTAACGAGTATACGGCGGCAAGGTTTCGGAGGGCAAGGTACTCCTCGCATGAGTACTTCGGGGTTTAGAAAACGAGGTAGACGATTCCAAGGTCTGCGTTTGGCTGTTGTTACGAATGACGAGGGTTTCATTGATTTGATGGTCAAGGTGACAGAAACATATTACCTTAGTATGGTGAGGACCACACCCATCCATGATGAATGATGACAACGGACCCTTTACAGAAACAAATGTTAAGCCGATTTTAAATAAACGTTTGTTATTCGATGGTGTATCCCGAGTGTGTTCGACAATGTACTCTGTGTAAACGTTCTAGTCTGTCACCTCTCTCTGTTGGGCAGTCTCTCTTGGCATGTCCCATTTCACCACATGCATGGCATACCTGAACTATACCAGCATCGGTGGTTGAAGTGATGTGCTGAGTCGGAGTTCTGCAGAAGCGAACTCCTTCGTCATTTCTCTCCGTTGGACATTCCTTCCTGAAGTGTCCAGATTCTCCGCACTTGAAACAAACCTGTTTTACTTGGGAGATTGGTTGTGCCGGCGCCCTGCGGAAACGGGCAGTGTGCCCCTTTCTGTTACAATTTCTACAGTGTAACTCTCGGCAGGATCCATAATGATGGAAGTTACACTTATTACATTTTGGGTGATTCCCCACATATTGTCGTGTCGGCGTTGGCGTGTCAAGTTTGGCAACTGCTGTTGTAATTGCAGGGGTAGTTATGGGCTGTTGTCTCTTGTTAGAACCTTGAGCCGACTTTTTCCCCTTTTTATTCCAGAACTTTCGTTTCTTGTTCTTAGGTTTATGGTATGGGGTGTCCTTGTCAATCAACACTCGCTGGTTCCCTTGATTGTTACTGTGATTAGTATAACTGGCACCACTTCCTCTTCTACTGGTGTTATTAGCATTTAAATGTACCATGACGGCTGTCACAGCAGTTATGACCGCAGCCTGAAAAGTAGCGGAGTCTATCTGCAAAATTGGTGCCTCGCCTGTTGGTTGGTTTCCTCCTTGTGAAGACATGATTTGGACTACTCTCAATGTTTTTGTCAACATTTCCGAGATATGTCCATAATAGTAAGTAAAAGTGGGTTTTGTACGATTGATATTTGAACTAAGTTATCCTTGTTTCCTAGTGTATCTGGTTCCGACTTTCATAGGGTTCTGGAAAAAAATTCATAATGGAAGTCTATATATAAAATAAACTTTATGAATCAGAAGTGGTTATCCTCGAATGAATTTTTGTGAACTGAATATTTGTTACTGGTTGCATGAAAAGTAATAATCTTAACACATAGTGTGAGTAGTGTATTCACTAACTCACTAAGTCAATTAAGGTTATTATTTATTAGTGTGACGCATAAGACGCTTTGTTTCTTTGATTGATCCTTTTCAGAAAACTTCTCATGAACCTGCTCTTGTTCCTCCTTGAGTCTTCGTTTGACCGCTATGAGGAAGTGGTTACATCTATCTGGGTTTGTCGCGCGAGAATGGAAGTGTCTAAAGAATTCATGAGTTTAAGTGTAACATTATGGGGTGATCCTTTCCGAGTCCTCCTATAATTGCGCAATGTATACAAGTTGTATATAATTTAAGATTAAATAGACCTTCGAATAAGTGATCCTACTCCAAAACCACAACCAAACAAGGAACAGGAAATGGAGCATAGATCACAAATTCTAAGTCTATAAAATCTCAATTATATAAAAACCTTGGAAGTATACATTCCAAAATCATAGACCTACCATAAGGGTCTTTTAAATTCTCACATAAGTTGTTTATAGTGCCTAAAATACTCCTATATTATTTTAATGTATTAAACTTGATATGTTTTATACTTGTTGTTGCCGTATAGTATCATAAAATACTCCCATAGTATTTTAACTTTATGTACTGATCTAGCAATCCCTTGAATAGAGCTAGGTAAGTTTTAAGACTGGTGCAACACCGTATCATTCCCAAACACATGTCGGTCACATCTCAAATGAATATAGTTGATTAGGCTATATTGATTCTAGATATGATTACATAACTGTCCAGGTTTGACCGCAGTGTTTAACCCATAAATACTTCTGTTCTGTTCTTCTTGTGATACTTGTTCTAGTATGTATATATGTATAAGCAAGTATGTACACTTTTGTAAGGTATTGTTATATTTTTAAAATATATTATTATCCAGAGCACTTCGGCCCCATTGCATTTATAGTTGTATATCTTTTATGGGTTGATATACTTAGTTCACTATAAACAATGCTCTGATACCAATCTGTCACACCCCCAAACCAGAACGGCAGAAACGTTCGGGGGAGGAGGACGTCATGTTTAGTATCACAAGACATGTATCATAATAATCAAAGTAACAAACAACCATTGTATTAATATTAAAGTGTTTACAAAGTAGTGATTCACAAAAGATTGAATCGAAAAGTAAATAACAAAACAAAAATGAACCTACTATGCTCCATCTTCTGAATCCCAGCACGCGTACCTATCTACTAGTTACCTGAGAATACAAGTTATTTTGAAAGAGTAGATCGGCATTTAAGCTGGTGAGTTCATGAAGCTACTATGCTCCATCTTCTGAATCCCAGCACGCGTACCTATCTACTAGTTACCTGAGAATACAAGTTATTTTGAAAGAGTAGATCGGCATTTAAGCTGGTGAGTTCATAAGTATTTTAGTGATGTATTAGTAAGTTGAAAGTTCTTTTAGAAACGTTCGCTTGGCATGTCCTATTTCACCACATGCATGGCATACCTGAACTATACCAGCATCGGTGGTTGAAGTGATGTGCTGAGTCGGAGTTCTGCAGAAGCGAACTCCTTCGTCATTTCTCTCTATTGGACATTCCTTCCTGAAGTGTCCAGATTCTCCGCACTTGAAACAAACCTGTTTTACTTGGGAGATTGGTTGTGTCGGCGCCCTGTGGAAACGGGCAGTGTGCCCCTTTCTGTTACAATTTCTACAGTGTAACTCTCGGCAGGATCCATAATGATGGAAGTTACACTTATTACATTTTGGGCGATTCCCCACATATTGTCGTGTCGGCGTTGGCGTGTCAAGTTTGGCAACTGTTGTTGTAATTGCAGGGGTAGTTATGGGCTGTTGTCTCTTGTTAGAACCTTGAGCCGACTTTTTCCCCTTTTTATTCCAGAACTTTCATTTCTTGTTCTTAGGTTTATGGTATGGGGTGTCCTTGTCAATCAACACTCACTGGTTCCCTTGATTGTTACTGCGATTAGTATAACTGGCACCACTTCCGCTTCTACTAGTGTTATTAGCATTTAAATGTGCCATGACGGCTGTCACAGCAGTTATGACCGCAGCCTGAAAAGTAGCGGAGTCTATCTGCAAAATTGGTGCCTCGCCTGTTGGTTGGTTTCCTCCTTGTGAAGACATGATTTGGACTACTCTCAATGTTTTTGTCAACATTTCCGAGATATGTCCACAATAGTAAGTAAAAGTGGGTTTTGTACGATTGATATTTGAACAATCTCTTTATGTGTTAAAGAAACAATCTCTTCCTAGGATACTAGGAATATATAGTATAAGTGTGTAATTCATGATTTTCTCTGCTGTTATAGTTATAGTATGTTTCTCTCTATACTAGTTATAGTATGTTCCTCTCTGCACTAGTTATAGTATGAACTCTCTGTACTAGTTATAGTATGCTCCTCCCTGTACTAGCCATAGTATGAACTGAACACCTAAACTATACCTATTATAGTTTACTAGTATGTTTGTTTGAATTGTTACTACCTTGAAATAAAGACTCATTTATCTACTAAGTTATGATTGTACATTAAAAATGGAGTTTTATAAACCAGAAAGTAACGTAACTTTAAAAGAGTTTTTGCAATGATTTGATCACTTATAAACACATAAGCAATCCTTAAAAATGATGTTTATCACAAAACATTTAAACAATTATCATTGTGTTCAACTTGTATCCCCCCCCACCTTAAAAGCATTTAAAATATTTAAAAGATTGATTATAGGGGTATGAACTCACCTTATGTGGGTGATTCAATTGCAGCTTCACGTAAGGATAAGAAGTTCCACAAATGAATTCCCGAGACACAAACGAGTCCTAAATGACATATAATGGCATATGTATATATATATATATATATATATATATATATATATATATATATAAGCATGAAATTAGTGTTTTACACAACTAACATGCAAGGAAACACTCTTAGGGACTAGGAAACACTTAGACTAAGTGTTACAATCATATGTTATTGATCAAAGGGGTTTTAAGGCCACAACATGGAGTGTACAACCAAGGAGTGTACGGCCATGGAGTGTACGGTCGTACACTCATGGAAAACATGCATATGGAAGGGTGTTTGATCCATGGGGAAGCTAGTGTGACAAATGTACAACCAAAGGATGAACAAGGCTTTCATTTTGAAGGGTTTTGAGGTGTGTACGGCCACACCAAGTGTGTACGGCCGTACACACTCCAATATGGTGAAATTTGGGTCTTGATTCCGGAGGATTCAAGGGTTCAAGAGTTCTAATGGATAGCAAGTACCTAGAAGTGTTTAAGGCTCATGGTTATGAACTAAACAAGGGTATACGGCCGTAGAAAGAGTGTACGGCCGTACACTCTTGATGATCATGACTTTGATGATGTTTCAAGGCTAGAAACAAGTGTTTAACATGTCTAACCAGATGATAGGGTAAAAACTCTCACATTGGAGGTCCTTTAGGGTGTGTACGGCCAATGATTCTATGAAGGGTTCGCGGTCGTACACCCTTTAAGATCATGAAGTTCATGTTGAAACATGAAGAATCATGGCATGGATCAACTGGTCTTTCAAGTATAACAAGTTTAAGGATGAAACACCTATGTTTTTGAGGCTTTGGAGTGTTCTTGGACGAAGCTATTTGAGAGAGAATGGAGTTGTTTGCGGCCAAAGAAGGAAGTAATGAAGAAAATGAAGTGATCTTATATATACATAGGAGGTGGTGTACGGTCACCTTGGGTGTACGGCCGTACACTCCTCTTGATGCAGTGTATAGCTCGAGTGTAACGCGAAGAACTTAAGTTAACATAGCCCTACACCAAATCCTTAAGTGTACTAGGCTTAGAACACTCAAACAGACTCTAAACGATGCTAAAAGTTAACAGAAATGAGTCTGGCTCTCGATTGATTGGCTGGGCTTACAAGGCAAAAATTTTTGGGTTGTCACATGAATCCACTCTATGCGTTGTCTGTGGCAACTTTGTGATGAAATCCATTGTAATCTCTTCATATTTCTAAATGGGAATGTCTAACGGTTGCATCTTGTCGTGAGCTCGCTGATGCTCGACCTTCACTTTCCTGCAAGTCAAGCACCTCTCCACATACCATGCCACATCCCGCTTCATGCATGGCTACCAATAATCGGGAGGGTGGTCTCTATACATCTTTGTCGCTCCAGGATGAATAAATAATCTCGACTTGTACGCCTCTTCCATTAAAACTTGTCGCGCACCACCCCAGTATGGAACCCTCCGATGAAGGTTCAATAAACCATGGCTATCATAATCGAAGGAATCCACCTGACCCACAATGCGATCACTCATTCGGTGCTCTTCCTTCATAGCCTCATCCTGAGCCTCTTAGATCTGCTCCAAGAGTGGAGTAATCATTGTTGTCCTCAAACACATATCCCTGATCGTAGCCGCGACCGCCTTGCGGCTGAGAGCATTGGCTAGCACGTTGGACTTCCCCAGATGATAAAGGATCTCACAATCATAATCCTTCACCACATCCAACCACCTACGCTGCCTCATGTACAATTTCAGTTGGTCCATCAAATACTTCAAGCTCTTGTGATCCGTGTAGATAGTACAGCGAACCCCAAAGAGGTAATGTCGGCAAATATTGACGGAAGACACCACCGCCCCCAGCTCCAAATCATGCGTAGAATAGTTTGCCTCATGAGGTTTCAGCTGCCTCGAAGCGTAAGCAACAACATGAACCCGTTGCATCAATACTGCTTCCAAACTAGTGATCCATGCATCACAATAAACCACAAAATCCTCAACACCCTCAGGCAGGGTCAGAATCGAAGCCTCGCATAATCGCTACCTCAGAGTCTCAAAGATTGTCGGTTACTCAAGCCCCCAACAAAACGTGACAGTCTACTTCGTCAACCGAGTCAAAGGAACTGATATCTTGGAGAAATCGTGAATGAATCTCAAATAGTTGCCTGCCAATCCAAGGAAACTCTAAATCTTAGATGGAGAGCTCGGAACCTCCCACCACATCACCGCCTCGACCTTGTCCTGGTCGACCAGAATACCGTTCTGGTTGACAAGGTGTCCCAGAAACTGCAACTCGCGCAACAGGAACTCGCACTTGGAAAACTTGGCATACAATCTCTTCCCCTGCATAGTCTCCAATACCTCCCTCAAATGCTCCTCATGCAACTCCTGGGTCTTGGAATAGACCAGGATGTCATCAATAAACACAATCACATACCCATCCAACATAGGTCTGCATACGCGATTCATGAGGTCCATGAATGCAGCTGGAGAATTGGTGAGCCTGAAGGGCATCACCATGATCTTGTAATGAGCATATGGAGTCCGTCAAACCGTCTTCTGCATATCCTCCTCTCTAAACCTCATCTGATGGTAGCCCGAACGTAGATCGATCCTGGAAAACCAAGATGCACCCTGAAGCTAGTCAAACAAATCGTCAACCCTCGGGAATGGATAACGGTTCTTCACCGTTAGATTATTCAACTCCAGGTAGTCGATACACATCCGATGAGACCCATCCTTCTTCTTTACAAACAGGATCGACACTCCCCATGGCGAACTACTCAGTCGAATGAATTTTTTTTTAATAGTTACTGCAGCTGTGTAGACAACTCCTGCATCTCTCGAGGTGCTAACGATAAGGTGTTGTGGCTATTGCAGCCGCATCGGGAACTAGGTCAATCCGAAACTCCACTTGCCTCTCCGAAGGCAATCTAGGAAAGTCAACCAGGAACACATCTGGATATTCTCGAACAACTGGCAGATCATCCACAGTCGCCTTAACCTTCTCTCGGGTATCCATAACATAGACGAAAAATCCAAACCAACCCTGCTGAAGATAGCGCCTAGCCTTAGCTGCTGAACATAAAACCGGCCTGCGCTGAACACCCTCACCCTTAATCACTAACTTTCCCCCACTTGGGGATCAGATATGCACTAGCTGTTGCTCGCAATCAATCATTTCCCCATTGGTGCTTAGCTAATCCATAGCCACTATAACCTTACTCCTAATGAGGAGAATAGGAAGCAAATCGATCGGATACCGCTTGCTGAATAACTCCAGACAACCCCAAAGAACCCTAGAAACTCGTATAGGACGATTGGTTGGAAATCTCAACCTCTATTGGACAATCGAGTTCCCACAGAGCATCGACAAACCTCTTGTTGAGCGTAAGAGATATAAAAGATCGGGTAGCCCCGGAATCAAAGAATACCAAAGCGGAGATACCGTTCACAAGGAACGATATTAAAACAAAACATACAGATATAAGCAGAAAGTTTTTAACGCCCGATTCTCGGTACGTATTTTAAATATGAGTTTTTGCATTTTTATACTGGGACTAGACGAGTTGAGGTCCCAAACTCGTCGAGTAGGGGGAGAATCATGGACATGGGTGGAAGAGTCTACTCGACGAGTCGGAAACCCCGACTCGACGAGTAGATCTGTCTTAGTGAAACCCCACCCTATTTAAACACCTTATATGGCCTCCACTCCAGCCTCCATCACCCTCAGACCCTATTCTCGAAACCCTAATCAGTTTGTGAGTGTTCTTGAGCTATTTTGTGCCATTTTAGTGAGGTGAAGCTTGGAGAAGGAAGGAAAGGCTTGGAGGTTCAAGAAGAAGGCTGTAGATCCAGAGTTTTGGTTGCATTTCCAGTTTATTTGTGCTAAAATGATTCAACCTTGGCTTTCCATCACTTAGATCTTCTTTAGGGCTTACATCTTGTCATTTTTGGGATATTTCTATCTCACTTTCGGGATTTGAGTGTATATGAGAGTGATGACTTTAGATCTGGGAACTTTTGAGCTCAGGAAGCTCAAAGTTGCCACCTTTATTGAGCTATGGCCCTATCCCATGCATTAGAACTCCTTTATGGGTTAGTTTTGGTGTTTTAGCTTCATAACACCCATGCATGCACGCAAAGTTTTTAACTTTACGTGTTATATCGACCCTAGGAGGCCATATCTATGCTTTGGATGCAATAAACCCGACTGAAAATTGACTGTATGGACTTGGACTTTGGGGGTATCGACGAGTCGTTCATAGGACTCAGCAAGTCGGGTCATGGTTCCCCAACCTTTTCTGTTTCTAAGCAATCTGGTTGAGTCTAGAAGAGGACTCAACAAGATGGACTTGAATATGGGCTTGAAGATCAAGAACTCGACGAGTTCTAGGATGAACTCGGCGAGTTCAAGGTAATGTCCCAACATAGTTGAAGCAGGACTCGACGAGTTCAAGGTTGAACTCGGTGAGCCCATGAGAAAATGTTCTGATCTGTATGAAGGAGAACTCGACGAGTTCAAGGAAGAACTCGATGAGTTCAAGTGGAAAGTCCCGACTTTGTCTTAAGGAGAAACTCGGCGAGTTAAAGGGAAACTCGGCGAGTCAGATCGCGAATGTGAGTTTCTCTGAATTATGGAACTCGACGAGTTGATGGATCAATTCAGCGAGTTGAGTCAACCAGGATGTTGACTTTGACCATGGCGTTGACCTTGACTTTGACTTTGACCTGGGTTGACCCTTGAAAGGGTTATGAGTATGAAACGGTAATTAAATAAGGTTGTTATGTGTAGGAGTTTGAGTGGAGTCGATTCCAGCGTCGAGGACCGTCAGTTACTTCATGATATCGAGGTGAGTTACCTTTGAGTAGAAGTAGGTCTAAGGCGACAATGTCGGCCCACTAGTAGGAGATGTTTGTTAGATGATTGTCTTTGTGATAATTATCTCGGATGTTATGTTTATGTATCGGTACGCTATGATGACATGTGATAATGGTAGAAAGGGTAGGATAGACCCTAGTACCGGTCGATAGGGACGAAGGGGTATGCCAGCACCCGAATAAGCAAGGCAGTATATGATTTATGTGTTTATGAACTAGTATGATATGTGGTAGAGGTAGGGGTGAAATAGTCCCCGGTACCGATCGACAGGACCGAAGGGGTAGGCCAGCACCCTGATATGCTAGGCTAGGTACCGGTCGACAGGACCGAAGGGGTAGGCCATCATCCTGATATGCTAGGCAAGTTACCGGTTGAAAGAGACCGAAGGGGTTGTCGGTACCCAGATATGTTAGACAGTATATGTTATGTATGGTATGTGGTATGATGGGGGAACTCACTAAGCTTTGTGCTTACAGTTTTCACTTTTGTTTTCAGGTACCTCTTCTTCGAAGCGGAAGGAGCCGGCACAGTAGCAGTGCTTCACACACACACACAAGATTTCCGCATTATGAGATTCATGGGATTGTACTCTGAAACTGTTACTATTTTATGATATGATTTGAGACATATGACTATGGTTTTAAGAAATGATATGATTCGATGATGTTTTTCAGTAAACAATTTTATAAGTTACTCAATTAAAAACAAAATTTTTGGTCATGATTTTTGGGATGTTACAAGTTGGTATCAGAGCCTTGATTTGAGGGATTTGGACACACCTTCGGGGGTGTCTGGACTCAAATCGAGGGTTTGAAAGATTTTTACAAGAAAATAGTTTTTCTAAAAATTAAAATAAGGAGTTTTTAGAAAGAACAAGGTGTGTGATGCATGCAACCGGCCGAGCTCAAGTAAGTTTTCCCCAAGATACCCATACATGTTATGATATGATATGATTATGAGAACTGCATGCTAGATTAGGGCTATGGATCTAGGAATGATGCCTTATATGCCTATTGACTTTGTATGAGAACTGCATGCTAGATTAGGGCTATGGATCTAGGTAGATGCCTTCTGTGCCTGTTATATGTGCTTATTGAGTTACATGCTAGAACTAATTAGTCAGTAATATGATGGCTTGAATAGGATATGTTTGGTATGGTTACTCGATGCCCAAATGTTGCTTGCTTTGTGCTTTTAGGGGTTCTAGTTATCTTTAGCTAACTAGTAAGCGAATACGTTAAGTTACATATTGCGAGGACTAAATAATTTCAGAAGGTTAGGTCTATCCCTATTGCGCAGCTCTTGTTTGAGTCCAACCGTTGTAGGGTAGGACCTCTCATTCGAAGAGTTATCTGGTCTTAGTGATATGTGATGGTATTCGCAAGCTAGTTAGGTGAAGGTAGCAGGGATTCCTTATGCAGCTGATGGCGGAGAGTAGGTCGGAGAGTTACCCTAGGGTGAGCCTAGGATGAGATTAGTGCAGCAAGCAGTAGCAGTAGAAGGGACTTGGTGAAGTCAAGGCAATCCATGAGGAAAAGTACGGATAGATGTGGATGGTAGTATGGACCCGTACTACTGAAAGAAGAGGATCCGTACTTGATTCAAGAAGGGCTTAGATAGAACCAGGGAACTTGTAGAATGTGTGAGACCTCTCGAGATTATGTATGATCCTGAGAATTATGTGTTTTGTTTCAGAATGGTGGTGATTACGTGACATGGAGGGGGAGGTTCAGGGTCAGGATCAGGTTCGGGATCGGGTGTCGAGCCAGTTGATGAGGGACTACGTGAGTTCATTGCTTCTAAGATCACGAGAGGCATCCTTGAGTCGACCCCGGTGATTTTCGGGTCGATCAAGGAAGGGATTATCGAGCTGATGGAGGATCGCCTCAGGGCATTTCGGAGTGACATGGCTACCACTCAGTCAGGGACACACACACTCTCCTTCAAAGACTTCAAGGGATGTGGTGCGCCAGACTTCCACAGGGTGAAGGGCCCCATTGTTGCCAGGAGGTGGATTGCAGACATCGAGTCTGCACAGTTGACGAGCTTCTGCCCTGAGGGGTCGAAGGTCCGGTATGCTGCAGGGTGCTTGAGAGACCGAGCTCGAGACTGGTGGGAGGCAGTCAGTGATTCGTTAGGATCCCCCGCCATTGAGGCTATGACCTGGTCAGACTTTGCGACAAGGTTTAGGGCGGAGTTTGCACCAACTGTGGAGATTCAGCAGCTGGCCAGAGACTTTCTTGACATGAGACAAACGACAGAGTCAGTGGCGGAGATTACCGCCAAATTCAGGGAGAGGACCTTACTGGTGGCTCAGTACGCGGGGGATGAGGAGATGAGGAAGACCCGGTACTATGATATGCTGAGAGCTGACATCAGGAAACATGTCAGCTACTCAGCATGTCCGAATTTGGAGGACATGATAGTCAGGGCGAGAGAGAGGGAGATTGATATCGAGCACATCCGAAAGAGGAAGGAGGATACTGGGTAGGTTGTTGGGGTTTCGGGGAAGAAACCCAAGGGATCCGACACTAGGTCGAAGGGCCAGCAGGGCCGGAGCCGCTGTGGGAAATGCGGCAAGACTCACGAGGGGGTTTGTAGACTGGGATCATCGGGATGCTATAAGTGCGGCAAGCTTGGGCACTTTGGTAGGGATTGTACTGCTCCTACCCCCACCTTTCAGACATCAGACCTGATTTGCTTTCATTGCAATCAGAAGGGCCATAAAAAGGCCAACTGCCCCAGATTGACAGCAGCAGCGCCAGTGGCGGCGCCAGCTCCAGCGACCCTGCAGAATACGGATGGCCGACAGGGCAAGACAGATGCTCCGGTGGTGAGGAGTCGAGCCTTCCAGCTGACCGCCGAGGAGGCGCGCGCCACACCTGATGTGGTGACGGGTATGTTTTCTTCTCCCTAACTCTTATTTCATGTCAATTATGATATTTATGTGCTGTGTTTATGTGCTATATTTAGGATCGTTCCATGTGAACAACATCCCAGTTCATGTGTTATTCGACTCGGGGGCTACCCGATCATTTGTATCTCTTGCTCTTAGCAAGAGGTTTTCTGAGTCCTCTGGCATGTTAAATTGTCCTTTAGAGGTCGAGATTGCTGACAACCGATCTGTCCGGGCATCAGAGGTTTTCAGAGATTGCGTTTTGGAGGTTATATGACGAGCGTTACCTCGTGGATTTGGTTCTCATTACGTTGCGTGGGAACAAGGTTAATATAGGCATGGACTGGTTGAGCCCTAATTGGGGGGGGGGGGTAATCGACTGTGCGCAACAGATGGTGCGTATCAGGACCCCAAGTGGGGGAGAGCTGGTGATTCAGGGCGAGAGGCCGCAGCGAGGGCCAGGCGCTACCTTCAGCAGGGTTGAGCAGGGTACGTCGCCTACGTTATGGATACCCGGGAAGCGGGTAAGGTGACCATGAGTGATGTGCCAATGGTGCGAAAGTACCCGGACGTATTCCAGAGGAGCTGCCTGGGATACCTCCAGAGAGACAGGTGGAGTTCCGGATCGACCTAGTCCCCGGTGCGGGTCTGATAGCCAAGGCACCATATCAGTTGGCTCCTCCTGAGATGCAGGAGTTGTCTACACAGCTACAGGAGCTGTTAGACAAGGGATTTATCAAGACGAGCAGTTCGCCTTGGGGTGCCCCAATCCTATTTGTGAAGAAGAAGGACGGGTCGTATCGGATGTGTATAGATTACCGGGAGCTGAACAAGGTAACGGTGAAGAACCGTTACCCACTCCCGATGATTGATGATCTCTTCGACCAGCTACAGGGGGTATCTTGGTTTTCCAAGATAGATTTACCTTCAGGATACCATCAGATGAGGGTCGGAGATGAGGATGTACAGAAGACTGCATTCCGGACTCGCTATGGCCACTACGAGTTCATGGTGATGCTCTTCGGGCTCACCAATGCTCCTGCCGCATTCATGGATCTCATGAACCGCGTTTGCAGACCGATGCTGGATCGGTCTGTGATAGTTTCCACTGATGACATCTTGGTTTATTCCAAGACGCGGGAGCAGCACGACGAGCACTTGCGAGAGGTGTTGGATACCCTGAGGAGAGAGAGCTTGTACGCCAAGTTCTTCAAGTACGAGTTTTGGTTGCGCGAGGTGCATTTTTTGGGGCACCTTGTCAACCAGAACGAGATTTTGGTTGGCCCGGCTAAGGTGGAGGCCGCGATGAGATGGGAGGTTCTGAAGTCTCCATCTGAGATTCGGAGTTTCCTAGGGTTAGCAGGCTATTATGGGAGATTCATTCAGGACTTCTCCAAGATATCAGTACCCTTGACCCGACTGATGAAGAAGGCCGTCGTATTTCGCTGGGGGCCTAAGCAGCAGACAGCGTTTGAGACTTTGAGGCAGAGGTTGTGCGAGGCGCCGATCTTAGCCATGCCCGAGTGCGTTGAGGATTTTGTAGTATACTGCGATGCATCCATTTCAGGTTTGGGCGTAGTATTGATGCAGAGAGGGCACGTCATCGCCTACGCCTCGAGGCAGTTGAAGGCTCACGAAGCGAACTACCCAACACATGATTTGGAGTTGGGGTCGGTTGTCTACACCCTCAAGATTTGGCGACATTACCTCTATGGGGTCCATTGTACCATTTACACGGATCACAAGAGTCTGAGGTACCTCGTGGATCAGCCTAATCTGAACATGATGTAGCGTCGGTGGCTAGATGTGGTGAAGGATTACGACTGTGAGATCCTCTACCACCCGGGGAAGGGCAATGTTGTGGCTGATGCTCTTAGCAGCAAGGCAGATCCGATCAGAGACCTTTGCTTGCGGATGACAATAGTGACTCCGCTTCTGGAGCAGATCCGAGAGGCACAGCGGGAGGCTATGAAGGAGGAACATCGGAAGAGTGAGCGTATTGTGGGTCAGGTTCCCTCCTTCGATTATGATAGCCGTGGGTTGTTGACACTACACCGCAAAGTGTGGGTTCCATATCATGGAGGTGTGCGCCAGGTCTTGATGGAGGAGGCGCACAAGTCCAGATTTTCTATTCATCCCGGGGCGACGAAGATGTACAGAGATCTACGTCTTGATTACTAGTGGCCCTGCATGAAGCGGGATGTAGCCTGGTACGTCGAGAGATGCCCGACCTGCAGGAAGGTCAAGGGCGAGCACTAGAGGCCTCACGGCAAGACGCAACCATTGGATATCCCTATGTGGAAATGGGAAGATATTACTATGGATTTCATCACAAAGCTTCCCAGGAACGCACGAGGGTGGATTCGATTTGGGTCATCGTGGATTGGTTGACCAAGAGTGCTCATTTTATCCCGATTCGGGAGAGCATTTCGGCCGAGAAGTTGGCCGACATCTACATCCGAGAGGTAGTAGGTAGATACAGAGTGCCAATTTCCTTGATTTTTGATTGAGACATGCAATTCACTTCCAGATTCTGGAAAAAATTCCATGACGAGTTGGGTACTCGTCTGCACTTTAGCACCGCCTTTCACCTGCATACGGATAGTCAGAGCGAGCGGACCATCCCGACTTTGGAGGATATGCTGCGGGCATGCATTTTAGACTTCGGTGGTAGTTGTGATACCTACCTTCCCTTGGTAGAGTTTTCCTACAATAATAGCTACCACGCGAGTATCGACCGTCCTCCCTTCGAGATGTTATACGGGAGGAAGTGTAGGATCCCGATCTGCTTGGGTGAGATTGGGAAGAGGGTCATGGGGAGTACCGATGTGGTACTCAAGACGACAGAGATGATCGAACAGGTTCGGAGCAGGCTTCAGACTGTTCAGAGTCGGCAGAAAAGTTATGACGACAAGTGTCGTTCGGACCTGGAGTTCCAGGTCGGGGATATGGTTCTCATGAAAGTGTCACCTTGGAAAGGTGTCATCCGATTCAGGAAGTGGGGCAGGTTGGGCCCCAGGTACATTGGACCTTTCAGGGTTGCAGCCCGGGTGGGCAAAGTGGCATATAGGCTGGATCTGCCAGCCGAGCTTAGCCATATTCACAGTACCTTTCACGTCTCCCAGTTGCGAAAGTGCCTGGTAGACGACTCTACAGTGGTGCCTCTAGAGGATATTCAGGTGGATGATAGCCTGAACTACATCGAGCGACCAGTAGATATCCTCGACAGGAAGTCAAAGCATCTGAGGAACAAGAGGGACGAGCTGGTGAATGTGCGATGGCAGCATCGCAAGGGCTCAGAATGGACTTGGGAGTCGGAGGACGAGATGAGGGAGCACTACCCCGAGCTTTTTCTAGATGCAGCAGCAGACTTCGAGAACGAAGTCTAAAATAAGTGAGGGAGATTTGTAACGCCGGTTCCCAATACGTATTTTAAATATGATTTTTTGCATTTTTATACTGGGACTCGACGAGTTGAGGTCCCAAACTCGTCGAGTAGGGGGAGAATCGTGGATGCGGGTGGAAGAGTCTACTCGACGATTCGGAAACCCCGACTCGACGAGTAGATCTGTCTTAGTGAAACCCTAAATTTTAGGGTTTTCACCCTATTTAAACACCTTATATGGCCTCCACTCCAGCCTCTTTCACCCTCAGACCCTATTCTCGAAACCCTAATCCCTTTGTGAGTGTTCTTGAGCTATTTTGTGCCATTTTAGTGAGTGGAAGCTTGGAGAAGGAAGGAAAGGCTTGGAGGTTCAAGAAGAAGGTTGTAGATCCAGAGTTTTGGTTGCATTTCCAGTTTGTTTGAGGTAAAAAGCTTCAACCTTGGCTTTCCATCACTTAGATCTTCTTTAGGGCTTGCATCTTGTCATTTTTGGGATATTTCTATGTCACTTTCCAGATTTAAGTGTATATGAGAGTGATGACTTCAGATCTGGGAACTTTTAAGCTCAGGAAGCTCAAAGTTGCCACCTTTATTGAGCTATGGCCCTATCCCATGCATTAGAACTCCTTTATGGGTTAGTTTTGGTGTTTTAGCTCCATAACACCCATGCATGCACGTAAAGTTTGTAACTTTATGTGTTATATCGACCCTAGGAGGCCAGATCTATGCTTTGGATGCAATAAACCCGACTGAAATCGACTGTATGGACTTGGACTTTGGGGGACTCGACAAGTTGTTCATAGGACTCGGCGAGTCTGGTCATGGTTCCCCAACCTTTTCTGTTTCTAAACAATCTGGTTGAGTGTAGAAGAGGACTCAACAAGATGGGCTTGAAGATGGGCTTGAATATCAAGAACTCGACAAGTTCCAGGATGAACTCGGCGAGTTCAAGGGAATGTCCCAACAGATTTGAAGCAGGACTCGACGAGTTCAAGGATGAACTCGGTGAGTCCATGAGCAAATGTTCTGATCTGTATGAAGGAGAACTTGATGAGTCCAAGGAAGAACTCGATGAGTTCAAGTGGAAAGGTGTCATCCGATTCAGGAAGCGAGGCAAGTTGGTCCCCAGGTACATTGGACCTTTCAGGGTTGCAGCCCGAGTGGGCAAGGCGGCATATAGGCTGGATCTGCCAGCCGAGCTTAGCCAGATTCACAGTACCTTTCACGTCTCCCAGTTGCGGAAGTGCCTGGTAGACGACTCTACAGTGGTGCGTCTAGAGGATATTCAGGTGGATGATAGCCTGAACTACATCGAGCGACCAGTAGCTATCCTTGACAGGAAGTCGAAGGATCTGAGGAACAAGAGGGACGAGCTGGTGAATGTGCGATGGCAGCATCGCAAGGGCTCAGAATGGACTTGGGAGTCGGAGGACGAGATGAGGGAGCACTACCCCGAGCTTTTTCCAAATGCAGCAGCAGACTTCGAGGACGAAGTCTAAAATAAGTGGGGGAGATTTGTAACGCTGGTTCCCAATACGTATTTTAAATATGATTTTTTGCATTTTTATACTGGGACTCGACGAGTTGAGGTCCCAAACTCGTCGAGTAGGGGGAGAATCGTGGACGCGGGTGGAAGAGTCTACTCGACGATTCGGAAACCCCAACTCGACGAGTAGATCTATCTTAGTGAAACCCTAAATTTTAGGCTTTGCATCTTATTTAAACACCTTATATGGCCTCCACTCCAGCCTCCATCACCCTCAGACCCTATTCTCGAAACCCTAATCCGTTTGTGAGTGTTCTTGAGCTATTTTGTGCCATTTTAGTGAGTTGAAGCTTGGAGAAGGAAGGAAAGGCTTGGAGGTTCAAGAAGAAGCCTGTAGATCCAGAGTTTTGGTTGCATTTCCAGTTTGTTTGAGGTAAAAAGCTTCAACCTTGGCTTTCCATCACTTAGATCTTCTTTAGGGTTTGCATCTTGTCATTTTTGGGATATTTATATGTCACTTTCGGGATTTGAGTGTATATGAGAGTGATGACTTCAGATCTGGGAACTTTTGAGCTCAGGAAGCTCAAAGTTGCCACCTTTATTGAGCTATGGGCCTATCCCATGCATTAGAACTCCTTTATGGGTTAGTTTTGGTGTTTTAGCTTCATAACACCCATGCATGCACGTAAAGTTTGTAACTTTACGTGTTATATCGACCCTAGGAGGCCAGATCTATGCTTTGGATACAATAAACACGACTGAAATTGTCTGTATGGACTTGGACTTTGGGGGACTCGACAAGTTGTTCATAGGACTCGGCGAGTCGGGTTATGGTTCCCCAACCTTTTCTGTTTCTAAGCAATCTGGTTGAGTCTAGAAGAGGACTCAACAAGATGGGCATGAAGATGGGCTTGAAGATCAAGAACTCGACAAGTTCCAAGATGAACTCGGCGAGTTCAAGGCAATGTCCCAACAGATTTGAAGCAGGACTCGACGAGTTCAAGGATGAACTCGGTGAGTCCATGTGCAAATGTTCTGATCTGTATGAAGGAGAACTCGACGAGTCCAAGGAAGAACTCGATGAGTTCAAGTGGAAAGGTGTGATCCGATTCACGAAGCGGGGCAAGTTGGTCCCCAGGTACATTGGACCTTTCAGGGTTGCAGCCCGGGTGGGCAAGGTGGCATATAGGCTGGATCTGCCAGCCGAGCTTAGCCAGATTCATAGTACCTTTCACGTCTCCCAGTTGCGTAAGTGCCTGGTAGACGACTCTACAGTGGTGCCTCTAGAGGATATTCAGGTGGATGATAGCCTGAACTACATCGAGCGACCAGTAGCTATCCTCGACAGGAAGTCGAAGGATCTTAGGAACAAGAGGGACGAGCTGGTGAATGTGCGATGGCAGCATCGCAAGGGCTCAGAATGGACTTGGGAGTCGGAGGACGAGATGAGGGAGCACTACCCTAAGCTTTTTCCAGATGCAGCAGCAGACTTCGAGGACGAAGTCTAAAATAAGTGGGGGAGATTTGTAACGCCGGTTCCCAATACATATTTAAATATGATTTTTTGCATTTTTATATTGGGACTCGACGAGTTGAGGTCCCAAACTCGTCGAGTAGGGGGAGAATCGTGGACGCGGCTGGAAGAGTCTACTCGACGAGTCGGAAAGCCCTACTCGACGAGTAGATCTGTCTTAGTGAAACCCTAAATTTTAGGGTTTGCAACCTATTTAAACACCTTATATGGCCTCCACTCCAGCCTCCATCACCCTCAGACCCTATTCTCGAAACCCTAATCCGTTTCTGAGTGTTCTTGAGCTATTTTGTGCCATTTTAGTGAGTTGTAGCTTGGAGAAGGAAGGAAAGGCTTGGAGGTTCAAGAAGAAGGCTGTAGATCCAGAGTTTTGGTTGCATTTCCAGTTTATTTGAGGTAAAAATCTTCAACCTTGGCTTTCCATCACTTAGATCTTCTTTAGGGCTTGCATCTTGTCATTTTTGGGATATTTCTATGTCACTTTCGGGATTTGAGTGTATATGAGAGTGATGACTTCATATCTGGGAACTTTTGAGCTCAGGAAGCTCAAAGTTGCCACCTTTACTGAGCTATGGCCCTATCCCATGCATTAGAACTCCTTTATGGGTTAGTTTTGGTGTTTTAGCTTCATAACACCCATGCATGCACGTAAAGTTTGTAACTTTACGTGTTATATCGACCCTAGGAGGCCAGATCTATGCTTTGGATGCAATAAACCCGACTAAAATCGATTGTATGGAGATCGGGTCATGGTTCCCCAACCTTTTTTGTTTCTAAGCAATCTGGTTAAGTCTAGAAGAGCACTCAACAAGATAGGCTTGAAGATGAAGAACTCGGCGAGTTCAAGGCAATGTCCCAACAGATTTGAAGCAGGACTCGACGATTTCAAAGATGAACTCGGTGAGTCCATGAGCAAATGTTCTGATCTGTATGAAGGAGAACTCGACGAGTCCAAGGAAGAACTCGATGAGTTCAATTGTAAGTCCCAACTCTGTGTTAAGGAGAAACTCGGCGAGTTAAAGGGTAACTCGGCGAGTCCGATCGCGAATGCGAGTTTCTCTGAATTATGGAACTCGACGAGTTGATGGATCAACTCGGTGAGTTGAGTCAACCAGGATGTTGACTTTGACCAGGGCGTTGACCTTGACTTTGAATTTGACATGGGTTGACCCTTGAAAGGGTTATGAGTATGAAACGGTAATTAAAGAAGGTTGTTATGTGTAGGAGTTTGAGTGAAGTCGATTCCAGCACCGAGGACAGTCAGTTACTGCACGACATCGAGGTGAGTTACCTTTCAGTAGAAGTGGGTCTAAGGCCACAATGCCGACCTACTAGTAGGAGATGTTTGTTAGATGATTGTCTTTGTGATAATTATCTGGGATGTTATGTTTATGTATTGGTACGCTATGATGATATGTGATAATGGTAGAAAGAGTAGGACAGATCCTAGTACCAGTCGATAGATCCGAAGGGGTATGCCAGCACCCGAATAAGCTAGGCAGTATATGATTTATGTGTTTATGAACTAGTATGATATGTGGTAGAGGTAGGGTTGAAATAGTCCCCGGTACCGGTCGACATGACCGAAGGGGTAGGCCAGCACCCTGATACGCTAGGCTATGTACCGGTCGACAGGACCGAAGGGGTAGGCCAGCACCCTGATATGCTAGGCAAGTTACCGGTTGAAAGAGACCGAAGGGGTAGTCAGAACCAGATATGTTAGACAGTATGTGTTATGTATGGTATTTGGTATGATGGGGGAACTCACTAAGCTTTGTGCTTACAGTTTTCAGTTTTGTTTTCAGGTACCACTTCTTCTAAGCGGAAGGAGCCGGCACGGTAGCAGCGCATCACACACACTGGATTTCCGCATTATGAGCTTCATAGGATTGTACTCTGACATTGTTACTATTGTATGATATGGTTTGAGACATGTGACTATGGTTTTCAGAAGATGATTCGATGATGTTTTTCAATAACAATTTTATAAGTTACTCAATTAAAAACAAAATTTTTGGTCATGATTTTTGGGATGTTACAAAAATTGGCATAAATTAATAGATAAGGAGAAGATATATACCCACCACGACATCAGGTGGTGTGCGAGCCTCCTTGGTTGTTAGCTGAAAAGCCCTGCTCCTTAGAACAGGCGCATCCGCCTTGCCCTGGCTACCATCTGTAATCCTCAAAGTCACCGGAACGGGAGCTCCAACTGGTCCTGCTGACGCTAGACTCGGACAATCGGCCTGTTTATGGCGCCTATTATTGCAATGGAAGCAAATCAGGCTCGATCCATGGGTAGTGGTTGTGCAATCCCGACTAAAATGCCTAGTCTTGCTACGGTTATAGCAGCATGAATCACCACCACCCCTGTAAGCTCGATCATGCGTCTTGCCGCACTTTTCACAGCGGCCCCGACCCTGCTGGCCTCTCGATCTGGAATCAAATACCTTGGGCCACTTTCCCGAACCCTCTGAACCATCCTGATCCTACTTCCTCTTCCTCTCGATCTCCAAGTCAATCTCCCTCTCTCAGGAGTGCACTATCATATCCTCTAGTGTCTTGCAACTGGATCATCTGATAATCTACCTGATATCGCTCCTCAACATCTCATGGTACCTCTCCTTCTTCATCTCCTCGTCCGCCACACACAGCAGAACCAATAGCGCCCTCTCACGAAACATAATAGTGATCTCCACCACCGTCTCAGTAGTTTGGCGAAGGTCCTGAAACTCCCTCGCCAACTGTTGGACCTCAATTACAGGTGCAAACTCATCCCGAAACCTCATCACAAAATCCTCCCAATTCATGGACTCAATCGCCTCGCCTCCTAAGGCATGCACAACCTCCTACCACCAGTCCCGAGCTCTGTCTTTCAGAAGACATGATGCAAGTCTGACCTTTGCCTCCTCAGGACAAAGACTAGATCAGAAGGTATTCCCGATGTCTTCCAACCAATGCCTTCTCACAATCGGGTCCCTGTTCCTGAAGGCCTCCGGAGCCGTACATGCCCCGAACTCGTGGAAAGTCAAAGAGTGGGCTCCCACCATCGCCATCATCTCAAAACGAAAAGCGCCCAAGCGCTCATCCAGAATCTCCAGAAACCCTTCTTGATCGTACCAAAGATCATATGAGTCTGCTCAAGAATACTGCGGGTAATCTCTGATGAAATAAACTCCCACATATGATCATCCATATGTCCGGCCCCAGAGCCCGAACCCTCACCAGCACCAAAACCACTACCAGATCCTCCTCGAGTGACCACCATACTGAAAATAGACCATTCAAACCATCAGGAACACATAAATACATATACATCAAGGAATCCCATACTCTACAAGCTTCCTGGTATCATCGAAGTTTTCCTTGACTCGAGTACGGATCCTATGCTTCAAGTAGTACGGACATATATTACCTTCCACATCTATCCGTACTATTCTTAAGGATCGCCCTGAGTCCTCCAGGTCACTTCCTTATCAACCCAACAATTCTCAATATGACAAGGCTCTCAACACCGAATCACCTCCAAGGTCTTCCTAGGGTAACCCGCACGCTACTCTCCGCCATCAGGTACAGAAGGAACTCCCCCTAACACCCTCTAACTAGCTCACGATACAATTACATATTACTGACACCAGATAATTCTTCGAATGAAAGGTCTCACACAACGATTGGACTCAAACAAGAGCTGCACATTAGAGTTAAAACCTAACTTTCTAAAATTATCTAGTCTAAATAATATGTAACTTAGCATATTCTCTTACTAGTTAGCTGAAGTTAATGGGAACTCCTAAAAGCACAAAGCAAGCAGCATTCGAGCATCGAGTAATCGGAAACAAGCATAACCTAAACAAGTCATGCTATCACTGACTTACCAGGACTAGCATGCAAGTCGACAAGCTCATATAGCAGGCATACAAAGGAATATCTCCTAGCATTCTATCATGCAATCCTGATTAGATCCTTAGCCCTAATCTAGCATGTGATTTACATATTCACAATTCAAATCATATCATAAAACATGTATGGGTATTTTGGAAAAATTTACTTAAGTTGGGTCGATTGCATGCACCACACCCATTTCTTTTATTAGAAAACTCTTTTTATAAAACATTTCCTTTTTTAAGATCTACTAAATCCTTAGTTTGAGTTTAGACACACTCGAGAGTATGCCTAAATCCCTCAAACTAAGGATCTGATACCAACTTGTAACGTCCCAAAAATTTAAGACCAAAAATTTCATTTTTATAATAACAAAATCATCATCCAAAACGTTTTAATAAAACCATAAAAGAAAATCCGAGTATGTCAATAATCATCCAAATACAACAAGTCAACAAAATGTGAAACAACATGGTGTGTGCGATGCGATCATCCCGCGCCCTTCCCCTTCGATCCAGAACTACCTGAAACATAAACTGAAAACCATAAGCATGAAGCTTAGTGTTCCCCAAAATACTGCATACCTTACATATCTTCCAGCTCAAGGCTGTGTCGGGTCTATTTCACCCCCGAGTCTTCGACTCATGCGTCGGCCCAAGCCGTACCGGGTCTACTTCACCCTTGCGTCTATTTCACCACCGAGTCTATTTCAACTCATATGAAACTACAAGGCTATACAAGGTCTATTTCACCCCACATAAATATAGCAAACAGTCACATAAGCATATAACACATACACTAGGAGTCACAAAGACTACATGCATATAAAATATCCTAGTATCCTAAAGTATAGTGAGCAAACTCACCCCAGTCTGCTGACAGTCAAACAAATGATTGGGCTATTGAAACGAAAAATCCCCACTAAATCAGAAGTAAAGAAACCCTAATTAGAAATTAGGTCAATAATCCAACCCACGAGTCCAAACCCTAAATTCTGATCTTAAGGGAAAAAGTTACTTATTCTTAGCCTTATTAGGCCTAGCCCATTAAGGCCCAAATGCAATTAGCTATGAAGCTCAAAAGATAATCTATGTCTAAAATGTGCCCAAGCCCAAAGGCCCATCGCAGAAAAGCTTATGGTCCAACAAGGGCCCAAAGTTCGTATGTCCCACAAATTGCCCGAAATAAAGCCCAAAGTTCACTCTGAAGAGTAAACTCATCGTACCAAACAAGGGCGCGACACATATACCAGCAATTAAGTCCAGAACATCATAGCTAGCTAGCAAACGCTATGACTACTGGACTGGGGGACTTGATGACACGCCCCTCAGAGCGAGTCGAGAACAAGAGAACCCCCAACAAGGAACCTCCAGCTGAGAATCCACAGCGAGGCGCGGCCAGACCCAGATTGGCCGTCCCAGCTGTTAGACGCCCCAGCGGAGCCCCCGTCTGCCGGGCGCCCTAGCAGGACGACCGCGTGGAAGGTCCTTTCCCGCCAAATGCCGCCTTCCACTACAGTCCAAGGATAACGGCTCCACGCGACAAGGAGCACATCCAGAGCATTACCGTCTGGACCAATCGTTGGACCTGACACAACGAGAAACACGACTCACCAATAAGGGCACCAGATCTTATCGGGATCGCAGTCTTTGTTCCTCGTACGGACCAGGAGGATCCTCAGTATAAAAGGATCATCATTCCGCCTTGAGAGGTAAGCTATCTCCCCCGATTCTCAACCTCTTCTCTCCAATACACTACTAATTCGACTGTCAGAGCGTTTTCCCGGGACCTCCTCCCGGAGAACGGCTGACGACTTTCTCTCTCTGTGACTTCTCAGGTTTTCCTCCGACGAGCACAACTTTCACCCTCAAGGTGGTTGGAGACCAGGTCGCATCAGAAGATATATGCATATAAATGCATATAAATGCATACATACATATGCATATTCATATACATATTAATATACATATATGCATATAAATGTATACATATGCATGTTAATATGTATATAAATATGTACATATGCATAAAAAGATATAGTTGCACACTTATACAAGTGCATATTCATGTGAACTTATGCATGTCCGTATACATATGATATATCCATATGCATATCCATGAATATAAAGAGAAAATGAATAAATTTATGAAAAGCTATCATGCATATTATGTATACGGTGTTGATTATGTTAGTGATGGTTTAGTATTTCAAATTAAATGATTTAAAAGGAACAAGAAAAGTCATGGAGAATCATGGAGGATCAAGGAACAAGACAAGTCATGGAGAGAATAAGTGGTCATATCAAAATTCTATATATAAAATAAAAACATATTCATATAATTGAAAGTGTTCAAGTGGTGGAGAATCAACTATATATTTTATATTTAAGATAATAATTATGAGTTTTCTACGGTAAAGTCATATTATTTTAGGAAAATTTTTTAAAAGGTCCTAATATTTTTTAAATAAAAAAGCTCAGAAAACCTGAGCCGGTCATCCACATTTGTGGCATGTTATTACACCCTTAAAAAATCAAAATTTTTCGAAGAAAAGGGGTGTATGTGGTTCGAACTCTTCCTCTCCAAAATCACGGCCTTAGCCAATTACACTGGAATATTTTAATGCTTTTTATCCTTAATAGTCATATGTAACGCCAATTAAAAAATCTAATTTTTATGCAAGTAAATAGGGCGGATGGAGGATTGCACCGGCTGCCACCTTCTCCTAAACCAAAGGACTTACCACTTAATCTGGATAACTTTTGGTTAATTCTTCCTTCACTTTTATATTTAATATTGTGCATGACCCTTTAGATTTAAATGCAATTATTATTTTTATTAATATTAATGTTATTATTAAAAAAGAAATTTAATAAATTATTTTTAAAAATCGTTTTTAGTATTAATATTAAATAAACACATGTGTATATACTTTTAAAATGCATATTTATACGTATAAACACATAATTATATACAGAAATACGTATAAATATAATAAATGCATATAGAAAATATACTTATATGCTTTTATAGCTTAAAAACGTTTTTAATAGTTTTCTCTTTTAATTCAATGGTTTTTTTTTTCTAAACGTATAAATACTTTTTCTATTTATATATATATATATATATATATATATATATATATATATATATAAAATAAGAAAATGAAAAAATACATATAAATTAAAAAAATAAACGTTTTTAAGGTATAAAGACATATAAATACATTTTTAATATACATTTATTACATTTATACATAATTTTAAATTTAAATATGTTTTATACGTTTAAATATGCATTTTAAAAGTATATATATATATATATATATATATATATATATATATATATATATATTAATAATACTAAAAACGAACTTTAAAAAAATTATTAGATATTATATTTAATAATAATAATAACAATAATAATAATAATCGCATTTAAATCTACAACGTTGTATACATTAAATATAAGTATGAAGTGGAATCAGCCCAAAATCATCTAGATCAAATGGTTAACGAGAAGGGGCATAGGCTCGATCTTCCATCCCCCTCTTTTCTCGCATAAAAATAAGATATTTTATAAGGGAAAGCTCCTAAGGATAAAAGGCTTTAAAAGGTTCAGTTTAATTGGCTAAGCTCGTGGTCAAGGAATTCAAATCACATGCCACATCAGCAGTCTGTTTGACTTGGCATGTCATTTAGCGGATGAGACCGAACTGAATAAATTTTGTGATTTTCTGGGTTCTTTTATTCGGAAAAAGAAATATATTTTTTTTTAAATAAAAAATTTCCAAAAATAATAGGGCTTTAAATACCTATCGATTTTTTTTACCAATATCATGGAACATTTTTTTGGATTGATTTTATATTATATTTAAAATTTTCTCTTGATGGATTAATTTCGTAAGGCTACTTTGCTACTTTAATTAAAAGCATCAGAAATTTTTCCCTTATACGGCCGGAGAAAGAATAAAAGGTAACGAAAAAACGACACATATACCAAAACGTCTATATATTATTTTTAATATAGATTTAAACCCAAATATCCAATTTCAAATTAACCTTAAAAATATTATCTTAATAATGAAGTTTATTGGCTTTAAATTCCACTTAATTGTGTTGGGTCATTAAATAAGTATACACTTAATCTCTACAGCATCTTATTTATGTTTATATGGAACAAGGTTGAAAAATGTCTCCACTTAATTAAATAAAGGAGATCACATGGATATATATTAGTTTTTTTTTGGGATGCGCGGCATCATTTTATATTTTCTAATTGTATTTATATATATATTTTTCCAATACTTTAACCTTATAAATACCATCACGTTCATTCAACAAAGCATTCATCTTCTTTAATTACTTACTTATCCTCTCTTGCAAATTGGTTGACAATGGCTGTTATCACATCTGAACTTGAGGTCACTTCCTCTCTTCCTGCTGCTAAACTTTTCAAGGTCTATGGAGACTTTGACACCCTCGCACCTAAGGTAGACCCTCAAACTTTCAAATCGATCAATATTATAGAAGGTGATGGTGGTGTTGGAAGCATTAAGAGCATTACCTTCGGTGAAGGTAAGTATTACATAGATAAAGAACATTTTGTATTTAATATGATTCATGTACTCTTAGGATCGTATATAACATATCAATATTTTCTCATAAATGGTTCCCTAATGTTTGATGTAATACGCGTGTAGCTGTTCCGTACAAAAATTCCAAGCATAGAGTCGATGCTATAGACATAAGCAATCTAAGTGTCAGCTATACAATCTTTGAAGGTGACGCCTTGTTAGGTATTATTGATTCAGCCACTCATCATATTAAGTTCGTACCTTCTGCTGATGGTGGATCTGTGTACAAGCACACAACTGAGTTTAATTGCAAACCTGATGCCCAACTACCCGCTGAGATTCTTAACTTTGCCAAAGAAGCATTCAAGAACACATTTAAGGCAATAGAGGCCTATGCAATTGCACATCCCGAAGCTTACTAGTTCTTCTGGAATAACCATGGTTTCAATTTCATTACTGTGTGCTAAAAATGGAAATGATTCAGTTATTCTGTTTTCCAAATTTTTCACCTAAATAAATGGATACTTGTCTACTTTTCTCATTCGTGATGTCGTCGATAATTTGTTTTGTTTTTACAAGATATGATGATAAAAAAATAAATATTGGTTGTTACTTAATATTGTTTCACCCAGACCTGTGTAATATTATTAGATACAACAAGAAGTAAAACGTGAATCAAAATAAGGAATCACGAAATGCTAAACAATAAAGCATTTTTTAAGTAATAAATTGTCGAGAGTAAATGCTTTACTGGAAATATCGCCGCTAATATAATGTCGCCGGTAATGATGATGTCGCCGGTAATAACAATTTTCATTTTTTAATTTTTTTTAATCAATGATTTTGGTTGCCGGTAATAATGTCGTCGGTAATTACATAACAACATTCGATTAAATATCAAAAATAATAGTGTCGACGCTAATTACAAAACAAACATCTGATTAAATATCAAAAGTAATAATGTCGCCGATAATAGTGTCGCCCGGTAATTACATAACATCCGATTAAATATTAAAAGTAATAATGTCGCCGGTAAAAGTGTCGCCGGTAATTACAGAAAAGAACTAAAAATTTTACAATCCAACAAGTAGCAAAGCGTGGCAAGTGTAATATGCAAATAAAACTCATCCCTACATACCATCATCTTCGTTCCCATCGTTTCCTCGATTATTTTGGGATTGAAAAAACGAATAAAGTTCATCCCTACATGCCGGGTCGTTGAGCATTGCACTCAGATTTTCCAACTACATAATTAATAACAACATATATAAACTTATAAGTTAAATTATCAAACATAAACAAAAACTATCAAAGTACATTGCTATTTTTAAATTAAGACAAAAAGCCAAAGTACATTGCTATTTCTTGCACTTGGGACAAAAACCTAATTACTAATGCTTTTAGCAAATAATCACCACAAAACCAAAATTATCAAATCAACATGCATTTTATGATGCTAAAGTAGATTGTTATTTTTAAACTAAGACAAAAAACCAAAGTACGTTGTTATTTTTTGCACTTGGGACAAAAACCTAGTTACTAAAGTTTTTAGCAAATAATCACCACAAAACCAAAATTACCAAATCAGCATGCATTTTATGATGCTAAAGTAGATTGTTATTTTTAAACTAATACAAAAAACCAAAGTATGTTGTTATTTTTTGCACTTGGGACAAAAACCTAATTACCAAAGTTTTTAGCAAATAATCACCAAAAAACCAAAATTACCAAATCAACATGCATTTTATGATGCCAAAGTAGACTGCTATTTTTAAACTAAGACAAAAAACCAAAGTACATTGCTATTTCTTGCACTTGGGACAAAAACCCTATTATCAATGCTTTTAGCAAATAATCACCACAAAACCAAAATTACCAAATTAACATACATTTTATGATGCAAAAGTAGATTGTTATTTTTAAATTAAGACAAAAAACCAAAGTACATTGCTATTCCTTGCACTTGGGACAAAATCCTAATTACCAAAGCTTTTTGCAAATAATCACCACAAAAAACCAAAGTAGATTGTTTTACCTGTGATGATTGTGATGGTTGTAGTGATGGTTGCGATGGTTGTGAAATCGGCGGGAGAGCAGAAGGTTTACGACCGATGCCTCTGATATGGCCACGTCACTCTCCTAATACTTTCTCAAAAGCAGCTCTTTCTTGAGCGGGTGTTAACTTACTTTCAGCTTGGGTTTGTTCTAAGAGCTCTTCGACTAACCGATTCTGTCACTCCCAAAACTGAGTAACAATTAAGTATAAATAAACATTTAATTATATGATAAAATTATAATTAAATACTTACATATTGTTGTTCCGCCTCAGCAGTAACAAATACACCATCCCTATCGGTATGAGCTTTGCGAAACGTTTCCACTCTCTTAAGGTTCTGTTTAACTTTAAAAATTAGATTATATTTTAAATAAATAATTACATGTATCGTACGTTGCCTTCTTATAGCAAGTACTGCTATACGAGCTCGACCCCCCACGATTCACATTTGTTTGCATTTCACAGACTTTTTTGTTCCTGTTTGAAGCAATTCTGTGTTTGCCCGTTTGGAAATACTCAACTGCTTTCTTCCAGTTATCAACTTCCATACCCTCTGGAGGGTTGGCTAATGCTCTCGGGATATCTTCATACCCTCCGACTAACATAAAATATTCTTTTGCGTCAGCTTTACGTTCTCGATAACCTTTTAGCAAAGCTGCTTGAAAACTCTCTGTCAACATATTAGCTTGTACATCCTGGTACATCTGATCCAAATCAAACTTTGTCTACAAAAAAAAAGTTAACCAAGTAAAAACCAGTTATAGTTAACCATAGTTTCTTGTAGTGCCTTTTAATTTCAAATTACTAAATTACTAAATTAAAGTTTCATTAATTTCTTTTATTTATTTATCTAAATTATTTGTTTAAATTTAAAGAAAAAAAACACTTTAATTTTTATAATTCAATATTTTTCTCATTTTTCTTACAAATTCATACTTCTCAAATGTTTAGAATTTTATATTTAGTTTTTTCTTTTAAATAAACTCATGTAATACATGGGTCTCATACCTAGTGTTATATATATAGAATACTAAACCCTATGGGTTATTAACTGCAAATCACTCGGTTTTACTATATATACATACATACATACGTAGGCATTACAATGTGAAATCATAAAACGAGTAATGGATCTCGAAGGTACACACGACTTTATGGACGATATTAATAACTATAAGTTGGTTAAATTATAGATAATAATGTATAATAGAGGTGTAGAAAAAACGAACCGGAAAAAACGATGTTCGGTGTGACAACCCGAAATTTCTATCTTGTAAAGCCATTCAATTCAATCAAAGTCAGACTTGAATCTGTTACCTTTTAGCCGTGCTAAGGGTTATTCTGTGAGTTTTTAAGCCTCGTACACTTAGGAATTGATGCTAGGATGTGTGAGTAACGAATCTATGACTTTCTAATTGAGCAAAGAACATTCATCAAGGGTGTTCACGGCCCAAACTAGAGTTTACGGCCGTAAACTCTTGGTGGCCGTGAACCCCTCATCATAAGTATAGATTTCCTTCATTAGTTCCTCATTTCTCACTTCTTTCATCAAGAACACTCATTTCTCTCTCAATTATCATCAAGAACACTTCCATTTCTCGTCAAAGTTGTAAGTGATTCTTTCATTATTAGTTGATATCCTTCTTGATCTAGTAAAACCCTATGATTTCATCCTTGAATTCATCTCTTTTTGGGTTAGATCTTCAAATCATCAAGAACATCAAGAACACACACTAGTTCTTTGGGTCGTGAACACTCCTTTTAGCTTCCAAATCATAAGTATCCTTTCCATATACTTGATATTCATTAGAAGCTCACGTTTAGCATACAAGAAACAACCATTTTAGCAAGAACACCAAGAGTTTACGACCGTAAACCCTTGCACGGCCGTAAACCCTTCTATGATCATCTTTGGCCGTAAACACTCTTGGCCGTGAACATATCGAGGCCGTAAACACATTGACCGTGAACACATCTAGGCCGTAAACACACATTTGGTGTGGCCGTGAACTCCCTTAAATCAATCATGTGTGATTGATACACTCCATTGTGAGTGATTCCTAGTCCTTAGGGGTGTTTCCAATACATGATTAGTTGTTATACACTAATTGTATGCCTATATATGTGATTATATGTCTAATGGGATCAATTTGTGCTTAGGGACTCCTTTTGTGATCTCAAGCATCCTATATCTATCTTCCATTCGAGTCACTCACTGTAGGTGAGTTCATACCCCTAACTTATCTTTTAAATGATTTTAAATGATTTTATGGGGGGAATACATGTAGAAAACCGTATAGTTGTATAATCAATCACATGTGATTTATAACTATCAAAACAAGAGATTTCTTATACTTCAAACTGTGTTATCAAACAAACTATTTCAAATCATTTTATAAATTGACATCAAGTCATCAATAACCATTCAAATGGCTAAAACTCTTTTACATAATAAAGCTCTTTATCGTTTTACAAAACTCTTTTAAACTTATATATTGTGAAAATCATGTCTACTTAGATATAGTTATATAAATAAGGTTGAAAGGGCTTAGGACTGATAACTCGCTTTATTTCCTGTTCCTTGTTTGGTTGTGGACTTAGGTTAACGGCTGTTTGTCCGAGTGTCGTTTAGATCTTAGTTATATATTATGTATATGTATGTAGATATAAAAGTACTTACAATCAGTTCAACACCTTTGGGTAGCAAAGGTGTACAAACATGGACAGTCATTCAATTACAGAGCTTGCTAGTAAACTATAATAGGTATAGTTTAGGAGAATAATACTTACTATTTCTAGAACAATGAAACTTACAAGAGTCAGTTCATACATAAGTCAGTTCAAACATACAATAACAAGAACAGAAAGAAACATACAATAACAAGAATAGAAAGGAACATACGATAACAAGAACAAAAAGGAACATACATCCTTTTACAAGAACAAGATAACATTTATGTGAAACTAATTCATGGCTTAGCAATATATTTGTTAGGTCGCGTTTTGTAACCATAGTCTCCTGGAGGGAGAGCGGACATTGTGTGTATAGATCTATACGGGACTGACAAGCCCGCATCCCGACTGTTCGCTACAATTTGGCCGGTATGGCCAAGGGGTGACAAATGTCACATCAGTTTCGACGCCAACAGGTCGTCGTGTTAAACACTTGTCAATCAGTATGGTTACAACCATATCACATGTTAACCTTAATTAAACAAATTGGTTTTAAGGTAGTTAGTGTTTCAGTAGTTACTTATTACAACATTACTGTACATTGTCATTTTCCCATTACGTTCATATAGTGATCTTCTCACATAAAATGTAATGTAAAATATTTTATGGTAATAATAGTCATATATTTGGGAAAACTCTCACTTTTACAAAAGAACAAACATACAGAACAGTCGGGTCTTTGTAGAAGACTACTCTCCATTTTAGTAGAAAATATAGGATTTTCTAGGAAGTATACAAACTTTACATCAAACATTTACAAACTTTACATCAAACATTTACAAACTTTACTTCAAACTTATACAAACAATTGACTCTAAAATACTTATGAACTCACCAGCTTAAATGCTGATCTACTCTTTCAAAATAACTTGTATTCTCAGGTCACCAGTAGACAGGTACACTGGACCAGGTTTTGAGAAGACGGAGCGTGTTCAAGACTCGTCTTTTATTTTGATATATATTTTTTTGGTGTCTTATAAATACATTTAGAACACACTTGTATTAACTATATTATTAATGCAATGGATGATGTCGTTGCTTGTTTTACTATTAGGCATTGTTATGATATTGAACATGACGTCCTACGCCCCCGAACGTTTCCGCCGTTCTGGTTTGGGGGTGTGACAGATTGGTATCAGAGCTTTGTTTATAGTGAATTGAGTATATCAACCCATAAAAGATATACAACTATAAACACATTGGGATTAAAACACTCTGACCATGGGTTAATACTTTTAAAATAATAAAATATTTTAGTAAAGTATACATACCAGCATTCATACTAGGATCAGTGTCATACTTGAACATAACAAAAGTATTACGATTGTTGGACAGCACAAGTAGACATGGGGACATATAATCAGATCTGGGAGTGATATAGCCTGATCAACTATATCTTTCTGAGAAGTGATTAGCATGTGCCTAGGAATGGTTGTGGTGTTGCAGCAAGTCTAAAAACTTACCAACACTACTACAATGAGAACCTTAGAACAGAACATAAACTTAAAATACTATAGGAGTATTTTGTGTTACTATAATTACTTATTTGAGAACTAAAAGGTCTTTATTAGTAGGTCAATAGTTGCGGAGTGGATACGCTAAGGTTATATGTGACTAGGGTGTAATAGACTTAGAATCTGTGATCTTTGCTTTATTTCTTGTTCCTTGTTTGGTTGTGGATTTAGAGTTAGGGTCACTTATTCGAAGGTCTATTATGTTTTGGTTACATATGACTGGCATGCACTATGCAAGTATTGAAGTAACTGATAAGGATCATCCTATAATTATCTAAGTAGTACGTCTATTAACTATCTTATTTACCCCTATTCTCGCGTAGACAACATGGCTGGATTCCATCTCCTCGGCGACCCGTACTTTCCCAACCAAGGAAATGATGGATGGCTCGATGCAGAGCCAGAAGAGAATCATGCAATTCCTTTAGATGATGACTTTGCATAAAACTTCCCAGAGGATTCTGACTCCGAGCCAGAATTCTTCCCATCTTGGTTCGTCGAGTGGCTCGAAATGTTGAGCTAGGAACGACAACCATTCAACAAATTACCGTGGAGCTAGATGCGGATACAAACGCCAATACAGATGGTATTCGCAAACATGAAGTTGCTCATGAGAGAGCTATGAGAGACAATGAGGCTCTGCAGCAAGAGCTAGCTGCAACCCGAGCTGAAGTTATAGAGCTCCGAGCACGCCTGACAGTGTATTCACGACATCTTCTTGATGTGTAGCGTTAGCTGGCCGAATTAAGGGTTCATCCGAGGGGTGCCCGTCACCAGTAGGAGATGCTCTGCTCATCCTTTCTTTTGGTTTAAGGAATAGCCTTCTTATCTATGCTCTAAGTAACACTTTTCCCTGTAAATTCCTATTTATCTTATGTCACACCCCCAAACCGGGACGGCGGAAATGTTCGGGGGTGGATGACGTCATGTGTAGTATCACAACAATTGTATCATAGAAAGCATAGTAAATACAACCATTACATTAATTAAATAAAAATGTTTACATCAGTTTGATCCTTGTTTATAGACATAAAAAATATGACAAAAGTAAAAGACGAGACTCTATACGCTTCGTCTTCTCAAAACTCCAGGAGGTACCTATCTACTGATTTCCTGAGAATACAAGCAGTTTTGAAAGAGTATCAGCATAAAGCTGGTGAGTTCATAAGCATTTTGTTTTGGAAAACTATTCTTTGTTCTTTGATATCTATTGATATTGTTCCTCAAGAAAATCCATTATTTTCTTATGAAAAGCATGATTAAACCCATTCTTTCTATAACTACTTAGTTCATACTAGTTACGCATGAACCAATATCGGATAGACAGTTAATTGTGTGGATCTTCCCTAAGCCCACAACCAAACAAGGAACATGGAATGAGGCGGAAACCACACATTCCACTGTCTTTCGGATATTCTCCATACGTAACCCGGATGCATCAACTAAGGAATTAAAGAATTTATAATGAATACTTGTTAATTGAATAATAAACCGACTGTTTATAAAGTGTCGATGTTTACCCTAGAAAATCCCATATTTTCCCTAAATGTAAGTTATTGAATTATCTGTTCCATATCGTAAAGTACAAGTATCTACCATACTTATGTTGTTTAAACATTGTTCTAATTTGAAAATCATGGCTACCCCAGTAATATATAGTAGTTCTATTACTTTAAATAAAACTAATTAAAGTTATTATCATTCATACATTAATCGTACATTCTTAGTACCAAATTTATGAGTTGTTATAACCATACTTGACCATTGAATTGCCTGAACGACGTTCTTTAGGCCTCGGAATCGAAATGACTTTGTCACCCAGGCCTGCCGGCCTAACTGTAGCTAGCAGTTATGGTGCGGGATTATCAATCCCGTATAGATCTATATACAAACTCACGTTCTCCCTCCAGGAGACTCTGGTTATAATCTCAGGGCTTTTGTAGGTACTTAGGTAAGCACGCGAAGAATGCTCACTCATAAAATGCTATACTAACGATTACATGTAGAATAAAATGAATCCATTGAATTAACTTGTTGTCTATATATCTCATAAACTATACCTATTATACTTTATATGTCTAGTTGCATTGAATCTATGATTGTACATTGATATGATAATTGATCCATAAACTATACCTATTATAGTTTATATGTTCATTCATGTATTCAATTCATGTTTTTTTTCATTGACAGCTCTAAGATTATGATGAAAACTTCCCTTATGCTCTGCATAATACAAAAGGGATAAAATATCTACATATTTTATTAAGTATAGAAACTGTATGATTGTATCAATTTCATCCGTTTTAAGTTTATTGAAATTCTTTTTGTATAAGTTTCACAAAATCATTTATGTTTGGCTTGTATTCCCCCCATGAAAACGTTTAAAAAAACAGTAAAGACTTAGGGGTATGAACTCACTGTTAGTAGTGTGCAGACGTCGAATCAATGAATTGGAATGAAGACCCTTGAGTTGTAGCGTGTGGCACTTAACGGAATCCTAATAACAATTAAATACATATATGCATCTAGATTAGCGATTTCGTTAGGTAAAGTGTTAGAAAAACACTTGTTTTCGGTTAAAGAATGTTACCGGAACTTGATTGAATCGAGAAAACGGGCTTTTCACTGCTTAAGAGGCGTGTACGACCGTGAACATGGGTGTACGGCCAGACAAGCAGTGTACGGCCGTAAACAGGGTGTACGGTCGTGAACTCTTCTTTGAGGGGTGTACGTCCCTTTGCAGATTTGAAGGGTGTACGGCCGTACACTCAAGAACAAGGGTGTTTGATTTTGAAGAAAATGTGTTCCATATGCTCCCAATCGATTCCAAATGACGATTTTTGATGTTTTTCCGAAGAAAAGAGGTGTCTTTTTAGTGTGTACGGTCGGGGGTTCTAGAGAGAGAATGAGAGAGTTTCCGGTTAAAAGTGTTCATACGAGGGTGGGGGTCCTGTATTTATAGGCTGGGGGTATGGTCGGTGGTGGGGTCCACCTGGCACCAGCCGTGAACGGGTGTGCGGCTGTACACGGGTGTGCGGCCGTACACGGGTGTGTGGCCGTACACGGGTGTGCGGCCATACACTCACTTAGGCTAAAAACTTATTTGTTTTTCAAGGACTTCGGGTTTTCGCATGATTTGGTTCCGAATCGCTTATATAAATTTAATTATATAAAACTAGATGATTTCCTAACCATGAAGTTTTGACGGAAATCTAATAAAATTCAAATTTTATTAACGGAATTAGGATAACGGAAACAGAAAAAGGTTCGGGTTGTCACATCTTAAGACCTTGAACTTTCAGTCTGTTAGGTCTTAGTATTGTCAAAATTTTCTTATTCTGGTTTGATGTAAGACCTACTCCTAGGGCATTTTCCTGAACTTGTTACATCTTTAATACCAGTAATATTGACTAACATCAATAAATCGGATCACGAAATCTCAATCGAGAGTGATTATTTCTCAAAAATTCATAAGTCTATTTTATGTAGACTCTATTATGGCTACTTTCAAACCTTTTCGAAAGTTGGAACATGATATCCTCCAACCAAAGATAACTTAGTTCAAATGACACCCGCCTTGTGATAAATGACCATTCTAGGAACTTCCTTCTACACCTTACCAGGACTGCATCATAGGGATGTAGGTCGAATCATCGAGGACAGTATAACAAAACGAAAAAGTTGCATTCATATAAATGATTAGGATACATCTAGAGCAAACCATAAACACTCACGAACTCATTTCCTTATCAGGTAGCAGAATCATGCCTCCGAAGAAACGTAATCAACCCGCTGGTAAAACACCAATCCTTCAGATAGATACAACTACTTTTCAAGCTGCGGTCACAGCTGCCGTTACAGCTGTCATGACTCACCTTAACGCTAACAACGCAAATTGTAGTGGATTTGTTATCGGAAATCCCAATCCAGGTGATAACCAAGTACAACAAGGAGTGCCTACTTGCAACGACACTCCGAGCCTCAAATTTAAGAACAAGAAACGGATGTTCTGGGATAAGAAGAAGGGCAAATCACCTCAAAAGTTAGCTAGGAGACAACAATCAGTGGCAGCCTCTGCGGCCACGACATCTGTTACTCCTACTGCCGTTTCTACTAGTATCCCGATTACCCATACCCCAGCAAGGCAGTATGCTGGAAATCTACCCAAGTGCATAAAGTGCAGCTTCCTTCACCTGGGAGTCTGCCGAGTGATTCATTTCAGGAACTGCAACAGGAACGGGCACACTACCCGTTTCTGCAGAGTCCCGCTCCGGCACATTACTTCGACCACCAATGTTGGAATCAGTCCAATATGCCACCTTTGTGGTGAAATCGGACATTTTAAAAGGGACTGTCCAACAGAGAAAGATAGCGGGGGATTAGGAGGAGTTTGACGCCAGAATGTGGGGAAGCATCAAAGAACCCTGCTATAACTTAGGTACACTTCCAAATCCCATTAATTAATTATATATGACTGGTGTACACCGAACGGTTATAGAGAGACCTAGTAGGAGTCATTTCTTGAAACTTCATTGTTTCAAATTATCAGAACCCTCGTTTAGTTGTATTTTTCAATTTTGATAAAATAGGGTTGTAGTATTCATACCAGGTTAGTTCATAGTCCTCGTCATCATTTCTGCTTCCAATTAACATAAACATCTGATTCGTCAAGAAGTCCCGACATCATCATCCAACATGGTTTGGCTTGGTCCTTACCATGCGAAATATTTGTGTTGTGTAAAAGAAATCTTCTCTTAATCAATCGTCAGATATAATCCTTCCGATCCATAACGCAAACCCTTATATCTCTCACTTCATAACTTCAGAAGTACCCATGCGAGGGGTACCACGCCTTTCTAGCCTACCCAGTAGTTAATAGCCTTGAAGCGAAAAACACCGAAGGAGTCTCTGAAGTCAGTAAACACCCGAAGTATACCCAATAGATATCCGAGGAAGACCCCACGTACTGTAGGCCAAGTTTAAGAATAGAGACTAAGAGCTCATTAGGTTAATCAATCGCTGCTAACTGTATACGCAAGAGTGGTATATAATTTAGACTTAACAAGATTTAGGATGTGTGATTCCGCCTTATCTCCTGTTACTTGTCTGGTTGTGGACTTGGGGCAGAGCCACCCATCCGAACATTTTGTCAATCTAGATTATATACGACTTGTATACACGAGGTGATGGTGGATGACCTAAGTATGAGTCTTATCATGAACTTTAGACCAAAAGCCCGCAGGCTCATTACAAACCACCGGAGATACCTGAGAGGGAGTTGTGGCGGATTACAAGGAGCTTCATAATCATGTTAACCAAGGCAACAGGTGGACTTGATTGCTATTTTTGGTGATCGTCGACAGATCAGCCAAATCCGCACCCTACCTACAATCTTAAGGAATCAGGCAAAATAGGGAAGTTAACTAGGACGTGAGTCCGAGAAATTAGTTAGACTGCACGGTGTTCTAATATCTGTTATCTCAGTTTGAGATAGTAGAATCATCTCCCAGTTCAGGCAGTCACTTCAGAAATTTTTGGAAACTAGGCCAGTCATGATACTTAGCCTACCATCTTTAAAACCAACAGACAGAATGAGAGAACGATTCAATCATTTGAAGTTGTGCGGAGAACATATGTGATAGACTTTGGGAGAACAAGAATACCCAGTTATCAACTAGTCGAGTCCTTGACCACGCTAGCACTTAAAGTTGCTCCATTCGAAACCCGCTTTGGTCGCAAGTACAGATCCTCTCTGCACTGGATTAAAGTAGGCGACACGCAACTAGCTAAAGGTCCAATTTCCATCCAGCACTTTCGCTGCTCCGGAATCCATTAGAGAAACTACCGAGAAGAGACTACAAATCCAGGAGCGATTTGAAGCTCCCAGGGTCAGGCAGAAAAGCTAACGCCTTCGATAAGAGAAAGACCTTGGAAATCCCAGGTTGGTGACCTCGTCAGGTGAAGGTCTCATCCGGAGGGGCATAATACGCTTCGGAAAGCGTGGAATGCTAAATCCAAGGTACGTAAGATCATTTGAGATTCTTACTAGAGTTGATCCAGTAACGTATAGACCCCGACTACCTCGGAAATCCAATAACATACACCCTACTTTCCACGTCTCCAACTTGAAAGTTGGTCGTCCGACGAGACTTTTGTTATTCCACTCGCTTTGACCGAGGTAAGCGAGAACCCCAACTTTGTGGAAGAATCCGTAGAAACCCTAGACAACATAGCCATTAGGACTAATAGGATCCCTATCCTCATCTTTTCTCTTAGTTTATCTATAATTGCTTAAACTCTAATTTCGGGACGAAATTCCCTTTAACGGGGGGATGATGTGACAACCCGAAATTTCTATCTTGTAAAGCCATTCAATTCAATCAAAGTCAGACTTGTATCTGTTACCTTTTAGCTGTGCTAAGGGTTATTCTGTGAGTTTTTAAGCCTAGTACACTTAGGACTTGATGCTAGGATGTGTGAGTAATGAATCTCTGAATTTCTAATTGAGCCAAGAACATCCATCAAGGGTGTTCACGGCCCAAACTAGAGTTTACGGCCGTAAACTCTTGGTGGTCGTGAACCCCTCATCATAAGTATAGATTTCCTTCATTAGTTCCTCATTTATCACTTCTTTCATCAAGAACACTCATTTATCTCTCAAGTATCATCAAGAACACTTCCATTTCTCGTCAAAGTTGTAAGTGATTCTTTCATTATTAGTTGATATCCTTCTTGATCTAGTAAAACCCTATGATTTCATCCTTGAATTCATCTCTTTTTGGGTTAGATCTTCAAATCATCAAGAACATCAAGAACACACACTAGTTCTTTGGGTCGTGAACACTCCTTTTAGCTTCCAACTCATAAGTATCCTTTCCATATATACTTGATATTCATTAGAAGCTCACGTTTAGCATACAAGAAACAACCATTTTAGCAAGAACACCAAGAGTTTACGGCCGTAAACCCTTGCATGGACGTAAACCCTTCTATGATCATCTTTGGCCGTAAACACTCTTGGCCGTGAACACATCTAGGCCGTAAACACCTTGACCGTGAACACATCTTGGCCGTAAACACACATTTGGTGTGGCCGTGAACTCCCTTAAATCAATCATGTGTGATTGATACACTCCATTGTGAGTGATTCCTAGTCCTTAGGGGTGTTTCCAATACATTATTATTTTTTATACACTAATTGTATGCCTATATATGTGATTATATGTCTAAGAGGATCAATTTGTGCTTCGGGATTCCTTTTGTGATCTCAAGCATCCTATATCTATCTTCCATTCGAGTCACTCATGGCAGGTGAGTTCATACCCCTAACTTATCGTTTAAATGATTTTAAATTCTTTTATGGGGGGAATACAAGTAGAAAACCATATAGTTATATAATCAATCACATGTGATTTATAACTATCAAAACAAGAGATTTCTTATACTTCAAACTGTGTTATCAAACAAACTATTTCAAATCATTTTATAAATTGATATCAAGTCATCAATAACCATTCAAATGGTTAAAACTCCTTTACATAATAAAACTCTTTATCGTTTTACAAAACTCTTTTAAACTTATATATTGTCAAAATCATGTCTACTTAGATATAGTTATATAAATAAGGTTGAAAGGTCTTAAGACTGATAAGTCGCTTTATTTCCTGTTCCTTGTTTGGTTGTGGACTTAGGGTAACGGTTGTTTGTCCGAGTGTCGTTTAAATCTTAGTTATATATTATGTATATGTATGTAGATATAAAAGTACTTACAATCAGTTCAACACCTTTGGGTAGCAAAGGTGTACAAAGATGAACATTCATTCAATTACAGAGCTTGCTAGTAAACTATAATATGTATAGTTTAGGAGAATAATACTTACTATTTCTAGAACAATGAAACTTACAAGAGTCAATTCATACATAAGTCAGTTCAAACATACAATAACAAGAACAAAAAGAAACATACAATAACAAGAACATAAAGGAACATACGATAACAAGAACAAAAAGGAACATACATCCTTTTACAAGAACAAGATAACATTTATGTGAAACTACTTCATGGCTTAGCAATATATTTGTTAGGTCGCATTTTGTAACCAGAGTCTCCTAGAGGGAGAGCGGACATTGTGTGTATAGATCTATACGGGACTGACAAGCCCGCATCCCGACTGTTCGCTACAGTTTGGCCGGTAAGGCCAAGGGGTGACAAATGTCACATCAGTTTCGACGCCATCAGGTCGTCGTGTTAAACACTTGTCAATCAATATGGTTACAACCATATCACATGTTAACCTTAAATAAACAAATTGGTTTTAAGGTAGTTAGTGTTTCAATAGTTACTTATTACAACATTACTGTACACTGTCATTTTCCCATTACATTCATATAGTGATCTTCTCACATAAAAGGTAATGTAAACTATTTTCTGGTAATAATAGTCATATATTTGGGAAAACTCTCACTTTTACAAAAGAAAAAACATACAGAACAGTCGGGTCGTGGTAGAAGACTACTCTCCATTTTAGTAGAAAATATAGGATTTTCTAGGAAGTATACAAACTTTACATCAAACATTTACAAAGTTTACATCAAACATTTACAAACTTTACATCAAACACTTACAAACATTTTCTTCAAACTTATACAAACAATTGACACTAAAATACTTATGAACTCACCAGCTTAAATGTTGATCTACTCTTTCAAAATAACTTGTATTCTCAGGTCACCAGTAGACAAGTACAGTGGACCGGGTTTTGAGAAGACGGAGCGTGTTCAAGACTCATCTTTTATTTTGATATATATATATATATATATATATATATATATATATATATATATATATATATATATATATATATATATATATATATATATATATATTTGGTGTCTTATAAATACATTCAGAACACACTTGTATTAACTATATTATTAATGCAATGGATGATGTTGTTGTTTGTTTTACTATTATGCATTGTTATGATACTGAACATGACGTCCTCCGCCCCCGAACGTTTCCGCCGTTCTGGTTTGGGGGTGTGACATTCGGTGCCCGAAAATACGAAAATAAGAAAACTCTATAGCTAATCCGTAGGTGATTACCTACTGATTGGTGATGGAATTCTGATAGAAATCCTTTTCCGTAGCTATTCCGTAGGTAATCACCTACCGATTAGCTAAGGAAAAGACTTTCCGTCAGAATTCCATCACCAATTTGTAGGTCATCAATGTTATACAAAGTATGATTGTTCTTTTTATAGCAAATCGAAATCCGTGATACATATTTCCATCTTCGATATGACTTTTTTTTATTTATGTTTTTGGGGGATTTTGTATCGAATTTCTTAAAAGGTAAAATAGACCACCAATCTGGGTATTTCTTTCCATTATTCTATTTAACATGGATGTTTGCAAGAGGTGACAAACCAATCTACCAAGGACATTTCTCCTTCAAAAACGTAGTTTTAAAAAATCCTGTGCAAAACTATTCGTCTAACTGTTATTGAACAAGAAAAATGAAAAACAAACGCAACCCGTAAAAACTCCCAAAACCAAGAATTTTAGTTGTCTCACAACGCAACACTATAAAAGTGGCTTGTCTATTTATTACTTTCTTTTCCTTCCATACCCTCATGAGAAAATTGAATCTATTCTCATACACTAGAATCTAGGAAGTTTTTCAATTAAATGAAGTGGAACGAAGCCAACTAACTACTAGACACTACTTTGTCATTATCTATTAATTCCTTCACTATAGTTTAAATACTCAAGAAATTAAGTTTTAATTTGTTATCTACCAACCAAAAAAAATCCAGTTAGACCTCTCCATATCGTTGAAGAAACGTTTAGATCCCCTCTAACAAAGCATCATTTTACAACAAACAGGTCCATCAATAATCCATTGGAAAACCCACTTTACTGATGTTGTTTTGACAAAAAAAACAAAATATTCATGGGGAGAAACTCATTTAGGTTATTGGAGACATGATAAAGTTAATTTTCAACGTTTATTATCGAATTTTCCAATGTAAAACCTATTGAAAAATAGTCTCGATGGATTGCCGACAAATTGTAAATTTTAGCACTTTTCGACTGAATCCTGGTGGAAGGTAAGCGTCATGTCTTGAAGGGAATGTTAGCAAAATTGAATTTAGGTTACCAGTAGACATGGAAGAATGGGATGATGAAAGGTCGCATTTTAATTTGAAAACATGGTGTTCCGAGGCTAATAGGGAAGAGGGAAGAGGGAAGAGGGAAGAGGAACGAATTAAATGGTAAGGGTCTTAGTACGAAGGAGGGCACAACATGGTTGAACAAAATTATAAATGTCTTCTATGATTTGAGTACGATGAAATTGTTTCTTATCGACACTTAATATGGATACATAACATAATGCATAAATATACATGATGTCGTTTTCCTATTTATTTGAAACATTATGAGTAAAGTGAATCTTAACTGCTTAATGTATTCAACATTGCTATACCATCTGCCTTTTTGCATCATTTTAAAATTAATGGTATACTTTATTTTTTCTCTTTTACAATTGCAACGTTGGAGGAGAAAAACTTAAGGTTTATTTTTTCTTTCATTAAAATTCATGTTAACTTCAAATTAGTTTTGAGTGAGTAAGCATAAACATGTTGCGGTTAAATAAAATTAAAAATGGTGACTTTTGATTTTCATATATTAAACTTAACCGTAACAATAATCATTTAGTCAATGTTACACCGTTAATTTAAACATTAAATTAAGCATCTTTTTTGTTTACATCATACTCAATTCGGTCATTATTTTATACATCACTTAATGTTTGGGTACAAAAAAATAAACAATTCCTACACAGATAAATTGTTATAGCTTTTATTTTTATTTATTATTATTATTAGTTACAATGATGGCATCACTAGTAATGAAAGCAAACAAGTATCCATTTATTTTGGTGAAGAACACATGAACGAAATCATTTGCATCTTTAGCGACGTATAAGCAAAGCAATTTTTTATTGAAAACCATGGTTACTAAAAAGGTATTAGTAAGCTTAAGGATGAGCAATGGCATAGGCCTCGATTGTCTTGAAGCTGTTCTTATATGCTTCTTTGGAACCGTTAAGAATATCTTCACTTAGTTGGACATCAGATTTGCAATTAAACACAGTTGTGTGCTTGTATACTGGTCCACCGTTAGGAGATGGTACAAATTTAACACGATGAGTCGCCGAGTCAATAATGCCTAACAACGCATCCGCATCGCCTTCAAAGATTGTGTAACTAACACTTAGATTGCTTGTGTCGATGACATCGATTCTGTTCTTTGAATTTTAATAAGGAACACCTAGACATACATTACAAAACACATTTTGGAACCATATATGACAAAAAAAAACTACTAAGTTATTTACGGAATACTAACCATCCCCGAAGATTATATTCTTGATGCTTCTAACACCACCATCACCTTCGATAATGCTAATGGATTTGAATGTTTTAGGGTCAACCTTTGGCGCGAGGGTGTCGAAATCTGCATAGACTTTAAAAAGCACTAGTAGAAAAAAGGGTTTTAACGACATACATATAACGACTTACACTAATGTCATGACAGACAGATTCACTGCATACAAGTACAATATAAGTATTTTATTGTTATGAATTGAAACTAAAGAAAAAAATGTGTGCTATAGTTTTTCTTTGTCCACCATCTTGAAATAAAATAAAGTCCTTTTATTAATTCCGGTTTCCATCGATTTCCCCTCACACTTTCCCCTAGGGATGAGAGTGGGTCCAAACCCGGACCGGTAGACCCAACCCGGAAAACCCGGGAACCGGTTAACAAGATTTTTTAGGACTGGAAACCGGACCGGTATATAGGAACCGGTTCCGGTTCGGTTCCGGGTAAGGTACCGGGTAAAGTGGGTCTAGAACCGGAAAACCCGGAAATATCAAAGTGGGTCGAATGGGACCGGGTAAAGTGGGTCTAAAACCGAAAAACCCGGGGAACCGGGTAAAGTGGGTCGAATGCATGTTTTAAAATTTCACAAAATACAAAAATAAAGCTGAGAAAAAAAAATTCGCAGCTTTGATATCCCAATTTTGGAAGACTATAAATCAACGAATATAAAATCAAAAATGACAAAATTATAGTCTAAAATCATGTACAAACTCTATACTACACTTTTCAAAAAACCGCATGCTATTCTGACTTCAAACGAATTAAATATGCATGTTTTAAATCTATAACGAAATACAAAGAAAGCTAAAAAACATAAAATTTTCAGCTTTGATATCCCGACTTTGAGGGACTATAAGTCAATGAATAAACACCCAAAAATAACAAAATTATAGTCTAAAATCATGTACAAACTATAAACTACACTCTGGAAAAAACCTCATGTTAATCCGACTTCAAACGAATGAGATATGCATATTTTAAAACTATCACAGAATATAAAAAAAAAAACTGAAAAACATAAAATTTTCAGTTTTGATATCCCAACTTTGAGAGACTATAAGTCAATGAATATAAACCCAAAAATGACAAAATTATAGTCTAAAATCATGTACAAACTATAACCTATATTATGGAAAAAATCTCATGCCAATCCGACTTTAAACGAATGAGATATGAATGTTTTAAAACTATCACATAATACAAAAAAAAAGCTGAAAAACATAAAATTTCCAGCTTTGATATCCCGACTTTGAGAGACTATAAGTCAATGAATATAAACCCCAAAATGACAAAATTATAGTCTAAAATCATGTAAAAACTAAAAACTATACTATGGAAAAAACCTCGTGCCAATCCGACTTCAAACGAATGAGATATGCATGTTTTAAACTTTCCATAAAAACCGGTTCTGATCCCTAAAACCGGTTCCGGTTCGTAACACGATTCCGGTTCTTAAACCCGGTTTACCCGGACCCGAAGGACCCGAAACCCGGATAGAGCCATTCTTTAAACCCGGGACCCGGACCGGTTTTACATATTCCGGTTCTAACGGTTCAGGTTCCGGTCCGATTCCGGTTCCGGTCCGGTTTTCCGGTTCTAAATCTCATCCCTACTTTCCCGGTTCTAAATCTATCCCTACTTTCCCCTGGTCCAATACACTACTCCTCACGAAAACGAAAGCAATCGATGATTTAGGGTTACACCTCCACTCCGCTGGTGTCGTTTGTGCTCACAAGGCCTCACGAAATTTGGGAAGAAGATAAACAAAATTAGGGCAACGACGTCGTTAAAATGGTATGATGTTAGCGGAGAGGCCTTCGACGATGGAGGATCGAAGACTCCGATGATGTTGAGAAAAATAGAAAACAGATATGTAGGTCTCGGAATCCAAGCTTCTACACACTAGGGCTAAAAGTGTTATAAACTATTTTAATCAGTGAATGGAAAAGTGGTCGATTCCTCATCACCTCAAAGTTCGATCGATGTTTAATATCTCAGAGGAACACAATGAGAGTCATCTTCCAGTTTTCGCCGGAGAGACATCTTCAAACATAGGAGCACATCAGAGCGCAATGGAAACTGCGAATCTGATTTCCACTAGCCGCTATCCTCTGTACACTTCTTCTCTTCATTTTGTCAAGTAATTTCCCTTTCATTTTCATCAAATTTCTTGATTTTGTTGAAAACTTTAAACCTTTTTTTTTTTTACCGAAATAAGGCAATTATTGCATTCTCTCAGGTAAAGTTTGTAATAGTTTCAGTTAACTTTATAAATCCATTAGAATCAGATAAAAACACTGAGATTCATCATTTTGTAATCCATCTATCTGGAATGCAAATTGATTAATTGGGGATTATAGTAGTTGATGTGTTATGTTAGGTTTTTGCTAGAGTTACTACTTTTTAACTATGAAAGAGGGAGTTTTTCTTCTTATTTGTTTCAATAGTCAAGCTTAATATTCAATTATGATTCAGTATTAGTTATTTTTGAAAAATAAAAACATCTTTTTCAGGAAGTCAGCAAATTCAAACACACATCTATCTCAACATTTTTTGATATGTGTTCTTGTTGGATCAGTCGAAATTGAAATGTTAATTTTTATTTTGTTTCAACCTACCTCGAGTTTAAGAATATATTGAATTGATATTACATGAGATGTCTTCACATACATTTGTGAGCATGTTGACGTGCATACTGTAAGTATGTTTAGATTGGTATTTAGTAGTCTTTTTCTAATGGTAGTCACGATTATCTGTTTGCTCTTTGTAAATTAACGTTGTGTTTTAGAACCTAGAATCTGGTGTTATGCGTCTGTTCTTAATATGATCTACTCTAAGAACTGCAAATTACTTAACGTTCATGGTCATTTGAGCTTTTATATTCCATTTTTATAAAGTTTATCAGTGGAGAAATATCCTAACAGCCAGATGTTTGGCCATCAGGAGATTATTGATGGAAAGCTACTTAATTATAAACATAATCTTTCTCTTTTTATGATTTTTGTAGTTTTTTTTTTTCTCTGGATCTTATTGAGTGGTTTGTGATTTTGTTCAGGCTGGTAAATATATTTGGCTAAGTTACAAGGAAGTATATGATAATCTGTTGAATATTGGAGAATCTATCTATAGCTGTGGAATTAAGAAAGTGGGGAATTTCTGTATGTTTTCCGGTTTATTTGCTTTTATTCACTTTTCATAGTATAGAAAATTAACATTATAGTTGCTCATGTCCAGGGGGCACGTTGTGGTATGGGATAAATTGCACAAATTGGGTTGTAAGCATGCACGTATAACTTTGGTGATTCAAATTTACATATGTACTTTTCATTGAACTTTATTTTTTTGTAAAAACTGAAACTTTTAGTATATTCCAAATTACGTTCTATAAGTTTGAATTTTTTTATGCAGCAAGGATACTCAACTAATTGTGTCAGATCTTTTGTAGGCCTGCAATGCTCATGGCCTTCATTGTGTCCCTTTATACGACAATTTCGGTATATACATGAAAGATCTTTTAAATAAACTGATTATATATTAAGCAACATTTTTTTCAGGTGTTGGTGTACTGAAATCCATCATATGTCTTGCAGAAATCTCAATTATATTTGCAGAAGCAACTAAAATTTATGAGGTAAGCTGTAAAAATATATCAATGTCAAGTAATTCTACATAGTCTTGAATAAAAATTATGATGCTTAATTGTTATATACTATTCTTGTGACACTTGTACAAAAGTTCTCAATATTTATAGGTATTAAAGACTTTTCGTGATACCGAATTACCAAGAAGTACTTGAAAAGTAAGTTTTATTTATCTGCTTTTCTCATAATAAATATATGTCCCTCTTGTGAGTTAATATGTTTTATCTTAATTTCCAGTTCTTGTTAGCTTTAACACAATCACAAACGAGCAGAAGTTACATGCTGAAAATGTGGTTTGGAAATTTATTCTTGGGAAGTATTTTAATAGCTTGTGAAGTTCGTTGTTTTATGGAATGAAATCATTAACAAATTTCGTGACGAGGATCTCATAAGTAATAGGTTAAGTATCTCTATTTCTAGTTATTTTTTCCACAACAAGTTGAAATCATTAATAAAAATCTTTTCAAAATATGAACAGAGAGGTTGAATTGATGAAGAAATGTTTATCATCCGAATTAAGTTTTGATCTTGTTTGTTGGCGAATTTTCATCCTAGCAAATCAAGTCAGTTTTTCACTATATAATTAATCTCAAGCAATCCATGTATTTATGAAGGTGGGGCACATGTGTCTCATGACCATGTCCCTAAAAGTAATTTTTATTCTATTGACTGTTAGATAACATGAGTATACCTTGGGATTTTTTAATAGGTCATTTTGTTGTTTCATTCAATTACATGTTGGAATAAAAAGAATAAATTTGAACAAAATGAAAGGAATCACATTCCTTCAAGAATGGTTGATTCAATTCGAGAAGGCAAAACAACATTATTTAATATGATTCCATTCCAACATGGAATGCAAGTATTATATTTTGAACTCCATTAAAGGGGTTGTTGATGAAGAACATGAAGTGTTGAAAAAGGATGTTATTAAATGGATTAGTTTAATTGATGAAGGACTTGAATTGTTGTAGACTTTTCATATATATATAACTGTTTAATAGTTTTTTACTAATATATTAATTTTTGTCTCAATTTACAGTTGATATTTATTTATTAATTACCTTTTGACGTATATTTGGAACATACTTTTTTACTTGACACTTTGGTTTCTGTAATGGGTTGTATTGTTGTATATGTATGAATTTATTTTGCATTATTATTATATATATATATTAAAGTTGTGGAAGAAAAGAATAGTAAACTTGGAATACTTTGTTCAGGTTTGGTCCCTTGATTTACATATCCGGTCTCTGTATTTTTTTAATTAATTTATTCATGTCCTTTTCTATGTGTTCCATTCAACTTTCCATTTTTTTGGCAGAATTGGTCCCTGTATTATTGTTGGGTTTGTGTTCCATTCAACTTCCCATTTTTTTTGGCAGAATTGGTCCCTGTATTATTGTTGGAAGTTAGGAATACTAAATTTGGATGTTTTTTTGGCAACTTTGGTCATTATTCTTTACCCATTTTGACACTTTTGGTCCTTGCAATCAATATTTTTACATTTTTTGGAACCTTTTAATATTTAAAGTTTGGCCACAAAACTTTAACGGTTTGACAATTTTGATCCCTTTTCTAAAAAGTTGCTAATTCCTACCCCTTTAATTCTTTAGCCATTTTCACACTTCTGGTCCTTGCAGTCAAAACTTTTACATTTTTTTTCCGGGGCAAAACCCGGACTTTTCATCCTTGCACTTTCTATGTTTGTCATATTTATCAATTCGGAAACAACATTGAAAGCTTCTGGCCCCCGCGTAGCGGAGGTAACCTTTCTAGTTATACATTAAATGTGTAATTTAGCTTGATAAAAATATTTTGTACAAACTTAGAATATATATATATATATATATATATATATATAGACACGCAAAATCATAAATGTATGTTGTAAAATTATGTCAAAAATCATGACGTACAAAATATGTCGTAAATGTCTATCAAGAACTACAAACATGTTACGAATTACGACATACAATGCCAATCATAATTATATGTCCTAAATGTATGTCGTGTTTGTATGTCGTAATTGTAGGTCATACAGATTTGTCGTAAATTTTATGACAGACCAAATGCCTGTCATTTTTATTTATGACATGGCTTTCAATGACAGACATTTGTCTGTCATGTATAGGCATTTACGACGGACATTGTCTGTCATTGAAAGCCATTTTTCTAGTAGTGAAGTTTCGTAGACCGTAGACAGAAGGGAAGAAGAGATCTCAACTTCGGTGGTGATGACAGCCATTATTAACTAATTTCCAAAAAAATGAAAAGTAAGAAGATGAATGTATTTGTTGCGTTGAGATTTGAGTAAGGATAGAGGTATTTATAAGGTTGGAAGGCTGGATAAACAAACATCTAATGTTTTCTAGATGTTCATTGGCATTGCTGAATACTCTTCCCACGAGTTCTTCATTGTTGAGCCCACCACTTCCACGTTTTACTTAAAATATGAACACGTTCTCATTTTATATAGGCTTTTAGCAGAACTATTTTATTCTCCACAACTTTGTCATATATCATTTACTTAAGTTATTCTTATTGACGTATGAAACCAAGACTATGAATGTCAGCCTTCAAATATATTATTCATGTATCACGAGGAGCAGATTTTCTCATTTATACGAACGATTTTGGAAAAGTATATTGTCACAATTTTATACAGCTTCTCTTCCATCTAATATATAATGTTTATATATCCAACAAATATTATTATGAAAATATTTAACATGTAGATAGTCATGAGACGTTAAACAACAAAAGCAATCAATTGTGGTTTTATTAACTGGTCAACTCGAGAAAATTTAAAACTTACATCTAGAAAATAACCAAGATTAAGTACTACAACTTAATAAATCTTAAAATTTTCATGTACCACCATATCATCTAATGTTTTGTTCTGGAACGCATCGTCTGTTTAATGTGTCCAGTTGAGAAGATTCCACCATCATCAACAATATAACATATATGTTACAAAACAAAAATTCTGTTTCCCGACAAAAATTGCATATACCGCGTATATGCAAATGATGTGACTAACCTGTCTACCAAGGACATGTCTCCCTCCTAAACCTAGTTTAAAAAAAATCCAGTGCAAAACAATTCGTCCAACTCTTATTGAACAGAAGAAAAACGAAAAAAAAAAAACGCAACCCTAAAAACTCCCAACACCGGGGATTTCAGTAATCTCACAACACAACACTATAAAATTGGCTTGTCTATTTATTATTTTCTTCAGCTTCCATACCCTCACGAGGAAATTGTATCCACTCCTATACCCTAGAATCTATGAAGTTTTTGAATTAAATGAAGTTGAACGAAGCCAACTAACTTGTAGACACTACTTTGTCATTATCTATCAATTTCATCACTATAATTTAAATACTCAAGCAATTAAGTTTTAATTTGTTATCTACCAACCAAAAAAAATGCCGTAAGACCTCTTCATATCGTTGGAGAAACGTTTAGATCCCCTCTTACAACGCATCACTTTACGACAAACAACTCCATCAATAATCCGTTGGAAAATCCATTTTACAGAAGTTGTTTTGACAAAAAAAAAAAAAAAAAACCAAAAAACAAAATATCCGGTGGGAGAAACCCATTTAGGTTATTAGAGATATGAGAAAATTATTTTTCAACGGCCGTTTCTTATCGAATTTTCCGCTGTAAAACCTATTGAAACTAGTGTCGACGGTTCACCGACAAATCGTAATTTTTAGCACTTTTCGACCAAAACTTGGTTCAAGGTAAGTGTCATGTCTCGAAGGGAATCTTAGCAAAATTGAATTTAGGTTACTGGCAGAGATGGAAAAATGGGATGAAGAAAGGTCACATTTTATGTTGAAAACATGGTGTTCCGAGGCTAATAGTGAAGAGGGAAGAGGAACCCTTAGTGAATTAAATGGTAAGGGTCTTAGTACGAAGGAGGGCACAACATGGTTGAACAAAATTATAAATGTCTTCTATGATTTGAGTACGATGAAATTGTTTCTTATCGACTTATTATGGATACATAACATAATGCATAAAGATACATGATGTCTTTTCCTATTTATTTGAAACATTATGACTTAAGTGATTCTAAACTTCTTAACGTATTCAGCATTGCTATAACACGGTTACCTGTTACTGAAAATTCTCAATTTTCAAAGCAACCTCACAAAAATTAAAGCCACCGATGTACCATCTGCCTTTTTGCATCATTTTAAAATTTATGGTATATTTTATTTTTTCTCTTTTAGAATTGCAACGTAGGAGGAGAAAATTTTAAGGTTTATTTTTTCTTTCATTAAAACTCATGTTAACTTCACATTAGTTTTGAGTAAGTAAGCATCTCATTTAGTCATTGTTACACATTTAATTTAAACATTAGATTAAGAATCTTTTTTGTTTACATTATACAGATCATTATTTTATACATCACTTAATGTTTAGTCCAAAAAAAAAAATCCTGCATAGATAAATTGTTATAGCTTTTAATTTTTAATTTATTATTATTATGAGTTACAATGATGGCATCACTAGTAATGAAAGCAACCAAGTATCCATTTATTTTGGTGAAAAACACAAGAACGAAATAATTTGCATCTTTAGCGATGTATAATCAAAGTAATTTTTTTTTTTGAAAACCATGGTTGCTAAAAAGATATTAGTAAGCTTCAGGATGAGCAATGGCATAGGCCTCAATTGACTTGAAGGTGTTCTTATATGCTTCTTTCGAACCGTTAAGAATATCTTCACTTAGCTGGGCATCAGGTTTGCAATTAAACACAGTTGTATGCTTGTATACCGATCCAGCGTTAGGAGATGGTACAAACTTAACATGATGAGTCGCCGAGTCAATAATGCCTAACAACGCATCACCTTCAAAGATTGTGTAACTAACACTTAGATTGCTTGTGTCGATGGCATCGATTCTGTTCTTTGAATTTTTATAAGGAACACCTAGACATACATTACAAAACACATTATGGAACCATATATGAAAAAAAAAAACCTACTAATATGTATTACAAGATCCTTCCGGTACATGAATAACATATACTAAACACATAATATAAGTTATTTACGAAATACTAACCATCCCCGAAGATTATACTCTTGATGCTTCCAACACCACCATCACCTTCGATAATGCTAATGGATTTGAATGTTTTCGGGTCGACCTTTGGCGCGAGGGTGTCGAAATCTGCATAGACTTTAAAAAGTTTCGTAGACGGAAGGGAAGAAGAGATCTCAACTTCAGTGGTGTTGACAGCCATTATTAACTAATTTCCAAAAAATGAGAAGTAAGAAGATGAATGTATTTGTTGCGTTGAGATTTGAGTAAGGATAGAGGTATTTATAAGGTTGGAAGGCTGGATAAACAAACATCTAATGTTTTCTAGATGTTCATTGGCATTGCTGAATACTCTTCCCATGAGTTCTTCATTGTGGACCCCACCACTTCCACGTTTAACTTAATAAATGAACACGTTCTCATTTTATATATGCTTTTAGCAGAACTATTTTATTCTCCACAACTTTGTCATATCTAATTTACTTAAGTTATTCTTATTGACGTATGAAACCAAGACTATGAATGGCAGCCTTCAAATATATTATTCATGTATCACGAGGAGCAGATTTTCTCATTTATACGAACGATTGATTTTGGAAAAGTATTTTGTCACAATTTTATCCAGCTTCTCTTCCATATAATATATAATGTTTTAATATCCAACAAATATTATTATGAAAATATTTAACATGTAGATAGTCATGAGACGTTAAACAACATAAGCAATCAATTGTGGTTTTATTAACTAGTCAACCTGAGAAAATTTAAAACTTACATCTAGAAAATAACCAAAATTAAGAAGTACTACAGCTTAATAAATATTAAAATTTTCATGTACCACCATATCATCTAATGTTTTGTTCTGGAACGCATCGTCTGTTTAATGTGTCCAGTTGAGAAGATTCCACCATCATCAACAATATAACATATATATGTTACAAAACAAAAATTCTGTTTCCCGACAAAAATTGCATATACCGCGTATTTGCAAATGATGTGACTAACCTGTCTACCAAGGACATTTCTCCCTCAAAAACCGAGTTTAAAAAAATCCCGAGCAAAACAATTCATCCAACTGTTATTGTCCTCAAGTAAGACAAGATTAAAATGAACTTGGGACGAACTATCCTAAAAAAAATAAAAAGAATGGATAGAACTATAGAACCTGATCACCGTTAGTCAACATGGTCAGAATTGATCTCATTATTATCGCAAGAATTTTTTATCCGATGACAATGAAACCATAAACCACAGTTTGGACTACTCCTACAGGTGAGTAGGGAGGGATGGTCAGTCGCAACCTCAATGGAACATGCATACAATGAAGAACATCTGTAGCAGGGAGAAAGCGAATGGATGGGCTCTTGTGGAGCTCTTCTTTTAAGTGTACACTCTTATCACGAAAGTTGCGTGATCTCACGTCTGTCGGCCACTCTCAAGTGTGATTGGGTTTCGTCGCTCGGGCACCGTTGTAGGAATCAGTTCACTTAGTGTTGGCCCAAACGTCCCGTAGTATCCGACTCAACAGTCTCCTTAACATCACCAATTTGCGAAAACAACTCAATCTATATACAATAAAAAAACCTATATAAATGAATATCAAACGTCGGGTGACCAAAATGTAAGAAAATTTGTTCAATAAATGAACCGGTTACCCATCTAAGATAATCTCAGCTTGGGATTGCCTGTTTAAGCTTTTCGGGTTTTTTTTGTTTCTTTTTTTTTTTCAAATACAAAACACATACTTGAAGGTAGTGCACTAAGATATCGACTTTTTTTATGAAGAAAACTTTTTGACTCGAAATTTGGTTCCCAAAATTATGTAAGTGGAACCGAAAGATAATAATAATAATCCGAATGGTCTAAGTGCGAAAATGACCATGTGTGAAGCATAGAGATATAGGCTCCTTTTCAAAATTGAGATTTTCCAAATATAATTAAAATGCCCAAATGTGGGCTAAAAGACTCTCTAAAAACCTAAGGAAATCACAAAAAAATATGATGATGTAAAGAGACCGGATATAGATTCTACTCGGGGACAAGCACCAGTGCTTCATCCTAACGATTCAAACATGATCATGTGTGATCCTCTCAGCGGCATGGACCGCAGGGCTAAAAACATCCATTGCTATAGTATATCCTACAGTTGTTAGTATTGCATGTATAATTCTTCATGAAAACTACCTGGCCATGATCACTTACCCCTTTAAGCTCCAGCAGTTGATCCCAAGTATGAAGTCCCAAACTATGACTAATGGTCCCGATTCGATGTGTGAGATAACAACAAGATCCTAGACCAATAATGATACAATAACTATGAACCTGTTACATGGCATCCAAGGGGGGTGAGAATAAACAGACAACAAAAATGTATGAATGCTAATGCCCTAAGCTAAATTTCATGCAAAAATAAAAAGTGAAAAAGAAGAAAATAAAATCTTTTTGGAGTTTTATAAAAAAAATGAATGCAAATTAAGGCTAAAATGCTATGCAACCTAAGTTAAAATGCATGAGAAAGCAAAAAAAAAGGGAATAACCCACCCCAAGCTTAGAAATAAGCATTGTCCTCAATGCTTGGGGCGAGGCGAAAGTACCTAAACCGGGGGATCGGGAGGAGGATATGAGTATTGATTCTTGAGAGAGAAAGAATGCATAGAGAGAGCGAAACAACTGGTGTGATAATGAAGAAGAAGGATTGCATGTCACTTAAGTTATTTGGTCAAAAGTTAATGGAAGTCAAAGCTGGTCAACGAATCCACGCGGACAGATTTTGGAGTACACACGGACCATTTCAATAACCCACACGGATGACCCATCGACCACACGCGGTCCGCGTAAAAAGGTCTATAACCATCTATATTTGAAGAATGACGCGGTCAATTTTTTTGGCCACACGCTGTCCGTTTGTATAACCCACGCGGACTACCCCTCGAGTACACGCGGACCGCGTGTGTCTTGCTGAAACCTCTCAATTCTTCGCCCTTGACCAAAATGAACATCGGGGCTTAAAATTCAACACTCTTTCACTACAAGAAGGAAGAAGAAATGTGAAATGCAAAAAGGATTTATCTAAAACGTTTATTGGGAATTAGAAAAGATGAAAACATTAAGTTTTCCAAAAATGCCCTTCTTTAACGTCTTTGGCGAGACGTACTTCCCCTCTCAATTTCAGTATACCGGGGCATCCACATGGATGACATCTAGGACATTTGCATTAAAACCTTCATAGAAAGGTTTCAAACGATGCCCATTGACTTTCAAGATTTTCCCCGTGTCGACATTTTTTAATCCCTACACCTCCATTATGACTCTTTTCTTGTATTTGACTTTATTTTTACGGGAGAACCATATCAGACTTAGACCTTTGATAATAGCAATCATCCAACCGTATTCTTTCTTGTACTTGTTTAGTAAGGTGACCAACTCTTCCATCTTTGACATGGTGGTCGATTTGGTGACCGGTTGGGCGTCTTCCTTCTCGGGATATGTACCCTTTAAAGGGTCCGACAGATTTAGCGTTTTCGGCTCTTGTGGTTGTTCTACCACTGAAGTTAGTTTCTCAATGGTAGTGGGTGGTTCAAACTCTCTTTTGTTAACCCCCAACACGTCCTCTATAGTTTCATTGACATCTTTCTTAATTTCTTCTTCCTCCTTGATAGCCTCTTCCACTTCTACTTCTTCTTCCACTTCTCCATATAACACTCTTGGGCATCAAAAAATTTCTCATCTTTCAAAGGAATAGCACATGCACTATGTCATGGGCTCTATTCAAATGGTAGTTTATCTTGAGCTTCCATTATACTTATTTTTTGAGCAAGTTGTGTTATTTGTTGCTCTAAGCTTTTGAGGCTAGCTTGCGTTGTTTCCTGGAAATGTTGGGTAGAAGTGGCAATTCTCTTCACAATCTCCTCTAAGGACATGCTTGGCGTTTCAGGTTGTTGAGGAGGTGGAGGATATGGATGTTGGAATTGTGGAGTTGGTTGGTATTGGTTATTTCTCCAAGCTTGGTATGGGCTTTGGTATTGGTAGTATCCCCAAGCTTGCTTGTTGTCCCACCATTGATCATGTTGAGGTTGATCATAACTCCACTGATTTGAACAGTAATAGCTTCCCCTTTCTTGCACTTCTTCCCATTCTCCTTGTAAATATGGACACATATCGAAATGATGTCCATTTTGGGCGCAATTATCGCAAGGAAGAGTTGTGGGTTGCACACTTTGGTCACTTCCAATCATCATAACTAACTGAGCTAGCTCAGAAGGTTGGGCTTTAATGCAAGGATTGTTCATTTCCAAACCATATTTTTTTTCAATTTTTGAGTTCTAAACTAGAGTACCTGCACAATGAGATCTAGGCATAGAGAAACAAACTGATTAAATATAAACCAATCTCTGGCAACGACGCCAAAATTTGGTGGTTGTCGAGGCCAACAAAATTAATACCCTAAATATTACACACTAAAATAGTGTATAGTGGTAAAGGGATCAAATCCGTGGAGATTGGTTCAATTTTATAACTCTATGAAAAATCTCTATGTAAAAATACTTGAAAAATAACAATAAAAATAAAATTGGGGGATTTTGATCTTTTGAGATGTTTAAAAGAAAACTAGAATTACACTAATACTTAAAAACACAATTCAACAAAAGCAAAGATTGATGTAAAATCAATAAGAGAAAGATGGTTGACATTGGGCTTTCATTACTTGAACATTTGTTTAAATAATCATGAGAATACCAAGGTACAATACTTGTGTTTAAAAATCTAACTTTGCTATAGCAATTTATAAGCATAATTTGCCTCAACTCTTCTTTTATATTAAAATGGCTAGATAAGCTCATCGCACATTTACTAATTCAAAGTCACAAAACTAATGAAGCATGTAATTTTGTGAAAATCAGTTAGCATTAGGTTTTAAGAATCACCAAGTCCAAAGAGTAATCTATTGCTTTCATTACTACTATGGAGAAAATATTTTCCTAGTCTAAATGAAATGAAAACAAACATTTAAACTAATTGTTGCTTGTTAAATTGAAGACCCATTACTTAGCCAAGAATTTAACCAACAAAAATAACATTCACATATCAATATTCATGACTAGAGATATATAAACATGAAGGAAGTTTTCATAGAAAATATAATCATAGATATTCAACACAAGTTCATGGAGTTCTTCAAAATAACCAAAACATTCAAGCAATTACATCCAAGTCAACCAAATGGTAAATCTCCTAGCATGGCTAAGATTAAAGAAAAACAAGAGAGATTAGAGATACCAAACATTGTTCAAGATGAAAGATGAAAGAAATCCACAAATATTTAAATCTTCTTAGAGAGTAAAATGTGTGCGTTTCTCCCAAAAATTCCCCCCTTTTCTTCCTCCAAAACTCAGTCAAAAGGTCCTCAAATCCGAATGAAAAAGATGCTCAAAAGTAACTCACCAACTTTCCCCAAATAGAGGCAAAAGGCTAAAATCCGGGTCCTTCACAGTGCGATCCACGCAGACCATTTGTAAATCCATGCGGACCGCGTGGATTCTGCTGAATGGGCTTTTTGGCCCATTTAATTGGCAATTCTAGATTACTCTTCTCATCCGTGGTCCAACCTATTTGTGCAAGTTCTTGATAGCCCAATTATGGCTTCCAAACTCTTCCAAGATGCTCTATTGCTCCTTTCATCTTCCATAGCTCGATTTCTCTTCACCTCGTCATCATTCTTCATCTAAAATTAAGTCCAACTTGCTCTCTCGATCATGTTGACACCAAGCCCAATCGCACCACTTCAAGTCCACAAGCAAACCGCAAGCCTCCAAAAGTCCAGCACTCCTTCCATACCTCCAATGACAAATAGTTTTCGGTAAATCCTGCAATTAAGCTCAAAAGACTGGAAAACACCCGATAAAGGAGAAAAATAACAAAAAGAGAAAATATGCATGAAGATTAACTAAAATGAGATGGTTTTAACTAAAAATAAACTATAAAAATAAGTAATCAAATGAAGCTATCACTTATTGAACAGAAGAAAAACGAAAAAAAAAACGCAACCCTAAAAACTCTCAAAACCGGGAATTTTAGTAATCTCACAACGCAACACTATAAAAGTGACTTGTCTATTCATTATTTTCTTCAGCTTCCATACCCTCACGAGGAAAATGTATCTACTCCAATACCCTAGAAGCTATAAAGTTTATGAATTAAATGAAGTCGAACGAAGCCAACTAACTTCTAGACACTACTTTGTCATTATCTATCATTCCATCACTATAATTTAAATACTCAAGCAATTAAGTTTTAATTTGTTATCTACCAAACAAAAAAAATCCCGTATGACCTCTTCATATCGTTGAAGAAACGTCTAGACCCCCTCTTACAACGCATCAATTTACGACAAACAAGTCCATCAATAATCCATTGGAAAACCCATTTTACGGATGTTGTTTTGACAAAAAAAACAAAAAAACAAAAAAACAAAAAACAAAAAACAATACATCCGTGGGGAGAAACCCATTTAGGTTATTGGAGACATGAGAAAGTTATTTTTCAACGGTCGTTTCTTATCGAATTTTCCGGTGTAAAACCTATTGAAACTAGTGTCGACGGTTCACCGACAAATCGTAATTTTTAGCACTTTTCGACTGAAACTTGGTTCAAGGTAAGTGTCATGTCTCGAAGGGAATCTTAGCAAAATTGAATTTAGATTACCGGTAGACATGGAAAAATGGGATGAAGAAAGGTCACATTTTATGTTGAAAACATGGTGTTCCGAGTCTAATAGTGAAGATGGAAGAGGAACCAACAAAACCTGAGTGAATTAAATGGTAAGGGTCTTAGTACGAAGGAGGGCACAACATGGTTGAGCAAAATTATAAATGTCTTCTATGATTTTAGTACGATGAAATTGTTTCTTATCGACTTAATATGGATACATAACATAATGCATAAAGATACATGATCTCGTTTTCCTATTTATTTGAAACATTATGACTTAAGTGATTTTAAACTTCTTAATGTATTCAGCATTGCCATAACACGGTTACATGTTACTGAAAATTCTCAATTTTCAAAGCAACCCCACAAAAATTAAAGCCACCGATGTACCATCTGCCTTTTTGCATCATTTTAAAATTTATGGTATATTTTATTTTTTCTCTTTTAGAATTGCAACGTAGGAGGAGAAAACTTTAAGGTTTATTTTTTCTTTCATTAAAACTCATGTTAACTTCACATTAGTTTTCATATCATTTAGTCATTGTTACACAGTTAATTTAAACATTAAATTAAGAATCTTTTTTGTTTACATCATACCGAATTCGGTCATTATTTTATACATCACTTAATGTTTGAGTACAAAAAAAAAATCCTACATAGATAAATTGTTATAGCTTTTAATTTTTAATTTATTATTATTATGAGTTACAATGATGGCATCACTAGTAATGAAAGCAACAAAGTATCCATTTATTTTGGTGAAAAACACAAGAACGAAATCATTTGCATCTTTAGCGATGTATAATCAAAGCAATTTTTTATTGAAAACCATGGTTGCTAAAAAGATATTAGTAAGCTTCGGGATGAGCAATGGCATAGGCCTCAATTGCCTTGAAGGTGTTCTTATATGCTTCTTTGGAACCATTAAGAATATTTTCACTTAGCTGGGCATCAGGTTTGCAATTAAACACAGTTGTATGCTTGTATACCGATCCACCGTTAGGAGATGGTACGAACTTAACATGATGAGTCGCCGAGTCAATAATGCCTAACAACGCATCACCTTCAAAGATTGTGTAACTAACACTTAGATTGCCTGTGTCGATGGCATCGATTCTGTTCTTTGAATTTTTATAAGGAACACCTAGACATACATTACAAAACACATTATGGAACCATATATGAAAAAAAAACTACTAATATGTATTATAAGATCCTTCCGGTACATGAATAATATATACTAAACACATAATATAAGTTATTTACGAAATACTAACCATCCCCGAAGATTATACTCTTGATGCTTCAAACACCACCATCACCTTCGATAATGCTAATGGATTTGAATGCTTTCGGGTCGACCTTTAGCGCGAGGGTGTCGAAATCTGCATAGACTTTAAAAAGTTTCGTAGACGGAAGGGAAGAAGAGATCTCAACTTCAGTGGTGATGACAGCCATTATTAACTAATTTCCAAAAAATGAAAAGTAAGAAGATGAATGTATTTGTTGCGTTGAGATTTGAGTAAGGATAGAGGTATTTATAAGGTTGGAAGGCTGGATAAACAAACATCTAATGTTTTCCAGATGTTCATTGGCATTGCTGAATACTCTTCCCATGAGGTCTTCATTGTTGCCCCACCACTTCCACGTTTTACTTAAAATATGAACACGTTCTCATTTAATTTATGCTTTTAGCAGAACTATTTTATTCTCCACAACTTTGTCATATCTCATTTACTTAAGTTATTCTTATTGACGTATGAAACCAAGACTATGAATGTCAGCCTTCAAATATATTATTCATGTATCACGAGGAGCAGATTTTCTCATTTATACGAACGATTGATTTTGGAAAAGTATATTGTCACAATTTTATCCGGCTTCTCTTCCATCTAATATATAATGTTTTAATATCCAACAAACATTATTATGAAAATATTTAACATGTAGATAGTCATGAAACATTAAACAATATAAGGAATCAATTGTGGTTTTATTAACCGGTCAACCTGAGAACATTTGAAACTTACATCTAGAAAGTAACCAAAATTAAGAAGTACTACAACTTAATAAATATTAAAATGTTCATGTACTACCATGTCATCTAATGTTTTGCTCTAGAACGCATCGTCTGTTTAATGTGTCCAGTTGAGAAGATTCCACCATCATCAACAATATAACATAAATATGTTAGAAAACAAAAATTCTGTTTCCCGACAAAATTGCATATACCGCGTATATGCAAATGATGTGACTAACCAGTCTACCAAGGTGTAACATCCGGATTTCCAAGCATGACAATTTGAGTATTTCTTTCTGAGTTATGAGGAGGGACTCGACGAGTTGACGACTAGACTCGTCGAGTAGGATCGCGATTTGCTGACTGGATAAATGAAGGGACTCGACGAGTCGATGGGTGGACTCGACGAGTCCGCGCTGTGGACAGAAACCCTAAATCTTTGGGGCCTATGCCCTATTTAAGGGTCCTTATAGCCCTCATTTGCGGCTACCAGACCAGAGAGAGAAACCCTAGAGAGCTTGAACGAATTGTGTGAGAGAGAAAGCCATTTCAACCCTTTTTGGTGTTGTTTTGCAAAGAAGAAGGTGTTTCCAGCTAGAGGAGGTCAAGAGGGTTGCTAATCCGTGGTTTCCAAGCTTGGATCTGTAGTGTTGAGGTAGCAAATCGATCCTTTCTCTGTTTGGTTTAAGATCCTTGAATTTTAGGGTTTTCTATACCCTTTATTGGCTTGAAATGTTGAGTATGTTGTCCCTTTGAGTGTTAGACTCTGGATCTGGACCTCTAGAGGTCCAGAGGGCCTTATCCACTCTGCTTTATGTTGGTTCATGGAGGGAATGATACTATGTTGCCATTTTAGAAGCCATTTCACCAAGGAAAGCCTTGTGTGCGTTGCATGAATGTCAAGACTGAACCTTTACGTGATTATTGTGTTTGGGAAGGTCAGATCTATAGGTTAGAGAAGCAGATCTGACCTCAGAAGGTCAATGGAGTGTTGTCATGGACGCTACTCGCCGAGTTCATAAGTGGACTCGATGAGTCGAGTCGGGGTTGCCCCGCGATTCGTGACAGGTGTAACCCGTCGAGTGAAGGGATGACTCGACGTGTCGAGTGAGGCTAGAAGGATTCTGGGGACCCGCGTGGACTCGCCGAGTCGCCCATGTGCACTCGACGAGTCGGGTCAAAGTTTGACCGTTGACTTCAGTTGACCTTAGGGTTTTGGTCAAGCTGACTCAAGAGAGTTCTGGGAGGGGTAGAATGGTCTTCTACCCATCATTAGAGATGAGATGATGAGAGAGTATTGATTAGGGATGTTATTCTGTTGATAGGAGGAGGCTAGATCGGGTATCCGAGCACGGGAGATTATCTGATATCGTACGAAGTGAGTCTTCTCACTATAATGTACCTAGAGTGGTACCTATGTGTGACCGGAAGGTCTTATATGCTATGAGATGTATGTGATGTATGCTGTTATGTGATATGTATGTGCTATGTATGTTATGAATGATAAGGACCGGAAGGTCATCATGATATGGACCGGAAGGTCGGGATGATATGGACCGGAAGGTCAGGATGATATGGACCGGAAGGTCATTACTGGTAGGCCCGGAAGGTCTACCAGAGTTGTGGGACGGAAGTCCTCTGAGACACAGAGACCGGAAGGTCTTATAGCCTTGAGTGGCATATGTGCGTATTGGTATTTTGGGGAACTCACTAAGCATTTATGCTTACCGTTTATGTGATATGTGTTTCAGGTACCAACGAGGATCGCGGGAAGGCGTCGACATGATTTGTACACACTGAAGGAGTTTGATGTATTGAGATTCTGGGATATGTTTTGTTATGATAACATTGGATACATTATGTTTTGATATTACCTTATGAATAAAAGTATGTTTTAAAATTGAAAATTTGTCTTGGAAATTTACGTTGTTACAAGTTGGTATCAGAGCCTTGGTTTGAGGGATTCGGATGCACCTTCGGGTGTATTTGAACTCAAACTGAGGATTTGAGAAAGTTTTTCATAAAAGGAACAATTTTTCTAAAAAGTAAAGGAAATTGAGGAAAGCGGAAAGAAGCAGTGTGTACGATCAGCCAGCGCCCGAACGGTGATTTCCCAAAATACCCTTACATTATGTGTTATGACATATGATATGATATGTTATGCATGCTAGGGTAGGCTAGGTATTCATATTAGGACTAGAGTGGCCTGATTTGTGATGCCTTACCCTAGGGGATTACTGCTGCTATGTGATGCTTCGAGAGTGAGTAGGTAGCAGTGAGGAGCTTATGAGAGGCATACCGAAGGGTAGCCTGTGCTTAGCGAGAAGTAGAGTACTTGTGATCTGGGATCCTAGGAGGAGGTCTTGGGGTGAATACTGATGCGGTGTGGACGGTAGTATAGGGCCCGTACTACTGGAAACACCGGATCAGTGAGCTGTCCAAGTAAGAATCCTTAGGGTACCAGGGAACAAGTAGGGTTGGGTGATCGAGTGCGAGTATACTCGATCGAGTCTCTGGTATCTTTGTGTTGTGTTTCAGAGACAGCATGGTGGGTACATGTCACACACCAGAGAGCAGCGGAGTTAGCGATGACGAGATTCGCAGGATGATTCATGATGAGGTGGCCGCGACCATACGTGAGGTCATACACGAGATGCTTGGGTCTATCGAGACCATGTTGATTGAGACGTTCGATGAGCGATACGCTGCTGTTTCGGAAGCTGCTGCTGCTGCAGCCACCGAAGCTGTCGCAACTGCTAGGCCACGAGGGGGTGACTCATTGCTGTACCGGGAGCTCAGCAACACGAAGTCACCAGGGTTTGATGGGACAGGATCCGATAGCCGCAAGAGACGATATCATGGTACGAGTACCATGATAAGTAGCAGATTGAGAAGTGATGTCGTGGTTCGAGTACCATGATAAGTAGCAGATTGAGAAGTGATGTCATGGTTCGAGTACCATGATAAGTAGCAGATTGAGAAGTGATGTCGTGGTTCGAGTACCATGATAAGTAGCGGATTGAGAAGTGATGTCATGGTTTGAGTACCATGATAAGTAGCAGATTGAGAAGTGATGTCATGGTTCGAGTACCATGATAAGTAGCGGATTGAGAAGTGACGTCATGGTTCGAGTACCATGAGTTGTATCAGGTCGAGAGGTGATGTCATGGTTCGAGTGCCATGATGTGAGGTGGATTGAGAAGAGGGAACATGGTTCGAGTACCATGATTCGTAGAAGATTAAGAGGAGATAACATGGTTCAGGTACCATGATCCATAGCAGATCGAGAAGTGGCCACACAGTTTGAGTATCCTGACATGTGACGGTTAGTGTTTCTAGTTATTCCGTGGGGAATTGTCTAGACTGAGATCAAAGGTGAATGAGTATGGGGCCAGAAGGCCATGATGAACAAGTTTTAGTGGAGCATCCCTTGAAAAGGGAAATCGAGTGAGCTCCGAGGGATTGTGGGTGATATGCCAGTTGGAGTCGCAAGACTCAGGGATGAGTAGGGATGGTGCGTTATGGGAGAATACGTTCTGGGCTGGGCAACCGGCCGATAGTGGAGAGGTCACTTCCTGTGACCCGAGTGGTGCTATTTCTGTTCCTGTGAGAGACATAAGAGGTGTAGAGATTTCAGTTTTGAGTTTGGGGGTGACCCCTGTGGGATTGCACGGATGGTGATCTTCAACCAGAGTATATGGCAGTAGGTCTGCCGCGAGGTAAAGATATAGCTTGAACAGGTCGTCAGTGAGGACTGAGATGGTCAAGGACCAGGATACACCCTAATTGAGTATAGTAGGGCATGTGTTAGCAGCAGCGTCGGACGATCAAGAGGAGTATATCAGGGCGGTGGCCTTATTGTCTTTTATGGGTATTAAGAGCGGAAATATGGTTTCTGCTCTTATGATAAGTGACGTGATGGAACGTTGGTTGAGGAGTCGATGATGAGGAGTACGGTAGATCATTACTTCCAGACTAAGAGTCAGGGTTAATATTGGACAGTTGGGAGGCCCGATGATGGAATGGTGTGAGATGCTGAATGACTAGAGGCAGTCATGGTGGGAGGTTCTGAGGATTTCATCTGAGTTTCAGGGCATTTGGAGCTGCTCGATCTCTGTTGGAAGATCATTGAGCGTTGCGTAGCACCTTCCAAGAGTAGGTGCGGTGATTACTGGTGGAAACAGTCGGTGTGATAGGTTGTTAGCATGCCGATTAGGGATGGTTCGAACCCTAAGTGGGGGAGAACCGGGTATTTTATTGAGGGGATCAGAGATTCGATCGAGAATGGTTAAGAGATCTGGATATAGGGACCGACGGTGCGAATTCATTGAGCCCAAGGTTGTTGGTGATTGAGACGAGGTGCAGAGCGAGATAATGCATGTGTTATGTTTGAAAAGGATGAGTGCCTCCACGGCAAGTGGCCGTTGATCGGAGACCTTGGGGTGAAAGGGAATTCTTCAAGGTCATAATGGTGAATTCGAGATGGTTGGCTCGTAGGGTGAGTTCGGCGGTTGAGAAATTCTGGTTCAATGATGGGGCTGTTATTCAGCTTGGAAAGGGCAGAAGTTGATTAGACAACCAATTTCAAGTTGTGGAACAGGAAGATCAGTGGATGAGACGAGACGTCGTGAGGTCCTATGTGGTGTATCGAGGTATCCGAATTTAATGCATTGGATTTCGGATAATTTTGAGTCTTGAGTGGAGACGGCAAGTGGTGGGTCAAGCATCGATGATTCCAGTGGGAGCCCTTTCGGTTAATGATAACAAGCGATATTGTCCAAGAATATGGATCGTAGCAGGGAAGGGTGTTTTGTTATGACGATTGCCGCCAGATATAGTGATGCATAATTTGGGTAAGTGCATACACCTATCTATGATCGATCCACGGATTGTGAATCAATCAGAGGTTGTTGTGATGCTACGGGAAGCCGTAGGTAGTACTCACTAGTCAGAGGTTGTTGTGATGCTACGGGAAGCCGTAGTACTCACTAGTCAGAGGATTGTTGTGATGCTACGGGAAGTTAGTACTCACTAGTCAGAGGTTGTTGTGATGCTACGGGAAGCCGTAGTACTCAGTACTCACTAGTCAGAGGTTGTTGTGATGCTACGAGAAACCGTAGTACTCACTAGTCAGAGGATTATTGTGATGCTACGGGAAGCCGTAGTACTCACTAGTTAGAGGTTGTTGTGATGCTACGGGAAGCCGTAGTACTCACTAGTCAGAGGTTGTTGTGATGCTACGGGAAGCCGTAGTACTCACTAGTCAGAGGATTGTTGTGATTCTAAGGGAAGCCGTAGTACTCACTAGTCAGAGGTGTGGTGATATTGCGGGAAGCCGTAGTACTCACCAGTCAGTGAGAGGTTGTGGTGATACTGCGGGAAGCCGTAGTACTCACTAGTTAGTGAGAGGTTGATGTGATGCTACGGGAAGACGTAACACACACTAGTCAGCGAGAAGTTGTTATGGTAAAGTACTCTTTGATCAGAGCAGGGCGTAGAAGAGTTTTAAAAATGGGGTGGCCCTAATTTATGAGTTTTGGGAACCTGGTGGTCGGACCAGGGGCGAGACCGGGGTCTCCTCAATGATAGGGATCCATTATGTTATGAGTAAGGTGTGGTCATCGAATCCGAAAGAATGGGATAAGTGAGGTACGCATGGGTTGCGGGAAATGACTTCTGAGTTGAGTGCTTCGTTGGGGCGAGTGGTTCCAACTCTGGGTCAGACCAAACTCTCGAGTTTGAGTTTAGCTCTGGTGGTGCGTTGGATAGGCGAGATGAGATTCTGGATTCTGAGGTGGGTTCCATGTTGAGGAGTATTTTTTGTCATCTGATGTCTTAGACCTGTGTGGGTCAGTACTTGGGTACGGGAGGTAGCACAAGTCGCATGGAACGATGAGTAACAAATGACAGAGGTCGGGGTTGAGTCGATCTCCAGTTGGGAAGGAAGCATTCGCTTAGGGTTAAGCGAACTTCGTTATTTGTGTGTCACATTGGGCCGATGTGGTTATAGTAAGAAGGAAACCATGGAGACGGTTGGGATAATGCAACGGATGATCCTGGAGGTTCAACTATTGGGTCGAGATCAGATCTGGTACTCAGTGTTAAAAAGGGATACGAGGGATGCAACTGAGGCTTATGATTTTAGATGTCTGAGGACTTCTGAGCGAGCATGATTCTCTTGCGTCAGAGAACAGGATGTTGAAAGTTTATTGTTCGGATGGATTCTGATACTAGTTCAGTGGATGCGCCCTGGTGGGATGTAAACCCTTTCGTTCCTTGGGGCGTGATTCAGACTGTTTTGGTACGTTGGTATGAGCGATCGGTAGCCGATTGTCGGATGTTGTTTTGTGAGAATCAGAGGAGCTGTGAGTTATTAGGGTTTGATGTCCGAAGAGCGAATATCATGGTGATAGCGTGAGTGGGCGGTCTGGCGGCAGGCTAGGCCACTAGAGTTTCCCGGTTCTGGGAAGGTCAGAAAGGGGTATCTTAGCGACATAGGGGACAGTTTTGTTCCAAATTTGGAGTTCCTGGTCGGATCCAGGTATTCATGGAGAAGGATATCGTTTTGGTGTGAGAACCTCTCAGTGGTGCTTTTTGAGTGTTTGGTTTCTAACTATGTTGGTGAGGAGCGATTTCGAGGGCGAAATCTATTTCAAGTGGGGGAGAATTGTAACATCCGGATTTCCAGGCATGACAATTTGAGTATTTCTTTCTGAGTTATGAGGAGGGACTCGACAAGTTGACGACTAGACTCGTCGAGTAGGATCGCGATTTGCTGACTGGATAAATGAAGGGACTCGACGAGTCCGTGCTGTGGACAGAAACCCTAAATCTTTGGGGCCTGTGCCCTATTTAAGGGTCCTTATAGCCCTCATTTGCGGCTACCAGACCAGAGAGAGAAACCCGAGAGAGCTTGAACGAATTGTGTGAGAGAGAAAGCCATTTCAACCCTTTTTGGTGTTGTTTTGCAAAGAAGAAGGTGTTTCCAGCTAGAGGAGGTCAAGAGGGTTGCTAATCCGTGGTTTCCAAGCTTGGATATGTAGTGTTGAGGTAGCAAATCGATCCTTTCTCTGTTTGGTTTAAGATCCTTGAATTTTAGGGTTTTCTACACCCTTTATTGGCTTGAAATGTTGAGTATGTTGTCCCTTTGAGTGTTAGACTCTGGATCTGGACCTCTAGAGGTCCAGAGGGCCTTATCCATTCTGCTTTATGTTGGTTCATGGAGGGAATATGACTATGTTGCCATTTTAGAAGCCATTTCACCAAGGAAAGCCTTGTGTGCGTTGCATGAATGTCAAGACTGAACCTTTACGTGATTATCGTGTTTGGGAAGGTCAGATCTATAGGTTAGAGAAGCAGATCTGACCTCAGAAGGTCAATGGAGTGTTGCCATGGACGCTACTCACCGAGTTCATAAGTGGACTCGATGAGTCGAGTCGGGGTTGCCCCGCGATTCGTGACAGGTGTAACCCGTCGAGTGAAGGGATGACTCGACGTGCCGAGTGAGGCTAGAAGGATTCTGGGGACCCGCATGGACTCGCCGAGTCGCCCATGTGCACTCGACGAGTCGGGTCAAAGTTTGACCGTTGACTTCAGTTGACCTTAGGGTTTTGGTCAAGCTGACTCAAGAGAGTTCTGGGAGGGGTAGAATGGTCTTCTACCCATCATTAGAGATGAGATGATGAGAGAGTATTGATTGAGGATGTTATTCTGTTGGTAGGAGGAGGCAAGATCGGGTATCCGAGCACGGGAGATTATTCGATATCGTACGAGGTGAGTCTTCTCACTATACTGTACCTAGAGTGGTACCTATGTGTGACCGGAAGGTCTTATATGCTATGAGATGTATGTGATGTATGTTGTTATGTGATATGTATGTGCTATGTATGTTATGAATGATAAGGACCGGAAGGTCATCATGATATGGACCGGAAGGTCGGGATGATATGGACCGGAAGGTCATTACGGGTAGGGTCGGAAGGTCTACCAGAGTTGTGGGACGGAAGTCCTCTGAGACACAGAGACCGGAAGGTCTTATAGCCTTGAGTGGCGTATGTGCGTATTGGTATTTTGGGGAACTCACTAAGCATTTATGCTTACCGTTTATGTGATATGTGTTTCAGGTACCAGTGAGGATCGCGGGAAGGCTCCGACATGATTTGTACACACTGAAGGAGTTTGATGTATTGAGATTCTGGGATATGTTTTGTTATGATAACATTGGATACATTATGTTTCGATATTACCTTATGAATAAAAGTATGTTTTAAAATTGAAAATTTGTCGTGGAAATTTACGTTGTTACACAAGGACATTTCTCCCTCAAAAACGTAGTTTAAAAAAAATCCCGAGAAAACCAATTCGTTCCACTGTTATTAATAACAGAAGAAAAAAGAAAAAAAAACGCAACCCTGAAAACTTCCAAAACCGGGAATATCACTAATCTCACAACGCAACACTATAAAAGTGACTTGTCTATTTACTATTTTCTTCATCTTCCATACCCTCAAGAGGAAATTGTATCTACTCTCATACCCTAGAATCTAGGGGTGTGCAAAAAACCGCACAAACCGCACAAACCGCCCGCACCGCACCAAACGCACCGCATAATGCGATTTAGAATTTCGTGGTGCGGTTTGCGGTTCGTCATTTTATTAAACCGCACTATGCGGTGTGGTTTGCGGTTTGTATTTATAAAATCGCGGTTCAAACCGCACCGCACCGCATGTTATATATATATATATATATATATATATATATATATATATATATATATATATATATATATATATACTTTTTTTCTTTACTTTGTTATAATTTCAAATCACGATTTAAAAACGATGTATTTAAATATATTTCTTACAATAATCAAATATCTATAACGTAACATTAAATCACTATTAGATCAAGATCTCATAGTTTACAAGAATATAGCAACTATAACGGCAATATAAAGCAATAACAGTGACACCTACAAAACTATAGTAGCATGAATCACAATTTATTAAAAACGATTTAACTTGAAAATTGTATTTGTTTTTATAAAATAAAAGCAATCAATTTTTTTTTAACCGGGTCAGTTTTTTGGTTTTTTGATAGATTTAATGTTGAACAACTCATCAAACCGCACAAACCGCAACCAAACCGCATAAACCGTCCGCATCAAACCGCACCGCATAACGCGGTTTTGAACATTTGTGGTGCAGTTTGCGGTTTCTAAAATATTCAAACCGCATATGCGGTGCGGTTTGCGGTTTTGACTCTAAACCGCACCAAACTGCACCGCGCACACCCCTACTAGAATCTATGAAGTTTTTGAATTAAATGAAGTCGAACGAAGCCAACTAACTTGTAGACACTACTTTGTCATTATCTATCAATTTCATCACTATAATTTAAATACTCAAGCAATTAAGTTTTAATTGGTTATCTACCAACCAAAAGAAATCCCATAAGACCTCTTCATATCGTTTAAGAAACGTTTAGATCCCCTCTTACAACGCATCATTTTACGACAAACAAGTCCATCAATAATCCATTGGAAACCCCATTTTAAGGATGTTGTTTTGACAAAAAAAAAAAAAAAACAAAAAACAAAAAACAAAAAAAAACAAAAAACAATATATCCGTGGGGAGAAACCCATTTAGGTTATTGGAGACATGAGAAAGTTATTTTTCAACGACCGTTTCTTATCGAATTTTCCGGTGTAAAACCTATTGAAACTAGTGTCGACAGTTTATCGACAAATCGTAATTTTTAGCACTTTTCGACTGAAACTTGGTTCAAGGTAAGTGTCATGTCTCGAAGGGAATCTTAGCAAAATTGAATTTAGGTTACGGGTAGACATGGAAAAATGGGATGATGAAAGGTCACATTTTATGTTGAAAACATGGTGTTCCGAAGCTAATAGGGAAGAGGGAAGAGGAACCATCAAAACCTGAGTGAATTAAATGGTAAGGGTCTTAGTACGAAGGAGGACACAACATGGTTGAAGAAAAATATAAATGTCTTCTATGATTTGAGTACGATGAAATTGTTTTCTTACCGACTTAATATGGAAACATAACATAATGCATAATGTCGTTTTCCTATTTTCTTAAACATTATGACTTAAGTGATTCAAAACTTCATAATGTATTCAACATTGCTATAACACGGTTACCTGTTAGTGAAAATTTTCAATTTTCAAAGCAACCTCACAAAAATTAAAGCCACCAATGTACCGTCTGCCTTCTTGCATCATTTTAAAATTTATGGTATATTTTATTTTTTCTCTTTTAGAATTGCAACGTAGGAGAAAATTTTAAGGTTTATTTTTTCTTTCATTAAAATTCATGTTAACTTCAAATTAGTTTTGAGTGAGTAAGCATATCATTTAGTCATTGTTACACACAGTAAAAGTAAACATTAAATTAAGCATCTTTTTTGTTTACATCATACCGAATTCGGTCATTATTTTATACATCACTTAATGTTTGAGTAGAAAAAAAAATCCTACATAGATAAATTGTTATAGCTTTTATTTTTTAATTTATTATTATTATGAGTTACAATGATGGCATCACTAGTAATGAAAGCAAAACAAGTATCCATTTATTTTGGTGAAAAACACAAGAACGAAATCATTTGCATCTTTAGCGATGCATAATCAAAGCAATTTTTTATTGAAAACCATGGTTGCTAAAAAGATATTAGTAAGCTTCGGGATGAGCAATGGCATATGCCTCAATTGCCTTGAAGGTGTTCTTATATGCTTCTTTGGAACCGTTAAGAATATCTTCACTTAGCTGGGCATCAGGTTTGCAGTTAAACACAGTTGTATGCTTGTATACCAATCCACCGTTAGGAGATGGTACGAACTTAACATGATGAGTCGCCGAGTCAATAATGCCTAACAACGCATCACCTTCAAAGATTGTGTAACTAACACTTAGATTGCTTGTGTGGATGGCATCGATTCTGTTCTTTGAATTTTTATAAGGAACACCTAGACATACATTACAAAACACATTATGGAACCATTTATGAAAAAAAAACCTACTAATATGTAATACAAGATCCTTCCGGTACATGAATAATATATACTAAACACATAATATAAGTTATTTACGAAATACTAACCATCCCCGAAGATGATACTCTTGATGCTTCCAACACCACCATCACCTTCGATAATGCTAATGGATTTGAATGTTTTAGGGTCGACCTTTGGCGCGAGGGTGTCGAAATCTGCATAGACTTTAAAAAGTTTTGTAGACGGAAGGGAGGAAGAGATCTCAACTTCAGTGGTGATGACAGCCATTATTAACTAATTTCCAAAAAATGAAAAGTAAGAAGATGAATGTATTTGTTGCGTTGAGATTTGAGTAAGGATAGAAGTATTTATAAGGCTGGATAAACAAACATCTAATGTTTTCTAGATGTTCATTGGCATTGCTGAATACTCTTTCCATGAGTTCTTCATTGTTGACCCCACCACTTCCACGTTTTACTTAAAATATGAACACGTTCTCATTTTATATAGGCTTTTAGCAAAACAATTTATTCTCCACAACTTTCTCATATCTCAATTACTTAAGTTATTCTTATTGACGTATGAAACCAAGACTATGAATGTCAGCCTTCAAATATATTATTCATGTATAACGAGGACCAGATTTCCTCATTTATACGAACGATTGATTTTGGAAAAGTATTTTGTCACAATTTTATCGAGCTTCTCTTCCATCTAATATATAATGTTTTAATATCCAACAAATATTATTATGAAAATATTTAACATGTAGATAGTCATGAGACGTTAAACAATATAAACAATCAATTGTGGTTTTATTAACTAGTCAACCTGAGAAAATTTAAAACTTACATCTAGAAACTAACCAAGATTAAGAAGTACTACAGCTTAATAAATATTAAAATTTTCATGTACTACTATATCATCTAATTTTTTGTTCTAGAACGCATCGTCTGTTTAATGTGTCCAGTTGAGAAGATTCCACCATCATCAACAATATAACATAAATATGTTAGAAAACAAAAATTTTGTTTCCCGACAAAATTGCATATACCGCGTATATGCAAATGATGTGATTAACCAGTCTACCAAGGACATTTCTCCCTCAAAAACCTAGTTTAAAAAAATCCCGTACAAAACAATTCGTCCAACTGTTATTGTAATAACAGAAGAAAAAAAAAACACAACCCTAAAAACTCCTAAAACCGGGAATTTCAGTAATCTCACAACGCAACACTATAAAAGTGACTTGTCTCTTTATTATGTTCTTCACCTTCAATAAATGAAGTCGAACACAACCCTAAAAACTCCCTAGAAGCTATGAAGTTTTTGAATTAAATGAAGTCGAAGCCAACTAACTTCTAGACACTACTTTGTCATTATCTATCAATTCTATCACTATAATTTAAATACTCAAGCAATTAAGTTTTAATTTGTTATCTACCAACCAAAAAAAATCCCGTAAGACCTCTTCATATCGTTGAAGAAACGTTTCGATCCCCTCTTACAACGCATCAATTTACGACAAACAAGTCCATCAATAATCCGTTGGAAAACCCATTTTACGGAACTTGTTTTGACAAAAAAAAACAAACAAACAAAAAAAACAAAAACAAAAAAAAAAACAAAAACAAAAACCAAAAAACAATATATCCTTGGGGAGAAACCCATTTAGGTTATTGGAGACATGAGAAAGTTATTTTGTCAACGGCCGTTTCTTATCGAATTTTCCGGTGTAAAACCTATTGAAACTAGTGTCGACGGTTCACCGACAAATCGCAATTTTTAGCACTTTTCGAGTGAAACTTGGTTCAAGGTAAGTGTCATGTCTCGAAGGGAATCTTAGCAAAATTGAATTTAGGTTACCGGTAGACATGGAAAAATGGGATGAAGAAATGTCACATTTTATGTTGAAAACATGGTGTTCCGAGGCTAATAGTGAAGAGGGAAGAGGAACCAACAAAACCTGGGTGAATTAAATGGTAAGGGTCTTAGTAGGAAGGAGGGCACAATATGGTTGAGCAAAATTATAAATGTCTTCTATGATTTGAGTACGATGAAATTGTTTCTTATCAACTTAATATGGATACATAACATAATGCATAAAGATACATGATGTCGTTTTCCTATTTATTTGAAACATTATGACTTAAGTGATTCTAAACTTCTTAATGTATTCAGCATTGCTATAACACGGTTACCTGTTAGTGAAAATTCTCAATTTTCAAAGCAACCTCACAAAAATTAAAGCCACCGAGTTACCATCTGCCTTTTTGCATCGTTTTAAAATTTATGGTATATTTTATTTTTTCTCTTTTAGAATTGCAACGTAGGAGGAGAAAACTTTAAGGTTTATTTTTTCTTTCATTAAAACTCATGTTAACTTCACATTAGTTTTGAGTGAGTAAGCATATCATTTAGTCATCACATTAGTTTTGAGTGAGTAAGCATATCATTTAGTCATTGTTACACAGTTAATTTAAACATTAAATTAAGAATCTTTTTTGTTTACATCATACCGAATTCGGTCATTATTTTATACATCACTTAATGTTTGAGTACAAAAAAAAAAATCCTACATAGATAAATTGTTATAGCTTTTAATTTTTAATTTATTATTATTATGAGTTACAATGATGGCATCACTAGTAATGAAAACAACCAAGTATCCATTTATTTTGGTGAAAAACACAAGAACGAAATCATTTGCATCTTTAGCGATGTATAATCAAAGCAATTTTTTATTGAAAACCATGGTTGCTAAAAAGATATTAGTAAGCTTCAGGATGAGCAATGGCATAGGCCTCAATTGCCTTGAAGGTGTTCTTATATGCTTCTTTGGAACCATTAAGAATATCTTCACTTAGCTGGGCATCAGGTTTGCAATTAAACACAGTTGTATGCTTGTATACCGATCCACCGTTAGGAGATGGTACGAACTTAACATGATGAGTCGCCGAGTCAATAATGCCTAACAACGCATCACCTTCAAAGATTGTGTAACTAACACTTAGATTTCTTGTGTCGATGGCATCGATTCTGTTCTTTGAATTTTTATAAGTAACTAGACATACATTACAAAACACATTATGGAACCATATATGAAAAAAAAACCCTACTAATATGTATTATAAGATCCTTCCGGTACATGAATAATATATACTAAACACATAATATAAGTTGATTACGAAATACTAACCATCCCCAAAGATTATTGTCACACCCCCAAACCAAGGATGGCGGAAACGTCCGGGGGTGGCGGACTTCATGTATAGTATCATAACAACGAGTATGGTAATAAATTATAATAAACAAAGTTTATATCCATTGCATACAAACATTTTGATAAACTATTGTAAGTATAGTTTATGTTCACTACTACTTGTAGTGGTGTTGATTATGATGGCATGTGCGGAATTAGAAAGATTTAGTGAATCATCATGTAAAATCAAGAACACAAGGAGTAAATAATTCTGTGTAAGCTCATATTAGATCTAGAAAGGATATACAAATGGGTTTGTACAAAGTTTCTCTCTCTAGTCTAACACTCCAAATGGTTCCTTACATAATGGGAGTCACTCACTTCCTATTTATAGGAAAGACTCAACCCATTTACACATACAAGAGGGTAAGCCTAAAACACTACATCCAAGAGTGACTTTGCACCCTAACATTCTCCCCCTCAAAGTTAGGATTGGATGTCCGGCTTCAATCTCCAACGAGCTAGCGCGATCAAGACCAAACTCCCCCTCGAAGTAACACCAGTCTTCAAATCCGCAAATGAATATTCGACAAACCCGAGAAGCTTCAGATACCCATCATTCTCCCCCTTTTTATAATCAAAAAATGATTATAAAACCCACTAAGGGTGAGAAGCGCCCGAGGAATAGTCTTCACGATACTCCCCCTTGATGTGTACCAAAAATGAATCACCAAAAATCTTGCATGGAAAAACAATCACGAAAAAGCCACAAAAAATTTCCAATTTATGAAAATTTTTGACTTTTTGGGTGAAAGTTGCAAGATTTTTCAAAAACCGGGTATAAATCGTCACTTTCTGAAACTTGCAGGGACCCGTTGCGCCAAAAACAGCCAAATATGCCAAACTCTAGCCCATTTGCGAAACTGGGCATAAAGCATAAATTCGTACAAACTGCAGGGGCCTGAAATGCATATTCTTCAATTTTCAGCAAAAACAATCCTTTTTCGAATTTGGGTACAAACAGCCAAACATTCGAAACCTTAGGGACTATTTTCGAAAGATCTGCCCTTTGTCTTCCAATCATACGAAGATTACGACCAAACATTCGAAGAGTTGAAAAAACTGTCACTCTTTCGTAAGATCAGGGGTGATTTTCGAAAATTCTGCTTTTTCTTTACAAAACTAACGAACTGTTGCTCGCCTTGTAAAAGGTGTTAAACTATCAAAATTTCAGGGGCCATTTTCGTAACTTTTGGAACCCTTCGTTAAATCACAGCACACAAAATTTCAAAACACACGAAATCATCTCTACCCATTTTCTCTCTCCCCTTCGTATGAAACTGCATCTTTCGTTCGTTCAACAGCAACTCAACATCCAGTCTTCGTACGAAATCAAAGCCTTAGTTCTTTGAAAAAATCTTCGTTATTTCCAGTCCAACCATTCGATCATTCGTTCACAATCAAAATTTCGTTTGTCAAGTATCAATTTCACAGCCTTCATACATCAACACAGTTCTTCCCAAATCAAAATTATCGATCATCAAGAACAAACACATCTTTTCGTCACTGAACAACCCATCCTAGTTCGTTTCCAAACCAAAAAATCCAAATCCAAGTTCTTTTCGTTCCCAAACCATCGATGCGAACATCAATCGATTCCAACAAATTCGACTCCAAACAACCAAACCAACATCATACAAGTCGAAATTTGTTTCAATCCATGAGTTCGACTCCAAGCTAACAGATTTTGGCAATCGAGATTACCATCAAACCCACGATCGACTCCAATTCTCCCTTTCTTGTAGATACGAAAGAATACAAAATCGACTCCAAAATCAACATCATTTACAATCGATTCCAAAACATCATCTTTAGTCCTTCATTTTCAGTACCAACCATCGACTCCAATCAACTTACAGAGTTCGTCATCAAGAACATCGACACCTCCAGATTCGAAATTAAACTGAAATCAGATTAGATTTCGACTCTTTCAACCGCAAAACAACTTGTAACTATCGATTTGATCATACGATTCACCGATTCATCTCCTGAAATCCAATTTTGACTTTTCCACAGTTTGACTATAACCAAATCATTCACAGATGAGCCACATCAGTTGACTCAAACAACAACATAAATCGACTTTCAACCGTTCGAATCTACTGCTTGACATTCTATTTCAAAATCGACATCCCCCTTCCTATCGATTTCAACAAGGGAAATTGAACTTTCAGTTTGACGGAGAATCGATGTCAATCAATTAGCGTGAAGGTTGAAATTGAAGAACATTCAATGTTACGAAAGTCAAGGAACCATTGACTAAATAAATGGATCCGTTTGGCTCAATCAATGGTATCGGATCTAAAGAATCGTGGGCTCAATAATATTCACGAACAGTAAAGAATTTGAAAGTTGGATTAAAGTGGTTAATGGGCTCGAGATGAACAGTAAAATGACTAGAAAATTGTTTGGGCACAATTCGTGAACAGTAACCAATTGAATCAAGAAAGGAATTGTGAACGAAATCATTTATGATGAACTGTGAAAAAGAAAAAAAATGATAGAATATCATTTTGATTTTTGTGATTTGATCTAAACAAAAATAATTGGATCAATCAATGGGGTTGAAACGGATTTGATCCAATGAGGCAAATGGATCAAAAATTGAAAAAACGAAAAATACGACTCGAAATCATGGATGTTTTGAAATCCATTTGAGAATTTGAGATACCTTTTTGACGAATCGAGTTCCGTTTTCAACGAAAGAATCAAATTTAGAAGATCTTGGTTCTTTTGTTGGAATGAGAAAATCTCCAATTTGAACATTGTACCATCCACAATGCGAGATGTACAACTCATTCTTCATGTTCTTCAACGATCCAAGAACATCTTCAAAAGAACCACCAACACTTTTGGGTTTTGACTTCAAATTCAATGCAACCTTTGGAGATTGTTGCTTTGGAACCCAAATTTGCTTCACGGATTTCGACTTCACAACATTTGACGATTTTTGTGAGTAAACCCGCTTGTTTTTCCGATTAATCTTCTTCTTCTTTTTCTTTCTCATCTTTTTGCATCTTGAATACTTGATCTCATGAACAAACCCACTTTCCACAACTTCTTGAGTTTGAATCAAATCTTTTGGAGTTTGATACTTGTGAATTTCTTTGATCACCGGCTTCCGATAAGGAATCATTCCTTCAAACGAATCACAAGAACACAAAATATCATCGGTTTGAACTCCAATCGAGCAAAAAACTTTTTCATCATTAAAATCAACTTGAACTCCTTTTTCTTGAACATCAAGAACATTCGGGTAAGAAGCAAGAACATTATCACCATATATGCATTCATCAAGACGAATTCCTTCAATTACTTCATCATCTTTCTTCTTCTTTCTTCTTTCATGATAAGTTGTTACCAAACGATTAAGCAACGTCTTATGATGATCATGATCAAGAGGATAACCATTGAATTTTCCACATTCACATTTCATACTAGAAATGAGTGCATTTTGTTTGAAATACCCGGTTACAAAACAATTGAGAACTCCTTCAAAACTAAATGACCATGAATAATCCTCCATAAAAAAAATTTCACAAATTGTTTCTTCCATCTTTGATCAATCGATATGAACTTGGGTTTTCTAGAGAGAGAAAGTAACACAAACAAGTATTCTAGAGAGAGAAAGTCGAATTATGGATCAAATCAAGGAAAAATTTGACTTCTAGAACACACAACATGTAACATCCCAAGTTCGGAACAAGAAGTGAAAGGTGCTAAGTGTAAATAAAGGAAGGGACTCGACGAGTAGGTACGCTTACTCGCCGAGTCGGAGAGGGTTTGGGATCGCGGATTAAGTGATCAACTCGCCGAGTCGGAGGCTTGGACTCGACGAGTTGGTGCTGGAATGAGAAAACCCTAATCCCGAGGGTTGCACCCTATTTAAAGGACTTTATGTCCTTCTCCCAGCCTCCAAAACCCCCCCAAAGAGTTCCAGAAACCCTAATTTCGTGTGAGCTTCCATTAATAGAGAGAATAGAGCTTTGGAAGAGGAAATCTTGGAAAAGGGCTTGAAGATCAAGAGGCTTGCTGCAAAGGAGTAGTGTAGATCCGGGATCTACTTCAGTTGGAGCTTATATTGGAGGTAATAATCTGTTGCTTGGGCTCTTTTGCATCTAGATCTATTATCATTTGAGATTTGGGGCATTTTTGGTATGATTATGAGCTAATTAGAGTTAGAGGCTTAGATCTGAGGTTACTACTTCAGATCTAGACTTGTGTTGGTCCAGAAAGTCATAAAGCATCAGTCTTTGAGTTGTTGGTGAAGCCCCTTTGTCGAAAACCCTAGCCCTAGAAGTGTTTTGGACTTATATCTCCTTGGTTTCACGTAAAGTTTGCAACTTTATGTGAGGGTTAGGCTGTAGAAGAATAGATCTATGGATTGGAGCCTCTGCATGGCTCGAAAAGCCTCTATATGGATTAAGAACTGAAGGGACTCGGCGAGTTGAAGAACAACTCGACGAGTTGTATGAATATGTGCACAGACTCGACGAGTTGGAAGAACAACTCGGCGAGTCTGGTCGCAGAACCCCAATCTTTTCTGGTCAAACCTTGAATCAGTGAGTCGGGAGGTGACTCGGTGGGTTGAGTCGTGTTAAAGGAGTTTCTGAGTATAGGGACTCGACGAGTCGACGGGTCGACTCAGCGAGTAGAGTCAGTCAGGGAGGTTGACTTTGACTGAGGACTTTGACTTTGACCAAGAGTTGACCAGTTTGTTTACCAAGGGTATTTTGGTAATATTGGTGCTTATGAATCTAGTTCTTGATAGTGTACGGTGGTGGAGTTCGTGTCGGCGGTCGAAGCAGCTGATCTTATCTTTCCAGTCGACAATTGCGAGGTGAGTTATCCTCACTATATCGACAGGGTCTACGGCACCAAGGCCGGCCCTTTATCGGATGGAAATCTGGGTAGTTGTTGTTATGTTATTGCTTTGCTATGTTTGCATCCTGGTAGTTAGGATGGTATGTGTTAGAGACCTGGTTAAGGTCGGTACCCGGGATATAGGGTAATGTTATGCTAGCGACCGGTTAGGTCGGAATCCTGGTTAGGATATTGATATGCTATGTGAACTGTTAGACTGTTTGTCTGGTTGAGGATTGTATATGATTATATGTTTATGTGCACATGGTTGTTGGACTGGGGTTGGGTTGAGGCGGGTCCTGCTTTGTGCTGTAGGCCAACATACCCAGGGCGGACCGGACATTCTAAAGGCCCAGCGAGCGGTCCGGATAGGCTGAAGGCCCCGAGAGGGCGGACCAGACGTGCCGAGGCTCGGAGAGTGGACCAGGCCGACTGAAGGCCCGGTGCGGGTGGACCAGTCATACTGTAGACTCAGAGAGTGGACCAGGTGGATTTAAGGCCTGGTGCGGGCGGACCAATCACAATGTAGACTCGATGTACATGGGTAGACTCGGAGGGTGGACCAGGTGGACTGAAGGCCCGGTGCGGGCGGACCAGTCACACAGTAGACCCGATGTGCGTGGCTGTTCTATTTGTGATATGTTATGAGTATGGTTATGTGTGGTTGGTATTTTGGGGGTAACTCACTAAGCTTTCGGGCTTACAGTTGTAGTGTTATGTTTCAGGTACTTCAGGAGATCGTGGCAAGGCGAATGCGTGATCGTACCGCTCCTCATGTTTTATGATATATGTGATATGGTTCTGGGGGATACTCTGATGTTTAAACAATTTTGAAAACGGAATGTATGAACTTAATGGTTTTTGAATGAATTAAAATGTTTTAAATTGGTTGAAATTTTTGGTCGTTACAAGTTGGTATCAGAGCCTTGGTTTGAGTGAATTGGAGGAACATTCGTGTGAATCCAGTCTCAAATCAAGGAGGGATTTTCAAAATGGTTTTCAAAAAGGTTTTCGAAATAAGTAAAGGAGGATGCAGAGGGTACGATCAGCCAGAGCCAGTAAGTAGACCCCAAAATACCATACAAGTTATTTGATTATATGATATGTTAGAACAGCATGCTAGTGATAGGCTAGGGACCTTCAGGAATTTGCATGATAGAATTTCCGGATTACATGATGCCTGCTAGCCTAGGGTTTCCTTTATATGAGATTGACATCATTACTGTAGTTACTTGTGTATGCATCGTGGCTGTGTACAATTAAGATCTTATAGCCTGAGAATGTTTGATTTGGCCTTTTGTTCTGTTCTTGTTTGATTGGGAGCTTAGGGTAGGATTGGATATTCGAAAGTCTATAGGGTCCAGCGTTATGTATGGCTAGCATACACTAGTGCTGCAGGGATTGGTGGAAGTTTCATGGATGGGTGGGTCGTGTGAGGCCAGTTATGAGATATTGAGCATTCGTTGTGTGATGTATACTATTAGGGTGTTGTGGTGATACTTGAGACAAATATGGGTAGGTGTGGAAGGTAGTATGGGCCCGTACTGCTGAAAGCACAGGACCCATACGCGTGTCAAGGAAGTCACAACCCCTAGGTTGTTGGTTAGAGGTTAGTTCTCGGAGTTTGTGCGAGGTATCTGAGAATCTTATTGGTGTATTGCAGTATGGCGGTTACGAGGCGTGTCGTGACTGGATCCGGATCGGGATCAGGACAGGGTGAGCAGGAGGCCCCAGTGGCACCTGAGATTATCGGCCAGGAGGGGCCAATGTTGACAGAGGATCGTGTCAGGGAGATCATCAGAGAGGAGGTGGTCGAGATTGTTCGGGGTCAGATCCCGGAGTTGTTTGGGACAATTAAGTCCACTATGAGAGAGTACTTCGATGATCGTTATGCAGCTCTTACTGAGACGGCTTCCGCGACAACTACAACGGCTGTAACAGCGGCAGGGGGTGGAGCCGGTCGGGGCATTCAGTATCGGGACTTCGATAACACGAAGCCCCTTACCTTTGATGGAGTTCAGGATCCTATCATTGCTATGAGATGGTTGTCAGACGTGGAGGGTTGTTTCTTTACGTGTTCATGCCCTGCGGATCAGAGGGTGAGGTGTGCTCTGAACCTTTTGAGGCTCGGGGCGAAGGATTGGTGGAGGTTGACTACGGGAACTTATTCTGATGCGCAGCGGGCTGCGGTTACTTGGGATCAGTTCCGGGAGATGTTCAGCACTCGTTATGTTCCACAGGTTGAGAGAGAGAGGTTGGCTCAGGAGTTCCTGGAGCTGAAGCAGGATTCATAGTCGGTGACGGAGATCACCAGGATGTTCACTGAGAGGGCGATGTTTTGCCCGGAGTTAGCGTCGGAGCAGGCTCAGATGTCCCGGTATCTGAGTATGCTCAAGAGGGATATTAGACAGTTTGTGTCCACGCAGAAGTGTGATACCTTGTTAGAGTTGCAGGAGGCCGCCAGATGGCGTGAGTTAGAGATGGAGATACAGTTACGAGAGTAGAGGCAGGCCCCGGTGCAGTCGCAGCCGGCGCCGAAACGGTCCAAACCCGTTGATTCTAGGGTTGGAGGTCAAAGCAGCCACACTTGTGAGAAGTGTGGGAAGGGTCATGCTGGAGTTTGTAGGTCCGGTGGTGCGTGTCGTAAGTGCGGGAGAGAGGGGCATTATGCGAGGGATTGCCGCCAGTTAGCCCCGGTTCGGGATATGAGGATTTGCTATCATTGCCATCAGGTTAGATACTTGAGGGCCAACTGTCCACAGCTTGTTGCAGGACCGGTGCAGGCTCCAGCACCGGCCATTTTGAGGATTACTGGCGGAGGCCAGGGTGGAGTGGAGCCTCTGAGGGCTCAGGGACGCGCTTTCCAGCTTACAGCAGAGGAGGTCAGGGCAGAGCCAGATGCAGTTGCGGGTATGTTTCCATTGTGATATCTTGTTATCTTGTTGATTGTGTAGTATAGTAAATTTGTCTGCCTTGTTCCGCATGTTTCATAGTATGATTGAGGGCCTTAGTAGTTAGGAGTTGTAGTTAGCGTTCAGGAGGATTGCGGTCGGAAGACAAGTTATGTGATCTCGCTGCTAGGAATAGCAACGACGATGTAAGGAGGATTCAGTTGAGATTCGAACTTCCTTGGAGTTCGGGTGTGCGATGACGGAAGGGTTATTCAGTGAAGGTTACTTACTCCCGAGGGAGTCAGTTCATGGTTAAGAGGGAATCTATGGAGTAAGGACGATTGAGCTAAGCCTGTTTGGGGCATCGGTGATTAGTAGTTGGTGCACTAAGTGGGGGAGAATTGGAAAATTCTCCGGTGAAAACAACATGCATCCAAGGATGGTTAGTTGGTTGGATTTCAGCGGTGTTTTGCTAAGGGTGTGGATCGGTGAGAGCAAGTGGTAGACAAGTGGGGCGGAGCACAGACCATGGTTTTCGGAAAGGGTGACTGATTGTTGTAAGGCCTAGGGATAGGCCAGGAATTGAGTATATGGAATAGAGCTGGAGTTCGGAACCCCAAGAGGGCTAGAATAGTATGTATGGGAGAGACTCCCGGGAAGAATGGTTCAGGGCGATGTACGGCAGTTTCGAGCGGCCCGGATAGACTGAAGGTCGGAGGGCGTACCAATCAGGCCGAAGGCTCGGGGAACGGTCCAGACAGGCTGAAGGCCCACGAGAGCGGTCCAGACATGTTGAAGGTTCTGAGAGTGGTCCAGATAGACTGAAGGCCTGGTAAGGCGGTCCAGTCATGCTGAAGACTCTGGATGGGTTAGTAGATCGGTATACGGAGAATGAGTGAATACGCCGCCGTGCAATAGTAATCGATGTGGTCTAGCCCCAAGTATTGATCATGATGATAGAGTTGGCTGGAAGCCGTACGTGGGCCTTGTTATTTATGTGATCGGATTCGGAGTATAGGGGAGTTCGAGAATAGCGGTTGCTCTACATGGATAGTGTAGAGTGGAGTTTAGCAGTAGCACTTATAGGTGCGGTAAGGATCGTTGAGTAGACTTCCTGGAGAGGGAATGTATGTAACTCCGGAAGGAGTGTGAGTCCTCTGAGAGGAAGGAAGCAGAGTAAATGGATGGTCGGAAGTGTTTGGTAGCAAGCACTGGGATTGTACCAGATATATGGAAGCACATACGGGTTGGATGCCCATTGAGGTTGTGGCAGTGTTGGATGATGCGCAGGCATGTTTTCGGTCTCCTTGGAAGAGGAGGAGGATAGTGGTTCCAGATTGGGGAATGGGACAGAGAAAGGTGATTCAGCAGGATAACAGACTCGGGAGCAGTCTGGACCGGTGCTGAGGACTGCATAAGGATATTACAGTCAGAGGTCAAGGACCTGGAGATCGTGATAGAGACGTATGAGTGGGTTGCACTCCGTTGTGTCGAACCGAAGGGTTCGAGGTTGACGCAAGGACAAGGTCCTTGGTTCCGAGTATGGTTGTAGGCTGAGTTATGTAGGAGGAGGTAGTTCAATATGGGGTATTCCGTCATGAGGATGACCGGACCCTATGATTGATTGGACCTGGCGTGTTGGTATTCCAGGCCGAGGCTGTTAGGCCAGATACGATTGGTTACGCGATATGGTTGGTTGATGGGTTATGAGAGCTGAAGGATGCGGCATCCTGTCGGAGCGTAAGGGATAGAACCCGAAGGTGGAACAGGATTCGTTCCAGGTTGCAGTTATCAGGGTTATCGCCAATTTTTGGGCGGAGGAAGATGGATTAGTGCCTTGGTAAGAGCTCAGTGGGTGTTGTGGTAACCAGTTTTCGCAAGTTGCGAATGAATTCGTAGGACGGAAGTAAGGTAGTGTCTTCAGGTGGCACTCAGTTGATGAGCATTGTCATCAGAGCAAGGAAGCCGGTGGCCAGCTTGAAGCAGTTATCAGGACCCTGCAAGGGAGGAGATAAATTTTAAGGATCTGATAGCAGTGTTTAAAGGAAATATGGGTCAGTTAAGATCAGTTGATGCATTGTGGGAGTATCACACGAAAGTTGAGTTGCCGAAGGCTTCGAGGACGAAGCCTAATTTAAGTGGGGGAGAATTGTAACATCCCAAGTTCGGAACAAGAAGTGAAAGGTGCTAAGTGTAAATAAAGGAAGGGACTCGACGAGTAGGTACGCTTACTCGCCGAGTCGGAGCGGGTTTGGGATCGCGGATTAAGTGATCAACTCGCCGAGCAGGAGGCTTGGACTCGACGAGTTGGTGCTGGAATGAGAAAACCCTAATCCCGAGGGTTGCACCCTATTTAAAGGACTTTATGTCCTTCTCCCAGCCTCCAAAACCCCCCAAAGAGTTCCAGAAACCCTAATTTCGTGTGAGCTTCCATTAATAGAGAGAATAGAGCTTTGGAAGAGGAAATCTTGGAAAAGGGCTTGAAGATCAAGAGGCTTGCTGCAAAGGAGTAGTGTAGATCCAGGATCTACTTCAGTTGGAGCTTATATTGGAGGTAATAATCTGTTGCTTGGGCTCTTTTGCATCTAGATCTATTATCATTTGAGATTTGGGGCATTTTTGGTATGATTATGAGCTAATTAGAGTTAGAGGCTTAGATCTGAGGTTACTACTTCAGATCTAGACTTGTGTTGGTCCAGAAAGTCATAAAGCATCAGTCTTTGAGTTGTTGGTGAAGCCCCTTTTTCATAAACCCTAGCCCTAGAAGTATTTTGGACTTATATCTCCTTGGTTTCACGTAAAGTTTGCAACTTTATGTGAGGGTTAGGCTGTAGAAGAATGGATCTATGGATTGGAGCCTCTGTATGGATTAAGAACGAAGGGACTCGGCGAGTTGTATGAATATGTGCACGGACTCGACGAGTTGGAAGAACAACTCGGCGAGTCTGTTGAAGGTGGCCTTGGACTCGGCGAGTCTGTTCTGGACTCGGCGAGTCTGGTCGCAGAACCCCAATCTTTTCTGTTCAAACCTTGAAGTAGTGAGTCGGGAGGTGACTCGGTGGGTTGAGTCGTGTTAAGGGAGTTTCTGAGTATAGGGACTCGCCGAGTCGACGGGTCGACTCGGCGAGTAGAGTCAGTCAGGGAGGTTGACTTTGACTGAGGACTTTGACTTTGACCAAGAGTTGACCAGTTTGTTTACCAAGGGTATTTTGGTAATATTGGTTCTTATGAATCTGGTTCTTGATAGTGTACGGTGGTGGAGTTCGTGTCGGCGGTCGAAGCAGCTGATCTTATCTTTCTAGTCGACAATTGCGAGGTGAGTTATCCTCACTATATCGACAGGGTCTATGGCACCAAGGCCGACCCTTTATCGGATGGAAATCCGGGTAGTTGTTGTTATGTTATTGCTTTGCTATGTTTGCATCCTGGTAGTTAGGATGGTATGTGTTAGAGACCTGGTTAAGGTCGGTACCCGGGATATAGGGTAATGTTATGCTAGCGACCGGTTAGGTCGGAATCCTGGTTAGGATATTGATATGCTATGTGAACTGTTAGACTGTTTGTCTGGTTGAGGATTGTATATGATTATATGTTTATGTGCACATGGTTGTTGGACTGGGGTCGGGTTGAGGCGGGTCCTGCTTTGTGCTGTAGGCCAACATACCCAGGGCGGACCGGACATTCTGAAGGCCCAGCGAGCGGTTCGGATAGGCTGAAGGCCCCGAGAGGGCGGACCAGACATGCCGAGGCTCGGAGAGTGGACCAGGCCGACTGAAGGCCCGGTGTGGGCGGACCAGTCATACTGTAGACTCAGAGAGTGGACCAGGTGGATTGAAGGCCCGGTACGGGCGGACCAATCACACTGTAGACTCGATGTACATGGCTAGACTCGGAGGGTGGACCAGGTGGACTGAAGGCCCGGTGCGGGCGGACCAGTCACACAGTAGACCCGATGTGCGTGGCTGTTCTATCTGTGATATGTTATGAGTATGGTTATGTGTGGTTGGTATTTTGGGGGTAACTCACTAAGCTTTCGGGCTTACAGTTGTAGTGTTATGTTTTAGGTACTTCAGGAGATCGTGGCAAGGCGAAGGTGTGATTGTACCGCTCCTCATGTTTTATTATATATGTGATATGGTTCTGGGGGATACTCTGATATTTAAACTATTTTGAAAACGGAATGTATGAACTTAATGGTTTTTGAATGAATTAAAATGTTTTAAATTGGTTGAAATTTTTGGTCGTTACACAACACTCTCTAAACACGAAGATCCAAGATCATAAAATGAATCACTAAATCAAAATCGCTATCAAGGATCAATTCTTGATGAAATCAAGAACACCCGCTCTGATACCAATTGTAGTGGTGTTGATTATGATGGCATGTGAGGAATTAGAAAGATCTAGTGAATCATCATGTAAAATCAAGAACACAAGGAGTAAATAATTCTGTGTAAGCTCATATTAGATCTAGAAAGGATATACAAATGGATTTGTACAAAGTTTCTCTCTCTAGTCTAACACTCCAAATGGTTCCTTACATAATGGGAGTCACTCACTTCCTATTTATAGGAAAAACTCAACCCATTTACACATACAAGAGGGTAAGCCTAAAACACTACATCCAAGAGTGACTTTGCACCCTAACACTACTACCACTATGTGATAAACTATAATAGGTATAGCTTATGATTCATTTACATAACAAACATTACTTTTACAAGAAAACTATACATTACAAACATTTGATAAACTATAATAGGCATAGTTTATGTTCATTTACATTACAAACAATTTGATAAACCATGACAAAGAATGTTTATGTTATACGAGCAAACTTCCTACGAAAGGTTTTATTTTTACATAAAAGAGTTTTCGGATCACCTCACGTAAATATGTTCATGAATAACTTTGTGAGACATTCGCTTCACGTTACTTCCAACGTAACGAAATCAAAAGTCCTGTAATTGTAACCAGAGTCTCTTAGAGGGAGAGCGTGATAGTTGTGTATAGATCTATATTGGGATTGACACCCCACGCCTCGCTGTTAGCTGCAGTAGGACCTCGAGGTCTACGGGTGACAAATGTCATATCAGTTCCGACGCCTGAAGAACGTCGTTTCAGGCCAACTAGGTCATAGCATGGTTATAATAACTCACTTAGGGTATTCGCAAAACATAAGATTTACGCGGTGTTCTATCACTAAATCGTATTTATGACAACCTAAACTTGTGCATATTTTCATAAGTGCAGAAAACTATGGATCTTCTAGAGTACATTATTTCCTAACATAGAAACTTCCATTTCACATCTCATAAAGAAAATATTGGATTTTCTGGAATCACACTCATTCTCTTTTACAAAGGAAAAACGATTTCTTCCTCAAATAAAAATCTTATGAACTCACCAACTTAATTGTTGACACCTTTCCAAAACTACTTGTATTCTCAGGAAATTAGTGAAACAGGAAATCAACAGCATTTTGAGGATGGGACGTTAAATCGTCAAACAGTTCATTTTGTCATCATCATGTAATTGATTTTGAACATGTAAACATATACTATGATGTAATTCTTTTCCGATTATATTTATGATTGGTTGTATTGCTTTGATCAAACTGTTCAAACCTTGGAAGACATGCTAATAGCTTGGGTGATTAACTTCGGTAAAGCGTGGGATTCCCACTTACCGCTCATTGAATTTTTCACATAACAACAACTACCACCCTAACAACAATGTCGCTCCATTCGAAGCTGTCTATAGTCGCAAGTGCAGATCACCACTGCGCTGGGCTAAAGTGGGAGATACACAGCTAGCGAAGGAGCAAGTCCCTAACAACACCCTCAATGGCCCTGAAATCATAAGAGAGACAACGGAAAAGATCATGCAAATTCGAGAAAGGCTGAAAGCATCTCGAGAACACGGCAAAACCCGAATAAGTCTTATCATCTATATAAAAACGCAGGGTCTTTACTAGTGAATCTATGATGGCTAGTGTAAACATTATGGTCATGTATCATTAAGATTCTATGGACTTAGAATGTGTGATTCCCCCTCATTTCCTGTTCCTTGTTTGGTTGTGGGCTTAAGGCGGAGTCACTCATTCGACTGCCCTTGTAATCTTAAGGATATACGACTAGTTTACACCAAGCGATTATAAAAGATCTGGTAGGACTTATATTCCAATTTTCATCACAAATTGTTGAAGCATTCGTAATACTAGTACTCGCTAATTTCATTATAAAATATTCGAAATAGTAATACCAAGTATAAAGCGGAGAGCATAAAGGCACACATAGAATACACTATCATTCCAAAACAATAACTCATTTTAAATCAACTTAGCTCAAGTTACAATAAGAAATTCCAAGGTCGTCATCTAACATCAGGCGGATGGGTCCCCACCATATCAATTTCTTGTGCTATGAAAAGTACCCACATCTTTTCCCCAAACTCTCGTAGTCCCAGTTAAAACGCTAATTTAGGGACGAAATTCCTTCTAACGGGGGGATGATGTGACAACCGTCAGTTTTTGGTCAAGTCAAAGTCAACCAAAGTCAACAAGTCAAACCAGTCAACTCATCTAACCCTCGTATATTAGGGTTTCCATTATGATTCTTATTGTACAACTCGCAACCTTAATACAAAGTATCACTTAGAGTTTTCACGTGTTCAGAAATTCTAAACCCTAATCAGGGTAAGTGATGAATCTACTCGATAAAACATTATTCCATACCCCTCGGGAGCGTATAAAAATCATAACGAGGCTTAACGGGGTGTACAAACCTTGCGTTACAAAGCCAAACACTCTAAAAAAAAGGTCACAAAAGAAGTCTCTCCCAATCTCTTTCACTCTATCTCTCTCTATTAAAAATCTTTCCCAAATCTCTCTCAAAACTTCCTTAAACTTTTTATAATCTTTCGGGTCATCCCGACCCTAAACCGGGTCAAAAACCGCTCGAAACGAGAAGAATTCTTGAAAAATAGCCTTAAAGAACCAAAACCTTCTCTTATGGGGCGAAGCCTCTCGGACCGAAACCATGAAGGACCGAACCGAACTGCTGGACCGAACTCTTCAGAACCCCGAACCCTGCTGAACCGAACCCGAACTTCGCCTTCGGCCCATTTCGCCTTCGGGTCCAAGCTGCTGAGGACCGAACCTCCCACCCAATCCGAGAAGCTTCGCAGGAAGCCCTTTTCCACCCGGTTATCGATCACAATTTCGTTTTAGGCCCATTTTTCATTATTTTAACGTGGGACTTTCACCCAAAATTATATTTCAACATATAAGACCCCCCTATTTCATAATTTTAATCAAGTTTTGAGTATAATCTTTATTTAAGAACAAAAATCTAGTGGGTAAGATATTTAGGTGGAGTGTTGACTTATCATTTGGGCAAGGACACAAGTTACCTCCCACACCCACTCCATGACTATTCCCAGTCACTATTCACCCATACCTAGTCAATCATTGTCCTTTTTACACTCTTTTTTAGCCATAACCTTGATCAAAAGCTGGAGAAATCCTTACCTCTCCTCCCATTTCACTCACTTTTCACCAAAAAGCAAAACACATTCTCTCTCACTTCCTCTCACCAAGAATTCGAGATTCAAGGCTGATCTTGAGCTCTTCATACACCTTGGTAAGTAAATCTTTTCCCACACTTGATTTCCTTACACTTCTTCACTCAAATCACGGGTTCCTTACACACATATCGTCATATTTGTTGTTAGATCTTCGAATCATCAAGCATCTTCTAAGTGTTCTTGAGTTAAACACTCCTTTTCTTCATCATCCATCTACTGAAAATCACTCAAGGTGAGTTCATACCCCTATCTTTTCACGTTTTTCTTAAGTTTTAAGGGGGGAATACAAGTTAAAACACCAAGAACACAACTAAACTCATCCAACAACTTTCATCAGAAAAGTTTAACTCCATTCACGGACGGTTTTGGTCAACTTAAACATTTTAGTTTTCAAAACTATATTAGGTTCAAATAGTTCAGGTTCATACCTTTAAAATTACTACTTGCACATCCCAATACGATTTTTCTACAATTTATGGTGATTTTTTCAAAACAGCCTATCGTTTCAAGAACAAATCCGGACCAGTCTGTGAATAGGGACATTTTTACACAAGTTAAATGTCTTTAAAAAATCATAATAAAAATTAGGAACAAACTAGAAACATAATCAAAACTCCCAGTATTTACGGATTCTGATTTCGACTTCAAATGATTTTTCTGTGATTTTTCTAAGAACAGGAACGAAAAGGTTAAAACTAGAAAATGGTTAACAATTTCACTCACACCTTGTATCTTGTTGAGCAAGGTGTGTATCATTATGTGCATATATGTGTTATATTATATGTCATTTTGTCTTGGTAAATAGACATACATCAGAAAACAAATGGATTTTTACCTCCACAAGTATGGTAATTAATTATAATAAACAAAGTTTATATTCATTGCATACAAACATTTTGATAAACTATTGTAAATATAGTTTATGTTCACTACTACTACTACTATGTGATAAACTATAATAGGTATAGTTTATGATTCATTACATAACAAACACTACTTTTACAAGAAAACTATACATTACAAACGTTTGATAAACTATAATAGGCATAGTTTATGTTCATTTACATTACAAACAATTTGATAAACCATGACAAAGAATGTTTATGTTATACGAGCAAACTTCCTACGAAAGGTTTTATTTTTACATAAAAGAGTTTTCGGATCACCTCACGTAAATCTGTTAATGAATAACTTTGTGAGACATTCGCTTCACGTTACTTCCAAGGTAACGAAATCAAAAGTCTTGTAGTTGTAACCAGAGTCTCTTAGAGGGAGAGCGTGATAGTTGTATATAGATCTATATTGGGATTGACACCCCACACCTCGCTGTTAGCTGCAGTAGGACCTCGAGGTCTACGGGTGACAAATGTCATATCAGTTCCCTCGCCTGAAGAACGTCGTTTCAGGCCAACTAGGTCATAGCATGGTTATAATAACTCACTTAGGGTATTCGCAAAACATAAGATTTACGCGGTGTTCTATTACTAAATCGTATTTATGACAACCTAAACTTGTGCATATTTTCATAAGTGCAGAAAACTATGGATCTTCTAGAGTACATTATTTCCTAACATAGAAACTTCCATTTCACATCTCATAAAGAAAATATTGGATTTTCTGGAATCACACTCATTCTCTTTTACAAAGGAAAAACGATTTCTTCCTCAAATAAAAATCTTACGAACTCACCAACTTAATTATTGACACCTTTCCAAAACTACTTGTATTCTCAAGAAATCAGTGAAACAGGAAATCAACAGCATTTTGAGGATGGGACGTTAAATCGTCAAACAGTTCATTTTTTCATCATCATGTAATTGATTTTGAACATGTAAACATATACTATGATGTAATTCTTTTCCGATTATATTTATGATTGGTTGTATTGCTTTGATCACTATTATACTCGTTGTTATGATACTATAAATGAAGTCCGCCACCCCCGGACGTTTCCGCCATCCTTGGTTTGGGGGTGTGACAATTATACTCTTGATGCTTCCAACACCACCATCACCTTCGATAGTGCTAATGGATTTGAATGTTTTCGGGTCGACCTTTGGCGCGAGGGTGTCGAAATCTGCATAGACTTTAAAAAGTTTCGTAGACGGAAGGGAAGAAGAGATCTCAACTTCAGTGGTGATGACAACCATTATTAACTAATTTCCAAAAAATGAAAAGTAAGAAGATGAATGTATTTGTTGCGTTGAGATTTGAGTAAGGATAGAGGTATTTATAAGGTTGGAAGGCTGGATAAACAAACATCTAATGTTTTCTAGATGTTCATTGGCATTGCTGAATACTCTTCCCATGAGTTCTTCATTATTGCCCCACCACTTCCACATTTTACTTAAAAGGCTAATGCCATAAAAACTCTCAAGTTTTCAGGGTTTTGTCGGTTTTGCCCAAAGTTGAATTTTATGTTCGTTTATACCCTAACATTTTCCAAAAAATGTCCGGTTTTACCGTTTTACCGGTGATAACAGGTTACCATCATATTAACTTCGCAAAAAACCCTTAAGTTTACAATTTTTTTTACGTTTTACCCTTAAGTTTATAATTTTTTTTTCACTTTTACCCTATGTATTTTTTTTCATATTATACGTATTCATGCAGAAAAATCATATTTATATACGAAAAAAATTTAATTAAATATTGTATTTACAGTTTTTAATGTTATTTCTTTATATATATATATATATATATATATATATATATATATATATATATATATATATATATGTGTGTGTGTGTGTGTGTGTGTGTGTATAGGTTTTTTTCTTGGATAAACCATTTAAGATGTAAAAAAACAAATTAATTTGTTTTTAGAACTACAAATACGTATTTTTATGTATTTAAAAATATACATATCAATAAAAAAAACTTGTTCAATCATAAACATGTTTATATAAGTATATACGTATATTTTTATAAGTGTAATATGTATTTTGATATATGTTTTTTTTTGAAGTATAAATATATTTTTAGAAGTATAGATACATATTAATATATAAAAATGTAAAAATATGTATTTATACTTCTAAAAACTATATTTATAAAACACGTATTCATAATTCTAAAAATATTATTTATCTTTTTAAATGATATAACCATGCAAACACACACACACATACATATATATATATATATATATATATATATATATATATATATATATAACATTAAAAAAATACAATATTTAATTAAACATTTTTTCGTACATAAATACGATTTTTCTGCATGAATACGTATATTATGAAAAAAAATACTTAGGGTAAAAGTGTAACAAAAATTATAAACTTAAGGGTAAAAACGCAAAAGAATGGTAAACTTAAGGGTTTTTTTTTGCGAATTTAATATAATGGTAACCTGGAAAACCTGTTATCACCTATAAAAGGGTAAAAAACCGAACATTTTTTCGAAAATGTTAGGGTAAAAACCGACATAAAATTGAACTTTGGGCAAAACCGACAAAACCTTGAAAACTTGAGGGTTTTTATGACATTAACCCTTACTTAAAATCTGAACACATTCTCATTTTATTTATGCTTTTAGCAGAACTATTTTATTCTCCACAACTTTGTCATATCTCATTTACTTAAGTTATTCTTATTGACGTATGAAACCAAGACTATGAATGTCAGCCTTCAAATATATTATTCATGTATCACGAGGAGCAGATTTTCTCATTTATACGAACGATTGATTTTAGAAAAGTATATTGTCACAATTTTATCCAGCTTCTCTTACATCTAATATATAATGTTTTAATATCCAACAAATATTATTATGAAAATATTTAACATGTAGATAGTCATGACACGTTAAACAACATAATCAATCAATTGTGGTTTTATTAACTAGTCAACCTGAGAAAATTTAATACTTACATCTAGAAAATAACGAAGATTAAGAAGTACTACAGCTTAATAAATATTAAAATTTTCATGTACCACCATATCATTCTAGAACACATCGTCTGTTTAATTTGTCTAGTTGAGAAGATTCCACCATCATCAACAATATAACATATATATGTTACCAAACAAAAATTCTGTTTCCCGACCAAAATTGCATATACCGCGTATATGCAAATGATGTGACTAACCTGTCTACCAAGGACATTTCTCCCCCAAAAACCTAGTTTAAAAAAATCCCGAGCAAAACAATTCGTCCAACTGTTATTGAACAGAAGAAAAACGAAAAAAAAACGCAACCCTAAAAACTCCCAAAACCGGGAATTTCAGTAATCTCACAACGCAACACTATAAAAGTGACTTGTCTATTCATTATTTTCTTCAGCTTCCAAACCCTCACGAGGAAAATGTATCTACTCCCATACCCTAGAAGCTATGAAGTTTTTGAATTAAATGAAGTCGAACGAAGCCAACTAACTTCTAGACACTACTTTTTCATTATCTATCAATTCCATCACTATGATTTAAATACTTAAGCAATTTAGTTTTAATTTGTTATCTACCAACCAAACAAAATCTCGTAAGACCTCTTCATATCGTTGAAGAAACGTCTAGATCGCCTCTTACAACGCATCATTTTACGACAAACAAGTCCATCAATAATCCATTGGAAAACCCATTTTACGGATGTTGTTTTGAAAAAAAAAAAACAAAAAACAAACAAACAAACAAAAAAACAAAAAACAAAATATTTGTGGGGAGAAACCCATTTAGGTTATTGGAGACTTGAGAAAATTATTTTTCAACGGCCGTTTCTTATCGAATTTTCCGGTGTAAAACCTATTGAAACTAGTGTCGACGGTTCACCGACAAATCATAACTTTTATCACTTTTCAACTAAAACTTGGTTCAAGGTAAGTGTCATGTCTCGAAGGGAATGTTAGCAAAATTGAATTTAGGTTACCGGTAGACATGGAAATATGCAATGATGAAAGGTCACATTTTATGTTGAAAACATGGTGCACCGAGGCTAATAGTGAAGAGGGAAGAGGAACCAACAAAACCTGAGTGAATTAAATGGTAAGGGTCTTAGTACGAAGGAGGGCACAACATGGTTGAGCAAAATTATAAATGTCTTCTATGATTTGACTACGATGAAATTGTTTCTTATCGACTTAATATGGATACATAACATAATGCATAAAGATACATGATGTCGTTATCCTATTTATTTGAAACATTATGACTTAAGTTATTCTAAACTTCTTAATGTATTCAGCATTGCTATAACACGGTTACATGTTAGTGAAAATTCTCAAATTTCAAAGCAACGTCACAAAAATTAAAGCCACCGATGTACCATCTGCCTTTTTGCATCATTTTAAAATTTATGGTATATTTTATTTTTTCTCTTTTAGAATTGCAACGTAGGAGGACAAAACTTTAAGGTTTATTTTTTCTTTCATTAAAACTCATGTTAAATTCACATTAGTTTTGAGTGAGCAAGCATATCATTTAGTCATTGTTACACAGTTAATTTAAACATTAAATTAAGAATCTTTTTTGTTTAAATCATACCGAATTCGGTCATTATTTTATACATCACTTAATGTTTGAGTACAAAAAAAAATCCTATATAGATAAATTGTCATAGCTTTTAATTTTTAATTTGTTATTATTATGAGTTACAATAATGGCATCAATAGTAATGAAAGCAACCAAGTATCCATTTATTTTGGTGAAAAACACAAGAACGAAATCATTTGCATCTTTGGCGATGTATAATCAAAGCAATTTTTTATTGAAAACCATGGTTGCTAAAAAGATATTAGTAAGCTTCAGGATGAGCAATGGCATAGGCCTCAATTTCCTTGAAGGTGTTCTTATATGCTTCTTTGGAACCATTAAGAATATCTTCACTTAGGTGGGCATCAGGTTTGCAATTAAACACAGTTGTATGCTTGTATACCGATCCACCGTTAGGAGATGGTACGAACTTAACATGATGAGTCGCCGAGTCAATAATGCCTAACAACGCATCACCTTCAAAGACTGTGTAACTAACACTTAGATTGCTTGTGTCGATGGCATCGATTCTGTTCTTTGAATTTTTATAAGGAACACCTAGACATACATTACAAAACATATTATGGAAACATATATGAAAAAAAAAAACCTACTAATATGTATTACAATATCCTTCCGGTACATGAATAATATATACTAAACACATAATATAAGTTATTTACGAAATACTAACCATCCCCGAAGATCATACTCTTGATGCTTCCAACACCACCATCACCTTCGATAATGCTAATGGATTTGAATGTTTTAGGGTCGACCTTTGGCGCGAGGGTGTCGAAATCTGCATAGACTTTAAAAAGTTTCGTAGACGGAAGGGAAGAAGAGATCTCAACTTCAGTTAGTGGTGATGACAGCCATTATTAACTAATTCCAAAAAAATGAAAAGTAAGAAGATGAATGTATTTGTTGCGTTGAGATTTGAGTAAGGATAGAGGTATTTATAAGGTTGGAAGGCTGGATTAACAAACATCTAATGTTTTCTAGATGTTCATTGGCATTGCTGAATACTCTTTCCATGAGTTCTTCATTGTTGACCCCACCACTTCCACGTTTTACTTAAAATATGAACACGTTCTCATTTTATATAGGCTTTTAGCAAAACTATTTTATTCTCCACAACTTTCTCATATCTCATTTACTTAAGTTATTCTTATTGACGTATGAAACCAAGACTATGAATGTCAGCCTTCAAATATATTATTCATGTATAACGAGGAGCAGATTTTCTCATTTATACGAACGATTGATTTTGGAAAAGTATATTGTCACAATTTTATCGAGCTTCTCTTCCATCTAATATATAATGTTTTAATATCAAACAAATATTATTATGAAAATATTTAACATGTAGATAGTCATGAGACGTTAAACAATATAAGCAATCAATTGTGGTTTTATTAACTGGTCAACCTGAGAAAATTTAAAACGTACATCTAGAAAATAACCAAGATTAAGAAGTACTACAGCTTAATAAATATTAAAATTTTCATGTACTACTATATCATCTAATGTTTTGTTCTAGAACGCATTGTCTGTTTAATGTGTCCAGTTGAGAAGATTCCACCATCATCAACAATATAACATAAATATGTTAGAAAACAAAAGTTCTGTTTCCCGAATTTTGGATTATTCCAATTATTGATTCTTTCCTTATCCTCTTCACGTAATTTTAGTCCTTTATTGTGTTTCTTTTTCTTAGCCTTGAAGATAGGATCTCTTATTTCCTTCCTTTGTATATATTGTATTCCCCTGTAATGAATGAATAGAGAATATAATTGACTTCCAAAATTTTATATGGTATCAGAGCGGGTTACGTACCGCTTGAACAAAACCCTAAAATAACAATCTCCATTCAACATGGCTGGGGAAGACGACAATGGCAGCGGCTCATCAAACAAGACTAACAACGAAACATCCGACCATGGCTCTCCTTACTACCTTCACCCGTCAAACTATCCGAGGCAAATGCATGTGAATGAAACATTAAACGACAACAACTATGTTGATTGGGTTCAAGAAATGGAGAATTTTCTGTTTGCGAAAAATAAAATAGGGTTCGTTGACGGAACCCTTCAGAAACCAGAGAAGACACACGCTAATCACATGGGGTGGCTTCGATGCGATGCCATGATTAAAGGGTGGCTGACTACAGCCATGGAAAGGGAGGTCAGATCTAGTGTCAAATACGCTAGCACTGCCGAAGAAATCTGGAACGACCTTCGTGAACTCTTCGGGAAGGAAAGCCCACCTAGGGCGTATGAACTAAAACAACTTCTCACAACAACTACGCAAGACGGGGCTTCTGTTTCTGCATATTACACCAAGCTAAGGGCACTTTAGGATGAGATAAGTTCAGTTTTTAATATACCCAAATGTTCTTGTGCAGGTTGCAAATGTGGGATCAGTAAAAGACTCACTGAACTAAGAGACAAGGAGAGATTATACGAGTTCTTACTTGGACTCGACAGTACTCGACAGTGAGTCATCCACGATCAGAACCCAAATATTAGCAATGAAGCCTATTCCTACTTTAGGTGAGGCATACCACCTTGTGGCAGAAGACGAGCAGCAACCGGCAATCTCAACCGGAAAAAGGACCAATAGTGAAACAGCTGTGTTTCAAGCTCACATAAAGCATGATGCTGATGTTTGGTCACAGAGAAAAATGGGTCCAAGAAATGGATAAAGAGGAGGAAACGATAAAGTTGAACATTGTGATTTTTGCGGGAAAAATAGACACACTCGCGACGGTTTTTTCAAGCTGATCGGGTACCCGGAATGGTGGCCCGACAAAGGGAAACCAGAAAAAGGAAAAGCGAAAGCAACTTTTGTTGAAACAGAACGGGACTCAATGAATGATAAGCATGGTGATGAAAAGATTACTATAGCTGGACTAAGCAGCAAACAGTATAGGCAATTTGTCAATCTGCTCACAACGAAAAATTCTCAGAATATTGATGTTACTCAACCGGCAGCCAACATGGCAGGTAATTTTGATGAAGGTAACGATTGGGTTGTAGACTCAGGTTGTACCGAGCACATAACCCACATTCTTGATTCCCTTCACAACAATGTTGAACCATCACATGAATTACCTGTGACAATACCAAATGGCGACTCTATTCCTGTAAAAGGAAAAGGAACTTGTACTTTACCTAACGGGAGTGAAATCCGAGATATTTTATATGTTCCAGACTTCACGTGTAACCTGTTATTTGTTAGCCGGTTAACAAAAGGACTTAAATGCGCCATAACATTCTTCCCAGATTTTTTTGTTATGCAGGACTTGAGTTTGAGGAGATTGATTGGGACGGGTAGTTGCCAACGAGGTCTATATGGGATGAAAGTCAAAGAAAATAAAAGAGAAGCCTTAGCAACAACAGGTGAAGTATGGCACAAACGCTTGGGACATGCCTCACATAACAAACTTTAACATTTTGATTTTTTTTCTTTAAGCTCGAACAATATGGTTTGTGACTCTTATGCAAGGGCAAAGTTTACTAGATTGCCCTTTTCTACTAGTTCTATCAAATCAACAAAGTGTTTTGAACTTTTACATTGCGATATATGGGGAAAATATTGAACGCCTTCACTTACGCATGCTAATTATTTTCTTACGGTTGTTGATGATTTTAGTCGATCAGTATAGGTTTTTCTTTTACGACATAAATATGATGCAAGTGATTGCTTGATTGGTTTCTTTAAAATGATCAATACTCAATTTAATAAATGTGTAAAATGGGTCCGGTGTGATAATGGGGGGGGGGGGGGGGGGGGGGGGGAGTTCACCTCGAATCGCATGGTGAACTTCTACACGGAACAAGGAATTCTTCTCGAAACCACTTGTCCCCATAACCCTCAACAAAATGGGGTTGTTGAGCGAAAACATCGACATCTACTCGAGACAGCAAGAGCTCTACGATTTGAAGCAAAGTTACCTTCTACCTTTTGGGGCGAGTGCATCTTAACGGCGACTTACATCATAAATCGTCTCCCTTCCAAGACGATCGACAACAAAACCCCATACGAAATTGTCTACCACCAAAAACCAAGTTATGACCACATGAAAGTTTTTGGTTGTCTTGCATATTATCGCAACACAGAAACGAGAGGAGATAAGTTCGAGGAAAGGGGGAGACCGGGAATTTTCTTGGGCTACCCGCATGGCACGAAGGGATATAAGATTTTTGATATAAAGAACAAGAAAATGGTGGTGTCAAGAGACGTAAAATTTGTTGAGAATATGTTTCCCCATGGCAAAGAAAAAATACAAATTGAAAATGAAGAAGGCAATATATTTGAAGCACCCACATGGCATCACAAAACCTTTACCGATGAACAAACCGTCACTAATAAAGAAGATGATCAAAGTGTACCAGTGGGCCATGAAGAAGTTAATGTTCCGCAAAATATGCATGAAGATGATTTCCCCATGCAAGACAACGTTGACAGTGTGAATGTAAATTCAAGTGGCATGCACATGGAGTCAAATAATTCACACACGCATGAAGAAGATTCGGTTGAAATTAATGTTGAAAATCCTCCACTCACTAGAGAAAGAAGGAACAGGTCGCGACCGGCCTACCTCGATGACTGCATTGTTAACTTGCCATCATCCATAGACCAAGCAACACCCGTCACCAATCGAGACTCCTCTACGGTACATTCTTTAGCCAGTTTTATTTCTTACAAAAATTGCACTCATTCTCACAGAGCATTCCTAGCGGGAATCAGCACCAATAATGAGCCAAAGAGTTTCAACCAAGCCGTAAAAAATGTGAATCGGAGAGAAGCCATGAAGAAGGAGATACGATCCCTTGAACAAAACGGTACATGGACACTTGAAGAATTGCCGAAAGGGAAGCGTGCGATTGATTCAAAATCGATATATAAAATAAAATACAAACCGAATGGCGAGATCGAAAGACACAACGCGAGACTAGTAGCAAAGGGTTTCACTCAAATGGAAGGCATTGACTTTCATGACACGTTCGCCCCGGTAGCCAAACTCGTCACCGTTCAGACCCTTTTAGCAGTGGCGGTAAAAAAAAATTGGATTATCAATCAACTTGACGTAAACAATGCCTTCTTACACGGAGAACTACACGAAGAGGTCTATATGAAAATCCCACAAGGTTTCGAGAAAGGAAAGGAAAACAAAGTATGCCGTCTCAGAAAATCCCTTTACGGTCTCAAGCAAGCTTCAAGGAATTGGTATCAAAAATTTACTTCATCGTTACATATGATCGGTTGTAGACAGTCTCAAGCGGACCACTCGTTATTCATCTTTAAAATAGAAAACGCATTCGTGGCGGCACTCATATATGTAGACGATGTCATAATTGTGGGAAACGATGTGAAAAAGATCAAAGAAACTAAAACATTCTTGAATGAGAAGTTTAGCATTAAGGATCTAGGCCCCTTGAAATACTTCTTAGGTATCGAAGTGACTCGTACTCGAGACGGAATAGTGCTCAATCAAAGGAAGTATATTCTTGATATCCTGGAGGATAGTGGAATGATGGGGTGTCGGCCTAGCACTTTTCCCATGGAGCAAAATGCTAAACTCCAAAAGAATGATGAAGATAAGCGAGTGGATGCAAATAAATATAGAAGACTAGTAGGAAGATTGCTATACTTACAAGCAACCAGGCCCGATATTACCTACTCGGTTAACGTTTTAAGCCAGTTTGTGACGGATCCTCGTGAAAGTCACATGAATGCTGCTATGAGGGTGTTGAGATACTTAAAAGCTACACCGGCACAGGGGATACTCCTTCAAAAGGAGGGTGAAGAAAATTTAATTGCCTATACCGATTCAGATTGGCTTGGGTGTCCAGATACGAGAAGATCCAGGACCGGTTACTTATTACTTCTGGGGGGTGCCCTGATATCATGGAAATCGAAAAGGCAGTCTGTTGTGTCTCGCTCTTCCACAGAAGCTGAATATCGAGCAATGGCAACTACGGTTAGTGAAGTCATTTGGCTTCGATGACTTCTAAAAGAGTTAGGTCTAGAACAAAGTGATCCTACTCAACTATTATGTGACAACATGGCTGTGAAACACATTGCAAACAATCCGGTATTTCACGAGCGCACCAAGCACGTTGAAATGGATTGTTATTTTGTCCGTGAACGTGTCGAGTCGAAAGAAGTGAAGCCGTTACACATCGACACTAAGTCTCAAGTTGCGGATTTGTTTACCAAAGCTTTGGGAGCTAAACAACTTCAATCTCTACTTAACAAGTTGGGCATTTGCAACCTTCATGCTCCAACTTGAGGGGAGTTTTGGATTATTCCAATTATTGATTCTTTCCTTATCTTATTCACGTAATTTTAGTCCTTTATTGTGTTTCTTTTTCTTAGCCTTGAAGATAGGATCTCTTATTTCCTTCCTCTGTATATATTGTATCCCCCTGTAATGAATGAATGGAGAATATATATATACCGCGTATATGCAAATGATGTGACTAACCAGTCTACCAAGGACATGTCTCCCTCAAAAACCTAGTTTTAAAAAAATCCCGTACAAAACAATTCGTCCAACTGTTATTGAACAGAAGAAAAAAAAACACAACCCAAAAAACTCCCAAAACCGGGAATTTCAGTAATCTCACAACGCAACACTATAAAAGTGACTTGTCTCTTTATTATGTTCTTCACCTTCCATACCCTCACGAGGAAATTGTATCTACTCTCATACCCTAGAAGTTTTTGAATTAAATGAAGTCGAACGAAGCCAACTAACTTCTAGACACTACTTTGTCATTATCTATCAATTCTATCACTATAATTTAAATACTCAAGAAATTATGTTTTAATTTGTTATCTACCAACCAGAAAAAATCCCGTAAGACCTCTTCATATCGTTGAAGAAACGTTTAGATCCCCTCTTACAACGCATCAATTTACGACAAACAAGTCCATCAATAATCCGTTGGAAAACCCATTTTACGGAAGTTGTTTTGACAAAAAAAAAAAAAAAAAAAAAAAAAACAAAAACCAAAACCAAAAAACAAAATATCCTTGGGGAGAAACCCATTTAGGTTATTGGAGACATGAGAAAGTTATTTTTCAACGGCCGTTTCTTATCGAATTTCCGGTGTAAAACCTATTGAAACTAGTGGCGACGGTTAACCGACAAATCGTAATTTTTAGCACTTTTCGACTGAATCTTGGTTCAAGGTAAGTGTCATGTCTCGAAGGGAATATTAGCAAATTTGAATTTAGGTTACCGGTAGACATGGAAAAATGGGATGATGAAAGGTCATGTTTTATGTTGAAAACATGGTGTTCCGAGGCTAATAGTGAAGTGGGAAGAGGAACCAGCAAAACCTGAGTGAATTAAATGGTAAGGGTCTTAAGTACGAAGGAGGGCACAACATGGTTGAACAAAATTATAAATGTCTTCTATGATTTGAGTACGATGAAATTGTTTCTTATCGACTTAATATGGATACATAACATAATGCATAAAGATACATGATGTCGTTTTCCTATTTATTTGAAACATTATGACTTAAGTATTCTAAACTTCTTAATGTATTCAACATTGCTATAACACGGTTACCTGTTAGTGAAAATTTTCAATTTTCAAAGCAACCTCACAAAAATTAAAGCCACGGATGTACCATCTGCCTTTTTGTATCATTTTAAAATTTTGGTATATTTTATTTTTTCTCTTTTAGAATTGCAACGCAGGAGGAGAAAACTTTAAGGTTTATTTTTTCTTTCATTTAAACTCATGTTAACTTCACATTAGTTTTGAGTGAGTAAGCATATCATTTAGTCATTGTTACACAGTTAATTTAAACATTAAATTAAGAATCTTTTTTGTTTAAATCATACCGAATTCGGTCATTATTTTATACATCACTTAATGTTTGAGTACAAAAAAAAAAAAAAAAAATCATGCATAGATAAATTGTTATAGCTTTTAATTTTTAATTTATTATTATTATGAGTTACAATGATGGCATCACTAGTAATGAAAGCAAACAAGTCTCCATTTATTTTGGTAAAAAACACAAGAACGAAATCATTTGCATCTTTAGCGATGTATAATCAAAGCAATTTTTTTATTGAAAACCATGGTTGCTAAAAAGATATTAGTAAGCTTCGGGATGAGCAATGGCATAGGCCTCAATTGCCTTGAAGGTGTTCTTAAATGCTTCTTTGGAACCGTTAAGAATATCTTCACTTAGCTGGGCATCGGGTTTGCAATTAAACACAGTTGTATGCTTGTATACCGATCCACCGTTAGGAGATGGTACGAACTTAACATGATGAGTCGCCGAGTCAATAATGCCTAACAACGCATCACCTTCAATGATTGTGTAACTAACACTTAGATTGCTTGTGTCGATGACATCGATTCTGTTCTTCGAATTTTTATAAGGAACACCTAGACATACATTACAAAACACATTATGGAACCATATATTAAAAAAAAACCTACTAATATGTATTACAAGATCCTTCCGGTACATGAATAATATATACTAAACACATAATATAAGTTATTTACGAAATACTAACCATCCCCGAAGATGATACTCATGATGCTTCCAACACCACCATCACCTTCGATAATGCTAATGGGTTTGAATGTTTTAGGGTCGACCTTTGGCGCGAGGGTGTCGAAATCTGCATAGACTTTAAAAAGTTTCGTAGACGGAAGGGAAGAAGAGATCTCAACTTCAGTGGTGATGACAGCCATTATTAGCTAATTTCCAAAAATTGAAAAGTAAGAAGATGTATGTATTTGTTGCGTTGAGATTTGAATAAGGATAGAGGTATTTATAAGGTTGGAAGGCTGGATAAACAAACATCTAATGTTTTCTAGATGTTCATTGGCATTGCTGAATACTCTTTCCATGAGTTCTTCATTGTTGACCCCACCACTTCCACGTTTTACTTAAAATATGAACACGTTCTCATTTTATATAGGCTTTTAGCAAAACTATTTTATTCTCCACAACTTTGTCATATCTCATTTACTTAAGTTATTCTTATTGACGTATGAAACCAAGACTATGCATGTCAGCCTTAAAATATATTATTCATGTATAACGAGGAGCAGATTTTCTCATTTATACGAACGATTGATTTTGGAAAAGTATATTGTCACAATTTTATCCAGCTTCTCTTCCATCTAATATATAATGTTTTAATATCCAACAAATATTATTATGAAAATATTTAACATGTAGATAGTCATGAGACGTTAAACAACATAAGCAATCAATTGTGGTTTTATTAACTAGTCAACCTGAGAAAATTTAAAACTTACATCTAGAAAATAACCAAGATTAAGAAGTATACAGCTTAATCAATATTAAAATTTTCATGTACCACCATATCATCTAATGTTTTGTTCTAGAACGCATCGCCTGTTTAATGTGTCAGAGAAGATTCCACAATCATCAACAATATAACATATATATGTTAGAAAACAAAAATTCTTTTTCCCGACAAAATTGCATATACCGCGTATATGCAAATGATGTGACTAACCAGTCTACCAAGGACATTTCTCCCTCAAAAACCTAGTTTAAAAAAAAATCCCGTGCAAAACAATTCGTCCAACAGTTATTGAACTGAAGAAAAACGAAAAAAAATGCAACCCTAAAAACTCCAATAAACGGGAATTTCAGTAATCTCACAACGCAACACTATAAAAGTGACTTGTCTATTTATTATTTTCTTCAGCTTCCATACTCTCACGAGGAAATTGTATGTACTCCCATACCCTAGAATCTATGAATTATTTGAATTAAATGAAGTCGAACGAAGCCAACTAACTTGTAGACACTACTTTGTCATTATCTATCAATTCCATCACTATACTTTAAATACTCAAGCAATTAAGTTTTAATTTGTTATCTACCAACCAAAAAAAATCCCGTAAGACCTCTTCATATCGTTGAAGAAACGTTTATATCCCCTCTTACAACGCATCATTTTGCGACAAACAAGTCCATCAATAATCCATTGAAAAACCCATTTTACGGATGTTGTTTTGACAAAAAAAAAACAAAATACAAAAATGAAAATATATGTGGGGAGAAACCGATTTAGGTTATTGGAGACATGAGAAAGTTATTTTTCAACGACCGTTTCTTATCGAATTTTCCGGTGTAAGACCTATTGAAACTAGTGTCGATGATTTATCGACAAATCGTAATTTTTAGCACTTTTCGACTGAATCTTGGTTCAAGGTAAGTGTCATGTCTTGATGGGAATGTTAACAAAATTGAATTTAGCTTATCGGTAGATATGGAAAAATGGGATGATGAAAGGTCACATTTTATGTTGAAAACATGGTGTTCCGAGGCTAATACGGAAGAGGGAAGAGGAACCAGCAAAAGCAAAACCACCTGAGTGAATTAAATGGTAAGGGTCTTAGTACGAAAGAGGGCACAACATGGTTGAACAAAATTATAAATGTCTTCTATGATTTGAGTACGATGAAATTGTTTCTTATCGATTTAATATGGATACATAAAATAATGCATAAAGATACATGATGTCGTTTTCCTATTTATTTGAAACATTATTACTTAAGTGATTCTAAACTTCTTAATGTATTCAGCATTGCTATAACACGGTTACCTGTTAGTGAAAATTTTCAATTTTCAAAGCAACCACACAAAAATTAAAGCCATCGATGTACCATTTGCCTTTTTGCATCATTTTAAAATTTATGGTATATTTTATTTTTTCTCTTTTAGAATTGCAACGTAGAAGGAGAAAAATGTAAGGTTTATGTTTTCTTTCATTAAAATTCATGTTAACTTCAAATTAGTTTTGAGTGAGTAAGGATATCATTTAGTCATTGTTACACAGTTAATTTAAACATTAAATTAAGCATCTTTTTCGTTTACATCATATGGAATTCGATCAATATTTTATACATCATTTAATGTTTGAGTACAAAAAAAATATTCCTAAATAGATAAATTGTTATAGCATTTAATTTTTAATTTATTATTATTATGAGTTACAATGACGGCATCACTAGTAATGAAAGTAGCAAAAAGGCATTTGGCCTAGTGTTAAGGAGTGATCCTCTCAAATGAGAGGTCATGGGTTCAAGTTTTTTAGGAGAAATAGGTGATATTTAGGAGTAGGTTTATACATAGTTTGTAGTTTCAAAAAAAAAAAAAAAACTAGTAATGAAAGCAAACAAGTATCCATTTATTTTGGTGAAAAACACAAGAACGAAATCATTTGCTTCTTTAACGATGTATAATCAAAGCAATTTTTTATTGAAAACCATGGTTGCTAAAAAGATATTACTAAACTTCAGGATGAGCAATGGCATAGGCCTCAATTGCCTTGAAGGTGTTCTTATATGCTTCTTTGGAACCATTAAGAATATCTTCACTTAGCTGGGCATCAGGTTTGCAATTAAAAACAGTTGTATGCTTGTATACTGATCCACCGTTAGGAGATGGTACGAACTTAACATGGTGAGTCACCGAGTCAATAATGCCTAACAACGCATCACCTTCAAAGATTGTGTAACTAACACTTAGATTGCTTGTGTCGATGTCATCGATTCTGTTCTTTGAATTTTTATAAGGAACACCTAGACATACATTACAAAACACATTATGGAACCATATATGAAAAAAAAAAACTACTAATATATAATACAAGATCTTTCCGGTACATGAATAATATATACTAAACACATAATATAAGTTATTTACGAAATACTAACCCTCCCCGAAGATTATACTCTTGATGCTTCCAACACCACCGTCACCTTCGATAATGCTAATGGATTTGAATGTTTTAGGGTCGACCTTTGGCGCGAGGGTGTCGAAATTTGCATAGACTTTAAAAAGTTTCGTAGACGGAAGGGAAGAAGAGATCTCAACTTCAGTGGTGATGACAGCCATTATTAACTAATTTCCAAATAATTAAAAGTAAGAAGATGAATGTATTTGTTGCGTTGAGATTTGAGTAAGGATAGAGGTATTTATAAGGTTGGAAGGCTGGATAAACAAACATCTAATGTTTTCTAGATGTTCATTGGCATTGCTGAATACTCTTACGATGAGTTCTTCATTGTTGACCCCACCACTTCCACGTTCTACTTAAAATATGAACACGTTCTCATTTTATATAGGCTTTTAGCAAAACTATTTTATTCTCCACAACTTTGTCATATCTCATTTACTTAAGTTATTCTTATTGACGAATGAAACCAAGACTATGAATGTCAGCCTTCAAATATATTATTCATGTATCACGAGGAGCAGATTTTCTCATTTTTACGAACGATTGATTTTGGAAAAGTATATTGTCACAATTTTATCCAGCTTCTCTTCCATCTAATATATAATGTTTTAATATACAACAAATATTATTATGAAAATATTTAACATGTAGATAGTTATGAGACGTTAAACAACATAAGGAATCAATTGTGGTTTTATTAACTAGTCAACCTGAGAAAATTTAAAACTTACATCTAGAAAATAACCATGATTAAGAAGTATTACAGCTTAATAAATATGAAAATTTTCATGTACCACCATATCATCTAATGTTTTGTTCTAGAACGCATCGTCTGTTAATGTGTCCATTTGAGAAGATTACAACATCAACAATATAACATATATATGTTACAAAACAAAAATTCTGTTTCCCGAAAAAATTGCATATACCGCGTATATGCAAATGATGTGACTTACCAGTCTACCAAGGACATTTCTCCCTCAAAAACCTAGTTTAAAAAAAATCCCGTGCAAAACAATTCGTCCAACTGTTATTGAACAGAAGAAAAACGAAAAAAAACGCAACCCCAAAAACACCCAAAACCGGTAATTTCAGTAATCTCACAATGCAACACTATAAAAGTGACATGTCCATTTATTATTTTCTTCAGCTTCCATACCCTCACGAGGAAATTGTATCTACTCCCATACCCTAGAATCTATGAAGTTTTGAATTAAAGGAAGTTGAACGAAGCCAACTAACTTCTAGACACTACTTTGTCATTATCTATCAATTCCATCACTATAATTTAAATACTCAAGCAATTAAGTTTTAATTTGTTATCTACCAACCACAAAAAAAATCCAGTTAGACATCTTCATATCATTGAAGAAACGTTTAGATCCCCTCTTACAACGCATCATTTTACGACAAACAAGCCCATCAATAATTCATTGGAAAACCCACTTTATGGATGTTGTTTGGAAAAAAAACAAAAAAATAAAACAAAACAAAAAACAAAATATCCGCACGGAGAAACCCATTTAGGTTAGTGGAGACATGAGAAAGTTAATTTTCAACAGCCGTTTCTTATTGAATTTTCCGGTGTAAAACCTATTGAAACTAGTGTCAACGGTTTACCGACAAATCGTAATTTTTAGCACTTTTCGACTAAATCTTGTTTCAAGGTAAGTGTCATGTAACACCCCAATTTTCATATATAGATTATATAATAAATAACCGTTCCAACATCTCCCAAGATCAATTCTAAACTTACTTATAGACTAAAGTACAGCGGAAGCAAAATAAAATAAAATAAAATCTTCGGTTAAACAACTTCGGGTGTTACGTCTTTGCGGAATTCCTCTGCCGTCTTCTGGATCAATCCTTCTCCTTGGATTTTTCACTGCCACTTGCTAAATAGTTTCGTGGGTTGCACACATTTAAAGTTTCTAAATGGGTAAGCCTAGGGCCTAGTGAGTTCGTGTTGCACATACATGTCCATCACTTAAAAAAAACAAATAGTTTTATCATATATCTTCAATAAATCATACAACAAATATATCACCCGATCACCTAATTTAGGGGAACGATTAATTATCCAGAGAAAGAACCAAAAGTTCATTTCCCTTCTCCTTGAGACAACTCATCATCCATTTTACTCAAGTATTTTAAATATCCAAGGAAATGAGTATGACTCTCAATTTCTATCCCCGCCGATCACACACATCCGTCATGCTCACGGCGAATAAACATCCACCCGTTCCCGCTAAACATGTCATCCGAAAACACACCCAGTAGATAACAAATCCAAAATAACATTTTTACGCAACCATACTTATCATAAAACATACTGTCAATAAATAAATAAAAACCACATAGTAAACGCATGATAAACATTTATGTGCGAGCAACCACAGAACACGAAAAACTCACCTCGTAAACGACAAATCCTAACCGAATCTTGTCACGCTACACGCACCTACATTCCACCAACAAGTTTTCTAAGGCAATAAATCCTAGAAAAACATCCTACGTGTTCATTTTTGTTCCATTATCCATGTGTCTCGTTCAGCCGATCAAAATAATCATCATTTACGTTAGTTAAAACGTACGTAATAGTTTTAGTACAAGTATTATCTTGTGTTGCATCAATATTTTCATATAAATAAAGTTTCATTCTTAAATATAACACTCATATATTAAAACAATTAAAACGTTGAAATAAAAAAAATGTTTGGTTTTAATAATAACAATAACTAGCTGCTTAGTAAAACTTGATAGACCATTTTTTGTCATTCAGACGATTTCTAAATGAATTTAGAATTGTCAAAATGTTAATAGTTCAAGGACCATTTATGTAGTTTCAGTTTTTAATTCAAAATAAAAGGAATGAAAACGTTGTTTGAAAACTTGGTCAAAACCAGAGGGGCTCTTTCTGTAAATTTGAATCCCTCACAAATAAAAAGTACTCAGTTGACTAGTGTTTTTGCTACCCACCCAAAACAAAACCTGAAATTCATTTCTTTCTTTACCCAACACTATTTTTCTGCCATTTTTAAACAATTTGAAGCTTCAAAATTTTAGTAAAATTAATTTGTAAAACCAGCATTAATCATCTCCACTTCTTACCAAATGTATTCATAAATTACTTTTCAGAAATACTCTTGAAAGAATATGAATTTAAGCTTTTTTCCAAAACTCAAATACTTCAAAATCTTCATCAATCAATCTCCTATTGGCCCGAACAGAGACATTAGATGGAACCAAAACACTTAATGCAGACGTACAACACTAATTAAAGGACTGTACCAGGCTAAAATCAAAGAATCATACCTTAATTTGCTAGAAAGCTCCGAAAATCTTCAAGAATTTATAACCCCGATTTCTCCCTTGATTCTCAACCTTTTATTGCAATTCCAGTGGGGTTTTCATAGGGTTTTTCGATCTTTAGATAATGGCTAAGATTTTAACTACTAAAACCCTTTCACATGCTCGAATTTACTACATCATTAAGGGTGGCGGTTTTGAGGGTTTAAAACTCATTATCTCTCTTAATCAAATTCATTAACACCTAATTAATTTATCTAATTACTGAAATTACAGCTTAATTAACTTAGATATATATATATATATATATATATATATATATATATATATATATATATATATATATATATATATATTTATTTATTTGAGTTATCACAAACTTCCCCCCTTCGAAAAATTCCGTCCTCGGAATTTAAATTAAGTAAACAAATATGGATATTTGGTCTTCATATCACATTCGCTTTCTAATGTTGCATTCGATCCCTTGGTATCTCCAATCAATAAGCCACCCCCCGACTCGATCCTTAAGAAGGTCCAGTAGGTCAGAGACTCAACCTACCTTTACAAAACCGCACCATGTCTTTCCATGAGAATCCGTTCAATATTACTTTATCTCCACCTGAAGCACTTTTGGCTTCCTACGTTTAACCACCTAACCTTTTGGTGGTTCTTGTGCATCATCTAGTTATCAGTAATTTACTAAATTTTACCAGTACTTTGTTGGACAAGATCGAGTCTAACCATTTGTTTCTCCCTTAAATCATACCAACATAGTGGTACACTTCATACCATACAACTTAACCAACCTTTCATCAAGTATATTTCACCGAATGACACAATTTAAGGGAACATTTTAGATATCCAGAGAAAGAACCAATGGTCCACTTCCCTTCCCACTTGGCACAACACATTCATTATGCTCAAGCATTTAAATATCCAAGGAAATGAGTTACATCTCAAATCCTATCCCCGTCGGTCACAACACACTCGTTATGTTCCCGACTATCATACACCCATGTCCCCACTAAATTCGTCATCATACACCAGTTAAACAAATCTAAAAACTTTCCACTTATCCTCTACGATGGATTCTTTCTGACTCTTCTTTGGTCCACCCAGTAAACTGACAGTTACATCAATTCTTATCATTTTGAATCTTACTTGATTCATTCCTTTACCTATGACTTAGTGCATAAGGAACAATACCTCACAATTACAGTCTCTTAGAATTCCCACTCATCTTGTTGCCTCATGTTCAGTCATATCTGGTCAAACATGAAATTGACACTCTTGTAGTCAGTAAAGATCTTACACCTTCTTTGACTCTTGGTAATCTATGCATATTTATATCGTCCCATCGTTCTTCATGACAGACAACATCGGTGCACCCCACGGTGATGTACTGTGTCAAATAAAAGCCTTATCAAGAATCTTGCAACTGCTATTAAATTCTTTCAACCTTATTGGTGTACTCTCTCACTATCACATTTCCTTGTTCCGGTCTTAATAATTCTTCCTCCAACTGCTTGATCGTCGTTCGAGGAAAAACATCTCTTTAAAGATTCTTTCAAGCTCATCCCATGACATCCTATTGGTTGTATCTGACACCCTAACTACTTTTACCCTCCCCCATCAGTATAAAGCCTCATTTTTAAACATCGCCACAACTTAAACCACATTGTCCTTATTCGCCCACTTACTAGTATCAAATCTTTTCGTTATCCATGTTGATGATACGATAGGATGAATGACCCCGTGACACGTTCGTGGGTTACAAGTCATGAACGTCTTGTAACAATTACCTCATCATTTGTCGATTACATCTATCCTTGATCGTAATGCAACACTAAGGTCAGGAATTGAAACTGACATACAATATCTATAACTTTCCTCTTCATCAGCCATGTTATCACCGTTCACATTCTATAGTGCATCTTGGTACTGAACATTTACTTACGACAATGTATCTTGCATATCCTGAGCAATCTTGTTAATTAATTATTCTCGATAACCATATTTGTCGCACGACCTTGTCCGCTATCTCGACCCCGACCACGACCGCGATTGGATTTAGATCTGAGTTGCACCAATTGTGCTTATACCAGTGCTACGATGACTCCTAGACCTCTTCCCCTACCCCTACCTCCACCTCGACCCTGACCGCGCCAACAACTGGAAGCAGGGTTTACGAGAGTCTCTAGTATTTCTCCGAGTGTAACAATTTCGGCTCCAACTAGAATGCTTTCCTGCTCTAGTGTTACCCTAGTACGCCTCCCTGATATCCTTGAGGACATGATGCCTACTAGTAAGATATGGTCTAAATTAGTTGCTAGGTTACTTCTCGCTCCTTTTGTCTAAGCTTAAGTGTTTACGAAAACACTTAATCTACTTAAACCTGGCTCTGATACCAACTTGTAACACCCCAATTTTCATATATAGATTATATAATAAATAATCGTTCCAACATCTCCCAAGATCAATTCTAAACTTACTTATAGACTAAAGTACAGCGGAAGCAAAATAAAATAAAATAAAATCTTCAGTTGAACAACTTCGGGTGTTACGTCTTTGCGGAATTCCTCTGCCGTCTTCTGGATCAATCCTTCTCCTTGGATTTTTCACTGCCACTTGCTAAATAGTTTCGTGGGTTGCACACATTTAAAGTTTCTAAATGGGTAAGCCTAGGGCCTAGTGAGTTCGTGTTGCACATACATGTCCGTCACTTAAAAAAAACAAATAGTTTTATCATATATCTTCAATAAATAATACAACAAATATATCACCCGATCACCTAATTTAGGGGAACGATTAATTATCCAGAGAAAGAACCAAAAGTTCATTTCCCTTCTCCTTGAGACAACTCATCATCCATTTTACTCAAGTATTTTAAATATCCAAGGAAATGAGTATGACTCTCAATTTCTATCCCCGCCGATCACACACATCCGTCATGCTCACGGCGAATAAACATCCACCCGTTCCCGCTAAACATGTCATCCGAAAACACACCCAGTAGATAACAAATCCAAAATAACATTTTTACGCAACCATACTTATCATAAAACATACTGTCAATAAATAAATAAAAACCACATAGTAAACGCATGATAAACATTTATGTGCGAGCAACCACAGAACACGAAAAACTCACCTCGTAAACGACAAATCCTAACCGAATCTTGTCACGCTACACACACCTACATTCCACCAACAAGTTTTCTAAGGCAATAAATCCTAGAAAAACATCCTACGTGTTCATTTTGGTTCCATTATCCATGTGTCTCGTTCGGCCGATCAAAATAATCATCATTTACGTTAGTTAAAACGTACGTAATAGTTTTAGTACAAGTATTATCTTGTGTTGCATCAATATTTTCATATAAATAAAGTTTCATTCTTAAATATAACACTCATATATTAAAACAATTAAAACGTTGAAATAAAAAAATGTTTGGTTTTAATAATAACAATAACTAGCTGCTTAGTAAAACTTGATAGACCATTTTTTGTCATTCGGACGATTTCTAAATGAATTTAGAATTGTCAAAATGTTAATAGTTCAAGGACCATTTATGTAATTTCAGTTTTTAATTCAAAATAAAAGGAATGAAAACGTTGTTTGAAAACTTGGTCAAAACCAGAGGGGCTCTTTCTGTAAATTTGAATCTCTCACAAATAAAAAGTACTCAGTTGACTAGTGTTTTTGCTACCCACCCAAAACAAAACCTGAAATTCATTTCTTTCTTTACCCGACACTATTTTTCTGCCATTTTTAAACAATTTGAAGCTTCAAAATTTTAGTAAAATTAATTTGTAAAACCAGCATTAATCATCTCCACTTCTTACCAAATGTATTCATAAATTACTTTTCAGAAATACTCTTGAAAGAATATGAATTTAAGCTTTTTTCCAAAACTCAAATACTTCAAAATCTTCATCAATCAATCTCCTATTGGCCCGAACAGAGACATTAGATGGAACCAAAACACTTAATGCAGACGTACAACACTAATTAAAGGACTGTACCAGGCTAAAATCAAAGAATCATACCTTAATTTGTTAGAAAGCTCCGAAAATCTTCAAGAATTTATAACCTCGATTTCTCCCTTGATTCTCAACCTTTTATTGCAATTCCAGTGGGGTTTTCATAAGGTTTTTCAATCTTTATATAATGGCTAAGATTTTAACTACTAAAACCCTTTCACATGCTCGAATTTACTACATCATTAAGGGTGGCGGTTTTGAGGGTTTAAAACTCATTATCTCTCTTAATCAAATTCATTAACACCTAATTAATTTATCTAATTACTGAAATTACAGCTTAATTAACTTAGATATATATATATATTTATTTGAGTTATCACATGTCATGTCTCGAAGGGAATGTTTGCAAAATTGAATTTATGTTACCGGTAGACATGGAAAAATGGGATGATGAAAGGTCACATTTTATGTTGAAAACATGGTGTTCCATTATGAAAATATTTAATATGTAGATAGTGATGAGACGTTAAGCAACATAAGCAATCAATTGTGGTTTTATTAACCACTCAACATGAGAAAATTTAAAACTAACATCTTGGAAATAACCAAGATTAAGAAGTACTTACAACTTAATAAATATTAAAATTTTGATGTACCACAATATCATCTAATGTTTTGTTCTTGAACGCAGTGTCTGTTTACCGTGTCCAATTGAGAAGATTCCACGATCTTCATCAATAAAACATATATATGTTTGAAAACTAAATTCTGTTTCCCAAAAAAATTGCATATACCTCGTATATGCAAATGATGTGGCTAACCAATCTACCAAGGACATTTCTCCCTTAAAAACCTTGTTTGAAAAAATCTCGTGCAAAACAATCCGTCCAAGTGTTATTGAACAGAAGAAAAACGAAAAACAAATCCAACCCTAAAAACTCTCCAAACCGGGAATTTTAGTAATCTCACAACGCAACACTATAAAAGTGGCTTGTCTATTTATTATTTTATTTAGCTTTCAATATCCTCACGACGAAATTGTATTAATCCCATACCCAACTCCCATACCCTAGAATCTAGGAAGTTTTCGAATTAAAGATAGTCGAACAAAGCCAACTAATTACTAGTCACTACTCTGCCATTATCTATCAATTCCATCACCGTAGTTTAACTACTCAAGCAATTAAATTTTAATCTCCTATCTACCCACCAAAAAAATCCAGTTAGACCTCTTTATATCATTAAAGAAACGTTTAGATCCCCTCTAACAACACATCATTTTACGACAACCAATTCCACCGGTAATCCTTCAGAAAAAAACCTGTTTACGGATGTTGATTTTGACAAAAAAAATATATCCGTGGGGTGAAAATCATTTAGGTTATTGGAGGCCTTAAAAAATTAATTTTCAACGGTCTTTTGTTACCGAATTTTCCATTGTAAATGCGTTGAAACTAGTGTCCACGAATTACCGGCAAATTGTAATGTTTAGCATTTTTCTGGAAGGTAAGTGTCATGTCTCGAAGGGAATGTTAGAAAATTTGAATTTAGGTTACTGATAGACATGGAAAAATGGGATGATGAAAGATCACATTTTATGTTGAAAACATGTTGTTTCGAGGCTCATAGGGAAGACGGAAGAGGAACCAGCCAAACAATATTAGTGAATTAAATGGTAAGGGTCTTAGTACTAAGGAGGGCACAACATGGTTGAACGAAATTATGCATGTCTTCTATGATTTGAGTACGATGGAATTGTTTCTTACCGACTTAATATGGATACCACTACTAGAATATACTAATGAAACGCGAAGCATGACACACAGTGATTTATGGTTCACAAAAGTGTGTGTCCTAAAAATAATGTCATCTCTCACAAGATTTGAAGGATTTAGGACATGCATTTTTGTGTGTACCAAAATCAGTGTAAAAAACATGAATGGAACCTATCATAAAACTTGTTTCGTTTAAGGATGTCGTTTTATAAAATTTTAGTGAAAGTCGCGTTCTCCATCCTTTAATAGTTAAGGGGGAAATGAAAAATCCAAAAGTTCAAACCACGCTTGTTCTCATCTCCTTTGTTTCTACCAGCCGTAAACCCCCTTCTTCTAACACCCAGTTCCAAGTATGCATTGTTTTCGAGTTATCAATTAAATGTTAAGGATTTAAACCTTGGTCACGACGTGAGCACTTGTGTGTCATGACGTGACCGTGCTTGAGGAAACGTGCATCCCATTTAATTGTCATGACATGAACACATGTGGGTAACGACGTGACTACTCTTGCATGTCAAAACCCTAATTTTGAGGATTGCTCCCTGTTTAAGGGAAGTGATTGCTAGGGTTTGCTCACCCTCGGCCTCCATCACCTCCCTTCACCCTCCAAAAACCCTAATCCTCCATAATTGTTCTTTGACCTTCATTTTTGGTAATTTGAAGCCTTGAAGAAGAAGAGAAGGCATTTGGTGCATCATTTTAGCTTCCTAGCCACCCCCTCATCATCTTGAGTTGCTTTAGGACTCTTGTAAGTCTTCAAGTTCCTTCCTTTCTATAAAGTTTGAGTGTCGGTTTCTTATAAAGTTGGCAACTTTATGAGCTCTTAAGACTCCGTTGATACCCTTTGTCCCAGATCTGGAATATTAGTGAGCCTTGGGTTTTGATGCGTGAAATTTGATCTTATTTTCCCTTCATTTCAACCTAGTTTGTGTTTGGGTTTCATGCATGGCTTAAAGGATTAAGAGCTTAAGGAATTAATATGTCTAGAGCATTTCTCACAACGTGACGGTTTGGTCGTCACGACTTGACGATGGCATGATCCACAATTCTTTTGTCTTCATTAAACCACAATGTGACCAATGGGTGGCCATGACGTGGCGACTGGCTGAATAACCTTTGGAGTGTTGACTTTGACATGACCCTTGACTTTTTGACCAAGTTTGACTTTAGGACAAACTTAGGGTTTTGGACTTAGATTGAGATTTGGTCCTTGCTTGTTGTATATGAGACCTGTTGAGGTAGTTATCGGATATGTGATCATTACTGTTATCTTCTAGACTGCAAGGTGAGTTTTCTCACTATACTTTGTATTGTAGTATGTGTCCTTGTGTGTAGGATGGTGGTATACTGCAGTGATATGGTAGATTGGTAGATTTGTATGATTACCTATATTATTGGTTATTGTTATCTATTTGCATATGTCGACATAGTTTGCTTGGGTTGACGCGGTACTACTTTGTACTATAAGCCAACAAACCCAAGAGCAATGTAGTCATAAGCCGAGGGCTGGGAGGGGTAATCCAGTCTTATGTAGTGGAATCGGGAGTCTGCCAACCATAAGCTAAGGGGCGAGAAGGCAATCTAGTATTATATTGTGGGCTCGGGGCCAATCCAATATTATGTTGTGGGTCCAGTGTGTATGCATTGCATATGTATTGTTATGTGGGATATTTTGGGGGAACTCACTAGGGTTTAGCTTACAAGTGTTGATTCTAATGTTTTCAGGTATGTCAAATGCTCGAGGCAAGGAGAAGGTATGATTATACATATCCTCCTACTGATTTATGTTTTGAGAGATTATTTGATACTCTGATTCTATGGATTTAATTTGAAAACAATGGTTGATCATCTGATGGATTTTGTGAAAATGTTTTATAAAAGTGAAAAAAAATTACTGTGGATTTTGGGATGTTACAAGTTGGTATCAGATCCCTGGTTTGAGAGAAATAGATGAACACTTGTGTGATTTCAGACGGAGCAAGGAAAAGTTATTCCCCAAGATACCCACACTTGTTTATATGTACTGAGGATATATTAGAAATGATTGTGAGTTTAGGCTATGGATCTTCAAGAATTTCATGATAGAATTGCTTGATTTATGATGTTTAATAGCCTAGGGGATTTCTTGATATGCTATATGGAACTGACATTATTATTGTGATTGCTTAGTGTGTGCATCATAGTTGTACATAATTAAGATTTTATAGCCTAAAAATGTTTGATTTATCCTTATTTCATGTTCCTCGTTCGGTTGTGGGCTTAGGGTAGAATCAATTATCCGATTGTCTATCAAATCCAGTGTTATGTATGATTAGCATACATAAGGCGGTTGCAGGGTCAGTGGAAGTTTCATGAGTAGGTGTGGTTGTGAGAAATCGGTGTAACGTATGGTATAGGATGTATGTGTATCCTAGTTTATTAGACTTTGTGGTCGTTAAATTCACGGCGATCCTTCGAGACAAATACAGGTAAGTGTGTAAGGTAGTATGGGCTCGTACTACTGAAAGCACATGACCCCAATGCGTATCAGGGAAGTCACGAATTCAGAGGATTTAGTGGTTGATTAGTCATCTGTTGGATTATTATGTGATTTTTTGATGCGTTCCAGTTTAGTTTAAGTGTGGCGATCACGAGAGGTTCACGATCAGGAGCTGACGGTCCGGAGTGGCCAGGATTGACTGACGATGAGATTTATGAGATGATCACTACCCAGGTAACCATGGAAGTTAGGGAGGCGATCCCGAAGATGTTTGAGCCTGTCAAGACCGCCATGATTGAGCTATTTGATGAGTGTTATGCCGCCATTTCTGAGGCTGCAGCTGCCACAGTCACTACAACTGTTGTTGCTGCAGGATTTCAGGGGATATGGATGATGCAATATCGGGACTTCAGCAACACGAAGCCCTCAGAGTTTGACGGGTTGAAGGATCTGATAGTTTCCATGAGGTGCATATATTATGTGGAGGGTTGCTTCTTCACATGCTCATGTCTGAAGGACCAGAAGGTCAAGTTCGCCTTTCTACAATTGGGGGTGAAGGATTGGTGGAAGCTAGTGACTAGTGTTTATTCTTCTGCAGAGAAGGCCGCATTGACATGGGAGAAGTTCGCGAATATGTTATGCACTAAGTGTGTTCCATTTTTCGAGAGGGAGAGGTTAGACCAGGAGTACCTATCGTTGATGCAAAGGACAGAGTCAGTGACAGAGATCACCAAGATGTTTACTGAGAGAGCCCTTTTCTGCTCCGAGTATGTTGCTTCGGAGCAGTTTCAGATCTCCCCCTACTTGAGCATGCTCAAAATGGAGATATGTGAGTTTGTATCGACACAACAATATCATTCCCTCTACGAGATGCAGTCTTTCGCTCAGAAGATAGAGATTAAGATTGAGACCCAAGCGAGATAGAAGAGGCAGACCCCAGTTTAGACTCAGCCAGCAACGAAGCGGTCCAATCCCGCTAATTCACGATCCGGATGCCAGAGGGGTCGCACTTGTGGCAAGTACATGAAGATTCACGAGGGACCATGCTGATCAGCGACAGGGTGCCACAATTGTGGAAGGAAGGGTCATTATGCGAGAGATTTTCGTCAACAAGATCCACTACCAAGCACCAGGATTTGTTACCATTGTGATCAGGCTGGCCATGTGAAGGCCAACTATCCCTTGCTCGTTGCGACACCAGTACATGCACCGGTTCCAACTATCCTTCGGATCACGGATGGCCGTCAGGGGAGGGCTGAGGGCCCGAGGGAGAGGGGTTATACGCTTCAGCTTATTGTAGAGGAGGATAGGGAGCCGCCTGACATCGTTACTGGTATGTATTCATATATTATTCTTTCAAGTTAAATTTATGTATGCTTATGTTTTTGATTCTGATAGGTACCTTCTTAGTGAATTCATTTCCTGCCCTTATGCTTTTCGTCTCGGGTGCGAGTTGGTCCTTTGTATCTCAGTCCTTCCGTGAGGATTTCATTCTCGACTTTGGAGTGTTGGAGTGTCCGTTGCGAGTTTACATCCTCCAACAAACACAAGGTTTCTGCTTTGAGTGTGTTTGTCATTGTACTTTGTAGATTTCTGGGGTACCTTACCTGATTGACCTTATTCCCATCCCTATAGGGGATATCTGCATGATTGTGGGGATTGACAATGTCACACCCCAAACCGGAACGGCGGAAACGTTCGGGAGCAGAGGACGTCATGTACAGTATCACATCAATTGCATAATAGTAATAAAAAAAATACAACCATTACCTTGATAGAATATAGTATTTACATTTGTTTATTACATAGTGTGTATGACATCAAAAATGTATAACAAAAGTATAAAAGATGTGACTCTATAAAGCTTCGTCTTCTCAAAAACTTGTGGGTGTACCTATCTACCGGTTCCCTAAGAATACAAGTGGTTTTGAAAGTGTATCAACATTTGAGTTGGTGAGTTCATAAGTTTATTTTTGAGATGGAAAGCTTGTCTTTGTTCTTTGAAAATGTTATACTATACTTCCAGAAAATCCAAAATTTTCTTTAGTAGTGAAAAGTAGTCTTAGGCCTTAAGACCAAAATGTATGTTTGTTACTGTATTCTGTAGTTGTATATGTAGTCTTATTAATGAATAAAACCATATCATGTATGTTTTCCCTAAACTGTATGTAGTACTAGAGTACTCTATACTAGGAAAGTAGTGTATCGTAGTAGTGTTTGTTATGAAACCTTTGTATGAAAACTTGGATACCACCAGTAGAAATGTATAGTTGTGTACTGTTTGTATGGAAAACCTTTATCTATATGCCTGGATAACACCAACTGTAATGTATAGTAGTGTACTGTTTGTATGAAAACCTTTGTATGTATGCATGGATACCACCAGCTGTAATGTATAGAAGTGTACTGTAGTTTTATTAATTAAAATAAAACCATTGAAGTAGTGTTAATCCCGTAAACAAATGTTTTATTTATACTGTTGTGAGTTTCATATAACCATACTTGATATGACCTAGTGACCTCTACGACATTCTTCAGGCGTCAGAATGTTATGATGTTTGTCACCCCAGACCTTCCGGCCTAACTGTAGCTAACAGTTTAGATGCGGGGTTGTCAATCATGTATAGATCTATACACAAACTCACGCTCTCCCTCCAGGAGACTATGGTTATACTTTATAGGATTTTGAACCTGTACCCTGATGGGTACAATTGAAGAAGTGCCTCACAACCCTGTATTAACTAGTTTACGTATAGTGTTGTAGTGTTCTATTGTACTTGAAAGCTGTATGTATCACCCCACTTTGTAATGTAAATAATTATACTTCAATAATTATTTAGTAGTGAATCCTTGAAGTATTGGAATGGAGTAGTTTTCCATAAACTATACCTATTATAATTTAAAAGTATGTTCTTGTTCAGTATATTGTACTTAGCAAAATAGTGTAGTAGTTCACAAACTACACCAATTATAGTTTGAATGTAATGTTCCGTAATGTACTGAAAACGCTTCTGCAATTTAACTGTATGTAGAGAGTAGTAGTTTGAAACTTGTGATAATCACCCTTTTTCTCGATGTGTTACAAAAGTGTTAAAAATATATAATCATATATTTTTATAAAATGTAGTGATAAATTGGTTAAATCAATTGCAAATGGTTTTGAAATCATTTGGATATTAACACAATAGTACTTGTGTTTTACTTGTATCCCCCCCTAAAAACATTGAAAATAGTGAAAACATAGGGGTATGAACTCACCTCTAGTGCTTGTTTGAATCTGGATTAGGGGTTTAAGTGAGCCGAGCTACTCGTGAGCTACTCGGGATTGACTCGTCAAAAGCTCGACTCGAGATCGAGTTAAACGAGGCTGAGCCGAGCTCGAGCCTAAATATGAGGCTCGTTTATTAAACGAGCTCGAGCTGAGCTTCAATTAGTGGGCTCGCGAGCCTAAACGAGCTTAAACGAGCCTCTCTCTCTCTCTCTCTCTCTCTCTCTCTCTATATATATATATATATATATATATATATATATATATATATATATATATATATATATATATATATATATATATATATATATATATATATATATGTGTGTGTGTGTGTGTGTGTTTGTGTTTGTGTGTATACATATATGTATATATATATATATATGTACTTATATATATATAAATATATATATATATATATATATATATATATATATATATATATATATATATATATATATATATATATATATAGGCTCGTTTAGGCTCGCGAGCCTACTAAATTGTTCACGAGCCGAGCTCGAGCTTCATTTTAAGGCCGGAATCGAGCTCAAGCTCGAGCTCGATCTTCCTCAAAATTAAACGAGCCGTGGTCAATCTTGGTCAGGCTCGGGCTCGACTCGACTCGTTTTCACCCCTAATCTGGATAGTGGAACTGTAGAGGTGATCCTCGGACTAGCGTACGTGGAATTAACGATTTCCTAATATTATTTAAACATGTAATCGTATTTAAATTAGTGAAATGATTAATTAAAGTGTTAGACAACGCTTATTTTATGTAAGGAATAATTACCGAGAATTATTTGAAGTGTTGAAGTGGGTTTTCGGTCTGGCCTTCACTGAAATTCCTGATTTCGGTCCTAAACCTCAACCGAGAACCTGGTCTTAGAGTGTTTTCGGTTAGGAACTCGTTTTCGGTTGGGAACGTGTTTTCGGTCAGATGAAGATTTGAAGATTGTTCTTGGTGTTCTTTGTGAAAAACATGAAGATTCAAAGGATTGTTCTTCAAGGTTTGAAGGTTCTTGGATCATGTTTGACAGCAAAATGAGTGTATTTTGGGATTGAAATGTGATAAAATGAGCAAGTTTTCGAGTATAAATATATATATCGAGAGCGATTTCAGTCGGAAAGGGGGGATCTCGGCCGAAAAGGGAGTATTCGGTCTGAGGAGTTGGACCCTTCGCATGCTCTCGGTTTATATTTTGGCCTTTTAAATTGTGTTTTGGTCTAAATGCTTTTATCCCAAACATTAGAATACTAATATAAAAATACCATTTATATAATTTAAATCATATTTAACCCTTAATATCTTAATAGAATAAATAAAACATAAATTTTATTTAAAGGGTTTTGACTTTTATTGACTTAAAAAAACGGGTTGTTACAGACTAGCTGAGTAGGTTTGGAGTTGTGATCGATTGTGAGAGGCAGTTGGTGGTAGTTTGAAACCCAAGTGGGGTAGAACTAATCATTTATGGTGAGGATACCAGGGTTGGTTCGACTTTTTTTTCGGCTGCCAGGGCAAGGCAGTTTCTCCTTGTAAGTCCCAAATTCTCCTACGTATCAATCAGATTCACTTTGATGGTGCGAAATCCCAATCAAAGTGCATAATTCAAGATATAATATGAATAAGAACAAGATAATTAATCTTCAATGCACACGATATATTGATTAATCATCTGGTACACAAGATTCCGATTACACACTGTGTTTTCTCTGTTTCTCTCTAGATCTTGTTATTGGCTTGTGGGAGCCCCCAAGAACGTCCAACACTCTTTACAAGGCCTAAATAACACTATTTATACCTAGACCTAATAACCAAGCCCAAGCCCAAAACCCAAACAAAACAATATTAAGCCTAACCAAAATTACATGTGATTTTGGTCCAAACAACACCAAAACATGGTTTTTTCGGTCCTTGACCGAGAACTCTAATAGCTTATGAAAAGAAAAGTATAAACCATAGATTATGACCTAACAATATCCCCCTTGGTTTAGAGCTTTCTTTTCACTTAGAATAAACCATAATTTAGTCCTAACAATCTCCCCCTTGGTTTAATGCTTTCTTTTCTTTTCAGTCTTCCTTGATCTTTGGCTTTCAGCTCTAATCTTCGATTTCTTCACAACTTCAAGATGAACATATGAATTTTTGAATGAATGACTTCACCTTGAGTAGTTGGACTTCCTTCTATGAATTTGACTTTAAACGCACATTGGGTGTAGAGGCTTCTTGTAAAGGTTCTTGAAAATCAGCACTTGCAGCTTTGAAACACTTTAGAGAAAATAACAGAGAGACCGATTCTTCCGGATCACTTCAGCAGGTTCATAGATAGCAGCAAATTGATTAAGGAGGCTTCAATGCAATCTGTCACATAACTTCAAGTACAACTTTACCTTGCTTCTAGGGTTGAAAAATTAAATGTTGAAAAATAATCTTCACTTCTTGTTCTTTCGAATGAGTATTCTTTAACGATCACTGTTGCGCCTTGAAAAGTAATCATGACTAAAAAGTCTCTGTGGATCACAGAATCATAAAGACCCTTCTCACCACAGTTGTTCAAGGACCCAACCTTGGCTCAGAAGGAGACTACTCGCAGTATCTGTGTGAACACGGAGGAACGCACTGCGATTTGTTGAGTATCGGAGAACTACTCATGGCTAGTTTGATGTTAGCCCCTGCATATCCTAGATCATAGACCTCAATATAGTTTTTCAAGTTAAACAAGTTAACTTGGCCCTTGGCGAGACATTCAACGATAACCGTGTCTTGCGAGGTGCATCGCCCTGGTGCCATGACATCTGTATAGTTTCAGATTTTTAATTCCTTAAATACGACAGTTCTTTGAAAGAAACTTCCTAACTGACAATTTGTACAGTTTCAATCCTTCAATTCCTTGTGAAAATAGAGTTAAGTGTAAAAACCATCAACTCCTTTCCAAGTTTCTTCTCCTTGCTCAGAAAATTTCGATACAGTGTCCTCGAGTCTCTTCTTCTTATTGAATTCGCTTTTTAAGATAAACAAAACTATGAGATAAAATAAAAGTAAAATTAAACTTAGCACACAATAAAAGTAAATAATAAATAAAAATAAAATTAAAAATACACTCAAAAGTAAAAATTAAATATTTTTGGATTTTTGATTTTTCTGAAAAAGAAATAAAAAACAGAAATAAAAATATTTTTGGATTTTTTAAATTTTATGATTTTTGTTTGATTTTTTTAATTCTCCCCCTAAATTTGTGCATAGAAGAAAAATATGAACAAATTTAACAAAAACAAAAAATAATAAATAAATGTACAAAACATAAAATTTTAGGATCAAGGTTGTCAAGTAATTCAATATCGTTTAGCAGCACACACCTGCATGTTTAGCTCTGGTCAATCACCAATATTGTGGTCCACTTAAACACAAAGTATATTGACAAGTTGGACAGATTATAAGTGACAAGTCATTGTGATCTTATTCCTAAATAGACCATTTTGTTGATGACGACCAAGGATATTTTTGTCCACTTAAATTCAACAGCGAGATCTACAGACAACCTTTAATCATGAACCAATTCAATTTTTAAGCTCACTAGAACGTGTTCCCCAGTTCACGATATACCTTAGCAATCAAGGAATTCCAAAGAGCTCTTTACTTTAGGTGAGTGCTCAATTATTTGAGAGAGAAGATGGATATAGAGATGCATATGTTGTATCCCAGGTTGGATCTCTTCCAATCACGTAGAGGGAACAACATATGGCTAACATAGATAAAGGGTTAGAGAGATAGAATGGTGCATATGTTGTGTCCCAGGTCGGATCTTCCGATCACGCAAAGGGGACAACATATGACTGCCATATATAGATAGAGATAAGCATAGATAGATATGTATAGAAATAGAGTGCATATGTTGCGTCCCATGTCGGATCTTCTGATCACGCAAAGGGGGCAACATATGACTGGCAGAGAGGATAAGAAAGAAAAACAATTTCACACCGACCTACTTTATCATAACCCCCCAGTCATCATATCAGCACTAGAATTAAGGTCATAAGTCCGTACATTGAAGAAATGTTGAGCCACAGTTCTAGATGATAAGTAACTTTAATGTATCTTGTAGGCTTCCTTGTATATCTCACTTCTCAATCTATCCAAGCGTCGCATGGTCAGTCCAAATGAAACTATCTAAGTCCAGATGAGTTAACATTGTCTAGTCCTTTCATTGTCAGCTGTGTTTAGTCCTTTTGAATCCTTCATGCCTACCAGAACATTGAACACAGAGTCTAAGCAATTTAGTTTCAGTGCATTACATGCATTTCATATTGACCTTTAGCGCTAAACTTCAGTATAACTTCCCAAAAATACTTACGAAAGAAAACATATTTTTGTATTTTTGTATTTTTTTTTATTTCTCCCCCTTAATTTGTACATGGGGAAGAAAGGAAACAAAATAAATGAGCAAATTTAAAAAATTGTCTTCAAAATGAAACATTTTATGAAAAGCTTAAAAGTATCGAGAAGAAAACTCAAATAGTAATTCAGTAATTGAAGTTGCATCCAGATGATCTGAGAACAACACACAGATGCATCAACATGGTCAGCCTCAACTGTGTTTCAATTCCGGAATTAAGCTAACATATTTAGAATTCAACACGCCATTAAATACGATCCCCATTTTTGATCCTTTCTTTTCTTCCTTCCCGCAAAGGACACATGCTCTCAATGAAGATTCTGAATGTCGTACAGATGAGAGATGTCTTATCATGTGCCTGGAACAACCACTATCAACAAACCGAAGTCTGATGATATTCCTCCATAGCTGCTCCGACACAGAGTGCGGGATTAGTTGGTCTTTAGTACCCAATCCATTTTGAAGTTGGGTTGACCATCACTATCTACACACGGTACTCTTTCCCATGACATATCCTGTTTATCACACACAGAGGATGAAGAAATGTTAGAATCGTTAGATGATTTGGAAGTGTGAACTTTTGGTACCCATCTGTACTCTGGTTTAACCCATTTCTTGTTTGATCGGACGGATGCCTCAGCACTCGTTTTAGAGCTGGAAACCGACCGCCGAGATGACTTCGAACTAACCAATCTTGGTCTAAATGAACCATCTCTTGAATTTGGCTTCTTGTCAGAAATTCCCTTCTTGTCCTTGGGAGATTGATTCTTGCCCTTTTTAGCATTGCAGTCACCATTGTTTGAACGTGACCTCGAAGGGTTTCTTCTGGAGGATCTCCCTCTTGCCATATTCTACCAACCTTGTGCATAGTAGGGAACATATGCACGATTTGGATAATTTCTAGCAATGTGTCTAGGTGTTCCATAGTGGAAACATGTTTGTTTCTTCACGTAGAGGTTGTTTCTGCCTGTCCCTGGTAGCGTGCCCATGCCTTGTCTATGATTGTTCCCACAAGCACACTTACAGCAAGCAGTCTGTTTCGCTTGTTTTGGTGGCCTGTATTTACCAACAACAGGTTTATTCGAAATAACAGAATTAGAAGCAATAGATTCAGAGTTCAAAGAGACATTGGTTTGACAATCAACAAAATTAACAGAACTAGAATTATTTATGTTCTCCTTGTTCTCATCTTCCACTACTTTACCTTCACATGAAGTAGAAGAATTAGTATCGCTCACCTCAATACTCTCAGTTGGACCGGATTGTTCAGCCTTAACTGAAGCTGGTACAGGGGGCGGGCCAAACTGAGCAGGTATCTCTACCTCATTGGTTTCAATGGGCGGGGTATAGTTGTCATTGAAGGGAGGTGGAACAATGTGTTACCCTAGACCTTATTCTGATTGTCTTTAAATTTTAATTTTTTTTCTATCATGGACACAACTACCTCACTTGACACGTCAAATTTCTTAAAGTTAAATTCAACATCTTTATATTTAGATTTTAGTGCATCAAGTTCGACAGTTAAGATGGCAATCTCTACTTGAGCATAGTTATATTGTTCACATTTAATACTATATTCTTCCTTAATCTTTTCAGGTCTTTGGTTTGGGTCTCTAATTGTTGTTTTAAGGGTTTTTGAGCCTTTTTGAGAGTGTATCCTTCATATTTAAGGTCCTCAATTTCCCTAATTAATAAATCATATTGATCACCATAAAGTTTAATTGTAGCTTCACAGGACTGAGAACATGAAGCTTCATTAACCTTGGTGGTTGAAGAACTCATTATTCACCAAAAAGAATAATTTACCAAAAATAGATCTGATTACGAAGCCAAGAAAAATCCCCTTTGACTTGAAACCTCGAAATTCAAACTTGAAAGTCAAACTTGAAAGTCAAACTTAAAAGGTCAAACTAGAAAGTCAAACTTAAAACGCCAAACTTGAAAGTCAAACCTAAAAGTAAAAATTAAAAGTCAATTTTGAAGGTCAAACGTGAAAACTTGAAAGTCAAATGTCAAATTTGAAAGTCAAACTTGAAAGTCAAAAGTCAAACTTGAAAGTCAAAAGTCAAACTTGAAAGTCAAAGATGAAATTCAAAAATTTTGTCCAAAAAGAATAACTTTGACTAAAAACGAAAATTTTTAAATCGAAAACGAAATTTCAAGACCAAAAACGAGAGTATTTGTTCAAAAACGTGGCTTTTTGACCAAACACGAAGCTTTATATCCGAGAACAAAGTTATTGGATCGAAAATATGGCTTTTGTACCGAAAATACGCCAAAATAGTGAAAATCCGAAATTCCAGCCGAGGATGCGAGGCCGAAATCTCGGACCTATAACAAAACCGAAATCGCGAGGCTGAGAAGCGAAGAATGTAAACCTGCAGACCGAAAACAGCGAGTCCGAGATCTTCGCACCGAAAACCTTCGCAACTTCGGACCGAGAACGAGGCCGAGGACTTCGCTGCTGACCAAGAACGTCCGAATCCGACCGTAAACGCTGCTGAGGTCCGAAATCTGTTGCTGGCTGCCTAGGGTTTGACTGAGACTGAGGTTATCAGCCTAGATTTCGCAAATCTTGACCTAAAATGCCCAAAACTTGCCAAAAACACGGGATTCAAATATTTAATGCCAAATTGATCAAAACTCCAAAAATATGAAGAACACGAAGAACATTGGCCAAAAATTCATAAAATATAAATCAAAAACACCAAGAAACTCCAAGAAAAACCATTAGAAATGATTCGATTGATACCGATCCAAGCTCTGATACCACTTGTAAGTCCCGAATTCTCCTACGTATCAATCGGATTCACTTTGATGGTGCAGAATCCCAATCAAAGTGTATAATGCAAGATATAAGATGAATAAGAACAATATAATTAATCTTCAATGTACACGATATATTGATTAATTGTCCGGTACACAAGATTCCGATTACACATTGTTTTCTCTCTGTTTCTCTCTAGATCTTGTTCTTGGCTTGTGGCAGCCCCCAAGAACGTCCAACACTCTTTACAAGACCTAAATAACACTATTTATACCTAGACCTAATAACCAAGCCCAAGCCCAAAACCCAAACAAAACAATATTAAGCCTAACCAAAATCAAATGTGATTTTGGTCCAAACAACACCAAAACATGGTGGTTTCGGTCCTACACCGAGAACTCTAATAGCTTATGAAAAGAAAAGTATAAACCACAATTTATGACCTAACACTTTTTGATGGATGTTCGGGGTATCTCGCATATGTGATTCACACTCGAGTTGAGGGGAAGAAGTCGGTTGCGGATATGCCAGTGGTTAGGGAATTTCTAGATGTTTTCACGAAGGAGTTGCCCGGTGTGCCTCCCCCAAGGCAAATTGACTTTAGGATCAATCCGATCCCCGGTACGGACTCGATTGCTAAGGTGTCGTATCGCCTCGCACCACTTGAGATGCAGAAGTTGTCCTCTCAACTTCAAGAGTTGTTAGGCAAGTTGTTTATCCGACTGATCAGTTCAACCTATGGAGCACCAATTTTATTTGTGAATAAGAAGGATGGTTCTCATCGTATGTACATAGATTATTGAGAGCTGAATAAGTTTATGATGAAGAATCGTTATCCACTCCCAAGGATTGATGATCTGTTTGATCAACTGCAAGGGCATCTTGGTTTTACAAGAGTAATTTAAGATCGGGATACCACCAGATGAGGATTAGAGAGGATGATGTAGAGAAGACAACATTGCGAACTTGATATGGACATTATGAGTTCGTGGTGATACCGTTTGGGCTTACCAATGCACCTGCAACATTTATGGATATGATGAATCGGGTATACACACAGCGGTCTAGAACCGGTCAGTTATTATTTTTATTGATGATATTTTGGTCTACTCCAAGACCAGGTAGCAACATGAGGAGCATCTGTGGGAGTTACTTGGAGTGCTGAGGAAGGAGAGATTGTACATTAAGTTCTCTAGGTGTGATTTTTGGTTACGAAAGGTCCAGTTCTTGGGACACCTCGTCAATCACAAAGAGTTTTAGTCGATCCATCCAAGATTGATGTGGTTATGAAGTAGGAGGTTCCGAAGTCCAGATAAGAGATTAGTAGTTTTCTGGGGTTGGCAAGTTACTATCAAATGTTCATCCATGATTTCTCCAAGATTGTTGTTCCTCTATCTCTCTTGACGAAGAAGATTGTGGATTTCTGCTGGGGGGGCCTGAGCAGCAGTATGCATTTGATACTTTGAGGCAGAAGTTATGTGAAGCCCCGATATTGACCCTTCCAGAGGGTGTTAAGGATTTTGTGGTATTTTGTCGATCACGGGTGTGGGGCGATACTAATGCAGCGAGGTAGGGTCATCGCATATGCTTCTAGAAAACTAAAGCCTCATGAGGTTAGTTATCCAAAACACAATTAGGAGTTTGGGGATGTGGTATTTGCCCTCAAAGTTTTGCGAAACTATCTTTATGGGGTCCGGTGTACCATCTGCATAGATTACAAGAGCCTTACATATCTTTTCGACCAGCTGAATCTGAACATGAGGCAGCGTAGGTGTCTTGACGTGGTCAAGGATTATGACTGCGATCGAGATTCTTTATCATCCATGGAAGGCCAATGTAGTTTCCAACGCTTTGAGCCTCAAGGCGGCTAGTGGTCCTATGAGAGGATTATGTTTGAGGATGACCAGTCGGGGGCCAGATTGGCAGATTTGTCATTACTAGTCGAGGTCTAATGACCGAGTGTGGGCAGGTTTGGGTCTCGATTTTTGGTGGGGTCCGACAAACATGGTTAGAGGAGGGGCACAAGTGCAGGTTCTCGATACATCTTGGAGCCATGAAAATGTACTGAGGCTTGAGACTTGGTTATTTGTGGCCATGCATGAAGCGATAGATAGCTTGGTATATGGAAAGATGTTTGACCTGCCCAATAGTCAAGGCAGAACACCAGATACCGCACGACAAGTTGCAGCCTTTGGAGATTCCCATGTCGAAATAGGTGTAGATTACCATGGATTTCATCACAAAGTTTTCGAGGATATCCAAGGCATTTGATTCCATATGTGTTATTGTGGATTGCCTGACCAAGAGTGCCCATTTTCTTGCCATTCGGGAGAGTCCTTCAGCCGAGAAATTGACTGACATGTATGTGCTTAAGATAGTTGCTCGCCATGGCATTATCGTTCCCATCGTATCCAATCTTGATGTGAGATTCATTTATTGGTTTTTGCAGAGATTTCATGACGAGTTGGGTACGAGAATTGACTTCAGCACTTCTTATCACCCTCAGATAGATGTTCAGAGTGAGCAGAATATTCAGAGGCTTGAGAATATGCAAAGGGTTTTTGTCAAAGATTTTGGTGGGAGTTGGGACTCCTAGCTTCCCCTATCTAAGTTTCCTTCCAACAATAGTTATCATTCCAGCATTGGTGCACCTCCATATGATCTTCTATAAGGAAGGAAATGTCATACACCATTTTGCGGGGAAAAACTCGGCCATAGGGTCATGGGGAGGACTGATGTGGTCCTCAAGACGATGGAGCTTATTCAACAGATAAGACAGAAGTTACAGACAACACAGAGACGACATAAGAATTATGCTGATAGGCGACAGTCCGAGTTGGAGTTTCAGGTTTGGGACATGGTTTTACTGAAGTTATCACCCTGGAAGGGTGTTATATGCTTCAGGAAGAGAGGAAAGTTGGGCCCCCATGAGTTATCACACCTTTTCGAGTAGTGGTCAGGGTGACAAGGTGGCCTACCGGTTGGATTTGCATGAGGAGCTTACTCAGATTCATAGGACTTTCCATGTTTCTCAGCTTTGGAAGTGCTTGGTTGATGATGCGGTGGTGGTTCCATTTGACGGCATTCAGATCGATGATTGTCTGAATTATGTTCAAAGGCCGAAGGCTATTCTAGATAGGAAGATGAAGACCTTCCCCAACGAGGTCGTACCCCTAGTCAAGGTTCACTGATAGCAGCAGAATGGTTCCGAGTGGACGTGAGATCTCGAGTCGGATATGCACGAGCACTGCCCTAATCTATTTACAACAGAGGAATTTGTATACGAAATCTAGTTCAATTGGGGGAGAATTGTAACACCCAGTTCCAGATAAGCATTGCTTTTGAGTTATCAAATAAATCTTAAGGATTTAAACCTTGGTCACGGCGTGAGTACTTGTGTGTCACAAAGGCCTTGCACAACAAGGTGGTACCCCTAGTCAAGGTTCAGTGGCAACATCGGTAGGGTGCCGAGTAGACATGATAGCCTAATTCAGATATGTGAGAGACCTACCCTGATCTATTTGCAGTTGAGGATTTCGAGTACGAAATCTAGCTCAAGTGGGGGAGAATTGTAACACGCAGTTCCAGGTAAGAATTGATTTCGAATTATTAATTAAATTATAAGGATTTAAACATTGATCACGACGTGAGAACTTGTGCGTTACTACATGACCGTTCCCAAGGAAATTCGCATCCCATTTAGTTGTGACAACTTGACCACATGTGGGTCACGACGTCGAAACCCTTGCATGCCAAAACCCTAATTTTGGGGATTGTCCTCCTATTTAGGGGAAGTGAGGGCTAGGGATTTCTCACCCTCATCCTCTATCACCTCCTTTCACCCTCCAAATACCCTAATCTTCCATTATTGATCTTCGAGCTCCATTTTTGGTGATTCGAAGCCTTAAAGAAGAAGAGAAGGCATTTGGTGCATCATTTCAGCTTGCTAGCCACTCCCTCATCATCTTGAGTTGCATTATTACTCTTGTAAGTCCTCAAGTTCCCACCTTTTTAGCTTAAGCTTATTAGATCTAGTGTTTGGTTCACATTTCTAATCATTTATGGAAGTTTAAGTGTTGGGATCTTATAAAGTTGGCAACTGTATGGGTTCTCAAGACTCCTTTGATACCCTTTGTCGAGATGTGGAATATTAGTGAGCCTTGGGTTTCATGCATGAGATTTGATCTCATTTTCCCTTCAATTTGAACTATTTTGTGTGTTAGACATGCATGTCTAAAAAGATATGATTTTTATGGTATTCTGAGATGGAGATGGCGTTCTGGAAGGTTTGGTTGCATGACTTAAAGGATTAAGAGCTGAAGGCATTAATATGTCGAGAGTGTTTCTCACAACATGACGCTTTGGTCGTCACGAGGTGACGAGGGTATGATCCACGATTATTTTGTCTTCATTATACCACGACGTGACCAATAGGTGGTCACGACATGGCGACTGACTGAATGACCTTTGGAGTGTTGAATTTGACTTGACCGTTGACATTTTGACTAAGTATGACTTTAGGACAAACTTAGGGTTTTAGGCTGTAGATTGAGATTTGGTCCCTGTTTGCTATATAGGAGACCTGTAGAGTTGGTTATCAAATTTGTGATCGCTACTGTTATCTTCTAGACTGCAACGTGAGTTTTTTCACTATACATTGTACTGCAGTATGTGCCCGTATCTGAAGGACGTTGGCATACTATAGCGATCTAGTAGATTGGTAGATATGTATTATTACCTATATTGATGGTTATTGTTATATGTTTTCATATGTCAACATAGTGTGGATGGGTTGAGGTGGTATTGCTTTTTAATGTAAGCCGAAAAACCCACAAGCAATCCAGTCAAAAGCTGAGGACGGGGAGGGGTAATTGAGTCTTACATCATGGGCTCGGGAGCAAGTCAATCATAAGATGAGGGTCGGGAAGGGCAAGCCAGTCTTATGTTGTAGGCCCAGTGTGTATGCATTGTATATATATATATTGTTATGTGGGGTATTTTGGGGGAACTCACTAAGCTTTGGCTTACAATTGTTGATTTCAAGGTTTTCAGGTACATAAGATGATCGGAGCAAGGAGAAGGTATGATTGTACATATCCTCCTGCTGATTTATGTTTTTAGAGATTATTTGATACTCTAATTCTATGGATTTGATTTGTGAAAGCTTTTGATATGAAAGATCGAATTGTATATTGATTAGTGTGAATTACAATGAGATACATACTAAAATATATAGACTAAACATTGAAGCTAACTTAGGAAAATGATAATAACAATACATATACAAGGAAAGTAGATATATTATGAATATACATTAACACCCCCTTCAAACTCAAGGAGGTTGATAGGAGACCAAATTAAGTATGGAGAGTAGGAGATTAAAGCGACCCGGTATGAGAGCTTTGGTGAAGATGTCAGCTATCCGATCAGTGGTAGTTATTGATAGAAGACGAACATTATTGCGAACAACGTGTTGGTGAAAAAATGACAATCAATCTCAATGTGTTTGGTACGTTCATGAAAGACATCATTATAATCTATCTGGATGGCACTATGGTTCTCGCACCAAAGAACCTTAGGGGATGATTGAGAGACACTCATATCAGATAGAAGCCATCGAAACCAAACGAGTTCTTGGGTGGTGTCAGCAAGAGCACAATATTCAGATTCAGTAGAGGAGCGAGATGTCAGAGATTGTTTCTTACTGCGCTAGGAGATAAGGGAGGAACCAAGGAAGAAACAATAACTCATTGTAGAGCGAAGATCAGTAACATCTCCATCTCAATCAACATCAGAGTACCTACGAAGATCTAAGCATGATGATGTTAAAAAATGTAAGCCACGAAACATTAACCCTTTTATGTATCGAAGAATTCTTAGAACGGAAACATAGTGAGTGGTGCACAGAGATGACATAAATTAACTAACAACATGAACCACATAAGCAATCTTCAGACGAGTGACAACCAGGTAGAACAAGGATCCCACTAACTGGCAATGTAAAGTAGGTTAAAGTAAAGGTGAACCATCGCTGGGAATTAGATAGAGGTTTGGTTCAAGAAGTGTTGAGGTAATCTTGCTATCAGTATGGCCAGCTCGAGAAAGAAGGTCAGATGCATATTTGGCTTGACTCAAATAGATGCGTTGGTCCTGAGAAAGAACTTCGAGCCCTAGAAAGTAATGAAGTAAGCCTAATTCTTTCATTTCAAAGTGTTGATGAAGAGATCCCTTGAGTTGAATGATTCCCTGTAAGTCACTCCCAATAATGATCATATCATCAACCTATAAAAGAAAGATGATGGTAACCACATCGGTGATCTTGGTTAAAAGAAATGAATCATAGGGACTAAACATAAATCCCAACGAGCAAACAGTAACACTTAATTTTTCAAACATGCTCTGGGTGCTTGTTTTAGACCATAGAGAGCCTTATGTAGCTTGCAAACATTATGCAGAGGATGTGGTACCCAGGAGGGGGTTTCATATAGACTTCTTTTGATAAATATTTAATAAGAAATGCATTCTTAACATCCATCTAAAAGAGTTTCCATTTTCGAACAACAACAATAGTAAGAAGAGTTCGAACAGGGCTAATGTGAGCAACGGGTGCAATAGTCTCTTCATAATCGATGTCATATTCCTGATTAAAACCTTTGGCAACGAGTCTAGCTTTGTACCTATCCAGATCCATCATATTTAGTCTTGAATTTGAATACCCATTTGGAATCAATTATATCATTCTTGGGAGGAAGAGGAACAATGTCCCATGTTTGGGCCCGATCTAAAGCCTGTAATTCCTCATTCATAGCTTGTTGCCAAAGAGGATCCATGAAAGCCTCTTTGTAAGAGGACGGTGTATGAGTAGAGAATAATATATTATAACATTGATAATCACGAAGGTGAGAAGGAACATTCCTTACTCGTGTGGAGTGGCGATGTTCAGTAAATTCAGGTGACACATTGAGAGCAGGATCTTCGGAGGAATCAGATGCATCGGGAACATCCGTAGACAGTAGAACAGATGTAGGTGATGTAGTGTAACATCTATAAAATTTATGAAAAATTTAAACTTTTCAAACATTCCAAAACCATCCATTATTTACAAATTGTTTTCAAAATGATCCAATATCAGAGTTTTCACGGAAATCACAACATGAAAAACGAGGAGGCGCACGATCAAGCCTTCACCTTTCTGCGGTCATCCGAGGTACCTGAAACAAAATCCACAACTGTATGCCCCAAGCTTAGTGAGTTTCCCTAAAAATACCAGTATAACAAAACGCACACATAATAACAACATACTATGGGCCCAATCAACCATCGGGTTGGAATTCCCCAGGCCCTCAACCATCAGGTTGGAATGCCAACATACTATGGTGTCACACCCCCAAACCAGAACGGCGGAAACGTTCAGGGGCGGAGGACTTTAGGTAAGTATCACAACACATGTAACATAGTAATCAAAGTACAAAAAACCATTGCATTAATAAGTATAAGTTTTACATAAGTGTTTAAACATTACATATTCAAACACTAAAGTAGGTACATCAGAAGACAAGAGTCATGGTACGGTACTAGGTAGTCTTCTCAAAAGCTTCGGGAGTGTACTTGTCTACTGGATTCCTGAGAATACAAGTTATTTGGAAAGAGTAGATCAGCATTTAAGCTGGTGAGTTCATAAGTATTTTAGTTCTGTTAAGTATACCCTAAGTTCTTTGAATAAGTTCACTAGTTTCTCCAGGAAATCCTATATTTCCTAAGGTGCTAGATTGATAACCTCAATAGTTTCCCTCTGTAATTACTTAGTTTATACTGATTATACATAACACAATATCGAATGGATAGTCAATTGGGTGCAGCTGCCCTAAGCCCACAACCAAACAAGGAACAGGAAGTAAGGCGGAAGTCACATATTTGACTGTCAATCGGATATTACTTAAGTATAACTATGATGTAATAACTAAGGAATTATAGAATTAACCACTAAAGGTCTTTTATGTTATACTAGTTTACAGAGATTGAATGACTAAGTTACATTTGATAAGTGGTTTAATCCCATAAACCGTTCTCTTTGTATTACTGTTTTGTATTTGTATTCCATTCTGAAAACTTGTATTTGAGAGTGTGCCTGGCTCCACCAGGTGTTAATGAAAACTGTATTAAACCATTGTATTTTGTATTCTATAAACTGGTACTTTGAAGGTGTACTTTCGTTTATTTGTTTATACACTTAACGTATTGTTAATATCTTTTTAATGAGTAGTTATTATAACTATACTATGACTGATGGCCTGAAACAAACGCTTTGTGGGCGTTTAAACTGGTGATAACAATTGTCACTCATCTAACTGTAGCTAGCAGCCAGAGTGCGGGGTTGTCAATCCCGATATAGATCTACACATACTTGTTTCGATCCCCGGCTGGAGATTCTGGTTATAATGTCAGGACTTTCCTATGTTGTCTAAAATGAATTAAACAACCTGAATATAGAGTCTCATAAAAAGCATATTAAACGTTACATGTATATTAGTTTTGAAAACCCAATCATTCTGAAATAATGATTGACAGTATATTCTTGAATCAAAACCCTAGTTTCTTGTAAAACAGTGTATTCTAGTATACTTAAATCATGAATTATTACCTCGTGTTTGCTAACTCTGGTACTCTGTTTAGTACCATTGCTAATGCAAACCCGGAATTATGTTTTATTACCTCGTGTTTGCTAACTCTGGTACTCTGTATAGTACCATTGCTAATGCAAACCCGGAATTGTGTATTATTACCTCGTGTTTGCTAACTCGGGTACTCTGTATAGTACCTTCGCTAATGCAAACTCGGCAGGATGTATTATTACCTCGTGTTTGCTAACTCGGGCACTCTGTATAGTACCTTTGCTAATGCAAACCCGGCATTACCACGTGTTTGCTAACTCTGGTACTCTGTATAGTACCTTTGTTAATGCAAACTAGGTATGATGTATCTTTACTTCTTTAATATGTTGTTCGTATATTAAAGGTATTATACATATCTCGGTATAGTTGAATGAATTTTGGTAATTTCCTTGGGAAGTATAATGTCGTGAATCATAGTTGTATATTTAGTTTTGAATCATAAATTATACCTATTATAATTTATATGTTCTATCTGATTAGCATGAATTCTTATGGAATATCACATTTGCTCAACCTGATACAAAGGTAATGATACTAAAAGGAGTAGCCTTTTAGACTCATATATGTATAATATATATATAATTAAGAAGGAAACGACCTTCGGACAAATAACACAACCCTAATTCCACATCCAAACGAGGAAAAGGATATAGGATAATTCATTAGTCCCAAGCCCTTCAAATCTTATTTATATATTTATACATATATAAACATGATTTTGGCATTTATACTTTGAAATAGCTTATAAAACATTTTTCAAAGAATTTTAACAGAGTTTTTACATGACTTTAAAGATTTAACCTGGCTTCACGTTATTTTGAAAGTATTTGATAATTCTTAAAAGCATACGGAAACTTTCTGTATGATTATTATCACACACAGTTATTAACATAATTTATTATTGTGTTAAACTTGTATTCCCCCCCCCCCCTTAAAAGCATTTAAAAACCATTGAAAAGGTAAATTATAGGGGTATGAACTCACTTTGATAAGCGGTGATTCGGGCAGCGTTTCATTTCCCGGAAAAGAGTTTGTTTGACGAAAAACCGGCTCAAACCGGGCATAGTTTCGACAGGAGAGAGGATGAATTCTCGAGAATTCCAGGGCTTGCTTCGGGCTTTAGACGTGATACCGGGGCCTTCAGGGGTCGTGAGAAAGTCGAGGGGGTGAAATGGTGCAAAATGGGTGAAAAAGGGGGTGAAAAACCCTTCCATCCGAGAAGGCTCGCACCCTTTATATAGGGGTGCAAGGGTTCGGCCGAAGGGGGACAGCTGGCGAGGGCTCGGACACCTGGCGAGGCGAGGAGGTGAATCAGCAGCTACGTGGCAGATCCTGCGAAGGCCACGTGCGAAGGCTTAAGGCGGTGGAGCTTCTGACCCGGTGCAAGACACGTGACTTCAGACAAGTGGCCTCTTCTAAGTGGACCGAAGTTCGGTCCAATGGGGAAAGAAGGTGACGACTTCGGACCAATCAGGAGACGACACGCGAGGTTGCGGTCCAATGAGAAGCGAACACATGGAGGTCTCGCTTGCGAGGTGACGTGTCCGAAGCTGACTCATGCGAATTTGCCCGGTTTTTCTTATTTTTCTTTATTTTTGTGCCAAAACTTGCGAAAATCATAACTTTCGTATACGAGCTCCGTTTTTGGCGTTCTTTATATGCACGCGTAGGTAAAATCACACTCTACGACTTTCATTTAGACTTCGTCGGCTGATTTTGAATTTATTTTTAATATTATTATTTTAAACAGACCGGGACGGGAATCCGTTAAAAATTCATAACTTCTTCATCTGACGTCCGTTTTCGTCTGTCTTTTTACCGTTGTGCTACTTTTGATGAGACCTTCGATTCTCGTTTAAGTTGCGTCGGCTAAATATCGATCGATTTATATCTCGAATTTTTAGTTGTCTACTACTAAACCGAAACTTCAAAAAATCATAACTTCCTCATACGAAGTCAGATTTTCACGTTTTTTTATGAACGTTCTCGGTTTAACATATTCTACAAGTTTCATTTAGATTGGTAAGGCTAAAAAGCCTTTTATCTAAAATTCACTTTTTACACTGAACAGTGTTTTACCGGTTTTGACGCGGATTTTCGATTGGTTATAACTTCTTCGTTATAACTCGGATTTCAGTGTTCTTTATGTTTTTCGAAACCTTGTTACAAACTCTACCACTTGGTTCATCCCAATTATCATTATTGATCAATTTATTTTTGACCAAAATTTGACTGGTGTCACATTATCCCCCTGTTAGAGGGAATTTCGTCCCGAAATTAAGTCTAAAGTGATACTCATGGACTAGGTCTAATCTTTCCTATCCCAAGTGAATTCAGGTCCCTGGTTTGTAATCCAGCGAACCTTCACTAACGGGATGAGACCTAGCGTGGTTCTTTAGATTTCCCTGTCCATGGTTTTCATTGGTTCTACTACAGAGTGTAGACTTTTATTTAACTTGATTTCATCAAGTGAAATAACAAGTGTTTTATCGGATAGACACCTCTTTAGATTAGATATGTGAAAGATGGGATGAATGTTTTTAAGTTTTTGGTGGTAGTTTAAGTCTAAAAGTACAAGACCGATTCTGGTAATAACCTCAAATGGTCTTATGTACTTTGAGTTTTGTATTTCACGCTTTCTCAAGCGCATCTTGTTCTTCCTGAGTGAGACCTTCATTATGACAAGGTCATCAATCCTGGAATTCCAAGGGATTTCTTTTATCGAAGCCGTAGCTTCTCTGGTTAACTCTGGAAGCTTTATGGCGCTTCCTGATTCGTATTTTGTTTTTGGTAGTTTCTCGGATGAATTCCAGATCAGCGAGGGTGCTGTGTGGAAATTGGATCTCTAGCTAGTTGCGTATTACCTACTTTAGTCCAGTGTAGATAGGATCTGCACTTGTGACCACAGAAGGTTTCGAATGGAGCAACTTGAATGCTAGTGTGATAAAGGAATCGACTAATTGGTAAATGGATATCCCATTCTTTACCATAGCCGATCCCATAGAATCATGACTACTTTGGTTCCTAGAGATTTTTGAGTGACGGCCTGAACTGGGAGATGATTCTATTATCTCCGTGGAGATAACAGGTATTGGCATACCGTGCACTCACACGTTCTAGTTATCTTCTCTACTTGCCACCTTTTCAGGTTTCAAGGCTTCCTGTTGAGCCTCCTTACTTTGTGTGGAGAGATTTGAAAGGGTTATCATAGTCCAAGATTGGCACTATGACCTGGATACTCTTTTCGACTTAGGGTGTCAGCTACTATATTGGCTTTATCGAGATGATAACGAATTTCAAATTCGTAGTCATTTAGTAGCTCGACCCATCGTCGTGGTCTCATGTTGAATTCCACCTGGTAGAATACATGATGTTGGCTTTTGCTCCGAAGTTCATGATCAGACTCATACTTGGCTCATCCATCATCACCTCGTGTATACAAGTCGTATATAATTTAGATTTCACAAAACGTTCGGATGGGTGACTCTGCCCCAGGTCCACAACCAAACAAGGAACAGGAGATAGGGCGGAATCACACATCCTTAATCTTGTTAAGTCTAACTTATATACCACTCTCGTGTATATACTTAGCAACGATAGATTAACTTAATGATCTCTTAGTCTCTATTCTTGAACTTGACCTGCGGTACAATGATTTTCCTACGAGATCTATTGAGGTATTTCGGTAGTTATTGACTTCTAAGACTACTTCGGTGCTTTTCGTTTGAAGTTTCTTGTCTACTGAGTAGGCTAGAATGGCGTGGTACTATTCGCATGGGTACTTCTGAAGTTTTGAAACGAGAGACAACCTAAGGGTTTTGCGTTAATGATTGGAAGAATTTCATCTTACAGCTGATTAAGGAAAAGTTCTCTAATACAACATAAGAATTTTCACATGGTAAGGGCCAAGCCAAACCATGTAGAATGAGGATGTTGGAATTTTCTCGATGAAATAAATATTAAGTCGTTCTGGGACGAATGATTACTAGAATGATATCCTATGTACCTAAGTTTTCAGCGCTTCTGGTTTTATTCTGTTATTATCACTACGAACCCCTTTTTGATTCGAAATTGGCAGGTACTACCAATACGAGGGTTCTGATAATTTGAAATTATGAACTTTCATGAAACAATCCTTACTAGGTCTCTCTATAATCTCTTGGTGTATACAAGTCATGTATAATTAAGATTGGTAAGACTTTTGACTGAGCAACCCTGCCCTAAATCCACAACCAAACAAGGAACAGGAAATGAGGCGGGATTACTCACTCTAAGTTTACAAATCTTAATTATAAATGACCCTTATGTATACACTAAGTCATCATAGCTTACCTGTTAGGGTTTCAAATTTTTATATAAGTGTTATGATTTAATTTGAACGGAAGAGTAATCATAATTATAGATAATTATCGGGGTTTGGAAGCGTACCAAAATATAGCAGGGTTCTTTGATGCTTTCCCATGTATTGGGATCAAAATCCTCCTGCTCCCCCGTCGTTCTTCTCTGTTGGACAATCCCTCTTGTAATGTCCTATTTCACCACAAAGGTGACATATGGGAATGGTTCCAACATCGGTAATTGAAGTGATGAACTCAACTGGAGTTCTACAGATGCGGGCGGTATGCCCCTTCAAGTTGCATCTATTGCAATGCAGCTCTCAGCAAACTCCATGATGATGGTAGTTGCACTTGCTGCAGTGTGGGAGGTTTCCTAAGTACGGCTTGGTAGGTCCTAGAATAACAGGGCTGATGGGGGTATTGACTGCCCCAGTTCGTTGCCCTCTGTTAGGTTCTTGAGTTGAACAACTCCCTTTCGTGTTCTCGAACTTTCGTTTAAGGATATCAGGCTTAGGGTTCGAGGTGTTCTACACGTAGGTGCTTGTGGCTGTACTTGGCCATCACCACTATTGGAGTTACCGATAGCATTACTACTAACATTCGTATTGTTAGCATTCAGGTGTGCCATGACAGCTGCTACAACCGCAGCTTGAAACGTAGCCGCATCTATCTGAAGGATTGGTGTTTCGCTGGTGGGGTGGTTACACTTCTTTGGAGGCATGATTCTGTTACATGATAAGAAAAATGAGTTCATGAGCGACTATCATGTCTCTAGATGTATTCTAACCATTTGTATCTATGTATTAATCTTTCGATTTGTTATATTGTTCTTAATGATTCGACCTGCATCCCTATGATGCAGTCCTGGTGAGGAACAAGAATAAGTTTCTAGAATGGTTATGAACCGAGTATTATCCAAACTAAGTTACCTTTGTTTGGTGGATATCGTTTCCCAATTTTCGAAAATATTCGAAAATGATTCATAACAGTGTCTACATAAAATAGACTTATGAATGGATCATGTGTGGTTTTCCTTTGTTCTCTGTTCTATTCTGGGTGGTAATGATTTGGTCTCTCCTGGTATCTATAGGATGTCCTTCTCCTCTGTAGGTATATTGAATTCACGGGCTGTCTTACTTCCGATTCTGACACTGATCCCCATTACTTCGTAATGAAGATTTTGAATCTCGGAAGTTCATGTGAATCTCTCATTGGTGTCCTTAATAGGGTAAGGGCACTACATGATTCCTATAGTTTATTTACTTCTCATATGTTTCTTTCTTGGGATTCTCCTAATGGAATTCTGTTGGATTCTCCTTGACTCTTCTATTGATTGCTGGAGTAACTATGTTTATCTAACGGGTGTATATGAGAAATGGAATGTCTAAAGAATCTATAAGAAAATTTGAATTTTTACGAAGGTGATTCTTTCTGGTCCTTCTATAATCACATGGTGTGTACCGATTATATATAATCTAGATCAAATAGACCTTTGAATAAGTAATCCTACTCTAAAACCACATCCAAACAAGGAAAAGGAAGTAGAGTGAAAATCCTATTCTAAGTCTATAAAATCTTGGCTATATATAACCTTAACGTATCCACTTAGTAATTATAGACATATCATAAAAGATCTTTTTAACATTTCCCCAGAGGTATGTAACATACCTCCATGTTATTTTTGTTATGAGTTTGATTCTTGGACTTCTAGATACAAGAACTTAACAAGTTTTCAGCTTCCTTGTTATAGCATCCTAAAATACTCCCATAGTATTTTAGTCTTTGGTTCTAGAATTCTTCTGGTGCTTAGGTAAGTTTTAGACCAGTTGCAACACTACAATCACTCCCCTAAACACATGTTGGTCATATTTCGGATGAATATAGTTGATCAGGCTATATTGATCCCAGATATGATTACGTCACTGTCTAGGTTTAACTACAATGTCCAACATCTAAATACTTTAGTTTTGTTCTTCTTGCGATACTCATTCAGGTATATATACTCTGCATGTACTTATACTTTTATAAAATATTGATATATTTTTAAAGTATAACTCTTGGTCAGAGTGTTTTTATCCCAATGGGTTTATAGTTGTATATCTTTTATGACTGATATACTGAGTTCACTATAAACACTGCTCTGATACCAATCTGTCACACCCCCAAACCAGAACAGCGGAAACGTTAGGGGGCAGAGGACTTTAGGTAAGCATCACAACACATGTAACATAGTAATCAAAGTACAAACAACCATTGCATTAATAAGTATAAGTTTTACATAAGTGTTTAAACATTACATATTCAAACACTAAAGTAGGTACAACAGAAGACAAGAGTCGTGGTACGGTACTAGGTAGTCTTCTCAAAAGCTTCGGGAGTGTACCTGTCTACTGGATTCCTGTGAATACAAGTTATTTGGAAAGAGTATATCAGCATTTAAGCTGGTGAGTTCATAAGTATTTTAGTTCTGTTCAGTATACCCTAAGTTCTTTGAATAAGTTCACTAGTTTCTCCAGGAAATCCTATATTTCCTGAGGTTCTAGATTGATAACCTCAATAGTTTCCCTCTGCAATTACTAAGTTTATACTGATTATACATAACACAATATCGAATGGACAGTCAATTGGGTGCATCTGCCCTAAGCCCACAACCAAACAAGGAACATGAAGTAAGGCGGAAGTCACACATTTCACTGTCAGTCGGATATTACTTATGCATAACTATGATGTAATAACTAAGGAATTATAGAATTAACCACTAAAGGTCTTTTATGTTATACTAGTTTACAGAGATTGAATGACTAAGTTCCATTTGATAAGTAGTTTAATCCCATAAACCGTTCTCTTTGTATTACTGTTTTGTATTTGTATTCCTTTCTGAAAACTTGTATTTGAGAGTGTGCCTGGCTCCACCAGGTGTTAATGAAAACTATATTAAACCATTGTATTTTGTATTCTATAAACTGGTACTTTGAAGGTGTACTTTCGTTTATTTGTTTATACACTTAACGTATTGTTAATATCTTTTTAATGAGTAGTTATTATAACCATACTATGACTGATGGCCTGAAACAAACGCTTTGTGGGCGTTTAAACTGGTGATAACAATTGTCACTCATCTAACTGTAGCTAGCAGCCTGAGTGCGGGGTTGTCAATCCCGATATAGATCTACACGCACTTGTTTCGATCCCCGGCTGGAGATTTTGGTTATAATGTCAGGACTTTCCTATGTTGTCTAAAATGAATTAAACAACCTGAATATAGAGTCTCATAAAAAGCATATTAAACGTTACATGTATGTTAGTTTTGAAAACCCAATCATTCTGAAATAATGATTGACAATATATTCTTGAATCAAAACCCTAGTTTCTTGTAAAACAGTGTATTCTAGTATACTTAAATCATGAATTATTACCTCGTGTTTGCTAACTCTGGTACTCTATTTAGTACCATTGCTAACGCAAACCCGAAATTATGTTTTATTACCTCGTGTTTGCTAAGTCGGGTACTCTGTATAGTACCTTCGCTAAAGCAAACTCGGCATGATGTATTATTACCTCATGTTTGCTAACTTGGGCACTCTGTATAGTACATTTGCTAATGCAAACCCGGCATTACCATGTGTTTGCTAACTCTGGTACTCTGTATAGTACCTTTGTTAATGCAAACTAGGTATGATGTATCTTTACTTCTTTAATATGTTGTTCGTATGTTAAAGGTATTATGCATATCTTGGTATAGTTGAATGAATTTTGGTAATTTCCTTGGGAAGTATACAATCGTGAATCATACTTGTATATTTAGTTTTGAATCATAAATTATACCTATTATAATTTATATGTTCTATCTGATTAACATGAATTCTTATGGAATATCACCTTTGCTCAACTTGATACAAAGGTAATGATACTAAAAGGAGTAGCCTTTTAGACTCATATATGTATAATATATATATAATTAAGAAGGAAACGACCTTCAGACAAATAACACAACCCTAATTCCACATCCAAACGAGGAAAAGGATATAGGATAATTCATTAGTCCTAAGCCCTTCAAATCTTATTTATATATTTATACATATATAAACATGATTTTGGCATTTATACTTTGAAATAGCTTATAAAACATTTTTCAAAGAATTTTAACAGAGGTTTTACATGACTTTAAAGATTTAACCTGACTTCATGTTATTTTGAAAGTATTTGATAATTCTTAAAAGCATACAGAAACTCTCTGTATGATTATTATCACACACAGTTATTAACATAATTTATTATTGTGTTAAACTTGTATTCCCCCCCCCCCCCTAAAAGCATTTAAAAACCATTGAAAAGGTAAATTATAGGGGTATGAACTCACTTTGATAAGCGGTGATTCGGGCAGCGTTTCGTTTCCCGGAAAAGAGTTTGTTTGATGAAAAACCGGCTCAAACCGGGCAGAGTTTCGACAGGAGAGAGGATGAATTCTCGAGAATTCCGGGGCTCCGGGGCTTGCTTCGGGCTTTAGAAGTGATACCGGGGCCTTCGGGGGTCGTGAGAAAGTCGAGGGGGTGAAATGGTGCAAAATGGGTGAAAATGGGGTGAAAAACCCTTCCATCCGAGAAGGCTCGCACCCTTTATATAGGGGTGCGAGGGTTCGGCCGAAGGGGGACAGCTAGCGAGGGCTCGGACACCTGGCGAGGCAAGGAGGTGAGTCAGCAGCTATGTGGCAGCTCCTGCGAAGGCCACGTACGAAGGCTTAAGGCTGTGGAGCTTCTGACCCGGTGCGAGACACGTGACTTCGGACAGGTGGCGTCTTCTTAGTGGACCGAAGTTCGGTCCAATGGGGAAAGAAGGTGACGACTTCGGACCAATCAGGAGATGATACGCGAGGCTACGGTCCAATGAGAAGCGAACAAGAGGAGGCCTCGCATGCGAGGTGACGTGTCCGAAGCTGACTCATGCGAATTTGCCCGATTTTTCTTATTTTTCTTTATTTTTGTGCCAAAACTTGCGAAAATCATAACTTTCGCATACGAGCTCCGTTTTTGGCGTTCTTTATATGCACACGTAGGTAAAATCACACTCTACGACTTTTGTTTAGACTTCGTCGGCTGATTTTGAATTTATTTTTAATATTATTATTTTAAACAGACCAGGACGGGAATCCGTTAAAAATTCATAACTTCTTCATCCGACGTCCGTTTTCGTCTGTCTTTTTACCGTTGTGCTACTTTTAATGAGACCTTCAATTCTCGTTTAAGTTATGTCGGTTAAATATCGATTGATTTATATTTCGATTTTTAGCTGTCTACTGATAAACCGAAACTTCGAAAAATCATAACTTCCTCATACGAAGTCGGATTTTCACGTTCTTTTTATGAACGTTCTCGGTTTAACATATTCTACAAGTTTCATTTATATTGTTAAGGCTAAAAAGCCTTTTATCGAAAATTCACTTTTTACACTGAACAGTGTTTTACCGGTTTTGATGCGGATTTTCGATTGGTCATAACTTCTTCGTTATAACTCGGATTTCAGTGTTCTTTATGTTTTTGGAAACCTTGTTACAAACTCTAGCACTTGGTTCATCCTAATTATGATTATTGATCAATTTATTTTTGACCAAAATTTGATTGTTGTCACATATGGGTCCAATCATCCTCAGGATGGAATACCTGTCACACCCCGAAACGGATGGCGGAAACGTTCTGGGGCGGAGGACGTCATGTGTAGTATCACAACAGTTGTATCATAGTAAGCGAAGTAAAACACAACCATTACATTAAAATAAAAATATTTACATTGTTCAAAAACATGCTTTATACATAACAATATATAACAAAAGTAAAAGACGTGACTCCAAAATGCTCCGTGTTTTCCAAAAGTTGGCAAGAGTACCTGTCTATTATTGCCCTGAGAATACAAGCAGTTTTAAAATATCAGCATAAAGCTGGTGGGTTCATAAGCGTTTAGTTCTGGTGAAAGAAATATTTATTTGATCCTTTGAAAAGTGTTTCCCAAGAAAATCCTATATTTTCTTATGATTTGATAGTTGGTTATCTGATCTAGAATGAGGTGTACAAGTATCTACCATACTTGTATCGTTAGATGTAGTTTCCTTGAAAAACCCTGTTTACTCTCAGTGAGATCTATCAGTCTTATTACATAAATAAAACTAATAAATAAGTAGTGAACTAGATCCTAAGGGTATTACTAATGCCCTCTAGTAATCAAATCGGTTATTACTTTGAGGTTAGTTCACTTGTTTCATTATTACAAAAGTAAATTTTCGCTACCTAAGTTGTGAGTGTCATAACCGTACTTAGACTGGATAAGGCACATAACGGGGCCAATATCTTTTTATGACTTTGTCACCCCTGAACCTAATGGTCCCGCTGTAGCTGGCAGCGAAGGTGCGGGATAGTTAGTCCCATATAAATCTATACACAATAGTCACGCTCTCCCTCCAAGAGATTCTGGTTACAAGGGTTAGTCCTACACTCTCGTATCCAGTGGAGTGTTACCAAGGACGTGTCTCAAAACTTAGCCTAACAAATTTACAAGTAATAATACTGAAAATCCTGTTTAGGTTTTGTATAAATCCTTTATAAAATACCACATTTTATGACAAGATTTACAAGTTCCTTGCTTTAGTTTTGAAAACTGTTTCTACGAGTTGATTTCTTAATCGTTTGGTAAAACGGTTTTTTGTGTTGAAAAGCATACTGAACATATAATTATTTTAAACAAAATAATATACTTGAGCACAAGTTTCCTTGTACTTTTGCTTGTATTCCCCCCCCCCTGAAAACATGAAAACTCGGAAAAGCGTAGGGGTATGAACTCACTGTTTTGACGTGGGATTCGAGTGTAAGTAGCTAGGAATTGCTGAGTGTCAAATAAAGCCTCGGACACAAATGGATCCTATTTAGCATGTAAAAGTACATATATACATTAGGTGAGGGCATAACACTATTTGTTATGGAAGGAAACCACCTTAGGGACTTGGAAACACTTAAAACTAAGTGTTAGGATCACATTTGTTTGAAGAGGGGAGTTTGCGGCCGTAATCAGGAGTTTACGGTCCAGGTGTTTACGGTCCCTGGGTTTACGGTCCAGGTGTTTACGGTCCCTGGGTTTACGGTCCAGGTGTTTACGGCCGTAAACACTTGGCGAAAAGTGCGATTTTCGATGTTTCAAGGTCCTTTCTAGCCTTCTGGAAGTGTTCTAAGCCTCGTTTCTAAGCTTAGGAGGGTGTTGTGGCAACTTTGCACCCTATAAATAGAGTTTACGGTCAAGGGAGATTGCCTTTCACCGTAATCACTCTTTTCGTCACGATTTCTAGATGTTCAGCAAGAGATTCTTGTATCCAACAAGCTAAGGGTAGAGTACTTACGTAATGGAAGCTTGAAAGGGTGGTTAGAGTCCAAAAACACTAGTGTGTGTTCTTGGTGAGAGAGAAAATCTAGAAAAAGATGAGATTTATGAGCTAGGAACATGGATTTACCACTAGAAATGGATTTGAAATAACATTTAAGGTGGAAAAACACTTACTTCTTAAAGATTTAGAGCAATTTCGAAGTTTGTAGAGAGAGAAAGAGAGAGAGAGAGAGTAGAGAGAGAAAGCTTCTGGAGTGTGAAAAGTGAGAAATGAAGGCCATTCATCCCTTATATAGGGGTGAGTTTACGACCAAGGGGTAGGGTGGAGGGTTTACGGCCGTAAATAGGGTTTAAGGTCGTAAACAGAGTTTACGGCCGTAAGCTATGTTTGCAGCCGTGAACCCCTCTCGAAGGGTCGTTTGGCCCGGATGCTATGCGTTGACTTGGAAAAACTCATTTTTGGACCCAAACTTGGATTGTACTAAGCTTAGAATATTCCGTTAGACCAAAATAGTGTTAACATGAACGGAAATAAATAAAAACCCAAATTTTATAAACGAAAATTGGGTAAGGAATAACAGAAAAAGTTTCGGGTTGTCACAATACCTCAGGCCCTCAACCATCGGCTTGGAATGACAACATACTATGGGTCCAATCATCCTCGGGATGGAATACCCTAGGCCCTCAACCATCGAATTGGAATGCCAACATACTATGGGTCCAATCATCCTCGGGATGGAATAACTCAACCACTGTTCGGACATGTGCACATATATCAGATAATCACATAGCAGTCTACAAACAGTCAAACAGATCTAGTAGATCACTAAGCATAACATTATCATATCTACCAGGACACCGATCTAACATACCACTACAACATAGCAACATCCTGTCTACCAGGATACCGATCTAACAGATCATAACAACATATGCATGACAGAATATCAATCCACTGGGCCGGCATTGGTGCCTTGGACCCGCAAGTATAGTGAAGAAAACTCACCTCACAAGTAGCACTGACTAACAAGATCCAACTCTTGAATCACAGCTCCGAACTCAACCGCCTACAACCACCATGTGACTAATTTCATTAAGATCCCAAATTACCAAAAATACACTTTAAGTAAAATTTGGTCAACCATGGTCAAAGTCAAAGTCAACAATCAAGGTCAACAGCCCACATTGACCCAACTCGTCGAGTTCATCTTCCGACTCGTCGAGTTCCTTCATGTCTTAGAAGATCGTGAAAAGCTCAAGGCAACTCGCCGAGTTACCAGAGCAACTCGTCGAGTTCTTAAGCATCCAGAAAGTGGGAAAACCTGAACCAACTCTTCGAGTTGGCAAAGCAACTCGTTGAGTTTTCCTAGCCTTAATGTATTCACACACTTCTAAGCGAAACCAAAGCCCCAAACTATAGATCTGGTCCCTTAGGACTGAAATACCATGTAAATTTGGTAGCTTTACGTCCATGCATGGCATTAAGAGGGCAAAAATACTCAAATAAGGCTTATCAAGGGACCTAGGGCGTGAAGGAGGGCCAAGACTTGATAAAGTTGGCAACTTTAAGTCTATGAAGGCCAAAAGATGTCCAGATCTGAAACCATGGCTCCATAACATGCTAAAATCCAAGATTGGTCCCAAAATAAAGTAATAATGGCCATAACTTTCAAAAGAAGAGATCTAGAAAAAAAGATGATCAAGATAACGACTTTATACCTCCAAGTGGCTGTAACAACACTGAAAATCCCGGATCTAAAGCTTCTCCCTTCAACTCTGCACCACCAACTTCAAGCTCCTTCAAGAAAAGCACCAAAGAATACTTTTTAAGCTCACACATACTCAATATGGGGAAAGAGGCACGATTAGGGTTTTCTCTGGACTGAGGGGACAATGAGGGAGGCCAACAATGAGACTTAAGGCCTTTAAAAAGGGTGCAAACTCTAAAATTTAGGGTTTCTCATTTAGCCGCCAACTCGATGAGTTGAGGCTCCTCAACTCATCGAGTAGGTCCATGAAATTGCGCTGCCATTTTGATCTCTACACGATGAGTTGGAGCCTCCCAACTCGTCGAGTTCTAAAACAGAAATGCATAAAATCCTTAAAATTTCATACCTGGGAATCGGGATGTTACAACTCTCCCCCACTTGAACTAGCCTTCGTCCTCGAAGCCTGCTGCAGTGAACAAATCTTGATAATGCTCTCTCATCTCCGCCTCCGGATCCCAGGTCCATTCAGATCCTCTCCGATGATGCCACTATACCTTTACCAAAGGTATCTCCTTGTTACACAGAACCTTTATCTTTCTTTCCAAAACAGCTACCGGCCTCTCGACATAGTTCAGGCGATCATCGACTTGAATGTCGTCCAATGATACCACGACGTCTGCCACAACGTCCGCTATACCAAAATGGTAAATGATCTCGCACTTGTAATCCTTGACTACGTTCAGCCACCTGTGCTGCCTCATGTTCAGGATTGGCTGATCCATGATATGTATCAACCTCTTGTGGTCCATGTAGATGATACATCGGACCCCATATAGGTAATGTCTCCAGATCTTGAGGGCGAATACTACCGTTCCGAACTCAAGATCATGAGTGGGATATCTCATCTCATGCGGCTTCAGCTGCCGCAAAGCGTAAGCTATCACTCGTCCTCTCTGCATGAGGACTGCTCCCAACCCAGTGACGGACGCATCACAGAAAACTACAAAATCCTCAACTCCCTCAGTGAGTGTCAAAACTGGAGCCTAGCAAAGTCGCTGTCGGAGGGTCTCCAATGTTGTCTGCTGCTCAGGGCCCCATCGGAAATCCACCCCTTCCTCGCAGACGAGTGAGGGGTACTGCAATCTTGGAGAAATCATGTATAAATCTTCGATAGTACCCTGCCAATCCTAGAAAACCCCTGATATCCGAGGGAGATTTCGGAACCTCCCACTGCATCACCGCCTCGATCTTGGCCGGATCGACCAAAATCCCCTCCTGGTTAACAAGGTGTCCAAGGAACTGAACCTCCCGCAACCAAAACTCATATTTCGAGAACTTAGCGTAAAGCCGTTCTCGCCTCAGAACTCCCAGAAGCTCTCGGAGATGCTCCTCATGCTGCTCTCTGATCTTGAAATATGCCCAGATATCATCGATGAACACAATAACTGAGCGATCAAGCATCGGCCTGCATACACGATTCATCAGGTCCATGAATATTGCCAACGCGTTGGTGAACCCAAACGGCATCACCACGAACTCTTAATGCTTGTAATGAGTCCGAAGCATGGTATTCTCCACGTCCTCCTCCCTTACCTTGACCTGATGGTACCCGGACCTCAGGTCTATCTTGGAGAACCAAGATGCTCCCTGTAACTGATCGAAAAGATCATCAATCCGCGGAAGTGGATAACGGTTCTTCACCATCAACTTGTTCAACTCCCGGTAATCAATGCACATCCGGTGTGAACCATCCTTCTTCTTGACAAAAAGAATTAATGCTCCCGACGAAGAAGTGCTCGTACGAATGAACTGCTTGCCTAGGAGCTCCTGCAGCTGAGATGACAGCTCCTGCATCTATGGCAGTGCCAATGGGTACGACACCTTAGCAATAGGGGCCGCACCTAGCACAAGGTCGATCCTGAACTCGACCTTCCTCTCTGGAGGCACTCCGGGTAACTCATCTGGAAACACATAGCGAAATCTCTAAAAACTTGAACATCAGAAACCGAGACCTGATCCCTGTCTTGCGTATCTACCACATACGCCAAATAACCCGCACACCCGTGATGAATATACTGTCGAGCCCTGGCTGCCGAGCAAAACCTTGAACCCAACCTGGTGCCCTCACCATAGATAACCAGTTCTCCCCCACTTGGGGTTCGAACTACCACACGCAGACCCTCGTAGTCGATCGTGGCACCTAAACGACTCAGCCAGTCCATACCTACTATCACACAAACATCACGCATGGGGATCGGGATCAAGTCAATCGGGAAGGATACCCCAAACATCTCCAGAACGCAACCCCGATAGACTAAAGAAGCAGTAATCCCATGTATGTTGGCGATGGAGACTCGCAACAGATACTCTAGCTCTCCTAAAGGCGAACCGAACTCCCTACTAAACCATCGAGAGACAAATGACCGACTCGACCCGGAGTCAAACAATACAAGAGCAGGCAAAGAGTTCACTAAAAATGTACCTAACATAGGTACAAACATATGTGCATACAATAAACATAATCAATAAGATAAGGAATAGAAACATACCAGCCACCACATCTACGGCTGTCCTAGCCTTCTCGGTAAAGAGCTGGAACGCACGTCCCCGAGCCCTCGGGGGCTCTTCTCTACCCTGAATCATGTCAGTAATGCTCAAGGTAGCCGGCGCTGGAGCCTGCGTCGGCATGTCAGCTAGTAGGGGACACTGGGCCTTCATATGGCCCACCAGCTCATAATGGTAACCAAGTCTAACACCAGGAGCTGGAGTTTGCTGTCTACAATCCCTAGCAATGTAGCCCTGCTTGCCACACTTGTGGCACCCGGAAGAAGATCGACAAACCCCATCATGCACCTTGCCGCACTTCCCACAAGTGCGACCCCTCTGACTCCCCTACCTGGAGTCAGTGGCCCTAAACCGTTTCGGAGCAGGCTGTGATTGCGCCAAGGCCTGCCTCAACTCCCTTTTTTGAAGCTCAATCTCCAGCTCACGCCGCTTAGCAGCCTCCTGTAACTCCAGCAAAGTATCACACCGTTGGGTGGAGATGAACTGTCTGATGTCCGTCTTGAGCATGCTCAGATAAGGAGTCATTTGGGCCTACTCAGAAGCAAACTCAAGGCAAAACATCTCCTTCTTAGTAAACATCCGGGTGATCTCCATCACCGACTCCGTACCCTGTCTGCAACTCTTTTCTCATTAAAATACGACCTTGTAACAAGTCTCCACAAATCCTTTGCTCCGGACCTCAGCAAGTTCAGAGCGCACCTGACCCTATGGTCAGCAGGGCATGAGCACATGAAAAAGCATCCATCAAGGTCAGATAGCCAACTCATGGCTATGATCGGGTCCTGTACTCCATCGAAAGTTGGGGGCTTTGTGTTATCGAAGTCCCAATACTGAAAATCCCAACCTGCCCCCGCACCTGCAGCCGCCACGGCTGCGGAGGCTGCAACAGCAGCCGTCTCAGCAATGGATGCGTATCTGTCATCAAAGTACTCCATCATCGCAGTCTTGATAGACCCGAACATCTCCGGAATATGACCCCGGACAATCACAACCACCTCCTCACGGATGATCTCCCTGACGCGATCCTCTATCAACGCTAGCCTATCCTGGCTCCCATCTCCCGATCTTGATCCGGATCCGGTCTCAAATCGCCTCGTAACCACCATACTGAAAATACACCAGGAAGATATTGTTGGATTTGGTGTCTAAGCCCATAACTATAATTGGTATGTAGTTGACCCGATAGTAGCATGGTCCTTTTGGGTTGCCTTCACCAGTGCAATTTGATAGGATGGTTTTATGAGAATAAGGTTATTTACGATTTATTAATATATTATAAGTATAATATATTAATATGGTTATTTAATTAGTATTGTCCAAGAATTAATTTGGAATTAATTTTGTGGTCTAAAGAGACTAATTAAATATGGAGGGATTGATTATGTAATTCAATGGTATTTATAGTATGGGCTAAGAGATCCATGATTATGTAAGTGGGCTAAACCAATAATATAACTCATGGATAGTCCATGGAGGTTAAACCCATGGATCATAGGAATGTGGAAAGTCATGGATCACTAGGGTTTGCAAAGTATAACCCTAGCACTTGCCACAACTATAAATAGCCCCTCCATGTACCAAAATCGGTTGCACCAACCATAAAGAAAAATAACTTATTCTCTTAGAACCTCCTCTTGCATATTGGTGTTTGTCAACCATTAGAGGCATCACACTTGAGGTGCTCAAGTTTCCAAAGGCCAAGAACTCTACCCTACTCAAGAGGTAAGCATCCTATCTATGTTTTGATTATATATAGCTTCAATTGTATGCTAGCTAGGGTGAATGCTTTGGAAAAAGAAAATGCATGTATAATTAAAGAAAACATAGATCCAAAAAATTTAGGGTTACATGTGCACTTAGCAAGTGTTTTAGTGCTCAAAACCCAACAGTGGTATCAAAGCCTAGGGTTGTTTTCAATTATACTTGATGCTACTTGTTGTTTATGCTTTAAAAATTGATTTTTTGGCTGTCTAGACAGTGGACTCGTCCAGTCCACTGATGGACTCGCCGAGTCCAAGCACAAATGCAACCAACTCGCCGAGTTTGTTCTTGCACTCGACGAGTTGGTGCTCCAGAGTGTAGTTTTTTGACTTTTAAGGCTGGAATTGGACTAGGATCATTACCCTAAACTGTTTTTTGGACTTATAAACCTGTTTTGATGTGGTAATGATCATGCTTATCCAATTTAGAAGATAATTGTCAAAGTTTCATGTTTTGTATTTGTTTACATGATTATGCTAATTACATGAAATTTGTTTGATATGTATTATGTTGTTCATATGAGTTTAATCTAGTTCATGGACATTATTTGACATGCTTGTTAGTTTATTTGATGATCTTTATGGCCTTTAACGTACTCCATAACTTGTCCTCAAGTTATGGAAAATGAAAAGTTTTCTTTTAAAAAGATCATTAAAGTCATAGGTTATATATTTGAAGAGTCCTTTTCCCATAAATAGTTTTATGAACTCCATAACTTGTCCTCAAGTTATGGATTTTCAAGAGTCTTTTCATTAAAACCTATATTAAACTCATATGTCATGGATTCCAAATTTTTTTTTTGAATAGTTCAGAACTTGCCGTCAAGTTTTGGAATTTGTAAAGTCTCACCTTTGAATACTTTAATTCCAAATAAAATCATAGAGTTTTAAAAGTTAAAATTCTACCCTTATACTATTATAATATTACAGTTTAATACTTATATATATGTATAAGAGAAGTCAGTCTTACTGTTAGTAGGCCTCATTCATGAAGTCGGTCTATAAGGGGGGTATACTCACCCACCGCTTCCTTGACTGGTGGAGGGTCATTAGCCGAACGGGTAAGATAGGACATTAATTCTCCCTCATTAAAAGTATAATGATAAAAATATAAAGTAATTAAACTTTTATTAAATTCCCAATCTTAGTTGCTTTAGGAAAATTTGAAAATGGTGCTAATCCATGAAATTGCACTTTGTACCCTGTTAAGTCGTTAGTGGAGCGTGTGTGGTTAACCGACACACTAATATGGGAGACAGTGCGTGGAAAAGGGTAGCTTGATGTTAATCATATATCAATGGAGCGTGTGTGGTTAACCAGCACATTGATTAGGTGATTAGTAACATTTGGTGTACCAAGCCAATTTGCATGGTTATTCACTCCTTGTTTGTGATCCTCGACATCCCAGTCACAAACTTGAAGGGCACACTCGAGATTTAAACATGCCATTGAAACGTTCAATGAATCTCAAAGATCTAGGAGTTTCAAACCAATTAATACTTAATAATCCATTTTGTTTTTCATGGTCGAAATTGGTAAATCGTCATTTAACTACCTTCAAATATTTTACAATTGGATTACAACATCCCTCTTCGTAATTGTAAAATATTGTGTTGGGTCCTAGCCTTAATATTTCGGTTTGGGTGTTATATTAATGACTTAAGTCAACTAACGTGAATTTCTCCCTTGTAGATGTCTGGTTCAGACAACTATGGTCTTCTCGAATCTGTTGGAAAAAGCTTTCCATATGAAGATGATATTCCACAATATCATACTTCACTTCCTCCACCTCCTCCAATTATTATCCCTAACCCACAAGTTCAAGACTTCAACAGTTCAAGGTCACTCAAGCCCTACTTGCAATGAAACATCAGGATGGAAGGTCTATGTGTACTCACGTCTTGGAGATGAAGTCACATATTGACAGGCTGAGAGTATTGGGTGTCGTTGTCTCGAGGAAGTTGGCTGTTGACTGGGTTCTTCAGTCACTTCCTGAGTCATATAATGAGTTCATTAAAGATAACTATATGACAGATCGCGACATGACCCTTATCGATCATACCTATTTGCTAATTGTGGTTGAATCAGCAATGATTTGGTGCAATAGTAAAGCAAACTTGATTGGAAGATCTACTCCCCAAACTTTCATGGAAACTGACAATGGAAACCATTGAAAGTCCAGAAAAGTCTTCTCTTCCCAATGGAAAGGGGTCGACCATTGTCAACCCGGTTGACCAAGTGGTTGAGAGAAAGGCTAAGTCTGAGATTGTTTCGTGTACCATTCCAAAAGAATCTGTTTACTTTTATTGCCAAGAGAAGGGACATTGGTTGCGAAGCTGCCCAGACTACCTGAAAGACCTAAGAGAAGGTTAAATCAAAAAGTTTGACTCTGCTTCAGGTAAATCCACTATCTAACTCTATTAAGTTCCAATTTGGAGATCCTTAATACATGATGTAATGAAAATTACATTTTGATGTTTTGTAGGATCGAAGAAAAGGAAGGAAGCTTAAAGGAACAACAAGCTGAGTCTGGTCGTGGATCGGATTTTTGAGCTGCTGCTTAGGAGTTGTGATAGATAGCTTAGAAATATGTAATAGCATAGTTTTCACTTGTAATTGCATTTTAAGGAAAAGTTTTCCGCACCTTTTATAAATAAATAAAATTTTGACCTTTTATCTTATTTATATTTCCTTGCAATGGCATTTGTGAAAATTGATGAGTGTATGTTTCTATTTTAGCAATATGGATTTGATTCTTTCGTTTGTGGTAGTGTCTAAATTTACCAAATAAGGAAAGATTCTCACCACCTAAGTTTCAGTTGGATAGAAACTTGGAATTAGGCAACTGGTATTGCATGATGAATGACAACTTTCATCTTTGGTCAATTAAGACTAATTCCTTGTTCACATGTATATGAGAGTCAAGAGAAGGACTATGGGATCAGGTTCACATGGTTGTGTACTGGCCCAGGTCCACCACAAAGAATGATAAGACTATTCGTCATGATTTACTAAGGCTTAGTAAATATGGTTATGCTTACAAGATTAAGTATAGTTCTGAATCATTGGAAAAGTTTCAATGTATAGCATGACGAATAAGAAGAATCAAATTAGGCACAAAGATAAAAGTTTCTCTAATCTGAAAGGATGGGAGAGTACTTGAGTATCGTGTTTTGTGATCATCTTAATGATTATGAAAATCATATCACAATTGATCCTCTAAGGACATCTTAGTGCAGTCGTATGACTAAGAAGAGGAATCGGAAAATTGTTGAATTGGTTAAATCAATAAAGGTGAATCATACTTCGTTCCAAAATCAAATCTTAGAGATTGTGATTTGAGTGACATTTCTTAAGAAGGTTTATAACACTAATCAAATGTAGATTAAATGTTTCTTACATTTTAAATAGGTAAGTTGTGATGTCTTGGTAAGGACAAAGCTCATCTAAGACCAATTGTGTGAAGTGTTATTCTTGATAAGAAATCGCACTAACTCTTGAATATCTGTTTGTCAAGAATGTTTCTTGACAGAGAGGAACTTATATGTCAAGAGGTCAGTGGGAGTCTTAAAGATCTTGACAAGTTTCAAGAACTAATCAAGAATAAACCTATTGTTAATCACTAGCACATGACTTGAGGTTTGTAACCTATCGTTTTGATATATTCTTGTTTCTGTGCCCGTTCCAGTTGAGGTTGACTATGCATGTGAGTTCTATGAGTTCTCAATTGGTTGCATAGGGTAAAGCACCTTGGTCAGTGAAAGTCCATTGATCAGTAAGAGCGATCTGCTGAACAACTTGGAAGACATGGTAGGCCCTTGTGCTGCCAAGTAGCAAGATATTAAGATTGAGTAAGTTCAGTCCATATGAGGTAGATTTTGTCACTAACCTTGTCTTGTGATTATGGTTATGACAAATTCATATGGATAGGAACACATCTACCATAAAATCTAAGTCTCATAAGGTTTCTCTCCAACTCATGAAAATGATTGTGAGAAAATGCTTTCACTAAGTACATTTTAAGAGTTTGCAATTGTAATATTTGCATTCTCAAATTCATTTATGATTAAGACATCCCTCTTCATAGTTCGAATTGTGAGAAATGGCAAATAAAGTTTGGACATTCGGAACTTATTGTTGTAAGTTCTGAAATAGTTTAGACACACATATGAGCTTTCTAATAAAAGGTGTATGAGCTTGGATAAAGGTTTATCGAAGCATCTCATATCAAAAATCTGAACATTAGTAAGAAAGTCAATAAGTATTGATTTCTAGAAGTCCAACTGATTTTGGATACATGTCAAGGCTAGTGGGAGCATAAAAGCTAAAAAAAATAATTGTTATGCTAGTGGAGGCATAATTAATTATGGTAAGTGTTGCAAGTTAGCAATGTTAATTATAGAAAACAAAGGTTTCAATTATCAAAGTTGCAGGGTTTGAAAAGTTGTTTTGCTATAATTAAAGGAGAGGAACTGATGCTTCATTTCAAATCTAAAAGCTTAGATTGTGAGATTTAAATCAAATTTTGTCAAAGATATATATGAATGTTATGTTAAAAATATTCTATATGCTATAATATTCACGTTTTCTAAGGAAATTCTATATATGGAAATGTTAATTGCGTTCTCAAAATTCGATGATGATTACGACATCCCTCTTCATAGTTCGAATTGTGAGAATTTGGCAAATAGAAATATTATAGAAAAGACTGGTCAAGTATCACGTCTTTATGTAAGACATTATGAATCGTGTCTCATATGCTTCAGATATAGGATCGATTGCATATGCTATAATATTCACGTTTTCTAATTTTCCAAATGCCTAGGGCATTAAGAGGGAAAAACGATTAGAACCAGATACGACTAAAGTGGTTAAACAACTGTCAATGACAATCTAAAGTTCGCTAAGGATTGGTTGCCTATGGATGGTTGGAAGTATAGTAATGAATGGGCCATATTGATATAATTTTGAATAGATAGGATTCTGTTAAGAATAGATAATCATATGGCAGTTATGGAAAAGTCTCCATATTGGGAGTTGGATATTGAGAAAGTTAGAAACTTTTATGCAAAGAACGATGTTCAAATGAATGTACTTTGAATTTGAGACTTCACCTCCATGGAATTATCTCGTAACAATCTCTAAAGGAATATTTGCATAATAATTGAGAACTAACACATTCTAATAGTGGTAAGAATTTGGTATTCTTACACTTAAAGATTTGGAATTGTGAAATGAGTTATTTGGAAATCAAATTGATTTATTTCACAAAGTAAGGACCATAGGTAAACATAGTGTGCATGCTAGGAGCATGGGATAACTATTGTTTTAATTCAAGTATTAAGTTCATCATTCGAAACATTATACAATGAATAACGAGTAATCAATATGGTGATTAAATAAAAGGTGTTTTATTTACGCCCACAAGTTTTGGGACCATATAGGATTAGTATTATTCTTGTGTTTCACTTTGCATGTTTTGACTTCCTGAATAATAAGATTATACAAACTATCCACAGTCGATCATACTTTGGAAGTAGGTATGAAAGAAGACTGTCATGAAATGGCTTGTATGATTTTCTAAGGAGTTAGGCATAGCAACAGGTTTGCTACACCATTCATGAGTACTTCTGAAGTAAGATTTGAGTATTGGATTCAACTCGCGCTCACTTGAATCACTTCATAGAATTTATCACGAGTGATCGTGAGACGATAATATCATATAAATCTTCAAACCTAGATATATGAGTTGTTGACTATGAATTGGTTGTACATTGATAGTAAGAAAACGCATCGGTAACTCGATGTTATAAAACGTGCTGTTGTGTATAATTCAATGAATAGTTAGTACAAGCATATGAGTCGAAGTTTATCTATTCCCTTTTATCCTAAGAGGATTAAAAGCGATATCTTGGGCCCCTCGATGATTTTGTTTTCACTTATGTGTCGGGCCTGATCAGAACTAAATTGATATGTTCAGTTATGTTCTATGTCAGACAAATCAGAAATCAGGAAACAAACTGCTGGACAATAAGTATGACACTGTTCCATGTATTTGTCCAGCTGATATCTTGAGAACAGAGGAGTATATGATCCCTTATCTAAAGGATGCGTCACTGACTGGGTCAGAGTTGACTGCGGCTTTTCGAAGCTTACGATTGCTAAGTCGGATCCTGAAGTGCATAGGCAGCTATAGTTATTAGACTTATCCAAGTGGGAGACTGTTAGATTTGGTGTCTAAGCCCATAACTATAACTGATATGTACTTGACCCGATAGTAGCATGGTCCTTTTGGGTTGCCTTCACCAGTGTAATTTGATAGTGTGGTTTTATGAGAATAAGGTTATTTACGATTTATTAATATATTATAAGTATAATATATTAATATGGTTATTTAATTAGTATTGTCCAAGAATTAATTTGGAATTAATTTTGTGGTCAAAAGAGACTAATTAAATATGGAAGGATTGATTATGTAAATCAATGGTATTTATAGTATGGGCTAAGAGATCCATGATTATGTAAGTGGGCTAAACCAATAATATTACCCATGGATAGTCCATGGAGGTTAAACCCATGGATCATAGGAATATGGAAAGTCATGGATCACTAGGGTTTGCAAAGTGTAACCCTAGCACTTGCCACAACTATAAATAGCCCCTCCATGTACCAAAATCGGTTGCACCAACCATAAAGACAAATAACTTATTCTCTTAGAACCTCCTCTTGCATATTGGTGTTTGTGAACCATTAGAGGCAACACACTTGAGGTGCTCAAGTTTCCAAAGGCCAAGAACTCTACCCTACTCAAGAGGTAAGCATCCTATCTATGTTTTGATTATATATAGCTTCAATTGTATGCTAGCTAGGTTGAATGCTTTGGAAAAAGAAAATGCATATATAATTAGAGAAAACATAGATCCAAAGCATTTAGGGTTACATGTGCACTTAGGAAGTGTTTTAGTGCTCAAAACCCAACAGATATCAGATAATCCATGTAAATAACGAGAAACCAACTCCCAACATAATCCTAGGGGTTGTGACTTCCTTGCTACGCGTATGGGTCATGTGCTTTCAGTAGTATGGGCCTATACTACCTTCCACACCTACCCATATTTGTCTCATGGATCATCACAACACCCTCACAATATAAATAAGCATAGATGCCCACTCAATCCTCCCTCCTAGAGGAAGGCTAAACATCTCACAATTGGCCGACTGACCCTACACGACTCATCCATGAAACTTCCACCAACCCTGCATCACTCGTGTATGCTAGCCATACATAACACTGAACCCTATAGACATTCGAATATCTGATCCTACCCAAAGCCCTTCATCAAACAAGAACAGGAAATAAGGCCAAACCAAACATTCTCGTGCTATAAGATCTTGGTTATATACAACTGTGATGCATACACTAAGAAACTACAGTAATGATGTCAATTTCATAAAAGAAAGGCCCTAGCCTACCAGGCATCATATAATCAGGCAACTTTATCATGCAATTCCTGAAGATCCCTAGCCTATCACTAGCATGATGTTCTAACATATCACAATATCAATAATCACATGGTATTTTGGGGTCTACTTACTGGCTCAGGCTAATCGTACACTTCGCATCCTCCTTTAGTATTTTGGAAACCATTTGAAAATCATTTTGAAAATATTTTCCTTAGTTTGACACTGGATTCACACGAGTGTTACTCCAATTCACTCAAACCAAGGCTCTGATACCAACTTGTAACATCCATAAAATTTATGAAAAATTTAAACTTTTCAAACATTCCAAAACCATCCTTTGTTTACAAATTGTTTTCAAAATAATCCAATATCAGAGTTTTCACAAAAATCACAACATGAAAAATGAGGAGATGCACGATCAAGCCTTTGCCTTTCCGTTGTCATCTGAGGTACCTGAAACAAAATCCACAACTGTAAGCCCGCAGCTTAGTGAGTTTCCCCTAAAATACTAGTATACCAAAACACAGACATAATAACAGCATACTATGGGCCCAATTAACCATCGAGTTGGAATGCCCAAGTTCCTCAACCATCGGGTTGGAATGCCAGCATACTATGGGTCCAATCATCCTCGGGATGGAATACCCTGAGGCCCTCAACCATCGGGTTGTAATGCCAACATACTATGGGTCCAATCATCCTCGAGATGGAATACCCCAGGGCCTCAACCATCGGGTTGGAATGCCATCATACTATGGGTCCAATCATCCTCGGGATGGAATACCCCAACCACTGGTCAAACATGTGCATATATATATATATATATATATATATATATATATATATATATATATATATATATATATATATATATATATCAGATAATCACATAACAGTCTACAGACAGTCAAACAAATCTAGCATATCACTAAGCATAACATCATCCTATCTACCAGGATATCGATCTAACAGACCACTACCACATAGAAACATCTTGTCTACCAGGATACCGATCTAGCAGATTATAACAACATATGAATAGCATAATATCAATCTACTGGGCCGACATTGGTGCCTTCAACCCGCTTGTATAGTGAGGAAAACTCACCTCACAAGTAGCATTGACTGAGAAGATCCAACTCTCGAATCACAGCTCCGAACTCAACCACCTACAACCACCATGTGACTAATTTCATTAAGATCCCAAATTACCAAAAATACCCTTAAATTCAAACTTGGTCAACCATGGTCAAAGTCAAAGTCAACAGTCCATGATGACCCAACTCGTCTAGTGCATCTTCCGACTCGTCGAGTTCCTTCATGTCTTAGAAAATCATGAAAAGCTCCAGGGAACTCGCCGAGTTCCCAGAGCAATTCGCCGAGTTCTCCAGCATCCAGAAATTAGGAAAATCCAAACCAACTCGTCGAGTTGGTAGAGCAACTCGTCAAGTTTTCCTAGCCTAATTGCATTCAGACACTTCCAAGCGAAACTAAAGCCCCAAACTATAGATCTGGTCCCTTAGAACTAAAATACCACGTAAAGTTGCTACCTTTATGTCCATGCATGGAATCAAGAGAACTTAATATAGGGTCAGGTATATTAGTTTGTTCAGGGTGATCAAGACTAGATAAGGTAGGAGAGGAAGGATGAGTAGGGAAGGATTTAAAATTATTAACTCATGGGTAAGGGGAATGGATGCATCAATGGAGAGGGGAGGTGTCGTATCAGTTGGTTTTCGAAATTTGGAAAGGGTAGAGAACATAGTGTGTTCCCAAAATACAACAGTACGAGAGATTCAAAGTCTATTGGATATAGGATCCCAACACCGATAACCTTTATGTTAAAGGCTATAACCTAAGAAACAACAGAGTTGTGAGTGATTTTGAAGTTTGGTATGTTCATGAGGTTGAAGGAGAACGAAACAGGCACACCCCCACACATTAAGAAGGGCATAGGCAGGAAGTATACCATGAAGTATGAAGTACGGTGAGTTGTTTTCTATAATTAGGGTGGGGTGGCAGTTAATGGTGTACACTGCAAAGACTGCAGCTTCACCCAAAAAGCATTCAGGGCATTGGGAGGATATGAGAAGGGTGTAAATGGTGTCTAGAATGTGTCGATGTATCTCTCAGTATGTCCATTTTGTTGAGACGCATTGAGACAAGAATATTGTGAGACTGTGTCTTGTTGGTGAAGAAATTTTAGTAAGGATGATTCTTTGTATTCCATGGCATTGTCTGTTTCTGAGAATTTTGATTGGTTTGGTGAACGGAATTCGAATCATACAAGCAAAAGTGATGTAAATTTGGGGAAACTCGGATCTTTGTTTCATTAGGTATATCCATGTAAATCAAGTGTGATCATCGATGAATGTCACGAAGTAACTTGCTCCCCCCATAGTTGGGATAGGTGCGGGACCTCATACGTCAGAATGAACTTAGTCAAAAGGTGCAACTTTTTCATTTCATTTGAATAAAAAGGCAAAGCATGTTGTTTGCCTAGTTGGAAAGGTAAACAATGTAAAGTTTTGGTTTTGACACTACCCAAAATACTAGAAGAAATAAGTAATTTGAGATTATCAAAAGAAATAATACCTAATCTAGAATGCAAACTATCAAGTAAATCCGTTGAAGGTAAGGTTGAGAGTGAAGTGGGGGTCAAAGATTTGGACATGCGAAGGTAGACAAGCTCGTACACCCGTCCCGTCCTACGGCCGATCCCAAAGATCTTCTTTGTCATTGGATTCTGCACACAATCGCCAGATGGAGTAAAATTGACATTAAGGCCCATGTCACATAACTAAGAAAAATAAATAAGGCCAATAGAAAGCTTAGGAATGCATAGGGTGTTTGGTAAGTATAGATGGGAAGTACAAACAGAACCACTATGTCGAACTGGTACTTGCGTACCGTCAACTGTACTAATATGAGATAAGGGTTTACTCGATGATTTTGTAGCAAATATGTCAGGTTTTGGTGTCATGTGATTACAACAACCAATGTCAAGTAACCATGATGTACCTTGGGATGTAGCAATGGAATGTGATGATCCATACATAACTTGCTTCATCAGGGTAATCACATCATCTGGAGTAACCGAAGCAGCCCCTAGTACCACCATCGATGGATTTGGAGAGGAGCCTGAATGTGAAGTAGAACCTGCAAAGCATTTGTTGCGATTCGGGTTTTGCATGCAGTCTAAACCATAGTGTTTCGTGTTCTTCTTTTCACAAAATTTGCAAATTTAGTGAGGGAAATCGAGCAACTGGTGGACTTTGAGGTGAAAATAATTACATTCACTAAAGTTCCTATTTGTATTGTTGTTGCGTGGTGTGAAACCAGAGGACTTCTTGTTGCCTTTATAACCAGAGACGACCATAACCTCGTCAGATGGAGAAGTCGGTGCCCCAATTCTTGTTTCTTCAGAAATCAATTTAGTAATTGTTGCTTCCAAGGTAAGGAGAGGAGAACAGTGCAAAATATATGCTCTTATAGGTTCAAAACGATCTTGAAGTGACATTAGCAAAATCCTAAGTTGAAGATGCTTTTGGTGATTCACGACTATGATTGCATCTTCGTGACATTTAGTGGTAGGTGCAGCCAATCTGAGGTGATCCTAGTAGCTTTGCATCTCGGATACAAATCCACTTATAGACTGATTAGATAGTTGGCGTTTACTAAGGACAATCCAAAGCAACGGATATTAATGTGCAAGATCGGTGGTGGTATTAGTGGGTTTTGAGCACTACATCAGTCCTATGGTGTACATGCAAACCCTAAAGCTTTTGGATCTAGTTTGTCTAATGAACATGCAATAACCATCCAAAGATTATAAACCCTAGATCTAGCATACATATTTCGAAATTATCATATAAGATCAGATCTAGATGATTACCTTTACAAGAATGGCTTGAATCTTCTTGTCTTGGAGCTTAGAGTGAAACATCCCAAAATTCAAGGCCAAAAATTTCATTTTTAAATAAGTTATTACATAAAACCCTTAGTATAAAAAACATTCATAATAATATCTCGTGTCAAACCAAAGTGTCAGTAATCAAAACATATTATCATAAAACCATATCAGAGTGTAATCCCCAAAGATCTCATGTGCGGAAAACATAGTGTGATGCGCTGCGATCAAGCCGACTCCTTTCCTTTGAAGACGAGTACCTGAAACCAAAACTCTAAACTGTAAGCACGAAGCTTAGTGAGTTCCCCCATCATACCACATACCATACAATCATATAACATACATATACTGTCAGGCATATATGGGTGCCCGACCTACCCCTTCGGCCCTGTCGACCGGATAATGCCTAGCATATCTGGGTGCTGGCCTCCCCTTTGGTCTTGTCGACCGGATACTGCCTAGCATATCAGGGTGCTGGCCTCCCCTTCGGTCCTGTCGACCGGATACTGCCTAGCATATCTGGGTGCTGGCCTCCCCTTCGGTCCTGTCGACCGGATACTGCCTAGCATATCTGGGTGATGGCCTCCCCTTCGGTCATGTCGACCGGATACTGCCTAGCATATCTGGGTGCTGGCCTCCCCTTCGATCATGTCGACCGGATACTGCCTAGCATATCTGGGTGCTGGCCTCCCCTTCAGTCCTGTCGACCGGATACTGGGGACTATTTCACCCCACTACCACTACCACATAACATGTATCACATAATCATATTCTATCTAGTATGACTGGGTATGACTACCCCTCTTTGGCCCTATCGACCGGAGATCTTAGGGACTATCTCCCCTACTGCTACTGGCATATAACATCATATCATACTATCACATAACATATCAGGTAGTAGCAAACCTAGATGAATATCACAAAGACAATCATCTAATATACAACTCCTACTGGTGGGCCGGCATTGTGGCCGTAGACCCACCGCTACTGGAAGGTAACTCACCTCACACTGTTGAAGTCCCGTAGACACAATCCCACTCTGCTGAAGTCCCGCAGACTCAACCCCAGCTGCTGGATGACAGATTCCCGAACTGTCAACACCAAAATAACACCCAATTAATAATTGGGTTCCACTACATAATCATAAGTACGTACTTGGGTCATTACTACATTACCCCATGCTTGGCTCTATTTAAGCCCAAGGCCCAATCCATAGGCCCAAAAGTCAACTATGAGTCACAGCCCAACATATGGCCCAATTTTCCAACTTGGGCCCAAACCTTTACAAGGTCTTACCATAAGGCCCAACCTCATATAATCATTAAGGCCCAAACTATGGCCCATCTATGGCCCAATTTTCCAAATTGGGCCCAACTCCTCAAATGGGCCTTACCTCAAAGCCCATTAATTATTCTTGTCCATTTGCTTGACTTTGGATGGCCCATTAATAACGCAATCATCAAGGCCCAATAGAAGGCCCAACAATAACCCTAAGTGAAATTAGGGTTTCACATAAAATGATGATTAGGGTTAAGTTTCCTACTTAACCCATTAGGGACTTAATCCCCTAAGGACTTAATCCAATAAGTCCAATGTTGCTTAGATTAATCTTTGCCAATGATTATTATTTAATATTTCAAGCTATTAAATAATTCTCGTGTGTGTGTCCCGATTAATTCTCAAAATTAGGGTTTCATTGCATTAGGGTTTTCCAAACCCTAATTAAGGTTTCCAACCCACATTAGTCCATTAGGCCCAATAGCTAAGTCCTTAGATCCATTAGGGTTCATTAAGCCCATTAGACACAAGTTTGGGCTTTAATGACAATTAGGGCTTTATTGGGCCCATTAATCTTCATTAGGCCCATTAGGGTTTATTAGGCCCATTAAGCCTCATTGGGCCCATTAGGGTTTGTTAGTCCCTTTGTCCAAACATCCAAACAAGTCATGATCCAACAAGGCACACCGCCACCCGACACGGCGGCCGGTGGCGGCAGCCACCACCCTAAGGTGGTGGTTTTCAAATTCATTTCATTATACTTTAGCTAATTTCACTTTACAATGCCTTAACCAAAAATAAACACACACTAACTACATTAAACACACACAATGGTGGTTCATGGCGGCAGCCACCACCTCACGGTGGTGGTGGTTCTCGGTTTTCCAGCCAATCTACATTATACCCACAAACACTCTAAAGAAAAACAGAAACACACCCATCCAAACTTGTTTCTGATCTGCGAGGTGTACCCCAGCCACCCTCCCGGTGGCCCACGACGGCGACAACAACCGTTTTGGAATGACAGAGGTGGTGGCGGTGATCTCCTTTTGTTCTCAGTCAAGCAGCAGCACACCCCGACAAGACCTTGCTCAGAATCTGGACGCAACCACCAGTTGGTGCGTAACGACGGCAGCACCAGTTGAAGCAACCACAATGGTGGCTATCGGTGACATAACGAAAAGGAAGAAGAATAAGGACGGCGACGATTGGTATGGAGCGATGGTGGCCAATGAAACGGCAGGGAGGTGGTGGAACAGAAGAGACGCGAAGGGGAGGGGGTGCGGTTCCACCGGAAATAGCAACGACGACGCTCCGGGGTGAGTTTCTTCCGATCTCCCGCTGCCATGACGTCTGATGGAGGTTTCCGTCTTCAATGCGGTGGCACAGCGGCGACTCGGTGGTAGAAGAAGCAAGAGGGTGGCGGCCGACCATAGAGAGAAGGAAAAGTGGCGGCTGCTCCAATATTTAGGGTTAGGGTTGATTCCCTCCCTTCAGAAATATTTTTGAAATAAACCCCATATTTACCCTTTAAACCCATTCTTCAGAAAACCTTACAATTTAAGTCCGAAATTCACACTTTTAACCCCCAATCTCTTAGAGTGTGACAATTAGCTCTACGAGACCATCATTTGATATATAGTTATGTATTTTAGGGCTTCTATTCGTTCATTAATTTGTTTATTTATTTAATAAATAAACAGGGTGTTACATAGAGTCACAAATGTCACTCCTCTAATGGTTTACAAACACCACAAGCAAGAGAATGACTTATGAGAGGGAGGAAGAGCGCCAAAAACGACTAAGATCCCTTAGGGATTACTTCCACACGTTTTTGGGGCCTTAGGGATTCCTTATATAGTGAGGCTATTAGGGTTTGGAACTAGGAAACCCTAATATGACTGCTTAGGCCCTAAGCAGCCCATGGACTCCCTCCATAGAAGCCTTGGACGAATTCTAATGGGTTTCGCCATAGATTTCGTCCACTCCAACTTCTATGGAGTCCATTAGCCCAATATTCAACTATCGCACAATTGACAATTCTAGTTCCCTATATTTAATTAATGTCTTTTAGCAACAAAATTAATTCTTATTAATTCTTGACTAATATTAATTAAACAATATGATTTCTCCTTTAATATATTATTCATATAATTTATTAATAAATCAGAATAACCTCTCTCTCTCCATAAATCATCCTATCAAGTTACTTTGGTGAAGGCAACCCAAAAGGACCATGCACAACCGGGTCAAGTACATACCAAATATAGTTACGGGCTTAGACACTAATCCAACAGTCTCCCACTTGGATAAGTCTGGTAACTAAAATGCAAGTACAATCCGATTAGCAATCGTAGCTCTTAAAGACGCTGTCGAACTCTGATCTTATCAGCAACCTAATGTTGGGGTACAAAGTTATCCATGTATGACTTTGTAAATGGGTTGACTTTTGTTGGCTCACTTGCATGTGGTGTATTAGCCTTATGACTCATGAGATAGAGAGTGAGAGAGAGAGAGACATGTAAACACCTCTATATAGGTGGGTTTAGTCCACTTGTAGAGGAGTGCTTGAGACGTGTAAAAGTTGAGTGTGTAAGTGTGTGTTATTTATGTAGATGTAGATCTATGTCCCTTTTTGTAACACCATACATATTCAATACATCTCTTCAACACCCAAATCACCATGTTCATTGTGCAATCTTTAATTCCGCATGCCAAACCATGTTCTTTAGTCTCTACAATTGGTATCAGAGCGGGTCTTCAAAGATCAACGTGATTTTTTGAAGAACGATTCTCGGTTTGGCAAAATTTGTCACAATTGGAGCAATTTTGGTGAGTCTCTCTCTCTATGATCTCTCTTAATTTCATTGAATTCGTGCGTTGCGTTTTTGATTTGTGATCATGTGACTCGTTGGATCAAATTTTTCTTGAAAAACCCATTTGTTGTGATCCAATAATTATTTTTTGATCAAGGTCCGATCCAATCTCATATTCTGTTGTTCGATATGATTCTCAATTGAATTTGTTTGTTTAAATCAAGATTTTATCCAAAAATCATTTTGATTCACTTTTGGGATTTGATATTGGTTATATTCGAAGTCAACCAAAATCTTTTGATTCAACTGATCCTCATCTTGAGCCCAAATTCGATGTCCATTACTGTTAATGTTGGTTATTTGAGCCCAGATCAAAAGTTGTTCATTATTTGTTGTTATACTTATTTAACTGAGTCCAATATCTTCCTTGTACGCATCTGTGATTCGCATCTAAACAACACTCGGTGGTTAATTCCTATCTTCATACGATTTGTCACTCTATGATACGCATCTGTTACTTGGTCAAAATTTACGATTTCATCTCCTCATTCTTAACAATCATTTGTTATTGAGTGTTAATCTGAGTTTAGATATCGATTTCAGATGATGTGTACGTGATGAAATCAGATTTGTTCGTATCTAAACTTTAAAATCGTAAATTGATTTTGAGCTTTAATAAATCTTGGACAAAAACACGATGAACAAGTGATGAAGATCTGTTCGTACAGCTTGTTTGATCTGAAATTGAACTAAAAAGTTTTCAATTTGTGTTTGTTAATTGGCAAATTCGAAAAGTCAAAGATGAGATGAAAAAGTCAAAATCGAAGTTCTTACGAAATCAATACTGGAATCGATTGAAATGGAGGAGTTCCTTGTGATTTCAGAAGTTGTTGTTTGATGGGTATTGCAAATGGAACATTGGATTCGTATTTAGAATGTTTGATGTGGATAGTTGAAAATTTTTGTTCATAACTAACGAAGATTTTTGATAGCTAATGGTTGATTTGCCTCACTGGACTAACGAAGTGGTGAAATCGACTTATTTGATGGTGATATGGGTTTATTGAATTAATATCGATTGACGAACATGTTGTTTTGGGATGCAAAGGAAAACTTGGATTCGTTGATTGGTGTTGGTTTGGGAAAACTGTGAGAACTAAGATTTGGAATCGAGATGCTTGGGTTAACAATCGAATGGTTCGCTATTGGTGATTTAGTCGATTGGGTTGATGTACGAAGGGTTCCTGTATGGTCGTTCATTTTGCTTGTCGATAACGAAATTGTTTTTGAGAAGTTCAATTGGGAACCTGTGATGATAACGAAGGATTGTTGCCTAAAGAACGAAAGCTTGGAGCTTTGATTTGACGAATTAGATTGAAGACTTGAATGCCGAGTAACGAAAAACTGGTGTTATGAACGAAATCTAACCTGTTGATGTCGATGATTTTGGGAAGGTGTATTAACGAAATTTTGATTTAGTGAGTAAATACAAATGGTTCAGAGGAGATTCAGAGGCTTCGAATGCCTTCGTTTTCGTTAAAATGGTGTTGGAAAATTTTTTGTTAGCATGGGATATGGTTTGGTGATTGAAACTAACGAACAAGAGAAAAATTTTGTTAAAATGGTGCTGAGGATTTCGTACGAAGGGAAGGAAATTTTTCGTTGCTGATTAACGAAAAGTGTTTTTCGTTACCTGTGATTTTTTTCGTTAACATGAGTTGGGGAAGAACAAAACTTAAAATTTTCGTAAATAGCCCTTAAAGTTTCGACAGTTTGACACATTTTAAAACTTTCGTAAGTTTGGCAATTTTTTGTTAGTTTTGAAAAAAGGAGGAAGAGTTTCGTAAGCAGTCCCTATACTTTCGAATGTTTGGCAGTTTTTGTCCAACTTCGTCAATTGGGGTATTTTTTGAATGTTTGGAGGACAAAAGGCAGAACTTCTGAAATCAGTCATTGAAGTTTCGAAAGGTTGACAGTTTTTGCCCAAATTCGAAAATGGACTAATTTTTTGAGAAATCGACGATTGTGCATTTCAGGCCCCTACAGTTTATGCGAATTGACGCTTTCTACCCAGTTTCGCAAATGGGGGAGAGTTTCGCATTTTTGGCTGTTTTAGGCGCACCGGATCACTGCAGAATTTTGAAATTGACAATTTCTACCCATTTTTCAGAAATTTTGTCAAAGGCGGTCCGTTAACGAAGTTAAAAATTGAAGTTTTTTGGATTTTCTGGATTGAAGCAAAAAGTTTATGCCACATGTTAAGGGGGATTTTTGACACGAAAATTTCGAATAGAGCACGTTCTCTTTCCTTGAAGGTTTTATAATCAAATTTCGATTATAAAAAGGGGGATAAATTGATATGGAAATTCGAACTTGAATTTTTCATATTACGCGGGTTTGAAGACCGAAGAGACCTTGAATTTTTGAAGTACACGAAATGATGCAATTGGAAGTTTGGAAGTGATTTCGTTTCGAAATGGGTTTGACTTTATTGAAGATTTTCGGGGTGTGTTTTTATGCTCAACTTTTGGGTGATTATTTGGAGTTTGACAAGATCTTGATCATTCGTTGATGCTTGGTTTGTATGGTCTCACATCATAGAGCCCAAATTGAAGAATCATGGAAGAATTGAAGATTTGAAGTTCATTTCGACATGTGTCACCCTTGAGGCTTGGATCGCGTAGTTGCTCGATTTTGGAGGATTTGAAGCGGGTCATCCATTCCTAACTTTGAGGGGGAGAATGTTGGGGTACAAAGTTATCCATGTATGACTTTGTAAATGGGTTGACTTTTGTAGACCCACTTGCATGTGGTGTATTAGCCTTATGAATCATGAGATAGAGAGTGACAGAGAGACATGTAAACACCTCTATATAAAGTGGGTTTAGTCCACTTGTAGAGGAGTGCTTGAGAGGTGTAAAAGTTGAGTGTGTAAGTGTGTGTCATTTATGTAGACTAGATCTAGATCCCTTTTTGTAACACCATACATATTCGAATACTCTCTAGATATATTCCTCCATTCTAGATATTGCATGAACTGAGACATGGATTTTAATCATACTCTCTGTTCATGTGTTGTTTCCCGATTTCTGATTTATGATGACTGACAACAGACTACAATTAAACACATCAACTCAGTCCCGGCTTGGCCAAGCGCTTAGGGGTGTCATCACTAAATCATCGAGGGGCCCACGGATATCGCTTTTATCCCACATTGGGTAAAAGGAACGGATAAACTTCGACTTAATGCTCTCTTGTACCTACTCGTCAAATGATACACAACAATATGTTTTATAACACCAAGTTACTGGTGCGTTTACATATTATCAATGTGCAACCGACTTGTAAATTACAACTCACACGTCTCGGTTTCAAGAATACAAGATATTATAGTCTCACTAATCACTCGTGATAAAATCCATGAAGTGATTCAAGTAAGCGTGGGTTTAATCCAATACTCTAATCTTATAGGAGCACTCATGAACCCTGCATCAAACTTTTTCTATGTCTAAAACACTTTAGACAATCTACAGTCAGATTCATGACAGTCTTCTTTCATACCTAGTTCCAAAGTATGATCGACTGTGGATGGTTTGAATAATCTTATTATTCGGGAAGTCAAAACATGCAAAGTGAAACACAAGAATAATACTAATCCCATATGGCCCCAAACTTTTGAGTATAAATAAGACACCTTTATTTAATCACCATATTGATTACTCATTATTCATTGTTTCGGGTAATCAACTTATTACTTCAATTATAACAGCAGTTGTCCCATGCTCCAAGCATGCACACTCTCTTTACCTGTGGTCCATACTTTGTGAAATAGATCAATTGAAAACATTTCCAACGATGCTCATTTCACAATCCCTAATGCTTATCGTTAGTGTAAGAACATAAAATTCTCGCCACTACAAGAATATGTTAGATTCTAACATTTTATGCAATGATCCTTTTGTAATCTTATTGCACAAAAGTCACCAAGACTTTGCCAACGAAATTACAAAGTGTTCTATTGGATATTGTTACAAGACAATTCCATAGATATGAAGTCTCACATTCAAAGTAGATTCCTTTGAACATCAGTCTTGCATAAAGGTTTCTAATCTAGACATAAATTCTTAAAGTCCAACTCCCAATATGGAAACATTTCCATATTTTCCATATGACAACTCATTATTAATAGAATCATATCTAATCATAATAATGCCATTATGGTCCATTGAATACTATACTTCAAACTGCTCACAAACGACCAATCCTTAGCGAACCTTAGATTGTCCTTGACAGTTGTTTAATTATTTTAGTCAAATCCGGTTCTAGTCCTTTTTTCCTCTTGACGCCCTATGCATTTGGAAAATTTTAGAACAATCAAATATTACAGCATATGCAATCGAACCCATACCTAAAACGTATTGGATACGAATTATAACAACGACATGATACTTTACCAGTCTATTGTTATAATATTGCCATATATAGGATTCCCATATGTTGAATCTTTTCAACATAACATCCATATATGTCCTTTGACTAAATTTGATTAAAATTTCTCGATCCAAGCTTTTAGATTTTGAAACGAAGTATAATATTCTCTCCCTTAATTATAGCAAAACAACTTTTCAACCCCTGTAACTTTGCAAAGTGAAACTGTTGTTTTCTATAATTAATGTTGCTAACTTGCAATACTTCAAATAATAATCATGCTCCCACTAACATGATGATTATATTCATACCAGCATAACATTTATGCTCCCACTAGCTTTGACACGTATTCAGAAAACCATTGGACTTCTAGAAGGCAATACTTATTGACTTCCAAAGTTCATATTTCTAATACGATATGCTTCGATAAGCCTTTATCTAAGCTTCTCATACACCTTTCCTTAGATAACTCACATGTATGTCTAAACAATTCTAGAACTTACAGCAATAAGTCTCGAATGTTCAAACTAATTGCCAAATCTCACAATTTGAACTATGAAGAGGGATGCCGTAATCTTAATCGAATTTGAGAATGCAATTTACACAATCGCTAACTCCTTAAACTCTCTCTTAGTGAAAGTGTTTCCTCACAATCATTTTCATGAAGGAGAGAAACCTTATGACACTTAGATTTTATGGTATATGTGTTCCCATCCATGTGAATTTGTCATAACCATAATCATAAGATAATGTTTGTGACAAATCCAAACTCTTATGGACAAAACTTGTTCATTCTTTATTTCTTGCCATCAAGGGTCCCACCATTGCTTCCAAGTCTTCAAGCAACTCACCCCTACCTATCAATGTACTTTCCATTGATCAGGATGCCTTGCCTCTATTCAATCAATTGAGAACTCATAGAACTCATACGCATAGTTGACTTAAACTGGAATGGCACAGAAACAAAAATTGTGTCAACACGATAGGTTACAAACCTCAAGTCATGTGCTAGTGTTTAACAATAGGTTTACCCTTGATTAGTTCTTGAAACCTTTCAAGATCATTTAGACTCCCACAATTGATCCTCTTGACATATAAGATTCTCTTGTCAAGAAACATTTCTTGACAAAACAAATATTCAAGAGTTAGTGTAGGTCCTTATCAAGGCAAATACTACACACAATTGGTCTTAGTTGGTCTTTGTCTTATCCAAGACATCACAACTTACCAATTTCAAACGTATAAGAGCAAGAAAACATTTTCCTACTTCACATTTGATAAGTGTGTTAAAATTTCTTAAGATGATGTCACTCAAATCACAATTTTGGAGTACGACTCTAAGACTTGATTTTGGAACGAAGTATGATTCACCTATTGATTTAACCATTTCAACAATTTCTGATTCCTCTTCTTAGCCATACTAGTGTACTAAGGTGTCCTTAGAGGATCAATTGTGATACAGTTCCAAATCACTAAGTTAATCATAAAATAGATACTTAAGTACTCTCCCATCTTTTCAGATTGAAGAAACTTTTATCTTTCTGCCTAATTGATTCTTCTTATTCGTTCTGCTATTCATTGAAACTTTTCAATAATTCAGAATTATACTTAATCTTGTAAGCATAACCATATTTACTAGACTTTTAGTAAATCATGACAAATATTTTATCGTTCTTTCTGGCGGACTTGACCAGTGCACAACATTGTGTACCAGCTCTCCTAGTCCTTCACTTGACTCTTTGTCAAGGAATTAGTCTTAGTTTTCCAAATATGAAGGTTCTCATTCATCATCCAATACACGTTGTATGATTCCAAGTTTCTGTCCAATTGAAACTTGGGCGATGAGAATCATTCCTTATTTGGTAAATTCTCAACATTACCACAATTAACATAACTAAGAATCACATCCATTTCAACATTGCTAAAAATAGAAACATTCAAACACCAATTTTCATAAAATCCATCGCAAGGAAACATAAATAAGACAAAATCAAAATTTATTTTATTGCGGAAAAATCTTGTCCTTACAATGCGATTTCAAATGAAAACTATGTAAATATTATTTAGCAATTTGTGCTAACTCTAAAGTAGCAGCTCAAACAATCCGATCTTTGAATCATGCGATCAAAATCCATTTCTTCATGACCAGATTCAGCTCACTTCTTTCTTTTAAGCTTCCTTTTTCTTTTATCCTACAAAACACCAAATGTAATCTTATCACATCATGTATTAAGAATCTAAAAAGGAACTTAATATAGTTAGATAGTGGATTTTACCTGAAGTAGAGTCATACATCTTGACTCTCCCATCTCTTAGATCTCTCAGGTAGTCAAGGAAGCTTCGTAACCAATGCCCCCTTTTTTGGCAGTAGAAACATGTGGATTCTTCTGGAATGGTACACGGGACTATCTCAGACTCAGCCTTTATCTTGCATAGATAAAACTTTTCTGGACTTCCAATGTTGTCATTTCCCATAGAAGGATAGGACATTGATTTACCAGACAAATTCGCTTGACCAGTGCGCCAAATCATCGCTGATTCAGCAGCAATAAGCAAATAAGTCAAATCAATGAGGGTCACGTCGTGTTCCATCATATAGTACTCTCTAACGAACTTACCATATGAATCGGGAAGTGAGTGAAGAACTAAGTCAACACCCAACTTCTCCGAGACATCAACACCCAACATTTCCAATCTATCAATATGCAACTTCATATCCAAGACATGAGCGCATACTGACTTTCCATCTTCGTGTCATTTTGCCAATAGGGCTTCAGTGACCTTGAACTTTTCAAGTCTTCGAACACGTGGGTCAGGGAGAATTATTGGAGTAGGGGGAGGAAGTGAAGAATGATTTCCATTTCCACAATCCAATTGTGGAGCATCATCTTTAAGCGGAAAACTTTTTCCAACAGATTCGGGAAGACCATAGTTGTTAGACTTTGACATCTACAAAACGGGAGAAATTCAAGTTAGTTGATTGGGTCCTTAATAAAACACCCAAATGAGATATTAAGGCTAGGACCCAACACAATATTCAACAACTTGGAAGAGGGACGCCGTAATCCAAATTGCAGAACATTTGAAGGTAGGTAAATGACGATTTACCAATTTCCACCATGAAAAACGAAAATTAAAAGTTTAAGTTTTAAATGAATTGAAACTCCTAGATCTTTTGAGATTCATTGAACTTTTCAATGTCATGTTTAATCTCGATTATGCCCTTCATTTGTGACTGGGATGCACGAGGTGCCCTCAATGTTACAGTCACCTAATCGACGTGCTGGTTAACCACACACGCTCCATCGATCTATGAAAAACATCGAGTCACCCTTTGCCACCAACGCCAATCCCAACTTAGTGTGCCGGTTAACCACACACGCTCCACTAATTGTCTCGACAAGGGTACAAAGTGTAATTCCGTGGAATTGCATCAAATTCACTTTTTCCTAAAGTAACTAAGATTTGGGAATTTATAAAAGCATTTAGTTACTTCGTATTTCATTATACTTATAATGGAAGGTTGTGTCCTATCCTACCCGTTCGGCTAACGACCCTCCACTAGTCAAGAGTGCGGTGGGTAAGAGTGGATACCCATTCAATCGCCATTTTATAGGCAATTTCCTTAAACACCCCTTAGAGACCAGCTTCGTGAATGAGGCCTACTAACGGTAAGACTGACTCTTTACTCATACATATATAATATGTTAAACCTAATAAATGTTATATAGTATAAGGTGTATTTTACACTTTTAAAATACTATGTGGTCTAATTTAATAAATTATACTATTAATTTAATTAAATGTAAACCAAATTATTATAGCTTTATTAACTCTCTTTTAATTATACACTTAATTAACTTAATAAAACCTTAAGGGTGTAATTTGAACTTTTCAAAAACTAGGGTTTTAGAATTTAATATTTCAAAATTAAACTTTTAATCAAAATTTTAAATTCCAAAACTTGAGGGCAAGTTTTGAACTTTTCAAAACATTAGGGTTTAGAATTTAAATATTTCGAAATTAAATTTTTTAATAAAAATTTTAAATTCCAAAACTTTAGGGCAAGTTTTAAAACTTTTCAAAACATTATCAAGAACATTCTAGATCAAACTACAAATAATAACAATTAAACAGTTAATTGGTGATTATCTAAATTTGACCTAATTGAATTTCTTACAAGATAATTCAAAACAAAATTACAAATAATTAATATTTATCTTATAAAACAAGTAATTATCTTAATTTTGATAATTATCTTCTATTTTGGTAAGGATAATCACCAAATATTGATAAAATTCAGATTTTATTAATGAAAAACATTTTTGGTAATTACCCCACAGCAAAATAGGTCAAAATCCTACAAAATCAGCCATCTGCGACTTTGACTCGTCGAGTCAGCACTGGACTCGTCGAGTTCCCAGTGAACGCGGCGAGTTCAGTCATGGACTCGGCGAGTCCAGCCCCCAGAAAGCAAAATTTTGCGATTTTAAGCTTGAATGATTATGAAATACATCAAATACATTATACAAACATCCTTGGCTCTGATACCAGTAGTGGGTTTTGAGCACTACATCAGTCCTATGGTGTACATGTAAACCCTAAAGCTTTTGGATCTAGTTTGTCTAATGAACATGCAATAACCATCCAAAGCTTATAAACCCTAGATCTAGCATACATATTTCAAAATTATCATATAAGATCAGATCTAGATGATTACCTTTACAAGAATGGCTTGAATCTTCTTGTCTTGGAGCTTAGAGTCACAAATGTCACTCCTCTAATGGCTTACAAACACCATAAGGAAGAGAATGACTTATGAGAGGGAGGAGGAGCACCAAAAACGACTAAGATCCCTTAGGGATTACTTCCACACGTTTTTTGGGCCTTAGGGGTTCTTTATATAGTGAGGCTATTAGGGTTTTGAACTAGGAAACCCTAATATGATTGCTTAGGCCCTAAGCAGCCCATGGACTCCCTCCTTAGAAGCCTTGGACAAATTCTAATGGGTTTCCCCATAGATTTCGTCCACTCCAACTTCTATGGAGTCCATTAGCCCAATATTCAATTATTGCACAATTGACAGTTCTAGTCCCCTTTATTTAATTAATGACTTTTAGCCACAAAATTAATTCTTATTAATTCTTGATTAATATTAATTAAACAATATGATTTCTCCTTTAATATATTATTCATATAATATATTAATAAATCATAATAACCTCTCTCTCTCTCTCCATAAATCATCCTATCAAGTTGCTTTGGTGAAGGCAACCCAAAAGGACCATGCACAACAGGGTCAAGTACATACCAAATATAGTTACGAGCTTAGACACTAATCGAACAGGTATATCGTTTGGCAAAAAAATCCTAGATCTCTATTCCTATGGTATAAAAATACAATATGTTGAGTGATTTCAATGGTGCACGAGTAACATATGACTATAATGATTTCACCATTCTTGCACAACCAATCTTCTTCACGTAGATCAAATGCATCTTTGTTTTTTTTTCTTTGATTACTGGACGAGATAATGATCCTGTTACAACACACCATAATTTTTTGGATTGTAGGTAGCTCATCATTTGACAAGCCCAAGTAACATAATGGGTCGTGATGTGATTTTGGTGGTTGACATGGAGAAAGTAAGAAAATTATACCACCGGTGATATTATGAATAAGGAATATAACAGAATGACTAATAATACCAAAGGGTATTAAATTAGTATTTAATGCCAAAATAGAACCTGGGACTACTACAAAAATACCGTTTAATGACACGCATTGTGTGTCGTAAAATGCACAGATGACACACAAATGCGTGTCAGGGAAGGCCCTGCCATAAAGAAATATGACACGCTTTTGCACGTAGTATATTTACAACGCACATTTGCGACGCACGATTACGGCACGCAATGCGTGTCAAAGAAAACCCTGTCATAAAGAAAGGAGACACACATTTGTGTGTCGTAACATTAGGACGCGTATTTACGACTTGCATTGCGTATCATTAAAGCCCCAATCATAAATGAAGATGACATGCATTTGTGTGTCATAAACTTCAACAGCCATTTACAATACACATTTATGACACACATTTACGAATAATAATAAAACAGTTCATTTCATACGATAAATGTATTAACATTTACACTAAATCACATTCAATAATCTCATTATACAAAAATATAATGTATACAAATAATCTCTCTAAATTTGACCTGAAAAGTATAATCAATAACTAATGGAACATTAGAAGGGATTAAGATACATGAATCAACTTTCACCAAATCAAGAAGCACCATCACATCATCCTCCAACATGATCTGTGTGAAAACATGACCAGAATTGTCAACCATCATAAAAAAACCACAAACTATGAGAAAAAAATGACATAACAAAACTTATACTTTTCGAGTGTTGTCTTGTGTATTGATATTAAACCTCTTGATCATACCAAGTGATCTAAAAAACACATAAATCTTATAAAAAAACACATTTTACAGACAAAGAGGGTATACCCGTCTTTTTAGGCCAATTGATTGGATTTATATATCACATACAGGCATAACAATTTAGCTTGATCACAAATCTGAGTCATAGCCTTGACTCGGGTATCTGCTGACACTTCCAAATCCTTCATGAACTAGGAGAAAGTTGAGGATTTCTGAGAGGCTGTAACAAGATCAAGAAGCTCGGCTTCAACATTTTCCAATGTGTTGGCTTTTGCAGCTGCAATATATAATGCGAAGGCATAGTTTCCAGACTCCCCAAACATAGCCACAGAACCTGAACCACACATATGTTATATATACATACATATGTTATATATACATTTACTTATTTACAATAAACAAAAAAGTATTTTAATGTATATAAACATTCTATAAGCCAAACTATAACCATACTCCACCAACACCCAAATCGTATTATTAAAAAAAAATTAGGAGACTATTACATTACAACTAGATTTATATAAACTATAAAGATACAATCAAATCCAATAGTACATAATTACCTTAATCTTTTGTTCCTTTGTTGGAGAAGCAAAGCCGAAGCTCCTTGATTGTGCAAATAAAATGATCCCTAAATTAGTAAACTTGCATTTCAATCATTGTAGTTACAATGTGCAATGAAAAAGAATATATGATAAGTTTTGTTTGGCCTTTCTATTACTACTGCCCCAAAAACAAATGCCCTCTACCAAGAAAAATACAAATAATAATAATAATAATAATAATAATAATAATAATAATAATAATCGACCAATACCACAGAAATTTTATAATGACGGTAATGGACAAATAGGTCATCTCAATTGAGATTTTTGAGAATTTGGGAGGCAAATCATATAATAGAAAGTATCGCATGGTTTTGGAAGTTGGAGCTCAAAAAGTATATATTTTTAAGGCTCATTTATAAGAGACCACTGGTAGAACAAATCTCACAACTCAACATATGCTGAAGCTTAAAAAGTATATATTTTTTTATTAATGCAAAAAATAATGGTATTTTAAAATATAATGGTAACTTTTTATTCTTTGTCTACTAAATAGAAAATATCCTTATAGGTACATATCTTCTTTGTACTTGTTTTAATCCTATTCCAATAGGTAAGTGATACATTGTCAATCTCTTGATCAAATCTAATTAGACATACCAAATGACCAATTACTCGAGTCCAACATCTCAACAATGATGTAAACTACTTGTCCTCTGTCCATTCACAATATTTGATATTGCTCTAATAGGAAGTAATAAAAGTAAATATAATAATGAAATTATTTACAAGTGGGGCCCACCTGAATGGCTTCTAGACAGGCATATGTTCGTGGATGCTTCAAGTGATATGCACCAATGAGACACAGTGTAGCACTGTCTGCACTGTTTGAATACGCCTCAAAGTTTGCTTCAGCAACTAAGTAGCAAATGTGTGTAATGATAACATTGTCATATGATTATGATAAAGAGAAATTACAAGGGTTCTCAAAGAAAAGCATAAAGACTACAAAGAATAAAGCAGATATAAATACTAGCTAGACAGAACCCCTAATGGGCTAAAGACAAAAGGGCCCATAAACAAGCGGGCTAATAATATATAGACTAACATCCCCCCTCAAACTCACAATGCCGCTGCAATTAGCATTGAGATTTTGTCACATAAGAACCGAAACCGAGAAGCCGATAAAGCCTTCGTAAAAATATCTGCAAGCTACAAGGTTGATGAAACAAATGGAAGCGAAATGGTCCCAAGCTGCAGGTGATGACGGGTAAAATGACAATCAATCTCAATGTGCTTCGTCCACTCATGAAAAACTGAATTCTTCACAATTTGTATCACACTCTTATTATCACAATGCAAGGGAGTAGACGAAGAAACGTAAACTCCCATATCCGCAAGCAGCCACTGTAACCAGATAATCACACAGGTAGTTACAGCCATAGCACGATATTCAGCCTCCGTGGAAGATCTAGAGACAACATCCTGTTTCTTGCTCTTCCATGAAATGAGAGACTCTCCAAGAAATACACAAAATCCAGTGGTGGACTTACGATCATGACGATCACCATCCCAATCAGCATCACTATAGGCACGTAACTCAAGAGAAGACATCGAGGGAAACAAGAGAGTCTGAAACTGAGTGCCACGAAGACATGTCAGAATGCGAAGAACAGCTCCCCAATGAATACAGGTAGGAGCAGTAATAAACTGACTGACAACATGAACAGCATGAGCAATATCTGGACGAGTAACTGTGAGATAAACCAAACGTCCCACCACAGTGCGATAAAGATTCGGATCGGACAAAGAAACACCATCAGTACGAGCATATCGTGCATTGGTTTCAAGAGGAGTATCAACAGTCCGATTGACAGAAAGGCCCGCCCGTGTAAACAAGTCAGATATATATTTAGTCTGGGAAAGAAGGTACCATTTCTTAGACTGAGCAACCTCAATACCGAAGAAATAACGCAGCAAGCCCAAATCCTTCATAGCGAATCGATGAGCTAGATCATGTGAAAGACCCACACTTTCATATTCCTGAAAGACCCAAACTTTCATACTTGACAATTGTTACTCCAAAACATGCTACATGCATATTCATAAAAACAATATTTTACATTGATAAAGTGATTACAAACTACTAGATACAAACCGACTATTACAAAGTGTTATATATTACACAACTACCCAGTTTACTATACTTTTATACATACATGATCCCTAAGTAAAAAAGTAATATTATAACTATTCTAAACCTTCCAACAGTATACGACTATACTGTTTACTTATCTCTTGCAATTGTTAATCATTGAGAGGGGTAAGCGGTGACGCTTAGTGAGTTCAATAATAGATACAATATAACGTTATGCCATATATATACTTTAATATGGCAGAAGCAAAGAGAAACAAGGAACAACAAAGGCATATGTAAGTCATGTGACAAGCTTTCCATATCAATCAATAATTTGATTCAAAGATATACAATCAATGAGACATAACAATTTCCATACTTGATATACATCAATAAAGCTTCGGCCCAAATGGCACAGAAGACATACATTTTCTGATTAACATTTTGGTAGATTTCAGGCTTTCAGCCCTGTCTAACCTTCTGCCAATGCCATAGAATATAAGTCATTCTGTTACGAGACATGCTCTACATGGCCAGAGGCTACATACCAATACCACTGTGAATCTAAGTCCTTTCACTGATCACATGGCCAAACGTACAACTTTGCTATCAAAATAGCGGAAATAATAACACGAGATGATAACACGGAAAAACACATAACACATATAACACATAACATACAATTGTTCCTACATATTGAACTCACCGTGAAATAACCGGGGGTTAAAATAGGAGATTGTGCCTCGAATTTCTAAAATCCATAACTTTCATATACGGGCTCCGTTTTTGACGTTCTATATATGCACGCGTAGGTGGGAATATATTCTACAACTTTCGTTGAGACTCTGTTGGCTAATTTTGATTTTACTTTTTAATACTATTATTTTTAACAGACCGGGACAGGAAAATCCGTTAAAAAGTCATAACTTCTTCATCCGACGTCCGTTTTCGTCTGTCTTTTTACCGGTGTACTACTATTAACGAGACCCTCAATTCTCGTTTAGGTTGTGTCGGGTAAAAATCACTCGATCTTTATTTCGAGTTTTTAGTTGTTTACTGCTATACCGAAACTTAGAAAAATCATAACTTCCGCATACGAAGTCAGATTTAGACGTTCTTGTTATGAAAGTTCTCGATTTAACGACTACTACGACTTTCATTTAGATTACTGAGGCTAAAAAGTAGTTTATCGAAAACTCACTTTTTACGCTATATGGCGTCGCGTCGGTTCTGTTTCGGATCTTCGATCGGTCATAACTTCTTCGTTATAACTCGGATTTCGATGAGGTTTTCGCCTAAATGTTTCTAACGAAATTATCTACAACTTTCAATAATAAAATTTCACTTATTTTAAATTTTATATTTTCGTTAAATTTCAATATTAGATTGGAATCTCATAAGACTTCAAAAAAAATTTCCGAGTGATTCTAAACAAAGTTTTACTTCATTTCTAATAAAAACTATCTGTTAGAACTCAATGCTCAAATTTATATAATATTTCATTATATTTTTCACTTTTAAAAATACATAACACGATAACTGAACGTGTATGTTACAAATACCTCCTCCTTTTGAGGATTTCGTCCCCGAAATCACATCGATATAAATAACTGGGGATATTTTGCTCTTATCTTATTCTTATATTTTTTCCTAATTTAATTTGAGCCTCGATGGTGTTTCTAGTTGACGTGCATCAAGTCCAAGACATATGTATAAAGCATATTTTCTACTGTTTGGATTGTTCTCTCCGTCTGACCATCTCCTTCTTCAATTCTCTCACTGAAATTTCGTCACTACTCGAGACATGGTTCTCTTGACCAATCAATTCACTTCGCAGATCTATATTAGTCGGACTCGATTCTTTACGACCATTTAGTTCTGAACGAAAATCATCTTCTTAGTCATCACCGAAACGAAGGTAATGACATACTCGAACAAGAACGGAATCGATTACTAGCTTCTTGGTAACCTTGTAACTTTCCCTGATCCAAGTGTGAGTCATGTGCTTCCGGTAGTATAGGCCTCTAATACTATTCACACCTACTTATACTCATCCCAAGTATTGTCTCGCAGTTCCCAAGTCACAATTCAAAAATTTTCACAAAACAACTTTTCAGACCTGAGTGTGTTCAAACAAGTACATAGAACAATTTCTACTAGACTCAACTAGGGATTTCACGTTTCTATCAAATATATCTTGGATTTCTTAAATTCATTTTCTAGAATTCTATTATGCATAAGATCGATCTAGCATATGTGACAACCCCTAATTTCTCGGCTAGAAAAGACCGATTTAATTTATGCTTTTTAAAATAAAATCAGAGTAATCCTTTTAAAAGATGTTGCAGAATTTGTTCCCAAAACAAAACATGATAAAAATTTATCAAAACCTTTCTTTAAGAAATATATATTTTCATTTTATATCAAAACCTCGGGATGTCATGTTCCGATACAGATCAAAAGCATAAACAAGACATTATAAGCCTTATAATAGTTATTTACAACTACTGGCCTATAATCCAAAAATCTCTCATCATCATCCGACTATGCTCGGGGTCCACTACCTGTAATATAAAAAGTTGAGTGGGTTAGGATTGGGATCCTGGTGAGCATATAGGGTTTTCAACCCACAATAATAATAAATCTATTAGATTCATCAATCAACAATAACCCTGATTACCCATTACCGTTATCCTCACTTTACGTCCCTAAACACCTATCACAAGGGACCTAGCCTAAAGAATATCATCGGGATGGACACTACTGCTAAGGGGACTACTCAGCCATACATGTCCTAAAGGCAACCATGAGGGGGATGGAGTACGCCAATGAACATATAGTTCACCAACACCTACAAGTTGCGAACCTGCTAGTGTTCCACTGGACTGTCAAGAAAGGTCCGTGGTCGTCATCTATACTCCGCTAGACGAATACAACAACAACAACAACATCGAGGCCTCTCATCATTTTAACACACATCGACTATTTCGTCTACCCATGTTTTACCCAACATATTTGTAGATAAAATACATATACCGTTTAAAACTTGTATAAAACATCTATTCAACAGTCACCTCAAATAGACAATTAATATAATTACACATAACATGTATTTGATAGAAAATACTTCATATATATGCGTAAGATGAAAATGACTACACACTCACTTGATTTAATGATAATCGGGCAGCACTTCGTTTCCTAAAACAATCGTTTCTAATAAAACCGAGAGTTTTATTGGGAAACCGGGCTCTGCGAGGGTTGGGCTTCAAAACCAAAAAGATAAATTTTTCCGGGTCTTCGGGCACTTCGGAACATATTTTGGTGTTTGGTATAATACAGGGGCTTTGGGGGAAGTTGGAATGGAAGAAATATGGGTTTAGGGGTGAAATATGGCACTTTTCCAAAATATACCCGGGAGGGTTCGCACCCTTCTATTTATAGGGGGAGGCTTCGGATCCGAGGGCTGAGAAGCGAACAGATGTCAGCAGATGCGAGGGGCACGTAGCGCGCCTGCGAGGCTCGGACACCTGGTGCGACACGCGTCGGATGCGAGGTGAGGCGGCTTCGGATGCGAGGAGTCACCTGGGCACGCGTCGGAGTCTCGGCTGCACAGCGCATCGGTGAGTAAGCTGCTTCGGACACGAGACGACACGCGGCCTGCTTCGGTTGGGCCTCCCTTCGGTCGTATCACAATCCGACACGGGGCATGCATGCGAGAATCCGGGTGACGTGGCCGAAGTCTGTCCATGCGAAATTCCTCGGATTTCGTGTTTTTCTCGATTTTTGAGCCAAAACTTCAAAAATCCATAACTTTCGCATACGGGCTCCGTTTTTTACGTTCTTTATATGCACGCGTAGGTAAAATTATGCTCTACAACTTTTGTTTAGACTTCATCGGCTAATTTTAATATTATTATTTTTAACAGATCGGGACAGGAAATTCGTTAAAAATTCATAACTTCTTCATCCGACGTCCGTTTTTGTCTGTCTTTTTACCGTTATACTACTATTGACGAGACCTTCGATTCTCGTTTAGGTTGTGTCGGCTAAAAATCACTCGATCTAAAATTCGAGTTTTTAGCTGTCTACTGCTAAGCTGAAACTTAGAAAAATCATAACTTCCTCATACGAAGTCAGATTTGGGCGTTCTTTTTCTGCATACTATAGGTTTAACGAACACTACGAATTTAATTTAGTTCACTAAGGCTAAAAAGTAGTTTATCAAAAACTCACTTTTTACATCATTCGGCACCGTGCCGGTTTTGTCGTGGAACTTCGACAGGTCATAACTTCATCGTTATAACTCGGATTTTGGTATTCTTTATATATCCGGAATCCTTGTCACGGCCACTACAACATTCTTAATAGATATCGTCTTTATCTAATATTTATTTTCGACGCTCATTTTTATTCTTAATTAATTAAATCCTAATAATTAAGCATAAAACACATAATATTCACATAATTCCTTTTCATTTCATCAAAATGAGTTACAAAGGTTAACCTAGACTATTACGTCAATATTAATGCCTAGCCTAGAAACACGGGCGTTACAGCACATCCTAATATTTTTCCTAAGTCGAAAGGAATTTCACTTCCAGACCAAGGTCGGCAACAGACCTTAAACTTTCTCAAGTAATAGCAATATAAGTAAGCAACCTAAGGCATGCTATATTCATTTATAATTTAGCACATATTAGAATATAAGTCATATCTCCTATAATATTCTAGTGCTTGTGTTCATTTAGGTATTCAACCTAAAATATACTAGGCACACATCGTACCATCATTACTTAGCAATTTAAGTTTAAGCCTAGAAATTCCTTACCATTCCTAGTTCGCTTAAACTAATGCTCTAAATTTTTTGAAATAACTTAATATTTTAGAATACTAAGGTTTATCACTACCCAATACCCCACTTAAATCTTTCTTATGGTTTGTATCCATATACTTCTAATGAATCCGTTCATATATTGAACTTCTGACGGGTTAAGTCTAAATATCAATCCGTGATATTTAGTTCACTTAAACTACTGCTCTGATACCATGATTGAAAGACCCACACTTTCATATTCCTGAAAGACCCAAACTTTCATACTTGACAATTGTTACTCCAAAACATGCTACATGCATATTCATAAAAACAATATTTTACATTGATAAAGTGATTACAAACTACTAGATACAAACCGACTATTACAAAGTGTTATATATTACACAACTACCCAGTTTACTATACTTTTATACATACATGATCCCTAAGTAAAAAAGTAATATTATAACTATTCTAAACCTTCCAACAGTATACGACTATACTGTTTACTTATCTCTTGCAATTGTTAATCATTGAGAGGGGTAAGCGGTGACGCTTAGTGAGTTCAATAATAGATACAATATAACGTTATGCCATATATATACTTTAATATGGCAGAAGCAAAGAGAAACAAGGAACAACAAAGGCATATGTAAGTCATGTGACAAGCTTTCCATATCAATCAATAATTTGATTCAAAGATATACAATCAATGAGACATAACAATTTCCATACTTGATATACATCAATAAAGCTTCGGCCCAAATGGCACAGAAGACATACATTTTCTGATTAACATTTTGGTAGATTTCAGGCTTTCAGCCCTGTCTAACCTTCTGCCAATGCCATAGAATATAAGTCATTCTGTTACGAGACATGCTCTACATGGCCAGAGGCTACATACCAATACCACTGTGAATCTAAGTCCTTTCACTGATTACATGGCCAAAGGTACAACTTTGCTATCAAAATAGCGGAAATAATAACACGAGATGATAACACGGAAAAACACATAACACATATAACACCTAACATACAATTGTTCCTACATATTGAACTCACCGTGAAATAACTGGGGGTTAAAATAGGAGATTGTGCCCCGAACTTCTAAAATCCATAACTTTCATATACGGGCTCCGTTTTTGACGTTCTATATATGCACGCGTAGGCGGGAATATATTCTACAACTTTCGTTGAGACTCTGTCGGCTAATTTTGATTTTACTTTTTAATACTATTATTTTTAACAGACCGGGACAGGAAAATCCGTTAAAAAGTCATAACTTCTTCATCCGACGTCCGTTTTCGTCTGTCTTTTTACCGGTGTACTACTATTAACGAGACCCTCAATTCTCGTTTAGGTTGTGTCGGGTAAAAATCACTCGATCTTTATTTCGAGTTTTTAGTTGTTTACTGCTATACCGAAACTTAGAAAAATCATAACTTCCGCATACGAAGTCAGATTTAGACGTTCTTGTTATGAAAGTTCTCGGTTTAACGACCACTACGACTTTCATTTAGATTACTGAGGCTAAAAAGTAGTTTATCGAAAACTCACTTTTTACGCTATATGGCGTCGCGCCGGTTCTGTTTCGGATCTTCGATCGGTCATAACTTCTTCGTTATAACTCGGATTTCGATGAGGTTTTCGCCTAAATGTTTCTAAAGAAATTATCTACAACTTTTAATAATAAAATTTCACTTATGTTAAATTTTATATTTTCGTTAAATTTCAATAGTATATTGGAATCTCATAAGACTTCAAAAAAAATTTCCGAGTGATTCTAAACATAATTTTACTTCATTTCTAGTAAAAACTATCTGTTAGAACTCAATGCTCAAATTCATATAATATTTCATTATATTTTTCACTTTTAAAAATAAATAACACGATAACTGAACGTGTATGTTACATCATGCTTCAAAGACTCAATACCACCATGGTCATCACCTGTAATAATCATGTCATCCACATATAAGGACAAAAGAATCCGTCCTGCACTCAAGCATCTAACAAACAGAGCAGAATCGTGATTACTCTGGACAAATCCAAGGGAGGTAATCACTGTGGAGAATTTCTCAAACCAAGCATGAGGGGATTGCTTGAGCCCATACAAAGCTTTGCGAAGCCGACAAACCTCACCCGGTCGGTGCTGAATTCCTGGAGGAGGGGTCATATAAACCTCTTCATTAAGGTCACCATTCAAAAAGGCATTCTTGACATCCATTTGAAAGATCTTCCACTGTCGGATGGATGCAACTGTAATCATAGTAGGAACTGTCGTCATCTTTGCAACAGGGGCAAATGTCTCCTCGTAGTCAAATCCATACTGTTGGGAATACCCTTTTGCTACAAGTCTAGCCTTGTATCGTTCAACAGAACCATCAGCTTTTGTTTTTATCTTGTACACCCAACGAAAACCTATCGTATGTTTCCCAGGAGGAAGAGAAACCAAACCACATGTATGAGTCTGATGAAGAGCAGTGAGTTCTTCAGCCATAACATTCTGCCAAAGAGGATCTACAATAGCTTCTCTATATGATTCAGGTTCAGACAGATGATGGATACTTTCTATAAAAGAAGCAAACGGTCCTGAATATGTAGAGTAAGAAAAATCTGGTAGCTTGGTGGACTTGACAGGACAAGAAGATCTCCTGAGGGGTGGTGGTGGAGGTGGATCCTCAACTTCAATAATCGGAGGATCAGGCTCAGGAACAGGTAGAGTCGAGGCACCCTCTGATGAAGTGGGTGTGTCATGAGCTGAGGGATCATGTGGCATAGATGAATCTCGAGCCTCTATATCTTCATTAAAAGGATCAATACGCAGAAGATCGGACTTCGTTACATTATGGGTTGTAGCAGGAATCGAGTAGAAAGGAATATGTTCCAAAAAAATAACGTGCCGGGAAACATATAACTTCTGACTCACATGATCATAGCAACGGTATCCTTTCTGACCAATACCATACCCCAAAAATACACAAATAGCAGATTTCGGCCCCAGCTTGTTCCTTTCAACATGAGGACGAAGAACAAAACAAGTACATCCAAAAACTCGTAAGGAAGAGTAGTCTGGTAGATGACCATGTAACTTCTCAAAAGGAGATATTCCTGAATTCAATGAAGTAGGGATATGATTAATCACATACACAGCAGTTAGGACTGCTTCTCTCAAAAGGCACTAGGGGCCTGCGTAGACAGGAGCAATGAGCGGGCAGTCTCAACAATATGACGATGTTTTCGTTCTGCCACATCGTTTTGCTAAGGTGTGTCAGTACACGAAGACTGGTGTATGGTACCATTAGAAGCAAGTAACTGAGTGAAATCATTAGAGATATATTCACCCCCTAAGTCACACCTGAAGCACTTAATCACAACCAAATGTTGAGTTTTAACAAGAGCTCTAAAAATGCTGTAAATATCAAAGAAATCAGATCTGCGTTTCATAAGATAAACCCATGTATATCAAGTATAATCAACTATAAAAGATACATAATAGGTTGACCCACCCTTTGTGGATACTGGTGCAGGACCCGATACATTAGAATGAATAATGTCAAAAGGAGCAGTAGAACAAGACATATTTTTTTGAAGGGTAAAGCAGAGAATTTTGCCAGTTTGCAACCACTACAATCGGAAATATCACAAGAGTTTAAATGACCCAAAACACCACTAGATGCTAAAAAATTCAAACGTGATACAGACACATGTCCCAAACGAGAATGCCAATGATAAAACTTAGACGACAAAGGACTCAAACGAAAAGAAGATAAATCAATGCTGGAAGCAGCAACAGCAGATACTTTGAGGACCTCCAAGACATATAGTTCCCCCACCCTACGACCGATCCCAATCACCTTCTGGGTGTGTTGATCCTGTATAACACAGACAAAATTAGAAAAGAACACCTAGTTACCAAACTTACATAACTGACTGACAGAGGCAAGATTCAAAGTAAGTTTGGGAATGTAATAAACATCAGGAAGAGTGATATGAGAAACAGAGACAGACCCAACACCCTTAACTAGCATAGATGTGTCACTAGCAGACTTAACATAAATAGATGACACTTGCGACAAAGAAGTAAATGATGACAAATGAGAAGTCATATGATGGGTTGCACCAGAATCTAAAATCCACAAAGATGAGGGAATATCTTATGTACCAGATGAAGAAAGACCAGAATGAGACATAGATACAGACATGACAGTGGGATTAGAAGCCAAATACTATCTGAAGCTCTCAAACACCTTGGGATCCAATGCAGATGGTGGCATGTATCCAACGGATTCTATGTCAACTGGTGGTACAGCAGCATCAGCAAACTGTGGAGGACGAGGGGTCCATAGAGGAGTACCAGAGGAACGCGGCTGAAACTTCTGTTGACCAGACCTATTTTGTTGCCCTGACTGAGGTTGACCATAGTTACCCTTGTTGACTAACAATGGACACTGAGCTTTCCAATGATTTTTCTGTTTGCAGAATACACACTCATCATAAGCAACTCTTGACGTTTGTCGAGACTGGTTGGAGGAAACAGCAAGCACAGCAGGAGCGGGAGTAGGAATAGAGGTTGCTTTAAACCCTTTATCTGCATGAGACTTGATACGAGTCTCTTCTGCAATTAACTCATGGACAACAGAACCCACTGAGGGAAGAGGAGAGCGATGAAGAATGGTTCCACGTAGGCCTTCAAAATTAGAACGCAAGGCCATCAAGAACTGGACCAAGCGTTGTTCTTCCCTCCTAGCAATGTAAGGCTCAAAATCTTTTAACTCTTTAGCTTCAGTAAGAGCCAATTGGTCCCACAGATCAGACATAACGGCATAGAAATCTTGAATACTCTTGTCATTCTGTTGAAGAGCACGAATATCATATTCTAACTGATATTGTTTAGCAAAATTGGACTGAGTATACAGTCTCTCCAAGTGATTCCAAACTTCTTTTGTTGTGTCATATTTAGCCAACTGCATACTAATAGACTGAGTAACAGAGTTATTAATCCAAGTAATGACCTTGGAATTATCAGTCTCCCAAGCATCAAGCAACAGATCAAAATTCTCAATTTGAGGCACTAAGGGTTTGGCTTTAGTCCCAGTGACATAACCCCACATATTCTTCCCACGAAGGAAGTTCTTCAAAACGTAACTCCAATACGTATAATTCTTTCCATCCAAACGACTACTGATTGACTGAAGGGAATCATCCTTTCCAGTCATGTTGATAGTGAATAAATAACCACAATGACAGTATAACAATCTGAGAATAAAAGGAGTAACAAACCAGCGGAAGCAATCAATTGAACAACGAACCAACAACAACAATTACGAATCAACAGCAACAACGAACCAACAGCAGCAACAACGAATCAACAGTAACAACGAATCAAAACATCAACAACGAATACCAGCGACAACAAATGAGTATGACATGCAACAATAACCCTAGAAAATTTCGATCCGCGCCACAGATGACTGCTACAAAGACTTCTAACAACGTATCGAACCTGGATCTGATACGATGATAACATTGTCATATGATTATGATAAAGAGAAATTACAAGGGTTCTCAAAGAAAAGCATAAAGACTACAAAGAATAAAGCAGATATAAATACTAGCTAGACAGAAACCCTAATGGGCTAAAGACAAAAGGGCCCATAAACAAACGGGCTAATAATATATAGACTAACATGTAATAATAATCTGAATAATTTGTTATATGTAATCATAACCTCATAACCAAACATGAATATTCTTTTTTTATTATTTTTATTTTTTTATTACTTAATGGAATTATGGAACTTACATTACTTGTTTCCTTCCATAAACATTCTCCCAGATGAATAAGCACCAATTCATCATCTTTGGCCCTCTTAGCAGTAATCATAGCCAAATTCTCTTCCCAATCATCAATCATAGCATTAGCACCAAATTGATCTTGTACAAAACAACATAGTCAATGACTTAAATACTTTTTTTTTGTCTTTTTTCTTTTTGAATTTCATAAACAATTAATATAATCATATTAAATTTTACAAAAGAAAGGTCAATTTCACTTTTCACATTGCACCCTACACTGCACTCAATATCACTCTCATGTTTTACAAATCAAGTTATCATAAAATGACAAAAAAGGAAAGAGTTGACTCGCCTGAACTGTTGATGATACCCTAGTAAAGGAAGCGAGCTTTTTGCCCATCAGGCTTACCGTTACAAACTCGCAAAGTTTCTCATCAATCTCTTCATCCTGTCCAAAAGGGTACATTTGTCATTTCTAACTAACTACATACTTTATCCAAGAAACTTTATATTGAGAAAAAAAATTCAGCATACCACATTCTTGGTTATAAGCCTGTCTTTTAAACCCTTCAAAGCCGCTTCAACATTTGCCTTCTCCAAATTTTCCTTCAAAGTGGCGAAGGTTCAATCTTTCCTTTAGGGGGGGGGGGGGGGGGGGCGAAAATATAATTTGTATAAAAATTGTTGAACAGGGGGCCATAGTCAAAATTTTATATTTTTGGGCCTAATATATATAAAATTAAAGTATAGGGACTACTTCTGCCAAAAAATAAGGGGGGGGGGGGCACAACCCCCTACTCCTATATAAGATCCGCCTATGTTCCCAGCAATGCTGAATTAACAACTGTATTGTTAAAGTGGCTGAATGGATAACAACATCTATATGGATAAACTGTTGTATACATAAACTTTGACTCCTTTCTAGACTGAATGACCATTTTACCTTTACATTCCAAGAAAGAAAATCAAATTGCACAACATTCATGAATTTTTAATGTGAAAGGTGTCGTGAGGAAAAAACAAGTTAGTGTCTTAATACATTAAACCAACTTAAGCTATTAATCCATTCAGTCCAGATTAAGTAAAAACAACAACCATAAATATCATTAAGCCCTACAACATGCAAGTGCTAAAAATGAAAATAAATAAATAAATAAATAATGAGAAACTAACCTCTGGAACAAGGACGAAAACCATCCTTTCTTCTTTGAATCGACTTTTTCATCATCATCTTCTTTCACTTTCACTGTTAACTAGGAGATCTAACCGATAGAGGGGGCTACGATGGAAGAAGGTCGATTGTAATGACGTGGAGGGAAGGAGGAGATATTTCCATGTTCGATTCGGTATTCCTTGTGTTGTTTCATCAGACGCAACAGTGTTGGTGTCGATTTCATCAGATGCACTCCGAACTCTTAGAGCTGATGGGGTTCGATGCTGGTGGCGGCGGCTTAGGGCTTGCAAAGAGAAGGGGAGAGAGAGTGCAGAGATAGAGGAAGACGGGCTGCTTCAAAAGGATTTACAGCTTTACAATTCTATTAGGGTTCTTTGGTAGTGGATTTTAGAAGAAGAAGAAGGAGATGCATCAGGCGGGGTGTTTAATTTTTTGGGATTTCATTTCCCCCCATAGGCTATTAAAAAAACGGAGAACACGCCTTTCTAAAAAAATATAAAACGACACCTTTACACGACACGCTTCATTTCCTCCCTGATCTTTTTCTTCTTCATCCTCTGATTATTTTAGTGATGTGAAATAATCGCATGCCATCTTTCTTGAGCTCAACGTCCTAGTCCACGTGATGAGTCGTCTCAAAAGGCAATTGGGGGAGAAGTTGAGGAAACCTAGGCCAGGGAACAAGTCCACTAAATTTTCATTAGGGGAGTTAAACAAGAGGCTAAGAATGTTGTGAGAAATTGAGGAAAAGGAAATTGAAAGCACCAACGGTTTGAAATATATGTACCTAAGGGAGAGCCTTATTAAGTTGCATGATGATGGGAAAACCAAAAAGAATGCAGGTATAAGCGTTTCATTTCTCACTTTCTTTATTATGCCTATTGATTACTGAACTCAGTTTCTTACTTTTGTTTATAGAAGTTTTCAGCAATATTTCACTTTTTTTGAATTTGGTATCAAATAATGTGTTCTTGATTCATTACACGTACTTTTGCAGCTCAAAGAGTTAATATATTGGGTCAAAGTAACTCTTATCAATGACCCCTTAATTTGAAAATTGTGTAAAGACTGTATTAATTGTTAAGTTCAAAGTAACTCTCCTTACCGAAATGAACATCGAATAAACTACAAATTAATGTGGACATGTGAACTCATGGGCCTTGAATGAACTACTGTAGGTGATGTGAAGCCTCATCTACCAATGAGACCAATACCAAGAACAACTGGTTTCTTGCATTTGGTTGAAAACGATCCTCAATCGCCGGTAAGAGTTGATTACATAGACCATTTTTCCTTTGACAGATTCCAAGAAACATTATGTGAACCAAACAGACCCTAAGCTAATTATTATACTCCAGTGAAGTGTCTCTGGCTTCTAATGATGATTTTTTTTTATTTTTTTTTTCTGTTGTTGTAGAGGAACTTTGTGAAAAGTATAACTGGATACTCCCTGGTTTGTTATCTGTTACAGGTATTTCTACACATTCTCAACATACAATATGATACAAAGGCACATTAAAGTTACTTACTATTATTATTATAATAGTAAAAAAAAAATCATAAAAAGGAAAAGAGTAGACTTGCCTTTTGTATATCATCCTATGAGTTTTGAAGGCCAGTTTACATATCTCTAACTTTTTTAAACATTGTGTTTTTTTTTTAATTTTATATAATTCAGTTATTTATTGAACTTTCAGGCCATGAAGGAAAATCTACATCAATACTGTCTCCAGTAGTCAAATGAGGTACTTATACTCTTATATACAACTAACGCTACTTGATTAAAATTTGTCCTTCATTTATTTACTTCATTTTTCTCGTGATTACAATTTCAGCTCCACGAAAGGTAACAAATTTGATGATAATTGGTGATTTAAGGAAAGGCACTAAGATTATAGTGACTGGTAATGTAACTGGAGCAACATAAGCTTCTAGTAGAGTCCAATGGTTCAAAGCATTTTCCTCAATTCTTGATGGTGAAAATGGTCTAGAAGCAATATGCACATCCAAATTTTCCAAGGTTAGTGGTCTTAACTCTTATGATCTTATCATGAACACTTATATAAACACATGATCTAGCAATGTGTGAGTCGGATAGATCTGTTGCTGATGATGTGATTGGGATTGATGAAAAAGATTTAGATGGTGAAGAGATTGAATCAAGTGGTGAATGGGTTGAAGAGTTTGATGATGTTTCTGATCAAGATTAGCAAAGTCAATTGATTTTAGAGACATTCAGAGAATGAATTATTTATTTCCTACCTTATTTCATGATTATTTATCAAGATGAAGAAACTACAAAATGCAAGAGTAGTATGGGATACCTCATATTTACCCGACAAGGTACAAATAATAAATAAACCATATCCCATAATTTATTTATATTAAAGTTTTAATCTTACTTTTCTCACTATAAATTCACAAAAAGTCCCATTTCTTGAAAAAGGTAAAAAAAAAAAAAAAAAAGTTTTCAAAGTAGCTCGACGCAATCTGCATCATGAGTCGCCCCATCCCATACACTAATGATGCCCATTCAACCCAAGTCATCCTTCCCCATAAACAACTAAGCTTCAAATTTGTCATGAAATAATTACTTTTTTTTACCCCTTGGTAATTTTATATTTGCAAAATTTCAATCTACTGCTATATATTTATAGAATAGAGAAGGTGAGTTTTCCAAAGGTAAAGAATATGAAGCTTGGAGAAGAAGTGGTGGCAGCAGTAAATGTTCTCCAAGTAAGTTCAGAAAATATACAAACTTATTTAAATATTTGATTATGATACTTATTTTTTTTAATTAATGTGACATTATTATAGCATACGGCAGGGTGGTTTTAACTCTCTAAGGAATGTTGATTCCGATATGAAGCAATATGGTTATATTTCTACCAATAACAACGCCATACTTCCAATCATCATGTAGGTTGGTTGTTATTATGGGTAAAAAATGAAGTATGTTTCTTATTTTGGAAATAATGGCTGTTGTTTGGCTTCTGTTATAATCCTAATCAGTGGGTTAATAAGTGTAGTATCTTGCATGATATTTCTAACTTTGGAGGCAAGTATTGGGATCTGGATCCTAGTGAGATGATTGTCTAAGGATAGTTGACTCAATAATTACAGTTTGCAAGTTCTGTAAGTATTCTTACCCTACCACCTGTCACTTAATTGGTTTCAATATAAAAAACAGGAAATGGCAATGTACTTTTCTATTTCTTGCATTTAAGTTTCTTTTACCACAAATAAGTTGAAGTAATTGGCTATTTCATGTATTTAGGTCTTTTAGTTAAAATGCAAGAAATAGAAGCATACTTAATTGATTTGACTTGAAAAAATAAACATAATTTGTTCTTTTTACTACATAAGTCATTTTATGTCCCCAAGTGCATCAATTATCTTTATTTGTGTATGATATTTTATTTTTTATTATGAGACTTTAAATGTGTTATTTAAAACATTTAAAGTTATGACAGGCAAAAATGTGTATCGTCTTTCTTTATGCCAGACGCTTTAATGATACGCAACGCGTGTAATAAATATGTGTCGAAAGCTTATGACACTCAAATACGTGTTGTCTTCCTTTATGACAGGTTCAGTGACACGTATTAGCGTGTCGTCTGACCTTTCCTTGTGTTGTTTCATCAGACGCAACAGTGTTGGTGTCGATTTCATCAGATGCACTCCGAACTCTTAGAGCTGATGGGGTTCGATGCTGGTGGTGGCGGCTTAGGGCTTGCAAAGAGAAGGGGAGAGAGAGTGCAGAGATAGAGGAAGACGGGCTGCTTCAAAAGGATTTACAGCTTTACAATTCTATTAGGGTTCTTTGGTGGTGGATTTTAGAAGAAGAAGAAGGAGATGCATCAGGCGGGGTGTTTAATTTTTTGGGATTTCATTTCCCCCCATAGGCTATTAAAAAAACGGAGAACACGCCTTTCTAAACCAATATAAAACGACACCTTTACACGACACGCTTCATTTCCTCCCTGATCTTTTTCTTCTTCATCCTCTGATTATTTTAGTGATGTGAAATAATCGCATGCCATCTTTCTTGAGCTCAACGTCCTAGTCCACGTGATGAGTCGTCTCAAAAGGCAATTGGGGGAGAAGTTGAGGAAACCTAGGCCAGGGAACAAGTCCACTAAATTTTCATTAGGGGAGTTAAACAAGAGGCTAAGAATGTTGTGAGAAATTGAGGAAAAGGAAATTGAAAGCACCAACGGTTTGAAATATATGTACCTAAGGGAGAGCCTTATTAAGTTGCATGATGATGGGAAAACCAAAAAGAATGCAGGTATAAGCGTTTCATTTCTCACTTTCTTTATTATGCCTATTGATTACTGAACTCAGTTTCTTACTTTTGTTTATAGAAGTTTTCAGCAATATTTCACTTTTTTTGAATTTGGTATCAAATAATGTGTTCTTGATTCATTACACGTACTTTTGCAGCTCAAAGAGTTAATATATTGGGTCAAAGTAACTCTTATCAATGACCCCTTAATTTGAAAATTGTGTAAAGACTGTATTAATTGTTAAGTTCAAAGTAACTCTCCTTACCGAAATGAACATCGAATAAACTACAAATTAATGTGGACATGTGAACTCATGGGCCTTGAATGAACTACTGTAGGTGATGTGAAGCCTCATCTACCAATGAGACCAATACCAAGAACAACTGGTTTCTTGCATTTGGTTGAAAACGATCCTCAATCGCCGGTAAGAGTTGATTACATAGACCATTTTTCCTTTGACAGATTCCAAGAAACATTATGTGAACCAAACAGCCCCTAAGCTAATTATTATACTCCAGTGAAGTGTCTCTGGCTTCTAATGATGATTTTTTTTTATTTTTTTTTTCTGTTGTTGTAGAGGAACTTTGTGAAAAGTATAACTGGATACTCCCTGGTTTGTTATCTGTTACAGGTATTTCTACACATTCTCAACATACAATATGATACAAAGGCACATTAAAGTTACTTACTATTATTATTATAATAGTAAAAAAAAAATCATAAAAAGGAAAAGAGTAGACTTGCCTTTTGTATATCATCCTATGAGTTTTGAAGGCCAGTTTACATATCTCTAACTTTTTTAAACATTGTGTTTTTTTTTTAATTTTATATAATTCAGTTATTTATTGAACTTTCAGGCCATGAAGGAAAATCTACATCAATACTGTCTCCAGTAGTCAAATGAGGTACTTATACTCTTATATACAACTAACGCTACTTGATTAAAATTTGTCCTTCATTTATTTACTTCATTTTTCTCGTGATTACAATTTCAGCTCCACGAAAGGTAACAAATTTGATGATAATTGGTGATTTAAGGAAAGGCAGTAAGATTATAGTGACTGGTAATGTAACTGGAGCAACATAAGCTTCTAGTAGAGTCCAATGGTTCAAAGCATTTTCCTCAATTCTTGATGGTGAAAATGGTCTAGAAGCAATATGCACATCCAAATTTTCCAAGGTTAGTGGTCTTAACTCTTATGATCTTATCATGAACACTTATATAAACACATGATCTAGCAATGTGTGAGTCGGATAGATCTGTTGCTGATGATGTGATTGGGATTGATGAAAAAGATTTAGATGGTGAAGAGATTGAATCAAGTGGTGAATGGGTTGAAGAGTTTGATGATGTTTCTGATCAAGATTAGCAAAGTCAATTGATTTTAGAGACATTCAGAGAATGAATTATTTATTTCCTACCTTATTTCATGATTATTTATCAAGATGAAGAAACTACAAAATGCAAGAGTAGTATGGGATACCTCATATTTACCCGACAAGGTACAAATAATAAATAAACCATATCCCATAATTTATTTATATTAAAGTTTTAATCTTACTTTTCTCACTATAAATTCACAAAAAGTCCCATTTCTTGAAAAAGGTAAAAAAAAAAAAAAAAAGTTTTCAAAGTAGCTCGACGCAATCTGCATCATGAGTCGCCCCATCCCATACACTAATGACGCCCATTCAACCCAAGTCATCCTTCCCCATAAACAACTAAGCTTCAAATTTGTCATGAAATAATTACTTTTTTTTACCCCTTGGTAATTTTATATTTGCAAAATTTCAATCTACTGCTATATATTTATAGAATAGAGAAGGTGAGTTTTCCAAAGGTAAAGAATATGAAGCTTGGAGAAGAAGTGGTGGCAGCAGTAAATGTTCTCCAAGTAAGTTCAGAAAATATACAAACTTATTTAAATATTTGATTATGATACTTATTTTTTTTAATTAATGTGACATTATTATAGCATACGGCAGGGTGGTTTTAACTCTCTAAGGAATGTTGATTCCGATATGAAGCAATATGGTTATATTTCTACCAATAACAACGCCATACTTCCAATCATCATGTAGGTTGGTTGTTATTATGGGTAAAAAATGAAGTATGTTTCTTATTTTGGAAATAATGGCTGTTGTTTGGCTTCTGTTATAATCCTAATCAGTGGGTTAATAAGTGTAGTATCTTGCATGATATTTCTAACTTTGGAGGCAAGTATTGGGATCTGGATCCTAGTGAGATGATTGTCTAAGGATAGTTGACTCAATAATTACAGTTTGCAAGTTCTGTAAGTATTCTTACCCTACCACCTGTCACTTAATTGGTTTCAATATAAAAAACAGGAAATGGCAATGTACTTTTCTATTTCTTGCATTTAAGTTTCTTTTACCACAAATAAGTTGAAGTAATTGGCTATTTCATGTATTTAGGTCTTTTAGTTAAAATGCAAGAAATAGAAGCATACTTAATTGATTTGACTTGAAAAAATAAACATAATTTGTTCTTTTTACTACATAAGTCATTTTATGTCCCCAAGTGCATCAATTATCTTTATTTGTGTATGATATTTTATTTTTTATTATGAGACTTTAAATGTGTTATTTAAAACATTTAAAGTTATGACAGGCAAAAATGTGTATCGTCTTTCTTTATGCCAGACGCTTTAATGATACGCAACGCGTGTAATAAATATGTGTCGAAAGCTTATGACACTCAAATACGTGTTGTCTTCCTTTATGACAGGTTCAGTGACACGTATTAGCGTGTCGTCTGACCTTTTCATGGAACACATTGCGTGTCATGAATGACAGCTTTTCTAGTAGTGTACATAACATAATGGATAAAGATACATAATGTCGTTTTCCTTTTTATTTTGAACATTATGACTTAAGTGAATTTTAACTACATAATACATTATGCGCATTGCTATAACCATATTACCCGTTAGTGAAAATTTTCAATTTTCAAAGCAACCTCACAAAAAGCCACTGATTTCATCTGCCTTTTTGCATCATTTTAAAAGCGATGGTATATTTCATATTTTCGTTTATAATTGCAACATAGGAGGTGAATCATAACGGGTTGCAATATAAGATCCTTCGAGTACATGAATCATAGATAATAAACATATAATATAAGTTATTTACGAAATACTAACCATCACTACTACAAAACGCATTATAGGACTCGGTAAATAGGACCCAGTTTTTGGGAAAATCGGGCTTTATTAAGGTAAAAGCTATATAACCCGGTTTAATTCAAAAAAAACCGGGGTATATGTTATACTGAAATAACCCGGTTCCAAGGATAACAACCGAGACATTTAGTTGTAACGGTATACGAACCGGCCTCCAGAAAACAACCACTTTCTATTAGTATTACTAGAGAACACGCTTAGTAGGAAGTTATATGAACCATTTTCAACAACCGAGTGTTTTGACTTCTTTTAGCAAATATAAATGTGGATTAATGACTTCTTTTTTTCAACTATGACTTTCTTAAACAACCCACAAGAAGGAAGCTGGAATATTAAAGTAAAATAATGAGCAACAAGAAGAATCAAACAAACAAAAGCAAAACATACAGAGAACTAAAAACAATAAGAAAAACACCCCACGAGGGTAAAAAGGTCCAAATAGCAAAGATCTATCCCACCATCAACATAGAGAGCATAGCAGACCAGAACAAAAGCAAACAGATGAATAGAGGGAGAAAACCTCAGTTAACAAGCACCACACCAAAAAATGGCAAGCCGGGGCAAAATGGTCAAGAAACAAATAAAACCCACCGACATCAAGAAAGCAATCAGCAACTAGGAGGAGAAAATAGAACCAGAGAAGATCAAGAAAATATGCCAGCAACTCCAAAGAACACGGGAGAACCAGATCAAGAAACCACCACACAAATGCAAGACAAAACCAGGGGCAAAATTGTCAAAGGGATGAACTCATCTCAGCAACACAACATTCAGGATCCAAAAAAAGAAAGCAACCTATCTAAATCACGAAAACACCCTAAACAACGGGTCTAATCACAATTGCATCAAATGTCTCAATGTATAAACAGACCCATACAAATACCAGAAGTGAAGATCAAATTAAGAAACAACCAAAAACTGAATTCACGCATAATTGAAAAAAACTTAGAAATCAAAAAAACCGAACACAAGGAAAGAAAAACATACACCAGCAAGAGTAGTCTAACATTTTTATTTTCGATCTATGAATACATAGATAGCACTCCATACACATAATGTACATAGTAGCCAAAGCACAAATGAATTTTAAAATCTACGCCAAAATTAATAGTGTTACATTTAGTACTCCTGGATCAATTTCCAAACATCACTTGGGAATCAAAAAACAATACAGATTACAAAAAAGCCACCAAGAAAAATGTTGGTTCATCATAGCCATTGTTTCACTAGCTCAAATCAAAATTTGCAAGTAATCCTGGAGCAACCATGAGACATATTTGGTATCTAATGCCTTGGAAAAACAATATGAATGCTAGAATTGAAGATCATGGATTGAACCATGGACACCCTTGATTAAGAGACTATCCGAGGAGGTTGAAAATTGCATGCTTACCTATCAAGAGTATGAGAATGATGAAGCTTTGAACAGCTCCAGTTCAAGTGTAAAAGGAGAACCAACAAGTTTATTGATACAAAGAAGAGCAAAGCACCAGTTCAAGTCTGTAGTCACGTGTGTAGCTCAGACCTGGGGAAGTATCTTTTGTTGTCCAAGTCTCTTTTATCTGATCTAACCTTAATTTATTTCCTAAATGCAAAAAACGAACATTATTATTTTCTACAAATAAGGATGATACTTCTTTATATACATTAACAAAAAAAATTTAAGAAAATGGAAAAAATAACCTGAAGCCCAAAAGCTCATTTCCTTTAACTTGGTTTCTCATATTTGTTCCTTCGTAATAATGTATATATGTTGTGCTAAATTGAAACAAAAGTCTCATTTGAATTTACATGTTTGTAATGTTAGAAAATAATGGACCATTCTATAAATGAACATATATATTGTTATCATTTAAATCCAATTTATTATGGCAAGTGTATAAGATTGTTGATGGACCGATATTCACTTATCATTTGTGGCTTAAGTTCTCGGTTTGACTCAAGATCCTCAAGATCCCTTCCATCTCTCATATTAGGGTTTATCTCCATCTATAAATATATAATCTATAAATATATGTGATGAGGAGCAATCCAAGAGGACGAAATTAATTCACAAATTCGTTTTTTTTATTGCTAAGGGGTCTTGGAGTTGTCTTGAGATCAACTGGAAAACCAAGCTTGTTCTTCAGATCCAAAAGCTTCAATGGAAGCAGGTACACAATCTCCTTCTCTTATTATTCTTTTATTCAGATTCGAGTTTGAAGGTCTGGCCTTAAAAAGCTTCCGCATTCATAGATTAAGTTATTAAAATTATCAACAATTGGTATCAGAGCCTTCTCGAATTTGATAATAGAAATTTTCTGTTGGTTTAAGATCTCTAACATTATATTTGAAACATACCTGTTCTTCGTTACGTCGAGAACTATTTATTTCATCAGATGCTTGATTTTTCTTTGACTGTCGATGAATAACGAAGGATGTAATATATATTTGTATTTTTGCTATTGGAGATTGCTTCTTGCTCCAAAAGAAAAGTAAAACTTCAAATATTTTACGATTATCCGTATTAAAGACACAATATCTTTGTTTGAGTTGTTAAATTCATGTACTATTTGCTTTTACCTTTTGTTACTGACATTACTTTACAGTTGTCCAAACAAATGTTTGACTAATAAGTTTGATAGTGACTATTAAAGTTTGTCATGCGAACGCTATGTATTATATATATATATATATATATATATATATATATATATATATATATATATATATATATTTGTCTTTTGTGAATGGCTATTGATATTTTTGCTTATGTACATATTAGATAAAATTAATAAGTATTATTTGTGCCGATACAACTTAAAATTAACATGCAAATATTTGTGGATTGTAATTTGTCTTGAAGTCGTAAGTTGTTTTGGAGACCACATATACATGCACTTTGTTAAAATAAATAAATGCCTTTAGCCCTTGTGTTTATATTATCTCTCGTTTTGAGCTGTACATATAATACACATATATTCTCTTAGCTTTTATTATTATTATCTCTCGTTTTGAGCTGTACATATAATACACATATATTCTCTTAGCTTTTATTATTATTTGACTTTGCCGTGTATATGATTTAAGAAAGCAGTTTTTTATGTGATAATGTTTACTGTTGTCAGCATGTCTACAATTTAATTACGTTAGTGTGCATGCAATTTAATTAAAGAGCTACATTTTTATTCGATAAGCACTGTTAATGATATTTGAATTTATTACCAGTTTTTTTATGAAATTATTTTGGTTGTTAATAAATTCAGTTATGACATTATTTATTTTCTTGGCAAATTTATTGATGCAAAGTGATGTTTTTTTGTGAAAATTAATTTTCTAAGAATCTAAATATTACGGTTTATGTGTTTATTATTGTGGATACCAATCGACCCAAAGGTAGATTGATATTTTGCCGAATAAACACGAATATGATAATGAATATGCGACAATTATTTTTTGGTTACATGTCGTTAATAAGTCAATCCAAAGAGGGGCTTGTTAGATGGGATGATTTATTGTCATATATTATTATTAAATTTTTTTATGGTTTATGTGTTTGTCAATGCGGATATTAATCGACCCAAAGGTAGGTTAATATTTGGTCGGATATATATATATATATATATATATATATATATATATATATATATATAGTGGTAAATATATGATAATTTTTGGGTTTCATGTGATTAATCAGTCAATCCAAAGAGGGGCTTATTGATTAACATATTTTATTGTCAATATTTTTTTACTACTTAAACAAGATATCTCTTACAAGTTAATATTGTTGTCCAAAGACTTGATATTAATGTTGTGTTGATATCTTGTGATGTCATAATTTGAATTTTATTGATTATAATTATGGTTTAATAAGCATGAAAACTAATTAATATTTTGTTCTGAAATACAGCAAATGCTAATTGTGGCATAATATCTTCCAACTTGAATCACATTCCAGTCCTTAATGGGACTAACTTTAAGGAATGGAAAGAGAACATTATGTTAGTTCTCGGCTGCATGGATCTTGACCTTGCACTTCGGATTGGACAACCCATCCTTACTGCCATAAGTTCAGTGGAGAACAAAAGGGATGCTGAAAAATGGGATCGCTCAAATCGCATGAGTCTAATGATCATTAAGCGCGGCGTTCCAAAAGCTTTTAGAGGTGCAAATTAACAGTCTATTAACGCTAAAGATTTTCTTGCTGAAATTGAACAACGTTTTGCAAAAAATGATAAGGCTGAAACAAGTACTTTTTTGCAAAAGATGATTTCAATGAAGTATAAAGGCAAAGGAAACATAAGGGAGCACATCATGGAAATGTCTCATCTTGCTTCAAAACTTAAGGCATTGAAACTAGAAAATTCTGATGATTTCTAGTTCATTTGGTGTTGCTTTCTCTTCCTGCACAATTTAACCAGTTTAAGGTCAGTTACAACTGCCAAAGGGACAAATGGACTCTTAATGAGCTCATTTCCTTTTGTGTGCAAGAAGAAGAAAGGATGAAGCAGGAAACAACTGAGAGTGCTCATTTTGCTAGTACCTCTAAAGGTAAGGGCAAAAGAAAGAGAAAAGAAGCTGCTACTAAGGGACCAGTGCAAAAGAAACAACATTTAGGTAATGATCAAAAGAAAAAGGAATCGGGACCTCCTAAATGCTTCTTTTGTCAAGAACCTGGTCATTTGAAGTCGGATTGTCCAAAATATCACGCTTGGCGAGTTAAGAAAGGTACAATTCATGCTTTGGTCTGTTCTGAAATTAATTTAGTTTCTGTACCTAGAAATACTTGGTGGATAGACTCTGGTGCTACTACTCACGTAAGTATTTCTATGCAGGGTTGCCTGAACTACCGAAAACCAAATGATGCTGAAAGATACATCTATGTGGGTGATGGCAAGCAGGTTGAAGTCAAAGCAGTTGGCACATTTCGTTTATTACTAGATACTGGTTTTTATTTGGATTTTCAAGACACTTGCATTGTACCGTCTTTTAGATGCAATTTGGTTTCTGTTTCTAAATTGGATAAATCTGGTTATTATTGTTCTTTTGGAAATGGTGAATTTAGTTTGTCTTTAAATTCAAATGTTATCGGTACTGGTTCTCTAACGTATTGTGATAAGTTATATATGCTTGATATTGTTACTTCATATAATGAAACCTTGCACGTGGATTCACGTGGTACTAAGCGAAAATTAAATAATGAAAATTCAGCAACACTATGGCACACACGCTTAATGAGAATTGATAGGCTTGTGTCAGATGGAGTGTTAAGTAACCTCAACTTCACAGATTTGAAAATTTGTGTTGAATGCATCAAAGGAAAACAGACAAAAACCAAAAGATTAGATGCCACCAGGTCTTTAGATGTCTTAGAATTGATACATACAGATATTTGTGGACCATTCCCTTCGGCTTCTTGGAATGGTCAACAATATTTTATATCATTCATAGACGATTACTCATGTTATGGGTATCTATATCTTATTCATGAAAAATCTCAGTCACTGGAAGTGTTCAAATCTTTTAAACTTGAAGTTGAGAACCAACTTAATAAAAAGATTAAATGTGTTAGATCTGACCGTGGTGGTGAGTACTATGGTAGATATGACGGATCGGGTGAACAACGTCGAGGACCTTTTGCTAAATTCCTAGAGGAATGTGGAATCGTCCCACAATACACAATGCCAGGTTCGCCTAGCATGAATGGTGTATCTGAAAGACGCAACAGAACTCTTAAGGATATGGTAAGGAGTATGATAAGTCATTCTACTTTACCAGAGTCAATCTGGGGTGAAGCACTTAAGACTGCAGCTTACATTCTTAATAGAGTACCAACTAAAGCAGCTGTTAAAACACCTTATGAGCTTTGGACAGGGAAAAAGCCTTGTTTAACTCATCTTCGTATTTGGGGATGTCCAGCTGAGGCAAGGCCTTATAGGTCAAATGAAAAGAAATTGGACTCCAAAACCGTTAGCAGCTACTTCATTGGCTATTCTGAACGATCCAGGGGTTATAAGTTTTATGATCCTGCAACAAAATCAATTTTTGAAACAGGAACTGCAATGTTTTTTGAGGATGTTGAGTTTGGGGGGAGAAATAAGGTTAGAGACATTGTCTTTGAGGAGGAATCAATCTCGATTCCTACTGTTACTTTTGACGATACACAAATTAATGTGCCTGTCGGAGAAGAAGTAATTCAGGAACCTCAACAAGACAATGTTATTCACTCTCCTGTTCATAATGAACAACATCAACAACCTCAACTTAGGAGATCCACTAGAGAAAGGAGAAGTGCAATCCCTTCGGATTTCCATGTATATCTCCAAGAAATTGAAGAACCAGATGGAATGATTGAAAATGATCCAATCAACTTCTCTCAGGCCATGCAAAGTTCAAATTCTCAAAAGTGGATTGATGTAAGTCCATGCAAGACAATAAAGTTTGGGAACTTGTTCCATTACCTGAAGGTACAAAGCCTATTGGTTGCAAATGGATTTTTAAGACCAAAAGGGATTCAAAAGGTAATGTGGAAAGACATAAGGCACGTCTTGTAGCTAAGGGCTATACTTAAAAGGAAGGAATTGATTTTAAAGAGACATTCTCTCCGGTTTCATCAAAAGATTCTTTTAGGTTGATCATGGCACTAGTCGCACATTACAATCTTGAGTTACATCAGATGGATGTTAAGACAGCATTTCTCAATGGTGACATTGATGAAACTATATATATGGTGCAACCAGAAAACTTCGTATCGAAAGACTCAAAGGAAATGGTTTGCAAACTAAATAAATCTATCTATGGACTCAAGCAAGCCTCCCGTCAGTGGTACCACAAGTTTCATCAAATCGTTGTCTCATTTGGTTTTGAGGCAAATATAGTAGATGATTGTGTATATCACAAGTTCAGTGGGAGTAAATACATCTTTCTAGTCTTGTATGTTGATGATATATTACTTGCCACCAATGATTTAGGGGTCTTATATGAGACCAAGAAATTTCTTTCAAAGCATTTTGAGATGAAAGATCTTGGGGACGCCTCATTTGTATTAGGAATCCAAATTCAACGAGACAGATCTCGTGGAATTCTAGGATTATCACAAAAGAACTATATTGAAAAGATCCTTGAAAGATTTGGCATGCAAAACTGCAAACCAGGAGACACCCCTATTTCGAAAGGAGACAAATTCAGTCTCGATCAATGCCCTAAAAATGACCTTGAATTTAAAGAGATGCAGAAGATTCCTTATGCATCGGTTGTTGGGAGTCTTATGTATGCTCAAGTGTGTACACGTCCCGACATATCTTTCATTGTAGGGATGTTGGGAAGATATCTAAGCAACCCAGGTATTGACCATTGGAAAGCAGCCAAACGGGTTTTGAGATATCTACAGAGAACAAAAGACTACATGCTCACATATAGGAAATCAGATGTTTTGGAGATCATTGGGTATTCTGATTCTGATTTTGCTGGATGCCAAGACAGTTATCGATCCACATCATGCTACATTTACCTATTAGCAGGAGGAGCTATTTCATGGAAGAGTGCTAAACAAACTTTAGTAACTTCTTCCACCATGGCGGCAGAATTTGTAGCATGTTTCGAGGCATCGGATCATGCAATATGGCTGCGGAACTTAGTCACGGGGCTGCGTATTATTGGTGTTGAAAGACCACTAAAGTTGTATTGTGACAATAAGTCGGCAGTGTTGTATTCCAACAACAACAGAAGTTCTACAAAGTCAAGGCACATTGACATTAAGTTTTTGATTGTTAAAGAAAGAGTGCAAAATGGAAAAATCACAATAGAGCACATCGGGACAAACTCCATGATAGCGGATCCGCTCACGAAGGGATTACCTCCCAAGGTCTTTCATGAGCATACTACACACATGGGTGTGATAAATATTGATGATATTTTGTTTTAGTGGGAGTTTTACAATTTATTTTTGGGTGCTTTATTTTGGTTTAAGAACAATTATGTTTTTCTGTACAGACTTAAGAATTCGGTTAATTCCATTATTAGTTGCACTTATTTGAAGTTTGATCTCATTTCAAGTTAAAGAGGAACTCGTCAGAAATCAATTTTGATTTTGTGACCACGCATTATGTTTAATCTATGTCGTTAGTTATACTTATATATGTGACCATTGATGGTTTAGTTACGTAAATTGTAACAAAGACCGCATTGATCCTATACAATTATGATTAATGGACAAGACTGTTTAAGGGTACCAATATCATGATAACAAACATTAAAGCGCTAATATGGTTATATGTACATTTATAAATTCATGGTCCAGTGGGAGATTGTTAGAAAATCATGGACCATTCTATAAACGAACATATATATTGTTATCATTTAAATCCAATTTATTATGGCAAGTGTATAAGATTGTTGATGGACCGATATTCACTTACCATTTGTGGCTTGAGTTCCCGGTTTGACTCAAGATCCTCAAGATCCCTTCCATCTCTCACATTAGGATTTATCTCCATCTATAAATATATGTGATGAGGAGCAAATCCAAGAGGACGAAATTAATTCACAAATTCGTTTTTTTATTCCTAAGGGGTCTTGGAGTTGTCTTGAGATCAACTGGAAAACCAAGCTTGTTCTTCAGATCCAAAAGCTTCAATGGAAGCAGGTACACAATCTCCTTCTCTTATTATTCTTTTATTCAGATTCGAGTTTGAAGGCCTGGCCTTAAAAAGCTTCCGCATTCATAGATTAAGTTATTAAAATTATCAACATGTAAACCTCAATAGGATTTTGAAACTCATCTCAAAGATAATTGTTACGAAATTTATGCACTCTACAAAGAAAATAGATAAGGTACACTCAAAAGATTAACCAGTCATGAATAAAAGTTTAAATTTTAAATTTATAGATATTGATAAAAAAAATTCTGAAAGATAACTATTACTGATTCATATGATTATCTAATTAGTTTCTATTTATTCTTCCATTTACACACACATAAAAATCAGAGACGCCACATGAATAGAGTTGCATTGTTCATCAATTAGCATACGCAGAAAATCAAGTGAAAAAAAGATAGAAGCTGATTTCACTACAAGAAATGCAGCCATTACCGGCAACACTAATAGCGGCGACACTAATAGCGACGACAGAAAATCAAGTGAAAAAAAGATAGAAGCTAATGGGGTTGTCGCCGCTATTGGTGTCGCCGGTAATGCCTACCTACCCGAATCCGCGTTTTCTCATTCTGGTGAACACCAACCGTTTGATCATTTTTCTAATCTAATGGCTGAGAAACTCGCCGCTAAAGGTCGAAAAAAATGCGCCTTTTTTCCCTCTTTGTATGTCGCCGCTAAAGGTTGGATGTCGCCAGTATTGATTCTTTTGTCGCCGCTATTGGGTGTCGCCGCTAAAGGTCGACGCAGATTACTCCCACTTGCTTCCTCTTTCTGCTTCAATCTGCTCTCATTTTGTTCCAACATTTTCTCCGACGATTCTCCTTTCCTCCAACAATTCTCCCTCATTTAACAACATATAGTAGAAGAGATACCGCCGGCCACCGAAAACTTCCCCTCTCTGGCCACCGGCACTTTTGCTGCTGTCGATTTCCTTCTCCCGGGTTCGTGTTTCCTTCCTCATCTCTTCCTTTCTTTCTACTTTAATGTCGATTTCCATAAGAGTTTGTGATTAATTGCATTTTTGTTTTCAAAAATCTCTTTTCCTCTCTGGTCACCATCACTACCGTCGGCAGTTGCTATCACCTGCATCAACTACCACCACCATTGTTGCAGCACCGAAGACTCCAGTTGAAAGAGGGAAAAGTTTTGGGAACCACATGTGCATTTTTTTTGTAATTTGTTTTATATGTGTGCATTCGTGTGTGTATTTTGTATATATGTGTGTATTTCATATATGTGTGTGAAATATGTTATATGTGTATGTATTTCATATATATGTGTGTGAAAATTGTGTGTATTTCATATATGTGTGAGTAAAAAAATACGTATATGTGTATAATGTATGTATGTATGTATGTATTTGTATGCAATTTGGATGGTGTTCATAGTTGTTTTATGTGTATAAAAAGTATGTATATTTGTGTATAATGTATGTATGTGTGTATTTATGTGCAATTTGGAGTGTGTTGATGGTTGTTTTATGTGTATAAAAAGTATATATTTGTGTATAATGTATGTATGTGTGTATTTATGTGCAATTTGGAGTGTGTTGATGGTTGTTTTATGTGTATAAAAAGTATATATTTGTGTATAATGTATGTATGTGTGTATTTGAATGCAATTTGGAGTGTATTGTATACAATGTGTAAAGTAGAATGTCATAATGGAAAAAAGAAACAAAAAACAAGTAGGATGCTATTATTGAAAATGTTATTTAAAGTAAATTACTATAATAGTTCCTATGTAATGTGTATTTGTAGATAAATTGGTAATTATTAGTTTGTTGGTTTGTTAGTTTGATTGTTGGTTTAACTTAAAAGGTTAATGTTAGTTAGGTGGTTTGTTAATTTGATAATTTTAAGTTTGGTTTAAGTTAATAGGTGGCGGGAACAACGATCCGGAGTCTACTGTGGAACTTATAGGAGGGAACAACGGTGGCGGGGATGATGACACGTCGTATTAGATTTATCTTTTATTAGAGATTGTAGTATGATATAAATTTATAAGAATTTTGTTATTTATTTTGGTTTACGTATGGTATTATAAAACTTGGATGTTATGTAATCGTTTTTCTGCATTTAACGTATCGGTTTTTGTATCGGTTTTGGGACAGCCGAAAATGGCTGCTTTTAAAAAAAATAAAAAAAGGCAATAGCGGCGACACTATTAGTGGCGATATTGGGCATTAGCGGCGACAAGAGTATTAGCGGCGACACATAGCATTAGCGGCGACATCATCATTAGCATAAAGGATTAAAGATATGAAATATTTGGCGGAAAAAGTCCCGCCTTCCGGTAAAAGTCCCGCCTTCATGTATCGAATGGGTTTTTATGAGATTTGTGAAGCTATGAAATCTATAATAACTCCTTATGTTTTATAGTTAAGTATGTTGGTTTTTTTTTAAATCATCAAAATATATATATATATATATATATATATATATATATATATATATATATATATATATATATATATATATATATATATATATATATATATATATAGGGAAGGGTTATTTGGAAAACAAAAAAACCCTAAAAATCATAAAAATGCATAAACAAAATACTTAGAGATCACAAAATTTTTTTTTGAAAACTTTTTTGAAAAAATCGCAACTTTTTATACAAAATCGGTGAAAAATTTTTTTTAAAAAAAAATTATTTTTTATTTTTTTCAGCGAATTTTAACAAAAACCTGCAATTTTTAATAAAAAAAAAATTCAAAAATATTTTTTGTGATCTCTAAGTATTTTTTTTATGCATTTTTATGATTTTTAGGGTTTTTTTTGTTTTCCATAGAACCTAAACCTATATATATATATATATATATATATATATATATATATATATATATATATATATATATATATATATATATATATAACAAAACATCACATCATTAAGGGAGAAATGATAATTTAATTGGAAAATGAAGGGGCTGAATACAGGAAATTTATCTATAATTAATAAAATATTATTTTTATCGTATGCATACTAATTTCATTCTACAACATACTTCTTATCACACTATTCTCTTTTATCCCTTGTTTTATATAATAATAATAATAATAAATTGTTCCATTATTTAATTCATTTTATTAGTCGATTCATTGTATCCACTACATCAAACAAATTATTCTACGTCATATTTGCATCATAGGAATACTTATTTAAAATTATTGAATCATAATAAATATATTCTTCATCTTATCTAACGAATAAAAATAAGGTATTTTTATTACTTTCAAGTACTTGATTATATTTTTGTATGATTAACTTTGTATTATGTACATTACATATGCCTTTAAATGCATATGTTATCCTACATGCATGTTATTTATAAATCTTTTATGTAATAACAGATGAACCGTAGTTACTGGATGTATATAATTAAACGTTCATGCGATGAATATTTGGCATGTTTGGATGGGTTTCTTAAAGTCGCAGAGGAAAATCGGGTGAATAAAGGAGAAAGCTACATATCGTGTCCTTGTGTAGATTGTCAGAACTGTCGTATGTGCACTGATTCTGCCACAATACAAGAACATTTAATAGTTTGTGGATTTATGAGATATTATATATGTTGGTCATGACATGGGGAGACATTGGTTGATCGTAATGAGGCTGTTTCAAAGTTTAATGACGATAACAATGATTCAAACAATGACAAGTACGATGACTTATCTAGAATGTTACATGATTGGGAGGACAATATCGCTGAAAAGGATTATGAAAATTTTCAACAATTATTTGACAACTCGGAAAAACCATTGTATACTGGGTGTATGAAGTATACCAAACTATTTGCTGTTTTGAAACTATTTAACCTAAAAGCAAACAATGGTTGCAGTGATACAAGCTTCACAAATCTTCTAAAGCTTTTGAATGATATGCTTCCAGAAGATAACGAGTTACCTATTTCAACATATCAAGCGAAAAAAACTAATGTGTCCAATGGGAATAGAAATCGAAAGAATACATGCATGTCCAAAATATTGGATGTTATATAGAACCAATGTGCAGATCTAGATAAGTGTATCACATGTGGTACATCACGATATCAGCAGAATAATCATAAGAAGAAACCAATAATGTGAAAAAGAATGGTCCACCTGCTAAAGTATTATGGTATATACCTATTGTGCCTAGATTAAAGCGGTTATTTGCAAAGGCCAAAGATGCAAAATTTATACGATGGCATGCCGATCGTAAAATAAACGAAAAAAATAAGGCATGTGGCTAATTCCCCTCAATGGAGAAATATTAATTCCATTTTTGAAGAATTTGGTCAAGAGGTTAGAAATATTCAGTTAGTACTTAGTTCTAATGGAATTAATCCATTGGGAAGCCTAAGTAGTCGTCATAGTACATGGCCAGTTCTTCTTTGTATCTACAATCTCCCACCTTGGTTATACATGAAAAGAAGATTCATCATTATGTCATTACTAATTCAAGGTCCAAAATAGCTGGGAAATGATATCGATGATTATTTAGCTCCATTAATTGAGGACATGAAAAAGTTGTGGAGTCGGGGTGTCGAAGTGTATGATGCATATAGTGGGGAAAATTTCCAACTTCAGGCCATGATTTATTGCACCATAAATGATTTTCTAGCATATGGGAATTTGTCTGGATACAACACAAAAGGATAAAATGCATGTCCAATTTGTGAAGATGACACACAGTCGTTATGGTTGACAAATTGCAAGAAAAATGTATATATAGATCATCGAAGATATCTTCCAAAAAATCACGCATATCGCAAGAAAAAAAGGTGTTCAATGGTAAAACTAAGGAGAGGACAGCAAGGAAACCATTACGAGGAGAAACTGTATTTTATCGTGTTGAAAATCTAAAAGTTACATTTGGAAAATTCAAAGGTAACGGTAAAGGAAAACGTAAACATACAGGTACAACTCCTCCCATAATTATTTGGAAGAAAAGATCTATATTTTGGGAGTTGCCATACTGGAAGCACTTGCAGGTTCGACATTGTCTTGATGTTATGCATGTTGAAAAAAATGTTTGTTAAAGCTTGATAGCCTTATTGTTGAACATCAATGGAAAGTCAAAAGACGAGATTAATGTTTGAGACGACATGGTTGAAATGGGAATTCGCCCTGAGCTTGCTCCTATTACGAATCCTGGAAAGTATACGTATCTGCCAGTAGCTTTTATACCATGTCAAAGGATGAGAAAACAAAATTTTGTAAATGCCTACATGGTGTAAACGTTCCATCAGGCTATTCCGCTAACATTAAGAAGTTAGTTTCAATGAAAGAACTAAAAACTATTTGTTTTGAAGTCCCATGATTGTCATGTTTTAATGGCACATATGATTCCCATTGCAATTCGTGGAATACTACCAGACTGCATTCGACACCCAATCACAAAGTTATGCTTGTTTTTCAACATGATTCATTCTAATGTTATTGATCCAGAGGTATTAGATTCATGGTAAAGTGATATTATCTTGACGTTATGCCAACTCGAGATGTATTTCCCACCTTCATATTTTGATGTCAGACATCTGATATTGTTAGAGGGATAAAGTATCGTGGGCCAGTATTCTTATGATACATGTATCCATTTGAGAGATATATGGGCGTCTTAAAAGGGTATGTAAGGAATAGACATCGACCACAGGGTGATATTGTTGAAGGATACGCAACAGAGGAGGTAATTGAATATTGTACTGACTATCTACAAGGTGTCAATAGTATTGGCATTCCAAAATCTCAACATGAGGGTAGACTTGTAGGGAGTGGGACAATTGGATTAAAAAAGATCATTCCAAATCGAGAAGACTTCAAACTTGCACATTTTACAGTCCTACAACATATGACAATCATTGCTCCATATATAAACGAGCACAAAAGAACACTAGAGATGTCGAATCGTGGTAAGAGCAAAAGATGGTTGATTACGGAACATAACAAAACATTCTCACAATGGTTAAAAGGCAAAGTGAAAGCAAGTTATGGCATGGATAATGTGGATCAAGTTGCAGTACATCTAGGGAATGGTCCTGAAGATCTTGTGGCAACATACCAAGGATATGACATTAATGGTTATACATTTTACACTAATCAACAAGATGGAAAAAGTACACTTCAAAATAATGATGTAACACTAATAGCCTCAACCGAAGTATATGAAGATAATCATGATACAAGGGCGAGGATCGCCAAAGAATCATATTATGGGGTCATTCAGGAAATATGGCAATTGAAATATGATTCCATCATTATACCTATGTTAAAGTGCAAATGGGTTGACAACTAATGAGGTATTAAAGTTGACAATGATGGTTTTATAGTTGTTGACCTTTCCACAAATGGTTATGTATCAGAACCATTCATTCTAGCTAAACAAGCTACCCAGGTATTCTATGTTTAGGACCCAAAGGAACCGGGAAAGCACATCGTCATGCATAGAAAACGACATATACTTGGTGTTGATGATGTTGTGGATGAGGAAGAGTACGATCAATTTGATGAACTACCCCCATTTTCTATCGGCATTACATCTTCAAATGATGATGTTGATGACACCACTTACTTACGGTCAGATCACAATGAAGGATTATGGATATCCTAACCTATTGATAATCATGGACAGTTTGGTCAGATCAATCAAAGGCAGAAGTAAGGTAGCTTCAAGGCTATGTACTAAAATAGGAAATTTATTTTGATTATTTTATATAAACAAGGACTGTCATCGAGTTGTTTAGTTATATGTTTATACTAGAATACTTATTCATAATTTACAGGATCTTGTTTAAGGTTGTTTAGCAGGTCTCTATAAAATATGGTGCACCATTTATTCTTATTTTTATACAATTAATAAAGCTAGTGAAAGACTATTTTGGATTGTTCTCGAATTAAGGTCTATCGGTTCTAACCCTAGGGACCGAATCTCGTACCTATCACCCACATACTTTGGAAAATAAAACAAGTTGTTCAATAAGAAACATGAATATGTTTGTAAAATTGCACTAATCTAGTATAAACTAATTATATTTTGAAAACTCACTACATTATTCGGCCCGGTTCGTTTTTTAGTTAAAAATCTCATCCCTAATATGAATTATATTATTACATTGATCATCAAAATGAAATTCGTCAACCTTTTGGGTATCTTAAGTCTTGCAGGATTCGTTAATTAACTTCAACATGTCGTAAGTTATAAAATTATAGTATAGTTAAAAATACTTATTAAAAATGCATGTTTGAAAAAATATTTATAAGATTGAAATTAAATATGTTGTCAATGTATTTTTTTCTTGTATCTTAATAAATAAATATTATATCTTTATGTTAGAGTTTCCTTTTAAATTCATATTATACTGATAGTTAGAGTTAGAAACAAAATAATACACAATAATTAGGAACAAAAAAAAGGCATGAGCTCTAATTTGGTAAGCTATCAGTCGCCCCTTAAACATAAAACATAATTTTACGCCAAAAATATATAAAAATTAAAGTGGTTTTCGTTGAAACTTTTTGAGTTAACCCGTGTGAAAATTTAATATACCGCCACAAATTTTGAGGTAGAATCAGACCCCATACCATGTTGTCACTCCTTACCCTCCTCTTCTACTCCACTGCAACAACCAACGACTTTTACCACGGCACCGTCATCTCAAGCCGTGACCCCCCAACCCGTGACATGTATAGTTAACTGGGTCGAACGGTGTTCAGGTTGGTAGATTTGACCCGCCAACCCGCGAACCGCCAACCCGAACACGACATGATTGACAGGCCTACTTTTAATGTTGTTTCAAGAAGGAAATCTTAATATTTTCAACGTCCATTTTATACAAAAAAAAGTCCTAAGTTGAAATTTGAGTTCGTTTACGGCTAATTGAGCTGAGTTATATATTTATTTTATATTAGGAATGAGCATTTGGATCCATCGAACTGACCCTATCGTACTGACGTCAGATCCGACCAAGTTTTTTACTCAATGGACCGGTTCCCAGTTCTTCGTTCTCATTCGACCGGTTCCCAATCTTGTTGGAGACATGTACGACGAGTTTTCAAAAAAATAAATATTACATGTTTTTTTTGTCAAATCAATACATTATTTTTATAATGATACATATTAGAAGTTTAATAAGCAAAACGTATCAATTAAAACTTATATACAAATATAAAGGACAAGCTTGAAAATTTTAAGTTACTTAAGATAATGAAATATATACCGTAAAAAAATCAACCATTTACTTTTTAGATTTGGCCTGATATAAGTTTTGGTAAAGTTTTTTGGATATCCTGTCATGGAAATTGTATAACCCGCCACAAATTTTGAGTAAAATCAAGCATTTAGGTCATTTTTTGTCACTTAACTTATGGTTTTCTGCTCATTTGGTCACTAAACTCTTTTTAAGTAATAAAAGGTCATCAAACTTTTGGCTTTGTGCTCATTTCGACACTTAACTTTTGGTTTGGTCACATTTAGTCACCTAACTTTTAAAATTGTTCTCATTTAGTCACTAAACTTTTAAATTTTTTCAAAAGTTTAGTGACTAAATGAGCACAATTTTTAATGTTAGGTGACTAAATGAGCACAAATATAAAAGTTAAGTGACCAAACCAAAAGTTAAGTGACTAAATGAGCACAAAGTCAAAAATTTGATGACCTTTTAAAACGTAAAAAGAGTTAAGTGACCAAATGAACACAAAACCAAAAGTTAAGTGACCAAAAATGACCTAAACCCTAAAATCAAAACCCCAAACACGTTTTCACTCCTTACACCTCCCATTCTTCTTCATCGCATCAACCAACCGGCGATTTGACTAGCTACCACACCATCAGGTTGTGCCTTAACAGACGATTCCTCCTTTTTCCATTTCCGTTATCCAAATTCCGTTAATAAAATTTGGATTTTTATTGAGTCCCGTCAAATTCCTTTGGCTTGGAAAGTGATTTTGTTATAAAATTGAGCTTCATATATGAGTCGGGACCAAACCTACGCGAAATTTCGAGTTTTTCCGTCGATCAAAACAAACACTCTCGGCCGGACTTGGGTTCACGGTCGTACACCCGTGTACGGCCGTACACTCATATACGGCCGTACACTCATATACGGCCCATGTCGGGTGGACCCCACCACCGACCACAAAACCCCTATAAATACGAGACCCTACCCCTCATTTAGACTCTTCTAGACGAACACCCTCTACTTCTCTCTCTAGACTCTCGACCGTACACCCCTAAAGCACCTTTATTCTTCCGTAAAACATCGAAAAACACCATTGGGAGTTCATTTCGGAGCATCTAGGACATGTATTCATCGATTCCACACTTTTATTCTTGAGTGTACGGTCGTACACCTTCAAGCTCGTTGACCGCACACTCGTCCACGGCCGTACACCTTCAAAGGTCGTACACCCTTCAAGGCAATCTACGGCCGTACACGGTTCACGGTCGTACACTCCCTTTCACGGCCGTACACACTCCATGGGTGGTACTTTAGGCTGAAAACCCGTTTTCCTCAATTCACTCAAGTCCTGGTAACATTCCCTAACCGAAAGCAAGTGTTTTCCAACACTTTATTTAATGAAATCGCTAATTTAGATACATATATGTATTTAATTGTTATTAGGATTCCGTTAGGTGCCACGTACAACAACTCGAGGGTCTTCGTTTCCTGTTCACTGATTCGACGCTTGCACACAATTAACGGTGAGTTCATACCCCTATATTTTCCGAGTTTTTAATGTTTTCAGGGGGGAATACAAGTAAAAACACAAGTAATCTTGTGTTTAAAAATATTATTTTCTTTAATATATTTCCATCATTAGTATACATCGAATATAGAAATCAGTTTTACAAAACGTGTTAGGATACAAACTTTGCAAAAGCAGCTTTCAAAACAAAGGAAACAAACTTATAAATTGTGAAATAAAAGATATTATTTTATAAGGATTCATGTTAATAATAAAAAGGGTTTTCAGAGTATTATTCGTGAATTCGTTGAGAGAGCCAACCGTGTGAGATGCCTTGTAGCCAAAGTCTCCCGAGTGGGAGAGCGTGAGTTTATGTATAGAACTATACGGGAGTGACAATCCCGCACCTTGACTATTAGCTACAGTCAACCGAGGGTGACAAACGTCATTTTTATCGACGTACGTCGAAATGTTGATCGTCCATAGTATGGTTATAAGAATCCGCAGGCGAAACAACGACTCGTTCACGTAATAATGTACGTATCAATCAGTCAACTGGGTTAGTAACTATGTGATGACTTAGTATGTACATCAGGGTAATATGAAATTAACATCCGACTTGCAGTGGGATGTGTGATTTCCGCCTCATTTCCTGTTCCTTGTTTGGTTGTGGGCTTAGGGCAGAATCACCCAATCGACTGTTTGTTCGATCTGGATTTCTATAACTCGTATGTACTAAGTGATCATAGGAGGGTATTAACAACACTTTCAGGATATAGGACTCTACGTTTTCAACTAGTTTTATTTATGTAATAAGACTACTATACCTTACTGGTGGTCAGGGTTTTCAGTAAGAATAATGCTTAAATAATATAAGTATGGTAGATACTTGTACTCTTCGATTTAGAACAAGGATAATTCAATAACATACTTTTAGGGAAAATATAGGATTTTCCAGGGTAAACATAAGCATTCTATAAATAATCGGTTTATCATTTTATTTATGAATATTCATTGTTAATTCTGTAACTTCTTAGTTTATGCATCCAGGCTATGTCTGAAGAATATCCGATAGACAATGGAATGTGTGGTTTCCGCCTCATTTCCTTTTCCTTGTTTGGTTGTGGACTTAGGGCAGATCCACAAAATCAATCGTCTATTCAATATTGGTTCATACATAGCTAGTATGAGCTAAGTAGTTATAAAAAGGAATTGGTTAATCATGGATTCAATAAGAAAATAATGGATTTTCTTGAGAAACACTTTCAACAGATATCAAAGGATCAATACAGTTCACTTTGTAAGTATATAGTGAATACTTCAGGATTATGTACATGAGGATCCGACAACCAGTGGAATGTATGGCCTCCGCCCCATTTCCTGTTCCTTGTTTGTTTGTGGGCTTGGGGCAGAACTACACAATCGATTGTTTGTTCGATCTGGATTGTATATGATTTGTATACACTAAGTACTCACAGGAGGAACTTCTAAGAATCATTTTTACTTAAGGTTTATACATTTATTACATTAGAAAATATAAGGTTTTTTGGAGAAACATAATGTACTTTTCGAAAGATCAAGGAACTGTTTTCCAAAACAAAACGCTTATGAACTCACCAGCTTTATGCTGATACTCTTTCAAAACCAACTTGTATTCTCAGGACTTTAGTAGACATGTACATGCCCGGATTCAAGAAGATGGAGCATAGTAGTTCGAGTCTTTACTTGTTATTTACTTTTGGAGTCAATCATGTATGATTCAAATATAATGAAAACATTATCCTATTAATACAATGGTTGTTGTTGCTTTGATTACTATTATTCAATTGTTGTGATACTGCACATGACGTCCTCCGCCCCCGAACGTTTCCGTCGTTTCGGTTTGGGGGTGCGACAGATTGGTATCAGAGCATTGTCTATAGTGAACTTAGTATATCAACCAGTAAAAGATGTACAACTATAAATACAGTGGGGCGGGAGTTCTCTGACTAAAAGTATACTTTTAAAATATAAGTATTTTATGATAAGTATACTGATAAGCATACATACTAAGAACAAGTATCACAATAAGAACAAGTAAGAACAAAACGAATAAAAGTATTTAGATGTTGGACACTACGGTCAAACCTAAGCAATTATGTAATCATATCTGGAATAAATATAACCTGATCAACTATATTTATTCGAGATACGGCCAACATGTGTTTGGGAGTGATGGTGGTGTTGCAACGAGCCTAAAACTTAGCTAACTCCATATACAAAAGTATCCTTAGAACAAAACATAAAGATAAAATACTATAGGAGTATTTTAGGCACTACAAGAAACTTGAATGAGAACTAAAAGACCTTTACTGGCAGGTCTATCGTTGTGAAGTGGATGCTTCCAGGGTTATATATAATTGGGATCTTATAGACTTAGAATTGGTGATATTCGATTTACTACCTGTTCCTTGTTTGGTTGTGGTTTTGGAGTAGGATCATTTATTCGAATGTCTATTTGATCTTGGTTATATACAGCTTGCATGCGCTACTTGACTATAGGAAGACCCAGTTTAGATCCTCAATAACTATAAGAAGAAATGTTTACTTAATCTCATAAGATTCTTTAGACATCCTAATTCTTGCGCGAACAACCTAGATATAGATAGCCACTCCAACCGCGAACAGAGAAGTCAATGAGGAATAAGAGAGGGTTCGTAAAGTGGATTCCGAGAAGGAATCATATGAGGAGGCAAATCTTCCATCGGGAGGTGATGGAGATCTGTGGTAGAACCCGAAGCATGTGCTTCTGTGAATAGGAAAAACTATAGGAAAGTTCAGAGACAATAAACCCTCACAGCTGAATTCAGGACCATCATAACTAGAACAGAAACCCCTCCCGAGGCGCGCAAGGTGGTAGAGCACCATATACGTCATACTAATAAGTAACTAACTAATATGATCTAGTGAGTTAGTGATTACACTGCTCACACTATGTGTCAGGCTTATTGCCTTTATCATATCCGCTAAGTAACAGTAAACCAGATTCCATAACTTCATTAAGAGGGTAGTCACCATCAAGTTCATAAGTCTATGTTGCATAGACCTCTATTATGAATTGCTTCAAACGTCGGAACATGAAACACTCAGAACTAAGATAACTTCGATTCAGAATACACTCGATTTGTAACATCTAAGGACTTACCCTCGTTCGTCTTTTAAATCTTTTGGCAGCAATATGCCACCGAAGAAGTTGAGCAAAAACAAAAACAACACACCACCGCCACCACCTCCTCAGTATGACTCGGTTGTTTTTCAGGCGGCAGTAACAGCCGCAGTAACAGCTGTCATGACTCAAATCAATGCAAGTGGTACCGGTCGATCGGGTAGTGGTACCAACAGCTTCAATCACGGACACACAAGGGATTTCTCATACAAGGACTTCATGATTTGTGGACACAAATCCTTCGATGGAAATGGGGGAGTCATCGCTCTGATGCGATGGTTCGAGAAGACGTAATAGATTTTCGAGTTATGCGAGTGCCCAGAAGGGAGCAAAGTGAAGTTTGCTGCCTGCACATTCACTGACAGAGCAATTACATGGTGGAATAGCCATGTCAAGTCATTGACTCTTCCAATAGAAAACGCAATGGGTTGGGAAAATCTAAAGGAGATGATGCTGGAAGAGTACTACCCGAGGGGCAAAATACAGAAACTAGAGCATGAGCTATGGAATCTTACCATGACAGGCTCAGACATAGATGCCTACACCGATAGATTCAGCGACTTAGCTGTACTATGCCCAAGGATGGTTACCCCAGAGAGTACGAAGGTAGAGAGATACATTTGGGGACTACCTTCTCCAATCCAAGGAAACGTATTGGCAGCGAAACCTCTTAGGTTTGACAGTGCCAAACGCCTGGCTCGAACATTGGTGGACTATGGGATCCACCAAGGCATAATGGACCCCGTTCATGGGTCAACCAAAGGAGGCAATGATAATCAAAGGTCCGAGAGCAAAAAGAGAAGACAATCAACACAAGAACCCTCCTAGGAACAACAGACATATATAACCTATACTGCCACGACCCCAGCCACAGCAGCACCCGAAAATTGTTACGCCGGAACCCTTCCTAAATGAAATAAGTGTAACTTCCATCATATCGGAAGCTGTCGGAAGTTGTATTGCAAGAACTGCCTCAGAAGGGGACACACCATCCGCTTTTGTAGGGCACCTGCACGACCAATCTCTCAAGTCCCATTTGAGGAAGTAAGCCAGACCTGCCACGAATATGGTCAAACGGGACACTTCAGGAGAGATTGTCCATTGGTTAGGAACCCTGGTGAAGAAGGAAGAGTGCTAATGATCACTACAGGAGAGTCTACCCCGGAACCACCTGAGAACAGCGGTACGTTTCCCAACCAAATCCTAACTATGATAGTTTCTTCCTCGTCTAAACTAAGCACATAGTTTATATAGAAACTAAATACTATTTCTGGTAAGCTATAATGACTTGGTGTAAACATTAGAGCCATATATAATTAAGAACCAATAGACTTACAGCACGTGAATCCGCCTTATCTCCTGTTCCTTGTCTGGTTGTGGATTTAAGGCAGAGTCACTCAGTCGACTGTCTTATCACTCTTAATTATATGACTTGTAGACACCAAGCGATTATAGAGGGACTGGATAGGGACCATAATATCAAGTATCAGTCACTAGAACAATCTTTCAGATAATACAAACGTAAGGCAATACAAAATCATCGTAGTAGTAATATTAGGATCAAAACAGAAAGCACCAGAAACATACACTCAGATGCACAGATATTCTAACGAAACGCTCTCTCCGAACTGACCTAACACGTGATTCGACGACGTCATCCCGTTTGTTTTAACTGAGTCCACGCTACACCAAACCCACGTGTCACCGAGGAGACCCTTTACCTTAAACCGACCGAATAACAAAACTCTCATCACTCATAACGACAAACTAGATGCGAACCTCGGAATTATCTCTCGCTTCAAAACCCTGAAAATACTCATGCGAGGAGTATGGTATCCACCCGTACCCTTCCTTAAGCACCCTCAGCAAACCATTCTTGAAACACCACTCGCGCAGCAAGTCAAGTTCAAGCACAGAGGCTAGGGACAGATACGGTTAGCCTATCAATGTTTAATGCACATGCAAAGGTGGTATATAATTAAGATTCTACGGACTTAGGATATGTGTTTCCGCCCTATCTCCTGTTCCTTATCTGGTTGTGGACCTGGGCCATAGTCACCCACTCGACCGTCTTATCAATCTTAATTATATACGACTTGTGTACACGAGACAATGGTAGATGGACCAGGTATGAGTCCTACCATGAACTTCAGGAAAAAGGCTACTCGGATCTACGAATGGGCATCCTACCAGTTGGATGAACGTAGTTGAGCAAACTAAACCTACACGCCCATCACAGATTAGAACAACGCACCCATCAATGATGATCCGCTGAAGCAACCAGCGAGGATGTGAATTCATTGAAAGAATGCAAGGATTGAATAGAACCAAAGTAACCGTCTCTTTTCCTTATCCTTAACCATCCACTCGGAATCCGAATTTCAGGACGAAATTCCCTCTAACGGGGGATGATGTGACAACCCGAACCTTTTTCCATTTCCGTTATCCAAATTCCGTTAATAAAATTTGGATTTTTATTGAGTCCCGTCAAATTCCTTTGGCTTGGAAAGTCATTTTGTTATAAAATTGAGCTTCATATATGAGTCGGGACCAAAGCTACGCGAAATTTCGAGTTTTTCCGTCGATCAAAACAAACACTCTCGGCCGGACTTGGGTTCACGGCCGTACACCCGTGTATGGCTGTACACTCGTATACGGCCCATGTCGGGTGGACCCCACCACCGACCACAAAAACCCCTATAAATACGAGACCCTACCCCTCATTTACACTCTTTTGGCCGAACACCCTCTACTTCTCTCTCTAGACTCTCGACCGTACACCTCTAAAGCACCTTTATTCTTCCGTAAAACATCGAAAAACACCATTAGGAGTTCATTTCGGAGCATCTAGGACACGTATTCATCGATTCTAGCACTTTTGTTCTTGAGTGCACGGCCGTACACCTTCAAGCTCGTTGACCGCACACTCGACCACGACCGTACACCTTCAAAGGCCGTACACCCTTCAAGGCAGTCTACGGTCGTACACGGTTCACGGTCGTACACTCCCTTTCACGGCCGTACACACTCCCTGAGTGGTACTTTAGGCTGAAAACCCGTTTTCCTCGATTCACTCAAGTCCCGATAACATTCCTTAACCGAAATCAAGTGTTTCCCAACACTTTATTTAATGAAATCGCTAATTTAGATACATATATGTATTTAATTGTTATTAGGATTCCGTTAGGTGCCACGTACTACAACTCGAGGGTCTTCGTTTCCAGTTCACTGATTCGACGCTTGCACAAAATTAACGATGAGTTCATACCCCTATATTTTCCGAGTTTTTAATGTTTTCAGGGGGGAATACAAGTAAAAACACAAGGAATCTTGTGTTCAAAAATAATATTTTCTTTAATATATTTCCATCATTAGTATACATCGAATATAGAAATCAGTTTTACAAAACGTGTTAGGATACAAACTTTGCAAAAGCAGTTTTCAAAACAAAGGAAACAAACTTATAAATTATGAAATAAAAGATATTATTTTATAAGGATTCATGTTAATAATAAAAAGGGTTTTCAGAGTATTATTCGTGAATTCGTTGAGAGAGCCAACCGTGTGAGACGCCTTGTAGCCAGAGTCTCCCGAGTGGGAGAGCGTGAGTTTGTGTATAGAGCTATACGGGAGTGACAATCCCACACCCTGACTATTAGCTACAGTCAACCGATGGTGACAAACGTCATTTTTATCGACGTGCGTTCCGAGTACGTTGAAATGTTGATCGTCCATAGTATGATTATAATAATCCGCAGGCGAAACAACGACTCGTTCACGTAATAATGTACGTATCAATCAGTCAATTGGGTTAGTAACTCTGTGGTGACTTAGTATGTACATCAGGGTAATATGAAATTAACATCCGACTTGCAGTGGGATGTGTGATTTCCGCCTCATTTCCTGTTCCTTGTTTGGTTTTTGTTCCTTGTTTGGTTTTGGGCTTAGGGCAGAATCACCCAATCGACTGTTTGTTCAATCTAGATTTCTATAACTCGTATGTACTAAGTGATCATAGGAGGGTATTAACAACACTTTCAGGATATATGACTCTACGTTTTCAACTAGTTTTATTTATGTAATAAGACTACTATACCTTACTGGTGGTAGCCAAGTTTTCAGTAAGAATAATGCTTAAATAATATAGGATTTTCCAGGGTAAACATAAGCATTCTATAAATAATCGGTTTATCATTTTATTTATGAATATTCATTGTAAATTCTATAATTTCTTAGTTTATGCATCCAAGCTATGTATGAAGAATATCCGATAGACAATGGAATGTGTGGTTTCCGCCTCATTTCCTGTTCCTTGTTTGGTTGTGGACTTAGGGCAGATCCACACAATCAATCGTTTGTTCGATATTGGTTCATACATAGCTAGTATGAGCTAAGTAGTTATAAAAAGGAATTGGTTAATCATGCATTCAATAAGAAAATAATGGATTTTCTTGAGAAACACTTTCAACAGATATCAAAGGATCAATACAGTTAACTTTGTAAGTATCTAGTGAATACTTCAGGATTATGTACATGAGGATCCGTCAACCAGTGGAATGTGTGGCCTCCGCCCCATTTCATGTTCCTTGTTTGGTTGTGGGCTTGGGGCAGAACTACACAATCGATTGTTTGTTCGATCTGGATTGTATATGATTTGTATACACTAAGTACTCGCAGGAGGAACGTGTAAGAATCATTTTTACTTAAGGTTTATACATTTATTACATTAGAAAATATAAGGTTTTCTGGAAAAACATAATGAACTTTTCGAAAGATCAAGGAACTGTTTTCCAAAACAAAACGCTTATGAACTCACCAGCTTTATGCTGATACTCTTTCAAAACCTACTTGTATTCTCAGGACTTTAGTAGACAGGTACACGCCCGGATTCAAGAAGACGGAGCATAGTAGTTCGAGTCTTTACTTATTATTTACTTTTGGAGTCAATCATGTATGATTCAAATGTAATGTAAACATTATCCTATTAATACAATGGTTGTTGTTACTTTGATTACTATTATTCAATTATTGTGATACTGTACATGACGTCCTCCGCCTCCGAACGTTTCCGCCGTTTCGGTTTGGGGGTGTGACAGTATGTATGTATATATTCATGAAAATACTGCATCTAGTTGCTCTTATCTGCTGTTTTTTGACAATTCTGCAAAAAATAACAATGATGACAGTGGCGGAACCCTTTAGGGGCTGGGGGAGGCCATGACCCTCCTGTTTTTCAGCAGATATATGTTTGTAATCATTGGTTTTTTCTTATTTTTTCCCAATCGATTCCATATCATTCTCTTTGTATCTCTTCATGTTTATTCTTTTTTTTTTGCTCTTTATCCATTGTGCCTAACATTCCAATACACTGATACATCCTTGAAAATACTAGGTTCTTATTTTTTCGTTATCTGGTTTGTGAGTTTGTTTTTTAATCTATTCAACTTTGATATGTTTATTTCTTGAGAAAATTTCAATTTAGTGTTTACGTACTACAATTTAAATTTGTTGGTATTGAACATTTGAAATTCCATATTAAGTGTTTGTGAAAAGTCTTCAATGAGGCTTCATATTTTTTGAAAGTAAGTTTTGATGAACATGTGAAGTTTCATATTTTGATATGTAAGTTCTTCTTTTACCCTTTTTTTTTAATTCATGTAGTGATCTTTTACATCAGTTTTTTATGCTATGGGTCTAACTACAAATCGTAGTCTTGAAATTCTACATGTTAAGTATTTGTGTAAAGTGCTCGGTGAGGATTTGAAACTGATAAAAAGAGGAAACTCTCATTTATTTTTTCTGAATTATCACTAGTCGAGTATATTATAGGAAATCTAGTTAGATCATAATGAATTATACGATTAGCTTATCTATCTTTTTATGCATAATTCGAGCTAAATTCCTAATTCCTATGTAAATTGTAAGCTTAGCATTTCTATATGGCCTTGTACTTACACACCAAACATATGTATAGTAGTGTGTACATTTATATACATATAAACATGTTTGGAAGGAGAAATACACACAAAAATGGACAACTATAGCCTTCTTTTTTAGTTTAAACTTATCACTTGATGTGTTTTTTTCTTCATGTTTTTATGATTTTGTTTCACTTGTTACTGTTTTATAAGAGAGTTATTGGTGATATCATGTTAAATTTTTTTGTGATCTGTTCAGGTTGGTGGTTGAGCCATTTGCCTATCATCTACAATAAAGATCATGAATGATCAGCCACAACAACAACCGGTACCACAGCCACATCCACATCCACATCCACAACCACAACCACAACCACAACCATAACCACAACCACAACCGAGGAAAAAAAACAGCCACACGTCTAATGGATATAACAGAGCCACAAGAAGTTGAATTTAACAGTCTTGGTCAGCATTGTGGCGATAAGCAAAATAAGTTCACCAATGACTGCGTGGTTGTTACGAGAAAGTTAATTTCTATTGAATATCCAACTTGGAAGAAAGTGTCAACAAATGAAAAGGAGAACTTATGGTTGACCATAAGGTTTGTTATCTAATACACATTACACGTGCTTTCATTTAATTAATATATGTTACTAATAGTTATTCTTTTTAAAAAAACAAAAATAGAAACTTTGGAATATCCATGATGAAAAACGCAAAGCATATGTGCTTATGACTTGCAACCACAAGTGGAGATCATACACGAAGAGGTTTAAAAAGAATTTATTGGCCAATGAGAATGAGGGAAATCCACTTGAAACCTACTCAGATCTGGAGAAGAATGCATTGCAAAAATTTAAGGAAAGGATATCATCAAAGGAATTCCAGGTTTGTAGGATATAATGTCTCTTGATAATATTAATCATTATGTTGCAGTTTCATAATTGTGGTTGTTTCTTTTATTGGCAGGTTATAAGTGAGAAAGCAAAGATGAGTTCAATGTGTAATACAAATCCAGCCCAAGTAGGCCCATGTGGTTATCGGGGCAACAAACCTATGTGGGAACTAGAGAAGGCATCGGGTGAGCTGTCGTCACGGTTCTATGAGATAAAAAGCGAGCGTTCATTAGATTATGTGTTGGGGAGAAGATATAAAAATGAGTCAGGTTCAAAAGTAATACCACATAACATGGAACCCAATATCATGGAGCTTTCCTACGTTATGCAAATGTACAATAATGGTCCATGTGTGATAGAAAATATACTAAAATAGTTCCAAACTTTTATATTTAGCATATTTTTCTGTTTTAATGTGTTAGGTTTATGTTTTTTGAATTTATTGATATCATTTTACTTTGAACTTTGCTGTCAAATTATGTTTTATAGAAAATTTTCTAACATGTTGACACATGAAATACACTACATGCTATATGATTGCAGACTATTACTCATTGTGATTTGGTGTAACCTTATGGTGATATGAACAAAAAATGTGCCATAGGGATGGTCTTTCCTTATAATGATGGGTTAGTTCACTCACTTCCCTACGCAAAAATCACTTGAAGGTTATGATAGACAACATAGATGAAAGATATAAAGGTATTCATGTTTCTGTGATGATGACAGATGAAGTTGGTATCCTAGAAGATACGGGGTTGGCACTCTAATTCAATGGCTGCGGATCACAATTGTTCTTAGTAAGGTACATCTTCATTATGCTTTAATTTTTTATCTACCATATATACATTTTTTGAAAATGGGAGAATTCCCTATATGCCCCTATTAAACATCAAAATATTATATTTAGGATGAAAAATAAAATATTTTGATGTTTAAGAATGGCATATATGACGTTCTCGCTAATTAAAATGAGTTATTAAAAGGAACAAAAAAAACAAGGCGCCATCACAACAACAAATTCAGACCTCAATTGCACGAACATCAACCGCAAAGGCTGTTATGGAAAAAAAACATGCCTACCAAAAGATCAACAAACCAAGGCCAATAGAATCATTTCGTGACCTTTTGAAGACCAACCTAGTGGTTCATGTGGTAGCCGATGCTGGAAATCTAGAAGCTTGGGCATTTGATTTTTCAGTTATATATGAAGATTATTATCGTTTGTTGAAAAACAAACAACTGATTTGTCCATTATAACAACTTGGCAGATTTAAGCGCATTCAAATTTTACTATTATTTGTTTCCATGATATTTTGTTTTTAGGCTGCTTATAAGATATTACTTGATTGTAAATGTTTTGTAATATTGTTTGTAGCCTTCTACACTTAATGGTTCGGAAACGTTGGGCAAGTGTGCTTTCCTAAACCCATATAAGATTCTTGGTAAAGTCTGTCAGGAAACTCCGATTGATGTCGTCAATTATCTCGTTGATGTGATGCGTCTTCATCATGGAAAATCATTTCTTATTGCACCATACCTGCAAAAGTATCATACGTTGCTATCTATATTAATAGTTTTTTTTTGTTTATTTATACTAAAATTTCAAAACATTACTAGTACGCATTGGGTCCTCTTGGTGATTTGCCCTTCAAATCATATTGTATACATTTTGGATTCTCTGATGAAGCCTATGAAAAATCCTGTTGACAACTACTACCTGCTCAAACTTCTAGAAAAGTAAGAAATTTCTTAATATGGCATGAAAATAGCTTTATTTCTATAAGTTTGAATACAATTCTGCTGCTTGTTTATTTTTAGGGCTTTTGAGAGGTATGAAAAGAACACATCAATTTCAATTGTATGGAAGCTCGCTGAGGTAATTTATCTTATTATTTACCCACTAGTTAGATGTAGTTTCATTTGTCATTTATGTTTACTTCTATCACAATTTTAGTGCAACCAAGACGGTGTATTGGAAAGTGAGCTGAGTGAGCATTATGTAACGAATTGGATCTTTGATTTTGTGTTGAACGGACAACATGGATTTCCTAATAGAGTAAGTACTTATTAAAAAAATCTTTTCTTCTAAAGGAAGAAACAAATTGTTTCGTTATTTAGTAGTTTTAATTTTATTTTTGTATAGTTTGGTACCCTTTGGAATGACAAAACTACATTTGAGGAAAAGGCGTTGGTTACAACTGTTGCTACATGGGCCAGAGAATTTCTGAAAATATTTATGAATGATGTGGTTGTCTAAAAGTGCATATAAGGTTAGTTGTTAATCTTTATTACATCCTACTTTTAGTTTAATGATTGTTTGCTAAATTCAACTCTTTTAAAATGCTAGACAAAAAAACTAATTATTTGTTGTGTTTTGTTTTTCAGTGAGGATGAAGGATAGCTGTGTTTTGTTTTTTCAGTGAGGATGAAGGATAGCTATTGTGTTTTGTTTTTAAGTGAGGTTGGAGGATAGCTGCAATACTTGATTATTGGACAATACCTCTGCATATGAAAACAATTTTTTATTTGAATTTATTTATGTAAGTTTATGTATTATGAAATGACCAAATCAAGTAGTTTTTAGCAACACTTAAGCATGTTTTTATCGATGACTATAATGATTGGTTATTTAGCATGTTTATATAGATATAATTTGTTCATCAATGCATAATTTTTCTTTTGTTTTGAATGTGTGCTTTGGATGCAAGTATCAGTTTGTGCTTTTTATCAACTATTTTCTTTATATTATTGTTATTTTAATAAAGTTGTTACCAATTTAATTCTTATAACCATGCTGTCCACTGTAATTATAGTTGGTTTTTGTAAGGCTGAAAAAGACCCGATTATGTTTAGGATTGGAACCGGGCTTTTTTAGCCATATATGACCCGATTTTGTATGGTTGGTCCGCGTCCTAATCTTCATATATGATCAAATATTGTGCGTTATGTTCCTCTTATATGTCCCGGTTTTATGAACCACTACTAGAAAAAAGGCTTTCCTTGACAGACATTGTCTGTCGTAAATGCCTATACATGACAGACAAATGTCTGTCATTGAAAGCCATGTCATAAAGGATAATGACAGACATTTGGCCTGTCATAAATTTTACGACAGACATTTATGACCCACAATTACGACATACATACATGACACACGTTTTCGACATACATTTACGATTGGCTTTGTATGTCGTAATTTGTAACATTCTTGCAATTATGACAAACATTTATGACATTCTATACGACATGATTTTTGACATGGTTTTACGCCATATTTTGTATGTCATGGCGCTATATATATATATATATATATATATATATATATATATATATATATATATTCTTAATTTGTACCAAATATTAAACAAACTAAATTACACATTTAATGTCTAATAATGCAAAATAAGATATCATACATATACAAAAATACATTCCATTACACTAATCATAATGTCAAAAGGTTCTCTTGCAATTTTGGTTTTCATTTATATTTTGTAAGGTTTTGGTTCCGTCGGAATCACTGATTCCAATTCTGTCGTAATCGCTGATTCTGGTTCCACCTTCAGATATAATTAAATTCCGTTGATTTAGCAGTGGAATGGAATCATAGATTCTGATTCCAACATAATCACAGATTCCGATTCCATTAGAATCACTGATTTTGGTTCCACCTTCAGATAGAATTAAACTCCGTTTATTTGGCATTGGAATGGAATCACATATTCCAATTCTGCCGGAATCACAAATTCCAGTTCCACCCTCATACCTTTCGTATTCTTGTAGAATGTGATAAGCATGGTTTAGCAACGCGTGAGCACTTTCCACAAGATCCCTCCTTTTATGCACCAGATTGATAGCTTTGGCTAAGTCCTCCAAAACACAAGCTTCTGAACCCCGCAACTTCAAACAGAATTCCATCGATTCCAACACCGATGCTAAGCCGGCATCCGAACCTTCCAACCCTAAAATTAACCAAGGGTATTTTAGTAATTTCACCTCACTCTAACACACACACACAAACACACACACACACCTGCAGGATATTGAAGGGCAGCAGAAACACGACAAATAGAAGGAATAGCAGAGGGGTCTCGGGCACCATCTCGGGCAGTCAAAAGGGCAGCATTCTTTTTGTAGCAATGATAGCATCAGGTCCAGTAGAGTCACCCATTGCCTCCAACAGTGCTTGTGGGGTTGATGGAAGCATGTAAAGGGTATTATCGGGATTTCGATAAATCGATCAAATCTTTTGCAACATTTGATATGTCAATCAAAACTTTACAAGTTGGAGTAATTGTACTCGATGCATAGTCTCTTGCAGCTAATGGTTGTTGATTTTATCCATTTTTCCACACATGCAGATTCTTGTCACCAAATACATATGTAATTATGGTGTTTGTATCATCCAACATAAACATATGATTCACAGGACCCTAAAGAAAAGTAAAAAAAAATCATCAGAACTGCAGTAATCACTTTAAAAATGTGCATACAAAAGGTAGGAACATACAACATCTGTGGAAAACTTAAGTAGTTCTTCTCCATCATCTAAGGTGAGAACTCTGATCTTGGTATTTGATCCATCTACTATTTTATCATCTATCATTACAAGAAAACAAACGTTAGAAGAAAAAGGTTAAGACAATTTAAGGACCATGTGTTGGGAAGACTCGCCAGAAAAATATATACAGATGAAGAGATAAGTTTATTTGAAATTTTCATTTCTTTTAACAGTTCACCAGTTTCAGAGTTCATTTCGCATGTTGTTCCATCTAAGGTGAGAACTCTTTTACGCCCTTTGTTTGCAAAAGAAAGAGCAGCAATTCTACTGCACATGGAAAAGTTCTGAGCTTCAGGTATTACTCCAAATTTGGTTATTTTAACCATCAATAATCTGAAAATTTATGATCATATCATCTTATTATTTTTCCTAGCACACCTATGATGATGTCCAGAAGATTTCCATTTTAACTCTGCAGAAGTGGCATTAATGGTGAAGACTTCACCATCATCTCTTCCCAGTGCCACCAAACAAGTACTATTTTCTTTTCTGTGCTGAGAATTAAGATGGAGAAGAAGAAATAAGGGATTATGGAGCCGAATATGAAACTATTAAGGCAAAAATGGAGTGTGAGAATTGAGATTTCCAATGCACTATAGACTATTCAAACATAACTCTATGCTTTTGGATCCCAATTTATATTCAATCCAATCTTTTTTTAAAATATATTAATAAAACTACCTGCAATTCTTGCAATTCTTGAAAGATAACTAAGATTGATTCATCTATAGCAATGGAAGAAAGGATCTCAAGTTTTAGAGATTTGACTTGATATGCATATGAAGTGTTTATAAAGAGGTCTTCAAAATTTGGATCAAAAAGAGAAGGCATCACTTTTGTAAAGATTTGAATGTTGCAGAGGACCTGTGTCAGTTGCAAAAACCTACTTCTTCAAATAGTATAATAAATATGATTAAAACAGTTTACACTAATTTAAATATTGGTTTTAATGTTGCAGAGGACCTGTGTCAGTTGCAGAGGACTGGAGTTTTTTGAATCTTAGAGAAGGATGAATGCTTAAAAGTAGGACAGATACACCCGAAAGATCAATCTCTCATTGAGAGATTCATTCATGATTGTTGTTACCAACATATTCATCCCATTTCACCTCTTGAAATGGGTTTGAAATTTAAAGAATGAAAGTATAAAATAATAAAACTAGTTATGAGGTTGACATGTGAAGTACCATTACGCATCTCCATTTTGATTTAGACCATTTGTAAGGAACTAAGGATCCATGTCACTTACTCCAGTCACATGGATTATCTTCACCTTTGAATTGACTACTCCAAATCCATAATCTGTAAGAAATGTCAAATGTCAGGTTGCATTAAATCAGGAAAGCTAATAAGTAAAAACACTAATTGCATATTCCAAAACGAAGTATGTGTTAGTAGTAACTAATATCCATATTCACGAAATTAAGGAGTATCTCCAATCTAGCTCTGCTTTTACTCATATAAACATGAGTTTTCTGAGTAATCAGAGATGAAAAATTATCCATTGCTTCATCACAGGCCGAGATACTACTGGAAATGTAAGGATGGTTGAAAAGAAGTAGAGTGAAACTATAGAAGGTGATTGATTGTGTACCTGTTGATGACAGCATCTATGATGATTTGAATGGGATTAGCATCGGTTAACAGATGGATGATTTCCATTGCGTGTTTGAATATGCGAACAACCACAAGCTTTTTATCATTGTTTCTCTCATGCATCATGAGAGAGTTGGTTAATCGCTCCACAATTGGGCATTGAGCCTTCCTGAACCTCCTTGCTTGGTACCTTCCAGTTGTGTGAGGCATGTAGATTGGGTGCTTTGATGCAGTAGCAGTACAGAAAGATCAGGAACCTGTTTACAGAATTCACATATTATTCTAAATCAACCAGATCAAGATTCATGTTCATGAGCTAGAATCACAATACATTGAGCTTAATTTCACACAACCATTGAAGAAATTAACAGGAAGCGCGGAGACTGAAACACTTTACACAAACAAACATCTACTGATACCGGTGAATTTGGATTAATTGGTTAAGAAGATAACCTGAACGTCATCGTAGGTCCAGCGGTTAAAAAGCAAGATATCGCTGCGAGCCTTCCTGTCATCAACAATAGGTGCGACGACCTCCATTGCTTACGATTCTTGCTTAAACTGTAAAGCAAAAGCCTTTGTGATTCACGAATCGGTGGAAGGAATGACAATGGCGTGACCGGTGGGGTAGTGGAAAGTCGGCGAGTGGTGAACGAGGATGGAAAGAGCGAGGCAACGAGTTGATTTCTTGAGCGGGGCAACCCTAATCGATCGATGCTTTCTTTGATTTGATGGAAATGGTGAGGTGATTTTGAATGGTAATACGAGATTTGAGGGTATCACCGTGTCTGAGCCTTCCAGTGAATTGATACAATAAGAAGCCCCACCAATCTTACAATGTACGATACTACCCTTTTATTTCTCTTTTATTCCCTTTTCAGTCCGTTGAGATATGATATATTCTTTAAAGGAAGATATATGGAAATATGAGTTGCAAACGTGAATTTCATCGTGACCCAAGTTTAGTCCTATATTTTATAAGTCATATCTTTTTTTTGGAACATTTCTTTGTGCATTGTTAAAAGAGTTAAGTAATGGATCAATATAGGTTCGATGTAAAAAAATGTAACTTTTTATTTAGTTAAGTGTGTTGGATATATATTAAAGGATTTCAATATAATTTAGACAACTTATGGACCATCCTCCATTTTCATAGTACCTTTTTTTGTTTTACATATTTTAAATAGATAGTCATTTTATCCATAGGATGGCACTCGTAGCATTCTCCTTACATAGTCAAGATAGTCACCGACAACTATAATTAAAACGTACAACTTTTTTTTTCTTCCTTGCATCTTTTAAAAAATAACGACTATATAGCTTCTATCAAACTTTATCAAAAATACCCTGTATTAAAATTATATATCCATCTAAGATAATATCTATATAATAAATTATTATATATTATCTCAAAAACTTTAATTATTCCTAGATATCTTTGGATTGAATTTTAATTTTCAAAAACATTTTTCTATTAAGTTACATTATGTATCCTTTTAATTTTAACTTTTTCTTGTAATATTAAATGATAAAAGGCAATTTAATTTACTCTTTAAAATACGACATAAATTAATGACAGACATTTCTGTCTGTTGTGAATCATTGAAATTTTACAATATATGACATAAATGTTATGACAGACCTTTATGCCTGTCATAGAACTGCTATATGTCGTAATTCGTCTGTCAAGAAAACCTTTTTTCTAGTGGTGAACAACCGTGTTTTTTTGTGTCAAGTAGGAGCTGGTTTTAACACCGGGTTCTATTCCTTTTATTACATAGAACTCGCTGGCTTTAAGACTCAGTTCAAAAATGGGTTATTTAATTGATTTAACCGGGTCCTATAAGCTTTTTTGTAGTAGTGTGCGTCCCCGAAGATTACACTCTTGATGCTTCCGAAACCACCATCACCTTCAATAATGCTAATGGATTTTAATGTTTGAGGGTCTACCTTAGGTGTGAGGTTGTCGAAATCTTCATAGACTTTGAAAAGTATAGATGGAAGGGAAGAAGTGAACTCAATTTCGGTGGTGATGATTGACATTATTAACTAATTTGCAAGAAATTATAAGTAAGAAGATGATTGTATATGTTGCGGTGATATATGAGTAAGGATCACTACTAGAAAAAAGGTTTTTCTTGACAGACGAATTACGACATCCAACAGTTCTATGACAGGCATACAGTCTGTCATAACATTTATGTCATATATTGTAAAATATCATACGACAGACAGAAATGTCTGTCATAATTTTATGTCGTATTTTAAAAAGTAAATTAAATTGCTTTTTATCATTTAATACTATAAGAAAAATCTTAAATTAAAAGGATATATAATGTAACTTAATAGATAAATGTTTTTGAAAATTTAAATTCAAACCAAAGAAATCTAGGAATAATTAAAGTTTTTAAGATAATATAGAATAATTTATTATATAGATATTATCTTAGATGGATAATTTTAATACAGGGTATTTTTGATAAAGTTTGATAGAAGTTATATAGTCGTTATTTGTTAAAAGATGCAAGGAAGAAAAAATATAATTGTACGTTTTAAATATAGTTTTCGGTTACTATCTTGACTAGCTAAGGAGAATGTCATCCTATGGATAAAATGACTATCTATTTAAAATACGTAAAACGAAAAAAGGTACTATGAAAATGGAGGATGGTCCATAAGTTGTCCAAATTATATTCAAATCCTTTAATATATATCCAACATAGTTAACTAAATAAAAAGTTATATTTTTTTACATCGAACTTTTATTGATACATTACTTAACTCTTTTAACAATGCACAAAGAAATGCTCCAAAAAAAGATATGACTTATAAAATAAAGGACTAAACTCTGGTCATGATGAAATTCACGTTTGCAACTCATATTTATATATATCTTCCTTTGAAGAATATATCATATCTCAAGGGACTGAAAAGGGAATAAAAGGGAAATAAAAGGGTAGTATCGTACATTGTAAGATTGGTAGGGCTTCTTATTATAACAATTCACTAGAAGGCTCAGATACGGTGATACCCTCAAATCTCGTATTACCATTCAAAATCACCTCACCATTTCCGTCAAATCAAAGAAAGCATCGATCGATTACGGTTGCTCCGCTCAAGAAATCAACTCGTCGCCTCGCTATTTCCATCCTCGTTCACCACTCGCCGACTTTCCACTACCCCACCAGTCACGCCATTCTCATTCCTTCCACCGATTTGTGAAGCACAAAGGCTTTTGCTTTACAGTTTGAGTAAGAATCGTAAGCAATGGAGGTCTTCGCACCTATTGTTGATGACGGGAAGGCTCGCAGCGATGTCTTGATTTTTAACCGCTGGACCTACGATGACGTTCAGGTTATCTTCTTAACCGATTAATCCAAATTCACCGGTATCGGTAGATGTTTGTTTGTGTAAAGCAGTGTTTCAGTATCCGCGCATCCTGTTAATTTCTTCAATGGTTGTGTGAAATTAAGCTCAATGTATTGTGATTCTAGCTCATGCACTACTAGAAAAATGCTAATCTAATACAGGGATAGAATACGGTTTGTAGGTATCCCGTACTAGAAAATGTGAGCTTTAAATCTAATACGGCTAAAAACTTAATCAAATACGGCTAAGTTGAATTAAGTACAGAGGTTGTTTATCACTTGAAAATCCATCCAATCTAATACGGATCACCATTGCATTCAAGTATGGCTATTTTAAATCAAGTACGACAACTTACAATTGACACTCTCTCTTACTTAAAAGGATTACTTTTGTTTTTTCAGACATCTTAAAAGAAACTGTTAGTGGCTTAAAGTGCAATTTTTTATGGTTGTAACTTTTGTAAACATGGTTTTTTTCAATAGAAAGAAGTTGATATATATCAGATATCATGTTTAGCTACATAAGTATAAATTGTTGAATCAAAACAAGGCTGATTAGTACATGTGAAGAAGATACAAAAGAACATGAAATGACACAAAGAATAGCGTAAAACAGTAAGGACTAAGGAGGTGAATAATTCTATTTTGTTATCTTTATCCCTGTATTGTACAGATAATCGATTTCAGTATCTTTTTTGTGTATAATAATTCAAGCTCAACGAGTCTTTGTGTGGTAAATTGACATGCCAATTATGCCTAAGTGAAACCTTGTTCATGGAGAACTCAAGCTATGTATGTTTTCTTTTTAGATAATTACAGAAGGCTGCAGTAAGCACTAAGGATGTGAAAATTCCTCATGAACTTGAGCATCGCCTTCCCATTTTCCGCAAACCTGTTGGTGATGACTACCTGGCCCTCGTAACATTTGGTTGGTTTGGCTCTTTTTAGAAATAACATTTCTTTTACATGAAGTTTGACTGCTGCTTTTTATATATTTCTATCACTTATATCGATTCATAAAGGTGTTGTGTGAGTGGTACCCAACAATAAATATGGTGAAGATTATGATGGGGAACAATAAATGGGCAACATACTATACTCCCAATGTTAGTGCCTTAACTTAGAACTTTAAGCTTAAAACAAGATATATATATATATATATATATATATATATATATATATATATAGTGCATTTAGCGGTTTTTTTTCTTGTGCTGAATACAGGTTGGTTTGATTGCATAATTGGATAGCTTAATGAAGAAGTTTGAAACTGCTAGTAATGATGAAGAGAAAGCATTATATGATAAGACTAAGGTGGAAGTTGGAAATATCTCAGGCTCTGCTTGAAGGTTATCTTTTTATTCTGTTTTTTTTATTATAACAAAGACTTTTATACATATTTGTGGGATATAATAATACATTGTGAACTTGGGTTTTATCTCAAGATAAATGTGAAAGCTGCCTAAAGTTTTGTAAGCAAAGGTGGTGATTATATTTATGAGTTTATTTGTTGAGTTAATGCACAAAAACAATATTCCAACATTATTCTTGTAGCAACAACAAAAGACGGATTCAGGAATTATATATTGCCACTCTAATTGGGTTACCTTGTTTACAACTATCATACATGAGAAACTAGTATAAGAACTCGTGCTTATATGGGAGGACTTTAGGCCTCGTTTGTTACATTACACAGGACATGGACAAATGCAAATGCACTGAACGTTCTAACACTTTTTCTTTTTTGGACTTTTACTTGGAGTAATCCTTTAATTGGGTACATATATATTAAAGTTTAATGTTGTAGTAAAAAGAAAAGAAAGTAGGATGTTATAATAAACAAATCTATGAAAGTACATCGATGAAAGTTTCGGCTTTTTTTTGAAATCACGATAATACCCTTTACATGCTTCCATCAACCCCACAAGCACTGTTGGAGGCAATGGGTGGCTCTACGGGACCTGATGCTGTCATTGTTGCAGAAAAGAATGATGACCTTTTGACTGACCGAGCTAGTCCCCGAGACCCCTTTGGTATTCCTTCTATTTGTCGTGTTTCTGTTGCCCTTCAATATCCTGCAGGTGTGTGTGTGGGTGTTTGTGTGTGTTAGAGTGATGTGAAATTACTAAAATACCCTTGGTTATTTTTAGGGTTGGAAGGTTCGGATGTCGGCTTAGCATCGATGTTGGAATCGATGGAATTTTGTTTGAAGTTGCGGGGTTCAGAAGCCTTGTGTTTTGGAGGACTTAGCAAAAGCTATCAATCTGGTGCATATCTGGAGGGATCTTGTGGAAAGTGGTTACACGTTGCTAAACCATGCTTATCACAATCAACAAGAATACGAAAGGTATGAGGGTGGAACTAGAATACGTGATTCCGACGGAATTGGAATATGTGATTCCATTCCAATGCCAAATAAACGGAGTTTAATTCTATCTGAAGGTGGAACCAGAATCAGCGGTTACGACAGAATTGGAATCAATGATTCCGACGGAACCAAAACCTTACAAAAACTTCAAATGCAAACCAAAATTGCAAGAGAACCTTTTGACATTATGGTTATTGTAATGGAATGTATTTTTGTATATGTATGATATCTTATTTTGCATTATTAGACATTAAATGTGTAATTTAGTTTGTTTAATATTTGATACAAATTTAGAATATATATATATATATATATATATATATATATATATATATATATATATATATAACCATGACATAAAAAATATGTCAAAAATCATGTCGTATAGAATATCATAAATGTCTGTCATAATTGCAAGAATGTTACGAATTACGACATACAAAGCCAATCGTAAATGCATGTCGAAAACATGTGTCGTGTATGTATGTCTTAATTGTGGGTCATAAAGGTCTGTCGTAAACTTTATGACAGGCCAAATGCCTGTCATTATCCTTTATGACATGGCTTTCAATGATAGACATTTGTCTGTCATATATATGCATTTACGACAGACAATGTCTATCAAGGAAAGCCTTTTTTCTAGTAGTGGATAGTGGTATTTATAAGGTTGGAAGGCTGGAAAAAACACCTGATGGTTTCTAGATGTTATAATTTATAATTTTCAAAATTTACATCAACAAAATTGTTCAGGAGACAAGAAACATAAATATGGCATGCAAATAAAAAATATTAGTATTAAAAAAATAATGTATAGACACATGATTCTGGACCACTTCCACGCTTTCCTTAAAATATGAACATGTTTTTAATTATAACTTTTATGAACATATTTTTATTTTATAACTTTTAACAGAACTATTTTATTCTTCACAACTTTGTCATATCTCATTCCTTTAAATTATTCTTATTGAAGTATTAAACCAAGACTATGAGTGAAAACATTTCATATATAATACTCATGTATGTATCACGAAGAGCAGGTTTTCTATTTTATAGGAACGATTGATTTGGAAAAATATAGTCACAATTTTATCCAGCTTTTCTTACATTTAATATATAATGTTAAATATCCACCAAATATTATTATGAAAATATTTAACATGTAACTAGACATGAGACGTTAAACAACACAAGCAACCAATTGTGGGTTTATTAACCAGCCGACATGAGAAAAATTAAACCTTACATCTAGAAAATAACCAAGATTATGAAGAACTTACATCTTAATAATTAAATATTAAAATTTTCATGTACCACCGTATCATCTAATGTTTTGTTCTTGAAACAGGGGAATAAGAAATACGGAAGAGACTTTGATTACTTGCTGAATAAGAGTTTTTTATTCCTGGAAAACTTAATAAAATAAACCTAAAACAATACCTTATTTATACGAAATGTGGTATCCTAAACTAACTCAAATACTCATAAAAGGAAACTTTCCAAAATTGCCCATGTGGACGAATTTCGTGAATTAGGCCTACATTTTCCCTCCTACTTCAGTAAGTAACTGAGATGTTCTTCACTCCTAATAGACTTCTTATCTCTTCAAACTTCAGTTTAGCCATAGATTTTGTGAATATATCAGCCCATTGTTCAGTTGTTACTACATGTTGCACAATGACATCTCATTTTTCAACCAGATCACGTATGAAGTTTTATCTCGTGTCGAAATGCTTGCTTCTTCCATGGAACACCGGGTTCTTCATCAGTTCCAAAGCTGATTCGTTGTCAACATACAACACTATAGGGCTGATCCTTCTTAACTCTCCAAGTAATCATCTTATCCAAACTCATTGACATGTGGCACTTGTAGCTGCCATAAATTTTGCTTCACTGGACGAAAGTGCCACACTTTGTTGCTTTGTTGCTTTTGTGAGTTCCATGTAACAAGGTTCTCATTGAGATAAAATGCCATACCTGATGTACTTCTGTGGTCAATCACATCTTTAGCTAAATCGCTATTTGTATTTCACTACTTCTTATGTACATATTCCAGACCATACATAGAACCTCTTTCACTTGTCATGTGGTTGCTAGCTCCATCGTCAAGGAACCATACTTTTAACTAGTTGGATACTTCTTCATTCCGTCTTAGGGTTGGATTTACTCTTTCTTCATTTTACATGACTTCATCTTTAACATCTTCACTCTTCAAGGCTGCAAGTAACTAGGCTGGTTCAGCATCTTTGACTTCCCGAGTTAGATTTTCTTCTTGATTCCTTTCTCTTCGTGGGTTCTTGCATTCAGAAATATAATGCCCGTATTCTTGCCGGTTATAACATTGCATCTTGCTTTTTCTGTGGTTTTGAGTTTGGTTTTACCCATGACTTCCTATGTTATGGCTATTTCCACCTCTTCCACGAACTGAATTGTTCCAATTACCTACTCCACGGCCTCTTCCTCCTCTTTCATGGCTGCTTGAATTACCCCGTTGTTTGTTCTTTGACTCTTGCTCGTTCAAATGCTTCTTGTTTCTTTCTGACCATTCTTCATGGGTTAAGATCAATTCCTTCTAGTCTACTTCTTGATGTACTTGAATACACAGTTCTTGTGCTTTAAGTTTGCCAATGACTTCTTCAAGTGTCATTGTATCAAGATCAGCAAATTGCTTAATTGTTGATGCAATTTGAACAAAATTAGAGCGCAAGACTTGTAGAATCTTCTTGACCACATACACTTCGTCCATGGTATCACCTAACACCCCAATGTTGCTGATTTTTTCTAAAAAATCATCAACCTTCTTGGATTGTTTCATGCTACGAATCTCGACTTCAGCCTTCAGTGATTGTAATTTGGTTGTTCGAACTCGATTGGCACCCATATACATAGTCTTGAGTGTTTCCCACACCTCTTTTTCCGTTTTCTTCTCCGCTATCGACAAAAGGATTTCTCCTGGGATGACTTGTTACCTCGTTGCCATAGCCATTTTATCCATCTTGACACCATCCATGTTCTGGGGATTCTTAGGTTCAATACCATCCCAAACCTCCTTTACTTGCATGAACACCTTCATCTTAATCTCCCATGCATCATAGTTGGTTCTGGTCAAGACATGATAATGAATCTTTGGTCCTTCCATGGTGGGGTTGTGATCGATCGGTTTTTCAAATCTCTTCTATGCTCTATACCTAGTGTAAGGTATCAATTGGATGATACCTTGATGCTTAAGAAAAAACAGAACAATAAAGAAGAAAAAACTACAGAGTGAAGAAGAAGATTCGATAATAGGGGAATAAGAAAAACGGGAAAGACTTTGATTACTTGATGAACAAGAGTTTTTTATTGCTCGAAAACTTAATAAAACAAAAATAAAACAATACCCTTATTTATACTAAAACAGATGGTATCCTAGACTAACTCAAATATGATAAAATGAAAGTTTCCAAGACTGCCCATCTGGGCAAATTTCTTGAATTACGCCTAAAATCGAACAGAAGAAAAACAATAAACAAACTCAACCCTAAAAACTCCCATAACCGTAAATTTTAATAATCTCACAACACAACTCTGTAAAAAGAGGCTTTGCGAATTTCTTATTTTGAATAGCTTCCATACCCTAATGAGTAAATTGTATCTAATCACACTAGAATCTAGGAAGTTTTTGAATTAAACGAGCTTGAAACTAGCCCACAAACTACGAGTCACTACTCCGCCATTATAGATCAATTTTGTTACCATAGTTTAAATACTCAAGCAATTCAATTTTAATCCGCTACCTACTTACCAAAAAATTCAGTTAAACCTCTTCATTTGATTGAAGAAATATCAAGGTTGTAAAAAAACACTTGAAGTTAGCTACTCGGTGGATTGGGGTTGAGGGATTAACCGGCTAGACGGAGATTAATCGGGACCATTAATTTTTTAGAAAATTATTCAAACATATTTAAATAAGATACACAAAGTTCAATGTAATTTTCTTTCTCGGGTACTCCAAAAAAAAAGCATGAGAAAGTGTAAATTTTCTTTTTTGGGTCCAAAAAACGTTGGAAAGTGTAAGAAAATGAGGCATCAAACATTTTTCAAGGCTCTTTTAAATCAAAATGAACAATTCATATTTAAAAGCATATAAAGAAATTAATAAATTGAGTAAATAAGCTAGTTTTGATAAGCATTCAATATAAACAAAAAATTTATGAGATCGGTCTTCCTCTTTCATATTCTCAGATTTGTAAACCAAAACCAAAAATTAAATAGTATCAGATATTAAACATACACACAAATCTCGAACAAATCAAACAAAAGTGATAGAATGTTACCAAAATTATACCTTGCATATACGAATTCAACTGTAAATTCAACTTTAGTCTCCAATTTCCTGTTCTTTCTTTTCCTTAGTTGAATCGTCATTAGCTTCTTCCTCCTGAAACATGAAAGAGATTCCTTTTTTTGTTAACATTTATATTTTAAGGATACGCCTACACACACAGAATTACATAAATATCACTACAGAAAAACTAACCTTTAGCGGCGACAAAAATCGCCGCAATTGGCTCGTAGCTAATAGTCCCCTGTCGTCTCTAATACTGTCGTCTCTAATACATGTCGTCCCTAATACACCACTGTCGTCGCAAAAAACGTTGTCTCTATTAATGTTCCGGCTACCGGCCAGAGTATTTCCGGCGAATCTCCCCGGAGGTCTGCGCCGTCGCAATTGATCGTAGTCGTCCCTAAAGGCGTCGCTGCTAATGTTTTTTTTTTTTAATTTTTTTTTTGAGAAAAAACATATTTTTTATAATATTAATTTATATATATTACAAAATGCAGTTTTGATAAAAATACATAAATAAATACATACCACATTATATAAAAACATCAAACATACCATATTCCATAAAATATCTAATAAATCTCAAACAAACATCTAATATATATCATACATAAACTATTTTCCAAATCCAAAATAACATCCTCCATATCATAAAACAAGAAATACTAGTTGTCTTCGTCTTCCCCATCGTCCTCCCCATCGTCCTCCCCATCGTTGTTTTCCTCGTTGACTTGGTTTTTAAACAAGCGAATAATGTCTCCAATGGCCGTCACAAATGCTGGGTTTTGAAGAAAAGCATTCACATCAACATCCTACAATTAAGTCACAAACACATTAAGTCATAAACAATTCAACAAACTATCAAACCATCAAAGCACCAAATGAATTAAGTCATTAACAATTTACCAAACTATTAAACGGCTAAATCAATTAAGTCTTTAACAATTTAACAAACTACCGAGCTACCAAAAATTACTACAAATACATTAAGTTCATAACAATATAACAAAGCAACCAAATTTTTTAAGAATTTAACAAGTACCTGTGTTGGTTGCGATGCTTGTGACTGTGACTGCCATTGGGATGGAGCACTTGTACCCGCAGCTGAAGAAGCTTTAGGCCCAATGCCTCTCACATGCCCCCTTCGAGTACCCAACACCTTCTTAAATATTGCGATCCAATCAATGGTGTCTGGATCACCACCAGAGTCGGCTATGTGATGAGTCTGTAGAGCAACCTCAGCAACTAAGGCATTCTGTATTTCACAAAGATTGTTAATATACGTTAAAACTAACAAAAAAAAAAATCAACAATCTACTTCATTTTTAAGTAATAATAGCTTACATATTGCTTTTCAACCAAAGGATCAACAAATTCCCCTCTTTTATTTACATGCGCACGATGAAATACTTCAAGTCTATTCAAATTCTGTTTAACATTACAAAATATGTTATATTTGAATAAACATTAAAAAATATGTTATAACTGAATAAACATTATTGTAACTTACTTTCTTGAAACAAGCACTACCGTAGTTGCACGTCCCTCCACGATTCTTCACTACTTGCTTTTTCCGGTATTCTTTGTTTCCAGCGGATCGTTTTTGATGTTTTTCTGTTAAGAAATGGTCAATAGCAGCATTCCAACGTTGCCGATCCATACCCGTAGGGGCTTGAGCCCTTGCTGCCTTCACATTCCCTGCAAAATCAGAAAAATGGTTTTTTGCAATATTTTTGCGGCCTCTATACCGCACACATATCCGATTGTTCAGTGACGCCCAATAAGTTGAAGCCATGGGATGATTTGTAATCGCGTCAAAATCAAACCATCTCTACAAAAAAAAATAGAGAAATTAAAAATAAATCAAAATTAAAAAATATTAAATATATAACTTTATAAATAATTTACCGAAACATACTGCAACATTCCAACCCTTTCGGCTTCAGAAACCTCTGTCCATGTATCTTTATCAAAACCGATGTCCCGCCACATATAGCTCCCAACCTCCCGAATGAAACATTCATACACCTCCCCAATCGGCATGTTAGTATTTATGTCGAATACTATCTTAAGAGGCCGTTCACCGTTAGCTTTAAAGAGTTTGTACATTTTTTTATTTACCGCCATGCCTCTTCGTTTCGGAGGCACCACTGCATAAAAAAATATTAGTCAGAATAATTTTTTATATACATACAATATGAAATACAATGAATTAGAATAAATAATTACCATCGTTTTGGTGATCACCAAAACCTCCACCGAACGGATGTGGTGGCTCGTCACCACCGTCGCCTCCATGACCCATCACAGCAGCCATGAGATGGAGCAATGCAATCCAAAAAAATGACATCCTGAAAAATTATAACACAATATGAATTATATATATATATATATATATATATATATATATATATATATATATATATATATATATATATAAAATATGATTACAACAAATACAAACCTTATTTTACTAATTAAATGCAAAAAGATTTTTTTAATCATTCTCGCCCCCAGACACTTCAGTGTCTGCCGATACATCACTATCATAATCAAAATCTTCCTCATCATAATCACTCTCGCAATCAGACACATTATTGATGATACTCGTCGGTGGGTCAACTTCAATATCATCTTCAACCGATTGAGAATTTTGAAAGTACTGGCTAAAGTCAATTGAGAGAGTGAAATTAGAAGAAGCATTACTAAGAACGACATCGGTTGAATCATTGTCGACATTTTCAATGGGATCATGATCAACATCATTCATCGGTAGATCCTAAATTCTTCTATGATTAACATTTTCAACAACCCACCGTTGGGTGTCATTTTCGTCACTTGGAGAAGGTTCTTGGATGTAAAATATTTGCTTGGCCTGCGTAGCAAATATGAGTTGATCTTCGCTGCTTAATTCGCGTTGTGGGTCGATACTGGTGAAATTATTATTAGATTTAACTCCTGCAGTATCGAACCACTTGCAACGAAAAAGTACGGTGGAATATTTATGAGGATAATGCAACTCGATAATCTCTTCTAGCTGACCATAATATTTCTGCTTATTCTCTCCCTCAGTTAGAACCCCCCGAGTTTTGTGTTGATCGTTGAGCGTCACGCATATGTACCATAAACCTAACCATTCACTATGCAAGCGGTGTAAGTAAAGGCATTCACATGCGCTCCGATTGAAAGAGCCGATAACTCCTTATTAAACTCTGGAGATTTTTGTTTTTGCATATCATAGGCCTTATGAAGGAACCATTTAGGGAATTCGGTTTTTTCATCACTTTCAGGATGTAATGATTTGAATTCACTACATTGATGAATATATATATATATATATATATATATATATATATATATATATATAGTAAAAATGAGAAATTAAAAAAAGACAATGAATTAAAAGATAAGAACACTTACGCAATATACTTTCTGACTTCCTCACAATTATCAAGCACAAACCAATGTAGACGTTTTCTCTCCTCTAGACTGAGATTTTTCATTTTCTTTGCGCTAGTCGGTCGACACTTAGACTGAAACACCCATAACTTTGTTTCTTCTATGACAACATCCTCGTTTCTTTCGAGGCGATTGAATCGAGTCTCAACATCTTCAAGGTACATCGAACAAAATGATAATGCCTCTTCAGCGACATAACCCTCAGCTATAGAACCTTCCGGCCTCGCCTTGTTTCTAACATAGTTTTTTAGTTTTTTCACATACCTCTCAAAGGGATACATCCATCTCATACATACTGGGCCTCCAGAAATAGCTTCATCAGGTAAATGCAAAACTAAATGAACCATAATGTCAAAAAACGCAGGAGGATAGATCACTTCTAATTTGCACAATATTTTAATAATGGCTGGTTTCGCTTCTTTCATATCCTTCACCGACAATGTTCTTGAGCAAAGTTGCTTAAAAACATACAAAGCTCTGTTATTGGTGTATAAACACCTTTCCCCAAAAGACCTTTAACTCCAATGGGTAACAAACGTTGTATAAGAATGTGATAATCATGAGATTTCAACCCAATAATGTTAGTATTGGTTTCATTCACTTTCTTACCGATGTTAGATCCAAACCCATCTGGCAGTTTCACATTTCTTATAAACTTACAAAAACGAATGCGGTCAGGTTTCGTGAACGAGTAAGGTGGATGGGGTTTATGGAACTTGTTGCCACTCTTTTTCAACCATAGATTTTTCCGAATGTTCAGTTTTGTCAAGTCCGCCCGAGCATTTGATGTGTCTTTAGACTTATCATTCATCAGAGAAGTACCCATAAGACTCTCACCCACATTTTTTTCAACATGCATAAGATCGAAGTTGTGCTTCAGCTCCAGAGAAGACCAATACTCAAGTTCAAAGAATATGCTCTTTTTAGACCAATTCAACTCGAAATCCTCGCGATCTCTCTTAATACCAGCTCGTTGAGCAGCTACTTTACCCGGTGGACGAAACAATAGACGAGCGTGTTGCGCTTGTATTTCTTCCTCACTAAACTGTCTTGGAGGACCTCTTGTCTCATGTTCGCCATTATAGTCCAAACTTTTTCTCCATGGATGGTGAGCATCTAAGAACCGGCGGTGACCAACATATACGACTTTATTTGATACTCGGTATGACGGTGTGTCTTCGTTGCAAGTCGGACAAGCTTTGTACCCTTGTCCGCTCCAACCGGATAAACTACTACGAGCGGGAAAGTCGTTTATTGTCCATAACAACATCGCTTTCATATTGAAGAATGTATCTGTCGCTGCATCTTTAGTACGTACTCCAAAACTCCATAACTGCTTCAAGTCATCCACCAACGGCCTAAGGAACACATCCAAGTCCTTCCCGGGTGCTTTGGGGTCGAGAATCAACAAGGTCAACATGAAAGATGACTCTTTCATGCATAGCCATGGTGGAAGATTGTAAGTGGTGAGTATGACAGGCCACGTGCTGTGAGGATTACACATGTTACCAAACGGATTAAAACCATCAGCAGCAAGCCCTAAGCATACGTTTCGGGGTTCCCTCGAGAAGTCAGGATACTTCATATCAAATTTTTTCCATGAAGTACCATCAACGGGATGAATCATCGTACCATCTTTGGATTGTCCGGTACTATGCCAAATCATATCTTTAGCTGTGTGTCTTGAACAGTACAAACGTTGTAGTCTGGGGGTCACGGGAAAGTATTGTAAAACCTTATGAGCCACCTTCTTACCCTTTTTATTTTCATCAAACCACCGACTCTCATTACAAACTGGACATTTTTGCAACAACTCGTCTTCTTTCCAGAAAAGAAAGCAGTCATTTTTACATACGTGTATTGACTCATAACCTAAGCCGAACTTTTTAAGTGTCTTTTTTGCTTCGTAATGTGACGGGGGGACCGTGTTTCCTTCAGGAAATGCAGTTTGCAACAACTCAAGAAGCTGATCGAATGAACTATCAGTCCATTTGTTGATCACCTTGATATGCATCAACTTTGCTAAAAAGTCAAGGGACGAAAACGAACATCCAGGATATAATTTGAATTGGACTTCCTCTAACAGCTTTTGAAATCCATCATCAACACCGCTACCGTCTGTATCTGGGTTCCCTTCGTTGCGGTTGGTATCATTTTCAATCACACCCCCCATAACATCATCAATAACATCGGCCATCTCGTTACTACGCGGTATGTCTTCGACAACCGGGTGAGTTGTATTTTCGCCGTGATACTTCCATATAATATAATGTGGACTAAAACCATGTTGAAGTATATGGAATTTCATTATGACTAGTAGTATAAATTTATTGACATTACATTTGTTACACGGGCATCTAATTTGACCTTTGTTATCGACATGTGGTTTGGACCTCTCGAGAAAAGATTCAAGTCCTTGTTGGAACAAGGTAGAGTTACGGTTTTTAATAGTAGTCCACGTTTTATCAATAGACATGTTGCAACTGAAACATAAGTTAGGTTTTAGTGTTTACTCTATAAGAAGTAGAATTTGGATTGAATATTTATAAGGATAGAGTAACCGCTCAATCAGATGGAATAGAGAACCAGACAATAAGAGAGTATCTCAATCAAATGAGATAAGGTATTCAAAAAGCAGTCCCAAAACGGGGAAACATACATTCAAACAATTGAAAGAAATAATTTCACAGTTAATAGTTTCAATCAATTTTACATATACATTCACACAAAGTTAACAGTTACAAACAAGTGAAACATACATTCAAACAAGTGAAACAAATCAAAATAATCAATTTCACAGTTTCCATCAATTTCAAAGTTTCATGAATTTCACTGTCAAAATCAAGTGAAACATACATTCAAACAATCGAAAGAAATAAAAAAATAAACAATTTCACAGTTTCCATCAATTGAAAGAAATCAAAATAATCAATTTCACAATTTCACAGTTCACACTCAAAATCAATTTCACACTCAAAATCAATTTCACAGCTTCATAAACAATTTCACAGCTTCAAAATAATCAATTTCACAGCTTCATAAACAATTTCACAGCTTCAAAATAATTACATATCACAATTTCACAGTTCACACTCAAAGAGTTTCCATCAAGTGAAACATATCAAACTAACCTGTTTTTGCCCGGAAAAAAGAAAGCTAGATGGTGGTGAAGATGCAGTCGTGGTGAAGGTGCTGGAACGAAAAAAAACAAATCACTTCAAATAGGAATCGGTGGTGTTAATGTGTGTTAACAGAAGAATGCAAACAGAATTGGGTCCTGAAAACTAACCTCGCCGGAGATATGCTAACCTGTTTTTGCCCGGAAAAAAGAAAGCTAGATGGTGGTGAAGATGCAGTCGTGGTGAAGGTGCTGGAACAAAAAAAAAACAAATCACTTCAAATAGGAATCGGTGGTGTTAATGTGTGTTAACAGAAGAATGCAAACAGAATTGGGTCCTGAAAACTAACCTCGCCGGAGATATGAGCACGAAATCGAAGGTCCCGTCAGCAATTGGAGGCGGCAGTCGCTGTGGAGGTTATACCACCGGTGGGACTCGGTTTTGGAATCCAATCGGCGGTGGGAGAAGAGTTTGGAGCCCAATCAACGGTGGAGAGCAGTGGGAGTCGCCGGAGAAATTACAGATCGCCTTGGAGCTGTGTATGAAAGAAACGGGAGCAAATGGAGTCTGGGGAAGACGAACTGGAACAAAAAAGGGGAACCTAATAGCGGCGACAAGGGGCTATTAGCGGCGACAAACTGGAGGGAATCATACGCGCACTTTCTGGCAATTACCAACCGTTGGATTGGGTAGGAATCGTAGGGCCAGAATTTGGTCTAAGGTTGGTCAACGGATCGACACCTTTAGCGGCGACGTGTCGCCGCTAATAGCGTTGTCTCTAATGCCTTATCGCAGGAACAAACCCTATCCGTTAGATTATTTGCCGAACCATGGGTCACGATTGAAAGTAGCGTGTCTCCGACGGATCTCCGGTGGATATCTTTAGCGACGACTCTATTAGCGACGACATTGGTGTTTTAGCGGCAACACCAAGCGCGTCTACTCTGGTGTCGCCGCTATTGCTCATGTCGTCGCAAAAAGCGACGTCCCTATTACTCCGAATTCTTGTTGTGTATACACACACAAATAAAACATATTTTAAGGCTACTCCTACACATCAAATTCATATAAATCCCAAAAAAATACAAAAACAAAATCACTATCATTTTGCTTTTAAACAACATCGAATTCACAGGAAATTGAACATCAGGTTCCTACCTAAAAACTCAAGGCGGAATAGGGTTAGAGAGGCGATGGTGGGTTGTGTAAGGCAGTGATAGTGGCGATGATGTTGATGATTTAAAGATCGATGAGGAGGAAAACTAACCTTCGCATATTAGGAGGGCTAGTGTGGGAACTCACAATTAGATAAATAAAGCATAAATGCACATCAAATAGATATCAGAACTCGCAATATCTTGCTTTAGTGGCATAGGTGGAGGAGCACACGACATCAGAGGAGGAGCACACGGCATCGAAAGGCGACCAGTGTGCATGGAAGACGAGGCCGGTGTGCTTGGAAGGGGACTGCGATGACATGCTTTCATTGGCAACTACGTACCAAAGGTCCAGAGCTAAAGTCGATGTTGAGAATGGAAGAAAAAGATATGGGGATTCACCTGTTCATTCGTTGTTTGAGTCGAGAGAGAGAATTTCAACTTTGTTTGACAACATACACGATAAAATAGGTAGATTAGAAGGAACCCTAGAAGCAGTTGTTACACTTTGAAAATTTTAACCTTAAAATGCTTTTGATTTACATTAACTTGAGTTGACTGATTAGAGTGCCTAGTCCGCCTAGATCCGATTATCTCCGACTTTGACCAGTTTTGACCACGTCTGAATAGAAAGGCCGGTTACCTATAAACATCATTGGTGGAGGACCTATGCCTAGGCTGATATTTGCAACACTGAGAAACATTTAGATCCTAAATAAAAACGCATCATTTTACCACAACCAATTCCACCGGTAATCAATCGGAAAAACCATTAAAAGTTTACGGATGTTGTTCTGACAGGAAAAATATTTGTGGGGAGAAACTTGTTTATGTTATTGGAGACATGAGAAAACGAACTTTCAAAGGCCTTTTCTTATCGACTTTTCCAATGTAATACCTATTGAAGCTAGTGTCGACGAATTACCGACAAATCATAATTCTTAGCACTTTTCTACTTGATTATGATGAAAGGTAAGTGTCATATCTTGAAGGGAATGTCTGCAAAATTGAATTTAGGTTATTGGTAGACATGGAAAATGATAGCATAATAAGTTATTTGGGTTCTTTTTGTATTGAGCGTTAAGTTTAGCCCTTTAGGTTGGTAAAGCCCAGATAGTTTTCCTATCTATTGTCTTATTTAGCTTTCTTTGTATAAATAGTTTTCCAACGACAATGTAACCCTTTCCATTTTCTATGTATATTATAATTATTTCTCTGTAGATTCTTATTAGTTTACATGGCATCAGTGTTATGTCCGATCTATCTTTTACGATTGTTTAGTTTGTTTTTCTGATTCGTTTCTTTATTTCTTTTGATTTCATTTGTTCGAATTTGTCATTTTGAGGGTATTGTTGTTGTTATTTCGTCACTTTACGGTTTTATTTGGTTTTTTTCATTGATTTTCGCACCGTGATCTGTAAATCACCCCATGAAAATACCTTTTGATCGATATTTTCGTTGCAATTTGTAAATCTTGACACAATATTCTGTATGATTTTTTGATTCGTTTCTTTATTCCTTATGGTTTGAATTGTTCGTTTGTTGTTGCTTTTCTTATTTCGATTATTGTTGTTTTTCGCGACACAAGTTTGGGTTCTTTGCACCGCGATTTAGGTTTTCGATATTGGGTTGATCTGTTCCATGCCTTCATTTGTTCGATTTATTTTTTCGCCGTTTCTCGCGTCACATTTCTACTTGGTTCAACTAGGATTGATTCGGTTTGTTGTTTATCCGTTTCGTAGATTTTTCACCGCATGTTCATAAAGCATTTTTTGTTCGTCTTGGTATTTTGCTAGAGCTCTTGAAAACCTTGGTCATTGAAAGTTTCATGGTCTGGTTATTCTTAATGCGTCTGGTTTAATTCATGTTCTTTTTTCATTGAATTTAAAAGCTTAATTAAAAAAAGTTTTTGTTTTACTTAAGAATGTCGTTTTATGTTAAGAGCAATAACAATGCTTTGGTCTTACCTTCTTGTTACAAACATGGTTTGTTAAGGGTTTTAATGCTTTTTTCTATTTAAGCTTAGCGTTACAAAAAAATATAGATGTTATGCTTCGTTTGGTTTTATTTATTTATTTATTTTTTCAAAAAATCTTGTTCTTTTGTTATTGTGCTACCTCATATAGTCAATTTTGTGTTTTTTTTTCTTATTAATTTATCAAATTTTATGGTTTAAATTTTTAAAACAAAGAGATGTCTTGTTTGAATGAATCTTAGTTTTCGTAAATTTAGTTGCAATTTCTGCCTCCGTTTCTACCAGTATTGTTGGGATCAGATTTCATAGTATTTTATTTGGTATTGTTATGGCACTTCTTGTTTCGGTTCAACTTCTTTGTTCATTTTCCGGTTATAGCTTCCGTTTCTATTTTCGTTGACAAAAGTATTTGATTCAGGTTTTGTATTCGTTTGGTCTTATTTTCTTCTGTTCTAGTTTTGCTTCGCATCTTTATTTTTTTCTGTTGTTTTTTTTGTTTCGATGTTGTTGTTGTTTGGCAAATTCTCAAAGCTTATTTCTCAAGCATTGTGACTTTGAGGGAGGAAAAGTGAATGAGGAGGATCCGGTTGATTAGTTTAATATGATGCAAATTTGTATATTGGGTTTCCTTTAATCTTGATGTTTCTGCTAGTATCTTTGGAGTTCGTGTGGTGTTGGATGTTTTCGTGCAGGTTCTTTTGTTTTAGTTGTTTTCATGAAGATTGTTTGGTGATTGATTCATTTGATATATGTGAATCATATTTATATGGGAAAGTGATTCGCAAGGGTCTTTATTTGTTAGTAGTTAAAGAACAAAATACTTGAGAAAGAATTATACAAAGTGATATATGTAATCTTTTTCAATCCATGAATATATTTGCTGATGGATACTTAATCAATTTCACTAAAGACTTTTATTCGAAACTTTTGATTTGCTCAGATTGTTTCAAAGGGAATATTGAAATACAACTAAATGAGACCATCATTAACGTTTCGTTGTGATAAAGAAAATGAGTTTTATAAACCAAGTCTTGTTGGAACATCCTAAAAGTTATGGAATCGGTTCACAACTAATTCCGTCAAAAACACTCATTCGTTATTTGCACAGTTCTTGTGGCACAGGATCACCTGGTCTCTTGGATTTGTCTTATGATGTTCGAGGTAAATTCCGTGTTCTCTAGTGGGATAAGGTGACCTGCCCACTGGTTGAATGTCGATACTACATGTTTTTGAAGAGGACAAATCAGACCTTGGAGTCTGCTATATGATGTTTTTTTAAGAACTATTTCCTTTATATGAATTTTGGAGTTATGCTCACTGCACATATTATATATTGAATATATATATTTCAACCAAACAAGTAGATTAAATACTTTCATTAGACTGAGGATGAAATGTTCTATCATTATCTAAATGGTATAGAGTTATGGAGCTTATGTTAGACAATAAGCTTAACTCACTCTAGAATCTACTAATTGCATTTATGTAGACTATCCTAAATGATTTTTTAGGATGAAGTTTCTATAAACCCACTAATTGTCATTCCATAAGACATATGCTTAGAAAATTCTTTTTCTACGTGCGAGGAATATGGAACTTTAAGAGCTATAGATACATAAACTAAATACATCATAGTTTGTAACTAGCATGTTCATTCCAAGAGTTGTTGAACCTGCACAATAGGTGATCATAAACTAATAGAACACATAGAGATTCATTCATACATGACTATCAAGTATGAGCTTGATTAATCTTCCTCGATATATTAAGAATATAAGAGTAAGTGATTTTTCAAAGAAGAAAACATATATGGATGAAAATATTTTCAGATATAACATGTCAAAGTAAGAATCTTCTTTATTACAAGAAAATTGCATAGTGTGATTTAATTATAAATTAAGATGACTATGATGTTTCTATAAAGCTAGTGGGAGTGCAGTAACATTCCTAGTCTTATATGTGATTAACATACTAATTCTTGGAATAAAGATCTATATAGATAGATCATGGAAACTTGAAGATTAAGTAGCATTGAATTAATTGTCAAGGATCTTAAAGATTTTAAGATATAAGACTCTAAGAGAGTTTATCTTGTCAATACCACATGACATGATTTTGAGCATGCCACATAATCCTCATACAATGTTTGAACTAGATAGTATGATTGTATTACATATGATGCTGCAACTGGATTCATCATATATGTCATGATTATGCATAAAAGCCAGATATGTCGTATGCTTGGAACATGACAACTAAATACTCTGAGAATAAGTCATATAATGACTTCTAGGAACATTCTAAAGTATTTACGAAAAACTAGAGAAATATTCCTAATCTGCATAGTATTTGAAAGAAATTTGTGTTTAAACTGTTACACATATGGTAAACTTCCAAATAGATTGAGATGATTCTCAATCACAATCGAGCGTGTCCTCATTTAAATGAAGGATAAAGTTACATGGACTTTGGTTCCATGTATATTTTAACTATAGTTACACAAGTATTCGTATCTAAGTCATATTTAAGCATCTATAACATTCTTAATTGTTTCTCTATATACAAGTTACGTATACAAAAATTGAAAATAATGTTAGTATTCTAAGTTGATACAAATCAATTAAGTCAAATCTACTAGCCTTCATTAGCTAAAGAATGAAAGTCACGCTGGTACTATAGGAACTTGTTGTTATATGTGGATACATTTGATTGAAATCTGGTATTTGGATATTAGAACAATACAAGCAACATATATTGTAATGAGTTGATATATTGGATATAGTCTTCCATTAAATAATTGTTGTGTTCTATATCAACATGTTTAATCCTTGAATAACTTGGTTATTCTAAATATCCATAATCGTTCATAGTTGTGGGCGCACCAATGAGTAAAGACTAATATGATTGGATTGGTTGATTTTTCAAGGAGATGAAAATGCAATGAGTTGCAACAAAATTCATAGGTACTTGATTATAGAATAAGTACTGGACCTGACCCACATCAAAATCGCTTAATGGATCGTAGGCATGAGTGATGTTTTGATTAAGGTAGTATTTTTGTATTCTTCGACCTGATATACATATTTGGGATTTCAGTGTAGGAATTGTTGTGCTTTGACATTGTTTAATGTTGTTTTGTAAAAGGAAGTTATAAGGGAAATCATTGGGTATAGAATGAACTACATGATGGGCGTATGTAGTCAAGATAGGATGTGTTCCTCTAGGCCTTAATCAAAGTTGAACACCACATGAGATTGATTGCGATCTATATCTCATGTTCAACATGATGTCTGAGAAAAGGAATACCTGATATCACACATTTACTAACAATTGTAACTTTGAGCTCCTGCAATTGGCTGTTGATGAGATGACACCCTTTGTATGTTGTTAGGGGCAGTAGCCTATTGGTAGACGCCTGCTCCTATCAATGTCAATCTGTAATGAATCTTGTGCAAGTGGGAGATTGTTGGATCTATATGCTAAAGAATCATTATTGAGTGATATTGTTAATAACATATGATCCTATAGGGTCACACCTTTATCAAGTTGACACATTTTGAATATTTATTATTAATATGATTATTAATAAATAAAATCACCTCTTGTATTTAAATTAGGGAATAATTATTGTTTTTGTGAAAATAATAATTAAATAGAATAAAATTGGTTATTATATCATATAGTATAATTTAATAAGTTATGTACAAAATTTTGGAGTGTTTGGTTAATTTTACATTTACTAGTAAGTTACCTTTATTTAGTTAGAGTAACTAGATAATAATTTTGTCTTTTTCTTCCTTTACCCAATGGACAAAAACTATCTAGAAACATGGGAGGTTGCTTGTCAACATCCCTTCCATCTTTTAGTTCCCCGTGTTGCTAATGTCTAGTTATTACTTTATATTCTTATATTATGTAGCTTTTGACTTTCATGGGACTATATAAAGTGGAGTGGTTCTTGCAAAAGACAAGTCTTTTTCTTTCTTGGTTTTATCTCTCTAAAAATTGTATCTTTTCACCTTCTCTCTATATTGGTTCTTTTGAAGACTAGATGTAAGTATCTGTGATGTAAAGTGACTCTCCATTATCGATTAATTGTGTTAAGTACTTAAGGCTTAAGAAGTATTTTATACAAGATGGGAACTAGCATTCCAAGTGTGTTACTCTTGATGGTGGATACATTGTAGATAAATTCTATTCTTGAGTTTTTTGCTATCTTCATCAACTCCCCAATTCCAAGCGGGATCAAAGGCTTCAAAGGTTATCTCTTAAACATCCTACGGTTATTATTATCTTTCTAGTTCATGTATTTAGATCCTGTTGGTGGTTTGTTAAAATGATCTAAAATAAACTAGTTATTTTTAAAAGTCTTTCGTTTGCCGTTAAAATTGTTTTTTCTAAAATAAGATTGTATTTGGTTATCAAAACCCATAGGGAGTAAGATGACGACTACTGACCATTCTAGACAGTATTGTGGAACACTAGCAGGCTCATTACCTGTAGATGTTAGAGAATTGTATTATCCAGGAGAAAAGATTATGTGTTCATTCGGGTACTCCATTCTCCTCATGGTTGCCTTTTATAACTTTCACCAAGAAAGGAACTCTCTAGAGAAAATCTAATTTGTTGGTGATTGGTTCATATTTGTACACCAATTACCCAAAACCCAAATACTTTGTGAAAAAACTAGAGAATAAAAAAGTATTTTCTAACATTGAATTTGCCACAAATTTGCTGGTAAGTTGTAGCTAGTTACCAACGGGTTAACCCAGACCTATAACCATCTTCCATTCTTATTAGAAACGTCATTTTTATTACTTGATTGAAAATTGTTAAGAGAATAATCTAATAAACTAGTATTGTTTAAGATCTTGTAATTCTGAATGTAAATATTTTTTTAACTCTTTTTCCAATGATGAATCTTTTTCTCTATAAAGGACCATGCATGGAACAAAACATATAGTAAAAATTACCCACAATGTATGTTGTGAAGTAGTTTAAGAACTAAGATAAGATTGTGTTTGATCAATTTAGGAACACATAGGACCTGATGTAGCATGATAGTGTCATTCGACTTTGTAAGATATTTTGGGATTGACTATTAACTAATCCAATCAGATAAGATGTAACAACCCAAATTTTCCATTCCGTCATCGAGGTTAGTTTTCCGTTAAGTTTATTTCTTAAATTAACCTTTAGCTTAGTTTAATGTTATGTTAAGGGGGTAAAGTGTAATAAAATGATTCTTGATCATGTATATGGGTTAAAAAGTCATTTTAAGATACTTAGAGGGCTAAATATGAACTTTATGGACTATTTAATTGAATAAGAAGTGTATTTTTAAAGAATTTGTGGTGAAATTCTAGTTGGATCTACATCAATCAATTTCTCCTAGGATTCCTCAAGATTTCCAATGGTTACTAATCTATTTTTAACCTATTTTTTGTATGGAAGTCATGGAATTGGCATGATGTGTTTATTTTTTTGAGTTTAGGCACAACTATGGTGATTTTGGAAAAAGATTGAAATCTGGGCAGATTTTTTGGTTTGTTTTGTGAAGGTTGTAGAGCCTAATCTCAAGATAACATCCTATTTTGAATTGTAGATTCTGCTTGATAATCAAAACATTGAACATGGCTCAATCTGGGAAATCCTAAAAATTAAATAAAAATAAGCATTCACCTAATTGTAATGCTAAAAATATATTTATGAGAGTAGTGAACTTGAAAACATATAGTAATATGATTATTTGTGTTATGATAATCTCAAGTGCTCACGAGTTTTTAAGGGGGATAAAGCATCTTCATGACAACGGTGAATCAATCCTTGTGGAAATCCAAGTACTTTGTTAGACAATTCCACATCTTAAAGGGATTGGAATGAACCTAGGATGCTATAGGATGCATATGTCATGTTTGAAGTTGATTTGTATTTTTTGAAGGTTGGTATTTATGTGTGACTTGAAGTTTTGAATGTATTGCTTTCTACACTTCATTATATGGTATTTTGAAGTGAGGGGTGTGACAGGTTCATGTTAGAAAGGGTGTTTGTGTTGATTAAGATTGATGAGTGTTAGTATGATTTCTAAAATTATTTTTTATGATGATTACGAAAAAGCATGCTAGTGAGATGATATGCTACAATGATGATGTGGTGATATATGTATGATATTGTGTATTGATGTAAAGTGGTTAACTTCTAATAACTAATTTGCATGTCTATATAATGAGTAACTTGATAAGTAATATGCTCTTAAAAGATGATAATAATTATGCATGATTACTTAGGGAGCATTAATGTGTAATTTCCTTGTATGATGAATTAACAACTTATTAATTAAACATGGGAATACACTTAGTGGGCTAAGGGTAGCAACCTAGACTTAGGTGTTTACCCTATCCCGATTATATGATTGCCTAGTTGGTTGAAAATACTATTGTAAAAATCCCGATTAGTCCCCGATTATTCCTCGATGAGTCCCTAGGCACGGCCTGACCGATTAAAAGGTGCTTAGCGATCAACCTCTGTCTATAAAAAGTGTGAAGCAGTAGCAAATGATGAAATTTTAAAACTTTGAGACATTTTGTCTCAATAAAAACTATTTGGGGAATGATTATTGTTGTATTAATCATATTAACCTATTTTGTTATGATATTGGTGGTATTTACGAACTTTATTATGATATTAGTCATATTTAATTTTTTTAAATTTAACGAATTTGTAACAACCCAAAAATAGTGATAAATTTTTTTTCATTTTTAAAATCATTAAAACCATACATCATGTGTCTCAAAACCATCATAATAAAAATGTATCAAAAACATCAGAGTAAAGTTTTCATCGATGCGGAAATCATAAGAGGATGTTTGTGTGGTCACACCGGACCCTTCGCTTTCGAACTAGAAGTACCTGAAAATGTTAACCACAACATTGTAAGCACAAAGCTTAGTGAGTTCGCCAAATAAATGGGCCAAGCCCAACATACATATATAGGCCCAACCCAACATATAAAAATGGGCCCAGTCCAACATATAAATGGGCCCAACCCAACATACATAAATGGGCCCAACCTAACATACAAATGGGCCCATCCTAACATACGTAAATGGACCCAATCCATTAAGTACTTATTCCATGAAGTCTTCAATCCAAAACTTCCAGAAAGACTTTAGGGATCCTAATGATCCCTACAAATGCAAACTTTATGGACATGCATATCGTATGCATGTCCTTTCTCAAATTTAGGTCAAAAGATGCAATATAACCTAGAATTCAAGCAAGGTTTCCAAATTATGACAACTTCCTAGATCTATGAGAAGTCCATAAAGTTGCAAACTTTATCTCTTCAACCCATACAAACCATAAAGTTGTAAACTTTTATCTCTTCAACGCATATAAACCACATCAAAAGGACCATAATGTGACATTGTATCCACTACATGAAACAAATTATTCTACGTCATATTAGAATCATAGGAATACTTATTGAAAATTATTAAATCGTAATAAATATATTCTTCATCTTATCTAACGAATAAAAATAAGGTATTTTTATTACTTTCAAGCACTCGATTATATTTTTGTATGATTAACTTTGTATTATGTACATTACATATGCCTTTAAATGCATATGTTATCCTACATCCATGTTATTCATAAATCTTTTATGTAATAAAAGATGAACCGTAGTTACTGGATGTATAAAATTAAACGTTCATGCGATGAATATTTGGCATGTTTGGATGAGTTTCTGATGCGGGCCCTAGTATAGAGGGTCGGGCATTTGCGTTCCTAGAGGCCCGCGATCTTGTGACTAAAGGAGCTTCACGGAAACGACCTTAACTTTGGCTACGGATCTCCGTTTTGGGCCTACGACCAGTCAAATCGAAGCTCGAAGCATGTCTAGATAAGTTTCCGAGGGGGACTTACCCGTTTTTTAGTCCAGAAATCGCTTTCTAAATTGGACTTATGGACATTTTTGTGTTTTTTCATAATTTTTGGACTTTGTTTTTGGGTTTGTGTTTGGCCCATGTCTCTTTAGGGTTTCTTTTAAAATTTTGCTTCTTATTTAAGTCTTTCTAATGTAATTTGGATGGTGATTGACCAGTTTAAAGAACTTTCATTTTTCTCTCAAAATTTTGTGTGTATGTACCGAATTTTGAAGCCAATCCCACAGTATTCATAGAATCAATGTGGTTTGGGCAAGATTATCCTGGGTATTCTTCTAGAATCAACAATTTTGATCTTTGGTCGTTTGTTCACTGCATCAGTTTCTTAAAGTCGCAGAGAAAAATCGGGTGAATAAAGGAGAAAACTACATATCGTGTCCTTGTGTAGATTGTCAGAACTGTCATATGTACACTGATTCTGCCACAATACAAGAACATTTAATAATTTGTGGGTTTATGAGAGATTATATATGTTGGTCACGACATGGGGAGACATTAGTTGATCGTAATCAGGCTGTTTCAAAGTTTAATGACTATAACAATGATTCAAATAATGACAAGTACGACGACTTATCTAGAATGTTACATGATTGGGAGGACAATGTCGCTGAAAAGGATTATGAAAATTTTCAACATTATTTGACAACTCGGAAAACCATTGTATACTGGGTGTATGAAGTATACCAAACTATCTGCTGTTTTGAAACTATTTAACCTAAAAGCAAACAATGGTTGCAGTGATACAAGTTTCACAAATCTTCTATAGCTTTTGAATGATATCCTTCCAGAAGATAACGAGTTACCTATTTCAAAATATCTAGCGAAAAAACTAATGTGTCCAATGGGAATGGAAATCGAAAGAATGCATGCATGTCCAAAAGATTGGATGTTATATAGAACCAATGTGCAGATCTAGATAAGTGTATCACATGTGGTACATCACGATATCAGCAGAATAATCATACAAAAGAAACCAATAATGTGAAAAAGAATGGTCCACATGCTAAAGTATTATGGTATTTGCCTACTGTGCCTAGATTAAAGAGTTTATTTGCAAAGGCCAAAGATGCAAAATTAATACGATGGCATGCCGATCGTAAAATAGACGAAAAAAATAAGACATGTGGCTGATTCCCCTCAATGGAGAAATATTAATTCCACTTTTGAAGAATTTGGTCAAGAGATTAGAAATATTCGGTTCAGACTTAGTTCTAATGGAATTAATCTGTCACACCCCCAAACCGGAACGGCGGAAACGTTCGGGGGCGGAGGACGTCATGTACAGTATCACAACAATTGAATGCATGATTAACCAATTATTTTTATAACTACTTAGCTCATACTAGCTAGGTATAAACCAATATCGAACAGACGATTGATTGTGTGGATCTTCCCTAAGCCCAAAACCAAACAAGGAAAAGGAAATGAGGCGGAAACCACACATTCCATGGTCTATCGGATATTCTTCATACATAGCCTGGATGCATAAACTAAGGAGTTACAGAATTAACAATGAATGTTCATTAATGAAACGAATAACCGATTGTTTGTAGAGTACTAATGTTTACCCTGGAAAATCCCATAATTTCCCTAAGTGTAAGTTATTGAATTATCTGTTCCAAACCGAAGAGTACAAGTATCTACCATACTTATATTGTTTAAGCATTGTTCGGTTTGAAAACCAGTATGTTCTGTATGAAAGCCTTTGTATGAAAACCTTTGTATGAATACCTTTGTATGAAAACCTTTATATGAATACCTTTGTATGAAAACCTTTATATGAATACCCTGGCTACCACCAGTATGAATAGTATGTTCTGTAAACTGAAAGTGTTGTTAATACCCTCCTGTGATCACTTAGTACATACGAGTTATAGAAATCTAGATCGAACAGATAGTCGATTGGGTGACTCTGCCCTAAGCCCACAACCAAACAAGGAACAAAAAATGAGGCGGAGATCACACATCCCACTGCAAGTAGGATGTTAATTTCATATTACTCTAGTGTACATACTAAGTCATCACATAGTTACTAACCTTGTTATCTGTTTGTTAGGTATATTATTACGTGAGCGAGTCGTTGTTTCCCCTGTGAGTTCTTATAACCATGCTGATGGACGAATACCAATACGATGTGCTTCGGACGTCAAAAACTGAAAATGACGTTTGTCACCTTCGGTTAACTGTAGCTAATAGTCAGGGTGCGGTATTGTCAGTCCCGTATAGATCTATACACAAACTCACGCTCTCCCTCCAGGAGACTCTGGTTCCTAAGAAGTCGTATCTCACACTATAGTTCTCTCAACGAATCCACAAATAATACTATGAAAACCTCTTTTTGTTATTATCATGAATCCTTATAAAATAATATATTTTATTTCATAATTCATAAGTTTGTTTCCTTTGTTCTGAAAAATGTGTTTGTAACGTTTGTATCTCAACATGTTTTTGTAAAACTGATTTCAAGTCTAGTAGTAACGATGTTTACCATTTATGTAAGTTCTATGTTCAATGTATGCTAATGACGGGAAAATATAATAAACCAAATTATATTTTTAAACACAAGATTACTTGTGCTTTTACTTGTATTCCCCCCTTAAAACATTAAAAACTCGGAAAATATAGGGGTATGAACTCACCTGACTGTGAATGACTCGGATGAATGACAAAATAGGGTGCTTGGTATGCTAAGTGAAGTCCCGAGCACAGTACGGTCCTATTAAACACATATTAACATGTATGTGTATTCAATTAGTGGTTATAACTACTAACAAGTATAGGAAACCACCTAAGATTGTAGGAAACACCCTAAATGAAGTGTTAGGCTCACAAAAGGAAGCTTGGAAGGGGTTTACGGCCACCCAAGGATGGGTTTGCGGCCGTATAGAGTTCACGGCCTCTTGAGGTTTACGGCCTCATGAGGTGTTCACGGCCCTATGAATCTATGAACGGTTCACGGTCGTGATCCCTTCAAGCTCATGAAGATGATGATGAATCATGAAGAATCAAGGCTAGGATCTAGTAATCTTTCAAGTATAACATGTTTAAGGTTGAAACACTTACGTTTTTGGAGCTTTGGAGGGTTCACGGTCGAAGATTTTTGAGAGAGAATGGGGGTGTTCACGGTTGGGAGGAGGAGAAATAAGAAGAAAAATGAGGTCACCCATATATATATATATATATATATATATATATATATATATATATATATATATATATATATATATATATATATATATATATATATATATATATAGGAGGTGTTTCACGGCCGTGAACAGGTTTGCGGCCATGAACACTTTGTGAGTGATTTTCTGGTTCGAATCTAGCCTCCCGATCTCGAGCTAACTCATCCTAGCATTCATTCATACATTACCCTAGGCGCAGAAACTCTCAAGGAGACCTTTAACAGGGCTAAAAGGTAACAGAAACGAATATGACTTTCATTGGTCGAGATGACTTATAGCTAGAGATTTCGGGTTGTCACATCATCCCCCCGATAGTGGGAGTTTCGTCCCGAAATTCAGATTCTGATTCGTTGGTTAGGGACAAGAAAAGAGGTGGGTACTTTGTTTCCATTTAACCCTCGCGTTATTCAGTGAATTCAGATCCTCGCTGGGTGCTTCAACGGCTCATCACTGTTGTGTCTGTAGTTCTGGTCTGTGAGGGGTGTGTACGATTGACTTGCTCGTCTATGTTCATCCAACTGGTAGGATGTTCATTCGTAGTCCTGAGCAGCTTTTGTCCTGAAGTTAATGGTAGGACTTATACCTAGTTCATCTATCGTCGGCTTGCGTACACAAGTCGTATATAATTAAGATTGATAAGGCGGTCGGATGGGTGGCTCTGCCCCAGGTCCACAACCAGACAAAGAATAGGAGATAGGGCGTAAACACACATCCTAAGCCCGTAGAATCTTAATTATATACCACCCTCGCGCATACCCGAAACATTGATAGGATTACCGTATTCGTCCCTAGCCTCTGAGCTTAAACTTGACTTGCTGCGCAATTGGTATCTTCCAAGTGATCTGCTGGAAATACTTAAGGAAGGTTATAGGAGGATACCGTACTCCTCACATGATTACTTCGGGGGTCTGAAGCGAGAGACAATTTCAGAGGTTCGCATCTAGTTTGTCGTTATGAGTGACGAGAGTTTTGTTATTCGGTCGGTTTAAGGCGAAGGGTCTCCTTGGTGACACATTGGTTTGGTATAGCGTAGACTCAGTCAGACCAAGCGGGATGACATCTTAGGATCGCGTGTTAAGTTAATTCGGAAGGAGTGTGTTGTTTAGAACATTAGTGCATCTGCGTGTGTACGATTCTAGTGCTTTCTGTTTTGACCTTGTTATTACTACTGTGAATGTTTTGTACTGTATTAGGTGTACTAACTGAAAGATTGATCTAGTGAATGATACTTGACATTATGATCCCTATCCAGTCTCTCTATCATCACTTGGTGTCTACAAGTCATATATAATTAAGATTGGTAAGACAGTCGACTGAGTGACTCTGCCCTAAATCCACAACCAGACAAGGAACAGGAAATAAGGCGGAATCACGCACTCTAAGTCTATTGGTTCTTAATTATATATGGCCCTAATGTTTACACCAAGTCATTATAGCTTACCAGAAAGAGTATTTAGTTTCTACATAAACTGTGTGCTTTGTTTAGACGAGAAAAAAAATTCTTGTAGATAGGATCTAGTTGGGAAACGTACCGCTTTTCTCAGATGGTTCCAGGGTTGACTCTCCTGCAGTAATCATTAGCACTCTTCCCTCTTCACGAGGGTTTCTGGCTAATGGACAATCTCTCCTGTAGTGTCCCGTTTCACCACATTCGTAGCAGGTCTGGCTTACTTCCTCAAATGGGACCTGAGAGATTGGTCGTGCTGGTGCCCTACAGAAACGAATGGTGTGTCCCTTTCTGAGGCAGTTCTCGCAATACAATTTCTGACATCTTCCGTTATGATGGAAGTTACACTTATTACATTTAGGAAGGGTTCCATCATAACGACTGCCTGGTGCTGAAGTGGTTGGGGTCGTGGCAACATAGGTCGTACCCCTCTGTTGTCTCTCGGAGGGTTCTTGTGTTGATTGTCTCTTCTTCCCGCTCTCGGACTTTTGTTAGTCATCATCTCCTTTGGTTGACTCAGGAACGGGGTCCGTTATGCCTTGGCGGATCCCATAGTCCACCAATGTTCGAGCCAGGCGTTTGGCACTGTCAAACGTAAAAGGTTTCACTGCTAATACGTTTCCTTGGATTGGAGAAGGTAGTCCCCAAATGTATCTCTCTACCTTCTTTCTCTCCGGGGTAACCATACCAGGGCATAGTGCAGCTAAATCGCTAAATCTATCGGTGTAGGCTTCTATGTCTGAGCCTGCCATGGTAAGATTCCACAACTCATGCTCTAGTTTCTGTATTTCTCCCCTTGGGCAGTATTCTTCCAGCATCATCTCCTTTAGATTTTCCCAGCCCATTGCGTTTGCTATTGGAAGAGTCAATGACTTGACATGGCTATTCCACCATGTAAGGGCTCTGTCAGAGAATGTGCAGGCAGCAAACTTCACTTTGCTCCCTTCTGGGCACGCGCATAACTCAAAAATCAATTCTGTCTTTTCGAACCATCGCATTAGGGCGATGACTCCCCCACTTCCATCGAAGGATTTGGGTCCACAAATCATGAAGTCTTTTTATGGGCACTCATTTTTGTGTCCGTGGTTAGAGTTGTTGGTTCAACTACCCGATCCGCCAGTACCACTTGCATTGATTTGAGTCATGACAGCAGTCACTGCGGCTGTTACTGCCGCCTGAAAGACAACCGAGTCATACTGAGGAGGTGGCGGTGGTGATGCGTTGTTTTTTTTTGTTCGACTTCTTCGGTGGCATCTTTCTGCCATAAGGTTTAAAAGATGAAAGGAGGGTAAGTCATTAGTGGTTACAAGTCGAGTGTTATTTGAATCTAAGTTGTCTCAGTTCTGAATGTATCTGTGACATCCCCATTTTCACGGCCAGAAAAGACCGATTTTGTTTATGCTTTATAAAAATCAGAGTACTTCTTTTGAGAAAAATGTTGCGGAATTTGTTCCCAGTAAAACATGATAAGTACGTTATCAAAGCATTTCTGAAGAAATGTATTTTTATTCATTTTGAAACATTGGGGTGTCATCGTCAATACAGAAACATAAGCATAAACAAAACTTACATTCATTTACACTAGTGATCTACATCTCTTTTAAATCCCACAGTGTAAAGTAGCTTCATATCGACGCCTGTGATACAAATAAGCTTGAGTGGGTCAGGTTGGGAAACCTGGTGAGTACATAAGGTTTTCAACCCACAATAATATAATTATTATGTTAAACATCAAACAATACCCATCCCCCATTATCTTCTTTACTCTTAAGGATCTACCCTAAGATGCAGTTATTCCTCGTTCATTCATTCCTAAGGAGTATCCTAAGGAATCGGCACTAAGTATGCATAGTCACCAGGGTTTATCTCGTTTATTGACAACATCGTTTTTAAGAGTCCACTCGTAATACCTGTCAATGGGTTTTTAGAGTACACCGGGTGAACACATTGTTCACAACACCTACAGGTTGCGAGCCTGCTAGTGTTCCACTAGACTGTCTAGAATAGTCTGTGGTTGTCATCCATACTCTGCTAGATGACGGGGCCATCGCTTGGGTCATCGTTTGGCTCATCGCTTTGGCTCATCGCTTAGGTCATCGCTTAGGTCATCAATTTGGCTCATCGCTTCGCACCATATTTTATCACTCATATATCATCGCTCATCATTAATCTCATCTTTCATCGCTCATCATTTATCTCATCTTTCATCGCTCATCATTTATCTCACCTCTAATCTACCCATGTTTTACCCAACACATTTTGTAGATATAAAATACATATACCGTTTATATCATTTAAAACATGTATAAAACGTTTCATCCAGCATAGACAGCAAGTATTCAGATAGTATACACACATAGCACGTAATTTATATAAAATACTTCATATCTATGTGTAAGATGAAAGTAACTATGCACTCACCTGATTAGGTGGTGACTCGGTACTCGGAAAGCACTTCGTTATCTCAAAACAATTTTCCTCGGACAAAACCTAGTATCATTACCACTAGAGTTTAGTCTAATATTCACCAAGACAAATTAATAGACTAGCTATTATTACTATTATATAAGCGTTAAACGATACTTATATAACCCATAATAATAGCCCAAGTACTTATTATAAGGTCCTAATAACATTACTATATTGAAACATAAGTTATACTAAAGATAGGGTAGGCGTAGCTTACTTACAACAAGTTTTTCTCAAAACCGGGATTCGCCGGAGCAGCGTTCCCGAGCCGAAAGGGTCTTTTCTCGGGGCTTCGGGAGCCTCGGGGCTTCCTTCGGGTGCTAGGGGGTTTACCTAGTCTTTAGGGGGGGGGGGGGGTTTGGGAGGCTAGAGAGAGAAACTAGAGAGAGAAAGTGAGTTTGGGAGGTGTGAAGAAATGGCAAGACCCGGCACCTCTATTTATAGTGAAAATATCTAATGGACTCGCCGACTCTTGACACAAACTCATCGAGTTGGTGCATGTGGCAGCCTTCTGGTGGTGCCACGTGTCCTCTTTCTGGTGGTGCCACGTCACCCAAACTCGCGTATCAGCCTCCCGACTTAGAAAAATCATAACTCTCGCATACGAGCTCCGTTTTCAACGTTCTATTTTTTCACGCGTAGGTAAAATCAAGATTTACAACTTTCATTTAGACTCCGTCGGCTAATTCTCGACCGATCTTAAATTTAACAGTAGGAAGAGACTAGACTGTTAAATGACCGTGAAGAATTCGTAACTCCTTCATACGGACTCCGTTTTTGTCTGTCTTTTTATAGTTGAGTTCCTATTAATGAGATCTTCAACTCTCATTTAGGTCGCGTAAGCCAAAAACCACTCGAACTAAAATTCGAGTTTCGGGCTGTACACTGCTAAGCCAAAAACCACTCGCAGTTTTCCAAGTCACCATTCAAGAAAATCACATAACAACTTAACACATTAGATAGCAAAACGAAGGTTTTATATTATTCCTTGAAACGATTACATAGGTGTTCAAGTTCACCCTAGATTATGCCTCCAACAGGCTACATCATACGATACTATGGCTACTACATAACTCGATCTTCGGATGTGAAGTCCTCATTATTGATTCCTCGCGTTGTTATCTGCTTCGTCGAGGATCATGTGAAATGCCCTTGGTTTTGGCGGTGCATTTGGCCTTGCTGCTTCGTTTTTCTTTGGGCAGTCTCTAGAAATATGCCCTTCTTTGTTACATCCGAAGCATACCTTCTTGTTAAATGTGCACTCATTGGCGTAATGGCCAGACTTTCCACACTTGAAACATATCACCTCTTCGCCACATTTTCCTAAGTGTTTCTTCTTGCATTTATCACACCATTTTGCTTCACTTCCCCCTTCTCCAGACTTCAGGAATTTTCTCTCCTTGTTGGACCTTGAAGATCCTTCATGCTTCCTTTTCTCGCCAACTTCAGCTCTCTCCAGACCCTTCTCTCTTATCTGGGTCTCCACATTCTTAGCAGCCCAGATGGCGGCTTTCAAGGTGGTTGCTTGCTTGACCATTGGACTAAAGTCCGCTGGTAATCCATGGGCAAACTTGTTGACCTTGGAGAGCTCAGTTGGAACTAGGTAAGGAACAAGCTTCATCTACTCTGTAAAACTTGCAGCATACTTAGTGACACTCATCCTTCCTTTCTTCAGATTTTGGAACTCATTGTTGATCTCTAGAAGATCCTGCTCAGAGCAGTACTGCATTTTCAGTTGCACCAGGAAATCTTCCCAAGACATCTTCCTTGCTTCTCCCTTGGGCATTGTGTTAGCTAGTAGCTTCCACCAGCTTAGTACTCCAGACTTTAATTGTCTGACTGCAAAGACGGTTTTCTGCCCGTCGCTACAGTCACAACTCTCAAACACCATCTCCATTTCGGAGATCCAGTCCATAATCTCAACCGGCTTCGGGCTTCCGGAAAGACTCGCTGGTTTTGCACTCAAGAAGTTCTTATACATTCGCCTATCCTTGTTGTTTCCCCTCTCCGGGCCATTTCTTCGTTCTCCTTGAGTCTCAGCTTGACTCACAAGGCGGGTGTAGTTTCCTTCCTCCGATTGTTCGGGGACCAGTTCAGGTTGTACGATCGGAATTGTAGCTTCCTCTCGATTCTGTTGAAGCAAACGTCTGGTTTCCTCCATTTGACGATCCAACATCATTTGGATCATCGCCTGTACTCCGGCCATTGTGATGGGCTCAGGAGTGGCTACCACAACAGGTATTTGCTCAATCAGTGGAGGTTGATTCCTGTTTCCGTTCGCGTTCCCGACTCCACTTCGGGTTCTTGCCATTTCGATCTATACACCAATTCAGACGTTCGGTGTGTAATGATGAGAATTAAGATAGGAAAGATTTTATTTACGATCGATGTGTAAATCTCCCTATTACTCCGAAAAGTAATATGACAGTTCTAATACCGTAATTAAACGTTTAGACACTTGAACACATAAAGTTTCCAGATCCGGTCGGCAACAGACCATAGATCCGATCATATAATGCATATCATAAATCATTTATCACATAAAAGCATGTTAGGTATTTTCCCTAAATAAGCTAGTGCTTGTGTCTATTCAGGTGTATTACCTAAATTTTATTAGACACACTCCTCACAATCATTGCTTAGCATTCTAAGTTTAAGTCTAGAAATAAATCCATATTCCTAGTTCGCTTAAACTAATGCTCTGATACCAACTGTAACATCCCCATTTTCACGGCCAGAAAAGACCGATTTTGTTTATGCTTTATAAAAATCAGAGTACTTCTTTTGATAAAAATGTTGCGGAATTTGTTCCCAGTAAAATTTGATAAGTACGTTATCAAAGCATTTATGAAGAAATGTATTTTTATTCATTTTAAAACATTGGGGTGTCATCGTCAATACAGAAACATAAGCATAAACAGAACTTACATTCATTTACACTAGTGATCTACATCTCTTTTAAATCCCTCAGTGTAAAGTAGCTTCATATCGACACCTGTGATACAAATAAGCTGGAGTGGGTCAGGTTGGGAAACCTGGTGAGTACATAGGGTTTTCAACCCACAATAATATAATTATTATGTTAAACATCAAACAATACCCATCCCCCATTATCTTCTTTACTCTTAAGGATCTACCCTAAGATTCAGTTATTCATCGTTCATTCATTCCTAAGGAGTATCCTAAGGAATCGGCACAAAGTCTGCATAGTCACCAGGGTTTATCTCGTTTATTGACAACATCGTTTTTAAGAGTCCACTCGTAATACCTGTCAATGGGTTTTTAGAGTACACCGGGTGAACACATCGTTCACAACATCTACAGGTTGCGAGCCTGCTAGTGTTCCACTAGACTGTCTAGAATAGTCCGTCGTTGTCATCCATACTCTGCTAGATGACGGGGCCATCACTTGGGTCATCGTTTGGCTCATCGCTTAGGTCATCGCTTTGGCTCATCGCTTCGCACCATATTTTATCACTCATATATCATCGCTCATCATTCATCTCATCTTTCATCGCTCATCATTTATCTCATCTTTCATCGCTCATCATTTATCTCACCTCTAATCTACCCATGTTTTACCCAACACATTTTTTAGATATAAAATACATATACAGTTTATATCATTTAAAACATGTATAAAACGTTTCATCCAGTATAGACAACAAGTATTCAGACAGTATACACACATAGCACGTAATTTATATAAAATACTTCATATCTATGTGTAAGATGAAAGTAACTATGCACTCATCTGATTAGGTGGTGACTCGGTACTCGGAAAGCACTTCGTTATCTCAAAACAATTTTCGTCGGACAAAACCTAGTATCATTACCACTAGAGTTTAGTCTAATATTCACCAAGACAAATTAATAGACTAGCTATTATTACTATTATATAAGCGTTAAACGATACTTATATAACCCATAATAATAGCCCAAGTACTTATTATAAGGTCCTAATAACATTACTATATTGAAACATAAGTTATACTAAAGATACGGTAGGCGTAGCTTACTTACAACAAGTTTTTCTCAAAACCGGGATTCGCCGGAGCAGCGTTCCCGAGCCGAAAGGGTCTTTTCTCGGGGCTTCGGGAGCCTCGGGGCTTCCTTCGGGTGCTAGGGGGTTTGGGAGGCTAGAGAGAGAAACTAGAGAGAGAAAGTGAGTTTGGGAGGTGTGAAGAAATGGCAAGACCCGGCACCTCTATTTATAGTGAAAATATCTAATGGACTCGCCCAGTCTTGACACAAACTCATCGAGTTGGTGCATGTGGCAGCCTTCTGGTGGTGCCACGTGTCCTCTTTCTGGTGGTGCCACGTCACCCAAACTCGCGTATCAGCCTCCCGACTTAGAAAAATCATAACTCTCGCATACGAGCTCCGTTTTCGACGTTCTATTTTTTCACGCGTAGGTAAAATCAAGATTTACAACTTTCATTTAGACTCCGTCGGCTAATTCTCGACCGATCTTAAATTTAACAGTAGGAAGAGACTAGACTGTTAAATGACCGCGAAGAATTCGTAACTCCTTCATACGGACTCCGTTTTTGTCTGTCTTTTTATAGTTGAGTTCCTATTAATGAGATCTTCAACTCTCATTTAGGTCGCGTAAGCCAAAAACCACTCGAACTAAAATTCGAGTTTCGGGCTGTACACTGCTAAGCCGAAACTTCGAAAAATCATAACTTCCTCATACGAAGTCAGATTTGGGCGTTCTTTTTATGGACGCTCTCGGTTTCACGTTTTCTATGACTTTCGTTTAGATTGCTAAGGCTAGAAGTCGCTCCATCGTAAATTCACTATTTACGTCTCCCGGTGCCGTGCCGGTTTTGCCGTAAAACTTCGACGGGTCATAACTTCTTCGTTATAACTCGGATTTCGGCGTTCTTTATATGTACGGAAACCTTGAGACATATTCTACAACTTGGTTAAGATTATTTATTCTAAATAATCTTTTTGTCGAAAAGTCCTTTTCGACCCTATTATCTTTAAATTGACTAGCCCGGATCTACGGGCGTTACAATTATCTCCCCCTTAGGATGATTACGTCCCGGAATCATCAACGAAACAGGGCTCACATGATGAATCCATACGTTATCTCTTCATCCTATGTAATAACCGTAACTTTGATGTTTGCTTCGAACGAGTATATAACTCTTGGACTCCTTGACTGCAAGCAGTAATCGATCTTTGTACCTGCTCGTTAGACTCCAAATTATGACATTCGAGTCACAATCTCTCTGGAGACTCCTTCTTCTTCTGAAGATAAGTTCCTTTATTACTACAATGGACTGATGTGTCATGTTCTAATGACCTCTCATCGTATGATGTAATGCTTAGACTTAGGTCTTTTAGAGTCAAATTCCAGAATGGAATATACCTTCCTTCATGTCCTAATGTGATATAATCACATTCTATCATCTAGCACTTCTAGGTACAACCTTCTAATCTTAACAACGGTTGCGATGCTTCGACTATCTTTCACTTCAATCTTCTAGCTTAAGTCGGATGCTACATCGGACTTGGTTCTTTGAACCATGTAACATACTCGTCTTAGTCGGACTCAATTCGATATGACCACTAGGGTCGAAATAACAATCATCTTCTTAATCATTACCGAAACAATGGTAACGACATACTTGAACAATAATGAAATCAATTACTAGCTTCTTGGTAACCTTGTGACTTTCCCTGATCCAAGAGTGAGTCCTGTGCTTCCGGTAGTATATGCATCTACTACCTTTCACACCTACTCATACTCGTCCCAAGTATTGTCTCACAGTTTTCCAAGTCACCATTCAAGAAAATCACATAACAACTTAACACATTAGATAGCAAAACGAAGGTTTTATATTATTCCTTGAAACGATTACATAGGTGTTCAAGTTCACCCTAGATTATGCCTCCAACAGGCTACATCATACGATACTATGGCTACTACATAACTGATCTTCGGATGTGAAGTCCTCATTATTGATTCCTCGCGTTGTTATCTGCTTCGTCGAGGATCATGTGAAATGCCCTTGGTTTTGGCGGTGCATTTGGCCTTGCTGCTTCGTTTTTCTTTGGGCAGTCTCTAGAAATATGCCCTTCTTTGTTACATCCGAAGCATACCTTCTTGTTAAATGTGCACTCATTGGCGTAATGGCCAGACTTTCCACACTTGAAACATATCACCTCTTCGCCATATTTTCCTAAGTGTTTCTTCTTGCATTTATCACACCATTTTGCTTCACTTCCCCCTTCTCCAGACTTCAGGAATTTTCTCTCCTTGTTGGACCTTGAAGATCCTTCATGCTTCCTTTTCTCGCCAACTTCAGCTCTCTCCAGACCCTTCTCTCTTATCTGGGTCTCCACATTCTTAGCAGCCCAGATGGCGGCTTTCAAGGTGGTTGCTTGCTTGACCATTGGACTAAAGTCCGCTGGTAATCCATGGGCAAACTTGTTGACCTTGGAGAGCTCAGTTGGAACTAGGTAAGGAACAAGCTTCATCTACTCTGTAAAACTTGCAGCATACTTAGTGACACTCATCCTTCCTTTCTTCAGATTTTGGAACTCATTGTTGATCTCCAGAAGATCCTGCTCAGAGCAGTACTGCATTTTCAGTTGCACCAGGAAATCTTCCCAAGACATCTTCCTTGCTTCTCCCTTGGGCATTGTGTTAGCTAGTAGCTTCCACCAGCTTAGTACTCCAGACTTTAATTGTCTGACTGCAAAGACGGTTTTCTGCCCGTCGCTACAGTCACAACTCTCAAACACCATCTCCATTTCGGAGATCCAGTCCATAATCTCAACCGGCTTCGGGCTTCCGGAAAGACTCGCTGGTTTTGCACTCAAGAAGTTCTTATACATTCGCCTATCCTTGTTGTTTCCCCTCTCCGGGCCATTTCTTCGTTCTCCTTGAGTCTCAGCTTGACTCACAAGGCGGGTGTAGTTTCCTTCCTCCGATTGTTCGGGGACCAGTTCAGGTTGTACGATCGGAATTGTAGCTTCCTCTCGATTCTGTTGAAGCAAACGTCTGGTTTCCTCCATTTGACGATCCAACATCATTTGGATCATCGCCTGTACTCCGGCCATTGTGATGGGCTCAGGAGTGGCTACCACAACAGGTATTTGCTCAATCAGTGGAGGTTGATTCCTGTTTCCGTTCGTGTTCCCGACTCCACTTCGGGTTCTTGCCATTTCGATCTATACACCAATTCAGACGTTCGGTGTGTAATGATGAGAATTAAGATAGGAAAGATTTTATTTACGATCGATGTGTAAATCTCCCTATTACTCCGAAAAGTAATATGACAGTTCTAATACCGTAATTAAACGTTTAGACACTTGAACACATAAAGTTTCCAGATCCGGTCGGCAACAGACCATAGATCCGATCATATAATGCATATCATAAATCATTTATCACATAAAAGCATGTTAGGTATTTTCCCTAAATAAGCTAGTGCTTGTGTCTATTCAGGTGTATTACCTAAATTTTATTAGACACACTCCTCACAATCATTGCTTAGCATTCTAAGTTTAAGTCTAGAAATAAATCCATATTCCTAGTTCGCTTAAACTAATGCTCTGATACCAACTGTGACATCCCCATTTTCACGGCCAGAAAAGACCGATTTTGTTTATGCTTTATAAAAATCAGAGTACTTCTTTTGATAAAAATGTTGCGGAATTTGTTCCCAGTAAAATTTGATAAGTACATTATCAAAGCATTTATGAAGAAATGTATTTTTATTCATTTTAAAACATTGGGGTGTCATCGTCAATACAGAAACATAAGCATAAACAGAACTTACATTCATTTACACTAGTGATCTACATCTCTTTTAAATCCCTCAGTGTAAAGTAGCTTCATATCGACACCTGTGATACAAATAAGCTGGAGTGGGTCAGGTTGGGAAACCTGGTGAGTACATAGGGTTTTCAACCCACAATAATATAATTATTATGTTAAACATCAAACAATACCCATCCCCCATTATCTTCTTTACTCTTAAGGATCTACCCTAAGATTCAGTTATTCATCGTTCATTCATTCCTAAGGAGTATCCTAAGGAATCGGCACAAAGTCTGCATAGTCACCAGGGTTTATCTCGTTTATTGACAACATCGTTTTTAAGAGTCCACTCGTAATACCTGTCAATGGGTTTTTAGAGTACACCGGGTGAACACATCGTTCACAACACCTACAGGTTGCGAGCCTGCTAGTGTTCCACTAGACTGTCTAGAATAGTCTGTGGTTGTCATCCATACTCTGCTAGATGACGGGGCCATCACTTGGGTTATCGTTTGGCTCATCGCTTAAGTCATCGCTTTGGCTCATCGCTTCGCACCATATTTTATCACTCATATATCATCGCTCATCATTCATCTCATCTTTCATCGCTCATCATTTATCTCATCTTTCATCGCTCATCATTTATCTCACCTCTAATCTACCCATGTTTTACCCAACACATTTTGTAGATATAAAATACATATACAGTTTATATCATTTAAAACATGTATAAAACGTTTCATCCAGCATAGACAACAAGTATTCAGACAGTATACACACATAGCACGTAATTTATATAAAATACTTCATATCTATGTGTAAGATGAAAGTAACTATGCACTCACCTGATTAGGTGGTGACGCGGTACTCGGAAAGCACTTTGTTATCTCAAAACAATTTTCCTCGGACAAAACCTAGTATCATTACCACTAGAGTTTAGTCTAATATTCACCAAGACAAATTAATAGACTAGCTATTATTACTATTATATAAGCGTTAAACGATACTTATATAACCCATAATAATAGCCCAAGTACTTATTATAAGGTCCTAATAACATTACTATATTGAAACATAAGTTATACTAAAGATAGGGTAGGCGTAGCTTACTTACAACAAGTTTTTCTCAAAACCGGGATTCGCCGGAGCAGCATTCCCGAGCCGAAAGGGTCTTTTCTCGGGGCTTCGGGAGCCTCGGGGCTTCCTTCGGGTGCTAGGGGGTTTACCTAGTCTTTAGGGGGGGGGGGTTTGGGAGGCTAGAGAGAGAAACTAGAGAGAGAAAGTGAGTTTGGGAGGTGTGAAGAAATGGCAAGACCCGGCACCTCTATTTATAGTGAAAATATCTAATGGACTCGCCGAGTCTTGACACAAACTCATCGATTTGGTGCATGTGGCAGCCTTCTGGTGATGCCACGTGTCCTCTTTCTGGTGGTGCCACGTCACCCAAACTCGCGTATCAGCCTCCCGACTTAGAAAAATCATAACTCTCGCATACGAGCTCCGTTTTCAACGTTCTTTTTTTTCACGCGTAGGTAAAATCAAGATTTACAACTTTCATTTAGACTCCGTCTGCTAATTCTGAACCGATCTTAAATTTAACAGTAGGAAGAGACTAGACTGTTAAATGACCGCGAAGAATTCGTAACTCCTTCATACGGACTCCGTTTTTGTCTGTCTTTTTATAGTTGAGTTCCTATTAATGAGATCTTCAACTCTCATTTAGGTCGCGTAAGCCAAAAACCACTCGAACTAAAATTCGAGTTTCGGGCTGTACACTGCTAAGCCGAAACTTCGAAAAATCATAACTTCCTCATACGAAGTCAGATTTGGGCGTTTTTTTATGGACGCTCTCGGTTTAACGTTTTCTATGACTTTCGTTTAGATTGCTAAGGCTAGAAGTTGCTCTATCGTAAATTCATTATTTACGTCTCCCGGTGCCGTGCCGGTTTTGCCGTAAAACTTCGACGGGTCATAACTTCTTCGTTATAACTCGGATTTCGGCGTTCTTTATATGTATGGAAACCTTGAGACATATTCTACAACTTGGTTAAGATTATTTATTCTAAATAATCTTTTTGTCGAAAAGTCGTTTTCGACACTATTATCTCTAAATTGACTAGCCCGGATCTACGGGCGTTACAATTATCTCCCCCTTAGGATGATTACGTCCCGGAATCATCAACGAAACATGGATCACATGATGAATCCATACGTTATCTCTTCATCCTATGTAATAACAGTAACTTTGATGTTTGCTTCGAACGAGTATATAACTCTTGGACTCCTTGACTGCAAGCAGTACTCGATCTTTGTACCTGCTCGTTAGACTCCAAATTATGACATTCGAGTCACAATCTCTCTGGAGACTCCTTCTTCTTCTGAAGATAAGTTCCTTTATTACTACAATGGACTGATGTGTCATGTTCTAATGACCTCTCTGATGGGTTTTGAGCATTCTAACACTCCTAAGTGTACATGCAACCCTAAATACCTTGGATCTATGTTTTCTCTATTATACATGCAAATATGATTATCCATGGTATTATCCTAACTAGCATATTAAAACATTGACACTAGGATACTAAAATAGATAGAATACATACCTTGTTATTCTTGCTTGACTCCATGAAGCTTGAGAGCCTAGTGCCCCAAGTGTGACACCTCAAATGGTTCACACAACATCATGAACTCTTGGAATAACCATGAGAAGAAGACATACATATTTAAATTGGCTAGCCCTCTTACATATGTATCACTAGTGCTAATTTCTTGAACTAAAAGGGTTCTTATATAGTGTGGCTATTAGGGTTACACCATGTAACTCATGACTTTACCCATTCCTTATGCTCCATGGGTTTTAACCTCCATGGAGTATCCATGGATCACCACATGGGTTAAACCCAACATAAAGGAATCTTGGATCATAAGCCCACATATATAAGAATGAATGATTTACATAATCAATCCCCATATATTTAATTAGTCTCTTTTTGATCACTAAATTAAGTCCAAATTAATTCTTGATCAATACTAATTAAATAACATGATTTCATATTAATATATTAGAACTTATAATATATTAATATATCACAAAATGTCCTTTCCTCATAAACGGTCTATCCAAATGTTCCGATGCCATGCAACCCAAATGGACCATGCCGAGTCGGGTCAAGTACATACCAATTATAGTTATGGACTTAGACACTAATCCAACAGTCTCCCACTTGGATAAGTCTAAAACTATTATTGCGTATGACTTCAGGAACCAACTGGCAATCGTAGCTCTCAAAAGCCGCTGTCGAACTCTGACCTTGTAGATGAACTCTGACCTTTGTCAATGACTTGTCCATTAGATAAGGGATCATATATTCCTCCATTCTAGATATCATATGGACTGAGACATGGATTATAATCATTCTCTCTGTCCATTTGTTGTTTCCCGATTTCCGATTTATGACGATTGACTAATTGAACAAATCAAATCAGTCCAGGCCCGGCCGAGCACTTTCATTTGTCATCACCAAATCATCGAGGGGCCCACAGATATCGCTTTTATCCCGAAGGTAAAAGGAATGGATAAACTTCGACTCATATGGCTTGTTCTACTACTTGTTGAATCATACACAAAGGCACGTTTTATAACACCGAGTTACCGAATGCGTTTTTGTGCAATCAATGTACAACCAACTCATAGTAACAACTCATATCTCTAGGTTTGAAGAATATAAGATATTATCGTCTCATGATCACTCGTGATAAAATCCATGAAGTGATTCCAATGAGCGCGGGTTGAATCCAATACTCAGAACTTATGAGCACTCATGAGTGTTGTAGCCCCTTGTCCAACATCTTAGACCTCTACAAGCCAACCCATGACAGTCTTGATTCATATCTACTTCCAACATATGACCGACTGTGGATAGTTTGAATAACTTAGTCAATCAGGAAGAACGACCTAGTTATTCTGGAAGTCAAAACATGCAAAATGAAACACAATAATAATAGAATCTAATATGGTATCAAAACCTATGAACATAAATAAAACACCTTTTATTTATCACCATATGATTACACATTATTCATTGTATACTGTTTCAGCTATCAACTTTATTCTTGAATTTAAAACAATAGTTGTCCCATGCTCCAAGCATGTACACTATGTTTTCTAAACACTAGTCATGCCATACACCAAGTATGCATACTATGTTTGTCTATGATCTTCACTTTGTGAATTAGATCAATTGAACATAACTCCAATGATCCTCTTTCACAGTCCCAAATCCTTACTGCAAATGCAAGAATTCCAAATTCATGCTATTTACTGAAATATGTTAGATTCTAAACTTATATGCATTGATCCTCCTGTAATGATTATGCACAGAGTCAGAAAGACTTGACAACAACCATTACAGAGCATTCCAAAGGAGATCAGCTCCTTGGAAATATCCTTCTTGCATTAAGTTTCCTAATCTTACACAGATTGAATAATCTCCAGATTCCATTTTGACTATCACTTCTGAACAAGAGTTGCCTCCTTACAGATTATGTCAATATGGTCCTTCGAGAATTATCACTATACTTCCAACTGTCCTTGAGCAACCAATCTTTGGTAAACCTTAGATTGTCCTCAACAATTGCTTAATCCTTTTAGTCATATCCAGTTCTAGACCTTTTCCCTTCTTAATGCCCCAGGCATTTGGAAAATTTTAGAAAGGATGAATATAGCACATGAAATCGATCCTATATCCGAAGCATATGGGACACGAGTCATGATGTCTCACATAAAGACTAAACCAGTCTTTTGCTATAACATTTCCATTTCTATTTGCCAAGTTCTCATAATTCAGATTATGAAAAGGGATGTCGTAATCATAATCGAATTTTAGAACGCAAATAATGGACCCATATATAGAATTTCCTTATGTTGAGCCATTCCAACATGAAATTCATATATATATCCTTGACTAAATACGATTAAAATCTCAATCTAAGCTTTTAGAATTGAAATGAAGTATAATTTTCTCCCCCTTAATTATAGCAAAACAACTTTTTCAACCCCTGTAGCCTCACGAATTGAAACTTTTGTTTTCTATAATTAACATTGCTAACTTGCAACCTTTATCATAATTATCATGCTCCCACTAACATGATGATTATTAGCATAACACTTATGCTCCCACTAGCTTTGACATGTAATCAGAAATCAGCTGGACTTCTAGAAATCAATACTTTATTGACTTTCTTACCAAAGTTCAGATTTCTGATACTAGATTGCTTTGATAAAACTTTATCAATATCATACACCTTATCTTAGATAGCTCACAGGTGTGTCTAAACAATTTTAAGAACTATGAAAAGGGATGTCGTAACCATAGCCCCGATTGTTTAGACCTTTACCGCTTCTCACAAGTCCATGTTAGTGTGCCGGTTAACCACACACGCTCCACTAACGACTTTGAGAATGCAAATATCACAATTGCTATCTAGCTAAAATCTACTTAGTGAAAGTGTTTCCTCACCATCATTTTCATGAATCGGAGAGAAACTTTATGACACTTAGATTTAATGGTGTATGTATTCTTATCCATGTGAATTTGTCAAACCACAATCACAAGACTAGGATAATGACAAATCCAAACTCATATGGATTGAACTCAATCTTAATTTCTTGCCATGTGGCAGCTCAAGGGCCTGCCATTGCTTCCAAGTAGCTGTGCAACCAATTGAGAACTCTCAGAACTCCTATGCAAAGCCAACTTGAATAGGCACAGACATGTCGACACGATAGGTTATAAACCTCAAGTCGTGTGCTAGTGAAGAACTTCAGGTTTTATTCTTGATTAGTTCTTGAGACTTTCAAGATCTTTAAGACTCCCACTGTCTTCTTGACATATAAGACTCTCTTGTCAAATATTCAAGAGATAGTGTGGATTCTAATCAAGATAAACACTTCACACAATTGGCCTTAGTTGGTCTTTGTTTTATCCAAAACATCACAACTTACCAATTTCAAATGTACAACAGTAGAAAACTTTTACTCTTACATTTGACAAGTGTTCTAAACCCTTTTAAGACACATCACTCAAGTTACAATTTTAGAGTATAACTCCAAGAATTGTTTTTGGAACGAAGTATGAATCATCTTCTTGATTTAACCATTTCAACAATTCATAACTCCTCTTCTTAGCCATCAGAATGCACTTAGAGGATGAATTGTGATAAGGTCTCTTAATCATTAAGATGATTACATAACATGATACTAAAGTACTCTCTCATCTTTTCAGATTTAAGAAACTTTTATCTTTCTGCCCAAGTTGATTCTTCTCATCCGTTCTGCCATACATTGAAACTTTTCCAATGCTTCAGAATTATACTTAAACTTATAAGTATAACCATATTTGCTAAAATTTAGCAAGTCATGACGAATAGTCTTATCGATCTTTGTGGTGGACTTAATCAGTGCACAAGAATGTGTACTCGATCCCTTAGTCCTTTACTTGACTCACACATCCATGCGAACAAGTAATTAGTCTTAATTTTCCAATGCTTGAAAGTTCTCATTCATCATACTATACACCTTGCATGATTCCAAGTTTCTATCCAACTGAAACTTGGGTGATGAGAATCTTTCCTTATTTGGTAAATTTAGACACTACCACAAATGAAAGAATCAAATTCATATTTCCACTCTTGCTCTTAATGGAATCTTATAAGCAACAAAAAATTTTCACAAATGCCATTGTAAGGATATTTTTTTAAATAAATAAAATCAAAAAAAAAATTTCTTTTATTTTAAAACTTTGCGGAAAAACTATCCTTACAATGCAAAAGCACATGAAAACTTTGTTGTTATCTAATCCTATGCAATATATCATAACTCCTAAGATGTAGCTTAAGAATCCGATCTTCAAACTATGCGATAGAAATCCATCTACGCGATCAGATTCAGCATAATCTTTCTTTAAGTTTCTTCACTTTTTTCTTTGATTCTTAAAACATCAACATGTGACCCAGTCACATCATGTATCAAGAATCTCAGAATAGAAACTTAGTAGAGTTAGATAGTGGACTTTACCCGAAGTAGAGTCAAACTTATTGACTTTAATATCCTTAGGTAAATTTGGCAGCTTCGCAACCAATGCCCCTTTCTTTGGCAATAGACCCTTGATAATGGGACTATCTCAGACTTAGCCGTTCTCTTTACCATTTGGTCAACCGAGTTGACTATGGCCGATCCCTTTCCATTGGGAAGAGAGAGCTTTACTGGATATCCAATGTCATCATTGTCAATGTCCATAAAGTTTTAGGAAGTTGATCTTAGCAAATAGATAAGATCATTAAGGGTCTTGTCATAGTCTGTTTCATAGGAGTCCCAAAGGAACTCACTATGTGACTTAGAAAGTGATTGATCATCAGCTTCCTCTAGACTTTGACACCCAACTCTCCTGGCTTGTCAATATGTGACTACATCTCCAAGATGTGATCACACATAGACCTTTGCTTGCCAATAGGGCTTGAGTGACCTTAAACTTTTCAGGAACTTGTGGGTTAGGGAGAATAATTGGAGGAGGTGAAAGAAGTATGATTTCCATGGGACATCATCTTCATTTAGGAAAGCTTGTTTCAAGAGATTTGGGAAGATCATAGATGTCTGAACTTAGACATCTTTTGGGAGATATTCAAGTTAGTTGATTTAGAGTCCTTAATATAACACCCAATATGAAATATTAAGGCTAGGACCCAATAACCTATTTATAACTGGAAGAGGGATGCCGTAATCCAAGTTATAAAATAGTTAAAGGTAGGTAAATGACGATTTACCAATTTCCACCATAGAAAAACGAAATATAATTAAGTTTTAATTGGATTTGAAACTCCTAGATCTTTTGAGATACATTGAACTTTCAATGGCATGTTTGAATCTCGATTGTGCCCTCTCAAGTTCGTGGCTGGGATGCCGAGGATCACAAACAAGGTGTGAATAACCATACAAATTGACTTGGTACCCTCAACAATATTACCTAATCGATGTGCCGGTTAACCACACACGCTCCACCGATCTATAATAAAGTCAAGTTACCCTTTGCCACTCTTACTAGTCCATGTTAGTGTGCCGGTTAACCACACACGCTCCACTAATGACTTGGTAAGGTACAAAGTGTAATTTTATGGGCTAGCACCAATTTCACATTTTCCTAAGTAACTAATATTGGGAATTTATAAGTGTTTAGTTACTTAGTATTTATCATTAATACTTTTAATGAAGGGAGAATTATAGTCCTTGTCCTACCCGTTCGGCTAACGACCCTCCACCAGTCAAGGAAGCGGTGGGTGAGAGTGGACACCCATTAAACTGCCATTTTATAGGCAGTAACCTTATACCCCCCTTATAGACCGGCTTCGTGAATGAGGCCTACTAACGGTAAGATTGACTTTTCTTATACATATCTATATAATTAAAATTATAATAATAGTATAAGGGTTGAATTTTAACTTTTAAAATTCTAAGGGCTAACTTGGAATTAAAGTATTCATAAATGAAAACATTTCTAATTCCAAAACTTGAGGGCAAGTTTTGAAACTATTCAAAACTAATTAATTCCATGACTTATATGTTTAAAGTAGTTTTAATTAAAAGACTCTTCAAGTTCCATAACTTGAGGACAAGTTATGGAAGACTTTAAACTAATAAAAGAATGTAACTTTTTCTTTATTTTATAACTTATGGAATTAATTAAGGTTACACATTTTATTACTTAATGAAGTGACTCTTGAACCTCCATAACTTGAGGACAAGACTCTTCATTTTTGTAACCATTGCCAACTTTTATGAGTTTTATGAAACTTAAATGTGACTTTTCATATAACTTGAGGACAAGTTACAAAAAACACATTTTAGAATCAAATCTTAGATTAAAATGGATTGAAAACACAAAATCAATTAACTTTTCTATTAATCTAAGCAACTCATCAGAACAAGATAATTCAAATCAAACTTTTTCATGTAATTAGCCTAATCACTAAACTAATACAAAACATGAATCTATTGACAATTATCTTTGAAATTGGATTAGTATGAACATTACCACATCAAAAACAAGTTTATAAGTTCAAAAACATCTTAGGGTAATGTTTCTAGTCCATTTCTAGCCAAAAAACTCGAAAATATGCTGTCTGGGGCTCCTACTCGTCGAGTGTATCAACCTACTCGCCGAGTAGGATGATTTTCTTCATGGACTCGGCGAGTCCAGTGCCCAGAATGCCCGAAATTCGACTTTTTCAGCATTTTTCAGCAATTTGCATCAAGTATAATTGAAAACAAGCCTTGGCTCTGATACCACTGATGGGTTTTGAGCATTCTAACACTCCTAAGTGTACATGCAACCCTAAATACCTTGGATCTATGTTTTCTCTATTATACATGCAAATAGGATTATCCAAGGTATTATCCTAACTAGCATATCAAAACATTGATACTAGGATACTAAAATAGATAGAATACATACCTTGTTATTGTTGCTTGACTCCATGAAGCTTGAGAGCCTAGTGCCCCAAGTGTGACACCTCAAATGGTTCACACAACATCATGAACTCTTGGAATAACCATGAGAAGAAGACATACATATTCAAATTGGCTAGCCCTCTTACATATGTATCACTAGTGCCAATTTCTTGAACTAAAGGGGTTCTTATATAGTGTGGCTATTAGGGTTACACCATGTAACTCATGACTTTACCCATTCCTTATGCTCCATGGGTTTTAACCTCCATGGAGTATCCATGGATCACCACATGGGTTAAACCCAACATAAAGGAATCTTGGATCATAAGCCCACATATATAAGAATGAATGATTTACACAATCAATCCCCATATATTTAATTAGTCTCTTTTTGATCACTAAATTAAGTCCAAATTAATTCTTGATCAATACTAATTAAATAACATGATTTCATATTAATATATTAGAACTTATAATATATTAATATATCACAAAATGTCCTTTCCTCATAAACGGTCTATCCAAATGTTCCGATGCCATGCAACCCAAATGGACCATGCCGAGTCGGGTCAAGTACATACGAATTATAGTTATGGACTTAGACACTAATCCAACACTCTCATCGTATGATGTAATGCTTAGACTTAGGTCTTTTAGAGTCAAATTCCAGAATAGAATATACCTTCCTTCATGTCCTAATGTGATATAATCGCATTCTATCATCTAGCACTTCTAGGTACAACCTTCTAATCTTAACAACGGTTGCGATGCTTCGACTATCTTTCACTTCAATCTTCTAGCTTAAGTCGGATGCTACATCGGACTTGGTTCTTTGAACCATGTAACATACTCGTCTTAGTCGGACTCAATTCGATATGACCACTAGGGTCGAAATAACAATCATCTTCTTAATCATTACCGAAACAATGGTAACGACATACTTGAACAATAATGAAATCAATTACTAGCTTCTTGGTAACCTTGTGACTTTCCCTGATCCAAGAGTGAGTCCTGTGCTTCCGGTAGTATATGCATCTACTACCTTTCACACCTACTCATACTCGTCCCAAGTATTGTCTCGCAGTTTTCCAAGTCACCATTCAAGAAAATCACATAACAACTTAACACATTAGATAGCAAAACGAAGGTTTTATATTATTCCTTGAAAAGATTACATAGGTGTTCAAGTTCACCCTAGATTATGCCTCCAACAGGCTACATCATACGATACTATGGCTACTACATAACTCGATCTTCGGATGTGAAGTCCTCATCATTGATTCCTCGCGTTGTTATCTGCTTCGTCGAGGATCATGTGAAATGCCCTTGGTTTTGGTGGTGCATTTGGCCTTGCTGCTTCGTTTTTCTCTGGGCAGTCTCTAGAAATATACCCTTCTTTGTTACATCCGAAGCATACCTTCTTGTTAAATGTGCGCTCATTGGTGTAATGGCCAAACTTTCCACACTTGAAACATATCACCTCTTCGCCACATTTTCCTAAGTGTTTCTTCTTGCATTTATCACACCATTTTGCTTCACTTCCCCCTTCTCCAGACTTCAGGAATTTTCTCTCCTTGTTGGACCTTGAAGATCCTTCATGCTTCCTTTTCTCGCCAACTTCAGCTCTCTCCAGACCCTTCTCTCTTATCTGGGTCTCCACATTCTTAGCAGCCCAGATGGCGGCTTTCAAGGTGGTTGCTTGCTTGACCATTGGACTAAAGTCCGCTGGTAATCCATGGGCAAACTTGTTGACCTTGGAGAGCTCAGTTGGAATTTGGTAAGGAACAAGCTTCATCTACTCTGTAAAACTTGCAGCATACTCAGTGACACTCATCCTTCCTTTCTTCAGATTTTGGAACTCATTGTTGATCTCCAGAAGTTCCTGCTAAGAGCAGTACTGCATTTTCAGTTGCACCAGGAAATCTTCCCAAGACATCTTCCTTGCTTCTCCCTTGGGCATTGTGTTAGCTAGTAGCTTGCACCAGCTTAGTACTCCAGACTTTAATTGTCTGACTGCAAAGACGGTTTTCTGCCCGTCGGTACAGTCACAACTCTCAAACACCATCTCCATTTCGGAGATCCAGTCCATAATCTCAACCGGATTCGGGCTTCCGGAAAGACTCGTTGGTTTTGCACTCAAGAAGTTCTTATACATTCGCCCATCCTTGTTGTTTCCCCTCTCCGGGCCATTTCTTCGTTCTCCTTGAGTCTCAGCTTGACTCACAGGGCGGGTGTAGTTTCCTTCCTCCGATTTTTCGGGGACCAGTTCAGGTTGTACGATCGGAATTATAGCTTCCTCTCGATTCTGTTGAAGCAAACATCTGGTTTCCTCCATTTGACGATCCAACATCATTTGGATCATCGCCTGTACTCCGGCCATTGTGATGGGCTCAGGAGTGGCTACCACAACAGGTATTTGCTCAATCAGTGGAGGTTGATTCCTGTTTCCGTTCGCGTTCCCGACTCCACTTCGGGTTCTTGCCATTTCGATCTATACACCAATTCAGACGTTCGGTGTGTAATGATGAGAATTAAGATAGGAAAGATTTTATTTACGATCGATGTGTAAATCTCCCTATTACTCCGAAAAGTAATATGACAGTTCTAATACCGTAATTAAACGTTTAGATACTTGAACACATAAAGTTTCCAGATCCGGTCGGCAACAGACCATAGATCCGATCATATAATGCATATCATAAATCATTTATCACATAAAAGCATGTTAGGTATTTTCCCTAAATAAGCTAGTGCTTGTGTCTATTCAGGTGTATTACCTAAATTTTATTAGACACACTCCTCACAATCATTGCTTAGCATTCTAAGTTTAAGTCTAGAAATAAATCCATATTCCTAGTTCGCTTAAACTAATGCTCTGATAACAACTGTGACATCCCCATTTTCACGGCCAGAAAAGACCGATTTTGTTTATGCTTTATAAAAATCAGAGTACTTCTTTTGATAAAAATGTTGCGGAATTTGTTCCCAGTAAAATTTGATAAGTACGTTATCAAAGCATTTATGAAGAAACGTATTTTTATTCATTTTAAAACATTGGGGGTGTCATCGTCAATACAGAAACATAAGCATAAACAGAACTTACATTCATTTACACTAGTGATCTACATCTCTTTTAAATCCCTCAGTGTAAAGTAGCTTCATATCGACACCTGTGATACAAATAAGCTGGAGTGGGTCAGGTTGGGAAACCTGGTGAGTACATAGGGTTTTCAACCCACAATAATATAATTATTATGTTAAACATCAAACAATACCCATCCCCCATTATCTTCTTTACTCTTAAGGATCTACCCTAAGATTCAGTTATTCATCGTTCATTCATTCCTAAGGAGTATCCTAAGGAATCGGCACAAAGTCTGCATAGTCACCAGGGTTTATCTCGTTTATTGACAACATCGTTTTTAAGAGTCCACTCGTAATACCTGTCAATGGGTTTTTAGAGTACACCGGGTGAACACATCGTTCACAACACCTACAGGTTGCGAGCCTGCTAGTGTTCCACTAGACTGTCTAGAATAGTCCGTGGTTGTCATCCATACTCTGCTAGATGACGGGGCCATCACTTGGGTCATCGTTTGGCTCATCGCTTAGGTCATCGCTTTGGCTCATCGCTTCGCACCATATTTTATCACTCATATATCATCCCTCATCATTCATCTCATCTTTCATCGCTCATCATTTATCTCATCTTTCATCGCTCATCATTTATCTCACCTCTAATCTACCCATGTTTTACCCAACACATTTTGTAGATATAAAATACATATACAGTTTATATCATTTAAAACATGTATAAAACGTTTCATCCAGCATAGACAACAGTATTCAGACAGTATACACACATAGCACGTAATTTATATAAAATACTTCATATCTATGTGTAAGATGAAAGTAACTATGCACTCACCTGATTAGGTGGTGACTCGGTACTCGGAAAGCACTTCGTTATCTCAAAACAATTTTCCTCGGACAAAACCTAGTATCATTACCACTAGAGTTTAGTCTAATATTCACCAAGACAAATTAATAGACTAGCTATTATTACTATTATATAAGCGTTAAACGATACTTATATAACCAATAATAATAGTCCAAGTACTTATTATAAGGTCCTAATAACATTACTATATTGAAACATAAGTTATACTAAAGAGAGGGTAGGCGTAGCTTACTTACAACAAGTTTTTCTCAAAACCGGGATTCGCCGGAGCAGCGTTCCAGAGCCGAAAGGGTCTTTTCTCGGGGCTTCGGGAGCCTCGGGGCTTCCTTCGGGTGCTAGGGGGGTTTGGGAGGCTAGAGAGAAAAACTAGAGAGAGAAAGTGAGTTTGGGAGGTGTGAAGAAATGGCAAGACCCGGCACCTCTATTTATAGTGAAAATATCTAATGGACTCGCCAACTCTTGACACAAACTCATCGAGTTGGTGCATGTGGCAGCCTTCTGGTGGTGCCACGTGTCCTCTTTCTGGTGGTGCCACGTCACCCAAACTCGCGTATCAGCCTCCCGACTTAGAAAAATCATAACTCTGGCATACGAGCTCCGTTTTCGACGTTCTTTTTTTTCACGCGTAGGTAAAATCAAGATTACAACTTTCATTTAGACTCCGTCGGCTAATTATCGACCGATCTTAAATTTAACAGTAGGAAGAGACTAGACTGTTAAATGACCGCGAAGAATTCGTAACTCCTTCATACCGACTCCGTTTTTGTCTGTCTTTTTATAGTTGAGTTCCTATTAATGAGATCTTCAACTCTCATTTAGGTCGCGTAAGCCAAAAACCACTCGAACTAAAATTCGAGTTTCGGGCTGTACACTGCTAAGCCGAAACTTCGAAAAATCATAACTTCATCATACGAAGTCAGATTTGGGCGTTCTTTTTATGGACGCTCTCGGTTTCACGTTTTATATGACTTTCGTTTAGATTGCTAAGGCTAGAAGTCGCTCCATCGTAAATTCACTATTTACGTCTCCCAGTGCCGTGCCGGTTTTGCCGTAAAACTTCGACGGGTCATAACTTCTTCGTTATAACTCGGATTTCGGCATTCTTTGTATGTACGGAAACCTTGAGACATATTCTACAACTTGGTTAAGATTATTTATTCTAAATAATCTTTTTGTCGAAAAGTCCTTTTCGACCCTATTATCTTTAAATTGACTAGCCCGGATCTACGGGCGTTGCAATTATCTCCCCCTTAGGATGATTACGTCCCGGAATAATCAACGAAACAGGGCTCACATGATGAATCCATACGTTATCTCTTCATCCTATGTAATAACCGTAACTTTGATGTTTGCTTCGAACGAGTATATAACTCTTGGACTCCTTGACTGCAAGCAGTAATCGATCTTTGTACCTGCTCGTTAGACTCCAAATTATGACATTCGAGTCACAATCTCTCTGGAGACTCCTTCTTCTTCTGAAGATAAGTTCCTTTATTACTACAATGGACTGATGTTTCATGTTCTAATGACCTCTCATCGTATGATGTAATGCTTAGACTTAGGTCTTTTAGAGTCAAATTCCAGAATGGAATATACCTTCCTTCATGTCCTAATGTGATATAATCACATTCTATCATCTAGCACTTCTAGGTACAACCTTCTAATCTTAACAACGGTTGCGATGCTTCGACTATCTTTCACTTCAATCTTCTAGCTTAAGTCGGATGCTACATCGGACTTGGTTCTTTGAACCATGTAACATACTCGTCTTAGTCGGACTCAATTCGATATGACCACTAGGGTCGAAATAACAATCATCTTCTTAATCATTACCGAAACAATGGTAACGACATACTTGAACAATAATGAAATCAATTACTAGCTTCTTGGTAACCTTGTGACTTTCCCTGATCCAAGAGTGAGTCCTGTGCTTCCGGTAGTATATGCATCTACTACCTTTCACACCTACTCATACTCGTCCCAAGTATTGTCTCGCAGTTTTCCAAGTCACCATTCAAGAAAATCACATAACAACTTAACACATTAGATAGCAAAACGAAGGTTTTATATTATTCCTTGAAACGATTACGTAGGTGTTCAAGTTCACCCTAGATTATGCCTCCAACAGGCTACATCATACGATACTATGGCTACTACATAACTCGATCTTCGGATGTGAAGTCCTCATCATTTATTCCTCGCGTTGTTATCTGCTTCGTCGAGGATCATGTGAAATGCCCTTGGTTTTGGCGGTGCATTTGGCCTTGCTGCTTCGTTTTTCTTTGGGCAGTCTCAAGAAATATTCCCTTCTTTGTTATATCCGAAGCATACCTTCTTGTTAAATGTGCACTCATTGGCGTAATGGCCAGACTTTCCACACTTGAAACATATCACCTCTTCGCCACATTTTCCTAAGTGTTTCTTGTTGCATTTATCACACCATTTTGCTTCACTTCCCCCTTCTCCAGACTTCAGGAATTTTCTCTCCTTGTTGGACCTTGAAGATCCTTCATGCTTCCTTTTCTCGCCAACTTCAGCTCTCTCCAGACCCTTCTCTCTTATCTGGGTCTCCACATTCTTAGCAGCCCAGATGGCGGCTTTCAAGATGGTTGCTTGCTTGACCATTGGACTAAAGTCCGCTGGTAATCCATGGGCAAATTAGTTGACCTTGGAGAGCTCAGTTGGAACTAGGTAAGGAACAAGCTTCATCTACTCTGTAAAACTTGCAGCATACTCAGTGACACTCATCCTTCCTTTCTTCAGATTTTGGAACTCATTGTTGATCTCTAGAAGATCCTGCTCAGAGCAGTACTGCATTTTCAATTGCACCAGGAAATCTTCCCAAGACATCTTCCTTGCTTCTCCCTTGGGCATTGTGTTAGCTAGTAGCTTCCACCAGCTTAGTACTCCAGACTTTAATTGTCTGACTACAAAGACGGTTTTCTGCCCGTCGCTACAGTCACAACTCTCAAACACCATCTCCATTTCGGAGATCCAGTCCATAATCTCAACCGGCTTTGGGCTTCCGGAAAGACTCGCTGGTTTTGCACTCAAGAAGTTCTTATACATTCGCCCATCCTTGTTGTTTCCCCTCTCCGGGACATTTCTTCGTTCTCCTTGAGTCTCAGCTTGACTCACAGGGCGGGGGTAGTTTCCTTCCTCCGATTTTTCGGGGACCAGTTCAGGTTGTACGATCGGAATTGTAGCTTCCTCTCGATTCTGTTGAAGCAAACATCTGGTTTCCTCCATTTGACGATCCAACATCATTTGGATCATCGCCTGTACTCCGGCCATTGTGATGGGCTCAGGAGTGGCTACCACAACAGGTATTTGCTCAATCAGTGGAGGTTGATTCCTGTTTCCGTTCGCATTCCCGACTCCACTTCGGGTTCTTGCCATTTCGATCTATACACCAATTCAGACATTCGGTGTGTAATGATGAGAATTAAGATAGGAAAGATTTTATTTACGATCGATGTGTAAATCTCCCTATTACTCCGAAAAGTAATATGACAGTTCTAATACCGTAATTAAACGTTTAGACACTTGAACACATAAAGTTTCCAGATCCGGTCGGCAACAGACCATAGATCCGATCATATAATGCATATCATAAATCATTTATCACATAAAAGCATGTTAGGTATTTTCCCTAAATAAGCTAGTGCTTGTGTCTATTCAGGTGTATTACCTAAATTTTATTAGACACACTCCTCACAATCATTGCTTAGCATTCTAAGTTTAAGTCTAGAAATAAATCCATATTCCTAGTTCGCTTAAACTAATGCTCTGATACCAACTGTGACATCCCCATTTTCACGGCCAGAAAAGACCGATTTTGTTTATGCTTTATAAAAATCAGAGTACTTCTTTTGATAAAAATGTTGCGGAATTTGTTCCCAGTAAAATTTGATAAGTACGTTATCAAAGCATTTATGAAGAAATGTATTTTTATTCATTTTAAAACATTGGGGTGTCATCGTCAATACAGAAACATAAGCATAAACAAAACTTACATTCATTTACACTAGTGATCTACATCTCTTTTAAATCCCTCAGTGTAAAGTAGCTTCATATCGACACCTGTGATACAAATAAGCTGGAGTGGGTCAGGTTGGGAAACCTGGTGAGTACATAGGGTTTTCAACCCACAATAATATAATTATTATGTTAAACATCAAACAATACCCATCCCCCATTATCTTCTTTACTCTTAAGGATCTACCCTAAGATTCAGTTATTCATCGTTCATTCATTCCTAAGGAGTATCCTAAGGAATCGGCACAAGGTCTGCATAGTCACCAGGGTTTATCTCGTTTATTGACAACATCGTTTTTAAGAGTCCACTCGTAATACCTGTCAATGGGGTTTTAGAGTACACCGGGTGAACACATCGTTCACAACACCTACAGGTTGCGAGCCTGCTAGTGTTCCACTAGACTGTCTAGAATAGTCCGTGGTTGTCATCCATACTCTGCTAGATGACGGGGCCATCACTTGGGTCATCGTTTGGCTCATCGCTTAGGTCATCGCTTTGGCTCATCGCTTCGCACCATATTTTATCACTCATATATCATCGCTCATCATTCATCTCATCTTTCATCGCTCATCATTTATCTCATCTTTCATCGCTCATCATTTATCTCACCTCTAATCTACCCATGTTTTACCCAACACATTTTGTAGATATAAAATACATATACAGTTTATATCATTTAAAACATGTATAAAACGTTTCATCCAGCATAGACAACAGTATTCAGACAGTATACACACATAGCACGTAATTTATATAAAATACTTCATATCTATGTGTAAGATGAAAGTAACTATGCACTCACCTGATTAGGTGGTGACTCGGTACTCGGAAAGCACTTCGTTATCTCAAAACAATTTTCCTCGGACAAAACCTAGTATCATTACCACTAGAGTTTAGTCTAATATTCACCAAGACAAATTAATAGACTAGCTATTATTACTATTATATAAGCGTTAAACGATACTTATATAACCCATAATAATAGCCCAAGTACTTATTATAAGGTCCTAATAACATTACTATATTGAAACATAAGTTATACTAAAGAGAGGGTAGGCGTAGCTTACTTACAACAAGTTTTTCTCAAAACCGGGATTCGCCGGAGCAGCGTTCCAGAGCCGAAAGGGTCTTTTCTCGGGGCTTCGGGAGCCTCGGGGCTTCCTTCGGGTGCTAGGGGGTTTACCTAGTCTTTAGGGGGGGGGGGGTTGGGAGGCTAGAGAGAAACTAGAGAGAGAAAGTGAGTTTGGGAGGTGTGAAGAAATGGCAAGACCCGACACCTCTATTTATAGTGAAAATATCTAATGGACTCGCCGAGTCTTGACACAAACTCATCGAGTTGGTGCATGTGGCAGCCTTCTGGTGGTGCCACGTGTCCTCTTTCTGGTGGTGCCACGTCACCCAAACTCGCGTATCAGCCTCCCGACTTAGAAAAATCATAACTCTCGCATACGAGATCCGTCTTCGACGTTCTTTTTTTTTCACGCGTAGGTAAAATCAAGATTTACAACTTTTATTTAGACTCCGTCGGCTAATTCTTGACCGATCTTAAATTTAACAGTAGGAAGAGACTAGACTGTTAAATGACCGCGAAGAATTCGTATCTCCTTCATACGGACTCCGTTTTTGTCTGTCTTTTTATAGTTGAGTTCCTATTAATGAGATCTTCAACTCTAATTTAGGTCGCGTAAGCCAAAAACCACTCGAACTAAAATTCGAGTTTCGGGCTGTATACTGCTAAGCCGAAACTTCGAAAAATCATAACTTCCTCATACGAAGTCAGATTTGGGCGTTCTTTTTATGGACGCTCTCGGTTTAACGTTTTCTATGACTTTCGTTTAGATTGCTAAGGCTAGAAGTCTCTCTATCGTAAATTCACTATTTACGTCTCCCGGTGTCGTGCCGGTTTTGCCGTAAAACTTCGACGGGTCATAACTTCTTCGTTATAACTCGGATTTCGGCGTTCTTTATATGTACGGAAACCTTGAGACATATTCTACAACTTGGTTAAGATTATTTATTCTAAATAATCTTTTTGTCGAAAAGTCGTTTTCGACCCTATTATCTCTAAATTGACTAGCCCGGATCTACGGGCGTTACAATTATCTCCCCCTTAGGATGATTACGTCCCGGAATCATCAACGAAACAGGGCTCACATGATGAATCCATATGTTATCTCTTCATCCTATGTAATAACCGTAACTTTGATGTTTGCTTCGAACGAGTATATAACTCTTGGACTCCTTGACTGCAAGCAGTACTCGATCTTTGTACCTGCTCGTTAGACTCCAAATTATGACATTCGAGTCACAATCTCTCTGGAGACTCCTTCTTCTTCTGAAGATAAGTTCCTTTATTACTACAATGGACTGATGTGTCATGTTCTAATGACCTCTCATCGTATGATGTAATGCTTAGACTTAGGTCTTTTAGAGTCAAATTCCAGAGTGTAATATACCTTCCTTCATGTCCTAATGTGATATAATCACATTCTATCATCTAGCACTTCTAGGTACAACCTTCTAATCTTAACAACGGTTGCGATGCTTCGACTATCTTTCACTTCAATCTTCTAGCTTAAGTCGGATGCTACATCGGACTTGGTTCTTTGAACCATGTAACATACTCGTCTTAGTCGGACTCAATTCGATATGACCACTAGGGTCGAAATAACAATCATCTTCTTAATCATTACCGAAACAATGGTAACGACATACTTGAACAATAATGAAATCAATTACTAGCTTCTTGGTAACCTTGTGACTTTCCCTGATCCAAGAGTGAGTCCTGTGCTTCCGGTAGTATATGCATCTACTACCTTTCACACCTACTCATACTCGTCCCAAGTATTGTCTCGCAGTTTTCCAAGTCACCATTCAAGAAAATCACATAACAACTTAACACATTAGATAGCAAAACGAAGGTTTTATATTATTCCTTGAAACGATTACATAGGTGTTCAAGTTCACCCTAGATTATGCCTCCAACAGGCTACATCATACGATACTATGGCTACTACATAACTAGATCTTCGGATGTGAAGTCCTCATCATTTATTCCTCGCGTTGTTATCTGCTTCGTCGAGGATCATGTGAAATGCCCTTGGTTTTGGCGGTGCATTTGGCCTTGCTGCTTCGTTTTTCTTTGGGCAGTCTCTAGAGATATGCCCTTCTTTGTTACATCCGAAGCATACCTTCTTGTTAAATGTGCACTCATTGGCGTAATGGCCAGACTTTCCACACTTGAAACATATCACCTCTTCGCCACATTTTCCTAAGTGTTTCTTGTTGCATTTATCACACCATTTTGCTTCACTTCCCCCTTCTCCAGACTTCAGGAATTTTCTCTCCTTGTTGGACCTTGAAGATCCTTCATGCTTCCTTTTCTCGCCAACTTCAGCTCTCTCCAGACCCTTCTCTCTTATCTGGGTCTCCACATTCTTAGCAGCCCAGATGGCGGCTTTCAAGGTGGTTGCTTGCTTGACCATTGGACTAAAGTCCGCTGGTAATCCATGGGCAAACTTGTTGACCTTGGAGAGCTCAGTTGGAACTAGGTAAGGAACAAGCTTCATCTACTCTGTAAAACTTGCAGCATACTCAGTGACACTCATCCTTCCTTTCTTCAGATTTTGGAACTCATTGTTGATCTCCAGAAGATCCTGCTCAGAGCAGTACTGCATTTTCAGTTGCACCAGGAAATCTTCCCACGACATCTTCCTTGCTTCTCCCTTGGGCATTGTGTTAGCTAGTAGCTTCCACCAGCTTAGTACTCCAGACTTTAATTATCTGACTGCAAATACGGTTTTCTGCCCGTCGCTACAGTCACAACTCTCAAACACCATCTCCATTTCGGAGATCCAGTCCATAATCTCAACCGGCTTCGGGCTTCCGGAAAGACTCGCTGGTTTTGCACTTAAGAAGTTCTTATACATTCGCCCATCCTTGTTGTTTCCCCTCTCCGGGCCATTTCTTCGTTCTCCTTGAGTCCCAGCTTGACTCACAGGGCGGGTGTAGTTTCCTTCCTCCGATTGTTCGGGGACCAGTTCAGGTTGTACGATCGGAATTGTAGCTTCCTCTCGATTCTGTTGAAGCAAACGTCTGGTTTCCTCCATTTGACGATCCAACATCATTTGGATCATCGCCTGTACTCCGGCTATTGTGATGGGCTCTGGAGTGGCTACCACAATATGTATTTGCTCAATCAGTGGAGGTTGATTCCTGTTTCCGTTCGCGTTCTCGACTCCACTTCGGGTTCTTGCCATTTCGATCTATACATCAATTCAGACGTTCGGTGTGTAATGATGAGAATTAAGATAGGAAAGATTTTATTTACGATCGATGTGTAAATCTCCCTATTACTCCGAAAAGTAATATGACAGTTCTAATACCGTAATTAAACGTTTAGACACTTGAACACATAAAGTTTCCAGATCCGGTCGGCAACAGACCATAGATCCGATCATATAATGCATATCATAAATCATTTATCACATAAAAGCATGTTAGGTATTTTCCCTAAATAAGCTAGTGCTTGTGTCTATTCAGGTGTATTACCTAAAATTTATTAGACACACTCCTCACAATCATTGCTTAGCATTCTAAGTTTAAGTCTTGAAATAAATCCATATTCCTAGTTCGCTTAAACTAATGCTCTGATACCAACTGTGACATCCCCATTTTCACGGCCAGAAAAGACCGATTTTGTTTATGCTTTATAAAAATCAGAGTACTTCTTTTGATAAAAATGTTGCGGAATTTGTTCCCAGTAAAATTTGATAAGTACGTTATCAAAGCATTTATGAAGAAATGTATTTTTATTCATTTTAAAACATTGGGGTGTCATCGTCAATACATAAACATAAGCATAAACAGAACTTACATTCATTTACACTAGTGATCTACATCTCTTTTAAATCCCTCAGTGTAAAGTAGCTTCATATCGACACCTGTGATACAAATAAGCTGGAGTGGGTCAGGTTGGGAAACCTGGTGAGTACATAGGGTTTTCAACCAACAATAATATAATTATTATGTTAAACATCAAACAATACCCATCCCCCATTATCTTCTTTACTCTTAAGGATCTACCCTAAGATTCAGTTATTCATCGTTCATTCATTCCTAAGGAGTATCCTAAGGAATCGGCACAAAGTCTGCATAGTCACCAGGGTTTATCTCGTTTATTGACAACATCGTTTTTAAGAGTCCACTCGTAATACCTGTCAATGGGTTTTTAGAGTACACCGGGTGAACACATCGTTCACAACACCTACAGGTTGCGAGCCTGCTAGTGTTCCACTAGACTGTCTAGAATAGTCCGTGGTTGTCATCCATACTCTGCTAGATGACGGGGCCATCACTTGGGTCATCGTTTTGCTCATCGCTTAGGTCATCGCTTTGGCTCATCGCTTCGCACCATATTTTATCACTCATATATCATCGCTCATCATTCATCTCATCTTTCATCGCTCATCATTTATCTCATCTTTCATCGCTCATCATTTATCTCACCTCTAATCTACCCATGTTTTACCCAACACATTTTGTAGATATAAAATACATATACAGTTTATATCATTTAAAACATGTATAAAACGTTTCATCCAGCATAGGCAACAAGTATTCAGACAGTATACACACATAGCACATAATTTATACAAAATACTTCATATCTATGTGTAAGATGAAAGTAACTATGCACTCACCTGATTAGGTGGTGACTCGGTACTCGGAAAGCACTTCGTTATCTCAAAACAATTTTCCTCAGACAAAACCTAGTATCATTACCACTAGAGTTTAGTCTAATATTCACCAACACAAATTAATAGACTAGCTATTATTACTATTATATAAGCGTTAAACGATACTTATATAACCCATAATAATAGCCCAAGTACTTATTATAAGGTCCTAATAACATTACTATATTGAAACATAAGTTATACTAAAGATAGGGTAGGCGTAGCTTACTTACAACAAGTTTTTCTCAAAACCGGGATTCGCCGGAGCAGCGTTCCCGAGCCGAAAGGGTCTTTTCTCGGGGCTTTGGGAGCCTCGGGGCTTCCTTCGGGTGCTAGGGGGTTTACCTAGTCTTTAGGGGGGGGGGGGGTTTGGGAGGCTAGAGAGAGAAACTAGAGAGAGAAAGTGAGTTTGGGAGGTGTGAAGAAATGGCAAGACCCGGCACCTCTATTTATAGTGAAAATATCTAATGGACTCGCCGAGTCTTGACACAAACTCATCGAGTTGGTGCATGTGGCAGCCTTCTGGTGGTGCCACGTGTCCTCTTTCTGGTGGTGCCACGTCACCCAAACTCGCGTATCAGCCTCCCGACTTAGAAAAATCATAACTCTCGCATACGAGATCCGTTTTCGACGTTCTTTTTTTCACACGTAGGTAAAATCAAGATTTACAACTTTCATTTAGACTCCGTCGGCTAATTCTCGACCGATCTTAAATTTAACAGTAGGAAGAGACTAGACTGTTAAATGACCGCGAAGAATTCGTACGGACTCCGTTTTTGTCTGTCTTTTTATAGTTGAGTTCCTATTAATGAGATCTTCAACTCTCATTTAGGTCGTGTAAGCCAAAAACCACTCGAACTAAAATTCGAGTTTCGGGCTGTACACTGCTAAGCCGAAACTTCGAAAAATCATAACTTCCTCATACGAAGTCAGATTTGGGCGTTCTTTTTATGGACGCTCTCGGTTTAACGTTTTCTATGACTGTCGTATCGTAAATTCACTATTTACGTCTCCCGGTGCCGTGCCGGTTTTGCCGTAAAACTTCGACGGGTCATAACTTCTTCGTTATAACTCGGATTTCGGCGTTCTTTATATGTACGGAAACCTTGAGAAATATTCTACAACTTGGTTAATATTATTTATTCTAAAGAATCTTTTTGTCGAAATGTCGTTTTCGACCCTATTATCTCTAAATTGACTAGCCCGGATCTACGGGCGTTACAGTATCATGTCCTGACTTTTGAAGTAATTCATAACAGAGGTCTATGCAACATAGACTTATGAATTTGATAGTGACTACCCTCTTAATGAATTTATGGGATCTGGTTTACTGTTACTGGATGATATGACAAAGGCGATAAGCCTAACACATAGTGTGAGTAGTGTAATCACTAACTCACTAGATTGCATTAATTAGTTAATTATTAGTACGACGTATATGGTACTCTACTACCTTGCGTGCCTCGGGAGGGGTTTCCTATCCTAGTTATGGTGGTCCTGAATTCAGTTGTGTGGATTTGTTGTCTCTGGACTCTCTTATGGTTTTCCTATTCTCTATAGATCATGCTTTGGGTTTTACCACAGATCTCCATCACTTCCTGATGGAAGATTTGCGTCCTCATATGATTCCTTCTCATAATCTACTTTATGAACCCTATCTCATTCCTCATTGACTTCTCTGTCGGTGGTTGTAGTGAAGTGGCTATCTATAAATAGGTTGTCCGCGCGAGAATGGGAATGTCTAAAGAATCTTATGAGATTAAGTAGAACATTTCTTCTGTAGTTATTGATGATCCAAACTGGGTCCTCCTATAGTCAAGCAGTGCATGCAAGTTGTATATAACCAAGATCAAATAGGCCTTCGAATAGGTGATCCTACTCTAAAACCACAACCAAACAAGGAACAGGTAATAGAGCGAAAAGCACCAATTCTGAGTCTATAAGATCCCAGTTACATATAACCCTAGAAGCATGCACTTCGTAACTATAGACCTGCCAGTAAAGGTCTTTTAGTTCTCATGTAAGTTTGTTATAGTGCCTAAAATACTCCTATAGTATTTTATCTTTGTGTTTTGTTCTAGGGATCTTTTGTATATAGAGTTAGGTAAGTTTTAGGCTCGTTGCAACACCACTATCACTCCCAAACACATGTTGGTCGTATCTCAAATAAATATAGTTGATCAGGTTATATTTATTCCAGACATGATTACATAACTGTCTAGGTTTCACTGTAGTGTCCAACATCTAAATACTTTTGTTTGTTTCGTTCTTATTGTAATACTTGTTCTTATTATGTATGCTTGTTAGTATACTTCGCGTAAAATACTTATATTTTAAAAAGTATACTTTTAGTCAGAGCACCTCGGCCCCATTGTATTTATAGTCGTATATCTTTTACTGGTTGATATACTAAGTTCACTATAAACAATGCTCTGATACCAATCTGTCACACCCCCAAACCGGAACGGCGGAAACGTTCGGGGGCGGAGGACGTCATGTACAGTATCACAACAATTGAATAATAGTAATCAAAGCAACCACAACCATTGTATTAATAGTATAATGTTTACATTGCTTTCGAATCATAAACAACTGACTCCAAAAGTAAATAGCAAGTAAAGAGTCGAAGCTACTATGCTCCATCTTCTTGAACCCGGCGCGTGTACCTGTCTACTAATGTCCTGAGAATACAAGTAGGTTTTGAAAGAGTATCAGCATAAATCTGGTGAGTTCATAAGCGTTTTGTTTTAGAAAACAGGTTCTTTGTTCTTTCGAAAGGGGCTTTGTGTTTATCCAGAAAACCTTATATTTTCTGATGTAGTGAATGTTAAGTAAAATGATTCTTACTAGTTCCTCCTGCGAGTACTTAGTGTATACAAATCATATACAATCCAGATCGAACAAACAATCGATTGTGTGGTTCTGCCCCAAGCCCACAACCAAACAAGGAACAGGAAATGAGGCGGAGGCCATACATTCCACCGGTTGTCGGATCTTTATGTACATAATCCTGAAGTATCCACTAGATACTTACAAGATTAACTGTATTGGTCCTTTGATATTTGTTGAAAGTGTTCTTCAAGAAAATCGATTATTTTCTTATTGAATGCATGATTAACCAATTATTTTTATAACTACTTAGCTCATACTAGCTAGGTATAAACCAATATCGAACAGACGATTGATTGTGTGGATCTGCCCTAAGCCCACAACCAAACAAGGAATAGGAAATGAGGCGGAAACCATACATTCCATAGTCTATCAGATATTCTTCATACATAGCCTGGATGCATAAACTAAGGAGTTACAGAATTAACAATGAATGTTCATTAGTGAAAAGAATAACCGATTGTTTGTAGAGTACTAATATTTACCCTGGAAAATCCCATATTTTCCCTATGTGTAAGTTATTGAATTATCTGTTCCAAACCGAAAAGTACATCTATCTACCATACTTATATTGTTTAAGCATTGTTCTGTTTGAAAACCAGTATGTTCTATATGAAAGCCTTTGTATGAAAACCTTTGTATGAATACCTTTTTATGAAAACCTTTGTATGAATACCTTTGTATGAAAACCTTTGTATGAATACCCTGGCTACCACTAGTATGTATACTATGTTCTGTAAACTGAAAGTGTTGTTAATACCCTCCTGTGATCACTTAGTACATACGAGTTATAGAAATCTAGATCGAACAGACAATCCATTGGGTGATTCTGCCCTAAGCCCACAACCAAACAAGGAACAGGAAATGAGGCGGAGATCACACATCCCACTGCATGTCAGATGTTAATTTCATATTACGCTAGTGTACATACTAAGTCATCACATAGTTACTAACCTTGTTGTCTGTTTGTTAGGTATATTATTACGTGAACGAGTCGTTGTTTCCCCTGTGAGTTCTTGTAACCATGTTGATGGATGAATACCAATACGACGTGCTTCGGACGTCGAAAACTAAAAATGACGTTTTTCACCCCGGTTGATTGTAGCTAATAGTCAGGGTGCGGGATTGTCAGTCCCGTATAGATCTATGCACAAACTCACGCTCTCCCTCCAGGAGACTCTGGTTCCTAAGAATTCGTATCTCACACTGTAGTTCTCTCAACGAATCCACGAATAATACTATGAAAACCTCTTTTTGTTATTATCATGAATCCTTATAAAATAATATCTTTTATTTCATATTTCATAAGTTTGTTTCCTTTGTTTTGAAAACTGTGTTTGTAACGTTTGTTTCTCAACATGTTTTGTAAAACTGATTTCAAGTCTAGTAGTAACGATGTTTACCATGTATGTAAGTTCTATGTTTAATGTATGCTAATGATAGGAAAATATAATAAACCAAATTATATTTTTAAACACAAGATTACTTGTGATTTTACTTGTATTCCCCCCCCCCCGCCTTAAATCATTAAAAACTCGGAAAATATAGGGGTATGAACTCACCTGACTGTGAATGACTCGGATGAATGACAAGATAGGGTGCTTCGTATGCTAAGTGAAGTCCCGAGCACAGTACGGTCCTATTAAACACATATTAACATGTATGTGTATTCAATTAGTGATTATAACTACTAACAAGTATAGGAAACCACCTAAGATTGTAGGAAACACCCTAAATGAAGTGTTAGGCTCACAAAAGGAAGCTTGGAAGGGGTTTACGGCCACCCAAGGATGGGTTTGCGGCCGTATAGAGTTCACGGCCTCATGAGGTTCACAGCCTCATGAGGTGTTCACGACCCTATGAATTTATGAAGGGTTCAAGACCCTTATGAAGGGTTCACGGTCGTGATCCCTTCACGCTCATGAAGATGATGATGAATCATGCAGAATCAAGGCTAGGATCTAGTAATCTTTTAAGTATAATGAGCTTAAGGTTGAAACACTTACGTTTTTGGAGCTTTGGAGGGTTCACGGTCGATGCTTTTTGAGAGAGAATGGGGGTGTTCACGGTTGGGAGGAGGAGAAATGAGAAGAAAAATGAGGTCACCCATATATATATAGGAGGTGGTTCACGTCCGTGAACAGGTTTGCGGCCGTGAACAGCTTGTGAGTGATTTTCTGGTTCGAATCTAGCCTCCCGATCTCGAGCTAACTCATCCTAGCATTCATTCATACATTACCCTAGGCTCGGAAACTCTCAAGGAGACCTTTAACAAGGCTAAAAGGTAACATAAACGAATCTGACTTTCATTGATCAGGATGACTTATAGCTAGAGATTCCGGGTTGTCACAAATTAATCCATTTGGAAGCCTAAGCAGTCGTCAAAGTACATGGCCAGTTCTTCTTTGTATCTATAATCTCCCACCTTGGTTATGCATGAAAAGAAGATACATCATTATGTCATTAGTAATTCAAGGTCCAAAATAGTCGGGAAATGATATCGATGTTTATTTAGCTCGATTAATTGAGGACATGAAAAAATTGTGGAGTCCGGGTGTCGAAGTGTATGATGCATATAGTGGGGAAAATTTCCAACTTCAGGCCATGATTTATTGCACCATAAATGATTTTCTAGCATATGGGAATTTGTCTGGATACATCACAAAAGGAGAAAATGCATGTCCAATTTGTGAAGATGACACACAGTCGTTATGGTTGACAAATTGCAAGAAACATGTGTATATGGATCATCGAAGATATCTTCCAGAAAATCACCCATATCGCAAGAAAAAAAGGTGTTCAATGGTAAAACTAAGGAGAGGACAGCAAGGAAACCATTACGAGGAGAAATTGTATTTTCTCGTGTTGAAAATCTAAACGTTACATTTGGAAAATTCAAAGGTAACGGTAAAGGAAAACGTAAACGTAAACATACAGGTACAAATCCTCCCATAATTATTTGGAAGAAAAGATCTATATTTTGGGAGTTGCCATACTGGAAGCACTTGCAGGTTCGCCATTGTCTTGACGTTATGCATGTTGAAAAAAATGTTTGTTAAAGCTTGATAGCCTTATTGTTGAACATCAATGGAAAGTCAAAAGACGGGATTAATGTTCGAGACGACATGGTTAAAATGGGAATTCTCCCCGAGCTTGCTCCTATTACGAATCCTGGAAAGTATACGTATCTGCCAGTAGATTTTATACCATGTCAAAGGATGAGAAAACAAAATTTTGTAAATGCTTACATGGTGTAAAGGTTCCATCAGCCTATTCCGCTAACATTAAGAAGTTAGTTTCAATGAAAGAACTAAAACTATTTGGTATGAAGTCCCATGATTGTCATGTTTTAATGGAACATATGATTCCCATTGCAATTTGTGGAATACTACCAGATTGCATTCGACACACAATCACAAAGTTATGCTTGTTTTTCAACATGATTCATTCTAAAGTTATTGATCCAGAGGTATTAGATTCATGGGAAAGTGATATTATCTTGACGTTATGCCAACTCGAGATGTATTTCCCACCTTCATATTTTAATGTCATGGTTCATCTGACATCTGATATTGTTAGAGAGATAAAATATCGTGGGCCAGTATTCTTATGATACATGTATCCATTTGAGAGATATATGGGCGTCTTAAAAGGGTATGTAAGGAATAGACATCGACCAGAGGGTAATATTGTTGAAGGATACGCAACAGAGGAGGTAATTGAATATTGTACTGACTATCTACAAGGTCTCAATAGTATTGGCATTCCAAAATCTCAACATGAGGGTAGACTTGTAGGGAGTCGGACAATTGGATTGAAAAAGATCATTCCAAATCGAGAAGACTTCAAACTTGCACATTTTACAGTCCTACAACATATGACAATCATTGCTCCATATTTAAACGAGCACAAAAGAGCACTAGAGATGTCGAATCGTGGTAAAAGCAAAAGATGGTTGATTACGGAACATAACAAAACATTCTCACAATGGTTAAAAGACAAAGTGAAAGCAAGTTATGGCATGGATAATGTGGATCAAGCTGTAGTACATCTAGGGAATGGTCCTGAATATCTTGTGGCAACATACCAAGGATACGACATTAATGGTTATACATTTTACACTAATCAACAAGATGGAAAAGTACACTTCAAAATAATGATGCAACACTAATAGCCTCAACCGAAGTATATGGAGATAATCATGATACAAGGGCGAGGATCGCCAAAGAATCATATTATGGCGTCTTTCAGGAAATATGGGAATTGAAATATGATTCCATCATTATACCTATGTTAAAGTGCAAATGGGTTGACAACCAATGAGGTATTAAAGTTGACAATGATGGTTTTATAGTTGTTGACCTTTCCACAAATGGTTATGTATCAGAACCATTCATTCTAGCTAAACAAGCTACCCAAGTATTCTATGTTGAGGACCCAAAGGAATCGGGAAAGCACATCGTCATGCATAGCAAACGACATATACTTGGTGTTGATGATGTTGTGGACGAGGAAGAGTACGATCAATTTGATGAACTACCCCCATTTTCTATCGACATTCCATCTTCAAATGATGATGTTGATGACACCACTTACTTACGGTCAGATCACAATGAAGGATTATGGATATCCTAACCTATTGATAATCCTGGATAGTTTGGTCAGATCAATCAAAGGCAGAAATAAGGTAGCTTCAAGGCTAAGTACTAAAATAGGAAAGTTATTTTGATTATTTTATATAAACAAGGACTGTCATCAAGTTCTTTAGTTATATGTTTATACTAGAATACTTATTCATAATTTACAGGATCTTGTTTAAGGTTGTTTAGCAGGTCACTATAAAATATGGTGCACCATTGATTCTTATTTTTATACAATTAATAAAGCTAGTGAAAGACTATTTTGGATTGTTCTCGAATTAAGCTCTATCGGTTCTAACCGTAGGGACCGAATCTCGTACCTATCACCCACATACTTTGGAAAATAAAACAAGTTATTCAATAAGAAACATGAATATGTTTGTAAAATTGCACAAATCTAGTATAAACTAATTATATTTTGAAAACTCACTACATTATTCGGCCCGGTTCGTTTTTTAGTTAAAAATCTCATCCCTAATCTGAATTATATTATTACACTGATCATCAAAATGAAATTCGTCAACCTTTTGGGTATCTTAAGTCTTGCAGGATTCGTTAATTAACTTCAACATGTCGTAAGTTATAAAATTATAGTATAGTTAAAAGTTCTTATTAAAAATGCATGTTTGAGAACATATTTATAAGATTGAAATTAAATATGTTGCCAATATATTTTTTTTCTTGTATCTTAATAAATAAATATTATATCTTTATGTTAGAGTTTCCTTTTAAATTCATATTATACTAATAATTAGAGTTAGAAACAAAATAATACACAATAATTAGGAACAAAAAAAAGGCATGAACTCTAATTTGGTATTTTACGCCAAAAATATATAAAAATTAAAGTGGTTTTCGTTGAAACTTTTTGAGTTAACCCGTGTGAAAATTCAATATACCGCCACACATTTTGAGGTAGAATCAGACCCCATACCACGTTGTCACTCCTTACCCTCCTCTTCTACTCCACTGCAACAACCAGCGACTTTTACCACTTTTACCACGGCACCGTCATCTCAAGCCGTGACCCCCAACCCATGACATGTATAGTTAAGTGGGTCGTGTTCGGGTTGGTAGATTTGACCCGCCAACCCGCGAACCGCCAACCCGAACACGACATGATTGCCAAGCCCACTTTTAATGTTGTTTCAAAAAAGAAATCTTAATATTTTCAACGTCCATTTTATAAAAAAAGTCCTAAGTTGAAATTTGAGTTTGTTTATGGCTAATTGAGTTGAATTATATATTTATTTTATATTAGGAATGAGCATTTGGATCCATCGAACTGACCCTATAATGTACTAACGTCAGATCCGACCAAGTTTTTTACTCAATGGTACGGTTCCCGGTTCTTCGTTCTCATTCGACCGGTTCCCAAACTCGTTGGAGACATGTACGTATAAAAGGCGGGTTTTCAAAAAAATAAATATTACATGTTTTTTTGTCAAATCAATACATTATTTTTATAATGATACATATTAGAAGTTCAATAAGCAAAACGTATCAATTGAAACTTATATACAAATATAAAGGACAAGTTTGAAAATTTTAAGTTACTTAAGATAATGAAATATATACCGTAAAAAATCAACCATTTACTTTTTAGATTTGGCCTGATATAAGTTTTGGTAAAGTTTTTTGGATATCCTGTCATGGAAATTGTATAACCCGCCACAAATTTTGGGTACAATCAAGGGTTTAGGTCATTTTTTGTTACTTAACTTTTAGTTTTGTGCTCATTTGGTCACTTAACTCTTTTTAAGTAATAAAAAGTCATCAAACTTTTGGCTTTGTGCTCATTTAGTCACTTAACTTTTGGTTTGGTCACATTTAGTCACCTAACTTTTAAAATTGTGCTCATTTAATCACTAAACATTTAAATTTTTTCAAAAGTTTAGTGACTAAATGAGCACAATTTTTAAAGTTTGGTGATTAAATGAGCACAAATCTAAAAGTTAAGTGACCAAACCAAAAGTTAAGTGACTAAATGAGCACACAGTCAAAAGTTTGATAACCTTTTAAAACTTAAAAAGAGTTAAGTGACCAAATGAGCACAAAACCAAAAGTAAAGTGACCAAAAATATGACCTAAACCCTAAAATCAAAACCCCAAACACGTTTTCACTCCTTACACCTCCCATTCTTCTTCATCGCATCAACCAACCGGCTATTTGACTAGCTACCACACCATCAGGTTGTGCCTTAACAGACGATTCATCGTCCTGACTACAATTCTAGTGCCTAAAACCCTTATCTTTTCCTCGATTTTCCCTGTCCCCTACCTCATATCAGGAGGTCGCCAAGTCATTGCTAGGGCAACATTACTCGTATACACGACTCTACATCTCTATTGGTCCTCTTTTGTGCCACTGCTAAACATCTTCTACACTTGCAATTTGTAAGTTTTATATGTTGATATTTGATTTATGAAAGTTTTACTTGAGACGTTTACTTAGGTTTTGTAAATTCGTGGATTTATATAAGCATGAATCATGTACTAATGCTGATTTAAACGAGAATACATGAGAACAGAACAGGAAACTCAAAACAGGAAACCTGAAGGATTTTTTTAGAAATTTATGGATGTATGTATGTATATATTCATAAAAATACTTCATTTAGTTGCTCTTATCTGCTGTTTTTTGACAATTCTGCAAAAAATAACAATGATGACAGTGTCGGAACCCTTTAGGGGCCGGGGGAGGCCATGACCCTCCCGTTTTTCAGCAGATATATGCTTGTAATCATTGGTTTTTTCTTCTTTTTTCCCCATCGATACCATATCATTCTCTTTGTATCTCTTCATGTTTATTCTTTTTTTTTTTGCTCTTTATCCATCGTGCCTAGCATTCCAATACACTGATACATCCTTGAAAATACTAAGTTCTTATTTTTTGGTTATCTGGTTTGTGAGTTTCTTTTTTAATCTATTCAACTTTGATATGTTTATTTCTTGAGAAAATTGCAATTTAGTGTTTACGTACTACAATTTAAATTTGTTGGTATTGAACATTTGAAATTCCATATTAAGTGTTTGTGAAAAATTATTCAATGAGGCTTCATATTTTTTTAAAGTAAGTTTTGATGAACATGTGAAGTTTCATATTTTGATATGTAATTCAACAACCGATACCACATCCACATCCACAACCACAACCACAACCACAACCACAACCACAACCACAACCGAGGAAAAAAAAAGAACAGCCACACGTCTAATGGATATAACAGAGCCACAAGAAGTTGAATTTAACAGTCTTGGTCAGCATTGTGGCGATAAGCAAATTAAGTTCGCCAATGACTGCGGGGTTGTTACGAGAAAGTTAATTTCTATCGAATATCCAACTTGGAAGAAAGTGCCAGCAAATGAAAAGGAGAACTTATGGTTGACCGTCAAGGTTTGTTATCTAATACGCATTACATGTGCTTTCATTTAATTAATATATGTTACTAATAGTTATTCTTTTTAAAAAAACAAAAATAGAAACGTTGGAATATCCATGATGAAAAACGCAAAGCATATGTGCTTATGACTTGCAACCACAAGTGGAGATCATACAAGAAGAGGCTTAAAAAGAATTTATTGGCCAATGAGAATGAGAGAAATCCACTTGAAACCTACTCATATCTAGAGAAGAATGCATTGCAAAAATTTAAGGAAAGGATATCATCAAAGGAATTCCAGGTTTGTAGGATATAATGTCTCTTGATAATATTAATCATTATGTTGCAGTTTCATAATTGTGGTTGTTGCTTTTATTGGCAGGTTATAAGTGAGAAAGCAAAGATGAGTTCAATGTGTAATACAAATCCAGCCCAAGTAGGCCCACATGGTTATCGGGGCAACAAACCTATGTGGGAACAAGAGAAGGCATCGGGTGAGCTGCCGTCACCGTTGTATGAGATAAAAAGCGAGCGTTCATTAGATTATGTGTTGAGGAGAAGATCTAAAAATGAGTCAGGGTCAAAAATAATACCACCTAACATGGAACCGAAGATCATGGGCTTTCCTACGTTATGCAAATGTATAATAATGGTCCATGTGTGATAGAAAATATACTAAAATAGTTCCAAACTTTTATATTTAGCATATTTTTCTGTTTTAATGTGTTAGGTTTATGTTTTTTGAATTTCTTGATATCATTTTACTTTGAACTTTGCTGTCAAATTATGTTTTATAGCAAATTTTCTAACATGTTGACACATGAAATACACTACATGCTATATGATTACAGACTATTACTCATTGTGATTTGGTGTAACCTTATGGTGATATGAACCAATAATGTGTCAGAGGGATAGACTTTACTTATAATGATGGGTTAGTTCACTCACTTCCTCTACGCAAAAATCACTTGAAGGTTATGATAGACAACATAGATGAAAGATATAAAGGTATTTATCTTTCTGTGATGATGACAGATGAAGTTGGTATCCTAGAAGATACGGGGTTGGCACTGTAATTCAATGGCCGCGGATCACAATTGTTGTTAGTAAGGTACATCTTCATTATGCTTTAATTTTTTATCTACCATATATACATTTTTTGAAAATGGGAGAATTCCCTATATGCCGCTATTAAACATCAAAATATTATATTTAGGATGAAAAATAAAATATTTTGATGTCTAAGAATGGCATATATGACGTTCTCGCTAATTAAAATGAGTTATTAAAAGGAACAACAAAGCAAGGCGCCATCACAACAACAAATTCAGACCACAATTGCACGACCATCAACCGCAAAGGCTGTTATGGAAAAAAAAACATGCCTAACCAAAAGATCAACAAACCAAGGCCAATAGAATCATTCCGTGACCTTTTGAAGACCAACCTAGTGGTTCATGTGGTAGCCGATGCTGGAAATCTAGAAGCTTGGGCATTTGATTTTTTAGTTACATATGAAGATTATTATCGTTTGTTGAAAAAACAAACAACTGATTTGTCCATCATAACAACTTGGCAGATGTAAGCGCATTCAAATTTTACTATTATTTGTTTCCATGATATTTTGTTTTTAGGCTGCTTATAAGATATTACTTTATCGTAAATGTTTTGTAATATTGTTTGTAGCCTTCTACACTTAATGGTTCGGAAACGTTGGGCAAGTGTGCTTTCCTAAACCCATATAAGATTCTTGGGAAAGTCTGTCAGGAAACTCCGATTGATGTCGTCAATTATCTCGTTGATGTGATGCGTCTTCATCATGGAAAATCATTTCTTATTGCACCATACCTACAAAAGTATCATACGTTGCTATCTATATTAATAGTTTTTTTTTTGTTTATTTATACTAAAATTTCAAAACATTACTAGTACGCATTGGGTCCTCTTGGTGATTTGCCCTTCAAATCATATTGTATACATTTTGGATTCTCTGATGAAGCCTATGAAAAATCCTGTTGACAACTACTTAAACTTCTGGAAAAGTAAGAAATTTCTTAATATGGCATGAAAATAACTTTATTTCTATAAGTTTGAATACAATTCTGCTGCTTGTTTATTTTTAGGGCTTTTGAGAGGTATGAAAAGAACACATCAATTCTAATTGTATGGAAGCTCGCTGAGGTAGTTTATCTTATTACTTATCCACTAGTTAGATGTAGTTTCATTTGTGATTTATGTTTACTTCTATCACAATTTTAGTGCAATCAAGACGGTGTATTGGAAAGTGAGCTGAGTGGGCATTATGTAACGAATTGGATCTTTGATTTTGTGTTGAACGGACAACATGGATTTCCTAATAGAGTAAGTACTTATTAAAAAAATCTTTTCTTCTAAAGGAAGAAACAAATTGTTTCGTTATTTAGTAGTTTTAATTTTATTTTTGTATAGTTTTGGTACCCTTTGGAATGACAAAACTGCATTTGAGGAAAAGGCGTTGGTTACAACTGTTGCTACATGGACCAGAGAATTTCTGAAAATTTTTATGAATGATGTGGTTGTCTAAAAGTGCATATAAGGTTAGTTGTTAATATTTATTACATCCTACTTTTAGTTTAGTGATTGTTTGCTAAATTCAACTCTTTTAAAATGCTAGACAAAAAACTAATTATTTGTTGTGTTTTGTTTTTCAGTGAGGATGAAGGATAGCTGTGTTTTGTTTTTTCAGGGAGGATGAAGGATAGCTATTGTGTTTTGTTTTTAAGTGAGGTTGGAGGATAGCTGCAATACTTGATTATTGGACAATACCTCTGCATGGGAAAACAATTTTTTTTTTTTGAATTTATTTATGTAAGTTTTATGTATTATAATATGACCAAATCAAGTAGTTTTTAGCAGCACTTAAGCATGTTTTTATCGATGACTATAATGATTGGTTATTTAGCATGTTTATATTGATATAATTTGTTCATCAATGCATAATTTTTGTTTTGTTTTGAATGTGTGCTTTGGATGCAAGTATCAGTTTGTGTTTTTTATCAACTGTTTTCTTTATATTATGGTTATTTGAATAAAGTTGTTACCAATTTAATTCTTATAACCATGTTGTCCACTGTGATTATAGTTGGTTTTTGTAAGGCTGAAAAAGACCCGATTATGTTTAGGGATTGGAACCGGGCTCTTTTAGCCATATATGACCCGGTTTAGTATGGTTAGACCGCGTCCTAATCTTCATATATGATCAAATATTGTGCGTTATGTTCCTCTTATATGTCCCGGTTTTATGAACAACCGTGTTTTTTTGTGTCAGATAGGAGCCGGTTTTAAAACCGAGTTCTATTCCTTTTATTATGTAGGACTCGTTGGCTTTAAAACCTGTTCAAAACCGGGTTATTTAATTGATTTAACCGGGTCCTATAAGCTTTTTTCTAGAAGTGCGTCCCCGAAGATTATACTCTTGATGCTTCCGACACCACCATCACCTTCAATAATGCTAATGGATTTGAATGTTTGAGGGTCTACCTTAGGTGCGAGGTTGTCGAAATCTGCACAGACTTTGAAAAGTTTATTAGATGGAAGGGAAGAAGTGAACTCAATTTCGGTGGTGATGATTGACATTATTAACTAATTTGCAAGAAATGATAAGTAAGAAGATGATTTTATATGTTGCGGTGAGATATGAGTAAGGATAGTGGTATTTATAAGGTTGGAAGGCTGGAAAAAACACCTGATGGTTTCTAGATGTTAAAATATAATATTCAAAATTTACATCAACAAAATTGTTCAGGAGACAAGAAACATAAATATGGCATGCAAATAAAAAATATTAGTATTAAAAAAATAATGTGTAGACACATGATTCTGGACCACTTCCACGCTTTCCTTAAAATATGAACATGTTTTTAATTATAACTTTTATGAACATATTTTTATTTTATAACTTTTAACAGAACTATTTTATTCTTCACAACTTTGTCATATCTCATTCCTTTAAATTATTCTTATTGAAGTATTAAACCAAGACTATGAGTGAAAACATTTCATATATAATACTCATGTATGTATCACGATGAGCAGGTTTTCTATTTTATAGGAACGATTGATTTGGAAAAATATATTGTCACAATTTTATCCAGCTTTTCTTACATTTAATATATAATGTTTAATATCCACCAAATATTATTATGAAAATATTTAACATGTAACTAGACATGAGACGTTAAACAACACAAGCAACCAATTGTGGGTTTATTAACCAGCCGACATGAGAAAAATTAAACCTTACATCTAGAAAATAACCAAGATTATGAAGAACTTACAGCTTAATAATTAAATATTAAAATTTTCATGTACCACCGTATCATCTAATGTTTTGTTCTTGAACACATCTTCAATTTCACGTGTCCAGTTGAGAAGAATCCACCATCTTCAGGAATAAAACATATATGTTAGAAAACAAAAATTGTGTTTCCCGACTAATTTATAGATACCTCGTCTCTGCAAATGATCTGATCGGACTAACCAGTCTCCCTAAACTAGTTTGACAAGATCTCTTACACAACCATCCATCCAAATCTTATCGATGTAAGGTATCATTAGATAATACCTTGGTGCGTAAGAAAAAACAGAACATGAAAGAAGGAAAAACTGCAGAGTGAAGAAGAAGAAACAGGGGAATAAGAAAAACGGAAGAGACTTTGATTATTTGCTGAATAAGAGTTTTTTATTCCTGGAAAACTTAATAAAATAAACCTAAAATAATACCTTATTTATACTAAATGTGGTATCCTAAACTAACTCAAATACTCATAAAAGGAAAGTTTCCAAAATTGCCCATGTGGACGAATTTCGTGAATTACGCCTACATTTTCCCTCCTACTTCAGTAAGTAACTGAGATGTTCTTCACTCCTAATAGACTTCTTATCTCTTCAAACTTCAGTTTAGCCATAGATTTTGTGAATATATCAGCCCATTGTTCAGTTGCTACCACATGTTGCACAATGACATCTCATTTTTCAACCAGATCACGTATGAAGTTTTATCTCGTGTCGATATGCTTGCTTCTTCCATGGAACACCGGGTTCTTCATCAGTTCCAAAGCTGATTCGTTGTCAACATACAACACTATAGGGCTGATCCTTCTTAACTCTCCAAGTAATCATCTTATCCAAACTCATTGACATGTGGCACTTGTAGCTGCCATAAATTCTGCTTCACTGGACGAAAGTGCCACACTTTATTGCTTTGTTGCTTCTGTGAGTTCCATGTAACAAGGTTCTCATTGAGATAAAATGCCATACCTGATGTACTTCTGTGGTCAATCACATCTTTAGCTAAATCGATATTTGTATTTCACTACTTCTTACGTACATATTCCAGACCATACATAGATGTTCCATTTATGTAGCTTAGAATATGTTTCATGACTTGTAGCTGATGTGAAGTTGGTATTTCCATTAAACGACTCACCATTCCAACTGAAAAAGCGATGTCTGGTCTTGTATGTGTCAAATATCTTAATCCACCAACTATACTCCTATAGAAACTGGGATCAATAGGTTCTGCTTGTTCATCTAGTCATGTATGTGTCAAATATCTCAATCCACCAACTATACTCCTAGAGAAATTGGAATCAATAGGTTCTCCTTGTTCATCTTTACTTTGCTCCAATCTTGACTCCATTGGTACTTGCACGGATTAAAATCAATCATACCTGATTTTTTGAGTATGGATTTTGCATAGGCTATTTGTTTTAAGGTGATTCCCTCCTTATGTTTACTTACCACAATCCCAAGGTAATACGATAACCTAAGGTCACTCATGTCAAAATTGTTGTTCATTTGTTGTTTGAATAACTCTCCATCATCAACACGATTTCCGGTGACAATTAAGTCATCCACATAAATTCCGGTTATAAGTAGATTTCCATTATTTCTTTATTGTGTAAACGAAATACTCTTGTGGACATCTTACAAAGCCCAAGTCTTTGAGACACTTGGCTAGCCGTGAGCTCCAAGCTCTAGGAGCTTGTCGCAATCCATACAACGCCCTTGACAATTTGTACACCAATGGGTTTTCTTCCTTCTGGCAGTTCTACCAGCTTCCAGATTTTATTTTTCTTGAGTGCACTTAGTTCATTCTTTATGCATCTAGCCATTCATTAATTCCTTTTTCCATGGAGTAAGATGAGGGTTCCTCGTCATCATGTAAGAACAAAAGTTCACTACAATCTTCATATATTTCAGTTAAGGTGCGGAACTTGGTTGGAGATTCGCTTGTAGACGAGGTTGAGCTAGTCGCACTTTAATGGGAAGATTTGAGACTTCATGGAATACTATGAGGACTTTCAGGTACATCTATCTGAATTGGTATTGTCTTCATTGAATTTTGCCTTATTGCTAACTATTACCGTTGGTTTTTTCATCGAGATATAATATATCGAAGGTGAAGATTTCGTTTGATGTTTCTTTGAACTTTGTTCCTTTCCCCATTCCTATGTTTTATTTTCTTCGAAAAACACATCTCTACTCACTCGAATTGATTCTGTGTCAGGATGAAGCAATCTATAACCTTTAGTACCTTTTCTACCCCCAAGTGAACTAGCTTTTTGCTACGAGCTTCTAATCTACTCAAATGCCTTCCGGTTACCCGCATGCGTTAAATGCAGCCAAAACCTATTATATGATCAATTCGCTAATTTCTTCCAAAACCTATTATATGAGAACTTTAGCGGTTACCCTACTGAAAATGTAAATTGCATGAGTCAATGGCTCTTCCTATAACACATCAGGTACTTTCATAATTTTCAAACTACTTCTTGCCATCTCTACAACGGTGCGACTGAGTCGTTCCACAACTCCATTCAGTTAGGGAAGTAGGGTGTTGTATAGTGTCTGTTTACGCCATTTTATTTGCAAAAAGAGCTGAATTGATTTGAATGAAACTCACATCCTCGATCTATACGAAGCGTTAAAATCTTCTACAACGGTGCGATTGAGTCGTTCCATTACGACTTTTGCTTTAAAATTTTTAAATACTTGCAAGGCTTCATCCTTATTTTTCATCAAATATGCCTGCATAAGTCTTGTATAGTCATCAACCAACAACATGAAATAATTGTTTCATGCTCATTTGGGTGGTGAGATGGGACCACAAAGATCCAAATGCATGAGTTCGATTCTTCTTTTTTCTCTAAAGGTTATATGTGTGGGGTATGTTTTTTATGTTTGTTTTCCAGCCAAACATCCTTCACACGGGCTGGTGGGGTTATTGATCTTGAGTAATCCTTCCACGATATTTTCATCAACATATGTTTAAAGACTAAATAACTTAAATAGCCGAAGCGATTATGCCATAACCATGTTGGTTAGATCGTTTTGCTAAGTAGACATATAGATTTTTCTTCTTCAAGCATGATTTTGTACAAGCGATTTGTAGATTGCAAGACTTTCATTACTAATCTTCCTTTTATATCATGAACTTACATATAAGTACCATACATAGTGATTCTGTCACCATTCTGATCCAACTTTCCCAAGCTAATAATGTTGCTGCAAAGTCTTGGTATAAAGTATACTTCCATGAGTTCTGGATGATCACCATTCCAGCTATTAAAAATGATAAAACCTCTTCCTTCTATTCGAACTCTAGACCCATCCCAAAAATTGAAAGAACCTTTGGCTGAGGTATCATGTTTTTGAAATTTACCTATTTCACCTGTCATGTGGTTGCTAGCTCCATCGTCAAGGAACCATACTTTTAACTAGTTGGATACTTCTTCATTCCGTCTTAGGGTTGGATTTACTCTTTCTTAATTTACCATGACTTCATCTTTAACATCTTCACTCTTCAAGGCTGCAAGTAACTAGGCTGGTTCGACATCATTGGCTTCCCGAGTTAGATTTTCTTCTTGATTCCTTTCTCTTCGTGGGTTCTTGCATTCAGAAATATAATGCTCGTATTCTTGCCGGTTATAACATTGCATCTTGCTTTTTCTGTGGTTTTGAGTTTGGTTTTACCAATGACTTCCTATGTTATGGCGATTTCCACCTCTTCCACGAACTGAATTGTTCCAATTACCTACTCCACGGCCTCTTCCTCTTCTTTCATGGCAGCTTGAATTACCCCACTGTTTGTTCTTTGACTCTTGCTCGTTCAAATGCTTCTTGTTTCTTTCCGACCATTCTTCATGGGTAAAGATCAATTTCTTCTAGTCTACTTCTTGATGTACTTGAATACACAGTTCATGTGCTTTAAGTTTGCCAATGACTTCTTCAAGTGTCATTGTATCAAGATCAGCAAATTGCTTAATTGTTGATGCAATTTGAACAAAATTAGAGCGTGTGACTTGTAGAATCTTCTTGACCACATACACTTCGTCCATGGTATCACATAACACCCCAATGTTGCTGATTTTTGCTAAAAAATCATCAACCTTCTTGGATTGTTTCATGCTATGAATCTCGACTTCAGCCTTCAGTGATTGCAATTTGGTTGTTCGAACTCGATCTGCACCCATATACATAGTCTTGAGTGTTTCCCACACCTCTTTTTCTGTTTTCTTCTCCGCTATCGACAAAAGGATTTCTTTCGGGATGACTTGTTAGCTCGTTGCCATAGTCATTTTATCCTGCTTGACACCATCCACGTTATGGGGATTCTTAGGTTCAATACCATCCCAAACCTCCTTTACTTGCATGAACACCTTCATCTTAATCTCCCATGCATCATAGTTGGTTCTGGTCAAGACATGATAATGAATCTTTGGTCCTTCCATGGTGGGGTTGTGATCGATCGGTTTTTCAGATCTCTTCTATGCTCTATACCTAGTGTAAGGTATTAATTGGATGATACCTTGACGCTTAAGAAAAAACAGAACAATAAAGAAGAAAAAACTACAGAGTGAAGAAGAAGATTCGATAATAGGGGAATATGAAAAACGGGAAAGACTTTGATTACTTGATGAACAATAGTTTTTTATTGCTGGAAAACTTAATAAAATTAACCTAAAACAATACCCTTATTTATACTAAAACTGATGGTATCCTAGACTAACTCAAATATGATAAAATGAAAGTTTCCAAGACTGCCCATCTGGGCAAATTTCTTGAATTACGCCTAAAATCGAACAGAAGAAAAACAATAAACAAACTCAACCCTAAAAACTCCCAAAACCGTAAATTTTAATAATCTCACAACACAACTCTGTAAAAAGAGGCTTTGCGAATTTCTTATTTTGAATAGCTTCCATACCCTAATGAGTAAATTGTATCTAATCACACTAGAATCTAGGAAGTTTTTGAATTAAACGAGCTTGAAACTAGCTCACAAACTACGAGTCACTACTCCGCCATTATATATCAATTTTGTTACCATAGTTTAAATACTCAAGCAAATCAATTTTAACCCGCTATCTACTTACCAAAAAATCCAGTTAAACCTCTTCATTTGATTGAAGAAACATCAAGGTTGTAAAAAAACACTCGACGTTAGCTACTCGGTGGATTGGGGTTGAGGGATTAACCGGATAGACGGGGATTAATAGGGACCATTAATTTTTTAGAAAATTATTCAAACATATTTAAATAAGATACACAAAGTTCAATGTAATTTTCTTTCTCGGGTACTCCAAAAAAAAAGCATGAGAAAGTGTAAATTTTCTTTTTTGGGTCCAAAAAACGTTGGAAAGTCTAAGAAAATGAGGCATCAAACATTTTTCAAGGCTCTTTTAAATCAAAATGAACAATTCATATTTAAAAGCATATAAAGAAATTAATAAATTGAGTAAATAAGCTATTTTTGATAAGCATTCAATATAAACCAAAAATTTATCAGATCGGTCTTCCTCTTTCATATTCTCAGATTTGTAAACCAAAACCAAAAACTAAATAGTATCAGATATTAAACATACACACAAATCTCGAACAAATCAAACAAAAGTGATAGAATGTTACCAAAATTATACCTTGCATATACGAATTCAACTGTAAATTCAACTTTAGTCTCCATTTTCTTGTTCATTCTTTTCCTTAGTTGAATCGTCATTAGCTTCTTCCTCTTGAAACATGAAAGAGATTCCTTTTTTTGTTAACATTTATATTTTAAGGATACACCTACACACACAGAATTACATAAATATACACACACAAATAAAACATATTTTAAGGCTACTCCTACACATCAAATTCGTATAAATCCCAAAAAAATAAAAAAACAAAATCACTATCATTTTGCTTTTAAACAAGATCGAATTCACAGGAAATTGAACATCAGGTTCCTACCTAAAAACTCAAGGTGGAATAGGGTTAGAGAGGCGATGGTGGGTTGTGTAAGGCAGTGATAGTGGCGATGATGTTGATGATTTAAAGATTGATGAGGAGGAAAACTAACCTTCGCATATTAGGAGGGCTAGTGTCGGAACTCACAATCAGATAATAAAGCATAAATACACATCAAATAGATATCGGAACTCGCAATATCTTGCTTTGGTGGCATAGGAGGAGGAGCACACGGCATCGAAAGGCGAACGGTGTGCATGGAAGACGAGGCCGGTGTGCTTGGAAGGGGACTGCGACGACATGCTTTCATCGGCGACTACGTACCAAAGGTCCAGAGCTAAAGTCGATGTCGAGAATGGAAGAAAAAGATATGGGGATTCACCTGTTCATTCGTTGTTTGAGTCGAGAAAGCGAATTTCAATTTTGTTTGACAACATACACGATAAAATAGGTAAATTAGAAGGAACCCTAGAAGCAGTTGTTACACTTTGAAAATTTTAACCTTAAAATGCTTTTGATTTACATTGACTTGAGTTGACTGATTAGAGCGCCTAGCCCGCCTAGATCCGATTATCTCCAGCTTTGACCAGTTTTGACCACGTCAGAATAGAAAGGCCGGTTACCTATAAACATCATTGGTGGAGGACCTATGCCTACGCTGATATTTGCAACACTGAGAAACATTTAGATCCTAAATAAAAACACATCATTTTACCACAACCAATTCCACCGGTAATCAATCGGAAAAACCATTAAAAGTTTACGGATTTTGTTCTGACAGGAAAAATATTTGTGGGGAGAAACTTGTTTACGTTATTGGAGACATGAGAAAACGAACTTTCAAAGGCCTTTTCTTATCGACTTTTCCGATGTAATACCTATTTGAAGCTAGTGTCGACAAATTACCGACAAATCTTAATTCTTAGCACTTTTCTACTTGATTATGATGAAAGGTAAGTGTCATATCTTGAAGGGAATGTCAGCAAAATTGAATTTAGGTTATTGGTAGACATGGAAAATGATAGCATAATAAGTTATTTGGGTTCTTTTTGTATTGAGCGTTAAGTTTAGCCCTTTAGGTTGGTAAACCCCATATAGTTTTCCTATCTATTGTCTTATTTAGCTTTCTTTGTATAAATAGTTTTCCAACGACAATGTAACTCTTTCCATTTTCTATGTATATTATAATTATTTCTCTGTAGATTCTTATTAGTTTACATGGCATCAGTGTTGTGTCAGTGTTGTGTCCGATCTATCTTTTACGATTGTTTAGTTTGTTTTTCTGATTAGTTTCTTTATTTCTTTTGATTTCATTTGTTCGAATTTGTCATTTTGTGGGTATTGTTGTTGTTATTTCGTCACTTTTTGGTTTTATTTGGTTTTTTCATTGATTTTCGCACCGTGATCTGTAAATCACCCCATGAAAATACCTTTTGATCGATATTTTCGTTGTAATTTGTAAATCTTGACACAATATTCGGTATGATTTCTTGATTCGTTTCTTTATTCCTTATGGTTTGAATTGTTTGAATTGTTCGTTTGTTGTTGCTTTTCTTATTTCGATTATTGTTGTTTTTCGCGACACAAGTTTGGGTTCTTTTCACCGCGATTTAGGTTTTCGATATTGGGTTGATCTGTTCCATGCCTTCATTTGTTCGATTTGTTGTTTCGCCATTTCTCGCGTCACATTTCTACTTGGTTCAACTAGGATTGATTCGGTTTGTTGTTTATCCGTTTCGTAGATTTTTCACCGCATGTTCATAAAGCATTTTTTGTTCATCTTGGTATTTTGCTAGAGCTCTTGAAAACCTTGGTCATTGAAAGTTTCATGGTCTGGTTATTCTTAATGCGTCTGGTTTAATTCATGTTTTTTTTCATTGAATTTAAAAGCTTAATTAAAAAAAGTTTTTGTTTTACTTAAGAATGTCGTTTTATGTTAAGAGCAATAACAATGCTTTGGTCTTACCTTCTTGTTACAAACATGGTTTGTTAAGGGTTTTAATGCTTTTTTCTATTTAAGCTTAGCGTTACAAAAAAAATATAGATGTTATGCTTCGTTTGGTTTTATTTATTTATTTATTTTTTAAAAAAATCTTGTTCTTTTGTTTTTCTTTTGTTATTGTGTTACCTCATATAGTCAATTTTGAGTTTTTTTTTCTTATTACTTTATCAAATATTTGGTTTAAAATTTTAAAACAAAGAGATGTCTTGTTTGAATGAATCTTAGTTTTCGTAAATTTAGCTGCAATTTCCGCCTCCGTTTCTGCCAGTATTGTTGGGATCAGATTTCATAGTATTTTATTTGGTAATGTTATGGCATTTCTTGTTTTGGTTCAACTTCTTTGTTCATTTTCCGGTTATAGCTTCCGTTTCTATTTTCGTTGACAAAAGTATTTGATTCAGGTTTTGTATTCGTTTGGTCTTATATTCTTCTGTTCTAGTTTTGCTTCGCATCTTTATTTTTTTCTGTTGGGTTTTTCTTTTGTTTCGATGTTGTTGTTGTTTGGCAAATTCTCAATGCTTATTGCTCAAGCATTGTGACTTTGAGGGAGGAAAAGTGAATGAGGAGGATCCGATTGATTAGTTTAATATGATGCAAATTTGCATATTGGGTTTCCTTTGATCTTGATGTTTCTGCTAGTATCTTTGGGGTTCGTGTGGTGTTGGATGTTTTCGTGCAGGTTCTTTTGTTTTAGTTGTTTTCATGAAGATTGTTTGGTGATTGATTCATTTGATATATGTGAATCATATTTATATGGGAAGGTGATTCGCAAAGGTCTTTATTTGTTAGTAGTTAAAGAACAAAATGCTTGAGAAAGAATTACACAAAGTGATATATGTAATCTTTTTCAATCCATGAATATATTTGCCGACAGATACTTAATCAATTTCACTAAAGACTTTTATTCGAAACTTTTGATTTGCTCAGATTGTTTCAAAGGGAATATTGAAATACAACTAAATGAGACCATCATTAACGTTTCGTTGTGATAAAGAAAATGAGTTTTATAATGAAGGGTCCATGTTATGGTTTGGGCTAGGCTTTTGGATGTATAGGTCATTTGTACTTTGAGTCTTGTAATAGAAGTGTTTTGGTGAGTTTACGGCGGTAAAACTGTTTACGGCCAAGTCCTGTTTACGGTGAGGTCTACTTCCCTATATATAGGTTCAGTCTGTGTCTGTTAGTAGTTGTTGATGATCCATAGAGTTTACGGCCATTGTCAGAGTTGTACCAGACGTTTTCTGAATACAAACGTGTGAAAGCTTTGATTCATTCTTCTTTTACTCATTTCTCATCTTATTTGATTGTTATATTGCTTGATCACTGGTTAAGATCCTGTTTCTAGGACCTTACAATTGGTATCAGATGAAGTCCGGTGTCAAAACATCTTTCAATCACGTTTTCGGTTAAAAGATTCCAGTTTCATCATTCTTCGAGACCGCATTTGGTGTTTTCGTGACATTAGGGGATCAGATCTGCTTACAATTCGCATTTTCATCAAGTTCTAGGCATTTACGGTCAAGTGTTTACGGCCGTAAACTCCCATTCACGACCGTAAACATGCAATCTTCATTGACCGTAAATAGGCAATCTTCACTGACCGTAAACAGGCAATCTCCCTCAACCGTAAACTCCCCTCAACCATAAACTCTCCTCAACCATAAACTCTCTTAAACCATAAACTCCTTCCAACCGTAAACTCTTTCCAACCGTAAACTCAACCGTGAACGTTGACCGTAAACTCCTGTTTACGGCTGTAATCGTGTGACTGCAAACTACCTTTTTGGCATTTTAGTTTATTTTTCAAGTCACTTTCAATTAAAAAAATTAAAACAAAATGGATTCTCAAGGTCAAGTACTTCATCATTCATGGGAACAACCACTCGCATTCCCGGATTGTTATCTGCAGAAGGGTTCCCAGAATGGAAATACAGAATCGAGAAATACATCAAAATGAAAGATTTCAAGGTTTAGAGAAGCATTCTCAAAGGACCAATCAGAATCACTACGAATCTTCCAACTGGACAAGTAATTGACAAGTTATACGCTGATTACACTGATGAGGATTTCGAAAAGGTTAAAGAACAAGAAAGAGCACTGGCTACTTTGACTATGGCTTTATCACCCGATATTGCTCAAGGCTTCAGAGAATATACTTCCGGCAAAGCACTGTGGGAAGTTTTGATTGAGGTCTACGAGGGAAATAAAGATATGAAGGAAAGCCGTCAGGATATGTTAAGACAAAAATTCAACATGTTCAATTATATCGTTGGAGAAACCCTGGAAGCTCAGTTGCAGCGATTTACTGTTGTCACTACTGAGATGAGCACAACTGGGATTTACTTGACTAAGTCTGAGATAAACAAAAAGTTGCTGAATTCACTTTCGAAGTCGTGGGATATGAATGTAGCTGTTATCAAGAAGACAAAAGATCTCAATCGTCTTAGTCTTGCTGAAACAATGGCAATCATCAAAGCCTGTGATCTTGATGACAAGCAACGAGAGATTAATCATGTGAATTCCTACTCGACTGCAAATCTTGGGATTTCTTCGAACAACGCCTTTTCATCCTTTACCTCCTCTCCAAGTCAAGCTTTTGATGTTCAACAACCTTAGAATCAAACCTTTATTACTCCATCCGTTGCACCATTTGTTGCCTCAACATCTGTTTCTCATCCACAAAGTCAGTCTTTTGTTGTCCCTCAAGCTGTTTCCTCCTCAAATGCACCAGCTATGGTTCCTGCTCCCCATTCCAAAGAAAACGATGAAAACTTAGCTCTTGCCACTGGACATGTAAATGGCTACAATGCTTTTGTAGCTGGAGAGCTTCCACCTCAACTCTCATTTGCTGACCTGGATCAAATTCTTCCAGAGGATGTGGAAGAAATGGACATTACTTGGCAGATAGCTATGGCAGTGTTCAGGGCAAAGCAATTTGCTAAGAAAACAGGAAAGAATAACTGGGGAATGAATACGGATAAGAAAGTAGGGTTTAACAAGGGAAAATTGCGTTGCTACAACTGTCACGAGTTGGGTCATTTTGCTCGTGAGTGTCCCAAACCAGAAAGAAGAGTAAGTAGTGATCGAACAATGGTTCCAGTGGGAAATGGTCACGGAAATGCTGCTGTCAACAGTGAGACTGCTAATCCAGCAGTGGTTGCTCAGTCCTTTGACTGGGAGGACCAGATTCAGGCACTGAATATTTCAGGACCTGAAAATGCTCACTTGGCTCAAATCAATGATACTCCTGTGGAAGAAGCTGAAGTTGATCCCGAAGAAGAGATGATGGAGTTGCAGTTTGCTTTCATGGTATCTTCTACTACAGAACCTGAAAAGAATGAGGTAAGTCAGTCTTCTTGTTCTCAAACATGTATTGATAAAGTTAAAAATATTCTTGAGCATATAGAATTATTACGTAGAGAGAACGAGGACTTGAGATATGAAGGGTATCAACTTAGAAAAGGACAGAAACCCCTGAAGGCTGAATTAGAAGCAAAAACCAAAGACTTTAGAAAACTTCAGGAATAGTATAGTACTAAGAGTGCGCATTATAGATATGTGACTGAACAACTTGCTGAGGTAACTGCTGAGCTTGACACATTGAAAAACAAATTTGAAAATGCAGATTTTACTTTTAGAAAATTTGATGTGTCAATAGAAACTAATTTGCAATTCAAAAATAATCAGTCAAAGGGTTTAGGATATGATAAAGTGCCTCCTCCTTTTAATTATACTTATAGTAATAACCCTTTGACAAATGAGGAAATTGACAGAGAGCCAATTCTGAAATATGGATTTGTGTCAGGAGGTAGTATTAATGTTGAAAATACTAATGTTTCTACTTCCCATGCAGATCAATCCTTAAGTCACTCAAAGCAAGAAGCAGAAGGATGTGTTTCTGAAAATAAAAATGTTTCTGAACCTGATGTTTTGGTTTCAAAAAATGACTCCTTTGTTTCTGATGTTAAAATCAATGATACTTCTTGTGATACTTCTGCATCGGATCATGTTGATTTCAATTTTTTTGACATATTTGATGATTTGTTTGATAATTCTGATGTTCCTGTTTCAAGCACATCCACTTCACCAATCACACAACCATATTCATCCTCACCTATCACACAATCTGATTCTTGCACATGTTCTTGTGGAAAAAGTAGGGGTGTCAGTAAAGAAAGTAAATCAGACAAAGGCAGTACAAGTTACAATAACAATAAGCAAATTTGTTTTAACTGTGGTACTGCCGGTCACATCGCTAGGAATTGTCCCAATAGGGCATTTGTGCATTTTTCGTCTCAAAGAGGAGAGAACGAGTCTCGAGGAAGGTCTTTAACTAGAAAGTCCTCGAGATGATGATTAGAAGGCTAATCAAAACAAGAAAAGGGCAGTTTTTTCAAAATAACAAACAGGTTTTCAATAACAAAATCACAAACCGTTTGCCAAAATCGAGCTCGGCTAAGCCAAGGTCGGTTTCCTCAAAGAGTGAATCTCGATCTTCAACCACTTCTGGTAGAAAATCCGAATGCTCAAAGCAAAATGAAAAGAAAAATGCTTCAAAACCACCCGTGATATTTGAGAAACCTAAATACAAGTGGGTGCCCAAATTAACTTCTAACCATTCATCGTCATCCTCTGAAACTGTTTTACATGATGGTTCAAAATCAAAAGGATTAAAAGATAAATCAGTGAATGTTAAGAGTCATGAATTGTTGAAATGGTTAAATCAAAAAGATGAGTCATACTTCGTTCCAAAACAATTCTTAGAGTCATACTCCAAGATTGTAACTTGAGTGACATATCTTAAAGAGGGTTTGTTAACACTAGTCAAATGTAAGAGTAAAAGGTTATCTACTCTTGTACATTTGAAATTGGTAAGTTGTGATGTTTTGGATAAAACAGAGACCAACTTAGGCCAATTGTGTAAAGTGTTAGTCTGGATAAAGAATCTGCACTATCTCTTGAATATTTGACAAGGGAGTCTTATATGTCAAGAGGACAGTGGGAGTCTTAAAGCTCTTGAAAGTTTCAAGACTTAATCAAGAATAAAACCTAAAGTCCTTCACTAGCACACGACTTGAGGTTTATAACCTATCGTGTTGAAATTTTTGTTCCTATTCAAGTTGGCTTTGCATAGGAGTTCTAAGAGTTCTCAATTGGTTGCACAAGTACTTGGAAGCAATGGCAGGCACCTGAGCTGCCAAATGGCAAGAATTTAAGATTGCACAAGTTTAATCAATATGAGTTTGGATTTGTCACTAACCTTGTCTTATGATTATGGTTTTGACAAATTCACATGGATAAGAACACATACACTATTAAATCTAAGTGTCATAATGTTTCTCTCCGATTCATGAAAATGATGGTGAGGAAACACTTTCACTAAGTAGATTTTAGCTAGATAGCAATTGTGATATTTGCATTCTCAAAGTCGTTAGTGGAGCGTGTGTGGTTTACTGGCACACTAACATGGACTTGTGAGAAGTGGCAAAGGTCTAAACAATTAAGACTATGATTACAGCATCCCTTTTCATAGTTCTAAAATTGTTTAGACACACATGTGAGCTATCTAAGAGAGGTGTATGATTTTGATAAAGTTTTATCAAAACAATCTAGTATCAGAAATCTGAACTTTGGTAAGAAAGTCAGCTGATTTCTGAGTACATGTCAAAGCTAGTGGGAGCATAAGTGTTATGCTAATAATCATCATGTTAGTGGGAGCATGATAATTATGACAAAGGTTGCAAGTTAGCAATGTTAATTATAGAAAACAAAAGTTTCAATTCGTGAGGTTGCAGGGGTTGAAAAAGTTGTTTTGCTATAATTAAGGGAGAGGAAATTATACTTCATTTCAATTCTAAAAGCTTAGATTGAGATTTTAATCGTATTAAGGATATATATATATGAATTTCGTGTTGGAATGGCTCAACATAAGGAAATTCTATATATGGGTCCATTATTTGCGTTCTAAAATTCGATTATGATTACGGCATCCCTTTTCATAATCTGAATTTTGAGAACTTGGCAAATTGAAATGGAAATATTATAGCAAAAGACTGGTTTAGTCTTTATGTGAGACATCATGAATCGTGTCGCATATGCTTCGGATATAGGATCGATTACATGTGCTATATTCATCCTTTCTAAAATTTTCCAAATGCCTGGGGCATTATGAAGGGAAAAGGTCTAGAATTGGATATGACTAAAATGATTAAGCAATTGTCGAGGACAATCTAAGGTTTACCAAAGATTGGTTGCTCAAGGACAGTTGGAAGTATAATGTTAATTCTGGAAGGACCATATTGACATAATCTGTAAGGAGGCAACTCTTGTTCAGAAATGATAGTCAAAATGGAATATGGAAATGTTTCAAAGTTAGAAATTATTAAATCTGTGTAAGATTAGGAAAATTAATGAAAGAAGGATGTTTCCAAGGAGCTGATCTCCTTTGGAATGCTCTGTAATAATTGTTGTCAAGTCTTTCTGACTTCGTGCATAATCATTAAGAGGATCAATGCATATAAGTTTAGAATCTAACAGATTTCAGTAAATGGCATGAATTTGGAATTCTTGCATTTGCAGTAAGGATTTGGGACTGTGAAAAGAGGATCATTGGAGTGATGTTCAATTGATCTATTGTACAAAGTAAAGATCATAGACAAACATAGTATGCATACTTGGTGTATGGCATGACTAGTGTTTAGAAAACATAGTGTACATGCTTGGAGCATGGGACAACTATTGTTTTAAATTCAAGTATAAAGTTGATAAAACCGAAACAATGAATAATGAGTAATCAGTATGGTGATAAATAAAAGTGTTTATTTATATTCATAGGGTTTGATACCATATTTGATTCATTTATTCTTGTGTTTCACTTTGCATGTTTTGACTTCCAGAATAACTAAGTCGCTCTTCCTGAATGATTAAGTTATTCAAACCATCCACAGTCGGTCATATGTTGGAAGTAGATATGAATCAAGACTGTCATGGGTTGGTTTGTAGAGGTCCAAGTTGGTCGACAAAAGTGGTGCTACAACACTCATGAGTGCTCATAAGTTCTGAGTATTGGATTCAACCCGCGCTCATTTGAATCACTTCATGGATTTTATCACGAGTGATCATGAGACGATAATATCTTATATTCTTCAAACCTAGAGATATGAGTTGTTACTATGAGTTGGTTATACATTGATTGCACGAAAACGCATTGGTAACTCGATGTTATAAAACGTGCATTTGTGTATGATTCAACAAGTAGTAGAACAAGCCATATGAGTCGAAGTTTATCCATTCCTTTTACCTTCAGGATAAAAGCGATATCTGTGGGCTCCTCGATGATTTAAAGATGATACATGTGAGTGCTTGGCCAAGCCAGGACTGATTTGATTTGTTCAATCAGTCAGTCATCATGAATCGGAAATCGGGAAACAACAAATGGACATAGAGAATGATTGATAATCCATGTCTCAGTCCATATGATATCTAGAATGGAGGAATATATGATCCCTTATCTAATGGACAAGTCATTGACAAAGGTCAGAGTTCATCGACAAGGTTAGAGTTCGACATAAGCTTTTGAGAGCTACGATTGCTGATCGGTTCCTGAAGTTATACGCAATAATAGTTTTAGACTTATCCAAGTGGGAGACTGTTGGATTAATGTCTAAGTCCATAACTATAATTGGTAAGACTTGACCCGACCCGGCATGGTCCATTTGGGTTGCATGGCATCATGCATTTGAATAGACTATAATGAGAGAAATAACACTTAAGGTTGGTTAATATATTATAAGTTCTAATATATTAATAAGGTTATTTAATTAGTATTGATCAAGAATTAATTTGGAATTAATTAAGTGATCAAAAGGAGACTAATTAAATATATGGGTTGATTGTGTAAATCATTCATTCTTATATATGTGGGCTTGTGATCCAAGATTCCTTATGTTGGACTAAGTCCATGGGGTGACCCATGGATACTCCATGGAGGTTAAAATCCATGGAGCATAAGGAATGGGTAAAGTTATGAGTTACATGGTGTAACCCTAATAGCCACCATATAAAAGAATCCCATGGCTCAAGAAATCGTGCACTAATGTGTGAGTGTGAGGGCTAGACGATTTGAAGGAGTGTTCAAGTTTCTCTCAAGTTATTCCAAGTGTATTTGGTGTTGTGTGAACCATTTGAGGTGTCACACTTGGGGCACTAGGCACTCAAGCTTCATGAAGACATTCTACATCAAAGAGGTATGTATTCTATCTTGTTATATTTATTATTTTGTATGCTAGATTAGGATAATACCTTGGATGTTCATAATTGTATGTATAATAGAGAAAACATAGATCCAAGGTATTTAGGGTTGCATGTACACTTAGGAGTGTTAGAATGCTCATAACCCAACAGGTATGTCGACAGCGGCTGTTCCCGACATACAACAGGAGACATCTCCCAATTGACCGACATTCAGACTTTTAATGGGGGATTCGTTTCCTTTGCGGGCGGTGAAGGCGGAAAAATCACTCAGAGAGGAACTGTAACAAACAGAGTGCTGAGTTTCGAGAACGTCAACTATGCTCCCGAGTTAAAGCACAGCTTGTTAAGCGTCTCTCTGATTTGGGACAAGGGTTATTCAACGCATTTTACTGATAAAGAGTGTCTGATCTTAAAGCCAGACATTGTCATCCCAGATGAGTGGAGTCTTGTTAAATCAAAGCGGGATGGAAATGCTTACATCATCGACATGAATAGCAACATTCCTGAGCAAGTCACCTGCCTCTTTTCAAAAGTCTCAGAACAAAATTCTATGATGTGGCACCGACGACTCGGTCATGCGAACGCTAAGAATCTGAATCGTCTTGCTAAAAACGAAATGGTGTGTGGCCTGCCTGTCAGAGACTTCATAACATTTGATAAGTGTGTGTCATGTACCCAAGGAAAGCATCACAGGAAACCACACCTGCCAAAGCAAATCAATTCAATCACCTAGGTGCTCCAATTGTTGCACATGGATTTATTTGGTCCGGTCAATGTCCTAAGCATCAATAGAAATTCATACTGTCTAGTTGTGATTGATGACTTCTCGCGTTCACGTGGGTCTTCTTCTTAAACAACAAAGCTGGGGTATCTGATCTGATCAAGAAATTCATCGTAATGATTGAGAACCAAACAAATAACCGGGTAAAGGCGCTTTGAACTGATAATGGAACGGAATTCAAGAATGCAGTTCTTGATCACTTTTGTGCAGAAAAGGGAATTGTGTGTCAATACAGTTCAGTTCGCACGCCTCATCAAAACGGTGTTGCAAAACGGAGAAATCGAACGCTGCAAGGACGATGTTGTGTGATTCAAAGTTACCAGTTTTCTTTTGGGCTGAGGCGATCAACACAACTTGCTATGTTCAGAATCGTGTTTTGATCAACAAAGCCCAGATGAAGACTCCATACGAAATTCTATACAGTCACAAGCCATCTGTCAGCCATTTCCGCGTATTTGGCTTCCCTTGTACCCTTCTTCACTTGGAGTCGAACCCGAAGTTTAATGACAAAGCTAATGACTGCTATTTGGTGGGGTATGCTGCTCGCACTGCGTACAGGGTCTACAACAAAAGAACAAAGCAAATTATAGAATCCTTTGATGTGCGCTGGCTGGAGGAGAATGAAACAGATGCTAGAGTGGGTCCTGATTGGCTGTTTGATTACACATCTTTGTTCAAATCGTTCAATATGTGTTCCGATAGTTTATCTGGTTCTACTTCTGGTTCGAAGATTGTACCTGAAGATTAAGACGAAGACGTTGTTTACAGACCGCTGATAGTTTCTTCTGCGATTCCTTCGGTGGAGTCATCTGTTCCAATTACTAGTCCAGAATCTCCAACACAACAACATGCTCCTGATGCTAATGCCACTCCTCTTACTCCTGATGAAAAAGAGTTCATGTCATGAGATGCTTCCGCTGTTACTCAAACTTTTATGGAACTTCTCTTTCCTGAGCAAATTGCAAATGAGTTTGTGGCAGATCCTACTAATGAGATAGGTTCGTTTGACGTGGATCCTTCGGCAAATGATGGAGTTATCAACATTCACAATCTTCATGTTTCACTCAATCACATCAGCTAGGAGGTACCTTCACGCATTTAACGCGATCATCCTATCGATAATGTCATTAGCCAGCTGGGTGATGGTGTTAAAACAAGAAGCCAGAGTGGAGATGTTAATACATGTCTCTATTCTTGCTTTATCTCTCAAATAGAGCCAAAGAATGTTGAAATGACTTTGAATGAGCCCAGCTGGGTAGATGCTATGCACGAAGAGTTAAATCAATTTGAAAAGCTCGGAGTTTGGACGCTGGTTGAACTTCCTAAAGGCAAAAAGTCTCTTGACACTTGTTGGGTATACCGCAATAAGCAAGATGATTCTGGAGTCATAGTGCGCAATAAGGCGAGATTGGTGGCTCGTGGGTTTAGACAGATTGAGGGTCTTGACTACACTGAGGTTTATGCTTGGGTGGCTCGCTTGGAGGCTATCTGTATCTTCCTTGCATACACTTCCTACATGAACTTCACTGTTTATCAGATGGATGTCAAGACAACCTTCTTTTATGGCAAAGTGAAGGAAGAAATCTACGTTGATCAACCCCCTGGGTTTGTTAACTCGAAGCTTCCCAATCATGTCTACAAGTTGGACAAGGCGTTGTATGGGTTACATCAAGCTCCTCGAGCGTGGTATGCAACTCTCACAAAGCACTTGCTCGAACATGGATATTCTCGCGGCACTATCGATAAAACTTTGTTCATCAAGCAAGTGGGTAATGATCAGATTCTAGTCCATATCTATGTTGACGACATTATCTTCGGGTCTACAAGTCCAAAGCTTTGCATAGAGTTTGAAGGAGTGATGAAAAAGAGGTTCGAGATGAGCTCGTTAGGTGAAATGACCATGTTTTTGGGGCTTCAGATCCAACAAAGATCAAACGGAATCCTCATCCATCAAGCAAAGTATGTCGTCAATATACTTGAGAAGTTCGGGTTTCAAGACAGTAAACCTGCTTTGACGCCAATGGCCGAGAGACCTCTGCTGACTCCAGATACTGATGGCGAATCCGTAGATCAATCTCATTACAGATCAACGATCAGTTTGTTGATGTATCTAACTGCAAGCCGACCAGACATCATGTTTGCAGTTTGTCAATGCGCACGCTATCAGGCTAATCCTAAACTTTCACATCTTATTGCTGTCAAAAGAATCTTTCGGTACCTCAAAGGGCAGCCCAAAATTGGGTCTTTGGTATCCGCAAAATTCTGAATTTGATTTATATGCATTTGCTGACAGTAATTATGGAGGCTGTGAGCTTGACAGGAAATCTACGTCTGGGGGGTGTCAATTCCTTGGTGACCAGCTAGTGTCTTGGCAGTGCAAGAAACAGCACATCGTCTCAACCTCAACAGCAGAAGCAAAATATGTTGCTGCCTCTGCCTGTTGCTCTCAAGTTATATGGATCCAACATCAGCTGTTGGATTACGGTTTGAATTACTTAGAAACCCCTATATTCTGTGATAATGAGGCTGCGATTCAGATTGCTAAAAATCCAGTCCAGCATTCGAAAACCAAGCACATTGATATCAAAATTCATTTCATCAGAGATTGTTATGAGCATTCGCTCATTCGGCTGGAACAGGTTCCCACTGCTAATAATGTGGTGGATCTGTTCACAAAGCCGTTTAACAAAGCTCGATTCGATGTGCTTGTGAGCTTTTTGAAAATGCTACGTTTTGAGGACTAATTTTTGCTTTAGGTTAGTTTAATTTTGCGCATTTTAATTTCATTCTCACACATGCACAAATTTTGGGGGAGAAATAAACAAAAATTAAAAAATTAAAAAAATCCAAAAATAGTGTTATTTCTGTTTTATTTTTTTCAGAAAATATTCCAAAAACATTCGAAAATCAGAAAATCAAAAATATGTTGTTAATAGTTTTTGTTTGTAGGTGATGTGCTGGGAAGTGATATAATCATGTGATAACAGACAATCTGAATCTGTGTAAGGTGCCAAAGTCGAATTGTCTAAGCTCTGTGTTCGATGCGCTGGTAGGCACGAAAGTTTTTAAAATGGACTTGACTAGGATCAGATGGACTTAAGGAATCTAGAGACCTGAAAAATCTTGACCTAGATAGTTCCATTTAGCCTGACAATACGACGCTTGGGTAGGTTGAGCAGAGAGATATACATGAAAATCTGCGGATACATTAAATGATCTGTATCTAGAACTGTGGATTAACTTTTCCTCGATGTGCGGACACTGTCCTTAATTCCGGTATTGACGGGGCAACTGGGAATTCGGATAAGTTAGGTCTGTAGAAAATTATTTTTCTTTCTTTCTATCTGTTAGTCATATGTTGCTTCCTCTACTGATTGGAAGAGATCTGACTTGGAATGCAACATATGCAACTCTATTTCTCTGCATCTTCTATCTATGCAATTCTTTCTACCTGTTAGCCATATGTTGTCTCCTTTGCGTGATTTGCAATCCGACCTTGTACACAGCATATGCAACTTTCTACTTCTCAATCCCTCTAAACTCTAGTTAGTCATATGTTTCACTCTCTGCGTGATTGGAAGAGATCCGATCTGAGTGTATAACATATGCATTCTAAATCTAACTTCTTCCTTAATAATTGTCTGCTCATCTGATGTAAGGAGTATTCTGGAAGAACTTGATTACTGGGGTATATTAGGAAGCGGGAAACACGTTCTAATACAATAAAAATTGAACATTTTATAGATTGTCTGTAGATCTCGCTGCTCTATTTAAGTGGACAACAATACCCTTGGTCGTCGTCAGCTGAATGGTCTTTTAGAAATATTATCTAAGTTCATAGGATCTAATGTCTTGTCATTTATAGTATATCCTAAATTTGTCACAACTTTTCGTGTTTAAGTGGACCACAATACCGGCGATCGACCAGACATAGACATAAAGGTAGAAATACCGATAAGCGGAGCAATGTTGTCTAATAACATTGATCCCAGTGTGTCAAAAATATTTTTAAGTGTTAGTTAAGGTGAAATAAGTTTTAGTTCTCTTTAAATTTAGAGAGAATTTTATTTTTATTTTTACTTTTATCTTTTTTATTTTTTATTTTGATAAAATGTTTGATAATTTTTTTTTAAGTTTAGTTTTAGAAATTATTTTTATTTTTATTTTTATTTTTATTTCTTTTTATTCTATTTTTGTCCTCAAAATGTTTTATTTTTATAAAGGTTTTCGGGTATTGGACTTTATCATTGTGGATTGCGGCCCATTAAAATTTTGAACCAAGTATATAAAGAAGAAACAACCGTAAACCCTACTTTACTTCTCATTTTCAACCTCCTGGCCGCAAACTCTCCAGATTCTCTCTCTCTCTCTAAATTTTTTTTGTGAAAAATAGTGAAATTGATCTGATAGCTTCAAAGGTATGCTGATTCCGACTAGGAATATGCTATTTTCGCATCAAATCAACATGTTTTCAAGGTTTAATCAAGGAAAAATCAACTGTCGGCGTTTACGGCCAGGCTGTTTACGGCCGTGAACTCCCTTTTGGTCAATAAAATTGATTTTTCTTCGTGTGTTTCACGTAAAAGCCAATTTGAACTGCAAACATGAGTAAAACATCAATTTTAAATGTTTAAATATATTGTTTCCTCATTTGGCTTGTTTTAGTGCAGATTGAAATGGCAGAGCTCAAGTTTGCTGACAGCCACAACCTGGCTATCCTCTTGGCTGATCCTCCGGCTGCTCACGGAGAATTCAAGTCGATGATGCATGTACTGCGAGAGTATTGCCTGTCTACTGCCCTGACCGTTAATCCATACATCTATCAAGGCTTGATCAAGGAATTCTGGAGGTCAACAAAGGTGAAGAAAGGAAATGATGGAGTTGTTTCTGTTGAGGCTTCAGTCAAAAACTGCAAAATCATCATCACTGAACAGTTCATCAGAAGTACGCTCAAAATTGACGACCAATCAACCTTCTCATCTGAGATCGAGATTTCCCAAGTTGAAGAATTTCTTGTCAAAATGGGATATGAAGGTGTCTTCCCTCCAACTATAAAGAAGTTTCTGTCACCGTTCTAGAGATTCTTAGCTCATGTCTTCGTGAGCTGCATTTCCGGAAGAAAGTCTGGAGCAGATGAGATTTCTCTAAGAAACACTGGTGCCATCATCGCTCTGGCGGTGGGACTGAATTACAACTTTTCAAAGTTTATTCTCGAAGAACTGATTTCAAACATCAAAGGAAAAACTAGGGACAAGTTCTTGTTGTACCCTAGGTTCATTCAAGTGTTCATTGATGAACAATTTCCCGATATGGCTAAAGATGGAGAAGTCATCGACATGAAGTCTCTTCGGCCGAACACCGTCGGGTTAATGAAGCAAAACAGAAAGGGAAAAATTACTTTTCAAGGAAAGTTTCCCTTGGTGAAGTTTGGCTTGTTTGCCGATTCTTGTGAGGCATCCGAGTCTCATGTTTCATCTGACCGTGTGACCTCTGAAGATGATATCTTTTCTAAAGACAATGTTATTCTGGTTTCCGATCACGAAGATGTTGAAGCTACTCCTGTTGCGATGGTAGCTGAAGAGCATGATTTACACTCTGTAAATGTTGAGAGTGATTTCAACAAGGGACAATCAGAGGATGCAACAGAGAACGAAGAAAATGATTCCTTTGAGGATTTGGATCTTTCGGGCTTTGACAAGGATTATATTCCCTTGAATCTTGGAGGCAATGCAAACTTCTTGTTAAATGACGATCTTGACTCTTTCTTTGACACTATCCATGATGTTGCTCATCCAGCAACGGAGATAAGGGAGTCAGAAGACGTTCTTGAGACTACGCCTCCTTCTCCAAAACAAATGGCTGAAACTTCAACTCCTATGGAGACATCTTTAGTGATTCCTCCCTCTGAGAATGCTCCTCCTACTATTCAGCCAACAGTGAGTGAACCACTGACAACTCAGACTTCCTCGCCTTCATTGAAGAGGATAAGACTTGATCCTAGACCAGGTGTTCTTGTGCCAGAACTATCTCAAGGCTTGTCGACTCCACCAATCTCTACTTCTATTGCTACTTCACCTACTCCATCCCATGAAGGACCGAGAACCTTTTATGAAGCTGGTGGTTCATCAGTTCCTTCGGGATCATCTCCTCTTAGGCCCTATCATGATGTTGCCTCTGAGTGGCTTGCTCTACCTTTGGCCCACGAACAAAGCTCGATGCTTTCCTCCCGAGCTAAGGGAATTTTTATTGAGGAAGGCCACTCAAAAGAGGATGATCCCACCATAACTAGACTTCAAAAGGAAATCAACGTGCTTAATCAGAGGAATATTGAGCTTGATATCCGGGTAGCTGATCTTGAAGCTGAAAAGGCCCAACTTAACATTTAGGTTGCAGATCTTGAAGTGGATAAAACTCTAAAAACTCAGCAAATTTTGGATCTGCAAACCCATCTGGGATCCTTGACTGCAAGTTATTTTGATCTTAAGAAGAAGCTGGCAGAAGAATTTGGCGACAAATTCAAGTCTTCAGTTTAACATGTCAATGCTGGCCAGTCTTCTAATTAACAAGTTCAAGACCCCCTGTTGACCCGCCCACTCAAAGAAGAACTACGATTGTCGATCGCTTCGATAAGGAACCAGCTCAAGCACCAAGCATTGTTGCACTCAAGTGTGCCAAGTTAGCAGCTTCTGACAAGAAAAAGCAACTTCTTTTCAAGAAATCATCTGATCAGAATGCTCCTGGAGGTAAACCCACTATCACCGTCACTGATCTTGAAAAGAAGAAATTTGGACACAAGTACAGTGACAGAACATGGATTGTCTCATGGGGCTTTCATGACGGGCTAAACATGTGGTTAGTGAGACGTAAAAGCAAAAACGTGGAGTATTACAAAGACTTACATGATTTCAATTCCTGGACTAGGGTTGACCTTTCAAAATTAGCAAATGCTCCATTCGCCAATCCTTCTGGAGATCTAAAGGCAACTCATTTCAAGCTGTTCTTGGAGGACCAAGTAAAGAAGGGATTTTCTGGCATGAAGACTGCTGAGTCTTTCATTAAGAAATTTCCTAATGTACTGGATCCCAAAACAAATGAGCCCTTTCAGACTGTCATATGGCCACCAACCAATCAAGTCAGACAAATTCCAGTGTTGCAGACCTTCAGTGATGGATCTCTCGCAAACATGCATTACTGGGTCTATGATGAAACTACTGTATGACAAACAAGACCTACTTCAATTTGGGAAGTGGGATATTCATCATCTGGACCTACATCAGATCAAGGTAGCTCAAGATATTTTCGAGGCTGCTGTTAAAGAGTACACAACAATGGTTGCCGAGATTATTTCAAAGGAGATGTGGCAAGGGTCAATGGGAGGGTCCGATGTACTTGTAATTGAGAAGGACTGAGTCACAGCTAGCCCCAAACCAAGGGAGAGATTGAAGGGTCCATGTTATGGTTTGGGCTAGGCTTTTGGATGTTTAGGTCATTTGTACTTTGAGTCTTGTAATAGAAGTGTTTTGGTGAGTTTACGGCCATAAACCTATTTACGGCCAAGTCCTGTTTACGGTCAGGTCTATTTCCCTATATATAGGTTCAGTCTGTGTCTGTTAGTAGTTGTTGATGATCCATAGAGTTTACGGCCATTGTCAGAGTTGTACCAGACGTTTTATGAATACAAACGTGTGCAAGCTTTGATTCATTCTTCTTCTACTCATTTCTCATCTTATTTGATTGTTATATTGCTTGATCACTGGTTAAGATCATGTTTCTAGGACCTTACATATAAACCAAGTCTTGTTGGAACATCCTAAAAGTTATGGAATCGGTTCACAACTAATTCCGTCAAAAACACTCATTCGTTATTTGCACAGTTCTTGTGGCACAGGATCACCTGGTCTCTTGGATTTGTCTTATGATGTTCGAGGTAAATTTCGTGTTGTCTAGTGGGATAAGGTGACCTGACCACTGGTTGAATGTCGATACTACATGTTTTTGAAGAGGACAAATCAGACCTTGGAGTCTTCTATATGATGTTTTTTTAAGAACTATTTCCTTTGTATGAATTTTTGAGTTATGTTCACTGCACATATTATATATTGAATATATATATATTTAAACCAAAGAAGTAGATTAAATACTTTCATTAGACTAAGGCTGAAATGTTCTATCATTATCTAAAAGGTATAGAGTTATGGAGCTTATGTTAGACAATAAGCTCAACTCACTCTAGAATTTACTAATTGCATTTATGTAGACTATCCTAAATGATTTTTTTAGGATGAAGTTCTATAAACCCACTAATTGTCATTCCATAAGACATATGCTTAGAAAATACTTTTTCTAAGTGTTGGGAATATGGAACTTTAAGAGCTATAGAAACATAAACTAAATACATCATAGTTTGTAACTAGCATGTTCCTTCCAAGAGTTGTTGAACCTGTACAATAGGTTATCATAAACTAATAGAACACATAGAGATGCATTCATATATGACTATCAAGTATGGGCTTGATTAATCTTCCTCGATATATTAAGAATATAAGAGTAAGTGATTTTTCAAAGAAGAAAACATATATGGATGAAAATCTTTTCAGATATAACATGTCAAAGTAAGAATCTTCTTTATTACAAGAAAAATGCATAGTGTGATTTAATTATAAATTAAGATGACTATGATGTTTTCTATAAAGCTAGTGGGAGTGCAGTAACATTCCTAGTCTTATATGTGATTAACATACTAATTATTGGAATAAAGATCTGTATAGATAGATCATGGAAACTTGAAGATTAAGTAGCATTGAATTAGCTGTCAAGGATCTTAAATAGTTTAAGATATAATACTCTAAGAGAGTTTATCTTGTCAATACCACATATGACGTATGCTTGGAGCATGACGACCAAATACAATGTTTGAACTAGATAGTATGATTGTATTACATATGATGCTGCAATTGGATTCATCATATATGTCATGATTATGCATAAAATCCAGATATGACGTATGCTTGGAGCATGACGACCAAATACTCTGAGAATAAGTCATGTAATGACTTCTAGGAACATTCTAAAGTACTTACGAAAAACTAGATAAATATTCCTAATCTGCAGAGTATTTGAAAGAAATTTGTGTTTAAACTGTTACACATATGGTAAACTTCCAAATAGATTGAGATGATTCTTAATCACAATCGGGCGTGTCCTCATTTAAATGAAGGATAAAGATACATGGACTCTGGTTCCATGTATATTTTAACTATAGTTACACAAGTATTGGTATGTAAGTCATATTTAAGCATCTATAACATTCTTAATTGTTTCTCTATATACAAGTTACGTATATAAAAATCGAAAATAATGTTAGTATTCTAAGTTTATACAAATCAATTAAGTCAAATCTACTAGCCTTCATTTGCTAAAGAATGAAAGTCACGCTGGTACTATAGGAACATGTTGTTATATGTGGATACATTCGATTGAAATCTGGTATTTGGATATTAGAACAATACAAGCAACATATATTGTAATGAGTTGATATATTGGATATAGTCTTTCATTAAATAATTGTTGTGTTCTATATCAACATGTTTAATCCTTGAATAACTTGGTTATTCTAAATGTCCATAATCGTTCATAGTTGTGGGCGCACCAATGAGGTAAGACTAATATGATTGGATTGGTTGATTTTTCAAGGAGATGAAAATGCAAAGAGTTGCAACAAAATTCATAGCTACTTGATTATAGAATAAGTACTAGACCTGACCCACATCAAAATCGCTTAATGGATCGTAGGTATGAGTGATGTTTTGATTAAGGTAGTATTTTATATTCTTCGACCTGATATACATATTTGGGATTTCAGTGTAGGAATTGTTGTGCTTTGACATTGTGTAATGTTGTTTCGTAAAAGGAAGTTATAAGGGAAATCATTGGGTATAGAATGAACTACATGATGGGCGTATGTAGTCAAGATAGGATGTGTTCCTCTAGGCCTTAATCAAAGTTGAACACCACATGAGATTGATTGCGATTTATATCTCATGTTCAACATGAGTCTGAGAAAAGGAATACCTGATATCACACCTTTAGTAAAAATTGTAATTTTGAGCTCCTGCAATTGGCTGTTGATGAGATGACACCCTTTGTATGTTGTTAGGGGTAGTAGCCTATTGGTAGACGCCAACTCCTATCTATGTCAATCTGTAATGAATCTTGTGCAAGTGGGAGATTGTTGGATCTATATGCTAAAGAATCATTATTGAGTGATATTGTTAATAACATATGATCATATAGGGTCACACCTTTATCAAGTTGACACATTTTGAATATTTATTATTAATATGATTATTAATAAATAAAATCACCTCTTGTATTTAAATTAGGGAATAATTATTGTTTTTGTGAAAATAATAATTAAATAGAATAAAACTGGTTATTATATCATATAATATATTTTAATAAGTCATGTATAAAATTTTGGACTCTTTGGTTAATTTACATTTAGTAGTAAGTTACATTTATTTAGTTAGAGTAACTAGATAATAATTTTGTCTTTTTCTTCCTTTACCCAATGGACAAAAAATATCTAGAAACATGGGAGGTTGCTTGTCAATATCCCTTCCATCTTTTAGTTCCCCGTGTTGCTAAAGTCTAGTTATTACTTTATATTATTATATTGTGTAGCTTTTGACTTTCATGGGACAATATAATGTGGAGTGGTTCTTGCAAAAGACGAGTCTTTTTCTCTCTTGGTTTTATCTCTCTAAAAATTGTATCTTTTCACCTTCTCTCTACATTGGTTCTTTTGAAGACTAGATGTAAGTATCTGTGATGTAAAGTGACTCTCCATTATCGATTAATTGTGTTAAGTACTTAAGGCTTAAGAAGTATTTTATACAAGATGGGAACTAGCATTCCAAGTGTGTTACTCTTGATGGTGGATACATTGTAGATAAATTCTATTCTTGAGTTTTTTGCTATCTTCATCAACTCCCCAATTCCAAGCGGGATCAAAGGCTTCAAAGGTTATCTCTTAAACATCCTACGGTTATTATTATCTTTCTAGTTCATGTATTTGGATCCTGTTGGTGGTTTGTTAAAATGATCTAAAATAAACTAGTTATTTTTAAAAGTCTTTCGTTTGCCGTTAAAATTGTTTTTCTAAAATAAGATTGTATTTGGTTATCAAAACCCATAGGGAGTAAGATGACGACTACTGACCATTCTAGACAGTATTGTGGAACACTAGCAGGCTCATTACCTGTAGATGTTAGAGAATTGTATTATCCAGGAGAAAAGATTATGTGTTCATTCGGGTACTCCATTCTCCTCATGGTTGCCTTTTATAACTTTCACCAAGAAAGGAACTCTCTAGAGAAAATCTAATTTGTTGGTCATTGGTTCATATTTGTACACCAATTACCCAAAACCCAAATACTTTGTGAAAAAACTAGAGAATAAAAAAGTATTTTCTAACATTGAATTTGCCACAAATTTGCTGGTAAGTTGTAGCTAGTTACCAACGGGTTAACCCAGACCTATAACCATCTTCCATTCTTATTAGAAACATCATTTTTATTACTTGATTGAAAATTTTTAAGAGAATAATCTAATAAGCTAGTATTGTTTAAGATCTTGTAATTCTGAATGTAAATATTTTTTTAACTCTTTTTCCAATGATGAATCTTTTTCTCTATAAAGGACCATGCATGGAACAAAACATATAGTAAAAATTACCCACAATATATTGTGTGAAGTAATTTAAGAACTAAGATAAGATTGTGTTTGATCAATTTAGGAACACATAGGACCTGATGTAGCATGATAGTGTTATTCCACTTTGTAAGATATGTTGGGACTGATTGTTAGGTAATCCGATCAGATGAGATGTAAGAACCCAAATTTTCCATTCCGTCATCGAGGTTAGTTTTCCATTAAGTTTATTTCTTAAATTAACCTTTAGCTCAGTTTAATGTTATGTTATGGGGGTAAAGTGTAATAAAATGATTCTTGATCATGTATATGGGTTAAAAAGTCATTTTGATATACTTAGAGGGCCACATATGAACTTTATGGACTATTTAATTGAATAAGAAGTGTATTTTTAAAGAATTTGTGGTGAAATTGTAGTTAGATCTACATCAATCAATTTCTCCTAGGATTCCTCAAGATTTCCAATGGTTACTAATCTATTTTTAACCTACTTTTTGCATGGAAGTCATGGAATTGGCATGATGTGTTTATTTTTTTGAGTTTAGGCACAAATATGGTGATTTTGGAAAAAGATTGAAATCTGAGCATATTTTTTTGGTTTGTTTTGTGAAGGTTGTAGAGCCTAATCTTAAGATAACATCCTATTTTGAGTTGTAGATTCTTCTTTATAATCAAAACATTGACCATGCTCAATCTGGGAAATCCTAAAAATTAAATAAAAATAAGCATTCACCTAATTGTAATGCTAAAAATATATTTGTGAGAGTAGTGAACTCGAAAGCACATAGTAATATGATTGTTTGTGTTATGATAATCTCAAGTTCTCACGAGTTTTTAAGGGGGGTATAGCATCTTCATGACAACGGTGAATCAATCCTTGTGGAAATCTAAGTACTTTGTATTTTTTGAAGGTTGGTATTTATGTGTGACTTGAAGTTTTGAATGTATTTCTTTCTACACTTCATTATATGGTATTTTGAAGTGAGGGGTGTGATAGGTTCATGTTAGAAAGGGTGTTTGTGTTGATTAAGATTGATGAGTGCTTAGTATGATTTCTAAAATTATTTGTCTATGATGATTACGAAAAAGTATGCTAGTGAGACGATATGCTACAATGATGATGTGGTGATATGTGTATGATATTGTGTAATTATGTAAACTGGTTAACTTCTAATAACTAACTTGCATGTCTACATAATGAGTAACTTGACAAGTAATATGCTCTTAAAAGATGATAATAATTATGCATGATTACTTAGGGAGCTTTAATGTGTAATTTCCTTGTATGATGAATTAACAACTTGTTAATTAAACAGGGGAATACACTTAGTGGGCTAAGGGTAGCAACCTAGACTTAGGTGTTTACCCTATCCCGATTATATGATTGCCTAGTTGGTTGAAAATACTATTGTAAAAATCCCGATTAGTCCCTGATTATTCCTCGATAAGTCCCTACGCACGGCCTGACCGATTAACCTCTATCTATAAAAAGTGTGAAGCAGTAGGAAATGATGAAATTTTAACACATTGAGACATTTTGTCTCAATAGAAACTATTTGGGGAATGATTATTGTTGTATTAATCATATTAACCTATTTTGTTATGATATTGGTGGTATTTACGAACTTTATTATGATTATTGTTGTATTAATCATATTAACCTATTTAGTCATATTTAATTTTTTAAAATTTAACGAATTTGTAACAACCCAAAAGTAGTGATAATTTTTTTTCATTTTTAAAATCATTAAAACCATACATCATGTGTCTCAAAACCATCATAATAAAAATGTATCAAAAACATCAGAGTAATGTTTTCATCGATGTGGAAATCATAAGAGGATGTTTGTGCGGTCACACCGGACCCTTCGCTTTTGAACTAGAAGTACCTGAAAATGTTAACCACAACATTGTAAGAAAAACCTTGTTGAGTTCGCCAAATAAATGGGCCAAGACTAACATATATAAATAGGCCCAGCCCAACATATATAAATAGGCCCAGTCCAAGACATAAATGGGCCCAACCCAGCATACATAAATGGGCCCAACCTAACATACAAATGGGCCCATCCTAACATACGTAAATGTACCCAATCCATTAAGTACTTATTCCATGAAGTGTTCAATCCAAAACTTCCAGAAAGACGTTAGGGACCCTAATGATCCCTACAAATGCAAACTTTATGGACACGCATACCGCATGCATGTATAATCTAAAATTTTGGTCAAAAGATGCAATATAACCTAGAATTCAAGCAAGGGTTCCAAATTATCACCACTTCCTAGATCTATGAGAAGTCCATAAAGTTGCAAACTTTATCTCTTCAACCCATACAAACCATAAAGTTGTAAGCTTTATCTCTTCAACCCATATAAACCACATCAAAAGGACCATAATGTGACATAAAACCTAGATCTAAGGAGAAAGGCATTAAAAGATAGAAACATGATGACTTACATAGAGTCCTGATGATGCACACAAGTGAAGAAAAGGCTTGTTTGCAGAATCAAGACACCAACTCTTCTTCTTCTTCCTTTAAACCCACCAAGATCATGCAAAATGAGCATAAAAGCATCCAAAAGAACTAGGGTTTGGACAAGGAGTTCCTTGAAGATTATGGAGACTGAGGGTGGAGGAAACGATAGCCTTAACTTCCTTTATATAGTGCTTAAAGTCTAGCAATTAGGGCTTTTGCCCAAATGGTCGCCACGACGTGGCCACTTAGTGTCACAACATGGCACTCATTTAAAATGTGCATCACAAACCAATTTTCCACGTGGTGGTGATGTCATCACCACGTCGTGGCCACCCAAGTTTTCATACATAACTAAAATTCATACATCGGGATCCAGATGTTACAAAACTTGCAAATTATGGTCCCCTCTTAATCCCTCGATTAATCCCTGCCTAACCAATTAATCCTTTAACCCCAATCCATCGATTGATGGACTAGGGTGGTGTTGACGACTAATGGAACGTCGACGAAAAACCACATAGGATTTGGGAGGTGTAACCTAATGCAATTGGCACTGTTTGTACCGATCCTTAACGACATAACATGTACTAGTATATGCATTTGGCACCATTTGTACTGATTCTTAATGACAACACATGTACTAGTATATGCAACGTTAGAGTAGCGAACACAACAACAACCAGGGACAATTTTATGGGTGAGATTCACACCCAACTTAGTGCACTAGGTCATGCGAGTCATGTTAGTAGCGAACGTGTTACTTACACTAGGGTTACTGATGAATATATGGACCCATAAATAGGATGTATTATCATAATAATTACAAAGGTGATTAAGAGGAGAGTAATTATTAATTATGAAAATGAAGATTAATATTATCTTATAATATCATAGTGATAAATGAAGTAATAACTAGTTACAAAGATGAATAATGAAATATTACTAAATTTAAAGGCTCTAAAGAAGAATTATTTTGAGCATTATTGTGTTGGTTATATGATGCATCTAATGCCAAGCTATGTGACTATTTAAATGCGTGCTTATATAATGTTTCGTTTGACCTATCTGGCATATATACGTTTCATAACATTATACTTAAGATTTACTTACGTAGTGTATGCTGACACTTGTTTCTTTGCTTGTTGATTTTGCCTTGCATTGGTACTGATAAGATGATGTGATGGATTTGTGAGGATGGGGACCTTTGGGTAGTTACATTTAGCATTACTTTAGTGATGATACCATTTTGGACATATCGTGAGTTTTCATTTATTTTTGGTTTTGAGAACTTACAATGGTGTTGGTTTTTGAGAACTTTTATTTTGATGGGATTTATGTTGATAACAAAGTAACATTGGTGATCTTTTCATAATTAACTAGAATAATACTTCCGCTAAGTTATTCAGGTTAAAAAGTGTTTTAAATAAAAAGAAAAAAGTTAGGTGAAAAATCATGGTGTTACAAGTTGGTATCAGAGTCATGCGGTGAGTGAACTGAATACAGAGGTCGATGTTCAGGCTCACACTATAGATTGGCTCAATTAGTTTTCTTAGACTCTTAATGGGGGTGTTGAGAGTTATATGTTATCTGTTATGTACATGTAGGATCTTATTCTTTGGATATCAGAGCGTCCTATCTTCTTTCTCGATGATCTTATATTCATTAATATCTTTTGACATTAAGGAAAATGTTTCTATCTAAAAGCGTCAGCAATCAAGGAGCGGCAGGATGTGGTCTAACTTGCAAAAAAAGGATTGAGGTGGGTTTCAGTTTAATTGCCTCAAGTTGCTCATGACCCACAAGCTCATTTATCCTAGAGCGTTCCTAGTCTGGCTAGTGTTGCGTGTCCAGGAAATGGAACATCATCTTGGGGTGATGATTGGATTGCACGGATTCAACAAGCCTTATGAGTCATTGGCTTATCAGTGGTCAATGTTAGAATAAAAATATAACCTTTATATAGTCTAAGGGTTCTATCAGGGTATGGAATTTGAAAAAACGAAATAGGTTTACAAGCCTCTAACCTAAACCATGGAGATTGGAGACTTTGTGGTAATGTCATAGGCAAATATATATATATATATATATATATATATATATATATATATATATATATATATATATATATATATATATATATATATATATATATATATATATATATGGGACTGAAAGAACCACGAGGATACCCGAGGACCTGATGGTTGGTACTCCAGTTGTATGTATAGTAGACCTTTTGTATCCTTGTTTTTGTGCTCATTTTCTGTTACTTTAGAACCCTATGGGTTAGTGCTAGATTTTGAGGTAGCAATAGGGGATTTCTCTCATGTCCGTGACCAGGTCGTGTGTCACACCCCAAAACCGGAACGGCGGAAACGTTCGGGGGCGGAGGACGTCATGTACAGTATCACAACAATGCAAAGTAGTAAACAAGCAACAACATCATCCATTGCATTAATAATATAATTTCATACAAGTGTGTTCTGTCAAGTTATATAGACACCAAAAATATACATCAAAATAAAAGAGGAGTCTTGAACGAGCTCCATCTTCTCAAAAACCTGGCACCGGTACCTGTCTACTGGTGAGCTGAGAATACAAGTTATTTTGAAAGCATAGATCAGCTTTAAAGCTGGTGAGATCATAAGTATATTAGTGTCTGTGTTTGTATGAAAGCATTGGTAAGATGTTTGTAAGATGTAATGTATAAGTTTTGTAAAGTTTTGTATTTGTTTGAACTCTCCTAGAAAACCCTATTTTTCCTACTAAAAGTAGCCTTCTACCAAGGCATCTAGTATCTGTGTGTGTGTCTCATGTAGGAGTGTGTATTTTCCCAAATCCGACTATCATTAACCAAAAATATAGTTTTTACATTACCGTGCATCGTGTGAATGTTCACGAAGTGAATGTAATGGGAAAATAATATAGTACTGTAGTGTTGTATTAAGTAACTACTGCTGTACTAACTACTTTAAACCAATTGTTATTTAAAGTAACATGTGATCGGCCTGTACCCTGCTACCGACTCTAGTAAAACGACGATGTAAGACGCCGTAAGAAATGACGTTTGGCACCCGTAGACTTGCAAGTCCCACTGTAGCGAGCAGCAAGGTGTAGAATAGTCAATCCAGTATAGATCTATACACAAACTCATACGCTCCCCAATTAAGGAGATTCTAGATACAAAAACGGTCATGGCAGGTAGTGCCATGCCCCGTTTAGTGGCTCACATAAATGTAATAATGTTCTAGTATATTTGTGTGCTAGCTGTATTGTGTGTTCTCTCTCTGTCTAGCCTATATTGTTTGTTTCTCATCATAGTATCTATTGTTTGTTTCTCATCATAGTATCTATTGTTAGTTTCTCATCATAGTATCTATTGTTTGTTTCTCATCATAGTATTTATTGTTTGTTATTGACTCATGTATGAACTGACTCATTGTATGTTTCATTGTTCTAGTAAAAGTATTAGTATCTCTCTAAACTATACCTATTATAGTTTACTAGTAATGTTTTTTGAGTATATGAACATGTGTGTATACCTTTGCTACCCAAAGGTACTGAACTGAATGAAAGATGTAACCTTTTATATCTATATACATATACATAACATATAACTAGGATTCAAACGACCTTCGAACAAATAACCTTGATACCCTAAGTCCACAACCAAGCAAGGAACATGAAGTAAGGTAGGCTATCAGTTCTAAGTCCTTTTAATCCTCCTTATATAACAATATCTACATAGATACACAGAATATAAGTTAAAAGAGTTGAATAAAAGTATTTAACATGTAAAAGAGTTTGTAAGATAATTTGAAGTAAAACAGTTTGGTAACACAGTTTGAAAAGTAAGAAATCCTCTTGTTGATAGTTATTAATCACATGTGATTGATGTAATAACTATACTAGTTCCACTTGTATTCCCCGCCCCCCCTCAAAGCATTTAAAAACATTTAAAAGGTTAATTAAGGGGTATGAACTCACCTGTAGTGAGTGGTTTGGATGAACGGAAAGTATAGGATGCTAGGTGTCAAGTGAAGACTTGTACACACTCAATGATCCTAGATAACATATAATAACACATATATGTATTCAATTAGTCTTTAAACAACTAATTAGCAAAGTTAAGACATCCTGGGACATGTAAAACACCTTATATAAGTGCTATAAGTGCTAAGGATTGTATCTAAGTGTTGTAGGACATTGCTATTGAGTTTAGGGTTCAAGGGAAACCCTTATTTGAGTTTACGGTTTTATGACCATAACTCATTGAGTTTACGGTTTCAAACCCATGCGTTTACGGCCGTAAACTCATGCTTCTTTGACCATGTGTTGTTTTGAAGCTCTACAAGTCCTTAGAAACATTTCTACTTGAAGTTTAAGCCTATGGAAGGGATTAGGACACCATTACACTCTTTTAGGGAGTTTACGGTCCTTAGACCATTTTCCTTTGGGTTTACGGCCGTAAACCCATATGGTTTATGGTCTTTTGATGTTTTCAAGTGCTAAAATCATCAAGGAAAGGATCTAAGCTAGTTTCCAAGGCTTAGAAGGGACTAGGGCACACTTTGACACCCTAATTAGGGTATACGGTCCAAGAACACCTTGGACCGTAAACACCTTGTTCTTGTGTTTCTTGGGTGATTTCTTGATATATGGAAGTGTAACAAGCCTTAAGATACTCTAGGATAGAAGTACTTACAACATAGAGGCTTGAAAAGTTGTTAAAAGTCCAAGAACACTAGTGTGTGTTCTTGGTGTTCTTGGTGAAACTTGAAGATCTAACCTTTTGGAATGATTTCACGGATGGAAGTGTGTTAAAACCCTAGATTAAGTAATATCTCAACTTAAAAGGGTTAGTAACACTTACAATGTTGAAGATCAAGAAGAAAAGTCGAAGATACTTGAGAGAGAATTGCTTTTGGATCTTGAAAATGTGAAAAATGGCTATAAATGACTAAGTGTCATTTATATACCCTTTAGGGTTTTCGGCCCTAACACTTTTTGGGCCGAAAACTCCAAACTCTTGGAGTTTTGAATAATATTGTTGCACAATAAACCCTAGGGCATCCTCTCTCCTGTTATCTCCTGAAGTACTAACTTCTAAATACTCAAACTTATTCCTAAAAGTTTGAAAATTAGCAGAAACTTTTCTGACTTCTATTGAATTGAATGGTTGTACTGAAAAGAAATTTCGGGTTGTCACATCATCCCCCCCCCCTAGAAGGAATTTCGTCCCGAAATTAGAGTTTAAGCAAATAAGTAGTTACAAATAAGTAAGTAAAAAGATGAGGATATTTCAGTTTCATCTGATCCTCTCGCTCCCAAGTGAATTCAGGTCCTCGCTTGGCATTCCAGCGAACCTTCACTATCAGGATACGGCTTTGTTTCGTTTGCTTGACCTCCCGGTCCATGATCTCTACTGGTTCTTCCACGAAGTTGAGGCTCTCGTTGATCTCGATCTCGTCGAGTGGGATTACAAGAGTCTCGTCGGACAGACACTTTTTCAAGTTCGAGACGTGGAAGGTAGAATGTACGTTACTGAGCTCGCGCGGTAAGTTAAGCTTGTAAGCTACAGTGCCGATTCTTGCGAGAATCTCGAAAGGCCCTATGTACCTTGGATTTAGCTTTCCACGCTTTCCGAAGCGTATCAAGCCCTTCCAGGGTGAGAACTTCAATAGAACACGGTCGCCCACCTGGAATTCCAACGGTTTCCTTCGTTTATCAGCGTAGCTTTTCTGTCGGTCTCTAGAGGCTTTCAATCGTTCATGAATCTGAACGATCTTCTCTGTCGTTTCCCGTATGATTTCCAGGCCCGTGAGAGTGCTTTCAGGAACTCGTCCTTTAGCTAACTGGGTATCACCCACCTCAGCCCAGCACAGAGGGGATCTGCACTTCCGGCCGTAGAGGGCCTCGAATGGAGCTGCCTTTATGCTCGTGTGATAACTGTTGTTGTAGGAAAATTCTACAAGGGGTAAATGAGTATCCCATGTTTTCCCAAAGTCAATCACACAGGCTCGCAACATATCTTCCAAGGTTTGGATAGTCCTCTCACTTTGCCCGTCTGTCTGTGGATGGTAGGCTGTATTCATGTCCAGCCTAGTTCCTAGGGAACTTTGTAGCGACTGCCAGAACCTCGAAGTGAACCTACTATCTCTGTCCGGGATAATGGATATGGGAACACCGTGCAGTCGTACAATCTCCCTAATGTAAGTTCTTGTAAGTTTCTCCATCTTGTCTGTCTCTTTGATAGGCAGGAAGTGTGCGGACTTGGTCAATCTATCGACGATGACCCATATGGTATCAAGTCTACCCGTTGTCTTGGGCAACTTGGTTATGAAGTCCATAGTGATCCGCTCCCACTTCCATTCAGGTATCTCCAGTTGTTGTAGAAGACCGGAGGGTTTCTGGTATTCGACCTTGACCTTGGCGCAAGTAAGGCATTTACTCACGAAGGTAGCAATCTCTGCTTTCATGTTAGGCCACCAGTATAACTTTTTAAGATCCAGATACATCTTATCTGAACCTGGGTGGACGGAATAACGAGTGTTGTGCGCCTCGTTCATGGCCAAGTCTCTGAAACCACCGTGTTTCGGGGTCCAGATCCGATCCGTGAGATAATGAGCTCCGCCACCCTTAACCTCCAAGTTCTTATCCATCCCTCTCAGGGATTCACCCGCCACATTTTCAGGTTTCAAAGCGTCGGACTGAGCCTCCTTAATTTATGTGGACAAGTGTGAATGGATAGTCATAGTCAATGATTTGACTCTACGACCAGAATATTCTTTCCGACTTAGGGCGTCAGCTACTACGTTGGCTTTACCCGGATGATAACGAATTTCGCATTCGTAATCACTGAGTAGCTCGACCCACCATCGTTGTCTCATGTTGAGCTCCTTCTGGTCGAATATATGTTGTAGGCTCTTGTGGTCTGTAAAGATTGTGCTTTTTGTACCGTACAGGTAGTGTCTCCAGATCTTCAGATCAAACACAACTGCTCCTAGTTCAAGATCGTGTGTTGTGTAGTTGACCTCATGTGTCTTCAGCTGTCTCGAGGCGTAGGCGATGACCTTACCTTGCTGCATCAGAACACATCCGAGTCCTTGATTTGACTCATCATAATAGACAACGAAGTCTTCTATCCCTTCGGGGAGGGATAGTATCGGTACGGTGCACAAGGCTCGCTTGAGGGTTTGGAACGCTCTCTCCTGCTTCTCTTCCCAGTCAAAGGCCACGCCTTTCTCGGTCAGTGTTGTAAGAGGCTTCGTAATGCGGGAGAAGTTCTGAATGAACCTGCGATAGTAGCCAGCGAGGCCTAGAAATTGACGAATTTCTGTAGCGTCTTCGGTGCTGACCAGCTCTCAATGGATTTAATTTTGGAAGGGTCCACATGTATTCCCTCTTCGCTAACCACGTACCCTAAGAATTCGACTCTTCGGATCCAAAATTTGCATTTCGAGAACTTCGCATAGAGCTTCTCCGTACGCAGTGTTTCTAAGACTAATCGCAGATGTTGGCTATGCTCCTCCTTACTACGAGAGTAGATAAGTATGTCATCGATGAAGACGATGACGAACTGATCAAGTAAGGACGACACACCCTATTCATTAAATCCATGAATACAGCAGGTGCGTTTGTTAATCCGAAAGGCATCACTACGAATTCGTAGTGCCCATAACGAGTTCGGAAGGCTGTCTTCGGAACATCCTCCCCTAACCCTCGTAGTTGGTGATATCCGGATCTTAAGTCGATTTTTGAAAAGAAATTCGCCCCTTAAAGTTGATCAAATAAATCGTCGATCCTAGGCAAAGAATAACGATTTTTGACGGTCAGTTTGTTGAGCTCCCTGTAGTCGATGCACATACGAAACGATCCGTCTTTCTTCTTGACGAACAAGACTGGAGCTCCCCAGGGTGAGAAGCTTGGTCTTATAAAGCCCTTGCTGAGCAGTTCGTTAAGTTGACAGGACAGTTCTTGCATCTCTGCAGGTGCTAGACGATAGGGCGATTTAGCTACGGGGGTAGCCCCTGGAACTAAGTCGATTCTGAACTCGACTTGACGTTGCGGAGGTAATCCTGGGAGTTCTTCTGGAAAGATGTCGGGAAAGTCGCGTACTACTGGAATATTTTGCATGTCTTTCGTTTCTTGGCTCACATCGACCACATGAGCAAGGAATGCGCGACATTCCTTTCGCAAGAATTTCTGAGCTTGGATGCTCGAGATGATACGAAGGTTCGTGCCGGGTTTGTCGCCATAAACTACTAGGGTTTCGCCAGACTGCAGATTAAGGCGTACAGCCTTTTCGTAACACATGATATCGGCACGATGAAGACTCAACCAATCCATGCTGATAATGACGTCGAAACTTTTAATAGAGACCGACATGAGATCGATCGAAAATGAATGGCTATCTAAAGTTAGGGTACACCCTATGAATATACTGCTAGTGCTCTCCGTCTTTCCATTAGCCATTTCTACAGTGAACGGTTCTTTAAGTGCTCGTGATTTTTGCTTAAGTAAATGAGCAAATTTTTGGTTCACGAAGCTCCTGTCCGCTCCACTATCAAACAGTATGCATGCATAAGAGTTATCGAGGAGAAACGTACCAGTGACCACTGTGGGTTCGGCAACCGCTTCCTCGTGGCCTATGGCCAGAACTCTTGCCGCTCCACCGGCAAACCCTGCCTTTGGGCAGTTCCTTTTGAAGTGGCCTACCTCACCACATCCGTAGCAAGCTTGGCCCACTCCTGCGCCGGGGACTTGGGTGATTGGCCTCGCCGGAGCTTTGTAGAAGCGGGCAGTGTGCCCCTTCCTGTTGTAGTTCAAACACTGCATTTCCCGGCAGTCACTGACGTGATGGAAGTTGCATTTGTTGCACTTAGGCAAACTTCCAGCGTACTACGGAGCAGCAGCGGCAGGTGCTATCGCAGCATGTACTGCCACGACCTGCTGCTTTTTGGCAGCCTTCGTCTTCTTTCTGTCATCCCCAAACTTCTGCTTGGAATCAACAGTTTTGGCGGGTTCTGAGATGGCCAGGGTTGTTGTTGCGGCCGGGGTACGAACCCCATGGTCTATGAGCCGCTGTGCCAATCATTTGGCACTATCAAATGTAGTGGGGTGTGATGCCAAAACATTTCCCTAGTATGGTGGCATCAGCCCCCATATATATCTCTCGATTTTCTTTCCCTCAGTATGAACCATGTTGGGACAAAGGGCCACCAGTTCACAGAATCTGGCGGTGTAGGCGACCACGTTGGAGCCCTTCATGGTTAGGCTCCACAGTTCTTCCTCCAGCTTCTGGATCTCGCCCCTCGGGAAGTACTCCTCAATCATGAGGTCTTTCAAAGTTTCCCAGCCCATAGCATTAGCGACTATAAGAGATAGCGACTTAACATGGCTATTCCACCATGTTAGGGCTTTTGTTTCAAAGGTGCAAGCAGCAAACTTGACCTTGCTCTCCTCTGGACAGGAGCAGATTTCGAAAACCGATTCGGTTTTCTCGAACCATTGCGAGAGGGCAATGACTCTGCCTGTCCCCTTGAAGGACAATGGGTTGCAGTTGGTGAAGTCCTTGTAGGAGCACTCTCTCAAGCGCACAGGAATTTCACCATGAGTAGATAAGACAGGGGTTCCTCCTCCAGTGGAACCTGATGAATGATATTGAGCCATGGCTGTAGCCACAGCTGCAGCTACAGCAACATTTAGAGCTGCCATATCGAATTGAGGAGCAGGTGGTGTTGGTGCGGGAGGATTGCGTCTTGTTGATTTACGAGGAGGCATCCTTCAACTATAAGTTTACAAAGATGAGGATATTGATAAGAATCTAATAGAAGAATTGATGAGGGTGACTCATGGACTAACTCTACATAGCCCAACAGCACAAATGAATAGCACGATTGAATAGTATGCTTGAATGAAGACCTAGTACTAACAAATGATAGCAATTGGATATTGATTTCCATAAGGTTAGATATCTGTCAATAATATTGGAATTACAGATGTAATGAGTTCGGGAAAAATGACCTAGCAGTAGGTCTTACATCAACCAAGATGGAAAATTTTGACAGACTTCAACCTAATCAAGACCTAACGGGTCTATGATTTATAAAGATAGGAAATTAGACTAAAGTTTTTTTACACAAACTAGGTTATATCCAAAAGAGAAGTCGATAAGACTCTATCGGCGACGAGAACTACTAGAGTGAGTTCTTGAATCCGACAGAAGGCGTTCTATGTCTCTCACGCGCCTATCAGATCTTGCGTGCTGAGCTCGAAGTTCCCTGACTTCAGCTTGGGTTTCAGCAAGTTCCCTCTGTAGAACTGCATTGCGGACCTGAGTCCTTTCATGAGCAGACTCTAGTTGGAGAATGTGGACTGTGTTAACGCCAGAGTTGGCGTCAATCTCCACTACTCGGTCGATAGCTGCTCGACCTTGCTCAGTGTTCCGAGCAATCCTACAGACCATTATGGGTAGGACCCTGTCAGCTGAATCTCCCTCAGTGAGGTTGTAAAAGCTTATGTAGCCATTGTAGGGTATGGGTTGACCCTGTTCCTGACTCCATCTGTTCAAGTTTGTGGCCCACAGAGGCGTGGGTCCTTGAAATGTTGGACGAGGGTTCAGGTTTGGGTCTTGAGCAGCTGGGGGTAGGTTGTTGACTTCTGGCTCCGAGTCAGAACCATCAGAAAAGCCTTCAGCTTCATGATCATCCAAAGGGATTGGGTGATCATCTTCTGGTTCTTCTTCCAGCCATCCTGCATTGCCGTGGTTGGGGTAGTATGGGTCTCCGGGAAGATGGAATCCAACCATTTAATCTACGCGAGAACAGAGGTGTAAGATATAACTAAGTAGACGATCTAATTAGATAATTATAGGATGATCTTTATCAGTTGCTTCAATACTTGTTTAGTGCATACCAGTTATATGTAACCCGGACAGGATAGACCTTCAAATAAGTGACCCTAACTCTAAGCCCACAACCAAACAAGGAACATGAAGTAAAGCAAAGATCACATATTCTAAGTCTATGACATCCTAGCACATATAACCTTAGTGTATCCACTAAACAACCATTGACATACTAATAAAGACCTTTAGTTCTCAGATAAGAAATTATAGTAACACAAAATACTCCTATAGTATTTTAAGTTTATGTTCTGTTCTACTGTTCTTGTTGTAGTAGTGTTGGTAAGTTTTTAGACTTGTTGCAACCTCACAACCACACTTAGGCACATGCTAGTCACTCCTCGGATAATGTAGTTGATTAGGCTACATCTTCCCAGTTTTGACTATATGTCTCTAAGTCTACTTGTGCTGTCCAACAATCGTAATACTTTTGTTCTGTCCTAGTGACACTGATTTTAGTATGAATGCAGGTATGTATACTTGGTTAAATATTTTATTATTTAAAAGTATAAACTCTTTATCAGAGTATTTTAATGCCGCTGTGCTTATAGTTCGTATATCTTTTATGGGTTGATACACTCGATTCACTATAAACAATGCTCTGATACCAATCTGTCACACCCCAAAACCGGAACGGCGGAAACGTTCGGGGGCGGAGGACGTCATGTACAGTATCACAACAATGCAAAGTAGTAAACAAGCAACAACATCATCCATTGCATTAATAATATAATTTTATACAAGTGTGTTCTGTCAAGTTATATAGACACCAAAAATATACATCAAAATAAAAGAGGAGTCTTGAATGAGCTCCATCTTCTCAAAAACCTGGCACCGGTACCTGTCTACTGGTGAGCTGAGAATACAAGTTATTTTGAAAGCGTAGATCAGCTTTAAAGCTGGTGAGATCAAAAGTATATTAGTGTCTGTGTTTGTATGAAAGCATTGGTAAGATGTTTGTAAGATGTTTGTAAGATGTAATGTATAAGTTTTGTAAAGTTTTGTATTTGTTTGAACTCTCCTAGAAAACCCTATGTTTCCTACTAAAAGTAGCCTTCTACCAAGGCATCTAGTATTTGTGTGTGTGTCTCATGTAGGAGTGTGTATTTTCCCAAATCCGACTATCATTAACCAAAAACATAGTTTTTACATTACCGTGCATCATGTGAATGTTCACGAAGTGAATGTAATGGGAAAATAATATAGTACTGTAGTGTTGTATTAAGTAACTACTGATGTACTAACTACTTTAAACCAATTGTTATATAAAGTAACATGTGATCGGCCTGTACCCTGCTACCGACTCTAGTAAAACGACGATGTAAGATGCCGTAAGAAATGACGTTTGGCACCCATAGACTTGCAAGTCCCACTGTAGCGAGCAGCAAGGTGTAGAATAGTCAATCCAGTATAGATCTATATACAAACTCATACGCTCCCCAATTAAGGAGATTCTGGATACAAACACGGTCATGGCAGGTAGTGCCATGCCCCTTTTAGTGGCTCACATAAATGTAATAATGTTCTAGTATATTTGTGTGCTGGCTGTATTGTGTGTTCTCTCTCTGTCTAGCCTGTATTGTTTCTTTCTCATCATAGTATCTATTGTTTGTTTCTCATCATAGTATCGATTGTTAGTTTCACATCATAGTATCTATTGTTTGTTTCTCATCATAGTATTTATTGTTTGTTATTGACTCATGTATGAACTGACTCATTGTATGTTTCATTGTTCTAGTAATAGTATTAGTATCTCTCTAAACTATACCTATTATAGTTTACTAGTAATGTTGTTTGAGTATATGAACATGTGTGTATACCTTTGCTACCCAAAGGTACTGAACTGAATGAAAGATGTAACCTTTTATATCTATATACATATACATAATATATAACTAGGATTCAAACGACCTTCGGACAAATAACCTTGATACCCTAAGTCCACCACCAAACAAGGAACAGGAAGTAAGGTAGGCTATCAGTTCTAAGTCCTTTCAATCCTACTTATATAACTATATCTACATAGATACACATAATATAAGTTAAAAGAGTTGAATAAAAGTATTTAACATGTAAAAGAGTTTGTAAGATAATTTGAAGTAAAACAGTTTGGTAACACAGTTTGAAAATTAAGAAATCCTCTTGTTGATAGTTATTAATCACATGTGATTGATGTAATAACTATACTAGTTCCACTTGTATTCCCCCCATAAAAGCATTTAAAAACATTTAAAAGGTTAATTAAGGGGTATGAACTCACTTGTAGTGAGTGGTTTGGATGAACGGAAAGTATAGGATGCTAGGTGTCAAGTGAAGACTTGTACACACTCAATGATCCTAGATAACATATAATAACACATATATGTATTCAATTAGTCTTTAAACAACTAATTAGCAAAGTTAAGACATCCTGGGACATGTAAAACACCTTATATAAATGCTATAAGTGCTAAGGATTGTATCTAAGTGTTGTAGGACATTGCTATTGAGTTTAGGGTTCAACGGAAACCCTTATTTGAGTTTACGGTTTTATGACCATAACTCATTGAGTTTACGGTTTTAAACCCATGAGTTTACGGCCGTAAACTCATGCTTCTTTGACCATGTGTTGTTTTGAAGCTCTACAAGTCCTTAGAAGCATTTCTACTTGAAGTTTAAGCCTATGGAAGGGATTAGGGCACCATTACACTCTTTTAAGGAGTTTACGGTCCTTACACCATTTTCCTTTGGGTTTACGGCCGTAAACCCATATGGTTTATGGTCTTTTGATGTTTTCAAGTGCTAAACTCAACAAGGAAAGGATCTAAGCTAGTTTCCAAGGCTTAGAAGGGACTAGGGCACACTTTGGCACCCTAATTAGGGTTTACGGTCCAAGAACACCTTGGACCGTAAACACCTTGTTCTTGTGTTTCTTGGGTGATTTCTTGATATATGGAAGTGTAACAAGCCTTAATATACTCTAGGATAGAAGTACTTACAAGATAGAGGCTTGAAAAGTTGTTAAAAGTCCAAGAACACTAGTATGTGTTCTTCGTGTTCTTGGTGAAACTTGAAGATCTAACCTTTTGGAATGATTTCACGGATGGAAGTGTGTTAAAACACTAGATTAAGTAATATCTCAACTTAAAAGGGTTAGAAACACTTACAATGTTGAAGATCAAGAAGAAAAGTCGAAGATACTTGAGAGAGAATTGCTTTTGGATCTTGAAAATGTGAAAAATGGCTATAAATGACTAAGTGTCATTTATATACCCTTTAGGGTTTTCGGCCCTAACACTTTTTGGGCCGAAAACTCCAAACTCTTGGAGTTTTGAATAATATTGTTGCATAATAAACCCTAGGGCATCCTCTCTCCTGTTATCTCCTGAAGTACTAACTTCTAAATACTCAAACTTATTCCTAAAAGTTTGAAAATTAGCAGAAACTTTTCTAACTTCTATTGAATTGAATGGTTGTACTGAAAAGAAATTTCGGGTTGTCACATCATCCCCCCCCCCTAGAAGGAATTTCGTCCCGAAATTAGAGTTTAAGAAAATAATTAGTTACAAATAACTAAGTAAAAAGATGAGGATAACTAACTTGGTCAAAAATCACGCAAAACGGTAAGATTTCTCGAAAAACAGCCTTATAGAACCGAAACTCCTCTTAGGAACCGAAACTCCTCTTAGGAGCCGAAACTCCTCTTAGGAACCGAAAGTCCTCTTAGGAACAGAAACTCCTCTTAGGAACCGAAACTCCTCTTAGGAGCCGAAAGTTCAGAACCGAACTTGTCAGAGGCCATCTCGGACCGAAGCTTAGCAGCGAGGACCGAACCTCGGCTCCCCCATGCAAACCTCGGACCTTTGGCCTCCCCTTCAGATCTTTGTACCTTCCCTCCTACTCTCGGTTCCCTCTCGGTTCCTAGCTTCTAAGAGTCGAACCTCGCAGGTTCGGTTCCTATTGTCCGGTTTTCGACTACTTTCGCCTCCTAAGCCCGTTTTTGACGAGATTTTTTCACCAAATTCATATTTTTATCATTTTTAACCCCCAGAACTACTATTTTAATTAATTTTCAATGGTTTATTAATTAAAAATCATTATTTTATATTAAGAGGATTCTTACCCCACAAGTGGGTCAAGTGTGCCCACTTGCCTTCCATGTGTCATCCTCCCACTTGCCACCTTATCCACATCACACAAACCAATGCACACATCACTTCAAACTCACAAGTTGCTCCAGCAACCCTCCATATAAGGAAATGCCTGGGATTCCCCTGATCTTTTACTTCACTATCAAAATTATACACTTCTTAAACCATCAAGAGGACCTCTTTTCTCTCAACTTTCAGCCACACTTTTGATGTGTTCTTGAGTCATTTATTCACTTATTGGTAAGTATTTCCTTCTACCTCAAGTGTTATTACATGTTTTCATAACACTCTTGGATTAACGACTCATATCTTCACACCAAAAATCGTTCTTAGGATCATCCAAAACTTCGTGTGTTCATCAAGTGATCTAGACTTGAAACTCATCATCTTCAACCTTCCACTCTACAAGAAATCACTCAAGGTGAGTTCATACCCCTACATTTTCTAGTTTTCGTCAGTTTTTAGGGGGGGAATACAAGTTAAAACACCAAAACATATTCAAAACTTGACTTGACAGCTTACAACAGAAAAGTTGTGACCTGTTCACGAACTGTTTTACCCAACTTAAACTTAATATTTTTCAAAACTGTTTAATATGCAAGTAGTTCAGGTTTATACCTTTAAAATGACTACTTTCACATCTCCATATGATTTTTCTACGATTTATGAGGATTTTTACAAAACTGCCTATCATTTCAGAAACGAATTCGGACCAGTCTGTGATTATGAACACTTTCACATAAGTTAGAGACTTATAAAAATCATAATAAAAATTATGAATAAACTACACACATTTTCTAAGCTCTTAGAGTTTACGGAGTTAGTTTTCGACTTCGTATGATTTTTCTATGATAATTTCAAAATAGTGCAGAAGGATAAAAACTGGTTGCATAGTTTACCATATTAACAACACTCTGTATTATGTTGAGCAAAGTGCATAACAATAAGTTTCTCAATGTTTGGATGCATTCTTGTTAGTTTATCATCATAAACAGAAATTAGTCATTTCATGTTAAGGATTTTCCTCCATTCATTTCGAACACATCTAATAAACTACATTAAGTATAGCTTATGAATTTTCGATAAAAGCATACTACATGGAAAAGGTTTTACTCTCAAAACAAATGAGTTTTTCATATACTACTTGATAAACTATAATATTAATAGTTTATGGATTTATATCACAAATGTATTTTCATAAAAGGTGATTTCACTTCCTCCATGGAAGAAGTTTTATGCTCAAAACTATATGTAAACTAGTTAACGTAAGTTGTGAGACATTCTCCTTCGGGGTACTCTTAAGTACCACAGAAAATCCTGAATTAGTTATAACCAGAGTCTCTTGTAGGGAGAGCGTGATAATTGTGTATAGATCTATATTGGGATTGACAACCCACACCCATGCTGCTTGCATAAGTCCGATCGGCCGATCGGGGGTGACAAATGTCATTTCGATTCCGACATCTGAAGAACGTCGCAGCAGGTTATTTTGTCGTAGTATGGTTATAGCGACTCACATAGGGAGTTAACAATCTTTCAAGTTTACAGGAAAAATTCTAAAACAAAAAGGGATTTTTACTTCTAAATCAAACGACTTTATGTCGATTTAAACTTGCATATATTACTTTAAGTATGGAAAAATACTTGTATATTCTCGGTCTTGACGTTTAAGGCTACATGACTTTTTATAAGGAAAATATTGGATTTTCTTTGGAAACACATTACCATTATGAACATTATAAGTACAAAACACACACATATTCTCTATCTTGACATTTAAGACTACATGACTTTTTATAAGGAAAAATATTGGATTTTCTTTGGAAACACATTACCATTATGAACATTATAAGTACAAAAGACACACATATTCTCTGTCTTGACATTTAAGACTACATGACTTTTATAAGGAAAATATTGGATTTTCTTTGGAAACATAATTCTATCAAAACTACATTTCATCTAGAATTGTTAGACTGCAGCTATAATTGCTAAATGTATATGCTAGAGTTATATAAGAATCTAGTCACAATCGACTTAGAATTAGTGGGCCCGCCTTACTTCCTGTTCCTTGTTTGGTTGTGGACCTAGGGCAGACCCATTATATTCGACAGTTTATTTAACTTAAATTTTATATAACTTATATACACTGGGTGATTATAGAAGGAATCTACAGGTCTTTCTAGGGTACATTATTGCATAACATACGAAAATATTAAATTTTCTGAAATCATACTCTATCGCTTTTTACAATGAAAACGGCTTCTTTCTCAAATAAAACTCTTATGAACTCACCAACTTAATTGTTGACGATTTTTCAAACTACTTGTATTCTCAGGAATTCAGTGAAACAGGAAATCAACCGCTTTTGAGGATGGGACGTTAAATCGTCAAACATTTCATTTTTTTCATCATAAGTGTAATTTACTGGAAACATGTAAACACATACTATTGTATAACTTTTTCAATTATATTTATGATGGTTGTAATTACTTTGAGCACTATTATACTCGTTGTTGTGATGCTATACATGAAGTCCTCCACCCCCAGACGTTTCCGCCATCCTTGGTTTGGGGGTGTGACATCTTCTATTTGGTGTAGGGTATGTGTATGGGAAAAAAATTATATTCTATAGTTTATTCATATTATTTTTGTGATAAAGGCTAGCAAGTTGCTAGTGAGGGGATGTGAGGTCTTATTGGCTAATGTGATTGAGAGTTCAAGGAAGACGATGTATCTCTCTATGTTATGGAGCTTGTTAGAGAATATAACGATGTTTTAGCCAGATAACATGACATTATTCCTTGTGTGGCTACTAAATCCAAAGCACCTTTTAGGTTGAATCCTTTGGAATTGAAGGATACGTTGTTGCAACTTTAAGGATGATTTAGTGCAAGTTTATTTGACGAAGTTCTTCGTCTTCAGGAGCGCTGATCCATATTGCTAAAAAGAAAGAGGGTACATGTGGCTGGGTATTGATTATTAAAGGTTGAACACGATCAAGATGAAAACGAGTAAGAATCTACATCCTATTTTGGTTTGGGGCGTGAGATGATGCAACGAGGGAAGGTGATTTTGTATGCTTCCGAATAGACAAAGTGTGTCAAGGTGAATCAATCGGTGTATGAATCTGAGTTGGCAGCAGTGGATATTACTCTTAATCTATGGTGTAATTATTATATTGTACGAGGTGTACATTACATGTAGATCATAAGAGCTTGCAGCATATTCAAAATTAAAAGGTGTTGAAAATGAGACAGGGACGATGGTTTGAGTTGCTGGCATATTACAATTATGAGATTAGTTACCACCCGGGGAAAGCAAATGTGGTAGCTGATGCTCTGATTCGTAAGAAGTCGCATGTGTCTTATCATCTGATGTTTATGGGGTTGGTTATAGTTTCAGGTATTTTTGGGCAGATTCGTGCCACTCTGGTCGAGTGATGAAAAGAAGACCATGTGAAGAGTGAGGTAATCGTTAAGCAACATGTTCATTTGGTAGAGGACATTCGTGGACTTAGGATCTTGTAGGGGTGACTATGGGTCCCTAAGGTGGGTGGTGTTAATGACATATTGCTATGAGACACACATAGATCGATGTATTCAATTAATCCAGGTACGAAGAAGATGTATCGAGACATGAATGCTAATTACTGGTGGCCATGTGTGAAGAGGATGATAAAAAAAAGTATGTGTCGGAGTGCGTGATCTACACACAAGACAAGGCCGGTCATCAGCAGCCTTATGGGGAGTTACAACAGTCGGAGATTTTCAAGTGAAAATAGGACACGATCACAATTGAATTTGTCATGAATTTACCAAAAACCTTGCGTTGTAATGACATGATCTAGCTGATAATGGATATGTTAAGGAGATTGTCATGAGGCATAGCATAACCCTTGTCTATCATTTCAACATAATATAGTTTATTTGCTTCGAGATTTTGGCAGAAACTGCAGGAGGAGTTGAGTACAAGGGTGGATTTGAGCACATCCTACCATCCCCAGACCGATGGGAAGAGCGATAGGACCGTACCCACTCTCGTAGGCAGGTTGTGAGCTTGCATTATCAAGTATGGAGGTTGTTGGGATACTCAGTTACCATTTATGTATTTTTCCTCTCATAACACTTATCATGCCAGTATCGATATGACACTATACGAGATGCTTTATGGGAGAACGTGTCATACTCCTAGTTGTTGGTTTGAGCCACGGGAAAAACAATTCATGAGCTTGGAGATTGTCCAGGTGACCTGAGATAAGGTGAAGATAGCCCAATATCGTTTGTGTGTGGTGTGTGAAATGCGAAAGAAATACTCGGACATGAAGCATTGTAACGTCCTAAAAATAAGACCCAAAAATTTCATTTTTCGATTAATAAAAAAATATCCATAAACATTATCATAAATCCCAAATGGAACAAATGTATCAAAACATCACAAAATATCAGAGTTATTATAAAAATGCGTGTGCACTGCAATCACCCGAGCTCTTCCTTTTTGCACCAAAAGTACCTGAAACATGAACTGAAAACCGTAAGCATGAATGTAACACCCATAAAAATCAAGCCAATTTAAAACTTTTTCAAACATCCAAAGGCCATTAATAATTACAAAATGTTTTCAAAATAGTTTAATATCAGAGTATCCCAGAAACCATAAGTCCAAAACACGAGGATGTGTACGGTCACGCCTTCGCCTTGCCGAGACATCTGAAGCACCTAAAACAATAAACTGAAACTGTAAGCACAAAGCTTAGTGAGTTCCCCCAAAATAGCCATACACACAAAAATACACATATAATCACAAACAACATACTATGGGTCCAATCAACCATCGGGTTGGAATACCCCAGGCCCTCAACCATCGGGTTGGAATGCCAACATACTTTAGGTCCAGTCATCCTTGAGATGGTATACCCTCGGCCCACAACCATCGGGTTGGAATGCCCACACACGATGAGTCTAATCATCCTCGGGATGGGATACTCACGGCCCACAACCATAGGGTTGGTGTAACACCCGTCAAAATTAGATCAATAACAATCACATGTGATTATGCCAATCATGTAATGTGATTTTTGTTAAAATAGTAATGTGATAAACTTACTATGTAATTCATGTTAAATTATGAACATTCATACATAATTTATGATACAACTCAAAGTATACGTCCATACGATTCCAAAAATGTAGAGAACGTCTAAATCTGACTTCGCGTGAAGAAGTTATGATAAACCGAACACTATAAATCTCTATAATAATATGAATTTAAAATAGACTTAGAATTAGCTATATGAGTCTAAAAGAGAGTTGTAGTGCTTGTAAATACCTACGCGTGGATATAAAGAACATGAAAAACGGAGTTCGTATGCAAAAGTTATGACCTTCCGAAGATTCAGGAGTCAAAAACCCTAATTTGACTGAACTCACGACGTGAGCATAAAAACTCACGACGTGAGGAGTCAAACCGCCACATTTTGAATCTAAAAGTCTACGGAACGATAACCCAAAAGCTCACGACGTGAGCAAGGTTTTCTCACGACGTGAGGACGCTACGGGATGACTCTTGCCATAGCTCACGACGTGAATCTATCATTTTCACGTCGTGAATGGCCAAAAATCAGCCTATAAATAGAAATTTCGACCCCAAGGCTTAGTACACCTGATCTCCTTCCTTCTCTCTCGTTTGCTGAAGCCGTTTCGCTTCCCGAGCCCGGTGATCGCGAACCGCTGACTATTTTCAGTTAGATTTTATCGAAGCACGATTTTAAGGTGAGTTTCACGGCCCCACTTTCTAATATTTCGGGGGAAAACGCATGCTAAATATTATATATACGTTATTATTATGTTTATATGATAGTATATTAGTATCAACGTAGATAGTTATAATAACCGGAATATAGTTATTTCATATTTGAAAGTATACAACTATCGTAAAGTTGTTAGCATGTTATTGTTATAATAGTATATTAATGTAGATCTTGAGTTTTACTTAGGATTCTATATATATTTTGTGTGCGATATAGTTCCGAAGTTATATTCGGAAGTTCTATATGTTAAGTTATAAAGTATGTTGCTATTATTGGTTTTATGTCAAGATAAAACTTGATATGTTATATGTTGTTATTGTTAGTTTTATGTCAAGATAAAACTAGGAACGTTATATGTGGTTATTATATATTTTATGTCAAGATAAAACCTGGTTTTAATTCTAATTATAGCTATTGTGCTACCTAAGTATTATAAATATTAGGATTAATGTTAAAAGCATAGTCTAATAACTTAGGGTTTTAGACACGAATATGATTTTACTACTAGAACTAATGGAACTCGACAAGTCTACATGAGCTATTGTATTCATCAACTAAGATTGGAAATCTTAGGGAAAATCCTCTGACCTGTAACCGTTAATCCCGTGTGAGCGAGGAAGTCGTGTATGAATAAGATACGGGTTGACAACCCCACTCGTGGTTGCTAGCTACAACAAAACCGTGTGCGAGTGACGAACTGTCCTTTTGTTTGTTTATTGTTCCGACGTTGATGAAGCGTGTGGAACTTATCTCAAGATGCGAAACTTGTAGCATCAAGCAGAGGTTTGAAACTAGTCATATAGCCGCGGTTACGGACTCATGGTAGCAAATTGTTAGAAGCATTATACTTTGTCTCTATACAAGTATTAATGTTAAGTATAAGTTTCCCAAACACTTATACTCTAGGTACAAGAAACTGGTAGGTATACTACTTGTATATTAAGTAGATAATTATACTTAACACACATACTCGTATAGAATTGAAAAAGATTTATACGTAGCGGTTTTACTCGTATAGAATTGAAATAAGATTTATACGTAGCGGTTTTACTCGTATATAATTGAAATAAGATTTATACGTAGCGGTTTTACTCGTATAGAATTGAAATAAGATTTATACGTAGCGGTTTTACTCGTATAGAATTGAAATAAGATTTATACATAGCAACTTTCGTTTGTATGGAATTACAAACACTTATATTCATAGTATATGAGACTTATAGGTAAACTACTTATTTGGTAAGTAAAATTTTATACCTAGGATATATATACTAAACGTTGGAGAGTCAAAATGATACTTTCAAAACTATACTTTTGAAACTTGGAAAATGTATTATTTTTATATGGAGTCAAAACCTGTGAACTCACCAACTTTATGTTGACGTATTTTTAAATGCATGTGTTTTCAGGAAGTTGATAACTATGATACGAGAAATGACATTACACCGCCCGGTGTTTCCGCCGACGGCCGGGGTGTGACAGATTGGTATCAGAGCTATTAACTATAGTGAATTAGTACTTTCTTAGGAAAGCACGACTATAGTTTAGGGCTTACTCTGTTAGGTTTAGGTATATCCCTCAACCTACAAATAAAAAGTATTAGTAAGTATACTACTGAAGGACTACTTACGGGAGCGGTGACAAGGATAGACATGTTGATTTGGGTTGCTGGATTTCAGAACGGCTATATGCTAAAATGATCCTGCCCACCGACTGTCCTGACTGGCCGGTGCCTTATCAGCTAGACCTGAAGTAACAAACAATAATTAATAATACTCGTGAATACAACAAACACAAAGATATAGAGTTATGTATGAACTCAGTCCCGCGATGAGAACACATGTATAACCCAAAAATATAGAAAACCCAAACCCTCGATAGCAATACAACGCAAGGTTTTAGGTCAAACTACTTAGTCGAGTTTTATTGTACATGGTACGAACCACAACTAAACGTAGACTGATCACCTATGTTTAATTATGGTCAGGCCGATGCACAACTAAACTTGGATACGGTGGTTGATAGACTAAAACACCTGAAGATTCTAGAAGAGTAAAGATAGATCTCAGATCAGGATACCATCAACTCGGACTACAAGAAGACGATTTTCTGAAGACAACATTTAGGACTCGGTATGGTCAATCGAAGTTCCTAGTTAAGTCTTTGGATTGACCAGCGCTCCAACAATGTTTATGGAAGTCATGAATAGTGTTTGCAAAACCGTACTTGGATAAATTCGTGATAGTGTTTATCGATGATATATTGATATATTCACGAGCCAAGGAAGAACACGGTCAACACTTGTAAATAATCTTGGAACTACTAAGAAAAGAAAAGTTGTACGCCAAATCTCCGAATGTGAATATTGGATTAGAGAAGTAGAAATTTTTAGAACATGTAGTTAGTAACAAAGGGATTCATGTCCAACCCTCAAAGATTGAAGCAATTAAGAATTGGGAAGCACCAAAGACGCCAACAGAAGTGCGTCAATTCTTAGGACTTGCTGGCTATTACCGTAGATTCATAGAGAATTTCTCCAAAATAGCCAAGCCGTTTACAACACTAACCCAGAAGGATATGAAGTTCAACTGGGAAGTCAAACAAAAAGTTGCTTTTCAGAAACTAAAGCAAATGTTGTGTAGTGCACCAATCCTATCCCTCCCAGATGGGACAGAAGATTTAGTCGTATACTGCGACGCATCAAATCAAGGATTGGGATGTATGTTGATGCAAAGAGGAAAAGTTATCGCCTACGCATCACGAGAACTAAAGGTGCATGAGAATAATTACACCACCCATGACCTTGAATTGGGAGCTGTAGTTTTTGCACTGAGAAGTTGGAGACACACAATTGACCAGAGAACATATAGGTGATACCTTATGTGCTAAGCCATAAATAATCCACGAGACAAACCCAAAAGATCGTGCAAATTAAGGATCGATTAAAGGCTGCACGTGATCGTCAAAAGAGCTATGCTGACGTAAGACGTAAGCCTTTAGAATTCCAAATTTGAGATAAAGTAATGTTGAAGGTCTCTCCTTGGAAAACCGTAAATCGATTCAGGAAACGAAGCAAACTAAACCCACGGTATATAGGACCTTTTTCTGACAAGAATTGGTTCCGTCGCATACCAACTCAAGTTGCCTCAAGAACTAAGTAATGTGCACGATGTTTTTCACGTGTCAAATCTCAAAATATGTCTATCGGATGACACTCTTGTTATACCTCTCGACGAGATACAAGTCAATACCAAACTCAACTTTGTAGAAGAATCTGTCGAAATCATGGATCGATAAACCAAACGATTAAAACAAAGTCGTATTCCCATAGTGAAAGTTTGATGGAACTCTTTACGAGGAGCTGAATATACTTGGGAATGCGAATATCAGATGAAACAAAAATACCCCCAACTATTTAACAAAACCCCATCCACAAGCTAAATTTCGGGACAAAATTATTCTAACGGGGGGAGAATGTAACACCCGTCAATATTAGATCAATAACAATCACATGTGATTATGCCAATCATGTGATGTGATTTTTGTTAAAATAGTAATGTGATAAACTTACTATGTAATTCATGTTAAAGTATGAACATTCATACATAATTTATGATACAACTCAAAGTATACGTCCATACGATTCCAAAAATGTAGAGAACGTCTAAATCTGACTTCGCGTGAAGAAGTTATGATAAACCGAACACTATAAATCTCTATAATAAGATGAATTTAAAATAGACTTAGAATTAGCTATAGGAGTCTAAAAGAGAGTTGTAGTGCTCGTAAATACCTACGCGTGGATATAAAGAACATCAAAAACGGAGTTCGTATGCAAAAGTTATGACCTTCCGAAGATTCAGGTGTCAAAAACCCTAATTTGACTAAACTCACGACGTGAGCATAAAAACTCACGACGTGAGCATAAAAACTCACGACGTGAGGAGTCAAACTGCCACATTTTGAATCTAAAAGTCTACGGAACGATAACCAAAAGCTCACGACGTGAGCAAGGTTTTCTCACGACGTGAGGACGCTGCAGGACACAAATCGAGGCTAGAAAACACCTGGGAAGACTACGGCCCCACTTTCTAATATTTCGGGGGAAAATGCATGCTAAATATTATATATACGTTATTATTATGTCTATATGAGAGTATATTAGTATCAACGTAGATAGTTATAATAACCGGAATATAGTTATTTCATATTTGAAAGTATACAACTATCGTAAAGTTGTTAGCATGTTATTGTTATAATAGTATATTAATGTAGATCTTGAGTTTACTTAGGATTCTATATATATTTTGTGTGCGATATAGTTCCGAAGTTATATTCGGAAGTTCTATATGTTAAGTTATAAAGTATGTTGTTATTATTCGTTTTATGTCAAGATAAAACTTGGTATGTTATATGTTGTTATTGTTAGTTTTATGTCAAGATAAAACTAGGAACGTTATATGTTGTTATTATTGGTTTTATGTCAAGATAAAACCTGGTTTTAATTCTAATTATAGCTGTTGTACTACCTAAGTATTATAAATATTAGGAGTAATGTTAAAAGCATAGTCTAATAACTTAGGGTTTTAGACACGAATATGATTTTACTACTAGAACTAACGGAACTCGAGAAGTCTACATGAGCTATTGTATTCATCAACTAAGATTGAAAATCTTAGGGAAAATCCTCTGACCTGTAACTGTTAATCCCGTGTGAGCGAGGAAGTCGTGTATGAATAAGATACGGGTTGACAACCCCACTCATGGTTGCTAGCTACAACAAAACCGTGTGCGAGTGACGAACTGTCCTTTTGTTTGTTTATTGTTCCGACGTTGATGAAGCGTGTGGAACTTATCTCAAGATGCGAAACTTGTAGCATCAAGCAGAGGTTTGAAACTAGTCATATAGCCGCGGTTACGGACTCATGGTAGCAAATTGTTAGAAGCATTATACTTTGTCGTTATACAAGTATTAATGTTAAGTATAAGTTTCCCAAACACTTATACTCTAGGTACAAGAAACTGGTAGGTATACTACTTGTATATTAAGTAGATAATTATACCTAACACACATACTCATATAGAATTGAAAAAGATTTATACGTAGTGGTTTTACTCGTATAGAATTGAAATAAGATTTATACGTAGCGGTTTTACTCGTATAGAATTGAAATAAGATTTATACGTAGCGGTTTTACTCGTATAGAATTGAAATAAGATTTATACGTAGCGGTTTTACTCGTATAGAATTGAAATAAGATTTATACGTAGCAACTTTCATTTGTATGGAATTACAAACACTTATATTCATAGTATATGAGACTTATAGGTAAACTACTTATTTTGTAAGTAAAATTTTATACCTAGGATATATATACTAAACGTTGGAGAGTCAAAATGATACTTTCAAAACTATACTTTTGAAACTTGGAAAATGTATTATTTTTATATGGAGTCAAAACCTGTGAACTCACCAACTTTATGTTGACGTATTTTTAAATGCATGTGCTTTCAGGAAGTTGATAACTATGATACGAGAAATGACGTTACACCGCCCGGTGTTTCCGCCGACGGCCGGGGTGTGACAGTTGGAATGCCCATACAATATGAGTTCACTCATCCTCGGGATGGAATACTCACGGCCCACAACCATTGGGTTGCAATGCCCACACAATATGAGTCCAATCATACTCGGGATGGAATACTTACAGCCCACAACCATCGGGTTGGAATGCCCACACAATATGAGTCCAATCTTCCTCGGGATGGAATACTCACGGCCCACAACCATCGGGTTGGAATGCCCAGGTCTGTTGGCTCTCGCACAAAGCCAATGAGACTTAACCACCAATCAACATGTGCACATATAACAGATAGTCACATAACAGTTTATAGACAGAAAAACCAATCTAACGGATCATAACAACACAATAACATCCTATCTACCAGGATACTGATCTAACAGATCATAATAGCATAATACATCCTATCTACCAGGATACTCGTCTAACAGATCATAATAGTATAATACTATCCTATCTACCAGGATACTCATCTAACAGATCATACTAGCATAACATATCAGGATAACAATCCAGAAGGGCCGACCTTGGTGCGTTAGACCCTTTAGTATAGTGAGGAAAACTCACCTCACACTGATGAAGTCCCACGGATAAAACTCCAGCTACTGGTTGACAGATTCCCGAGCTGTCAACATCAAAACAACACCCAATTAATAATTGGATTCCAAGCACAAGGTCCAACTCACACTCCAAAGGCCAAATAGTCAAGTAATGGGCCAAAGCCCAACATATGACCCAATTTTCCAAATTGGGCCCAAACCTCTACACGGTCTTTCATTAAGGCCCATCCATTAATTCTAGGCCACACAATTGGTATACTAATGACCTAATATCTCATAATCATCAAGGCCCATTTATGGCCCATCTATGGCCCAATTTTCCAAGTTGGGCCCAAGTCCTTCACATGGGCCTTACCCTAAGCCCATCCAATTATTTTGGCCCATTTACTTGTTCTTGGATAGCCCATCAATAATCCAATCATCAAAGTCCAATAGAAAGGCCCAACTCAAGGCCCAAGTGAAATTAGGGTTTTCACATGAAATGACGATTAAGGTTAAGTGTTCCTACTTTACCCATTAAGGACTTAATCCATTAAGTCCAATATTGCCTTATGTTAATTTGAAAATGATCATTAATTAATTATTTCAAGTTTAGCAAATAATTCCAATGCGGTTCCCAATAAATCCCCAAAATTAGGGTTTCATGACATTAGGGTTTTCCAAACCCTAATTAGGGTTTCCAACCCAATACTAGCCCATTGGTCACATGGTTGGGCTTTTAGGTCAATTAGGGCTCCATTGGGCCCATTAGGGTTTCATTGGGCCTACAAGGATTTCATTAGGCCCATTTTGTCCAAGCATCCCAAACGAGTCAAAACGCAAACGAGGCACACCGCCACCCAACACGGCGACTGGTGGCGGCAGGAGGCGGCAGCCACCACCTCACGATGGTGGTTATAAGCTTTCTATTATTATTCCGGTCGATTACAATTTACAACACAATCCAAATAACACACACACACACACTAACAAAAACACACACACAGCGACCCTATGGCGGCAGGTGGTGGTCGGAGGTGCTAGCCACCACCTCACGGTGGTGGTGGTGGCTCACTTTTGATTCCAGATTACACAACCCACACATAACACACCCTAACAATGGAAACACGCCCAAACACACTTCGGTTTGCGATATAAACCCAGCCACCCACCTGGTGGAGCATGACGATGGTAGTGGGACAGGAAAACGGGCAGTAGTAGCGGCTATTGGCGGCATAGCCGCATAGTGGTGACGGAAACGAGCGGAATAGTCGGCAACAACATCAGTTAACGGTGGCCTGAACGGAAACGGATATGGGAGGACGTCATTCACGACAAGGAGGTGACCGTGTCCGTCTCAGCAGCGACCACAACGTCCGTCGTCGGTCCTCGACTTGGAGGCTCCCGGTTCTGTCGTCGGCAGTGTAGCAGCGGCAGCAATCGAGCAGTGGCGCATGGCCATTAGAGGATAACATTGTTGGATATAGTGTCTAAGTCCATAACTTTATTTGGTATGTACTTGACCCGACCCGGCATGGTCCATTTGGGTTGCATGGCATTGCAATACTTGGATAGACTAAATGAGAGAATAAGGCACTTATGATTATTAATATATTATAAGTTCTAATATATTAATAATAGTATTATTTAATTAGTATTGATCAAGTATTCATCTAGTATTAATTTGGTGATCAAAGTGAGACTAATTAAATATATAGGGTTGATTATGACAATCATCAATTCTTTTATGGTGGATTAATGATCCATGGTTTATGGGTTATGGATGTAACCATATAGAGCTCCATGGATAGTCCATGGGAGTTACAAATCCATGGGTCATGGGAAATCAAGAGTCATGACAATTAAGGGCATTCATGTGTAAACCCTAATTGTGACAACACTATAAAAGGAACCCTATGGCTAGCAAAATCGTGACCTAGAGTTACTAGAGAGGGCATAACCGATTTTGAGTGCTAGAAGTATTCTCTCCAGTTATTCCAAGTCTTGTGGTGTTGTGTGAAGCATTTGAGGCACAACATTTGGGGTGATAGGCTCACAAAGTCTTGAAGGAATCCAAGCAACAACAAGGTATGCATTTCTACTAGTTTTATGTTCTATGTAATCCCCATGTCATGCTAGTTAGGAAATAACCTTGAAAAAGAAATTTGCATGTATATAGAGAAAACATAGATTCAAGGTTATTAGGGTTGCATGTACACTTAGGAAGTGTTAGAATGCTAAAAACCCATCAGTGGTATCAGAGCCTAGGATTGTTTTCTGTATACTTGATGCAAAACTGCTTAAAAATCAAAAATTCTGCACTCTGACGACTGGACTCGCCGAGTCCATGGGGAGGACTCGCCGAGTCCATGAACAAATTCATCCTACTCGACGAGTAGAATAATGCACTCGGCGAGTAGGAGCGTGCTGGGCAGTTTTTTCGAGTTTTGTTGCTGGAAATGGATTAAGATCATTATCCCAATCTGTTTTGGACTTGTAAAATCTGTTTTTCAAAATGATAATGATTATGTTAACCCATTTTACATGACTTTTATCAATTTTCAAGTATTGTATATGTTTATATGATTTTCTTAAAATTGTTTGATATGAATATTTGTTCTTATGAGTTTTTAGAAGATCATAGGAATTTTGTGTAACTTACATGCTTGTTTAATTCATGATCTTAATGCTAATGATGGTGTCCATAACTTGTCCTCAAGTTATGGATAACCAAAAGTCACTTCTTTTAATTATGATTAAAGAACTAAAGAGGTTTCATAAAATGAAGAGTCTTCATTTTATGAACCATTAAAACTCATAAGTTACAAATTGAAAAGACTTGGAATAGTTTCAATTCTTGCCCTCAAGTTTTGGAATTTGAAAAGCCTTACACTTTAATTCCAAATTGAACTCTTAGAATTTTTTAAAGGTAAAATTCAAGCTTTATGGACTTCATTAAATTAATTAAAGTGTTTAATTAAAAGAGTTAATAATTCCATAAAGACATGGTTTAAGTTTAATTAAATTAAGTATAGTTTAATTAATAGATTAAACCACCAAGTATTTTAAATGTTTAAAATACACCCTTATACTATTATTATAATTTTAATTATATAGATATGTATAAGAATATGTCATTCTTACCGTTAGTAGGCCTCATTCACGAAGCCGGTCTATAAGGGGGGTATAAGGTTGTTGCCTATAAAATGGTGACTTAATGGGTGTCCACTCTCACCCACCGCTTCCTTGATCGGTGGAGGGTCGTTAGCCGAACGGGTAGGATACGACTTTAAATACTCGTTAAAAGTATAATGAATTATAAAGTAACTATACATTATAAATTCCCAATCTTAGTTACTTTAGGAAAATGTGAAATTGGTGCTAGCCCATAAAATTACACTTTGTACCTTACCAAGTCGTTAGTGGAGCGTGTGTGGTTAACCGGCACACTAACATGGACTAGTAAGAGTGGCAAAGGGTAACTTGACTTTATTATAGATCGGTGGAGCGTGTGTGGTTAACCGGCACATCGATTAGGAAATATTGTTGAGGGTACCAAGTCAATTTGTATGGTTATTCACACCTTGTTTGTGATCCTCGGCATCCCAGTCACAAACTTGAGAGGGCACAATCGAGATTCAAACATGCCATTGAAAGTTCAATGTATCTCAAAAGATCTAGGAGTTTCAAATCCAATTAAAAACTTAATTATATTTCGTTTTTATGGTAGGAAATTGGTAAATCGTCATTTACCTACCTTCAACTATTTTATAATTCGGATTACGACATCCCTCTTCCAGTTATAAATAGGTTGTTGGGTCCTAGCCTTAATATTTCATATTGGGTGTTATATTAAGGACTTTAAATCAACTAACTTGAATTTCTCCCATTATAGATGTCTAGTTTAGACAGCTATGGTCTTCCCAAATCTTCAGGAACAAGTTTCCTAATGAAGATGATATCCCAAATGGCAACCAAGGTGAAAGATCAATCCCTTTGTTGTGCATTAGTGGGACTGGAAATCATACTTCACTTCCTCCACCTCCTCCAATAAATCTCCTTATCCCACAAGTTTCAAGACATGATAAGTTCTAAGTCACTCAATCCCTATTGGCAAACAAAGTCTATATGTGCTTAGGTCTTGGAGATTAAGTCACATATTGACAAGCCGGGAGAGTAGGGTGTCGAAGTCTCAAGGTAGCTGGCTGTTGACTTGGTCACTCCCTGATAACAGATCACGACATGACCCTTAATGATCTTACCTATTTGCTTGATGATGCTGAATCAGCAATGATTTGGAGCATTGGTAAAGCAAAATTTGATTGGAAGATCAACTTCCCAAACTTCCATGGACATTGACAATGGTAACATTGGAAGTCCAGAAAAACTTTCTCTTCCCAATTGAAAGGGATTGGCCATAGTCAACTCGGTTGACCAAATGGTAAAGAGAAAGGCTAAGTCTTTGATAGTCTCGTGTACCGTTTCCAAAGAGTCCATATGTTTCTGTTGCCAAAGGAAGGACATTGGTTGCGAAGCTGCCAAATTTACCTAAAAGTCCATAAGGATAGTAAAGTCAAATGTTTGACTCTACTTCAGGTAAAGTCCATTGTCTAACTCTATTAAGTTTCTATTCTGAGATTCTTATTGCATGATGTGACTGGGTCACATGTTGATGTTTTAAGAATCAAAGAAAAGTGAAGAAACTTAAAGGAAGTATATGCTGATTCTGATCGCGAAGAGGGATTTTGATCGCATGGTTTTGTGATCAGAATTTTGAGCTATTACTTAAGAGTTGAGACATATTGCTTAGGAATAGATAACAACAAGGTTTTCATATGGGTTGTAAGGATAAGTTTTCCGCAAAGTTTTAAAATAAAGAAAAGTTTTGATTTTATTTATTTTAAGTATCCTTACAATGGCATTTGTGAAAAATTGTTGATTATATGTTTCCATTAATAGCAATATTTGAAAATGGATTTGATTCTTTCATTTGTGGTAGTATCATAATTTACCAAATAAGGAAAGATTCTCATCGCCCAAGTTTCAGTTAGATAGAAACTTGGAATCATGCAACTTGTATTGTATGATGAATGAGAAGTTTTCGTCTTTGGGAAATTAAGACTAATTCCTTGTTCACATGTACATGTGAGTCAAGTGAAGGACTAAAAGATTGGGTACACTTGGTTGTGTGCTGGTCAGGTCCACCAAAAAGATAGATAAGATTATTCGTTATGATTTACTAAAGTTTAGTAAATATGGTTATGCTTACGAGTTTAAGTGTAATTCTGAAACATTGGAAAAGTTTCAATGTATGGCAGAATGAATAAGAAGAATCAAATAAGGCAGAAAGATAAAATTTTCTCCAATCTGAAGAGATGGGAGAGTACTTGTGTATTTTGTTTTATGATTATCTTAGTGATTATGGAACCATATCACAATTGATCCTCTAAGGACACCTTAGTGTGTTTGTTGCCTGAGGAGAGGAATCGTGAATTGTTGAAATGGTTAAATCAAAAGATAATTCATACTTCGTGCCAAAAACAAATCCTGGAGTTATACTCCAAGATTGTAACTTGAGTGACATAGTCTTTAGAAAGTTCATAACACTTGTCAAATGTAGAGTAAGATGTTTCCTATTCTTGTACATTTGAGATTGGTAAGTTGTGATGTTTTGGATAAAACAAAGACCAGCTAAGACCAATAGTGAGAAGTGTTTAACTTGATAAGAATCCGCACTAGATCTTGAATATTTGTTTTGTCAAGGAATGGTTCTTGACAAAGAGAAGTCTTATATGTCAAGAGGATAGTGGGAGTCTAAATGATTCTGAAATAGTTTCAAGAACTAAATCAAGAGTTTTGTTAATCACTAGCCCACGACTTGAGGTTTGTAACCTATCGTGTTGACATATTCTTGTTTCTGTGTCTGTTCCAGTTGAAAGTTGATTATGCTTGTGAGTTCTATGAGTTCTCAATTGTTTGCATAACAACCCGGAAGCAATGGTGGGCATTGTGCTACCAGGTGGCAAGAAATTAAGATTGCACAAGTTCAGTCCCTATGAATTTGGAAGTGTCACTAACCTAGTCCTGTGATTATGGTTATGACAAATTCACATGGATAGGAACACATACACCATAAAATCTAAGTGTCATAAGGTTTCTCTTCGATTCATGAAAATGATGGTGAGGAAACGCTTCCACTAAGAAGATTTTAAGTAGATAGCGGTTGTGATATTTGCATTCTCATATAGTTAGTGAAGCGTGTGTGGTTAACCGGCACACTAACTAGTGAGAATTGCAAAAGGTGTAGACAAACATGTGAGCTATCTAAGGAAAGGTATATGTTTTTGATAAAGTCTTATCAAAGCAATCTAGTATCAGAAATATGAACTTTGGTAAGAAAGTCAATAAAGTATTAATTTCTAGAAGTCCAGTTGATTTCTGAGTAGATGTCAAAGCTAGTGGGAGCATAAAGTGTTATGCTGGTAATCATTATGCTAGTGGGAGCATGACGATTATGTTAAATATTGCAGGTTAGCAATGTTAATTATAGAAAACAAAAGTTTCAATTCGCCTTGAAAAAGTTGTTTTGCTATAATTAAGGGAGAGGATTTTATACTTCACTCCAATTCTACAAGCTTAGATTGAGAATTTAATCTACTTTAGTCAAGAATATATATGAATGTTATGTTGGAATGGTTTAACATAAGGAAATTCTATATATGTTGCGTTCTCAAAATTCGATTATGATTACGGCATCCCTCTTCATAGTTCGAATTATGAAAACATGGCAAATAAAAAATTTTATAGCATAAATCATGTCCCATATGCTTTGGGTATAGGTTTGATTACATGTGCTATAATATTCATCCATTCTAAATTTTCCAAATGCCTAGGGCATTAAGATGGAAAAAGGAATAGAACTGGAAATGACTAAAATGATTAAGCAAAGTTGTCGAGGACAATCTGAGGTTTACCAAAGATTGGTTGCTCATGGACAATTAGAAGTATAGAGTAAGGACCATATTGACATATTTTGAGAAGAGGCAACTCTTGTTCAGAAGTGATGGTCAAAATGGTAATATGGAATTGTCTCCATAGGTGGAAGTTATTCTTTGAATCTGTGTAAGATTAAAGAACTTAATGCTAAGAAGGATGTTCAAAGGAATGTACTTTGAATTTGAGACTTCATTTCCATGGAATTGTTTTCCATTGGAATACTTTGTAATTTCTGTTGCCAAGTCTTTGTGACTTCTGTGCATAGTCATTACAAGGGGATCATTGCATATAAGTTTAGAATCTAACAGATTACAGTAGATGGCAAGAGTTTGGTATTCTTTCATTTACAACGAGGATTGGAATTGTGAAATGAGCATCATTGGAATATTGTCAATTGATCTATTTCACAAAGAGAGGACCATATGTAAACATAGTATGCATACTTGGAGTATGGCATAATTGTTGTTTGGAAAACATAGTGTACATGCTTGGAGCATGGGACAACTAATGTTTTAATTCAAGCATAAAGTTGATTAATCGAAACATAAATAATGAGTAATCAATATGGTGCTTAAATAAAAGGTGTTTTATTTACACTCAAAGTGTTGGGGCCATATAAGATTAGTATTATTCTTATGTTTCACTTTGCATGTTTTGACTTCCAGAATAATTATGTTATGGTATATATTATATTATTCAAACCATCCACAGTCAGTCATATGTTGGAAGTAGATATGAATCAAGACTGTCATGAATTTGGCTTGTATGATTTGTCTAAAGTGCTTTGGACAATGCAATGGTTGCTACAACATTCATGAGTACTCATAATGGCTGAGTATTGGATCCAACCCACGCTCACTTGCATCACTTCATGGAATTTATCTCGAGTGATCGTGAGACGGTAATATCATATAAATCTTCAAACCTAGAGATATGAGTTGTTGACTATGAGTTGGTTATTCATTGATTGCACGAAAACGCATTGGTAACTCGATGTCATAAAACATGCCTTTGTGAGTAATTCAACAAGTAGTTAGTACAAGCATATCAGTCGAAGTTTATCTGTTCCTTCTAGAAATAGAAGCGATATCTGGGCCCCTCGATGATTTGGTTTTGACCTATGTACCGGGCCCGGTCAGAACCTAATTGATGTGTTCAATTTAGTTCTATGTCGAAACAAATCAGAGATCGAGAAACAAATGCTGGACAATAAGTAAGACCATGTTCCATGTGTTTGTCCGGCTGATATCATGAGAACAGAGGATTATATGATCACTTATCTTAAATGGCGTATCATCATCATCTCAGTTCCGAGAGACTTTGAAAGAGCTACGATTGCTAGTCGGATTTTGAAGTCATATTTGCAAATATAGTTATTAGACTTATCCAAGTGGGAGACTGTTGGATATAGTGTCTAAGTCCATAACTTTATTTGGTATGTACTTGACCCGACCCGGCATGGTCCATTTGGGTTGCATGGCATTGCAATACTTGGATAGACTAAATGAGAGAATAAGGCACTTATGATTATTAATATATTATAAGTTCTAATATATTAATAATAGTATTATTTAATTAGTATTGATCAAGTATTCATCTAGTATTAATTTGGTGATCAAAGTGAGACTAATTAAATATATAGGGTTGATTATGACAATCATCAATTCTTTTATGGTGGATTAATGATCCATGGTTTATGGGTTATGGATGTAACCATATAGAGCTCCATGGATAGTCCATGGGAGTTACAAATCCATGGGTCATGGGAAATCAAGAGTCATGACAATTAAGGGCATTCATGTGTAAACCCTAATTGTGACAACACTATAAAAGGAACCCTATGGCTAGCAAAATCGTGACCTAGAGTTACTAGAGAGGGCATAACCGATTTTGAGTGCTAGAAGTATTCTCTCAAGTTATTCCAAGTCTTGTGGTGTTGTGTGAAGCATTTGAGGCACAACATTTGGGGTGATAGGCTCACAAAGTCTTGAAGGAATCCAAGCAACAACAAGGTATGTATTTCTACTAGTTTTATGTTCTATGTAATCCCCATGCCATGCTAGTTAGGAAATAACCTTGAAAAAGAAATTTGCATGTATATAGAGAAAACATAGATTCAAGGTTATTAGGGTTGCATGTACACTTAGGAAGTGTTAGAATGCTAAAAACCCATCAAACATCAGCCGCAACAGCCGCCCGGAATGGCGACCTTGCAGTGGCAGAAGAAGAAGAAGAAGGAGACAACGGGAATGGGCGGTCACTCGAGTTCGCCGGAAGGAAAGGCAGCCACAATTGCTCGATAACTCGGTGTAGCAAGGGATGGAGGTGGTTGCCTCGGTGGTTCACAGCACCAACTCGACGGTGGTCGGGAAGCTACTCACGACGGCGGATAAAGAGCACCCAAGAATAATGGCGGCTGAACATCCCATTAGGGTTAGGGTTGAGAGGGTCGATGCTTCTAAATCCCGCTCCATTCAAACTTTGGCACATAATGACACTCTTAGTCCCTCCTTCTCCCTTTTCTTTCAAATTAAATCCAGAAGTTACCATTTAAACCCCGCCTTCCGAAAACCTTTCCAAATCAAGTCCTAAATCTTACCAATCAGCCCCTACTTCCATAAATCCTTACATATTAAGTCCAAATAATACCAAACACCCCCCGACTACTAAAATCTTTACAAAATAAGTCCTGAAATTACACTTTAACCCTCGGAGATTCAAATCTTGCCATTTAGCTTCCCAAAACCAACACACCGCTAATTATTATTTGATTTTGGCTATAAAATAATAATAAAATTACATCTCGGGGTTCCGGATTTATTATTTAATTATTCTATTTTAAACGGGATGTTACAAGTCTCCCCCACTTAAATTTGATTTCGTCGTCGAAATCGTTCCTCTTCATTCCTTACACGCCAGACAACTTGAACTTCATGGCCACCATCCCGAGCATAACCCCCGCCTTCCCAAGGCAATCAAAACTAACCCTAACATGTTTTTTTTAAACCCGAAAATGGACGAATTCCCCGCATTATGATCAAATTACTCAATCTGAAATCTGAAGTCTCGAGAGGGCCTGGTCCCTGACAGACCGCCCACACTGAGTCATTACCGAATTCAGTGCACTTATCTCCTAACTGGCTACTCAACTTCTGATAACCTGAGGTTCCTACTAGAAGATAGAGTCTCAGACCAAATTTCCCTGCGTTATACTTATACTTGACAGAAAACTCATCTGGAATACCGGATTCCTGCCTGTTTGCTGAACCAACGAGCAATCTTAGAGTCACTCCGCGCGACCTTCGAAGGAAACTTCGACTAGCAGTAGCTGCTGAAGCTATATCACCACTCATGGCTCCATCAATCCTTTGGTCCATCCAATCGTAATAGTCTGACAACCTGTCACCACCAAATCCAATGCGAAAATTGAATGCTACCAGAACAACTATAGTCTTACATCATGCCCCGGTCTTCAATGACCTACCGTTTCCCGATTCCAATCATGTTGTGGTCTACCCACAATCTTGCGAACTGGTCCACCATGACCTAATCATCTGAAAGAATCTATAAATGCTACAGTTACCCCCGCAGTCTTACAACACTTTCGCCCTAACACAATCGCAGCCCGATACCTTACCCTCAATCTATCAATCCAAAAACTCTCAGAGTCGAGAACACACACTCGACCAGACATACGAACTGAACTCAATTCATGACTAGAACCCCAACCTGATTTGCCAAATTCTGATATCAATCACCGAGAAGACGTGATAGACATGTTGAGGAGTTTTACCGAACTCCCAACTCACACTACCCTCAAACTAACAACCACTTGGGTTGTCGTCCTTCCTCACTACGATGCGAAACATACCCCAGTTTCAAGATTTCTCCCACTTCTAATACCCTAGACGATTCTCCCCCACTTAGAATCAACTAAATTCTCAAGGCACAAGAGAATTGAAAGGCCACCAATCCTTCTTGCCTTACAATGATCGACCCGATGAGCACTAGCGTTTATCAACCAGTGCTCCATCACTAGCCAATCCCAACTGATCACAAAATTCAAAGAACTAGACGCTCCAACTAATATCTCAGCAACGAGCTACTTTCTTTGGCGCTTCCATCCGCCAATTAGTAACGGTTACTAGAACCATCGAATCCTGACAGTGCTAAATCACCATCCTGTGGGACCCTGTCCGCATACCTCCCACATAATACCCCTCTTCCCAAGATGCTCCAAACAAATCTCCTGCTCTCGGGCTCTAGAAATCATATCATTCAGGGTCTCGCACCCTGAGTCACTCACCAGCTTAGTCGTCCACAGATGAACTGCAGTAGCTGAAGCAACCTCTGCCCTATACCGGGCTACAAACTACTCCCAAGACATAGTCTCCAATCCCAAAAGTGCAATAAATCACACAATCAATCCTTACCGCCCGATATAAGAGATCCAAGGTGAATCGGATCTCAACTCCTATGGGTGGGGACGGTAATCGCGTACGCCTCACAAGCTACTCATTCCACATCGACACACCTGCGCTCACCAACGCCGAAATAAGGTCGGTAACCCCTGCAACTAACTGACCCCGAGATGGAATACAACCAGATCCTGGGGTCCCAAGTCTACTCACTCCTTCGAGCTCGAAAACTGAAAGGGCATAATCCTTGCCCCATAAAACGACATTCCAATCCATCAACTAACCATTCTACTTCCAGCTGCAAGACCCCAGCTAAACATAATCATCACTCCTTTCCTGATCCCCGCGACTCGCACCTCGGCCTCGAGCAAAACCCCCGAAGCCTCAAATCCAGAAACCGTGTACCTACATTTCCCGCTCAACCCGCGGAATGTAACGAGTACGGAACATTTCCCTGATCCCAAGTTGTAATATCCAAAAATTTTACGCCAAATTTAAACTTTTTCAACCATAAATAAAAGTCAAATAGTATTGTTTACAAAAATGTTTTCAAATCAATATCCATCAGAGCGTCCCACAAATAGATCATAACATAAGGATGATGAGCGGTACGGTCACGCCTTCACCTTGCCACGATCTCCTGAAGTACATGAAACAATAAACTGAAAGTGTAAGCCCAAGGGCTTAGTGAGCTACCCCCAAAATACCAATACCACCCTGACAATACCATGTCAGCAACAATCAGACAATCAATCAATCAACATGCATACTGGGCCATCGGCCTGACTGGACCTCCCTACTGGGCCTACAGTCTATCTGAATCCATCCCGAGCCTTCGGCATGACTGGTCCGCCTCATGGGCCTGCAGTCTCCCCGGACCGCTCATAGGGTATGTTGGCCTTCAGCACAAAGCAGGACCGCCTCAACCCAACCAACAAGTAAATAACCATGTTCGCATAACTATCACATACTGATACATACAAACATCAAACATATCTGTCACACTGATCATCAATCATAGAATCATCTCGCAACGAGAGTACCGACCTAGCAGGTCACTAACATACCAATCCTTACGGATCATAAAATCATAACATACTGTCTACCCTGATTCCGATCTAGCAGATCAAATCCATATGTAGCATACCATAACAATAACAACTAAAGGGTCGGCCTTGGTGCCGTAGACCCTATCGATATAGTGAGGATAACTCACCTCGCAGATGTCGATTCGAAAGGTAAACTCAAACTCTCGGATCACTTGACACATGCTCCACCACCTATGACCATAGCACAACATACTCATAAGTCCTTAACTTTATAAGGTACCCCACAACCCACCAGTCAACCCCTGGTCAAAGTCAAAGTCCTCAGTGAAGGTCAACAGTCCATGTTGGCCCCAACTCGCCGAGTACCCTCGGCTACTCGCCGAGTTCCTTGAAGCATACACCAACTCGCCGATTCATCGGGGTGACTCGTCGAGTTGCTTCGATTCTCGTTCCAACTTTAAGGCCACCCGTCGAGTTCCCTTCTTGCAACTCGACGGATACACACGCATACATACCCTAGGGAAAACTGATCCGACTCGCCGAGTTGTTCTTTAACTCGTCGAGTCTTATGTTAATCTTCATCGGACTCGCCGAGTTTTTCATCCAACTCGTCGAGTCCATGGCCATCTTCATGTGACTCGCCGAGTCAACCTTGCGACTCGCCGAGTCCATTCAGTCCCTTTTCCATACATACTTGCTTTGAGCCATGCAGTGGCTCCAAATCACAGATCCAGGCTTCTAGGTCATGCTTATCACGTAAAGTTGCAAACTTTACGTGCATGCATGGCTATAAAGGCTCCAAATGCCTATTTTAAGTTCTTAATGGAACTTTATGCTCAAAAGGGACCTCAATCATGACCAAGACTGTAACTTTATGCTTATAGAATCCAAGGAGGGTCCAGATCTGAAGTTACAATCTCAGATCTAGCCCATAGCTCATCTTTCCAACTTAATGTCTCACCAAAAACCCTAGAACTCAACCAATAGAAGAGATTCACCAAGAAAAGGGTGATTTGGTTACCTCCAGAAGATGATAATTGTGATAAGAGTTGATTTCCACACTCTACTTGCTCCAATCTCCTTCTCCTCTAAGCCTTCTCCCTCCAAAGATTCTCTTTTCAAGCTTCAATCACACAATGGGCACACACACACACACACACGTATTAGGGTTTTAAGGGGCTCTCAAAGACTGTAAAGAGGCCAAAGGAGGCTGAGGTTCCTTTAAATAGGGGTGCAAACCCCGGGATTTAGGGTTTCATCTGCCAGCTCCTACTCGCCGAGTCCCAATATGGACTCGTCGAGTAGGTCACTTAACACGCGATCCTGCCCCGCTGCTACTCGACGAGTAGGTCAACCAACTCGTCGAGTAGAGCTTAACCCAAAAACCTTATTTAAACAATACCTGAAAATCGGGGTGTTACAACTCTCCCCCACTTGAACTAGACTTCGTCCTCGAAGTCCATTGGAAGAAACAATGCCAGGTAATACTCGCGCATCTCCGCTTCCGGCTCCCATGTCCACTCGGATCCCTTCCGATGTTCCCACTGTACCTTTACTAGAGGTATTTCCTTGTTCCGTAGAATTTTCTTCTTCCTTTCCAAAATAGCCACAGGCCTCTCCACATACTTCAGGCGCTCATCGACCTGAATGTCATCCAACGATACCACTGCCTCCTGGTCCATGATGCATTTCCGCAATTGCGAAACATGAAATGTGCTGTGGATCCGGCTAAGTTCCTCCAGAAGCTCTAGCCTATAAGCCACCCTACCAACCCTGGCAACAATCCTGAACGGTCCGATGTAGCGGGGACCCAATTTTCCCCTCTTCCTAAAGCGGATCACTCCCTTCCAGGGTGAGACCTTCAGGAGGACCATGTCACCCACCTGAAACTCCAGCTCAGATCGGCGTCGGTCGGCATAACTTTTCTGCCGACTCTGAGCGGTCGGCATAACTACCTCTGTCCGACCCATCACTCTGTGCCCAACCTCGCCCCAGCAGACTGGGGTCCTACACTTCCGCCCATACAACAACTCGAAAGGCGGGGCGCCAATACTGGAATGATAGCTGTTGTTGTAGGCGAACTCTACAAGCGGTAGGTGGGAATCCTAACTCCCACCGAAATCAATGACGCACGCCCTCAACATATCCTCGAGGGTCTGGATGGTCCGCTCACTCAGCCCATCAGTTTGCGGATGGAACGCCGTACTAAAATGCAGTCTCGTACCCAGTTCCTCGTGGAACTTCTGTGAAAAGCGGGAAGTAAATCGGACATCCCGATCGGAAACAATGGAAACTAGAACCCCATGGCGAGAGACAATCTCGCGGACTTACAAGTCGGCCAACTTCTCTGCCGACGAACTCTCCCATATGGTTAGGAAATGGGCACTCTTGGTCAATCGATCCACGATGACCCATATAGCATCAAACCCCTTTCCCGTCTTTGGCAACTTTGTGCTGAAATCCATCGCGATCCGTTTTCATTTCCACATGGGAATCTCCAGAGGCTACAACTTACCATGAGGCCTCTGGTGCTCGGCCTTGACCTAACTACAAGTCAAGCACCTCTCAACAAACCAAGCGATATCTCGCTTCATGCCAGGCCACCAATAACTCGAACTCAAATCACGGTACATCTTGGTGGCTCCCGGGTGAATAGAAAAACGAGACTTATGAACCTCCTCCATCACTGTCTGCCGGACCCCTCCGGACATTGGAACCCAAACCCGACCGTAACGGGTCAACAATCCACGGCTATCCTAGACAAACCGGGTGCTATCGCCCTTAATCTTCTCCAACTTCCAGTTTTCCGGTCTCATACCCTCAATCTGAGCATCCCTAACCAAACCCACCAGCGGGGAATCCACCGCTATCCTCATACACCTGTCTGGGGTCGAGGACCCAGCTGACTTGCGGCTCAGAGCATCTGCAACCACGTTCGCTTTACCAGGATGGTAAAGGATCTCACAATCATAGTCCTTGACTACATCCAGCCACCTGCGCTGCCTCATATTCAGGTTTGGCTGATCCATAATGTGTCTCAAACTCTTGTGATCCGTGTATATGGTACAACGGACCCCGTACAGATAGTGCCTCCAGATCTTGAGAGTGAAGACCACCACTCCCAACTCAAGAGCGTGCGTGGGGTATCTCGTCTCATGCGGCTTTAGCTGCCGCGATGCGTAAGCTATCACTCGTCCCCTCTGCATGAGGACTGCCCCTAAGCCTGTGATGGACGCATCACAAAATACCACAAAATCCTCCACTCCCTCGGGGAGTGTCAACACCGGCGCCTCGCATAAACACTGCCGGAGGGTCTCAAACGCCCTCTGCTGCTCCGGGCCCTACCGGAAATCCACCCCCTTCCTCGTTAGACGAGTGAGGGGTACGGCAGTCTTGGAGAAATCACGAATGAATCTCCGATAGTACCCTGCTAAACCCAAGAAACTCCTGATGTCTGAGGGGGATCTCGGATTCTCCCACTGCATAACCGCCTCCACCTTCGCCGGATCGGCCAAAATCCCCTCCTGGTTAACGAGATGTCCGAGGAACTGAACCTCTCGCAACCAAAACTCGTACTTCGAGAACTTGGCATACAATCGTTCTCGTCGCAGTACCTCCAGCAGCTCCCTGAGATGCTCCTCATGCTGCTCTCGGGTCTTGGAATATACCAAGATATCATCTATGAACACAATGACCGAGCGGTCGAGCATCGGTCTGCAGACTCGGTTCATCAGATCCATGAACACTGCTGGCGCGTTGGTGAGCCCAAACGGCATCACCACGAACTCGTAATAACCATAACGAGTACGAAACGCGGTCTTCTCCACGTCTTCCTCCCTCACCCTGACCTGGTGGTATCCTGATCTCAAATCAATCTTGGAAAACCAAGACGCACCCTACAGCTGATCGAAAAGATCGTCTATCCTTGGAAGCGGATAACGGTTCTTCACCGTTAACTTGTTCAACTCCCTATAGTCAATGTACATCCTGTGCGAACCGTCCTTCTTCCTGACAAAAAGGATCGGTGCTCCCCAGGGTGAACTACTCGGACGAATAAACTGCTTACCCAGCAGCTCCTGCAGCTGAGATGACAACTCCTGCATCTCTGGCGGTGCCAGTCGGTACGGCGCCTTAGCGATAGGGGCCGCACTCGGTACCAGATCAATCCTAAACTCGACCTGCCTCTCCGGCGGCACTCCGGGCAACTCCTCCGGAAACACGTCAGCAAACTCTCTAACTACTGGGACCTCCGATACCGAGGGCTGATCCCTAGTACGCGTACCTACCACATACGCCAAATAATCGGCACACCCGTGCTGTATGTACTGTCGAGCCCTGGCTGCCGAACAAAACCCTGATCCCAACCTGGTGCCCTCACCATATACTACCAGTTCTCCCCCACTTGGGGTTTGAACCACCACCCGCTGTCCCTCACAATCGATCATGGCGCCGAAACGGCTAAGCCAATCCATCCCTACAATCATGCATACATCCCCCATGGGGATAGGAATCAAATCTATCGGGAAGGACACCCCGAAAATCTCCAACTCGCATCCCCGGTAGACCGAGGAAGCAGAAATCTCGTGCTCGTTGGCGATCGAAACTGGCAACGGACACTCAAGATCATCTATCGGCACACTGAACCCTCCAGAGAAGGTCCGAGATACAAACGACCGACTCGCCCCTGAGTCAAATAATACCAAAGCGGGGAAAGAATTCACTAAAAACGTACCTAACCACAGGCACAATCAATAAGCATAACACCCATACCATAACTGAGACAGAGAATAGAAACGTACCAGCAACCACATTCGGTGCTGCCTTGGCCTCCTCGGCCGTGAGCTGGAAGGTGCGACCCTGAACCTTCGGAGGCTCCACCCTGACTGGCCTTCCATCTCCAATCCTCACAGTGGCTGGCGTAGGACCCGGTGCCGACTTGGCGGCGAGTTGCAGACAGTTGATCTTCACATGACCAACCTGATGACAATGGTAACAAATCCGCATATCTGCTGGAGAGGCGGACTGACGGCAGTCCCTGGCATAGTGCCCCTCCTTGCCACATTTGTGGCACCCACCTCCTGCTCTACAAACTCCCGAGTGAACCCTGCCACACTTTCCACAAGTGCGGCTCTGCTGACCTCCAGACCGTGCATCAGCGGTCTTAGACCACTTAGGCGTCGGCTGAGACTGTGCCGGTGCCTGATGCTGCTCCTTCAGCTGCAGCTCTATCTCCAACTCACGCCGCCTCGCGGCTTCCTGTAGATACAGGAGGGTCTCACAACGCTATGTAGCCACAAACTGTCGTATATCCGTCTTGAGCATACTCAGATAACGAGTCATCTGAGACTGCTCCGACGCAAACTCCGGGCAAAACATAGCCCTCTCAGTGAGCATCCGGGTAATCTCCATCACAGACTCCCCATCCTGTCTCAATGTCAAAAACTCCTGAGCAAGCCGCTCCCGTTCCACGCGCGGAACGTAGCGGGTGCGAAACATATCCCGGAACTGCTCCCAAGTAACAGCAGCCCGCTGATCATCAGAATATGAACCTGTCGTCAATCTCCACCAGTCCTTTCGTCAATCTCCACCAGTCCTTTGCCCCGAGCCTAAGCAGGTTTAGAGCACACCTGACCTTCTGGTCAGCAGGACATGAGCACGTGAAGAAACAGCCCTCCACGTCAGACAACCACCGCATAGCTCTGATCGCATCCTGAGTACCATCAAATGTCGGGGGCTTCGTATTATCAAAGTCCCGGTACTGGAAGGCCCTGCCGGCTCCTTCTCCAACCCCTGCCGCAGTTACAGCCGAAGTGGCTGCAGCGGCTGCTGTCTCTTCCAGAGCTGCATATCGCTCATCAAAATACTGTACCATCGCGGTCTTGATCGACCCAAACATCTCTGGTAGCTGCGCTCGGAAAGCCGCAGCGACCTCATCGTGCAGAATCTCCCTGATCCTGGCATCCAGCTCCTCAGTCCCCATCTGCACCACGGGCTCAGGTGCAACCGGCACCTCTGGCCCTCCGTCCCCCGACCCTGACCCTGATCCCGATCCCGATCCAGAACCAGCAGCAAAACGTCTCGTCACCACCATACTGAAAGATACATTCAAGACATCAGATAAACAACATAATATCGGGAGACCAAAACCCACAAATCCTAGGGGTTGTGACTTTCTTGCTACGCGTATGGGTCCCGTGCTTCCAGTAGTACGGGCCCATACTACCTTCCACACCTACCCATATTTGTCTCAAGTATCACCACAACGCCCTAATACTATACTCAACATATTGTGCGCTCAACCCTCACTACTAGGGGACATCACCTATCACACAACTGATCCCACAGCTCTGCACAACTCACACCTCCATGGAGCTTCCATCAGCCCCTGCAACGCTAGTGTATGCTAGCCGCACATAACGCTGGACTCGATAGACTTTTGAATATCCAATCCTACCCTAAGGTCGAATCAGACATTCTCAGGCTATAAGATCTTGACTATACACAGCCGTGATGCATATACTAAACATCTACAGTTATGATGTCAATTCCATATACAAGAAACCCTAGGCTAATAGGTATCATATAATCAGGCAAATCTATCATGCGATTCCTGGAGATCCCTAGCCTAGCACTAGCATGTTGTTCTAACATATAAGAATATCAAATAGCTGTATGGTATTTTGGGGTTTACTTACAGGCTCCGGCTGATCGTACCCTCTCCATCCTCCATCCTTTATTTTGAAAACCATTTTTTTAAAACTTTCCTTCCGAAAATCCCCTTGATTTGAGACTGGATTCACACGAGTGTTCCTCCAATTCACTCAAACCAAGGCTCTGATACCAACTTCTAATATCCAAAAATTTTACGCCAAATTTAAACTTTTTCAACCATAAATAAATGTCAAATAGTATTGTTTACAAAAATGTTTTCAAATCAATATCCAATAGAGTGTCCCACAAACAGATCATAACATAAGGATGAGGAGCGGTACGGTCACGCCTTCGCCTTGCCACGATCTCCTGAAGTACCTGAAACAATAAACTGAAAACTGTAAGCCCGAGGGCTTAGTGAGCTACCCCCAAAATACCAATACCACCCTGACAATACCATGTCAGCAACAATCAGACAATCAATCAGACAATCAATCAATCAACATGCATACTGGCCCATCGGCCTAACTGGACCGCCCTACTGGGCCTACAGTCTATCTGAATCCATCCCGAGCCTTCGGCATGACTGGTCTGCCTCATGGGCCTGCAGTCTCCCCGGACCGCTCATAGGGTATGTTGGCCTTCAGCACAACGCAGGACCGCCTCAACCCAACCAACAAGTAAATAACCATGTTCGCATAACTATCACATACTGACACATACAAACATCAAACATATCTGTCACACTGATCATCAATCATAGAATCCTCTCGCAACGAGAGTACCGACCTAGCAGGTCACTAACATACCAATCCTTACGGATCATAAAAGCATAACATACTGTCTACCCTGATTCCGATCTAGCAGATCAAATCCACATGTAGCATACCATAACAATAACAACTAAAGGGCCGGCCTTGGTGCCGGAGACCCTATCGATATAGTGAGGATAACTCACCTCGCAGATGTCGATTCGAAAGGTAAACTCAAACTCTCGGATCACTTGACACATGGTCCACCACCTATGACCATAGCACAATATACTCATAAGTCCTTAACTCTATAAGGTACCCCACAACCCACCAGTCAACCCCTGGTCAAAGTCAAAGTCCTCAGTGAAGGTCAACAGTCCATGTTGGCCCCAACTCGCCGAGTACCCTCGGCTACTCGCCGAGTTCCTTGAAGCATACACCAACTCGCCGATTCATCGGGGTGACTCGTCGAGTTGCTTCGATTCTCGTTCCAACTTTAAGGCCACCCGTCGAGTTCCCTTCTTGCAACTCGACGGATACACACACATACATACCCTAGGGAAAACTCATCCGACTCGCCGAGTTGTTCTTCAACTCGTCGAGTCTTATGGTAATCTTCATCGGACTCGCCGAGTTGTTCATCCAACTCGTCGAGTCCATGGCCATCTTCATGTGACTCGCCGAGTCAACCTTGCGACTCGCCGAGTCCATTCAGTCCCTTTTCCATACAGACTTGCTTTGAGCCATGCAGTGGCTCCAAATCACAGATCCAGGCTTCTAGGTCATGCTTATCACGTAAAGTTGGAAACCTTACGTGTATGCATGGCTATAAAGGCTCCAAATGCCTATTTTAAGTTCTTAATGGAACTTTATGCTCAAAAGGGACCTCAATCATGACCAAGACTGTAACTTTATGCTTATAGAATCCAAGGAGGGTCCAGATCTGAAGTTACAATCTCAGATCTAGCCCATAGCTCATCTTTCCAACTTAATGTCTCACCAAAAACCCTAGAACTCAACCAATAGAAGAGATTCACCAAGAAAAGGGTGATTTGGTTACCTCCATAAGATGATAACTGAGATAAGAGTTGATTTCCACACTCTACTTGCTCCAATCTCCTTCTCCTCTAAGCCTTCTCCCTCAAAAGATTCTCTTTTCAAGCTTCAATCACACAATCGGCACACACACGTATTAGGGTTTTAAGGGGCTCTCAAAGACTGTAAAGAGGCCAAAGGAGGCTGAGGTTCCTTTAAATAGGGGTGCAAACCCCGGGATTTAGGGTTTCATCTGCCAGCTCCTACTCGCCGAGTCCCAATATGGACTCGTCGAGTAGGTCACTTAACACGCGATCCTGCCCCGCTGCTACTCGACGAGTAGGTCAACCAACTCGTCGAGTAGAGCTTAACCCAAAAACCTTATTTAAACAATACCTGAAAATCGGGGCGTTACACAAGTAACTGCAACCCTCTGCTCATCAGAATATGTCCCGGTAACAAGTCCCGGTACTGGAAAGCTCGACCAGCTCCTCCCCCGCCGTTGTTACAGCTGTTGTAGCTACTACGGCAGCCGTCTCAGCAAGGGCTGCATAACGCTCATCGAAATACTTAACCATGGCGGTCTTAATAGACCCCAACATATCCGGCAACTGTCCCCGGACAATCTCGATCACCTCCTCCCGGATGATCTCACTGACACGATCCTCTGACAATACTGGCCTATCTTGGCTACCAGCTTCCGTTCCTGATCCGGATCCGGTCTCAAAATGTCTTGTAACTACCATTCTGATAATACACTAGAGAGATCTTAGATAACCCAGATAATAATAGGGAACCAACTCCCAACTAAACCCTAGGGGTTGTGACTTCCTTACAACGCGTATGGGTCCTGTGCTTTCAGTAGTACAGGCCCATACTACCTTCCACACCTACCCATATTTGTCTCAAGTATCATCACAACGCCCTAACTGTATACATAACATGGCGAGCACTCAATCCTCACTCCTAGAGGAATGCTAAATATCTCAAACTGGCCTACCGACCTCACACGACTCAACCATCCATGAAACTTCCACCAACCCTGCAGCACCAGTGTATGCTAGTCATACATAATGCTGGACCCTATAGACTTTCGAATACCTGATCCTAACCTAAGCCCTTCATCAAACAAGAACATGAAATAAGTCCAAACCAAACATTCTCAGGCTATAAGATCTTAATTATGTACGACCGTGATGCATACACTAAGCAACTACAGTAATGATGTCAATTTCATATAAGGAAAACCCTAGGCTATCAGGCATCATATAATCAGGCAATTCTATCATGCAATTCCTGAAGATCCCTAGCCTAGTACTAGCATGTTGTTATAACATATCACAATATTAAATAATTGTATGGTATTTTGGGGTCTACTTACTGGCTCTAGCTGATCGTACACCCTGCATCCTCTTTTAGTATTTTGAAAACCATTTAAAAATCATTTTGAAAATCTTTTCCTTGATTTGAGAATGGATTCACACGAGTGTTCCTCCAATTCACTCAAAGCAAGGCTCTGATACGAACTTGTAACACCCATAAAAATTAAGCCAATTTAAAACTTTTTCAAACATCCAAAAGGCATTAGTTATTACAAAATGTTTTCAAAATAGTTTAATATCAGAGTATCCCAGAAACCATAAGTCCAAAACACAAGGATGTGTACGGTCACACCTTCGCCTTGCCGAGACATCTGAAGCACCTAAACCAATAAATTGAAACCGTAAGCACAAAGCTTAGTGAGTTCCCCCAAAATACTCATACACACAACAATACACATATAATCACAAACAACATACTATGGGTCCAATCAACCATCGAGTTGGAATACCCCAAGCCCTCAACCATCGGGTTGGAATGCCAACATACTTTGGGTCCAGTCATCCTCGGGATGGTATACCCTCGGCCCACAACCATCGGGTTGGAATGCCCACACACTATGAGTCCAATCATCCCCGGGATGGAATACTTAAGGCCCATAACCATCGGGTTGGAATGCCCACACAATATGAGTCCAATCATCCTCGTGATGGAATACTCACGGCCCACAACCATCGGGTTGGAATGCCCACACAGTATGAGTCCAATCATCCTCGGGATGGAATACTCACGGCCCACAACCATCGGGTTAAAATGTCCACACAAGATGAGTCCAATCTTCCTCGGGATGGAATACTCACAGCCCACAACCATCGGGTTGGAATGCCCAGGTCTGTTGGCTCTCGCACAAAGCCGATGAGCCTCAACCACCAATCAACATGTGCACATATAACAGATAGTCACATAACAGTCTATAGACAGACAAACCGATCCAACAAATCATAACAACATAATAATATCCTATTTACCAGGATACTGATCTAATAGATCACAATAACATAATACCATCCTATCTACCAGGATATTGATCTAACAGATCATAATAGCATAATACCATCCTATCTACCAGGATACTGATCTAACAGATCATACTAGCATAACATATCAGGATAACAATCCAAAAGGGCCGGCCTTGGTGCCTTAGACCCTTGAGTATAGTGAGGAAAACTCACCTTACACTACTGAAGTCCCACGGATAAAACTCCAGCTGCTGGTTGACAGATTCCCGAGCTGTCAACATCAAAACAACACCCAATTAATAATTGGGTTCCAAGCCCAAGGTCCAACTCACACTCCAAAGGCCCAATAGTCAAGTAATGGTCCAAAGCCCAACATATTGCCCAATTTTCCTTATTGGGCCCAGACCTCTACATAGTCTTTCCTTAAGGCCCATCCATTAATTCTAGTCCACACTATTGGTATACCGATGGCCCAATAACTAATAATCATCAAGGCCCATTTATGGCCCATCTATGGCCCAATTTTCTAGATTGGGCCCAAGTCCTTCACATGGGCCTTACCCCAAGCTCATCCAATTATTTTGGTCCATTTGCTTGTTCTTGGATAGCCCATCAGTAATCCAATCATCAAAGTCCAATAGGAAGGCCGAACTCAAGGCCCAATTGAAATTAGGGTTTTCACATGAAATGACGATTAGGGTTAAGTGTTCCTACTTAACCCATTAAGGATTTAATCCATTAAGTCCAATATTGCCTTAGGTTAATTTTCAAATGATTATTAATTAATTATTTCAAGTTTTGAAAATAATTCCAGTGCGGGTCCCGATCAATCCCCAAAATTAGGGTTTCATGACATTAGGGTTTTCCAAACCCTAATTAGGGTTTCCAACCCAATACTAGCCCTTTAGTCACATGGTTAGGATTTTAGGTCAATTAGGGCTTCATTGGGCCCATTAGGTATTCTTTGTTTTCAAAAGAATTGGTTTTGCCATCCAGAAAGGGCTAGCGGCGCAGCTTGTTGCCCGTTTGCCTTCAGTCGATATGCATTGAACTTTGTTAATCGAATTCATCGAAACACCAACTAACTAAGTTACTTCGGCTCCAAATTAGGGTTTCATTGGGCCCACTACGGCTTCATTAGGCCCATTTTGTCCAAGCATCCCAAACGAGTCAAAACGCAAACGAGGCACACCGCCACCCAACACGGCGGCTGGTGGCGGCAGCCACTACCTCACGGTGGTGGCTATAAGCTTTCTATTATTATTCCGGCCGATTACAATTTACAACACAATCCAAATAACACACACACACACTAATAAAAACACACACACACACACAGCCACCCTGTGGCGGCATGTGGTGGTCGGAGGTGCTAGCCATCACCTCACGGTGGTGGTGGTGCCTCACTTTTGATTCCAGATTACACGACTCACACATAACACGCCCTAACAATGGAAACACACCCAAATACACTTCTGTTTGCGAGATAAACCTAGCCACCCACCTGGTGGCGCATGACGATGGCAGTGGGACAGGAAAACGGGCATCAACAGCGACTATTGGCGGCACAGCCGCATGGCGGTGATGGAAACGAGCGGAATAGTCGGCAACAACATCAGTTAACCGTGGCCCTAACGGAAGCGGAGAAGGGAGGACGTAATTCATGGCAAGGAGGTGGTCGTGTCCGTCTCAGTAGCGACGACGACGTCCGTCGTCGGTCCTCGACTTGGCGGCTCCCGTTCTATCGTCGGCAGTGTAGCAGCGGCAGCAATCGAGCGGTAGCGCATGGCCATCAGAAGAGAACATCAGTCGTAACAGCCGCCCGGAATGGCGACCTTGCAACGGAAGAAGAAGAAGAAGGAGACAATGGGAATGGGCGGTCACTCGAGTTCGCTGGAAGGAAAGGGCGCCGCAATTTCTCGGTAACTCGGTGTAGGAAGGGACGAAGGTTGCTGCCTCGGTGGTTCACAGCAGCAACTCGACGACGGTCGGGAAGATACTCACGGCGGCGGCTGAAGAGCACCCAAGAATAGTGATGGATGAACATCCCATTAGGGTTAGGGTTGAGAGGGTCGATGCTTATAAACCCCGCTCTATTCAAACTTTGGCCCATAATGACACTCTTAGTCCCTCCTTCTCCCTTTTCTTTCAAATTAAATCCAGAAGTTACCATTTAAACCCCGCCTTCCGAAAACCTTTCCAAATCAAGTGCTAAATCTTACCAATCAGCCCCTGCTTCCATAAATCATTACATATTAAGTCCAAATAATACCAAACACCCCCCGACTACTGAAATCTTTACAAAATAAGTCCTGAAATTAAACTTTAACCCTCGGAGATTCAAATCTCGCCATTTGGCTTCCCAAAACCAACACCCCGCTAATTATTATTTCATTTTGGCTATAAAATAATAATAAAATTACACATCGGGGTTCCGGATTTATTATTTAATTATTCTATTTTAAACGGGATGTTACAGTGAAGCTTTGTGATTTGCCCACAAATACCACATACCACACATATCATACAAATAATGGGCCCCACCTGATGAGTGTAACGGGCCCTGCCCACTGAGTATAAGTGGCCTCATCCTAACTCGCATAATGTGGCGCGCCCACTTAGTATAAGGTGCCACAGCCAAACTAGCACAACGAGCCCCGCCCAGCATGCAAACATACAAGTATAACAAATAATAGCATACATAATACTATTGGGCCCCGCCCATTTAGCATGGACACACATACACATGCAAGAGTCACGTAGACATCTAGCACCCTAACATAATAAACCATGGGTCGACATTGGTACCAAAACCCTTTATGGGCCTTCATCCAAAAGAGGCCAAACTTGGCCCAAGGACAAATCCCAATAGTCCAAACTAGGGTAAAAGATCATTTTACCCTTTACCTAACTTGGCCCAAGACCAAAACCCAAACTAATTACTCAAAAGGCCCAATTCCAAAAATAGTCGCCCACAGCCCAATTATGGCCCAATCTTCCAAATTGGGCCCAAACCCCTTCGTGGGCCTTCATCCAAAAGAGTCCAATCTAAAAATATGATGGCCCAAAAAACCCCTAAACTCCTAAGGTCCACACATGGCCCAAAACCGAGAATCCCAAAACCGAAGCCCACCTCCTGAGTACGTTAGGCATACTCAGCTCATACGCTTAACGTACACACTATGGGGCTAGTACGCGTCGTGTACCAGCTTGTACACCGAGCGTTCTCCGCAGTTGGGCACCTTACATCAATAATCACTTAATTCATTCAACCCCTACTACATACTCTCAGATCTTGTCTCAAAAGATGATTTATCACGTAAAGCTGGCAACTCTACGTGCATGCATGGCTTAATGGGGCTCTAGAGCTCAAAAGAGCTTAAAAAGTGGTCTTAACACATGCATGAGTCAATATACATCATAAAGTTTGCATTTTTATGCTTAAGGTACCACTAAAATGTCCAGATCTAAGAGGTTAAGCTGCTGAAACGACCTTAGCTCACAAAGACCAATCAAAAGGGACCAGAATAGCCATAAACTAGCCCAAAAGAAGATCTATACAAGGAGTTGACAAGTTATGGACTTTTTAACTCAAAAGTCACAAAATGATGAAGCTAAATATGGATCTCTAAGCCCTTCTCCAAAGAATGAGTCTTCAATCTTCTTCAACCACTTCAAGATGCACAAAACACACCCAAAGTTCTTTACAAGTGCTCAAAAGCATCACACAAAGGCTAAGGGATGAAATTCGGGTTTTCAAGATATGGAGGCCAGTCTAAAATTGTCAAGAGATGGGTTTAAAAAGCTTAAATAGGGCACAAACCCTAAAAATTAGGGTTTGTCGCAAGCCAGCGTACGCCCAGCGTACGTGGTCTGTTAGGAATAAAACCCTAATTGAGATTTGATGAACAAGATGCGGAAAATAAGAACAAACACAAATATGAAGATTATGTTGAATGATCACTCGATTTATTCAAAACATGAGGAATACATTACACTTTCAGCATAGACTAAAGAATCTAACACTACATAAGATACCTCACAATGTGGCGGCTACATTTTGCCTCACTCTTAACCCTAATAATGAATAATACATGACTATTTATAGGGAAAAGACAAGTCTTGGGCTTTTAACGTACACTTCATCAAAGGGGTCCATTTCCATCATCCATGGAGTGCTTTGAAACCCTATAATCTCCCCCTCAAAGTATGAAATGGATGACAATGCTTTAACTTCCAAAACAAGCATCTAGCAAATAAAAAGATCTGCAACGAGAAATATATGAAGCAATCCACGAATCTTGATTCTTCAATAGTCTTCAAACATGGGCTCTAGGATATATAAACCAAGCACTGAAGTAATGTCTTTAAACGTCATTTTCGAATGTAATCCCAAAAAAATCTTCATGAAAACCAAACCCGCCATGACAAACCCATTTCAGAACAAAAAACCAAATCACTTCTTGTCTTTGAAGAGCTCCCCCTCCAAGTCACAATGATCTTCAAATAAGTTAATGATATAATCCATCAAAAAATATCATGTAACAACCCAAACTTTAAGATTCATAACGCCACTTGATCGATAAAATACAAGAAGTCGGAGATATAACAAGTCCTTAGATGAGCTCGATGAAGAACTTCTACTGTAAAGGATACTTCTCTGTAAAAGCTTTAGCAGAGCTCGATGAAGAACTTCTACTGTAAAAGCTACCTTCATAATTCTACCACAAGCTTTATCAAAAATCTTAAACTTTGAAAAGTCACAAATCCAATTTCGAATGGCCATACCAAATTCTCCCCCGTTTTATAATCAAAAACATGATTATAAAGCCTTCAAATGGTCATGAGAATGATCTTGAATGGATAAAAATTTACTAAGCTCCCCCACGACAAAATGATATACACAATGAAGTATAAAATCCGAAAAAGTCGTGAAAATTTTGACGTTATCACGAAAAACGACTTTCCGAACCGCCAAGACTTGATGGAATCTTTATTTTTCTGTTCACGGAAAAAATATGTGCGTTAAAAAAAAACAAAACTATTCACCGGCCCTCAAATTTGCAAACATTTCTGAATATTGGACAGAAACTGTCACTTGCTGAAAGACAGGGGCTGGAATGGTAATTCTTCATCAACATACCCCTTTATTTGTAACAAAATCTGGAAATGGTCCAAAACTGTCAAGGCATGAAAAGTATAGCGACCAGATCGTCAAATTCTTGAAGTTGCAGGGACCAAGTGGGAAACTTTGAGTAATCTTCTTCCCCACAGCGACTGATAAAAGAAGGAACGATACCACCACGATTTGTTCATTCGGTCCCAGCACAAGCAACCGAAACCAAGTTCGGTCCAAGATTGGTGATACAAAAACCATGTTCGGTCCGAAATCTAACTTCATGACAAGCGAAACCTTAAAATTGGCACATTTTACCAAAAAAACGTCGACTGCAATAGGTTCGCTCCGAGTCCAATGTTAGCCACCGTTCGTTCCAAATACACCCAAAGCAAATCTCCCTCCTTTCGTTCCAAGTGCTTTCCTTCCAAGTTCATTGATACAAAAGCAAAACCGAGCATCACGATGAGAATAAGGAGCGAAACCTTAGCCAAGCCAAACCATAGGTTCGCTTTCCCCTCTTTCGTTCCAAGGCAACAGACGAACCCAATCATAGATTCGCTTCAATTTCGTCGATTATACCCCAAAGAGAAGCACAGTAAACGAACGTTCACAGGTAAGGCTTTCATAGCGATTTTGACTTTTTCGGTTGACCAATGTTCATCCAGATTCGTTCTTCAAAGCAATTGCAAGTGATTCACAACTAGTCAACAGATCATGAGAGGCATTTCTTTCTTTCGTTCAGGAGAGGCATTCGTTCCAAAGTTCACAGTCAATTTTGAATTTTTGTTCTCGTTTTGTGTTCAGTGAGACCATCAATTCGGAATGAAATAGATAATCGATAAACAACAAATCCTCAAAACACAAAATAATTTTTATATCAAATCTCTAAAATCAACAACAATCGTCACGCCCTTCATCAGTTCATCAAAGAGCAATTATGAGCTCCAGACCAAGAATCATCAACCCAAATCATCATCCTCATTCGTCAATCCAGTAACAACATCGAAATAATCATTGATTTCTAACACTTATTGATCGATTAAATGAAGAATGGATCCGAGGGCTCGATTAAAAAAAAACGATGTGAGAAACAAATGAATCTCAACAAATAATCGAATATCACACACAAATCAATTGATTGAAACAAGAATAAGAATCTCTTGTTTGAAGATGGCATTATTGATGAAGAGACGAGAATAATGAAGACCTGGAACGAACTAGAAGCAAGAGTTCAAACTGAAAGAAGTCTGGGCTAAAACATATGGATCAATGAACAATGAACATAACATGATTTGGGCTAAATCAAATGAAAGGCAATATCAATGAATATGGGCTCAAAACTGATCAATCCAACAGAAAATAATGAATTGAAAGAGAATTGGATCAAATTACCACAACGAACAGTAGAAAACTTCGTAAATCTTCATGAACAGAACATTGAACAAGAGCCTTGATTCCAATCCGCCAAAACACGAATAATCTTCAATATATATGCAGAAAATCACCAAATCAAGAACCGATGCTTCAAAAATCAATAGATCTTCAAAGACCCGCTCTGATACCACTTGTTAGGAATAAAACCCTAATTGAGATTTGATGAACAAGATGCGGAAAATAAGAACAAACACAAATATGAAGATTATGTCGAATGATCACTCGATTTATTCAAAACATGAGGAATAAATTACACTTTCAGCATAGACTAAAGAATCTAACACTACATAAGAAACCTCACAATGTGGCGGCTACATTTTGCCTCACTCTTAACCCTAATAATGAATAATACATGACTATTTATAGGGAAAAGACAAGTCTTGGGCTTTTAACCTACACTTCATCAAAGGGGCCCATTGCCATCATCCATGGAGTGCTTTGAAACCCTACATGGTCAATGCCCACGATCAAGATCTACCTAGTACGCTAAGCGTACTCATAGAGTACGCCCCGCATACTAGCCAGAGGACCAAAAATGCAATTATTCTATTAATCAAGGGTTAAAAGGAAACTTACAAGGTCCGAATGTTACAAGCATCAACCGAAGACTTTGGAGGAAGGCGAGAAAGCGAAACCAAGTTGATGAGGCAAAAAATTTAGTGGAGGAACTCAATGCGATACTTGAATGTGAAACCATGCAGTTACCCAAGAAGAGGGTGAAGCCCATGAAATTTTTGTAGGAGAAAAAAGCATGGGCGTGACATGATGTGGGAGCATGAGGATGATATGGGGGCTCATTATCCTCACCTGTTCATTCCATTTCCTGATTTCGGGACGGAATCCTCTTAATGAGGGGAGGCTTGTAACGAACAAAATTTTCCATTCCGTGATCAAGGTTAGTGTTCTGTTAAGTTTCATTCTTAAACTAACATTTTCCTTAGTTTAAGGTTAAGTTATGAGGGAAAAGTGTAATAAAATGATTCTTGATCATGCACAAATATGAACTTTATGGTATATTTAAAGAGGGCTAACTCTAAAAAACGTGTTTGTAACCTTATTTGCAGCGAACAAATCAAGTTAGAGAGGGTTTCTTCTTTTGGAGTTTTAAGTTGATTGAAGTGAATAAGAAGTATATTTTTTGAAGATTTTTTGGTGAAATTGGTCTTGGATCCACCTCATTCAATTTCTCTTAGGATTCCTCAAGATTTCCACAGGTTAGTAATCTATTTTCAACCTAATTTCTATATTGAAGTCATGGAGTTGGTATGATGTATGTATTTGTTGAGTTTAGGCACAAATATGGTGATTTTGGAAAAATTTAGAAAACTGGACAACTTTGTCTGTTTTGCAAGGGTTGTATTGCCCAATCTGATCCGAATTACACAATGAACCAGAGGGACGGAATTGTATGAAATAGAGTCTAGTTTCTAGAAAGTCCTAAAACATCCTGTTTGGAGTTGTAGATTATGTTTTATGATCATGGGTCAATCTGGGAATTCTAAAACTATATTAAAAATAAGCATTCACCTAATTGTAAACCTAATTGTAAACCTAATTGTAATCCTAACAGTATATTTGTGTAAGTAAACTTGAAAACATATAGTAACATGATTGTTTGTGTTGTATTCGGGTGCTTGGGATAATCTCAAGTGCTCACGAGTTTTGAAGGGGAAAAGAGCATCTACATGGCAACGGTGAGTCAATCCTTGTGGAGATCTAAGTACTTTGATAGACAATTCCATATCTTAAAGGGATTGGAATGAACCTAAGATGTTATAGGATGCAGGTGCCATGTTTGAAGCTGATTTATTTGCTTTGAATGTTGGTAGTTGTGTGTGATTTGAAGTTTTGAATGTATATATTGCTTGCTACACTTCATTATATGGTATTTGGAAGTGAAGGGTGTAATAGGTTCATGCTAGAAAGGGTGTTTGTGTTTATTAAGATTGATGAGGGCATGCTGTGATTTCTGAAATTATTTGTCTATGATGATTAGGAAAAGGCATGCTAGTGAGATGATATGCTACAATGATGATGTGGTGATATGTGCATGATATTTTGTATTGATGTAAAATGGTTAAATTCTAATAAATAATTTGCATGTCTACATAATGAGTATCTTGAGAAGTAATATGCTCTTAAAAGATGATAATAATTATGCACAATTACTTAGGGAGGTTTAATGTGTAATTTCCTTGTATGATGAATTAACAACATATTAATTAAAAAGGGGAATACACTTAGTGGGGCTAAGGGTATCAACCTAGACTTAGGTGTGTATCTTATCCGGATTGTATCATTCCCTGGTAGATTGAAAATAGTGTCGTAATTACCTGCAGTATCCATAGTACCATCAATGATTAAAGAATTAAAACATGCATATCCATTGTTGTTTTTCAATAACTGCATCAACTGCTTGTATTGTTTAGGGGGATATAGATCGACTGCTATAATTAATAATGTGAAATGTGGACTAAAACTTCTTTGGCTTGGTGAACTTGAAATCTGCAGGGAATCCATTCAATCTGTAACATTGAGATTTAACATTCCAAGATTTCTTCTAGAGAGAACAATAGATGTTTTTCTTGGATGTGTTATTAAAATTCATAGCCATTGGTTCAACAAAAACTTAGGATTAGTTGAGATTCCATGTTTCCTTTCTTCATGGATAAGAATAGAATAAACTGTGGCAATGCTAAAAAGTGAAGTAATCATCAATATTTGTCCCCTTATTGCTTTATACAAGTTATCAAGTCCCATAAGCGATTGAATCAATCTTTGTTCTTCTTGGAATTTCTTAATTTTTAATGCAGATCCACATGAACAATTTGGAATTTCATGTATCATCTTAAGTTCGTATGAGATTCTTTTGATTTTTATGAAATACGAAGAGAAATCATCTAATTCAGTTCCGACTAGACTCCCTTTTTTGTTTGTAAGAAAAGAACACTCTCAACCATGTCTTTGGATAGCGAATTCAGCAACCAACTAATCACCACCGAATTCAATCTGTTCCAATTCTAAAACATTTCATATTTGCTATCTGGTTTCTCCACCGACCCGTCAACGAATCCAAACTTGTTTTTAGTTGGAAGTGCGAGAATCATTGATCTTTTCCATATAGAGAAGCCAGTTCCATCAAATTAAAAAACATTTGATACAAGAACTGTGATAAGATTATCAGAAGGTCCTAAGAAAGAGTTAGGATTAGAAATTTTGATAACATTATCAGAAGGTCCTAAGAACAGAGTTAGGATTAGAAATTTTGATAGATCTGGTGTCAGTGTTAGATGAAGCAGGTAGAGTAGCCATTTTTGATTGAATAAATTGAAGAACAAGAATCAATATATGAATAGAAAAGAAAAAAATAAATTGAAGAACAAGAATCAAACAATGAATGAGAAAGAAATGAAAAATGATCGAATCAGTCGTTGCACGGATACCATGTAGAAGATTATGAATTTGGTAGAGATTTTCTCATTATTACTTAGAATGAAGAGCTGTACATAATATATTCAAAAGATATTAACCCAACATCCAACTAACCTAACTAACTATGATTAAGCTAACACTAAACAAACTAACTCTAGTTAATTAACAAACTAATCGAGAGTGACCACCAAAGTCAACAGGAAGCGTTGACTATTACAAGATACACCAATAAACAAGCGGTCACCAATTACTACTTTGATTCTTTTTATATGTTTATTGCTACGACATATCGACGCAAAATGATAAATGAGGTCTCTAAGCCCAGTTATATTTTTAAAATTATTATTTAATATTATTATGAATTTTTCTTTAAAAGAAATTAATTATTTGTTGTCGCAAGCAGTCGTCACAATTGATTTAGCGACAGCAATAATACTTTTACACACAACTTTTGTCAACTCTAAAAGTACTTTTCATTTGTTGTGCTCACATTTTAATCAAAATGTTAGATCCTTTTATGCACTACTACAAAAAACTTAGACAAAACTGCTAAAATGGTTCCTGTGCTATGTATTTTTTTGGGGTTTTAGTCCAAACTACGATTCTTTTGGATTGATGGTCCTTTTGAGCTAGTTTGTATGTGGAAAAGGTCCCTCCCCAAAATGAAAAGACTATATTTATTTTTCATTTTTCATTTTTTTAACTGTTTTATAATTAATAAATAAATACAAAAAATGACTCTCTCTCTCTCTCTCTCTCTCTCTCTCTCTCTCTCTCTCTCTCTCTCTCTCTCTCTCTCTCTCTCTCTCTCTCTCTCTCTCTCTCTCTCTCTCTCTCTCTCTCTCTCTCTCTCTCTCTCATTGTTCCAATTTGTCTCTCATTTGGAACGACCACCATCAACTGGAATCATCTCTCGTTCTTTATCCTAATTTAACAAAAATAGACACTATAGACTTGAACTTGTCCCTCATTCTTTCTGATAGATATTATGATGATTTAGAGGCTTGATGTTTGAAGGGTACACATCTCAGTTCATCCTTCTACCAGATCGGAATCACCATCTCCGTCGAGACCAAGCATCCATCTTTGACGGAGCCTCCACCGGTAACAGCTAAGTTTCGCTCCTCTCCACCATTTCTTCTTCTTCTGCCTAATCCGACACTTTGATCTCCACCATTTGACCAGGGGCATCGGGGACCAGATAACGATGATGAAGAATTAGATGCAAATTGGTGGTGGGTATGGCGGTGCATAGATTCGGAGATGTAACCATGTGGAACAAATGAATTATCTATCAGTTAGATGCGATTCCATCAAGGATTAATCTGTTAATGGCGCTAGGAAGAAGAATCAATCAAAACATGTTGCAAATTCTTGATTGTTGTGTGCTCATAGATGGAGGCTTGGGTCATTGCTTCTTATTCCCTGGTGAAGGAAGAATACCATATCGGAATCCACAAAACTCAAACACAATGCATCAAATTTCAAACCCAAACTCACCTCTGTTCCTATTCTCCGGTTACAAATCCAGACCTACGTCAGGGCTTCTATCCATGTTGTTCATCGTCAGTAATACACACGATTAGGGCTCCATCTTCACTCAAGAACATATTAGAGTTTTTATTACCACCAAGTTGTCACAACTCTAAACCTATTTTCTCAACACCACCCGACCACCACCATCAAAGAGTTAGGGTTCTTAAGAAAAAAGGGGCGAGGAACAACATAAATCGAAGTAGAACTCCATACACAATCGAAGTTTTGAGATCTAAGTTAAATACACACACGAAACAGAAAAAACACACACTCGAATGGGTCGAAAATGTTGTAAACCCAGTTGAAGAAATATGAACTTGTGTGAGTTTTATCTCTAATTTGCAGGTCTAGTTTAAGAGTGTGGTGGTAAACGATGGGAATGATTATGTGAAGGGGGTGTTGGGTGTCGATGAACTGTAACAAATATGAGGTTGCAGGTGGTGTGTCGATGGTGAAAAGAAGACGGGGTCGTGGGAAGAAAATGATACTCAGGTGGGTTTTTTTGGTGAGAGAGAGAGGGAGATAGAGAGATAGATAGATAGAGAGAGAGAAAGAAAGAGAGAGAGAGAGAGAGAGAGCTCCCATATTTTTTATTAATAAAACTTTAAATTAAATAGAAAAAAACATAAAAAATATATCAGAAGGGTATTTTAGTCTTTTCAGTTTACCGAAGGACCAAAATCACAAGCAAACTACCTCAAATGGACCACCAATCCAAAAACGTCGTGATTTGGACTAAAACCCCAAAAAAATGCATACCACAGGGACCATTTTTGCAATTTTGTCAAAAACTTATACGACCAGGTTAAATTAGTTAAATAACCCGGTTTTGAACCAGGTCTTATAGCCAGCGAGTCCTATGCGAAAAAAGAAATAAAACCCGGTTTTAAAACCGGGTCCTATCAGCCTAAAAAAATACGGTTTTTTATAGAAACCGGGACATGTAATTATATTAGAGACCACAAACCACACTACATAAGGAGATTAGGTCACGGTTCTACCAAACTAAACCGGGTCATATAATGAGATAAGAGCCCGGTTCCAATCCCAAAAACATCGACTAAAATGGCACCAGGTCCTATAAGAAACCTGGTTTTTTTTATCATACTTTCTTTTATGAAAATAACTATTGGGACTTGCATCAAAAAATTATACTATATTCCACTTATCCACCGACAAATTTATTGAGACTTACATCCAAAACACATATTTAATACAAAGAGTATGTTTTGATGAACATGTTATGTTAATGTAGACATTCTAAATAACCAACCATTATAACCATTGATATAAACATGTTTGAGTGTTACAAAAAACTCATTGATTTGGTTATATCTTACTACATAAAAACTTTCAAAAAAGAAATTGTTATCCCATCGAAGTGGGATTGTTCCGTAATCAAGTGTGGCAGCTATCCTTTCATCTTCACTGAAAAACAAACACAACAAATAATCAGTGTTTTGTCTAACATTCAAAACAGTTGAATTTAACAAACAATATTTAAACTAAAAGAATGATGTTATAAAGATTAACAACTAACCTTATATACATTTTAGACAACATAATTCATATAATTATTGAGAAATTCTCTAGCGCCACATCCACCACCACTGTTAGCACAAACACCAACACCACCACCACCATCGACATCTACCACCACCGCAACCACCACGACCAACCACCACCACCTTCTCCCCTTATTCCCTTCTTCCAATCATCTCATTCCCTTATTTCCACCCTAACTGGTTTTCTTTCTTTGGATGTGAACTCCATTTTTTGCGGATGTGAAGAGAACCTTAGAGAATAAGTAGGAGATGCATAGGTTCAAAAAAGAGATGGGACATGACTTCATCATTTCTAGGGTCGAATACATTAATCTCCGACACCAATTTGAAGCTAACGATGACGTTTGTAAAGAGGATAGTGGATTCAAGGCGAAAATGGAAATAATCAGGAAAATCAAACATCGCAATCTTGTCCCAATATTAGGTCACTCTAAAATCGGAGAAGAATGACTTTGGTGGTATACGAGTACATGAAACATGGAAGTTTAGAAGTTGTTCTTCACGATTGAGTCGCCTGCGGTGGCTGTGTTCAAATTCAAAATTGAGGATCAAGAAAGAAGATGACGATTGGGTCAGGGAGGAGGTTAACATCTCTTCACCATAGGTGTATACCTCATATAATCCTCCATTATTTGAAACCCTATGATGTTCTTCTCGATGCAGATTTTGAAGTTATGATTTCAGATTTTGGAATGGCGAGACTTGTGAATACCTTGGGCACGCACTTAAGTGTGAGTACACTCATTGGAACTCCATGATATGTTCACCGGACGACCCCTTCATATTTTTCATAATGACATTTTAAAACCTTAAAACATGAATTCATTCCTTTATAATGCAAAAAAATATCACGAATGATCATTTAAACCAAAACCGGTAAGTTCGTTGGGCTCTAGTGATAATAATCCTTAATAATAAAACAAACTATTTACTCGTATTGTTTGTTATGTGAGAAACTATGCATCGTTAATAAAATTGATAGACATTAACAAACATACCCTCACAATATAGAAATGCATATAAATAAATGTTTTACAAGATCAATATGAATATTCATTCATCATTTTTTTTCCTATGTTGGACCTGGACAAAAATAATTTAGTAGAAAGGGGATTCTTTTTCTTTTCCCGCCAAAAGGCTCCCTATCAATGACTTGGATATGTATTTTATACTCTATCATCTCCACATATCAAAACCTCCCAAACCAATATCCCATATGGGGATCTTTTACAAACAAGTCGCTTCCCTCTTTCAATCTGTTATATTTTGCATGTTTTGTCCCCACAAGCCCAAGATATCAACGGTTCATAACCTTTACTATCTCAAAATATGACGCCCCTGTTCTGCATCCATCCACCCTATGACTCCAAAAGGCTCTAGAAATCTCCCCCATGGATGAATCTTAGATAAAGGGAAAGAGAACAGAATTGGAGAGATGAGCGACCGATAGAGAGGAAGAAATCAAGAGGGGTAGGGAGAAATAAACGCAAAGGGATTAAAGTACAACCATCTGGGTGAGTAATTTGGGGGCGTTTTCATTACAGACCCCAAACTCTTAAGGTCGGCTCTAGTGATGGGTTTGCTAGCTTGCCACTCTCTTGTTATTTTATAGGATTATCATTTGAATACAATTATTAAATTTTAGTTTTATTTGTTATTTGTTTCTTATTTGTTGTTGCAGGGTTATTCCAAGGTTTGGAGAGAAACAAGAAAAAGAAGAAAATGATGTCACCGGTTAACGATTAAGGTGTTTCCATTGTCTTTACTAGTTATTTTTATTATGTAATTATTATAGAACTATTCAGAATCTGAATGAGCATGAAACTAAATTTGTTAAAAGATTGAGTTCTTGATAATATTATCAATGATTTTGATTCTAAAAAAGCTAGAGTATCCATCCATCTCAATCTTGTTGTTACATGCAACAGTTAAATATCATATTGACAAATTTTAATGTGCTTTTCAGGAAAAAATTTGGCCTTAAAAATGTATCGAACAAATTTGCCTTTGTAACCTCTTATGTGTTTTTGCCACATACAGGGCGTATATAACCACAAGTTTCCCTTGAGAAAATGGAAACAAAACTGGACTGAAATACATTGCTATTCTGGAGTGTGTACTGAAAGTTTGTTGCTATTCTGGAGTGGATATTGAAAGTTTGTTGCTATTATGTACTGTGGTTATCATTACAGTATAAGAAACTGGACAGATTTCACACCTATTGGACATATTTTCCCATGCATAGTCAAGTTGACCTATTTTCCCCAACGATTTTGTTCGAGTACTGAAACCGATTTCCGTCCCATTCTCATCCGTACAATACAATATGGGAAATGCTATGCTGCTGTTTTTTTGGATCTACGGAGTTTGTTACTATTGTCAATCTTTGCCACTAAAGCATTTCTACTTTGTTTATTTTTGAAGCTTTGGTGTCAATTGACATCTCATCTAGTCCCACCTTTTGCCTTGTATTTAAATATTAATGGGCTCTGCTGCTGCTGCTGCTGCTGCTGATTCCATGTGCAAATGATTAAAAGTTTGTATTTATGTTTTTGGTGACCACTTGAGTATCCTATATTTGAGTTTTTTACTTGCTTCTACTGCATCATTTAATATCAAATTTGTATTTTCCATTTACATCTTGAAGTTGTATACAAGTTGGTGCTTTGGCCTACTTACACGATTCAAAATTCATTGCTTATTTTGGGAAAATGTAGTTCTTGGAGTCCTTACTCTGACAACATTGTATAGTTTATGCTTTATGTTTTGGTGATGTAACTTCTTTACTCTTTGTACTTATACCACTTCTTCTTGAGTTCCCTGCTAGTTATTATTATAGTATTATTTATAAAAATTTGTTATTATAAAAAAGCTTAGCAACTCCATAACATGATCTTGATGTTGTCATAGCACCCCAAAAGACACCTTATAATTGCTGATAAATGTGTCATATAACCTTATAATTTGTGTGTCACAGACATAAAACGCGGTTGTATTCTAAAAACTGAGACATATAATTGTACGGCTATAAGACACGGTTGTTACATTAGAAACCGATTTATTTTAGTATTAAATATACCCTGGTTGTATGTTGAAAGCCGGGTCATATGAGACTCCCCCTTATAAAACCCGGTTTTTATATAATTCAGCCCGTTTTTTTCCAGAAATGGGTCTTATATACCGTGTCCTATGTGCCCTTTTGTAGTAGTGATGGAATCGTAAATAACCGTTGGCATTTATCATTATACTTCTAATCAATCAGCATTTTTTTTAAATCACTATTTAAGGATCACGCTTGAACAGAGTGTCGTTTTCACTCTATACAGTTCATTAAAAATAAAAGTTTAATACAAAGTTGTAATCATTACGTATTTTTTAAAGTAAAAGTTTACACAAATACAAAGGAAATAAATAATAAAATAAATAATTTAATATATTTTAGGAGATTTGAAACAGGTAGGAAAAAAAACGTTTGTAGAACATTTATTCTGAAATTTAAAAAATAAACTATCATACATATATATACACTCTGACTAAATGTGGATTTTAATTTTAAAAAAATGAAAAATACAAGAAAATGACAACCCGAGAAAAAATAATTCAAAACATCCTAGAAAATGGAATGTATCAAATTAAATGACAACATGATATTTGATAAAAATGATTTTATTTATTAAGTTATATGCACCGTATATGTTAAAGACATCATTCTAAAGGACATCGCTGGCTATTCAAGGTTCTTTGGTTTGTGAACTTTCTCATCAAATTCACAAGACCAACATATGAGAACATGACATTTGGTAAAAATGCTTTTATTTATTAAATTCGATGCACCGCATATGTTAAAGATATAAAACGATGATTATGAACATTCTAAAGGACATATGTATCATCTCAAAAGCTGTGGTGATACACTTTAGTGTAAGGATTAGAATAATTATTCGAGAATCAAACATAATAAACTAACTTGTGGTATTTGCTCATTTATTGTTATCTCAAAGGGAAACCTAGTACAACAACCACACAAACAGACCAGACGTCAAATTATTTAGGTGAAGGCAAGCAATAAAATAAAACTCTATGAAAACAATTTCTTCTTTTATCATGAGCACACACTAACCACAGTATGACTTATTGAAGCAAAACATGTTGATCCCATATCAATTAGTAAGCTTCAGGATGAGCAATGGCATAGGCTTCAAATCCCTTAAAGCTCTTTTTCAATCCTTCTTTCATAAGGTTAATATTATCTTCGGATACTTTATTGTCCCCTTTGCAGTTAAACACCACTGTGTGCTTGTATACGGATCCACCATCACTAGAAGGTAAAAACTTTATATGATGATGCGCAGAATCTACTATGCCCATTAAGACATCACCTTCAAAGATGGTGTAGCTGTAGCTAAAGTTTTTTGTGTCAACGGCATCAACCTTGTGCTTTGAGCTTGTGAATGGAATACCTATGATAAGTTTCAAGTTGAAATCATTTGGTAGAAAATTATTGACATGAAGTTATAAAAATCTAAGCAAAAATATCTAAAAGTTATCTATTAATTTGATGGTGCAATTACTTACCATCACCGTATGTAATGCTCTTGATGGTTCCAGCACCCCCATCACCTTGGATGGTGCTGACGGATTTGTAAGTCTCTGGTTCAACCTTAGGTGCAATTGTGTCGAAGTCATTAAAGACTTTGAAAAGCTTCGGAGCAGGAAGTGAAGAAGTGACCTCGAGGTCTACAGTTACAACGGCCATTATCAAATTATATTTGGAAAAATGAATATGTAAGAAGATGAATGATAGATTAGTTGTAATGAAATATGAGTGAAGATGGTGGTATTTATAGTGTTGTAGGGTTGGAAAAAGAACAGTTAAAGTGATTGATAAGGTGAATAGTCAACAAAATACAAAGATATTTCCGCATTTCATTGTTGACTCATTGCACATGAACGAATTTCTGTTGCAGACAACTACAAAATATAATAACAATAATAATAATAATAATAATAATAATAATAATAATATTATTATTATTATTATTATTATTATGTATGTATGTATGTATGTATGTATTATTCAAGATATATCTGAAAACATATTTACTATCTTATTGGGCCTAATTTAGATATTATTCATTTTTATTGAAAACCCCACTTTTGCTTTCATGGCAATTGTAACTGTGCTATATATTTTTTGGGTTTCGCTATTAGTGCTTGTTTAATCATAGTTGTTCAACCAAAAATGAACTTTAGCCTACAGGTAAGGAGTGACTCTTTCATTTTAGAGGTCATAGATTCAAATCTCGTTTAAGACAGAGGTGGTGATAGTTATGAGTATATTATTTGCTGTTTCAGAAAAAAAAATGTTTTCAGTTCTTCCACAGTAAGTTCAAGTCAAAATCAGCTTATGTTTAAAATTAAATCTGTTATGCAAATTGTTATTTCTTTATTTATTTTTTGTCATTTGTCATTTCGCATCATATATTGACAAGAACATAAATCTCATTGAAATAACTCCTATATTATTTATATGGTTAATGTTGTTTTTATGGAAACTAACTAACCCAACTATCCATTTTAGTTACTTGTGAATCTTTGAAATAACTTTTAAGTTGGTGAATTGAAAATCTCACACATGTGGCTTTAAATTCCAACTTCAGATTTATTTATAATTTATTATTATTATTATTATTTTTTAACAGAAACAGAAACTTTATTAAAAAGGGCCAACAAAAGGCTAGAATTACAAGTTCAAACATTGGCAATTAAACAAATTATGCCAATTTAATTAAGGAAAAATTACAAATCTATCCTATTTTCTTCATTATTTTCATAAATTAGCCAAAAATTTGGAATTTTCCACTTTTAAGTTTTAATCTACGATACCATAGATGAGACAAACAAGCCTGCGAATTCATCAAGCCACCTACGGTATCTTATTGTGTATATAAAAAAAGTTAGATATTTGCCATTTTCTCGAGACACAAAAGAGGAGATGACATAACGTCCTTTGTGATTTCCTCTCTACCCATGTGCGATTCAAACTTTTTTTTTTCTAGGATGATATTTGTGATTGTCAGTACAAGAAACACAAGCATTAGCGGTGACAAGCGTCGCCGCTAAAAGCTAGGTGTGTCGTCGCTAAAGCTTTTTACGCCTAAAAGGTCGCCGTTGTTACCTCACTGCAAACGCTCCATATATCGCCGTTGTTACTTTTTTTCATTTTTCCATTATAGCATTGTACTTTCTAAAAGCTACCAAACTACAAAGTACCAATATATCAAATTATAACCGTACTACATCGTACACAATATTGCATATACATTATAACATTGTACTTTTTTTCATTTTTCCATTATAGCATTGTACTACACTAAACTAACAATTAGCAACGTATAATTATAGTATTCTACTTTACAAATTAAGGTAATGAAGATTATAGCATCCTACTTTTTTTCCATTATAGCATTGTACTTTTCAAATACACTTAAACTAACAATTACCTGTGATTGTTGTGGTGGTTGCTCCTGATCGTACATAGACACAATCGTAGAAGTTTTACGCCTGATGCCTCTGATATGGCCTCGTCAAACACCCAATATTCTTCAAAACAATTTTGTATATCCTTTGTTGTTAGACCGCTGGCTTCAAAAAAAGCTTGATTTTGTTGACTGGTCTCAAGGAGTAAAGCATTTTGTATTTTTAAAAAATGATAAACATCATAAAAGTTAGATTACTAAATACCCCTTGACGATATAAACACTTCTATGAAAATACAAATTAACCACTTACATATTATTGCTCGACTGCAGGACTACTAAATACCCTTTGACGATCGGTATTTGCCTTAGGAAATGCTATGATTCAAGTGATATCCTATTTAACATTAAAAATTAGATTACTTATAATTTAAATAAACAGTTAAATATATCATAACTTACTTCTTTGAAACACGCATTGCTAGACGAGCACGATCCACCTATGTTTACAACTTGTTGTGCACGAACTTCTTTGTTTGATTCCGAACGCTTTAAAATTTTGGGCGTTTGAAAATGTTCGACTGCTTGCACCCAATTTTCACGAGACATGCCCGGGGGGGGGGGGGGGTTGGCTAATGCCCTTTGGATATCTATAAGCCCCCCGACATTCTGAAAATAAGTATGCGCTTTACTTTTCCGGCCTCTGTAAATTTTTTATAAAGTCGCATCAATGCTCCGTAACAACTGAGCACGCTCGGGATCCAAGTTAACCTTATCAAAATCAAACTTATTCTACAAATACAAAAAATTTAGTTGAATAAATACAATCACAACTAGACTTAAAATATTATCCAAGTTACCTTTAGATGCACGACTGTGACATTCCTTACTGTGGGGAAACATTGTCCCAACCAGATACGCTCAAACGGATGTTCATCCACATATACCTCCCGATATCATAGGTAAACCAATTACCACACTTCCCGACATGGAATATGTGAGCTCCTTGTCGAAATCCAAATCCACGAGCTTTCCCTCGTTTGTCCGTATCATCTTTGATAGTTGGATGATTTTTGATAGACCACTTATTTTTTTAGGAAGCTCAACTGAAAAATATAATTAAAAATATTAGTCATGATAGCTTATAATAAAAGAATAAAAATAGCTAATAAATATATCATAATAACACTTACCATCCAGTTTGTGTTGTCCACGACCAAAGCCTACTGGAGATGGTGGATCCCCGGCTCCATCACCTCCATGTTCTAGGCCCATAACATCTGTCATCATGTAGAAGAATATCGCCCAACTAAACCCCATATATAGCCTGCAAAATTACAATACGTACAATATAGAAACATAATATGAATAAAAGTTAGCCTGCAAAATTATAAGATGTACAATATAGACAAACAATATGAATAAAAGTTAGACTTCAAATAAAGTTTCTATTACAAAAAAACATATGATTTTTTTAATCATAATGTGCCTCATATACTTTAATGTCTTCTTCATCATTATCATAATCAGAATCGTCATCATCATAATCAATCTCTTCCTCGGAAACATTATCGATTCTACCCGTTGGTGGAGGTACTTCATTCTCATCCTCATCCTCATAATTAAAATTGTTTTGAGCTACATCAACATTCTTTTGAAAGTATTATGAGAAGTCGATAAAAAGTCTAGCATCGGATGAAGAGTTGTTTTGAACTACGTCAACATTTCCTGCCTCCACATTGTCAACATTTTGGTCAGAGTCACTGTAAGCATTTTGGACACGAGCATTATCGAATGGTAGATCCCAAGTACTTCAATGATTAACATGCTCAACGACAACATTATCATTGTTGTTTTGGATTCTTCGAGAAGGCTTACGGATGTAGAACACTTGTTTGGCTTGTGAAGCATATATGAGTTGATCATCTTGGTATGCTTCTTCTTCTGTGTTGATACTGATGAAATTATTATCAGGAATATTTCTCGTATCGAACCACTTGCACCAAAATATTACAGTCGAATAATCATATGGATATTTCACCTCCATAATCTCTTCTAGCTGGACATAATATATCTCTCCATTCTCACGCACCGCTAGAACTCCATAGTTTTTGTATTGTGCATTGTTCATCACGACTAAGTATGATAAACCTAACACCATTGACTATGCACGCAGTGTAAGTATAAATATCCATTTATGAACCCATTGAAAGGGTCGTCAACTCTTTGTGGAATTCTGGAGAGTATTTTTTTTTTCCATCTGAAAAACCTATTAAACATATATTGATGTTTTATGTATTCTTGATTCGTTATATTGATCAAACATATTTGTTTGTTAAATGTTATTACCTTTTGAAGAAACCAGTTGGGAAATTTGGTCTTTTCGTCACTTTCAAGATGGTCAGATTTGAATTTTCTATATTTATGACAATATATATATATATATATATATATATATATATATATATATATATATATATATATATATATATATATATATATATAAATATAAATATATATATAACTGATGAATGGAAAAAAGTAACAATAAATAATGAAAGATAGAGATAAGAACACTTACTCGATGTATTGTCTGACTTCTTTACAACTATTCAATATAAACCATTCCATATTATGTTTTTCCCTTAGATCAAGATGTTTGATTTACGCTGTGCTGACCTGTTGACACTTAGACTCAAACATCCAAAACTTTGATTTGTCAATGACAACATCCTCGTTTCTTTCAGGGTGATTGAATTGAGTCTGCACATCTCGAAGGTACATCGAACAAAATGATAAGGCTTCTTCAATAACATAACCTTCAACTATACAACCTTCAAGACTCGCCTTATTTCTAACATAGTTTTTTAGTTTTTTCATATACCTTCCGAACAGATACATCCATCTCATATATACCGGGCCTCTGACAATCGCTTCATCAGGTAAATACAAAACTAAATGAATTATAATGTCAAAAAACATTCGACGATAAATCAACTCTAACTTGCACAAGATTATAATGTCTTCTTTTTCTTTTCTCATATCTGCCACCTTTAGTGTTCTAGAGAAAATTTGCTTGAAAAACATAGAAAGATCTACAATTGGTGTAGAAGTTTCTTTGTCCAATAATGCTCTAAATGTAATCGATATCAAACGTTGCATAAGAATTTGATAGTCATGAGATTTCAACCCAATAATGTTAATATCATTATCTACCACTTTCTTACTGGCAGTTTAACATCTCTAATAAATTGACAAAAGATTTTGAGTTCAGGTTTCTTTAGTGAGTATCTTGCATGTGGTCTACTTAACTTGTTACCCCTTCTTTGCAACCATTGATTATGCCAGATATTCAGATTTCTCAAGTTCTCACATGTAATTGACGTGTCTTTACTCTTATCATTCATCGAAGAAGTACCCAAAACACTATCTCCCATATTTTACTCGACATGCATGAAATCTAGGTTGTGATTCAGCTGCAGAGAAGACCAATACTCAAGCTCGAAAAATATGCTACGTTTCAACCAGTTTAACTCAAATTCTTGCTGACCCATGTTGTCCTTGACAATCTCACGATGTTTAGCCAGTTTACGAAGTAGTAGACGACCTAGTTGCTCTTGTATGGCTTCATTAGTAAAGTGTCTCAGAGCGGGTCTTGTCTCAAGTTACCCGTTAAATTTCAAACTCATCCTTAATGGATCATTAGCATCTAAGAATCGATGAAGACCTACATAAATGACTTTATTTGTTACAAGGTACGAGGGAGTGTCTTCATTGCAAGTCATGCATGCTCTATAGCCTTTCCTACTCCAACCTGATAAACTACTACGAGCTGGAAAGTCATTTATTGTCCATAACAACATAGATTTCATAGTGACGAATGTTTTTGTCGCTGTGTCTTTAATGTGTACGCCTGAGTGCCACAAAAACTTAAGCTCTTCCACTAACAACCTAACGAAAACATATATGTCCTTTCCAGGTGCTTTGCAGACGGGAATCAACAAGGCCAACATGAATGATGAATCTTTCATACAAATCCATGGTGGCAGATTATATGTAGTGAGTACGGAGAGCCACGTGCTATATGGATTAAACATGTTACCAAATGGATTAAAGCCATCAGCTGCCAGCCCTAGGCGTACGGTGCGAGGTTCACTCGAGCAAGGTAATCTACATCAAACTTTTGCCAAGATTCTCCATTAATGAGATGACGTATCACACCATTTTTTGATCTCCCAAATTATATGTGGCGAGTACGACGAGCCACGTGCTATATGGATTAAACATGTTACCAAATGGATTAAAGCCATAAGCTGCCAACCCTAGGCATACGTTGCGAGGTTCACTCGAGCAAGGTAATCTACATCAAACTTTTGCAAAGATTTTCCATTAATGAGATGACGTATCACACCATTTTCTGATCTCCCAATACTATGTCATATCATATTTTTGAAAGTGTACCTTGAAAAATACAAACGCCATAGTCTAGGGGTCAGTGAATGTACCATAACACCTTACGAGCTACCTTCTTACCCTTGGTGTTTTTATCAATCCAACGACTCTCTTTACAAATGGGACAAATCTGTAATGACTTGTGTTCCTTCCAGAAGAGAAAACAATCATTTTTGCATACATGTATTGACTCGTACCCCAAACCTATCTTCTTCAGTTTCTTTTTGGCTAGATAATATGAACAAAGAACTTTATTGTCTTGTGTAAATTTTGAACACAAAAACTCAAGAAGTTGATAAAATGAATTATCAGTCTATTTGTTGTTGACCTTGAGATGCATCGGATTTGCTAAAAAATCATGGTAAGAGAATGTACATCCTGGATATCACTTGATTTCTAACACCTGTTCAAAATCATCATCGACACCACTACCCCCTATATTCAAGGTTCCTTCATCGAGATTGGTATCATTTTCTCTCGACTCCCGCATAACATCGTCGATAACATCAACCATCTCGTTACTTGGCGCTACGACATCTACAACCGGAGTAATTAAAGGTTCACCGTGATATGTCCACGTTTCATATGACCAACTGAAACCATATATATGGACATAACTTCACATTAATTTCGAATCCATGAAGTAAAGATTATCACATTTCTCACACGGACATCTGGTTTCACGTTTACTATCTAGGTCCGACTTCGATCTCTCGACATAAGAGTCGAGTCCTAGCTGGAACTCGAAAGATTGATGATGTGGATTAGTAGTCCAACTTTTATCAATAGACATGATGCAACGGAAACACAGTTTAGTGTTTAGGGTTTACTCTCCGTTAAACAAAGTTTATTGTTTAGAGTATTCTTAAAGTCGATGATTTAAAAAGTATCCCCGACACGAGAACCAATAATCGGAAATGGATAGAGTATTTACAACGGTAGGCTTCTAAACCTATTTTTTGAATAACTTTTCTCATATGTGAACGTGTAATACATGATTGTCTGTTTAAGAAAATTTTGGCAGCATATCCTCTTAGCTCCCAAGTATATATATATATATATATATATATATATATATATATATATATATATATATATATATATATATATATATATATATATATATATATATATATATATATATATACTTGGGAGCTAAGGGGACATGAAAACTAAATCTTTCTTAAACAAAAATCATGTAATACATGTTCACATCCGTAATGAGATAAAGTATTCAAAAAGTAGTCCTACAACGGGGACAGCCCGAAATAAATATCTAAATCAATTTCAGGTGGGTATTTCTAGGCTCACGATGATTACAAAGAAGACACGTATACGAATAGAATTTAGAAGAATTTTTTTTATCATTTATATCGTCTTACTTTTGTATATTTTCGTTATTTCTGGCATTTGATTTTGTTTTAAGTTTTCTATAATAGCATTGTACTTTAAATATTATACTGTTTATTCTATTTAAGCATTGTACTTTTGAATATAATTTCTTATTTATAATATCATATTGTTTCCTATTATAGCATTGTACTTTACAATATTTTTTTTATTTATGGCATTTGGTTTCGTTTTAAGTTTTATATAATAACATTGTACTTTATATATATTATATTGTTTTTTCTATTTGAGCATTGTACTTTTGCATATATTTTTTTTATTTATAATATCATATTTTATCCTATTATAGCATTGTACTTACCATATTTTTGTTATTTATGACATTTGTTTTTGTTTTTTCATTATAGCATCCTACTTTTTTGTTTTCAATTTTCCATTATAGCATTGTACTTTCCAATAAAGCCCTTAAAAGTTAAGTGATGTTCCAATCAATATATATATATATATATATATATATATATATATATATATATATATACAAATACAAAAACTATTTTTTCCATTTTTATCCTATTATTGCATTGAAAAGTACAATGTGAAAATGAAAAAAAAATAGCTTGGGTTTTTCTTTGTTGCTGCTGAGTTTCATTCTTACAAAATGAAGCTACATAGCTTGGGCCTTGAGTTTTTCTTTGTTGCTGCTGAGTTTCATTCTTTGTGCTTATTCATTATTATCAAAATTGCCTTATAAACCTTCCATCTTTAAAAATGGACAAAAATGACATTATTTATGCTTAGCTAATACTATAAAAATTGCCTTTTGATATGTGTGTAAGCACAAATAAGCCTTTTGAAACAAACCAGTTTCATTTTTTTTTAAACAGGGACAGCTGAGTTTCATTCTCAAATAGTCATGATTTTCAAATAGTCATGATTTTCAAGTTCTCACGAGTAAACACAAGGAACATTCATATACTGAAGCTTATAACTACCATCTGCAAGAAGAATAGTGTGTATGTATGTGACTGTGTTCATGTCTCCTTAGTATTTAATATGTATTTTAATCAAACCAATACGGTTGCATCATTTTTTTTGCTAATTTTAATTATTTATACCAAGGTGGGTTTATGTCAATAGATTCCTGGTTCTCTTTTTCTCCACATTCAAGACCTAGCATACAATTCTATCAATTAATTTAGAATTTAATTTTATAGGTTCTTGCCCTAAGATGGAAATGGATGCCATAATTGTTATTTTGCACATGAGAGTTTGCTTTAACACTTATTTACCATATGTTTTTCTTTGTCTGGTAGGTATGATGAGGTTTTTTATATAGTCAGAAATAACAATGCATTACATTTCTATTTGATTTTTTAGTTTTCATAAAATCATGCATTCAACATTAGACAAATGATATTATGTTGCTATTTATTTAATTTTTATTTCTAAATCTAAGTTATGTTAATTTATCACCCGTGTAGCACACGGGTTTTAACCTAGTATATACATGTAACACTCCAATTCAAGTATTGCCATTATAGCCCTTGAAGTTTTTAATATTGAATTTTATGTCCCTTAAGTACGTTGGGCGTACTTCATGAGTACGCTCAGCGTACACGAACAAATGAACGCGGCGGGTCAGCACGTACGCTGGGCGTACCAAGAATACGCGGGGCGTACGTGACGTATGTGCAAACCCTAATATTCCGGACTTGAGACCTATATAAGCATCCTTATCTCATTTAGCTCCACCCTAACCAGCCTCCCTCACCTTCAAACGTCCCTAAAAACCCTAGAATCATTTGAGATTGTGTGTTGAGATTAAGGAGTGCATTTGTGGCCATTTTTGTGTCCATTCAAGAAGGAGGAGTTGCTAAAGCTAGCTTGGAGTGGCTTTGGGCTTCAAGAATCTGCATGTAGTTCACCTCGAGAAGCTTCTGTAGGTATAAAGATTTGATCTTGCCATGTTATTCATTAGATCTAGCTAGGGTTTTCTATTTGTCCCCTAAGTTGGTTTTAGACCTCCTCTTGAGAGTTGAGCAACTCCAGAGGCTGAAAAGGTTAGATCTGAGGTCCTTTGGCCCATTCATAGCATAAAAATGAAGTCTTGATCGGTGTTTTGACCTCATGGCTAGATTAAGACCCTTGGAAAGGTCTTAATGGGTTGTTGGGAACATATGAGACATGAAAAGGCATAAAGTTGCCAACTTTATGCCCTAGGACGTCTTAATGAGCTTAGATCTGACTATTGGACGTGAGAAAATCGAGTATTAAGCACTTAATGGAAGAAAGTGCTTAATCTGTTAGTATGCTGGGCGTAACTTAGCGTACGCAGCGCGTACGAACCAGAGACTCAGTACGCTGTGCGTACGAGGGTGGTACGCTAGGCGTACGCACATCAAATGGATTTGGACTTGTTTTGGGCTTGTAAGCTTTTGGGCCTTGATTAGTCATTGGGCCTGGTCATGTTTTGTTGGATTAGGTGTCTAAGCCCATAACTATTTTGGTATGTACTTCACCCGATTATGAGCATGGTCCTTTTCGGTTGCCTTCACTTATGCAACTTGATAGGATGACAAGAGGAGAGAGAGTAGAATTTATTATATGGATAATAAATTCGTACTCAAAATGATTTTATTAATATATTACAAGATTAATATATTATCTGGAAATCATATTATTTAAATTGTATTCATAAGAAATTAATTTGGAATTAATTTGGTGGTCAAAAGAGACTGATTAAATAATTGGGGACTTTTATGCAAATCATTGATAGTTGCATAAATGGGCTGATGGACTCCATAGATTGGAATGGACAAAATCTATGGGGAAGCCCAATAAGATTTCGTCCAAAGGGATCTAAGGAAGGAGTCCATCGGCTGCATAAGGCTTAAGCAGTCATATTAGGGTTTCCACCTAAAACCGTAGCAGCCACAAGTATAAATAGACCCCATGACTAAGGGATTTCCGTCCAATGCTTCTAAGAGACCCTAAGGGCCGAAAATCTTCCCTCTCCTAAAGTCATCATGTTGCTTGAGTGTTTGTGACTCCATTAGAGGTGCAACACTTGAGGAACTAAGCTTTCAGAAGTCCAGATCAAGAAGGATTGTGATTGTTATTGCTATATAACAACCAAGGTAAACTTTCTGACCCTAATCATATGTGATTTTCAGATTTGTATGCTAGTCTATTAGGGTTTGTTGCTTTGGTATTCAATGTTGTATGTTTACTTAGAAAAACCTAGATCAAAGCACTTAGGGTTGCATGTACACCATAGGATTGATGTTATGCTCATAATCCAACAGTGGTATCAGAGCCTAGGTCGTTTTTCTAGTGAATAGATGAAAAAGTGAATTGCCAAAGTTCAAGAAAATCGAATTTTTTGCCTTCTGACTGGCTAACTCGCCGAGTCCCTGTATGGACTCGACGAGTAGGTCCTACTCGACGAGTTCCATAGTGGACTCGACGAGTCCAAGGGTCTGGTGCCGGGAAATTCGATTTTCTAGCCAGATTTTGTTGAGGATAATTGCCAAAACTCATTTTTCTTGCCAAAATTCAATTTTTTAAGTTTGGAATGGTTATCCTTATCAAAATTAATGGATTTGGTTAAATATGGATAATATAGGATTATTATTAGTCAAATATTTGACCTAGTAAGTTTGAAAAGTTTCAATTTACACCCTTTAGGTTTTATAGTTTAAATTTGAACTTAAAAGTTTTAGTTTTTGAAATTTAAATAGTTAAACCCTAATATTTTGAAAGGTTTCAAAATTTGTCCTCAAGTTTTGTAATTTAAAATTTCATTAAAAAGTATTAATTTTGATATATTGAATTCTAAGACCCTAGTATTTTGAAAAGTTCAAATTACACCCTTATGGTTTTATTAAATTTAATTAAGAGTTTAACTAAAAGAGATAATTAATAAACCCATAATTATATGGTTTAAGATTAATCAAATTAAAAGTTTAAGTTATTAAATTAAACCACCTAGTATTTTAAAAGTATAAAATACACCCTTATACTATATAAAATTAAAAGTTTAATATTATATATGTATGAGTAAATGTCAGGCTTACCGTTAGTAGGCCTCATTCACGAAGCTGGTCTATAAGGGGTGTTTAAGGAAGCGGCCTGCAAAATGACCGCCATTGGGTATCCACTCTTACCCGCCGCACCCTTGACTAATGGAGGGTCGTTAGCCGAACGGGTAGGATAGGACACAACCTTCCATTATAAGTATAATGAAATACGAAGTAACTAAACACTTTTATAAATTCCCAAATCTTAGTACTTTAGGAAAAATGTGGAGTTGGTGCTAATCCATGAAATTGCACATTGCACCTTATTGGTCGTTAGTGGAGCGTGTGTGGTTGACCGACACACTAATATGGGACCAATGAAGGATGGCAATGGGTAGCTTGTAGATTATCATAGATCAATGGACCGTATGTGGTCAACCGGCATATTGATTAGGTGATAGACATCTTCGAGAGTACCAAGCTAATTTGCATGGTTATCCACACCTTGTTTGTGATCCTCGGCATCCCAGTCGCAGACAATAAGGGAATAATCGAGATTAAACATGCCATTGAAAAGTTCAATGAATCTCAAAAGATCTAGGAGTTTCAATTCATCTAAAACCTAATTTTCAATTTTCGTTTTTCATGGTGGAAATTGGTAAATCGTCATTTACCTACCTTCAAATGTTCTGCAATTTGGATTACGACATCCCTCTTCCAAATTGTAGAATATTGTGTTGGATCCTAGCCTCAATATTTCATTTGGGTGCTATATTGAGGATTTTATCAACTAACTTGTATTTCTCCCATTTGGTAGATGTCAAAATCTAACAACCATGGTCTTCCTGAATCCTTTGGAAATGGTTTTCCACATGAAGATGATTTTCCACGATTGGATTGTGGAAATGGAAATCATGCTTCACTTCCTCCACCTCCTCCAATAATTCTCCCTGACCCACGTGTTTGAAGACTTGAAAAGTTCAAGGTCACTCAAGCCCTATTGGCAAATAAACACGAAGATGGAAAGTCTGTATGTGCTCATGTCTTGGATGTGAAGTTGCATATTGATAGATTGGGAATGTCGGGTGTCGAAGTCTCTAGGAAGCCGGCTGTTGACTTAGTTCTTCAATCACTTCCTGATTCATATATTGAGTTCATTAGAGAGTACTATATGATGGACCACGACGTGACCCTCATTGATTTGACTTATTTGCTTATTGCTGCTGAATCAGAAATGATTTGGCGGACTGGTCAAGCAAATTTTTATGGTAAATCAATGTCCCGACCTTCTATGGACAATGTCAACATTGGAAGTCCAGAAAAGTTTTCTCTACGAAAGAGAAATGCTAAGTCTGAGATAGTCCCTTGTGCCATTCCCAAAGAGTCTGTGTGTTTCTACTGCCAAGAGAAGGGGCATTGGTCACGAAGCTGCCCTTACTACCTGAGAGATCTAAGAGATGGGAGAGTCAAGATGTATGAGTCTGCTTCAGGTAAAATCCACTATCTAACTCTATTAAGTTCCTATTTGTAGATTTTTAATACATGATGTGATATGATTACATTTTGCTGTTTTGTAGGATCGAAGAAAAAGAAAGGAAGGTTAAAGGAAGAGTAAGCTGAGTCTGATCACGAAGAAATGGATTTCGATCGCATAATTCGGAGATTGGATTTTCGAGCTGTTGTTTAAGAGTTAGGATAGATTGATTAGGAATATGTAATAAGCATAGTTTTCATTTGAATTGCGTTGTAAGGACATGTTTTTTCCGCGTTTTATAAATAAATGAAGTTTTGAGTTTTATCTTACTTATTTATCCTTGCAATGTTATTTGTGAAAATTGATGTTTGTTTATTTCTATTGTTATCAATATTGAAATGGATATGATTCTTAGTTATGTTATTTGTGGTAATGTCAGAAATTTACCAAATAAGGAAAGATTCTCATCGCCCAAGTTTCAATTGGACAGAAACTTGGAATCATGCAACTAGTATTGTATGATGAATAAGAACTTTCGTATTTGGGAAATTAAGACTAATTCCTTGTTCACATAAGTATGTGCGTCGAGTAAAGGACTAAAGGATCTAGTACGCATTGTTGTGCACTAGGTCAAGTCCTCCACGAAGAACGATAAAATATTCGTCATGATTTGCTAAAAGATTAGTAAATGTGGTTAAACCTAAAAGATTAAGTATGATTCTAAATCATTGGAAAATTTTCAATGAATAGCTAAACGAATAAGAAGAATCGATTAGGCCGAAACATAAAAGTTTCTCCAATCTAAAAAGATGGGAGAGAACTTAAGTATCGTGTTTTGTGATTAACTTAGTGATTATGTAACCGTGTCACAATTGGTCCTCTAAGGACACCTTAGTACACTAGTATGGCTAAGAAGAGGAATCGACAATTGTTGAAATGGTTAAATCAAAAGGTGAATCATACTTCGTTCCAAAATCGAGTCTTAGAGTCATAATCTAAGATTGTGACTTGAGTAACACATCTTAAGAAGTTTTAACACACTCATCAAATGTGGAGTAGGAAAATGTTTTTTCTTACTCTTGCACGTTTGAAATTGGTAAGTTGTGATGTCTTGGATAAGACAAAGACCAACTAAGACCAATTGTGTGTAGTGTTTGTCTTGATAAGAACCCACAATAACTCTTGAATATTTGTTTGCCAAGAAATGTTTTGTTGACAAGGGAATCTTATATGTCAAGAGTATTGGGTTTTGAGCATTCTAACACTCCTATGGTGTACATGCAACCCTATAAACCTTGGATCTATGTTTTCTCTATTATACATGCAAATATTAACTATTCCAAGGTTTCATCCTAACTAGCATATTATGAAGCACCTATACTACAAAGTTCTAGTTAGATGACATACCTTTTGATGTAGCTTGATGTCTTCAAGCTTTAAGAGCTTAGCCCCAATAGTGTGGAAGCCTCAAATGGAATCACAAATCACCAAAACACCTTGGAAGAACTTGAGAGAATATATATGCACACTAAAATCGGCCCACTCTTATTTTCACACACTTGTGTCAATTTTGTGAGCCAAGGACCCCTTTATATATTATGGAGGATTAGGGTTACATCCATGTAAACCCTAATACCCATGACTTTTCATTTACATAGGATCCATGGGTTAAAAGCTCCATGGACCATCCATGAAAGCTTAGCCCAACCTAAATGAACTTGGCCCATTCCATATATATAAGAGTCCATATTTAATTAGTTCTTTTTGATCACTTAATTAATTCTAAATTAATTCTTGATCAATACTAATTAAATAATATGATTCCATATTAATATATTAGAACTTATAATATATTGATATAAATCATAAATATACTATTCTCAAAAGACTATCCATATAAATTGTGCCGGTGAAGTGCACCCCAAATGGACCATGCCGGGTCAGGTCAAGTACATACCAAATATAGTTATGGACTTAGACATTAATCCAACAGTCTCCCACTTGGATAAGTCTAAAACTATTATTGAGTATGACTTCAAAACCTAACTGGCAATCGTAGCTCTTAAAGCCGCTGTCGAACTCTGACCTTGTCAATGACTTGTCCATTAGATAAGGGATCATATATTCCTCCATTCTAGATATCATATGGACTGAGACATGGATTATAATCATTCTCTCTGTCCATTTGTTGTTTCCCGATTTTCGATTTATGATGACTGACTAATTGAACAAATCAAATCAGTCCTGGCTTGGCCAAGCACTCACATGTGTCATCGCTAAATCATCGAGGGGCCCACAGATGACGCTTTTATCCCGAAGGTAAAAGGAATGGATAAACTTCGACTCATATGGCTTATTCTACTACTTGTTGAATCATACACAAAGGCACGTTTTATAACATCGAGTTACCAATGCGTTTTCGTGCAATCAATGTACAACCAACTCATAGTAACAACTCATATCTCTAGGTTTTAAGAATATAAGATATTATCATCTCATGATCACTCGTGATAAAATCCATGAAGTGATTCAAATGAGCGTGGGTTGAATCCAATACTCAGAACTTAGGAGCACTCATGAGTGTTGTAGCACCACTTTGTCCACCAACTTGGACCTCTACAAACCAACCCATGACAGTCTTGATTCATATCTACTTCCAACATATGACCGACTGTGGATGGTTTGAATAACTTAATCATTCAGGAAGAGCGACTTAGTTATGCTGGAAGTCAAAACATGCAAAGTGAAACACAAGAATAAATGAATCAAATATGGTATCAAACCCTATGAATATAAATAAACACTTTTATTTATCACCATACTGATTACTCATTATTCATTGTTTCGGTTTTATCAACTTTATACTTGAATTAAAAACACTAGTTGTCCCATGCTCCAAGCATGTACACTATGTTTTTCTTAAACAATAGCTTTGCCATACACCAAGTATGCACTCTATGTTTGTCTATGATCCTTACTTTGTGAAATAAACCAATTGAACATAATTTCAATGATTCTAATTTCACACTCCCAAATCCTTATCGAAAAATGTGAGAATTTCAAATTCCTATCATTTATCGAAATTTGTTTATATTTTAAACTTATATGCACTGAACCTCCTATAATGAATATGTACAAAGTCACAAAGACTTGTCAACAGTCATTATAAGGTATTCCAATGGAGATCAACTCCATGGAAACTAAGTCTCATATTCAAAGTACATTGCTTTGGACATGCTTCTTGCATTAAGTTTTCTAATCTTACACAGATAACTTCCACCTATGGAGACAACTCCATATTCTCATTTTGACTATCACTTCTGAATAAGAGATGCCTCTTTTCAGAATATGTCAATATGGTCCTTCCAAAATTAGCACTATACTTCCAACTGTCCTTGAGCAACCAATCTTTGGTAAACCTCAGATTGTCCTCGACAATTGCTTAATCATTTTAGTCATATCCAATTCTAGACCTTTTCCCTTCTTAATGCCTCTGGGCATTTGGAAAAATTCAGAAATGACAAATATTATAGCACATGCAATCGATCCTGTACCCAAAGCAAATGGTACACGATTCATGATGTCTCACATAAAGACATGATTCTAGACCAGTCTTTTGCTACAATATTTTTATTTGCCATGTTTTCAAAATTTGACTATGAAGAGGGATGCCGTAATCATAATCGAATTTTGAGAACGCAATATATAGAATTTCCTTAAGTTGAACCAATCCAACATGAAATTCATATATATATTCTTGACTAAAGATGATTAAGGTCTCAATCTAAGCCTTTAGAACTGAAATGAAGTATATCCTCTCCCTTAATTATAGCAAAACAACTTTTTCAATCCCTGCAGCCTCACGAATTGAAACTTTTGTTTTCTATAATTAACATTGCTAACTTGCAACACTAACAATAATTATCATGCTCCCACTAACATGATGATTATTAGCATAACACTTGTGCTCCCACTAGCTTTGACATGTACTCAGAAATCAGCTGGACTTCTAGAAATCAATACTTTATTGACTTTCTTACCAAAGTTCAGATTTCTGATACGAGATGATTTGATAAAACTTTATCAAAATCATACACCTTTCCTTAGATAGCATGCATGTGTGTCTAAACAATTTCAGAACTATGAAAAGGGATGTCGTAATCATGGTCTCAATTGTTTAGACCTTTTGCCATCTGCTTCAAATCTGCTTGGTGGAAGTGTTTCCTCACCATCATTTTCATGAATCGGAGAGAAACCTTTTGACCCTTAGATTTTATAGTGTATGTGTTCTTATCCATGTGAATCGTCAAAACCATAGTCACAAGACAAGGATAATGACAAATCCAAACTCATATGGACTGAACTTATGCAATCTTAACTTCTTGCCACCTGGCAGTACAGGGCCTGCCATTGCTTCCAAGTTATTATGCAACCAATTGAGAACTTTCGGAACTCCTATGCAAAGCCAACTTTAACTAGAATGGGCACATAATATGTCAACACGATAGGTTATAAACCTCAAGTCGTGTGCTAGTGAAGAACCTCAGGTTTTATTCTTGATTAGTTCTTGAAATTCTTTTTAGGATCTTTAAGACTCCCACTATCCTCTTGACATATAAGACTATCTTGCCAAATATTCAAGAGATAGTGCGGATTCTGTATCAAGACAAACACTTCACACAATTGGCCTTAGTTGGTCTTTGTTTTATCCAAAACATCACAACTTACCAATTTCGAATGTACATGAGTAGGACACTTTTACTCTTACATTTGACAAGTGTTTTAAACCTTTTCTTTAAGATATGTCACTCAAGTTACAATCTTGGAGTGTGACTCTAAGAATTGTTTTGGAACGAAGTATGACTCATCTTCTTGATCTAACCATTTCAACAATTCATGACTCCTCTTCTTAGTCATAATAATGCACTAAAATGACCTTTAGAGGACTAATTGTGATATGATTTCTAAATCATTAAGATGATCACAAACATGATACTAAAGTACTCTCCCATCTTTTCAGATTTGAGAAATTTTTATCTTTCTGCCTAATTTGATTCTTCCCATTCGTTCTGCCAAACATTGAGACTTTTCCAATGTTTCTGAATTATACTTAAACTTGTAAGTATAACCATATTTACTAAACTTTAGTAAATCAAATAGTCTTAACGAGCTTTGTGGTGGACATGACCAGTGCACAAGAATGTGTACTCGATCCCTTTAGTCCTTCACTTGACTCACACATCCATGTGAACAAGTAATTAGTCTTGATTATCCAATGCTTGAAAGTTCTCATTCATCATACTATTCAACTTGCATGATTCCAAGTTTCGGTCCAATTGAAACTTGGGTGATGAGGAACTTTTCTGATTTGGTAAATTTAAACACTACCACAAATGAAAGAATCAAATCCATTTTCCAATATTGCTGTCAGTGGAATCATATAAGCAACAATTTTCCACAAATGCCATTGTAAGGATACTTCAAATAAATAAAATTAAACAATTTTCTTTTATTTTAAAACTTTGCGGAAAAACTTATCCTTACAATCCACATGGAAAATTGTTGTTATCTATTCCTTAGCAATATATCATAACTTCTTAACCAACTGCTCAAAATTCTGATGCGATCGAAATCCACCTTCACGATCAGAATCAGCATATACTTCCTTTAAGATTTCTCTCTATTCTTTGATTCTTAAAACATCAACATGTGACCCAGTCACGTCATGTAATGAGGATCTCAGAATAGAACTTAACAGAGTTAGATAATGGGCTCTACCTGATGTAGAGTCAAACTTATTGACTTTAACATCCTTAGGTAAATTTGGCAGCTTTGCAATCAACGCCCCTTCCTTTGGCAAAATAAACATATGGACCCTTTGGTAATGGGACTATCTCAGACTTAGCCTTTCTCTTTACCATTTGGTCAACCGGGTTGACTATGGTCAATCCCTTTCCATTGGGAAGAGAATGCTTTTTCTGGATTTCTAGTGTCACCATTGTCACTGTCCATAAAGTTTTTGGGAAGTTGATCTTCTAATCAAATTTGATTTACTATCGTTCCAAATCATTGTTGATTCAGCAGCACCAAGCAAATAGATATTATCATTAAGGTTCATGTCATAGTCTGTTTCATAGTAGTCCCAAAGGAACTCACTATGTGACTTAGAAAGTGATTGAACATCCAACTTTCTCAAGACTTTGACACCCAACTCTCCCGGCTTGTCAATATGTGACTTCATCTCTAAGATGTGATCACACATAGACCTTGCTTGCCATTAGGGCTTGAGTGACCTTGAACTTGTGGGTTAGGGAGAATAATTGGAGGAGGTGGAGGAAGAGAAGTATGACTTCCATGAGCCAAACTCGGGAAGTCATATTCATTAGGAAAGCTTGGTTTGGGAAGATCATTGTTGTCTAAACCAGACATCAACAATGGGAGAAATTCACGTAAAGTTGATTTAAGTCCTTAATATAACACCCAATATGATATATTAAGGCTAGGACCCAACAAACTATTTTATAACTTGGAAGAGGGATGCCGTAATCCAAGCTATAAAATATTTGAAGGTAGGTGAATGACGATTCACCAATTTCCACCAAGATAAACGAAATGTATTATTAGGTTTTAATTGGTTTTGAAACTCCTAGATTCTTTTGAGATTCATTGAACTTTTCAATGGCATGTTTCAATCTCGAGTATGCCCTTCAGGTTTTGTGACTGGGATGCCGAGGATCACAAAACAAGGTGTGAAGTAACCATGCAAATATACTTGGTACCCTTAATATTTACCCCTCAATCGATGTGCCGGTTAACCACACACACTCCAACGATACTATGATAAACATTAAGTTACCCTTTGCCTACCTTGTTAAGTCCAGGTTAGTGTGCCGGTTAACCACACACGCTCCACTAACAGCTTAAACAAAATGCAAAGTGTAATTTCATGGATTAGCACCTTATTCACATTTTCCTAAGTAACTAAGATTGAGAATTTATAAAAAGTTTAGTTACTTAGTATTTATCATTAATACTTTTAATGAAGGGAGAATTATAGTCCTTGTCCTACTTGTTCGGCTAACGACCCTCCACCAGTCAACGAAGCGGTGGGTGAGAGTGGACACCCATTAAACTGCCATTTTATAGACAGTAACCTTATACCCCCCTTATAGACCGGCTTCGTGAATGAGGCCTACTAGTGGTAAGACGACTTGCTCTTATACATATAATATATTAAACTTTTAATATTATAATAGTATAAGGGTGTATTTTAGACATTTAAAATACTTGGTGGTTTAATCTATTAATTAACCTATACTCTTAATTTAATTAAATTTAAACCATGTCATTATGGAATTATTAATTCTCTTTTAATTAAACACTTTAATTATCTATTAATAAAGTCCATAAGAGTTAATTGAATTATTCAATAAAACATCATAATTCCAATTATTAAATTCAAAATTAAAACAATTTAATTAATTGTTTAAGTTATGAACCCAAGAGTTTTAGAATTCAATTCCTTTTTTTTATCATAAAAAAACTTTTTCCAAATTCCAAAACTTGAGGGCAAGTTTTGTAACTCTTGAAAACTTTTGGATTCCATAACTTATGGAGTTAAATACTTGTTTTATGATGAAACTTTTCATGTTCCATAACTTAAGAACAAGTTATGGAATTCTTTAAAACATTAAGACCAAGTTTTGTAACTCCATAAAAAACTTTGAATCAATTTTTTTTAAAAACCTTTTCATATCCATAACTTATGGAGGTTTCAAAAAAACTCTGAATCAATTTTTTTTAAAAACCTTTTCATATCCATAACTTATGGAGGTTTCAAAAAAACTCTTTAGATCAAACTTTTAAAACTAATAATATAATCATATCATTTTATCTTTTACTAAATTTGACCTAATTCAACTCATATAGCAAATGATTCAAATTTTACAAATAATTAGTTTTTCACAAAAACAAGTAATTATCTTAAAATTTGACAAACGTCATGTTTTTTTTTTCCTTTTTTTCTCCAACTTTGAAAATAAAACATTTGCATAAATATAACAGAAAACAACCCATGGCTCTGATACCACTGTTGGGTTTTGAGCATTCTAACACTCCTATGGTGTACATGCAACCCTATAAATCTTGGATCTATGTTTTCTCTATTATACATGCAAATATTAACTATTCCAAGGTTTCATCCTAACTAGCATATTATGAAGCACCTATACTACAAAGTTCTAGTTAGATGACATACCTTTTGATGTAGCTTGATGTCTTCAAGCTTTAAGAGCTTAGCCCCAATAGTGTGGAAGCCTCAAATGGAATCACAAATCACCAAAACACCTTGGAAGAACTTGAGAGAATATGTATGCACACTAAAATCGGCCCACTCTTATTTTCACACACTTGTGTCAATTTTGTGAGCCAAGGACCCCTTTATATATTATGGAGGATTAGGGTTACATCCATGTAAACCCTAATACCCATGACCTTTCATTTACATAGGATCCATGGGTTAAAAGCTCCATGGACCATCCATGAAAGCTTAGCCCAACCTAAATGAACTTGGCCCATTCCATATATATATAAGAGTCCATATTTAATTAGTTCTTTTTGATCACTTAATTAATTCTAAATTAATTCTTGATCAATACTAATTAAATAATATGATTCCATATTAATATATTAGAACTTATAATATATTAATATAAATCATAAATATACTATTCTCAAAAGACTATCCATATAAATTGTGCCAAGTGCAACCCAAATGGACCATGCCGGGTCGGGTCAAGTACATACCAAATATAGTTATGGACTTAGACATTAATCCAACAGTCTCCCACTTGGATAAGTCTAAAACTATTATTGAGTATGACTTCAAAACCTAACTGGCAATCGTAGCTCTTAAAGCCGCTGTCGAACTCTGACCTTGTCAATGACTTGTCCATTAGATAAGGGATCATATATTCCTCCATTCTAGATATCATATGGACTGAGACATGGATTATAATCATTCTCTCTGTCCATTTGTTGTTTCCCGATTTTCGATTTATGATGACTGACTGATTGAACAAATCAAATCAGTTCTGGCTTGGCCAAGCACTCACATGTGTCATCGCTAAATCATCGAGGGGCCCACAGATATCGCTTTTATCCCGAAGGTAAAGGGAATGGATAAACTTCGACTCATATGGCTTGTTGTACTACTTGTTAAATCATACACAAAGGCACGTTTTATAACATCGAGTTACCAATGCGTTTTCGTGCAATCAATGTATAACCAACTCATAGTAACAACTCATATCTCTAGGTTTTAAGAATATAAGATATTATCGTCTCATGATCACTCGTGATAAAATCCATGAAGTGATTCAAATGAGTGTGGGTTGAATCCAATACTCAAAACTTATGAGCAGTCATGAGTGTTGTAGCACCACTTTGTCCACCAACTTGGACCTCTACAAACCAACCCATGACAGTCTTGATTCATATCTACTTCCAACATATGACCGACTGTGGATGGTTTGAATAACTTAATCATTCAGGAAGAGCGACTTAGTTATTATGGAAGTCAAAACATGCAAAGTGAAACACAAGAATAAATGAATCAAATATGGTATCAAACCCTATGAATATAAATAAAAACTTTTATTTATCACCATACTGATTACTCATTATTCATTGTTTCGGTTTTATCAACTTTATACTTGAATTAAAAACACTAGTTGTCCCATGCTCCAAGCATGTACACTATGTTTTTCTTAAACAATAGCTTTGCCATACACCAAGTATGCACTCTATGTTTGTCTATGATCCTTACTTTGTGAAATAAACCAATTGAACATAATTTCAATGATTCTAATTTCACACTCCCAAATCCTTATCGAAAAATGTGAGAATTTCAAATTCCTATCATTTATCGAAATCTGTTTAGATTTTAAACTTATATGCACTGACCCTCCTGTAATGAATATGTACAAAGTCATAAAGACTTGTCAACAGTCATTATAAGGTATTCCAATGGAGATCAAGTACATGGAAACTAAGTCTCATATTCAAAGTACATTGCTTTGGACATGCTTCTTGCATTAAGTTTTCTAATCTTACACAAATAACTTCCACCTATGAAGACAACTCCATATTCTCATTTTGACTATCACTTCTGAATAAGAGATGCCTCTTTTCAGAATATGCCAGTATTGTAGCAAGAAACTGGTAAAGTATCACGTTTTTCATGAATCGTGTCCCATACGCTTCTGGTATGTTGTAATATTCGACCATTCTAAATTTTCCAAATGCCTCGGGCATTTAGAGGGAAAAAGGACAAGAACCAAATATGACTGAAATTAATTAAACAACTGTCGAGAACAATCTAAGGTTCGCCAAGGATTGGTCACTTGTGGGCAGTTGGAAGTATATTAATGGATGGACCTTATTGAAATTATTATGAATAGATATGACTCTATTTAAAACGAGTTGTCATATGGCAAATATGGAAATGTTTCCGTAAATGGGAATTGGATATCAAGAATCTATGTCTAGATTAGAAACTTTTATGCAAGAAGGATGTTCAAAGGAATGTACTTTGAATGTGAGACTTCATATCTATGGAATTGCCTTGTAACAATCTCCAATGGAGCACTTTGTAATATCATTGGCAAAGTCTTGGTGGCTTTGGTGCTGTGACATTACGAAAGGGTCATTGCATGAAATGTTAGAATCCAACATATTCTAATAGTGGCAAGATTTTGGTATTCTTACACTTATGATAAGGATTAGGAGTTGTGAAATGAGTATCGTTGGAAATGTGTTCAATTGATCTATTTCACAAAGTATGGACCATAGGTAAACATAGTGTGCATGCTTGGAGCATGGGGCAACTATTGTTATAATTCAAGTAATAAGTTGATTATCCGAAACATTATACAATGAATAATGTGTAATCAATATGGTGACTAAATAAAAGGTGTTTTATTTATACTCACAAGTTTGAGGCCATATTGGATTCGATTATTCTTGTCTTTCACTTTGCATGTTTTGACTTCCCGAATAATAAAATTATTCAAACCATCAACAGTCGATAAATACTTTGGAAGTAGGTATTGAAGCTAGACTGTCATGAATCCGACTGTAGATTGTCTAAAGCGTTTAGACATAGCAAAAGTCTGTTGCAGTGTTCATGAGTACTCCTGAAATAAGATTTGAGTATTGTATTAAACCCATGCTCACTTGAATCACTTCATGGATTTTATCACGAGTGATTAGTGAGACGATAATATCTTATATTCTTGAAACCGAGACATATGAGTTGTAATTTACAAGTCGGTTGCACATTGATAATATGTAAACGCACGAGTAACTTGGTGTTATAAAACATATTGTTGAGTGTGATATGATGAGTAGATACAAGCGAGATTTTGAGTCGAAGTTTATCCATTCCTTTTACCCAAAGTGGGATAAAAGCGATATTCATGGGCCCCTTGATGATTCAGTGATGACATGCTAAGCGCTTGGCCAAGCCTGGATTAAGTTGATGTGTTCAATTGTAGTATGTTGTCAGTCATCATAAATCGGAAATCGGGAAACAACACATGAACAGAGAGTATGATTAAAATCCATGTCTCAGTTAAAACGATATCTAGAATGGAGGAATATATGATCCCTTATATAAAGGACATGTCAGAGTTGACAGCGGCTTTTGAAAGTTACGATTGCTGATCAGGTTTTAAAGTCGTACTTGCAAAATAGTTATTAGACTTATCCAAGTGGGAGACTGTTGGATTAGGTGTATAAGCCCATAACTATTTTGGTATGTACTTGACCCGATTATGAGCATGGTCATTTTGGGTTGCCTTCACTCATGCAACCTGATAGGATGACAAGAGGAGAGAGAGTAGAATTTACTATATGGATATTAAATTCGTACTCAAAATGATTTTATTAATATATCACAAGATTAATATATTATTTAGAAATCATATTATTTAATTAGTATTGATCATAAATTAATTTGGAATTAATTTGGTGGACAAAAGAGACTGATTAAATAATTGGGGACTGTTATGCAAATCATTGATAGTTGCATAAATGGGCTGATGGACTCCATAGAGTGGAGTGGACGAAATATATGGGAAAGCCCAATAAGATTTCGTCCAAAGGGCTCTAAGAAAGGAGTTCATGGGCGGCTTAAGGCTTAAGAATTCATATTAGGGTTTCCACCTAAAACCCTAATAGCCATAAGTATAAATAGACCCCATGGCTAAGGGATTTTCGTCCAATGCCTCTAAGATACCCTAAGGGCCGCAAATCTTCCCTCTCCTAAAGCTATCCTGTTGCTTGAGTGTTGTGACTCCATTAGAGGTGCAACACTTGAGGCACTAAGCTTTTAGAAGTCAAGATCAAGAAGGATTGTGATTGTTATTTCTATATAACAATCAAGGTGAACTTTCTAACCCTAATCATATGTGATTTTTAGATTTGTATGCTAGTCTATTAGGGTTTATTGCTTTGGTATTCAATGTTGTATGAATACTTAGAAAAACATAGATCAATGCAATTAGGGTTGCATGTACACCATAATATTGATGTTATGCTCATAACCCAACTTATATGTTTTGGGCCATGGTTTCTATGGTTGGGGCTTGTTGGGCCATGAGGCCCATTAATGATAATTAGACATGGACTTTCGGCCCAATAGAAAAGGAAGACTTTTGGGCCATTAAGAGAGGACTTGGATTTTGGACTCTTCAATTGGATTATGTTCAATTCCTAACCTTGAGTAATGTTATTATTGTTCAGCACGGGTGGTTACAGACTGTTAGGAGAGCAGCTTTCGGATTCAGCAGACAAGATGAGTATTCTCACCATAACAATGGGTCTAAGGCACCAAGGCCAACCCATTTTATGTGATGAGGATTGTTGATTGATTATGCGATACGATAGAATGACATTTTCATGGAAGACCATGTGGGGGTTCCCGTGGCATTGGTATAAGACCTTAGAGGGTTTCCATGGCATCCTAGTATATCTGCTTGTATAGTTTACATTATGTCTTGTTTGGTAGTGAAGACCTTGTGGGGGTTCCCAAGGCAGGAAGACCTTGTGGGGGTTCCCACGGTAGGAAGACCATGTGGGGGTTCCCATGGCAGATAAGACCATGTGGAGGTTCCCGTGGCATTAGGTGTAAGACCCTTGAGGGTTTCCATGGCTTCCTTATATGTTGTATGCATGGATTATGTGATATGTGTAGCTTTATAGCTAATATGTTATGTGTTATGTGGATTGTGTGTGGGGTATGCTCTGGGGGACTCACTAAGCATTAGCTTACAGTTTGTGGATTTGTTTCAGGTACATTTGAGCCTAAGGGCAAGGGCAAGGCTTGATGGCGCGTCGTGCACTCTCACTAGTGCATTTTATGGGACAATATGATATTTTGAAATAAAGTTGTATTTGATATGGTTTTGAAAACAATTGTAACTAGTTTTTGTGGATGATGGAATTGTTTTTTGGATAATTAAAAATGAAAATTTTCTTTTGAAAAATTGGGTTGTTACAAGTTGGTATCAGAGCCTTGGTTTGAGGGATTCGGGCACACTCTCGGGTGTGTCAGGAATCAAACTAAGGAAATGGTAAAATTGTTTTCAAAAATAAAAGTTAAAACTTTTGAGACTGGAAAACAGGAGAGTGCAACGCGCATGATCGTCCGAGCCAAGTAAGTAGTTCCCCAATGTGTTAGCCATGTTATACTAATATTTGAACTTTGATAATCGTATTGATTTTTGCTATGTGTATGCTTTTAAAATTGAATACGGTTAGGAGCTTATAGCCTTAGACTGATTGATTTGGCCTTTTTTCCTGTTCCTTGTCTAGTTGTGGTCCTAGGGTAGAATCTCTTATTCGAAAGTCTATTTGATCATTTTCTGTGTATAATTTGCATGCATAAAGGCAACCTGTTATGATTGGTCTGTTTGATGTGGGTAGGGCAAATCTTAGGACAGCCTGGGATTTGGGTTATGCGGTGGTTTGTGGTATATGGTTTATTTTTGGGACGAATTGGAGTTGACAGGTAGAGCTTTGGGGAAAGGTACAGGTAGGTGTGGAAGGTAGTATTGGGCCCGTACTACTAAAAGCACATGACCTGTACCCGAACTAATGCTAGATTTGACAGATCTAAGGAGGACCGGTGTGGGAAGATCCCCTATATAGATGTCCTAATTATTATGGTTTATGACATTTCATTTCAGCATGGTGATGACACGATTTATGACAGGGGTATCAGGATCAGGATCAGGGTCTGGATCCGGATCGGGCAGCGGTACCGAGCCCATTGATGAGAGGTTGCACGAGATCATTGCAGCCGAGGTTACAAAGGCCATCCTTGACGCTACCCCAATGATCTTTGGGATGGTCAAGGAGGGTATGATGAAGATCATGGAGGACAGGCTCAGGTCATTCAGAGCCGAGATTGGTGCGGGTCAGGTCGGGGCCCGAACTCCCTCGTTTCGGGAGTTCAAGGCGTGTGGAGCGCCAGAGTTTTTCGAGGTCAGGGACCCCATTGTTAGTCGATGCTGGGTGGCGGACATTGAGAACGCCCAGCGCATAAGTTCCTGCCCTGATATGGCGACGGTGGGTTTTGCTTCCTGTATGTTGAGGGATGGAGCCCGAGATTGGTGGGAAGAGGTGACCAGCCAGGTGGGAGCAGCCGGTGTGGCTGAGATGACATGGGCCGAGTTTGTTCGGCGATTTGACTTGGCGTTTGCACCGGCTATTGAGGTGCAATGGATGGTGAGGGAGTTCCAGGAGCTCCGGCAGACTACCGAGACTGTGGCGGAGAACACTGCCAAGTTTCGGGAACGAGCATTGTTGATTCCACAGCACGCTACCGATGAGGACATGAGGAGGAAGAGATATCATTCTATGATAAGGGATGATATTCGGGAGTTTGTGAGCTTTACAGGGTGAAAAACCCTGAATGAGATGGTGGAGAAGGCCCGTGAGCGGGAGATGGAGTTGGATTTCTGCACCAAGCTGAATCCTGAGCAGGCACAGGCAGCAGTAGGTCAGGCTAAAAAGCCTAAGACAACAGATTCATCTAGTAGGGTCCAGCATGGCCGTGGTCGGTGTGCCAAGTGTGGGAGATCTCATGGGGGAGCTTGCCTGGGGACGAACCCGGTGTGTTATACGTGTGGTCAGCCGGGCCACGTGAGTAGGGACTGCCCCAAGAAGGGCTGGATATGTTTCCACTGCAACCAGACTGACCATAAAAAGGCCGATTGTCTGAGGTTGCAGGGAGGGAGAGTAGCAATGGCGCCCCTGCGCCCGCCACGATGAGGATTACTGATGGCCGCCTTGCTAAGGCGGATGCTCCAGCGGTGAAGAGCCGCAGATTTCAGCTGACTACCGAGGAGGCTCGGGCAGAGTCAGACGTTCTGGCTGGTACGTGTATATTCTTCTCTGCTCTCTATTTATTTGTATTGCTTATATGTGCATTGTGTTTATGGATAGGGACCTTTTTGGTCAATGGTATGTCGGCTCATGTCTTGTTTGATTCGGGCGCTACTCGATCATTCGTGTCTCTTGCACTTAGTAGGAAGTTTCGGGATGCGCCAGGAACTTTGGATTCCCCGCTTGACGTAGAGATTGCTGACGACCGCACTGTGAGTGCTATGATGGTGTATCAGGACTGTGTCCTGAATGTGCTTGGAGAGAGGTTTTGCGTTGACTTGGTTCCGATACCGTTGCGAGGGCTGAAAGTGATTGTCGGGATGGATTGGTTGGGGGCCAATGTGGCGATGATCGACTGCGAGCGCCAGTTATTGAGGGTTCGAACCCCAAGTGGGGGAGAACTTGTTATACATGGTGAGAGGGCCTCGCAGGGGCCGACTCTGTGTTCGGCTACGAGGGCAAGGAGATTTCTGCAGTATGGATGTACGAGATTTCTAGCTTATATCTTAGATACGAGGGTTGAGACCACGAGAAATGTGGGCCGTGTGTCGGTTGTACAAGAATTTCGGGATGTTTTTCCCGAAGAGTTACCAGGAGTGCCTCCGGAGAGGAAGGTTGAGTTTCGCATTGATTTGCTGTCGGGTGCCGCTCCGATAGCGAAGGCACCAAACCGGCTAGCACCGCCCGAGATGCAGGAGCTATCTATGCAACTTCAGGAGCTGCTAGACCGAGGGTTTATCCGTCCAAGCAGTTCCTGTTGGGTTTTGTATACTACAACATCCTATGGTGCATATACAACCCTAAATGCCTTGGATCTATGTTTTCTCTAATTTTACATGTAATAGTGTTTCCAAAGCATTAAGCCTATAACTAGCATACAATTGACATAAATAATATGAAATACTAGTTAGAACGACATACCTCTTATGTAGCTTGAAACCTTGCTGTATTTGGCCTTAAGAGCTTAGCACCAAAAGTATGAATGCCTCAAATGGCTCACAACTCACCTAGGACAAAGGTGGCTCTTGAGAGAGAATATCCATGCACCAAAACTCCTCATGAACTCCAAGAATATGTGTGTAGGCGTTTTTTGGCTAAGCAGTACATATTTATATGTTGGATTCCAAGGGTTATGGGTATAACCCAAATCCATACCCATGGGTATTATGATCCATGGTTCATATGGCCCAACTCTTTATGTGTCCATACATAAACTTGGTCCAACATGGATCATAAGCCCAACACATATAAATATAACTAACTATCATAATTAGTCCCCATAGATTTAATTAGTCTCTTTTGATCATTAAATTAATTCCAAACTAATTCTTGATCAATACAAATTAAATCATATGATTTCTTATTAATATATTAGAACTTATAATATATTAATAAATCATATATAACCTTCTCTCAAGAGTCCATCCTAACAAATTGTCCTGGTGTTATGCAACCCAAATAGACCATGCTACTCTCGGGTCGAGTACATACCAATAATAGTTATGGGCTTAGACACCTAATCCAACAGTCTCCTACTTGAATAAGTCTAAAACTATTATTGCAAATATGACTCCAAAATCCCGACTAGCAATCGTAGCTCTTAAAAGCCGTTGTCGAACTCTGATGTAGTCAATGACGTGTCCATTAGATAAGGGATCATATATTCCTCCATTCTAGATATCATATGGACTGAGACATGGATTATAATCATTCTCTCTGTCCATCTAATGTTTCCCGATTTCTGATTTATGACGACCGACTAATTGAACAAATCAAATCAGTCCAGGTCTGGCCGAGCACTTAGGGTTGTCATCACTAAATCATCGAGGGGCCCACAGATATCGCTTCGACCCAAATGCTCGCTTGTACTCACTTATCAAATTACACACAACGATATGTTTTACAACATCCAAGTTACTGGTGCGTTTACATATGTCAATGTGCAACCGACTCGCAACTACAACTCACACATCTCCGTTTGAAGAGTATAAGATATTATCGTCTCATGATCACTCGTGATAAAATCCATGAAGTGATTCAAATGAGCGTGAGTTTAATCCAATACTCGAATCTTATTCTAGGAGCACTCATGAATACTGCAGCTATGTCTAAAACATCTAGACATACTACAGACCCATTCATGACAGTCTTCCCTCAATACCTACTTCCAAAGTATGATCGACTGTGGACGGTTTGAATAACCTAGTTATTCGGGAAGTCAAAACATGCAAAGTGAAACACAAGAATAACACTAATCCTATATGGCCCCAAAACGTTTGAGCCATATTGATTACTCATTATTCATTGTATAATGTTTCATATAATCAACTTAATACTTGAACTAAAACAATAGTTGTCCCATGCTACAAGCATGCACACTATGTTTACCTATGGTCCTTTCTTTTTGGAACAGATCAATTGAAAACATTTCAATGATGCTCATTTCATAATTCCAAATCCTTATGACAAATGTAAGTGTAACATCCCAAAATTCGAGTCCAAAAATTTCGTTTGTAATTAAGTAATTTATAAAATCGTTTACTGAAAACATTCTCAATATCATATAAATCCATAAACCATCGTGAACATGTCTTAAAATCAAAACATCGAACAGTAACATAAATCAGAGTACAATCCCAGAACACTCATTGCGGAAACCATGTGTGTGTGTGATGCGTTGCTACGCCGCCGACTCCTTCCCCTTGGATGAAGAGGTACCTGAAACCAAAACAGAAACTGTAAGCACAAAGCTTAGTGAGTTCCCCCATCATACCACATACCATATAACCACGTAGCATACATACTGTCGGGCAATTTTGGGGTGCCCGACTTACCCATGTCAAGCCATTCTGGGGTACTGACTACCTGTGTCAAGCCATTCTGGGGTGCTGACTACCCGTGTCAAGCAGTTCTAGGGTGCTGACCTACCCTCCGGTCTATCTCAACCGGCAATGGGGACTATTTCACCCCTACTACTATCAAATCATAATCATACTATCATAAGCATGTTGTCATAATCATATTGTCGGAATCATACTATCAAGCATTCCTGGGGTACTGGCCTACCCTTCGGTCCTAACAACCGATGCGAGGGACTATTCCCTCCAGCTATCACTATTACATAAATCATATCATACTGGCACATAAAGCACATCTATTAATAGAACCTAGATAACTATCACACAGACAATCATCTAAAGACAATCCCTGCTGGTGGGCCGACATTGTGGCCGTAGACCCACCTCTACTGGAAGGTAACTCACCTCAATGTCGCGTAGTATCTGAACTGTCCTCGGCGTGAAATTCGAATTTCCTCGACTCCTCAATCCCTACACGACAACTCTACTAAGTTATCAATTTTGTACTCACAACCCCCATAAGGATCAATCCAAATCCTGGTCAAAGTCAACCTCCAGTTGACTTGACTCGCCGAGTTGGTCTCCCAACTCGTCAAGTCCCTATTCCTCCAAAATGATCCAACTCCCGACTCTACTCGTTGAGTCTAGCAAAAACTCGACGGGTCCTTCTTCAACCATAATATCGGGACCATCCTCAACCAACTCGTCGAGTTCCCCTTGAACTCGTCGAGTTATCTCCCTCATAAGAATGTGTTTAGTCTATGACTCGCCGAGTTGTATGAACAACTCGTTGAGTTCATCTTCATGGGTTGGAAGATTTCCTTGGACTCGCCGAGTTTGTTCATACACTCGTCGAGTCCCATGATTTCCATGTCTTATAATCACGTCCATCTTTGTTCAGTCCTTTGTAGACTCAACCAGACTCCTCAAAACAGCAAAGGTCGGGGAACCATTTCCCGACTCGTCGAGTCCACTAAGTCCATGTCCATAAACTCCATTTCTGTTGAGCCCATCTCATCCAAAGGGTAGATCTAACCTCTTAGGGTCGATATAACACGTAAAGTCAAGAACTTTACGTCCATGCATGGGTCTTTAAGCTCAAAAGGACCAAAAATGAGACCTACAAGATGCATGGGGCTCTCATGGCCATAGATTTGGCACCTTTATGCCATGAGACCCTTCCAAAGTCCAAGATCTGAAGCCATAACTTCACATTAGACCCCACAACCCGAAAATGGCTTAGAAATGCCCTAAAGATACCAAAACCCAAGCCCTAAAGATGATTAAACACATGGAAAGTCAAGATTGAAGCTTTTTACCTTCAATGAGCTGGAGATGAAACACAATCTCTGGATCTTCTAGCTTCCACTGGAAATCCCAAGCTCCTTTCTTCTTCTCAAGCTTCACAATCACCAAAGAATGCAGAAAAATGGCTTAGGAGCACTCAAAGAATGCTAGGGTTTCAGTTTAAGGTCTTCTGTAAGTGTGAGGGACGATAGAGGCTGATATGGGAGGAGATAAGTTGTTTAAATAGGGTGCAAACCCTCAGATTTAGGGTTTCACTCAGATAGATCCTACTCGCCAAGTCGGTCTCACGACTCGTCGAGTAGGTCACTTAAAATCCGCACGTAAAGCCGAGTTGACTCGACGAGTTAGGCCTTCAACTCGTCGAGTCCCAGGGTAAAATACAATAATACTTGGAATTAAATACGTACCAGGAACCGGGTGTTAAAAATCTCCCCCACTTATTCTAGACTTCGTCCTCGAAGTCTGCTGCTGAATCCGAAAACATCTCGGGGTAATGCTCCCTCATCTCGTCCTCCGGCTCCCAGGTCCATTCCGAGCCCTTGCGGTGCTGCCACTGCACCTTTACCAACTCCACCTTCTTGTTCCTCAGATCCTTCGACTTCCTGTCGAGGATCGCCACTAGACACTCGATGTAGTTCAGGCTGTCATCCACCTGAATATCCTCCAAAGGCACCACTACTGAATCGTCCACCAGACACTTCCGCAACTGGGAGACGTGGAACGTACTGTGAATCTGACGGAGTTCGGCCGGTAGGTCCAGCCAATATGCCACCTTACCCACCCGGGCTACAACCCTGAAAGGTCCAATATACCTCCGGCCCAGCTTTCCCCGCTTCCTGAATCGAATGACGCACTTCCAAGGCGACACTTTCAGGAGTACCATATCCCCGACCTGGAACTCCAGGTCCGATCGACGCTTGTCGGCATAACTTTTCTGCCGGCTCTGAGCAGTCTGAAGCCTGCTCCGAACCTGCTGGATCCTCTCTGTAGTCTTGATTACCACTTCGGTACTCCCCATGACCCTCTGACCAACCTCACCTGAGCATATCGGGGTCCTGCACTTCCTCCCATACAACATCTCAAAAGGAGGACAATCAATACTGGCATGATAGCTGTTATTATAGGGGAACTCAGCCAAAGGAAGGTAAGTATCCGAACTACCTCCAAAGTCTAACACACATGCCCGCAGCATGTCCTCCAATGTCTGGATGGTCCGCTCACTCTGACCATCCGTCTGTGGGTGAAAAGCAATGCTGAAGTGCAGACGAGTACCCAACTCGTCGTGAAACTTCTTCCAGAACCTGGAAGTAAACCGCATGTCTCGATCCGAAATCACTAAGACTGGCACTCCGTGCCGAGCTACTACCTATCGAATGTAGATATCGTCCAACTTCTCGGCCGAGATGCTCTCCTGGATCGGTATGAAATAGGCACTCTTGGTCAACCGATCCACGATGACCCAAATCGAATCCACTCCCCGTGCAGTTCTGGGAAGCTTTGTGATGAAATCCATAGTAATATCTTCCCATTTCCACATGGGAATGTCCAACGGTTGCGTCTTGTCGTGCGGCCTCTGGTGCTCGGCCTTGACCTTCCTGCAGGACAGGCATCTCTCAACAAACCAGGCTACGTCCCTCTTCATGCATGGCCACCAATAATCAGGACGAAGATCCCTGTACATCTTCATCGCCTTGGGATGAATAGAAAACCTGGATTTGTGCACCTCCTCCATCAATGCCTGGCGCACACCCCCATGATATGGGACCACACTCTACGGTGCAGCGTCAAAATTCCACGACTGTCATAATCAAAGGAGGAAAACCTGACCCACAATACGCTCGCTCTTACGGTGTTCCTCCTTCATGGCCTCTTGCTGGGCCTCCCGAATCCGCTCCAACAGCAGAGTCACAACCGTCATCCTCATACAGATATCCCTGATCGGCGCTGCCTTGCAGCTAAGCGCGTCGGCAACGACATTGGCCTTCCCCGGGTGGTAGAGGATCTCGCAATCATAATCCATTACCACATCAAGCCACCGACGCTGTCTCATATTCAGATTTGGCTGATCCATGAGATACCTCAGGCTCTTGTGGTCCGTGTAAATGGTACAAAGAACCCCATAGAGGTAATGACGCCAAATCTTGAGGGCGAAAACAACAGCCCCCAGCTCCAAATCATGCGTCAGATAGTTTGCCTCGTGAGGCTTCAACTGCCTCGAAGCGTAAGCGATAACATGCCCTCTCTGCATCAATACTGCGCCCAAACCCGATATGGACGCATCGCAGTACACTACAAAATCGTCCATGCCCTCTGGCAGGGCTAAGATTGGTGGCTCTTACAATCTCTGCCTCAACGTCTCAAATGCGGCCTACTGCTCAGGCCCCCAGCGAAAGACCACAACTTTCCTCGTCAGCCGGGTTAGGGGCACGACTATCTCGGAGAAGTCCTGAATGAATCTCCGATAATAGCCTGCCAGTCCCAGAAAGCTCCGAATCTCAGATGGAGACCTCGGAACCTCCCACCTCATCACGGCCTCTACCTTGGCCAGGTCAACCGAAATCCCGTTCTGGTTGACAAGGTGCCCAAGAAACTGCACCTCGCGCAACCAGAACTCGCACTTAGAGAACTTAGCATACAAGCTCTCCCTCCTCAAAGTATCTAAAACCTCCCGCAAGTGCCCCTCATGCTACTCATGCATATTGGAATAAACCAAGATGTCGTCAATGAAAACAATCACAGACCTATCCAACATCTGCCTACACACGCGGTTCATGAGATCCATGAACGCGGCAAGAGCATTAGTGAGCCTAAAAGGCATCACCACGAACTCATAGTGACCATATCATGTCTGAAAGGCAGTCTTCTGCAAGTCCTCCTCTCTGACTCTCATCTGATGATAGCCCGAATGCAAATCAATCTTGGAGAACCAAGATGCTCCCGGAAGCTAGTCAAAGAGATCGTCAATCCTCGGGAGTAGGTAACGGTTCTTCACCGTTACCATATTCAGCTCCTGGTAATATATACGCATCCGATGAGACCCGTCCTTTTTTTCACAAATAAAATCGGGGCTCCCCAGGGTGAACTGCTCGGTCTAATGAATCCCTTGTCTAACAGCTTCTGCAGCTATGTAGACAACTCCTTCATCTCAGGAGGAGCCAGCCGATACGGTTCCTTGGCTATCGGAGCCGCACCAGGGACTAGGTCGATCCTAATCTCTACCTGCCTCTCTGGAGGTATTCCAGGCAACTCCTTTGGAAATACATCCGCGAACTCTCGTACCACTGTCACATCACTCACCGTCGCCTTACCCGCCTCCCGGGTATCCAAGACATAGGCGACATACCCTGCGCACCCCTGCTGGAGATAGCGCCTAGCTTTCGCTGCTGAACATAAAGCTGGTTCCTACTGTGGTCCCTCGCCCTGAATTACCAGCTCTCCCCCACTTGGGGTCCTGATCTGCACCAACTGCTGCGCGTAGTCGATCACCGCCCCATTGGGGCTCAACCAATTCATCCATATGATAACCTTCTTCCCCCGCAATGGTATGGCAACCAAATCTACCAAGCAGCGCTCTTCGTACAACCTCAGAACACAATCTCTGAAAACTTCTGACACCCGCACTGATCGGTTGTCCGCAATCTCAACCTCTAGGGGGCACTCTAACATGCCCGAAGACTCAGGAAACCTCTTGCTAAGTGCAAGAGACACAAATGATCGGGTAGAATCCGAATTAAACAACACCTGAACTGGAATACCGTTCACATGGAACGATCCTAAACAGAGCACATAACATAACATATCAAAATCACAGCGACATAATATAAAAGTTTAGAGAGAAGAAATCATATCCGTCATCACATCAGGTGCGGCGCGTGCCTCCTCGTCTGTCAACTGAAATGCTCGGCTCCGCACCACTGGAGCCTCTGTCTTGACCTTCCGGCCATTCGTAACTCGTGCAGTCGTTGGAGTCGGCGCCACCACCGGCACTGCTGCTGATGCTGCTGACAGCCTATGGCAGTTGGCCTTTTTATAGCCCCTCTGATTGCAATGGAAGCAAATCAGGTCTGATGTCTGAACTGTGGGGGCAGGGGCAGTACAATCCCTGCTAAAGTGCCCCGTCTTGCCGCACTTGCAGCAGCCTGACGATCCCACTCTACAAGCTCCCTCATTCGACCTGCCGCATTTCCTGCAGCGGCTCTGGCCCGGCTGGCCCTTCGACCTAATGTTGGATCCCTTGGGTTTCTTCCCCGAAACCCCCATAACCTGCTCAGTCTCCGCCTTCCTCTTCTTGAGGTGCTTCAAATCAATCTCCCTCTCCCGCGCCATGGAAATCATGGACTCCAGGGTCGAGCAAGTTGAATAGCTGACATTCTCCCGAATATCAGCCCTCAACATATCATGGTAGCGTGTCTTCCGCATCTCCTCATCCCCCGCATACTGAGGTACCAACAAGGCCCTCTCCCTGAACTTGGCAGTGATCTCTGCCACTGTCTCGGTCGTCTGTCTCATTTCAAGAAACTCTCTGGCCAGCTGCTGAAGCTCCACAGCTGGCGCAAACTCAGCCCTGAACCTAGTCACAAAATCTGACCATGTCATAGCCTCGATGGTCGGGGCTCCCATTGAGTCACCGACTGGCTCCCACTAATCCCTAGCTCTGTCCCTCAAACACCATGCGCAAAGCGGACCTTCGACCCCTCCGGGTAGAAGCTCGTCAAGTGTCAACTCCGCAGACTCAATGTCTGCGATCCATCTCCTGGCAGCAATGGTGTCCTGCACCCTGTGAAAGTCTGGCGCACCACTCCCCCTGAAGTCCTTGAAGTACAATGTGCGCATACCCGACTGGCTGGACGCCGAGTCCCTCCTGAATGCCTGGAGGCGATCCTCCATCAACTCGATAATCCCCTCCTTGATCGACCCGAAAATGATAGGAGTCGACTCAAGGATACCTCTAATAATCTCAGACGCGATGAACTTGATGGGTTTTCAGCATTCTAACACTCCTATGGTGTACATGCAACCCTAGAAACCTTGGATCTATGTTTGACTAAGATACATGCAAATAATTATTTTTCCAAGGTTCTTATCCTAACTAGCATGGCATGGGATACTTGAATAAAATAAAACTAGTAGAATTACTTACCTTGTAGTAGTAGTTGATTGCTTGGAGTTTGAGAGCCTAGCACCAATAATGTGGATGCCTCAAATGGAAGTCACAAATCACCACAAACTTGGAAACTTGAGAGAATAGTCACAAACTACTTGAAATCGGCCCTCTTAGTTTACACACATCAACTGGTTCAATTTCAAGAACCAAAGCCTCCTTTATATAGTGTGGTGGATTAGGGCTACATCCATGTAAACCCTAATACCCATGTCTTTTCATTTCCATGAGATCCATCGGTTAAAGCTCCATGGAGTATCCATGGAATTTCCATGCAAGCCTAGCCCATTCCAAATAAGCATTAGCCCACACTATATAAATACAAGAGCCCATATTTAATTAGTCATACTTTTGATCTCTAAATTAATTCTAAATTAATTATAGATCAACACTAATTAAATAATATGATTTTATATTAATATATTAGAACTTATAATATATTAATAAATCATAACTTATACTATTCTCAAAAGATTATCCGTAAATTGTTCGGGTGAAGTGCAACCCAAATGGACCATGCCGGGTCGGGTCAAGTACATACCAAATATAGTTATGGACTTAGACACTATCTCCAACAGAACTTGCGTAAACTGTCATCAACCTGCTCGGATCCCGCACCCGAGCCTGATCTAGAACCGGATCAAGACCCTGAACCTCCCGCTCCATGACGCGTAACCACCATTCTGAAATAAAACATGTAAACGTCAGGGTCATACATACTCTCGAGAGGTTTCGCACGCTCTCTGGGTCCTTGGTTCCATCTCAGCCTCCTTTAACTCGAGTACGGATCCTCTGCTTCCAGTAGTACGGGCCCATACTACCTTCCACATCTATCCGTACTTTCCTCAAGGACTGCTTTGACTTCACCAAATTCCTTCTACCAAATCTGCTATCCAAGCTAATCTCATCCTAGGCTTGACCTAGGGCCTTCTCCGACCTACTCTCCACCATCAACTGCTCAAGGAGTCCCTACCATCCTTCCCTAACTAGTTTGCAAATACTATTACATATCCACTTACTAGTTAGTTAAGGCTAGCTAGAACCCCTACAAGCACAAAGCAAGCAGTATTCGTGCATTGAGTAACCAAATCAAGCATAACCCACTCAGGCTATCTTACTGCTGACTAGACAACCCTAGCATACAGCTCAATAAGCTCATACAACAAACATATAAGGCATCCTTCCTAGATCCCTAGTTCTATTCTAGCATGCAGTTCTTAGAATCATATAACAGGCATACACGACATCCTCCTAGATCCTTAGCCCTAATCTAGCATGCAGTTTCAATAATCATATCATATAGCATAACATAACAAGTATGGGTATCTTGGGGAAAACTTACTTGAGCTCGGCGGGTAGCACGCATCACACACCTCGTTCTTTCTCAAAATTCCTTAACTTCTATTTTAGAAAACTATTTTCTTGTAACAATCTTTCAAGCCCTCGATTTGAGTCCAGACACCCCCGAGGGTGTGTCCGAATCCCTCAAACCAAGGCTCTGACCAACTTGTAACATCCCAAAATTCGACTCCAAAAATTTCGTTTGTAATTAAGTAATTTATAAAATCGTTTACTGAAAACATTGTCAATATCATATCAATCCATAAACCATCGTGAACATGTCTCAAAATCAAAACATCGAACAGTAATATAAATCAGAGTACAATCCCAGAAAACTCATTGAGGAAACCATGTGTGTGTGTGATGCGCTGCTACGCCGCCGGCTCCTTCCCCTTGGATGAAGAGGTACCTGAAACCAAAACTGAAACTGTAAGCACAATGCTGAGTGAGTTCCCCCATCATACCACATAACATACAACCATGTAGCATACATACTGTCGGGCAATTCTGGGGTGCCCGACCTACCCATGTCAAGCCATTCTGGGGTGCTGACTACCCGTGTCAAGCCATTCTGGGGTGCTGACTACCCGTGTCAAGCAGTTTTGGGGTGCTGACCTACCCTCCGGTCTATCTCAACCGACAACGGGGACTATTTCACCCCTACTACTATCAAATCCTAATCATACTATCATAATCATGTTGTCATAATCATATTGTCGGAATCATACTATCAAGCATTCCTGGGGTACTGGCCTACCCTTCGGTCCTAACAACCGAGGCGAGGGACTATTCCCTCCTACTACCGCTATTACATAAAGCATATCATACTGGCACATAAAGCACATCTAGTAATAGAACCTACATAATTATCACACAGACAATCATCTAAAGACAATCCCTGCTGGTGGGCCGACATTGTGACCGTATACCCACCTCTATGGGAGGAGATAAGTTGTTTAAATAGGGTGCAAACCCTCATTTTTAGGGTTTCACTCAGACAGCTCCTACTCGCCGAGTCGGTCTCCCGACTCGTCGAGTAGGTCACTTAAAATCCGCGCGCAAAGCCGATTTTACTCGACGAGTTAGACCTTCAACTCGTCGACTCCCAGGGAAAAATACAACAATACTTGGAATTAAATACGTACCAGGAACCGGGTGTTACAATAAGAACACAAGATTCTTTGCAAATCTGTTAGACTCTAAAATTATATGCAATGATCCTCTTGTAATGACTATGCACAAAAAGTCACAAAGACTTGCCTACAAACATTACAAAGTATACCAATGGAGAGCAATTCCACGGAAACGAAGTCTCACATTCAAAGTACATTCCTTTGAACATCCTTCTTGCATTAAGTTTTCTAATCTTACATAGATTTAATGAATAAATTCCACCTATGGAAACATTTCCATATTCCCATTTTGACTATCACTTCTGAACAAGAGTTTCCTCTTTTCAGAATATGTCAATATGGTCCTTCCAAAATTAACACTATACTTCCAAATGTACATGAGAAACCAATCTTTGGTAAGCCTCAGATTGTCCTCGACAATTGCTTAATCATTTTAGTCAGATATAGTTCTGATCCTTTTTCCCTCTTAATGCCCTAGGCATTTGGAAAATTTAGAACAGATGAATATTACAGCACATATAATCGATCCTCTATCCGAAGCATATGGGACACGATTCATAATGTCTCACATAAAGACATGATACTCGACCAGTCTTTTGCTATAATTTTTTTTATTTGCCATGTTCTCACAATTCGGACTATGAAGAGGGATGTCGTAATCATAATCGAATTTTGAGAAAGCAATTAGCATTTCCATATATAGAATTTCCTTATGTTGAACCATTCCAACATAACATTCATATATATACTTGACTAAATTTGATTAACATCTCAATCTAAGATTTTAGAATTGGAATGAAGTACAATTTCCTGTCCCTTAATTATAGCAAACAACTTTTCAAACTCTGCAACTTTGCAAATTGAAACTTTTTTTTTCCATAATTAACATTGCTAACTTGCAACACTTAACATAATTATCATGTTCCCACTAACATGATAATTATATTCTTATCAGCATAACACTTATGCTCCCACTAGCTTTGAGATGTATCCAGAAATCAGCTGGACTTCTACAAATCAATACTTTATTGACTTTCATTACCAAAGTTCAGGTTTATGATACGAGATGCTTTGATAAGACTTTATCTAAGCTTCCCAAAATCATACACCTTTCCTTAGATAGCTCACATGTGTGTCTAAACAATATTAGAACTATGAAAAGGGATGTCGTAATCATAGTCTCAAATGTTTAGACCTTTGCCATTGCTCACAATTCGAATTATGAAAAGGGATGCCGTAATCATAATTGAATTTGAGAATGCAAATATCACAATTTCTATCTTCTTAAAATCTACTTAGTGAAAGCGTTTCCTCACCATCATTTTCATGAATCGAAGAGAAATCTTATGACACTTAGATTTTATGGTGTATGTGTTTCTATCCATGTGAATTTGTCATAACCATAAGTGACAAATCCAAACTCATATGGACTGAACTTGTTCAATCTTAACTTCTTGCCACCTGGCAGCACAAGGGCCTACCATTGTTTCCAAGTAGTCATGCAAACAACTGAGAACTCATATAACTCACATGCATAGTCAACTCTAACTGGAATGGGCACAGAAACAAGAATATGTCAACATGATAGGTTATAAACCTCAAGTCGTGTGGTAGTGATAAAGAATACCCTTGATCAGTTCTTGAAACTTTTCAAGATCTTTAAGACTCCCACTGACCTCTTGACATATCAGATTCTCTTTTCAAAAAACCATTCCTTGACAAAGAAAATATTCAAGAGTTAGTGCGGATTCTTATTAAGACAAACACTTCACACAATTGGCCTTAGTTGGTCTTTGTTTTATCCAAAACATCACAACTCACCAATTTCAAATGTACAAGAGTAGAAAACATTTTACTCTACATTTGATAAGTGTTTTAAACTTTCTTAACATTATGTCACTCGAGGCTCGATCTTGGAGTGTTACACTAAGACTCAATTTTGGAACGAAGTATGATTCATATTTTGAGTTAACCATTTCAAAAATTCACGATTCCTCTTCTTAGTCAAACAATTGCAGTAAGATATCCTTAGAGGATCAATTGTGATATGGTTTTTCCTAATCATTAAGATGATCATAAAACATGATACTGAAGTACTCTCCCATCTTTTCAGATAGGAGAAACTTTTATCTTTCTGCCTAATTTGATTCTTCTTATTCGTCCTGCCATACATTGAAACGTTTCCAACGTTTCAGAATTATACTTAAACTTGTAATCACAACCATATTTACTAAACTTCAGTAAATCATGACGAATAGCCTTATCGTTCTTTGTGGTGGACCTGGTCAGCGCACAACCAAGTGTACCCGATCTCCTATTCCTTCACTTGACTCACATATACATGTGAACAATGAATTAGTCTTAATTTCCCAAAGATGAAAATTCTCATTCATCATACAATACAAGTTGCATGATTCCAAGTTTCTATCCAACTGAAACTTGGGTGATGAAAATCTTTCCTTATTTGATAAATTATGACACTACCGCAACCGAAAGAATCAAATCCATTTTTCCAATATTGTTATCAATGGAATCATATAAGCAACAATTTTCACAAATCCCATTGTAAGGATAATTAAAATAAATAAAATCAAAAATTTTCCTTTTATTTTAAAATTATAGAAAAACTTATCCTTACAATGCAAACACATATGAAAACTATGTTGTTATCTATTCCTAAGCAATCTATCATATGTCTTAAGCAGCAGCTCAAAATTCTGATCTTCGAATCATGCGATTGAAATCCATTTTCGCGATCAGATTTAGCATACTCTTCTTCTAAGCTTCCTCTCCTTTTTTCGATTCTACAAAACATCATAATGCGACATAGTCACATCATGTAATAAGAATCTCCAAATACGAACTTAATAGAGTTAGATAGTGGACCTTACCTGAAGCATAGTCAAATTTTTTGAGTTTTACCATGCTAATGAACTTTAAGGTAAATCAGGCAGCATCGCAACCAATGCCCCTTCCTTTGGCAATAAAAACATATGGACTCTTTAATATTGTTACAGGGGACTATCTCAGACTTATCCTTTCTCTTTACCATTTGGTCAACCGGGTTGACCATGGCCGATCCCTTTCCATTGGGACGAGAAGACTTTTATGGACTTCCAATGTTTCTATTGTCAATGTCCATGAAAGTTTGGGAAGTAGATCTTCCAATAAAAATTGCTTTACCAGTGCTCGAAATCATTGCTGATTCAGCAGCAACAACCAAATAGGTCAGATCGATAAGGGTCATGTCGTGGTCTGTCACATAGTAGTCCTTTAAAGAACCCGCTATATGACTTAGGAAGTGATTGCAGAACCCAGTCAACAACCAACTTCCTTGAGACTTCGACACCCAACTCTCCCAACTTGTCAATATGTGACTTCATCTCCAAGATGTGAGCACATATAGACATTGCTTGCCAATAGAGATTGAGTGACCTTGCACTTTTCAAGAACTTGTGGGTTAGAGAGAATAATTGGAGGAGGTGGAGGAAGTGAAGTATGATTTCCAGTCCCATTAACGCACAACAAATGGATTAATCTTACACCTTGATCGCCGTTTGGGATATCATCTTCATTGGGAAAGCTTTATCCAAAAGGATATGGAAGACCATAGTTGTCATAACTAGACATCTATGAGGGAGAAATTCAAGTTTAGTTGATTTAAGTCCTTAATATAACACCCAATATGAAGTATTAAGGCTAGGACCCAACACAATATTTTATAACTTGGAAGAGGGATGCCGTAATCCAAGCTACAAAATATTTGAAGGTAGGTAAATGACGATTTACCAATTTCCACCATGAAAAATGAAATTTAACATTAGGTTTTAAATGAATTGAAACTCCTAGATCTTTTGACATTCATTGAACTATTCAATGGCATGTTTAAATCTCGATTGTGCCCTTCAAGTTTGTTACTGGGAAGCCTAGCATCACAAACAAGGAGTGAAGAACCATGCAAATTAACTTGGTACACTTAATGTTACAACCACATAATCAAGGTGCCGGTTAACCACACACGCTCCATTGATCTATGATTAACATCAAGCTACCCTTTGCCACAAATTGTTAGTCCCAGATTAGTGTGTCGGTTAACCACACACACTCCACTAACGACTTAACAAGGTGCAAAGTGCAATTTTATGGGTTAGCACCAAATTCACATTTTCCTAAAGTAACTAAGATTGGGAATTTAATAAAGTTTAGTTACTTTATATTTATCATTATACTTTTAATGAAGGGAGAATTAATGTTCTGTCCTACCCGTTCGGCTAACGACCTTCCACCAGTCAAGGAAGCGGTGGGTGAGAGTGGACACCCATTAAACTGCGATTTTATAGGCAGTAACCTTATACCCCCCCTTATAGACCAGCTTCGTGAATGAGGCCTACTAACGGTAAGACTAACTTATTCTTATACATACATATATATATATATATATATATATATATATATATATATATATATATATATATATATATAAGTATTAACTTTTAATATTATAATAGTATAAGGGTGTATTTTAAACATTTAAAATACTTGATTGTTTAATCTATTAATTAAACTATACTCTTAATTTTATTAAACTAAACCATGTCATTATGGAATTATTAATCTCCTTTAATTAAACACTTTAATTGATTTAATAAAGTCCATAAGGCTTGAATTTTAACTTTTAAAATTCTAGGATTTGGAATTAAAGTATTCATAAGAGAGAATTTACAAATTCCAAAACTTGAGGGTAAGTTTTGAAACTTTTCAAAACTCTTGGATTTTCATAACTTATGAGTTTAATATGGTTTTTATGGAAGACTTTTCAAGTTCCATAACTTGAGGACAAGTTATAGAAGACATAAAACTATTTTATGATGACATTAAAATAATACCTTTCATTTTTTTCATAACCTATGAATCTTAATGAACTTTTAACAGAAAAACTCTTCATTTTCCATATCTTGAGGACAAGTTATGGGGTTCATAAAAACCATTAAGATCAAATATTTCAATTAACACAATAATCAAATAAATTTTCCATGATCTAGATTAAACTCATAATAACAAGATAATCCATATCAACTATTTACAAGAAATTAGTCTATTACATAAACTAATATAATCTTGAAACTATGACAATTATCCTTTATTTGGATGAGGATAATCATTACTATAGCATCAAAATCAAATTTTATGAACAAAAACATTTTGTGGTAATGATCCTAATCCAAAACAGGCCAAAAAACTCGAAAATCTGCATCCAGGACAGCCAACTCGTCGAGCCCCTTGATGCGGTCGACGAGTCCAAACGTATCTTCAAGCAACTCGTCGAGTCACCCAGTGGACTCGGCAAGTCCTGCTAACAGAATTCAGAAAATTCGATTTTTTTTGCTCCGAAAACCAATAATAACATCAAGTATAATAGAAAACAACTCATGTCTCTAAAACCACTGTTGGGTTTTGTATACTACAATATCCTATGGTGCACATACAACCCTAAATGTCTTGGATCTATGTTTTCTCTAATTATACATGTAATGGTGTTTCCAAAGCATTAAGCCTATAACTAGCATGCAATTGACATAAATAATATGAAATACTAGTTAGGATGACATACCTCTTATGTAGCTTGAAACCTTGTTGTATTTGGCCTTAAGAGCTTAGCACCAAAAGTATGAATGCCTCAAATGACTCACAACTCACCTAGGACAAAGGTGGCTCTTGAGAGAGAATCTCCATGCACCAAAACACCTCATGAACTCCAAGAATATGTGTGTAGGCGTTTTTTGGCTAAGGACTACATATTTATATGTTGGATTCCAAGGGTTATGGGTATAACCCAAATCCATACCCATGGGTATTATGATCCATGGTTCATGTAGCCCAACTCTTTATATGTCCATACATAAACTTGCTCCAACATGGATCATAAGCCCAACACATATAAATATAACTAACTATCTTAATTAGTCCCCGTAGATTTAATTAGTCTCTTTTGATCACTAAATTAATTCCAAACTAATTCTTGATCAATACTAATTAAATCATATGATTTCATATTAATATATTAGAACTTATAATACATTAATAAATCAGATATAACCTTCTCTCAAGAGTCCATCCTAACAAATTGTCCTGGTGTTATGCAAACCAAATGGACCATGCTACTCTCGGGTCGAGTAGATACCAATAATAGTTATGGGCTTAGACACCTAATCCAACAGTTCCCCGTGGGGAGCTCCGATCCTGTTCGTGAAAAAGAATGATGGATCACACAGGATGTGCATTGATTATCGAGAGCTGAACAAACTAACGGTGAAGAACCGATATCCGCTACCGAGGATCGATGATTTATTCGATCAACTATAGGGTGCGTATTGGTTTTCCAAGATTGATCTTCAGTCGGGATACCATCAGATGAGGATTCGGGATGAGGATATACTGAAGACAGCTTTCAGGACACGGTATGGGCATTATGAGTTTATGGTGATGCCATTTGGGCTCACCAATGCCCCAACAACGTTCATGGATCTCATGAACAGGGTGTGCAGACCGATGCTGGATCGGTCGGTGATCGTTTTTATTGATGATATCATGGTCTACTCTAATACCAAGGAGCAGCACGAGCAACATCTGAGGGAGTTATTGGAGACCCTGAGGGCAGAGAGGCTGTATGCCAAGTTCTCCAAGTGTGATTTTTGGTTCCAGAAGATACAATTTTTGGGGCACATCATCAACCAGGAGGGTATTTCGGTTGATTCAGTTAAGTTTGAGGCAGTGATGCAGTGGGAAGTATCGAAGAATTCTTCCGAGATCCGTAGCTTCTTGGGTCTAGTGGGCTATTATCGGAGATTCATCCAGGATTTCTATAAGATTGTTGTGCCCTTGACCCGCTTGACCATGAAGAGTGTGACATTTTGATGGGGTACAGATTAGCAGTTGGCTTTTGACACCATGAGACAGAGGTTATGCGAGGCTCTGATTCTAGTACTACCCGAGGGGTTAGATGGTTTGGTGGTGTACTGTGACGCATCGATTTCAGGGTTAGGTGTGGTACTGATGCAAAGGGGGCATGTGATAGCTTACGCCTCGAGGCAGTTGAAGCCTCATGAGGCGAATTACCCAACTCATGACTTGGAATTGGGGGCAGTGGTGTTTTCCGTCAAAATTTAGAGGCATTACTTGTATGGAGTGAGGTTCACCATCTATACTGATCACAAGAGTTTGAAGTATTTGGTGGATCAGAAGAACCTCAACATGCGACAGAGGAGGTGGTTGGACGTGCTGAAGGACTATGATTGTGAAATCCTATACCATCTCTGGAAGGCCAACGTGGTGGCCGATGCTTTGAGTCGCAAGGTGACAGGTTCCCCGATTGGGAATGTTTTTTTGAGGATGACCGTGATCTCTCCATTGTTGGATATGATCAAGGAGGCTCAGGTCGAGGGGGTGAAGAAGGAGAATTTGAAGATAGAGCGGATTCGGGGACAATATCCTTTGTTTGTTAATGATAGTCGTGGCCTTTTGATACAGTGTGGTCGGGTATGGGTACCAGTGACTGGAGGGGTGAGACAGAAGATATTGGAGGAGGGGCACAAGTCCAATTTCTTTATACATCTTGGGGCTACAAAAATGTATAGAGATTTGAGACTGAGTTACTAGTGGCCCTGCATGAAGCGGGAGATCGCCTGGTTTGTGGAGCGGTGCTTGACCTGCAGGGAGGTCAAGGCCGAGCATCAGCGGCCTTATGGCAAGGTTCAGTCGCTACCCATTCGCATGTGTAAGTGGGAAGAGATCACTATGGACTTCATTACGAAGTTACCGAGGACGGCAAGGGGTGTGGACACCATATGGGTGATCGTAGACAGACTGACGAAGAGTGCCCATTTTATTCCGATCTCTGAGAGTCTATCCGTCGAGAAGTTGGTAGATATTTATGTGCGAGAGGTGGTGGCTAGACACGGGGTGCCGGTATCGGTAGTCTCTGACAGTGATGTTCGGTTTACATCCAGGTTCTGGAAGAGTTTCCACGAGGAACTAGGCACTCAGCTGCATTTTAGTACAGCGTACTACCCTCAGACAGATGGCTAGAGGGAGAGGACGATCCAGACACTGGAGGATATCCTGCGAGCATATGTGTTGGATTTTGGAGGGAGTTGGGATATGTACCTTCCACTGGCATAGTTTTCATACAATAACAGTTACCATGCCAGTATCGATCGACCTCCATTTGAGATGTTGTATGGCAGGAGATACATGACTCCGGCTTACTGGGATGAGATTGGACACCGAGTTAAGGGGAGCACTGAGGTGGTGCTCAAGACTACTGGGCTGATTTAGCAGGTGTACGACCTGCTTCGAGTCGCACAGTGCTGTCAGAAAAGTTATGCCGACCGGCGGCGATCAGATCTTGAATTCCAGGTGGGGGATTTCATACTATTGAAAGTGTCACCCGGGAAGGGGGTCATCAGGTTTCGAAAGAGGGGCAAGTTAGGACCACGATATATACGCCCTTTCAGAATTACGGCCCGGGTGGGCAAGGTAGCATATCGCTTGGAGCTGCTGTTGGATTAATGTCTAAGTCCATAACTATATTTGGTATGTACTTGACCCGACCCGGCATGGTCCATTTGGGTTGTACTTCACCGGCACAATTTATATGGATAGTCTTTTGAGAATAGTATATTTATGATTTATATTAATATATTATAAGTTCTAATATATTAATATGGAATCATATTATTTAATTAGTATTGATCAAGAATTAATTTAGAATTAATTAAGTGATCAAAAAGAACTAATTAAATATGGACTCTTATATATATGGAATGGGCCAAGTTCATTTAGGTTGGGCTAAGCTTTCATGGATGGTCCATGGAGCTTTTAACCCATGGATCCTATGTAAATGAAAGGTCATGGGTATTAGGGTTTACATGGATGTAACCCTAATCCTCCATAATATATAAAGGGGTCCTTGGCTCACAAAATTGGCACAAGTGTGTGAAAATAAGAGTGGGCCGATTTTAGTGTGCATACATATTCTCTCAAGTTCTTCCAAGGTGTTTTGGTGATTTGTGATTCCATTTGAGGCTTCCACACTATTGGGGCTAAGCTCTTAAAGCTTGAAGACATCAAGCTACATCAAAAGGTATGTCATCTAACTAGAACTTTGTAGTATAGGTGCTTCATAATATGCTAGTTAGGATGAAACCTTGGAATAGTTAATATTTGCATGTATAATAGAGAAAACATAGATTCAAGGTTTATAGGGTTGCATGTACACCATAGGAGTGTTAGAATGCTCAAAACCCAACAGTGGTATCAGAGCCATGGGTTGTTTTCTGTTATATTCATGCAAATGTTTTATTTTCAAGTTGAAAAAAAAAGGAAAAAAAAACATGACGTTTGTCAAATTTTAAGATAATTACTTGTTTTGTGAAAAACGAATTATTTGTAAAATTTGAATCATTTGTTATATGAGTTGAATTAGGTCAAATTTAGTAAAAGATAAAATGATATGATTATTTTATTAGTTTTAAAAGTTTGATCTAAATGTTTTAAGGAGTTACATATTTTGTCATAAAATTTGGAGCTCAAAAGTTTTTTTTTAAAGTTGTGATCTTAAGGGTTTTTGAAACTTCCATAAGTTATGGATATGAAATTTTTTTTTTTAAAAAAAATTTGATTCAAAGTTTTTTGATGGAGTTACAAAACTTGGTCTTAATGTTTTAAAGAATTCCATAACTTGTTCTTAAGTTATGGAACATGAAAACTTTCATCATAAAACAAGTATTTAACTCCATAAGTTATGGAATCCAAAAGTTTTCAAGAGTTACAAAACTTGCCCTCAAGTTTTGGAATTTGGAAAAAGTTTTTTTTATGATAAAAAAAAAGAATTGAATTTTAAAACTCTTGGGGTTCATAACTTAAACAATTAATTAAATGGTTTTAATTTTGAATTTAATAATTGGAATTATGATGTTTTTATTGAATAATTCAATTAACTCTTATGGACTTTATTAATAGATAATTAAAGTGTTTAATTAAAAGAGAATTAATAATTCCATAATGACATGGTTTAAATTTAATTAAATTAAGAGTATAGTTTAATTAATAGATTAAACTACCAAGTATTTTAAATGTCTAAAATACACCCTTATACTATTATAATATTAAAAGTTTAATATATTATATGTATAAGAGCAAGTCGTCTTACCATTAGTAGGCCTCATTCACGAAGCCGGTCTATAAGGGGGGTATAAGGTTACTGCCTATAAAATGGCAGTTTAATGGGTGTCCATTCTCACCCACCGCTTCCTTGACCGGTGGAGGGTCGTTACCCGAACAGGTAGGAAAAGGACTATAATTCTCCCTTCATTATAAGTATAATGATAAATACTAAGTAACTAAACACTTATAAATTCCCAATCTTAGTTACTTAGGAAAATGTGAATAAGGTGCTAATCCATGCAATTACACTTTGCACTTTGTTTAAGCTGTTAGTGGAGCGTGTGTGGTTAACCGACACACTAACCTGGACTTAACAAGGTAGGCAAAGGGTAACTTAATGTTTATCATAGTATCGTTGGAGCGTGTGTGGTTAACCGGCACATCGATTGAGGGGTAAATATTAAGGGTACCAAGTATATTTGCATGGTTACTTCATACCTTGTTTTGTGATCCTCGGCTTCCCAGTCACAAAACCTGAAGGGCACACTCGAGATTGAAACATGCCATTGAAAAGTTCAATGAATCTCAAAAGAATCTAGGAGTTTCAAAACCAATTAAAACCTAATAATACATTTCGTTTATCTTGGTGGAAATTGGTGAGTCGTCATTCACCTACCTTCAAATATTTTATAGCTTGGATTACGACATCCCTCTTCCAAGTAATAAAATAGTTTGTTGGGTCCTAGCCTTAATATATCATATTAGGTGTTATATTAAGGACTTAAATCAACTTTACGTGAATTTCTCCCATTGTTGATGTCTGGTTTAGACAACAATGATCTTCCCAAACCAAGCTTTCCTAATGAATATGACTTCCCGAGTTTGGCTCATGGAAGTCATACTTCTCTTCCTCCACCTCCTCCAATTATTCTCCCTAACCCACAAGTTCAAGGTCACTCAAGCCCTAATGGCAAGCAAGGTCTATGTGTGATCATATCTTAGAGATGAAGTCACATATTGACAAGCCGGGAGAGTTGGGTGTCAAAGTCTTGAGAAAGTTGGATGTTCAATCACTTTCTAAGTCACATAGTGAGTTCCTTTGGGACTACTATGAAACAGACTATGACATGAACCTTAATGATCATATCTATTTGCTTGGTGCTGCTGAATCAGCAATGATTTGGAACGATAGTAAAGCAAATTTGATTAGAAGATCAACTTCCCAAAAACTTTATGGACAGTGACAATGGTGACACTGGAAATCCAGAAAAAGCATTCTCTTCCCAATGGAAAGGGATTGGCCATAGTCAACCTGGTTGACCAAATGGTAAAGAGAAAGGCTAAGTCTGAGATAGTACCATTACCAAAGGGTCCATATGTTTATTTTGCCAAAGGAAGGGGCGTTGATTGCAAAGCTGCCAAATTTACCTAAAGATGTTAAAGTCAATAAGTTTGACTCTACATCAGGTAGAGCCCATTATCTAACTCTGTTAAGTTCTATTCTGAGATCCTTATTACATGATGTGACTGGGTCACATGTTGATGTTTTAAGAATCAAAGAATAGAGATAAATCTTAAAGGAAGTATATGCTGATTCTGATCGCGAAGGTGGATTTCAATCGCATCAGAATTTTGAGCAGTTGCTTAAGAAGTTATGATATATTGCTAAGGAATAGATAACAACAATTTTCCATGTGGATTGTAAGGATAAGTTTTTCCGCAAAGTTTTAAAATAAAAGAAAATTGTTTAATTTTATTTATTTGAAGTATCCTTACAATGGCATTTGTGGAAATTGTTGCTTATATGATTCCACTGACAGCAATATTGGAAAATGGATTTGATTCTTTCATTTGTGGGAGTGTCTAAATTTACCAAATCAGGAAAGTTCCTCATCACCCAAGTTTCAATTGGACCGAAACTTGGAATCATGCAAGTTGAATAGTATGATGAATGAGAACTTTCAAGCATTGGAAAATCAAGACTAATTACTTGTTCACATGGATGTGTGAGTCAAGTGAAGGACTAAAGGGATCGAGTACACATTCTTGTGCACTGGTCATGTCCACCACAAAGCTCGTTAAGACTATTTGATTTACTAAAGTTTAGTAAATATGGTTATACTTACAAGTTTAAGTATAATTCTGAAACATTGACAAAGTCTCAATGTATGGAAGAACGAATGGGAAGAATCAAATTAGGCAGAAAGATAAAAGTTTCTCAAATCTGAAAAGATGGGAGAGTACTTTAGTATCATGTTTGTGATCATCTTAATGATTTAGAAATCATATCACAATTAGTCCTCTAAAGGTCATCTTAGTGCATTCTTATGACTAAGAAGAGGAGTCATGAATTGTTGAAATGGTTAGATCAGGAAGATGAGTCATACTTCGTTCCAAAACAATTCTTAGAGTCATACTCCAAGATTGTAACTTGAGTGACATATCTTAAAGAAAGGTTTAAAACACTTGTCAAATGTAAGAGTAAAAGTGTCCTACTCTTGTACATTTGAAATTGGTAAGTTGTGATGTTTTAGATAAAACAAAGACCAACTAAGGCCAATTGTGTGAAGTGTTTGTCTTGATAAAGAATCCGCACTATCTCTTGAATATTTGGCAAGATAGTCTTACATGTCAAGAGGATAGTGGGAGTCTTAAAGATCCTAAAAAGAATTTCAAGAACTAACCAACAATAAAACCTGAGGTTCTTCACTAGCACACGACTTGAGGTTTATAACCTATCGTGTTGACATATTCTGTGCCCATTCCAGTTAAAGTTGGCTTTGCATAGGAGTTCTGAAAGTTCTCAATTGGTTGCATAACAACTTGGAAGCAATGACATGCCGTGTACTGCCAGGTGGCAAGAAGTTAAGATTGCATAAGTTCAGTCCATATGAGTTTGGATTTGTCATTATCCTTGTCTTGTGACTATGGTTTTGACGATTCACATGGATAAGAACACATACACCATAAAATCTAAGGGTCATAAGGTTTCTCTCCGATTCATGAAAATGATGGTGAGGAAACACTTCCACCAAGTAGATTTGAAGCAGATGGCAAAAGGTCTAAACAATTGAGACCATGATTACGACATCCCTTTTCATAGTTCTGAAATTGTTTAGACACACATGCATGCTATCTAAGGAAAGGTGTATGATTTTCATAAAGTTTTATCAAATCATCTCGTATCAGAAATCTGAACTTTGGTAAGAAAGTCAATAAAGTATTGATTTCTAGAAGTCCAGCTGATTTCTGAGTACATGTCAAAGCTAGTGGGAGCACAAGTGTTATGCTAATAATCATCATGTTAGTGGGAGCATGATAATTATTGTTAGTGTTGCAAGTTAGCAATGTTAATTATAGAAAACAAAAGTTTCAATTCGTGAGGCTGCAGGGATTGAAAAAGTTGTTTTGCTATAATTAAGGGAGAGGATATACTTCATTTCAGTTCTAAAGGCTTAGATTGAGACCTTAATCATCTTTAGTCAAGAATATATATATGAATTTCATGTTGGATTGGTTCAACTTAAGGAAATTCTATATATTGCGTTCTCAAAATTCGATTATGATTACGGCATCCCTCTTCATAGTCAAATTTTGAAAACATGGCAAATAAAAATATTGTAGCAAAAGACTGGTCTAGAATCATGTCTTTATGTGAGACATCATGAATCGTGTACCATTTGCTTTGGGTACAGGATCGATTGCATGTGCTATAATATTTGTCATTTCTGAATTTTTCCAAATGCCCAGAGGCATTAAGAAGGGAAAAGGTCTAGAATTGGATATGACTAAAATGATTAAGCAATTGTCGAGGACAATCTGAGGTTTACCAAAGATTGGTTGCTCAGGGACAGTTGGAAGTATAGTGCTAATTTTGGAAGGACCATATTGACATATTCTGAAAAGAGGCATCTCTTATTCAGAAGTGATAGTCAAAATGAGAATATGGAGTTGTCTCCATAGGTGGAAGTTATCTGTGTAAGATTAGAAAACTTAATGCAAGAAGCATGTCCAAAGCAATGTACTTTGAATATGAGACTTAGTTTCCATGGAGTTGATCTCCATTGGAATACCTTATAATGACTGTTGACAAGTCTTTGTGACTTTGTACATATTCATTATAGGAGGGTCAGTGCATATAAGTTTAAAATATAAACAAATTTCGATAAATGATAGGAATTTCAAATTCTCACATTTTTCGATAAGGATTTGGGAGTGTGAAATTAGAATCATTGAAATTATGTTCAATTGGTTTATTTCACAAAGTAAGGATCATAGACAAACATAGAGTGCATACTTGGTGGATGGCAAAGCTATTGTTTAAGAAAAACATAGTGTACATGCTTGGAGCATGGGACAACTAGTGTTTTTAATTCAAGTATAAAGTTGATAAAACCGAAACAATGAATAATGAGTAATCAGTATGGTGATAAATAAAAGTGTTTATTTATATTCATAGGGTTTGATACCATATTTGATTCATTTATTCTTGTGTTTCACTTTGCATGTTTTGACTTCCAGAATAACTAAGTCGCTCTTCCTGAATGATTAAGTTATTCAAACCATCCACAGTCGGTCATATGTTGGAAGTAGATATGAATCAAGACTGTCATGGGTTGGTTTGTAGAGGTCCAAGTTGGTGGACAAAGTGGTTGTCACACCCCCAAACCAAGGATGGCGGAAACGTCCGGGGGTGGAGGACTTCATGTATAGTATCATAACAACAATTATAATAGTGATCAAAGTAAACATAACCAACATATATATAATTGAAAAAGTTACATCATTGTATGAATTACATGTTTATGAATCAATTACAATATGTTGATAAAATATGAAATGTTTGACGCCTTAGCGTCCCATCCTCAAAAGCACTTGTTTACCTGTTTAGTGATTTCCTGAGAATACAAGTAGTTTTGAAAGAGTGTCAACAATTAAGTTGGTGAGTGCATAAGCTTTTGTATGTAGTTATGAAACCTTTTCTTGTAAAAGTAGTGTTCGTTCCAGAAAATCCAATATTTTCCTTAATGTGTAAATGTAGTCTTAAAACCCAAAGACCGAAATGTACAAGTAGTGTTCGTTCCTTATAGTAAAACAATGCAAGTTTAAATCGACATAAACTCGTTTGATTTTAGTGAAATCCCCGTAAATTCTATGTTTGTTAATACCACATGTGAGTTATTATAACCATGCTATGACCTAGTTGGCCTGAAACGACGTTCTTCAGGCGTCGGAAATGTTATGACATTTGTCACCCCAGACCTATCGGTCTAACTGTTGCATGCAGTTTAGGTGTGGGTTTGTCAAACCCAATATAGATCTATACACAACTATCACGCTCTCCCTCAAGGAGACTCTGGTTACAATACAGGACTTAATGGTAATTTGAAGTAAATGTCTCACAAAGTCATTAACGGAATTACGTGTTATGAAAACTTGGTACCGTATGGCCGTACCTTGCTTAATGAAAATATCCTTTGTATAAATGTATCCTTTTTAAATGTATGTGTTATGTAATGTTTCATAAACTATACCTATTATAGTTTATCAACCAAGGGTAGTACGTAGTAATGTATGCAAACTATATTCAAAATAGTTTATTAAATGTTTGAATATATCGGTTGTACTTTGATTAAAATCACTTGTTATTCTTTATATTCAATATGTCCAAATCCATTTGTAAACTGATGTGTGTCTATATATTAAGACAAAATGACATATATTGCAATAACATATAATCACATAAAGATATACACCTTGCTCAACATGTTACAAGGTGAAATGAAATTGACAACAGCTTTTTGTTGAATACAGTTTATGTTGCTGTTCTTTGAAAATTTATAGAAAAATCATCAAAGCTCCAAATCCAAATCCGCAAATTCTGAGAGTTTGGAATATGAGTCTAGTTTGTTCGTAAATTTTATCATGATTTTTAGTGATCTATAACAGAGGTGAAAATGTCCATAATCACAGACTGGTCCGGGTTTGCCTCTGAAATGATAGGCAGTTTTGTAAAAATCACCATAAATTGTAGAAACATCATATGGAGATGTGCAAGTAGCCATTTTAAAGCTAAGAGTTTGAACTACTTGCACCTGGAACAGTTTTGAAAACTAAAATATTTAAGTTGACCAAAACAGTCTGTGATTAAAGTCCATCTTTTCTTATGTAATCTGTTAGAAAAAGTTTAATTGTGTTCTTGATGATTTTAGTTGTATTCCCCCCTTAAAACTTAAGAAAACATGTAAATGTAGGGGTATGAACTCACCCTATGTGGTTTCAGTAGATGAAAGTGAGAGAGAGGAAGTGTTCAACCCAAGAACACTAAGAAGATGTCTTGATGATTCGAGAATCTAACATCGAATAAGATGGAATTTGTGTGAGATATCAATGATTTGAGTAGAATGGAGTGTAATAATTATATGAATGATGAAGATACTTACTAATTGAAGAAAGAAATCCCTGAAGAAAGCCTTGAAGTTCTTGAAGTTGAGAGAAAAGATGAGAGAATTTTGGAGAGTGTCCTTTGGTTGCTAAGTGTAGAATGAAAGAACTTTATGGAGAATGAGGAGAGAGGATCAATCCTCCAGCTCTTAGAACATGGGAAGAGCTGGAGATTGGGTGTAAAGGTCCACTAAGGTGACAAGGAGTAGTGGGAAAGAGTGGCTGATCATGGAGTGAGGTGGTGGTGGTTTGCTTTTGCCATAAATTAAGGAAAAGCAAATATTCCCTCAATAATTAGTTCAACCACTAATTCTTTTAATATATTTTTATAAAGCCTTGAGGATTTATATATTTTGGGGCCTTAGTTTATAAAATAAAGTTTTGGGTGAAAATCCCACGTTAAAATAATGAAAAAACGGAGTTAAAACGAAGTCGTAGTCGAAAAACCGGTAAAAAGGGGCCGTCTGCGAGACCTCTCGCATGGGCTGTCTGAGAGGCTTCTCATGCGAGGCTTCTGTCCTGAGAGGCTTCTAATGAGAGGCTTCGGTCCTGAGAGGCTTCTCATGAGAGGCTTCGGTCCTGAGAGGCTTCGGTCCTGAGAGGCTTCTCATGAGAGTTTTCGCTTCTAATAGGAGGGTTTTGGTTCCTTAAGGTTATTTTACCCGTTTTTACCCCGTTTCAAGTGGTTTTTGACCCAGTTAAGGGTCGGGATGGCCCGAATGATTACAAAAAGTTAAAGTAACTTTTGAGAGAGATTTGGGAGAGATTTCAAATAGAAAGAGATAGAGTGAAAACGATTTAGAGAGGTTTCGTTTGTGATTAATTTGAGTGTCCGGCTTCACAACGCAAGGTTTGTAAACCCCGTTAAACCGTGTTTTAGTGTCGTACACACTCCCGATGAGTGTGCAATAATTTTTTTATCGTTTTGTTTCAATGTTTACTGCATTTGAGACTTAGGAAATTCAACACACGAACTTTCCAAATAATGTTTCTCTCATTAAAATATTGCATTGTACAGTAATTACATAGTGTAAACCCTAATATACAAGGGTTAATTGAGTCGATTGGTTTTGACTTATTGACTTTGTTTGACTTTGACTTGACTCAATTTTAACGGTTGTCACAGTGGTGCTACAACACTCATGAGTGCTCATAAGTTCTGAGTATTGGATTCAACCCACGCTCATTTGAATCACTTCATGGATTTTATCACGAGTGCTCATGAGACGATAATATCTTATATTCTTAAAACCTAGAGATATGAGTTGTTACTATGAGTTGGTTATACTTTGATTGCACGAAAACGCATTGGTAACTCGATGTTATAAAACGTGCCTTTGTGTATGATGCAACAAGTAGTAGAACAAGCCATATGAGTCGAAGTTTATCCATTCCTTTTACCTTCGGGATAAAAGCGATATCTGTGGGCCCCTTGATGATTTAGCGATGACACATGTGAGTGCTTGGCCAAGCCAGGACTGATTTGATTTGTTCAATCAGTCAGTCATCATAAATCGAAAATCGGGAAACAACAAATGGACAGAGAGAATGATTATAATCCATGTCTCAGTCCATATGATATCTAGAATGGAGGAATATATGATCCATTATCTAATGGAGAAGTCATTGACAAGGTCAGAGTTCGACAGCGGCTTTAAGAGCTACGATTGCCAGTTAGGTTTTGAAGTCATACTCAATAATAGTTTTAGACTTATCCAAGTGGGAGACTGTTGGATTAATGTCTAAGTCCATAACTATATTTGGTATGTACTTGACCCGACCCGGCATGGTCCATTTGGGTTGCACTTCACCGGCACAATTTATATGGATAGTCTTTTGAGAATAGTATATTTATGATTTATATTAATATATTATAAGTTCTAATATATTAATATGGAATCATATTATTTAATTAGTATTGATCAAGAATTAATTTAGAATTAATTTAGAATTAATTAAGTGATCAAAAAGAACTAATTAAATATGGACTCTTATATATATGGAATGGGCCAAGTTCATTTAGGTTGGGCTAAGCTTTCATGGATGGTCCATGGAGCTTTTAACCCATGGATCCTATGTAAATGAAAGGTCATGGGTATTAGGGTTTACATGGATATAACCCTAATCCTCCATAATATGGTCCTGGGCTCACAAAATTGGCACAAGTGTGTGAAAATAAGAGTGGGCCGATTTTAGTGTGCATACATATTCTCTCAAGTTCTTCCAAGGTGTTTTGGTGATTTGTGATTCCATTTGAGGCTTCCACACTATTGGGGCTAAGCTCTTAAAGCTTGAAGACATCAAGCGACATCAAAAGGTATGTCATCTAACTAGAACTTTGTAGTATAGGTGCTTCATAATATGCTAGTTAGGATGAAACCTTGGAATAGTTAATATTTGCATGTATAATAGAGAAAACATAGATCCAAGGTTTATAGGGTTGCATGTACACCATAGGAGTGTTAGAATGCTCAAAACCCAACAGCTGCCGGATGAGCTTAGCCAGATTCACAACACTTTCCATGTGTTACAGCTTCGGAAGTGTGTCACGGACGAGGCCACGATCATCTCTCTGGATGACATTCAGGTGGACGAGAGCATGAACTACATTTAGAGGCCCGTTGCAATTTTGGATAGGAAGACCCAGGGTCTTCGGAACAAGGAAGTAAAGCTTGTAAAAGTGCAATGGCAACACCGAAGTGGCTTCGAATGGACATGGGAGCCGGAGGATGAGATGCGGGAGCATTACCCCGATCTATTTGTGTCTACGAACTTCGGGGACGAAGTCTAGTCCAAGTGGGGGAGAGTTGTAACACTCCAATTCAGGTATTGCCATTATAGCCCTTGAAATTTGTAATATTGCATTTTATGTCCCTTAAGTACGCTTGGTGTACTTCATGAGTACGCTTAGCGTACCACAAATAAATTAACACGGAGGGTCAGCACGTACGCTGGGCGTACGTGACGGGTGTGCAAACCCTAATATTCTGGACTTGAGACCTATATAATCATCCTTATCTCATTGAGCTCCACCCTAACCAGCCTCCATCTCCTTCAAACGTCCCTAAAAACCCTAGAATCATTTGAGAGTGTGTTTTGAGATTAAGGAGTGCATTTATGGCAATTTTTGTGTCCATTCAAGAAGGAGGAGTTGCTAAAGCAAGCTTGGAGTGGATTTGGTCTTCAAGAATCTACATCTAGTTCACCTTGAGGAGCTTCTGGAGGTATAAAGGTTTGATCTTGCCATCTTATTAATTAGATCTAGCTAGGGTTCTCTATTTTGTCCCCTTAGTTGGTTTTGGACCTCCTCTTGAAAGTTGAGCAACTCCAGAGGCTAAAAAGGTTAGATCTGAGGTCCTTTGGTCCATTAATAGCATAAAAATGAAGTCTTGATGGGTGTTTTGACCTCGTGCATAGATTAAGACCCTTGGAAAGGTCTTAATGGGTTGTTGGGAACATATGAGACATGCAAAGGCATAAAGTTGCCAAATTTATGCCCTATGACGTCTTAATGAGCTTAGATCTGACTATTGGACGTGAGAAAATCGAGTATTAAGCACTTAATGGAAGAAAGTGCTTAATCTGTTAGTAAGCTGGGCGTAACTTAGCATACACATTGCGTACAGCCCAGGGACTCAGTACGCTGCGCGGACCAGGGTGGTACGCTAGGCGTACGCACATCAGATGGATTTGGACTTGTTTTGGGCTTGTAAGCTTTTGGGCCTTCATTAGTCATTGCGCCTGGTCATGTTTTGGATTGGTAGGCCAACTTATCTGTTTTAGGCCATGGTTTCTATGGTTGGGCCTTATTGGGACATGAGGCCCATTAATGATAATGAGACATGGACTTTGGGCCCAACACCAAAGGAAGACTTTTGGGCCATTAAGAGAGGACTTGGAGTTTGGACTCTTCAATTGGATTGTGTTCAGTCCTAACCTTGAGAAATGTTATTATAGTGCTCACGGGTGGTTACGGACTGTTCGGAGAGCAGCTTTCGGATTCAACAGACAAGGTGAGTCTTCTCACCATACCAATGGGTCTAAGGCACCAAGGCCGGCCCATTTTATGTGATGCATATTGTTGATTGATTATGCGATATGATAGTATGACATTTGCATGGAAGACCACGTGGGGGTTCCCGTGGCATTTGGTATAAGACCTTGGAGGGTTTCCTTGGCATTCTAGTATATCTGCTTGTATCGTTTGCATTATGTCTTGTTTGGTAGTGAAGACCTTGTGGGGGTTCCTAAGGCAGGAAGACCTTGTGGGGGTTCCCACGGCAGGAAGACCTTGTGGGGGTTCCCATGGCAGATAAGACCACGTGGGGGTTCTCGTGGCATTCAGTGTAAGACCCTGGAGGGTTTCCATGGCTTCCTTATATGTTGTATGCATGGCTTATGTGATATGTGTAGCTTTATAGCTAATATGTTATGTGTTATGTGGATTGTGTGCGGGGTATGCTCTGGGGACTCACTAAGCATTAGCTTACAGTTTGTGGATTTGTTTCAGGTACATCTGAGCCCAAGGGTAGGGGCAAGGCTTGATGGCGCGGCGTGCACTCTCACTCGGGCATTTTATGGGACACTCTGATATATTGAAATAAAGTTGTATTTGTTATGGTTTTGAAAACAATTGTAACTGGTTTTTGTGGATGATCGAATTGTGTTTTGGATAATTAAAAATGATTTTTTTTTGAAAAATTGGGTCGTTACAATACACATGATACACATATAACTATAGAAATACACATATATACATACATTATACACATAAAACTACACAAATACACATATATACTTACAATATACACATACACATATATTCATGCATTATACACAAATTAATCTCTTAAAAAGCACATATGTACGTACATTATACACATACAGATACAAAATATACATTCCACATACAAAATTAAAACTAAAAAGGTAATGAAGAATCTGTGGAGGTGTAATCCGGTTGAGAACATATGTGATGTTCCAAATTTCGAGATTTTCCAAGAGGAGCTCCAAATCACGATATTAAAATTGGAAATTTCGGTAAAGAATCGTTGCAAATTTGAGTTTTCAGTGGTCAGAGGAGAAAAGTAAAAGAAAAGCAAAAACACAGACAGAAAAGAAGAAGAAAGAAGATGAAAACGTCACCTATGGACGTCGCCGGTGATAGGGTCGCCTGTCGCCGGTGATGGGGAGGTTTGGGGGGTTTTGGCGGTGAAGTTTCCGGCACAATCGAAGAAATAAAGAAGAGAGTTAGCAGAGAATCGGTGGATCACGAGTGATTTTGGAATAAAGAACTAAAGAGGAAAGAAACGAGGGTATTATTCGCGCAGAGTATTAACATCGACGCCATAGTATTAACAGCGACAGTGAGTTAATTCGGCGACACGTCCCTAGAAGGAATTTTTAATGCCATTGGTGTCGCCGCTATTAATAATGCACACAACGAGGTCCAAGCCGTTGGATTTGGAACAAGATCGACGGATAGTCAGACTTTCACATGGATCGTGGTTGAAGAGCATCAGCGGTGACGCCTTTAGCGGCGACGGCTACTATTAGCGGGAACAATAAACGTGAATGTTGGTTGTCTCCGTTAATAGTGGTTGCCGCTCTAATAGTTGTTATTCTTGTAGTGTGTACAAATCACTGATACACTATTTTTTCATTAAAGGGTTGTACAATCGTTGATGGCTATGCCATCTGTGATTTGGAATATTTTTTTTTCATAATCAAAACAAAATAATTATAAATTCCTACTATATTTCAACCAATCTTTTGCCATCAGAATGAATTACTAAAACTTGAATGTGAAAATGAGGTTGAATTTTTTAAAAGTTTAAATATATAGGGCTAATAGGCCATGAAACTGCATGTCTTCATTCCGCAACCCATTCACTAAGATTGTAGGTGAGTCCAACTCATATTTAGTTTTGTTGGGTCAAATTTTAATTTTCTTAATTTTTGGATAACTTGTGGAAAATGATTAAGAAAAGTGGTTGTCATTTTCCTCTAATTAACTACCACCTTCACATATAATTTCAATCCAATTTCAATCCATTAGTTTCACCTTACTCATTAAATTGTGAATTTTTCACGACGTTGTTAAATTTATAATCGTTCCTATTTTTCCGTATTACACAAACTATGTCCAAGCTCCATAGAGATGACATTTTCATTTTTTTAGGAACCACAATGTTACTATCCAGCAGGAACATGGTTGTGATATATACATCTGAAAGTTGTGTAATCCTTACATCACTTGACTCTTCGTACTCACCACTTATAATCTTCAACTGTGGTTATGCATGAAACAATCCTCCTTCATGTTGTCCTTGTTTATTCCTGATCCCAAATCACCCGGGAAGGAGCTGAAGCTTGTACATTTTACAATATTAAAGCAATATTGTTATCGACAATAAACGGATTTGTAGCTAGTAGTAGTCTATCAGGTTGGGGCGGAAAAAGTTATAAAGCTTGTTTGACTTGCAATGAAGATACTCTTTTATACCGTGTAACAAATAAAGTCTTATATGTTGGTCATAACTGATTCCTAGATGCAAAACATCCATGGAGAAGAAGTTTGGACTATAATAGCCAACTTGAGACAAGAGACCCTCTAAGACATGATAGTGATGCATAAATACTAGCACAACTAAATCGTCTATTTCATTGTCAACCGGGTAAAGTGGGAGGTAAGAGATATATGGAGGATTTCGAGTTGAATTGGTTTGAACGAAGTATATCGAACTTCAAAAGTTTGTTTCTATAACACAAGATTAGCAACAGAAGCGTCTAAAATTTGAACAACATAAACTAGTTTTATACCCACCAAAGGATCTACATGCAAAGTTTGGAAGCAAAACAACAACCATAGAGGGGGTAAAAGATTAACAAGCTTTCTAGTGCTTTGAGTCCTCCATGGGAGACTTGAATGTTGATGAAGATGGAAAAGAATTTCTCTATGTGTATCCACCAACAAATATGCATGGATCTGTTATGGCATGCATTTATCCATGTTACTAGCATCAGTGGATACATAACAAAGACAACCAAAATATTTTAACATTCACAAGTTTGGTGTCTGCTTGGACAATGCTTCTTAAGGAAAAATGTTGTTTAATACTTTTTAGGAATACGATTGACGAGATATGTAACTATTAAAACACATTCTCCCCAGCAAGATTTGCCCAATCCAGATTGAAAAAATAATGCTCTTGATACTTCAAGGATATGTTTATGCTTCCTTTTAACAACCCATTTTGTTCGGGAGTGTGAGGACATGATTTTAGATGAAAAATTCCATGAGTTTGAAAGAAATATACTCCTTCATTATTTGTTCCAAGTTCAAAAGCATTATTTGTGCGAATAGCCTTGAGAGTTATATTGAATTGGTTTTGAATACACTTCACAAAAGCTTGTATAAGAACAAAAGCATCACTCTTATTCTTAAATAAATGCACCCAAGTACATCTTGTATGATCATCCACAAGAGTTAAAAAGTATCTAAAACCATTGTGAGTAGGAAATTTTTATGGACCCCAAACATTAGCATTCACTAGATCAAACGGATTGGATGATATGATTTCACTATTTGTAAATGACAATTTGTGTTGTCTTCATTCATAACAGATAATATATGAATCAAAATTAGTACGAATACAATACTTACTTACTAAGGATATAATTTCATCTTATAAAGGGGAAGATTTCGTAGTCTCTTATGCCACAGATTGGAAACATCATTTTTATTACATGATTGAAAAAATATTAAGAGAATGATCTAATAAACAAGGATGCTTCAAGATCTTGTGATCACGAATGTAAAGATTTTTCACTCATTTTTACAATAATAAATCTATTCCTCGATAAAGGGGCCTGCATGGAACAAAACACATCAGTAAAAATTACCTAAAGCTTAAGTTGTGAAGTAATTTGGCAATAAAGATAAGATTCTGTTTGAATTTAGTAACATATAGGAACTGATGTAACATGATAGTGTTATGATTGGGAACACTTCCACTTTGTGAGACATGTACGGATTGAGCATTAGGCAATCCAATCAGATGAGGTCTTGTAAAATCCATTAATGAAGAAAACATTGACTTAATGGTACATACATGTTCACCAGAAGAGTCAATGTAATTACATGCAGTATCTATAATACCATAAGTGATTACATAATCAAAACGTGTATATCCGTTGTTGTTGTTGTTGTTGTTGTTGTTGTAGTTCAATAATTGCATCAGTTGCTTGTATTGTTAATGGGTTATAGATTGACTGTTATAAAAACATTGTGAAATGTGGACTAAACCTTCTTTGGCTTGGTGAACTTGAAATATGTACGGTTCCATTCAGTCTATAGCATTGAGAGTTAACATGCTTTGATTTCTTGCATTGAGAACACTAGATGTTTTTCTTGGATGTGTTGTTAACATTCATTGCCATTTCTTCAACAACAACCTTAGGATTAGTTGAGATGTCATGTTACCTTTCTTCATGGATAAGAAGAGAATGAATTGTGGCAATGCTAACAAATGGAGTCATCGTCAATATTTCTCCCCTTATTGCTTTATTCAAATTATTAAGTCCCATAAGCCAAGGAATCAATATCTGTTCTTCTAGGAATTTCTTAATTTTAGATACAGATCCACATGAACAATTTGGAATTTCATGTATCATCTTAAGTTCGTACCACATTCTTTTTATTTTTGTGAAATACTAAGAGAAATTATCTGATTTAGTTCCTACCAAACTTCGTATTTTGTTTGTAAGAAAAGAACACTCTCATGTATTTGACTCTTTGTTTAGATAGTGAATTCAGCAGCCAACTAATAACCATTGAATTCACTCTGTTCCAATGGTGAACCATTTCAGATCTGTTATTTGGTTTCTCTACCTATCTGTGAACGAATCCATATTTGTTTTTAGCTGAAAGTGCGATAATCATAGATCTTTTCCATATAGAGAAGCCAGTTCCATCAAATTAAAAAACCTTTGATACAAGAACTGTGCTAGGATTATCAGAAGGTCCTAATTAAGAACAGAGCATTAGAAATATTGATAGATCCAGAAGAATTGTTAGATGAAGCAGGTCGAGTAGCCATTTTGGATTGAATAGATTGAAGAACAATATTTGATCTATGAATGAAAAATATATGAAAAGATGATCGAATCAACTGTTGTTGCTCTAATACCATGTAGAAGATTATAGATTTGGTACAGATTTTTTCATTATTACTTAGGATGAAGAGTTGTATTTAATATATACAAAAGGGATTTACCTAACATCCAACTAACTTAAATAACTATGATTAAGCTAACATTAAACAAACTAACTCAAGTTAATTAACAAACTATCTGAGACTAGCCACCAATAAACTTGCCGTCACTAATTACTACTTTGAAATTTTTTATTATTATATGATTTTTACGATGACATATCAATGCTAAATGATTTTTTCTTAAATGGCAAACTAACTAACCTATTGGTAAATAATCATCTATGTCTTTACCGATACTTGAACCCATGACTTCTCATATAAATGATAATCAATAAAATTTTCATTTGATTTTTGATACATTATGCAAATATCAATTTTTTAAATATTTAATGATTTCAATGACCATAGAGATCTCTAAAAACAGTTATATTTCTAAAATATTATTTACTATTAGATATGAATTTTTGTCTTTAAAAGGAATTAAATATTTGTTGTCGCAAAAGAGCTTTTAGCGCTGGTGCATTTGCCAGGATAGTATTACGACAGCAGTCGTCGCAAGACAGCATGATACTTTTACACACAACTTTTGTCCACTCTAAAAGCACTTTTCTTTTGTTGTGTTCACATTTTAATCAAAGTTTTATATCGTTTTTTTGGAATCGTAAATAAGCTTGGACATTTATCATTATACTTCTAATCAGCTTTTTTTTATATGACTAATTAAGGATCATGCTTTATCACTTATCAGAGATTCAGAGTATCGTTTTCATCTAATATATGTAGTTGTACATTACATGCTAAAGATACAGAACGACGATAATGACCCCATTCTAAAGGACATATGTATATCATCTCAAAAGCTGTGGTGAATATTGATACACTTTAGTGTAAGGATGAGAATAATTATTCGAGGAATCAAACATAATAAACGAACTGGTGGTATTTGCTCATTTATTGTTATCTCAAACGGAAACCAAGTACAACGATAACACAAACGGACTAGACATCACTTTATTTAGGTGAAGGCAAGAAGTGAAAGAAAACACTATGAAAACAATTTCTTCTTTTATCATGAGCACACACTAACCACAGTATGTCTTATTGAAGCAAAACATGTTGATCCCATATCAATTAGTATGCTTCAGGATGAGCAATGGCATAGGCTTCAAATCCCTTAAAGCTCTTCTTCAATCCTTCTTTCATAAGGTTAATATTATCTTCGGATACCTTATTGTCCCCTTTGCAGTTAAACACGACTGTGTGCTTGTATACGGATCCACCATCACTAGAAGGTAAAAACTTTATATGATGATGCGCAGAATCTACTATGCCCATTAAGACATCACCTTCAAAGATGGTGTAGCTGTAGCTAAAGTTGTTTGTGTCAACAGCATCAACCTTGTGCTTTGAGCTTGTGAATGGAATACCTATGATAAGTTTTGCAAGTTGAAATTAATAGGGAGAAAATTATTGACATGAAGTTGTAAAAATCTAACCAAAAATATTCTAAAAGTTATTTATTAATTTGATGGAGCAATTACTTACCATCACCGTATGTAATGCTCTTGATGGTTCCAGCACCTCCATCACCTTGGATGGTACTGACGGATTTGTAAGTTTCTGGTTCAACCTTAGGTGCAATTGTGTCGAAGTCGTTGTAGACTTTGAAAAGTTTGGGAGCAGGAAGTGAAGAAGTGACTTCTAGCTCTACAGTTACTACAGCCATTATCAATTATATTTTGAAAAAAGAATATGTAAGAAGATGATGAGTTTAGATGTAATGAAATATGAGTGAAGATGGTGGTATTTATAGGGTTGAGGGTTGGAAAAAGAACAGTTAAAGCGATTGATATGGTGAATAGTCAAACAAAATTACAAACATATTTCCGCATTTCATAGTTGACTCATTGCGCATGAACGAATTTCTGTTCCAGACAACTACAAAATATAATATAATATTAATAATATGTATATATGTATGTATTATTCAAGATATATATGAAAACACCTTATATTGTATCTTATAGGTCCAACAAATATAGTTTTTTTTTTTTTTTTTTTTTTTTTTTTTTTTTAAAACCCCACATCTTGCGTTCACGGCATATTGTACCTATGCTATGTATTTTATTGTTTGGCAATTACGTGCTTGTTTAATCAAAATTTTCAAAATAGGAAGAATGTAGTTTTCAGTTCATCCACAATACGTAAGTAAATTCATGTCAAAATCAGGTTGAAAGAAAACAATAAACAAAGTTTGGGTCGTGAAAACAGAAAAATCAAAAGTTGAAAGTAAAACTGAAGAAAACAATTAAATTTTTTTTCCTAATGATTGTAATAATCAAAAGGAAAAAGTTCATGATTTAAAAAACAAAGAAAAATTAGTTACGCAAAAAGTTTCTTTCAAAAATCAAAATGAGAAATTTCAAAATCAAAATGAAAAGGGTGAGAAAGTTGATTTGAAAAACGAAATTTCTAGAAAGAAAGCTCAAAACAAGGCTTATTGGAAGCAACAAAATGAAAAAGCGGAAAACAAAGTATCTGAGATACAAGTATAAACCAAATTCTGAAAAGAAGTTTTCACAAACATCAAAAATTCATACTTCAAAATATTTCTCTCAATATAATTCGAGTAATGGTCTAAAGGAATGTTGAAAATAAAAGAGGTTTTTCTCTAAAAGCAATGTTTTTCAAAAGGTATATGAGAAAATGAACATGAAAAGTTCAAATCAAACTCAACAAAAAGAACAAGAACAAGTATGTGAGGTTTTTCTCTAAAAGCAAAGTTTTTCATAAAAATTATGTTAATAAGATGAAGGATTTTCAAAGTAATGGACAAAGAAATATCTTTTATCAAAGCCAGAAATGACACTAAAAATCTCAATCATTGGTTGGATGGAAAAGGACGAAAATTTCACTCAAAAATGTATTCTCAAGAACAAGTATGTGAGGCTTATGAGAATTACTTAAACGAATCTCCGAATGAAGGTACCACTTCTCAAGAATCAGTTTCGAAAGTTTTCAAATGGAAAGAAGTTAACAAAAGTAGATGTTTCACAAGGAAAGGTTCAAAAAGAGAAACTCAAAGTTGAAACTTTGTTATAACATGATTACATTTCAATGCCTAAAGCGGATGAAGTATATTTAATTGACAAAATTAAAACTAAAGTTCGAAGTTGGATTTTTGTTTCATTATTGCAGACTAAGTTCCATGCTAATGTCTATGGACCCAAAAGGTCTTGGGGACATAAATCTTTCCAATTGACTGCAGGTACTATGTGAAGAGAAATATGACGAAAACTGGTATATCGATAGTGGGTGCTCACGTCATATGACTGGGAGGAAGGAGAATTTGAGAGATTTTCATTCATTGGAGAATGTTGGAGTAGTAAAGTTTGGAGACAATCAAAAGTTAAAAGTTAAAGGATATGGAATTGTAACAAATGGAAAGTTTATGGTGAAACGAGTTGCTTATGTCGAAGGGTTAAAGCATAACCCGATAAGCGTATCTCAACTTGTGGTTGGCGCAGGAAATCAAGTTCTTTTCGATGAGGAAGGAAGCACAATATCAAATAAAGTAATGAAAGAAGTTTTGTTGATGTCAAAAGGAAGGGTGGTATGTTCACTATCGACATGAAACCTATAGTGGGCATACTATTTGTGTGATTACTATCGAAAGCATATCTAGACATCAGCTGGTTATGGCATTGACGGCTTTCTAATATTAACTTCAAAAATCTAAACAAACTTGTTTTAACGATCTTGTTCGTGGTTTACATGTTTTAAAATTTGAAAATGATTCATTTTGTGCAACTTTTGAACAAGGCAAACAACATCGTCAGGGTCATCCAATCATAATTGATTCAAAGATCATAAAACCGTTGGAACTTCTTCACATTGACTTGTGTGGTCCTTCGACTATTGAGTCTCTTAATAAGAAGATATACATACTTGTTATTGTTGATGATTGTTAACGATTTACTTGGGTTTTCTTTCTTAGACAGAAATTGGAAATAGCTCAACTGATGATCGAGTTTATCAAGAACATTAAACTTAGTTTGAAAAAGAAAGTTCGAAAGATAAAAAGTGTCAATGGCGCAGAGTTCAAAAATAGAGTTTTAGATTCATTTCTGACTGGATTAGGAATTTCAAACAATTTTTCGTTACCTTACACACCACAACAAAACGTTGTTGTCGAAAGAAGGAATAGGTCCTTATGTGAAGTGGATAGGACGACGCTGACGTATGCGAACTTGCCTCAATACCTTTGGCTAGAGGCGGTTTCGACTTCTTTCTTTACGTAAAATCGTTCTTTTATTCATCGTCATTTCAACATCACCTTATGAAATCATTAACAAAAGGAAACCTAATGTTAAATATTTTTCATGTTTTTGGTTGCAAATGAAGGAAAGTTGATGAGGGAATTTTATTGGGATATTCACAAAATTTTGTTGCTTATAAGGTGTTGAACAAGAGGACACAGAAAGTTGAAGAAACTTTTAATCTCAGTTTTGATGATTATTATGTCAAGAGAATTGAACAAGATTTTTCGAAGAAACTGATTATCTCTGAAACTAATGACGAATCTAAAGAAATGCTTACGATCAATATTGATCTTGATTTAATTTTTGGAATTCCTGATAAGAAATTTATGTTGAGGTCAACATTAACGATAATCAAGTTCTATAAGCATCGAAACACTCAAATGATTCTACACTCACCCATGAAGAAATTGAAAAACCTTCCTCATCAACTTCAAGATTCAATGTCGAAAGAATACAAAATTTGATTGATGATCAAGTGGAGGGGGGAAGACTTGCATTCATCATCCCAAATGAAAGACTAGATTCAATTTCTCAATCTCAAGTTGAGGGGGAGCATATAACAACTCAATATGATGTTGAGGGGGAGCATTAGGAAAAAAAATTAGGATGAATTATCTGAAGCATAAGAGACATATGAGGGGGATCTAATTAGATTGAATCATGATAATGATGATCAAGGTAACGAATTTCTTGATACTCATGACAATATTTCAATTTCGAATGAATTATCAGATGCAGAAGAGACATATGAGGATGCACATTTGGAGTTTGATCCTGCCTTTCCTCCGATGGAAAAATGGATGAGGGATCAACCAAAAGAACAAATTTTTGGTGATTCAAGTTCCGATGTTTTGACACGAGCACAAATTCGAGGGAAAAGTTATATTTTAAGTGTTCATTAGGAATTTTGTATGTTTAATGTCTTTATTTCAAAAATTGAACCAAAAACAGTCAAGAATGCATTAGATAATCCCGATTAGGTTGTTGCAATGCAGGCTGGACTGGATAAATTTGAACAAAACAAGGTTTGGAGCTTGATTCCTAAGCCTGATGATGTTTCGATAGTTGGTCTAAAATGGTTCTTTAAAAATAAAATAGACAAAGAAGGCAATATTGTTCAAAACATAGCTAGATTAGCCGTAAAAGGTTGATGTCAACAAGAGGGGAATGATTATGAAGAAACCTTTTCCTCTTTCGCGAGACTTGAGGTTGTACGATTTTTTTGGCTTATGCACTTCATAAGGATTTCAATGTCTACCAGATGGATGTTAAGTGCGCAGTCCTTAATGTTGTTCTTGAAGAAATAGTTCATGTCGAACAGCCACCTGTTTTCCTCAATGATAAGTTTCCTAACCATTTCTATGTTCTTGAGAAGGCAGTTTATGGGTTAAAACAAGCACCTCGTACTTGGTATGCGACTCCTACTGATTTTTAGAAAATCGTAAAATTTAAACAAGGATCTGTTGATCCCACTTTATTTCAAAAGAAAGTATGGGATCATCTGATGCTCGTTCAAATTTATGTCGATGAAATTATATTTGGTTCAACTGATCCTTCGTTGTCAAAAGAGTTTGAGGAACTAATGAAGAGTCAATTCGTGTTGAGCATGTTGGGAAAGATAAATCATTTCTTGGATTTAAATATTCGTCAAAGAAGAGAATGAATTTTTATCAACCAATAAATTTACACTTGAAACCTGCTTGAAATATTTGGAATGACGAATTGCACGAAAACTAACGTTCCCATGGCAGTCGACACTCACTTAGGCCCTTCGTTGGATATGCCAGTTGTTGATATCAAAACATATAGAATCATGATCAGTTCGCTTTTGTATTTAACTGCAATTCGACCTGATATAATGTTTGATGTGTTTAATTGTGCCAGGTATCAAGCAAATCCAAGAGAACCTCATCTTACTATAGTGAAAAACATCTTTTGTTATTTACATGGTACAAAGACTCTTGGTATGTGGTATCTGTCGAAAACAGGATTCTTTATTCAATATTTCTCAGATGTGGATCCAGGGGGATGTCAATTAGATAGAAAGAGCACAACAGAAGGATGCCAATCTCTAGACAGTAAACTTGTGAGTTGGCAATCAAAAAAACAGACATCCATATCAATTTAGATTGTTGAGGCTGAAGACATTGATGTTGCAGTGTGTACATATCAAGTGATCTGGATCCAAAGTCAACTACGTGACTATGCGATTAATGTGACTCTGCGCATATGTCATAATCCAGTTCAACACTCGAAAAATAAGCATATTGTTCTTCGTTACCATTTCATCAAAGATCACATTGAAGATGGGAATATTAAAATCCATTTTTTGAAAACAACTTATTAGCTTGATAAAAATTTTACAAAACCATTAGACGAAGAATTATTTTTAATAATTTTAAATGGATTGGGAATTATTGAAGCTTGTTAGGTTCCACATTCTACATAATTTGTTTTGGATTTAAAATGTTAATATATTCGAGTTACTTTCGATTGTTGGATTAACTTTCGATTGTTTATCTAACTTTCGACTAGTTAGTATAACTTTCGAGTGTTTTACTAACTTTCGTTACTTGTCTGATAGCAGTTCGGAGGTTACTATGCACATTCAATGTTCGCATGCATTAGCATTCGAATTTCCTCTGATACATTCAGTGCCCGTCTAGAGTATGGAGTTAGTATTTCGATGAGAAGTACATGTCTTTGGTGACTGCTTGTATTTGGGATATTTCTTCGGAGCTCAGAAAATATTGGTTCCCGTGCGGAGTATTTGTTATCTCTAACAAATACTCAATGTTGTAATATCCTTTTCTTAGTTTTGGCTTTTCGATTATAAAATTAAACCAATTCAAAAAGGTTTTTTTTAGTTTTATCTTTTGGTTTATAAAATTCAAAAATTGAAAAAGATTTTCTTACGTTGTCTTTTCGGCTATAAAATTCAAAAATTCAGAAAGCTTTTCTAGTTTTTGTATTTTCTTTATAAAATCCAAAAATCCAAAAAGATTTTTTTTGTGTGTTTTTGCATTTAGAAAATCAAAAATCCAAAAATATTTTCGTTATGTTTGAATTTTCATTTTTAGAAAAATTGAAAAACACAAAAATATTTTCCTTATTATTATTATTATTATTATTATTATTATTATTTTTGGGGTGGGGGGGGGGGGGCTCATTGTAACAACGTGTTGTTCTTTCGCATGCCAAATGAGCACATTCAAAGGGAACAGGTATAATACGAAACTTTTGTCCTAGTTTAGTGTCCCTAGAAGCATGTTGTCCATAAGGCTCATAGATTCTTTCTGTTTGAAGCCTTAATGAAATTTTCTTCTCAATCAGATTGTATTCACAATAGTCGACGATCTACCTTTCTCTTCTCATGTTCAGTTAGAGATTTCTGCTAAGTTAATTTTTCATAGTGGTACAACTAGGGGTGGCAAGTCGGGCCATCGTGTCGTGTTTTAGTTTGACACTATACGACACGACACGACAAAATTTTATGTAACACGAACACGACACGACAGGATATCATGTTTTTTTAATTAACACGAAAACGAACCGATTAAAACACGACACGATATGACAAAGATAACATAAAATAACAATTAATTTATTTAGTTAATACTTAATCATATATAACACGACAAACACGAAAAACACAACACGACACAACATCGTATTTTTTACACTTGACACGAACACGACACGAAAACGCATTTGAATTTTAGTTTCATCCCAATTTCGTTTCGTGTCGTATATTTTTGTCGTGTCATGTCATCAATTGCCACCCCTAGGTACAACGAGTCTTCGTATCCAATCTTTTTCATCCTAAATTTCTATCACGGTCACACACAATGACTTCGTGCCCAAGACATCTCTGGTCGAAACCAGCCAGGATATAGGTATGTCACAAATCTGTTTTTATGATCCTAAATCATTTTTCCATGATGAAGGTGAAACCCAAACATGTCAACTTAAAGAATTGACGGTGGACATTTTATATTCAAGTTTTAACGAAATATTTGTTTCACTGTATCACTTTCGATGTTCAAAATCTTATTTTCAATTTTATTCTGAGATCTTAATGAAATGTACTCATTCCAAGTCATTTATGCGCAATAGGTCCAGTTATTAAATTTTCATGAAATAAGATTTAGGTTTGAACATTTTTCTCTATCCTTCGCTACTTCAAAATATTTTGAAGCTTACTTGTTCTTGATTACACTGCTTATCCAAGTATTTTTGCAAAATTCTTTGCATTTATGTCAAGTTGCAAATTTTGTGTGAAAATTTAGCCACCTATGAACCTTGTGAAAAGAGGTCATTCGTTACTGATTAATGATTTTTCGATTGTAATTCATGGGAAACCACACAAGCAGTTCGTCATCTCTCTTGATGTTGAATGAAGTGAATTTTTTCCTGGGATTTATTTGATTTTATATCAAAGATTCTTTTGATATCACAATTCAAAAAAAAATACATTTTCGATTCTATATTTTTCTTTGTCACACATACGAACTGAAATCCTTGAGGTTTTGAGTATTACCAACTCGAAACTTATATTTTCAAAGTCTAGCAAATGATTTTGCTTATCTTTCCCATAAGTAAATGAGCCCAACCTCTATAATGAAGGATGGTTCTATAGTTGTATCAAAAGTCATGGCGGTTAAATTTTGATTGGGAGATGAAAAATATCTGTTGGACGGGACGGTTTATGATTTTCATGAGGCTCGAGGCAAAAAGTGATCATCACTTTTATACGTGGCAGTTTTCTATGGTGACAGTTAAGTAACCAATTTCCATGCGGCGTTATATAACTAGGAAACGGTTTGAATTCAAATTTCACGTCAGTTATTTAAGGAAAGTGCTCATTCCAATTCTAATTATATGCTCCCATAATTCTCTCAAGAACCCTAATTGTTCATCGAAAATTGTCTCACAAAAATTATCTCTCAATCTAGTCAAATGGGTTTTGAGCAAAACATCGCTGATCTATTTAGTACAAGTGGCGAAGAGATTTAACAACCAATGATAAAGATTCAACACACTAATCTCTATCTCAATCCCTTGCTTGATGTTTATCCTGAAAAACTATGAATTATAGTATTGGTTTTGAGTAACTCTGTTCTTAATCATGCAATATCATCTTCATTTGTAATTTCAATGCAATGGTTGTCTTTAGCTGCTTCTACTGCCGTTTACAACAAACCCACCAAAGTTGTTAAGTTTCAATTGATGTCCAATATGACGAAGAAACTTACCAAGAAGCAATTTGCCCAAATTCTAAAGTTACCATCTACAAGTATGTTTTATGATGTTACAACTGAACAAGTCATCCATATGTTGAATGATATGGGTCATCAACCCACATTATCAGTTACCACTCACTTCAAGAAGTCAAGTTTGCCATATATTGGGAGTTTTTTCTTCGGTATTATTATACGGTGGTTAACAGGATGAAGTTCAGGGTTGGATAAGGCAAAACTTGAAGTTTACTCTATTATGGTTAGGTTGTATTGTGGATTAAATATTGACTATGCATCCTTGTTATGGGAAGAATTTTGGAATTCGATATCTCGTTCCAAACTGGAAACTAGAGTTTCGAGTCCTAGGATTTGGGGACTGATTTTGAGGGAGGTATATACTCAAGAAGATGCTCTTTTTCCTAATGATGTTTATACTGTTGAGTTTCCATAAATGACAGTTCCTAAAGTTGTGGTGGATGATGCTACGATTTTTCCAATGGTTGCTCGAATTTCTGATTCGATGCTCAAGTTAGTCAATCCTACTCATCAATTGCTGATTCAATATCAAGCTTCAATGGATTCCATTCAAACTGGTATTCTTCCACCGAAGGTTACATCTAAAGGTGTTGAAGGTTCATCGAAAGCATCTAAGGGTCATAAGAAAAAGAAACTAGATGTGAAGTCAAAGGAAGTAGAAAAAGAAGTGGTTAAGGAGACGGTTCCCATAAAGATAGGAAAAGGGGTACTTAAAAGAACAAAGAAACCTGCCAACAAACCATCTAAATCTGAATCTACGAAACCCATTGAAGGGCTTATTGTCAAAACAGTTGAGCCACAAACTGAGAAATTCGCTACGGAGATTCCTACTCCTTTTGCAAAAACACTTACACAAGAAGGTGAACCTGTGGTAAAAAAGGGTGTTTCAAAGAGGGTTAAGAAGCTACAGTTTACAAGGAACGGAGTTTTTGTTTCCTATTTCTCCTGTATCAAGAAAGAGGAATGCTTTAGATGTTGTGCAAAAATTAATGAAGCAAAAGCCAACTCCCGCTGAAGATAAAATAGAGGATGTTGTTGTGGAATTTGATCATAATAGTGATGGCACCGATACAGAAATGGGATGTTCATTCCATGTGTCACCAAGAAAGGATACCTCTGTCAAATCGACTTTTGAGGAGACAAGTAATCCTAAGGTCAATGAAAACGTATCTAATACGAATGTAAACATCAATTCTGGTGCACAACAGAGTACAACAATCCCTGAGAAGACAAAAGTCACACCACCCGGGGTTTCGGATAATGAGTCCACTGTGGAGGAGGTCAAAAGTCCAGACATCACTGTGAACTTATTTGATAAGGCCACAAATGTCAATATGGGTGAAGCGATGAAAAATATCAAAACAACAACCACATTTACAATAACATTCGAAACAAATATTGTTTTACCACCACAACCAACTTCTCCACCACCTACATCTATTACTCCACCTTCATCTACTACAACATTTTCTCCTACTTTTGCTGGTATAATGAAAGAACCCATTACTACTCTTTTCTCACATAAAATCCACAGAATCTGAGAATAACATTCATGAAGATAAAGAAGATGATGATGATGTTACAGTTTCGTTTGATGAGTTGTAGTTGAACCCTGAAGAAGAAGATATAACTACTGAGTTAATCAGGTCGGGTAAACAATGCATGATCCTTAATTCAAAATTGAATTCTATTCTTCACTTTTTGGCTAATACTGGTGGCAGTAACTCAGTTCGTGGAGTTAAAGTTGAATATCTTTTAAAGTCTCAAGAGTCTCGTCGAAATAACATGCACAATCGTTGCCAATGTTACAACTCGCACAATCGTTGCCAATGCTACAACTCTCAAAGTCAAGACTGAGAAGGACGATAAAGTGTTTGAGAAAGTTTAAGAGTTTTTATATGATTTTAAAGAAACATTATTGAAAGATGATCTTTCGACTCAATCTTCCATTTCTCAAGATTCCATTTCTTCCATGGTTTCGAACATTGAGTCAAGTATCAAAGTAGAGTCAGCTCCAATCCTCAATTTGGTACTTTGACTATCAATAAATGCTTCATGACCTATGCACATCTCGCAAGGGGGAGAAAATGGTGTTCATTCTTCTAATGGATATTGTCACACCCCCAAACCGGAACGGCGGAAACGTCCTGGGGCGGATGACTTCATGTACAGTATCATAACAGTTGAATATAAATGAAACATAGCATCACAACCATTACATTGAATGTTTAATAAGATTACATTGTATTCAAATACTGTTTACATGACATCAGATGCATGTGACAAAAACAAAGGGAAAAAAGGTGACGACGTTTCATCCTCCAAATTTCTCGTGATTACCTGTTACTGATTTCCTGAGAATACATGTGATTTTGAAAAGTGTAAACATTTAAGGTGGTGAGTTCATAAGCATTTTGTATGAAAAAGGGCTTGTAATGTCTCGTGAAAATGATAGTGTATACTTCCACAAAATCTAATATTTTCTTAAAAATAAGTTGTAAGTCTTAAGTACCAAGACTAGAAATGTAAGTAGTAATGTACTGTGAAATGATGTAATGAAGTTATATCTTTATATGTAACTACTTGAAATGTAGGTTAATCCGTAAATCAAATGTATTGTTGATACCCTATGTGAGTTATTATAACCATACTAATACGACTAGTGGCCTGGGCGACGTGCTTCGGGCGTCGGAACTGTTATGACATTTGTCAACCTAGACCTCTTGGTCTAACTGTAGCTAACAGTTTAGGTGCGGGGTTGTCAATCCCGTATAGATCTATACACAAGTGTCATGTTCTCCCTACAAGAGATTCTAGTTATAAATCAGGACTTTAACATGTACTCTGGTGGGTACGGTGAAGCTAACTGTCTCACAAAGTTATATAAGTCGATTTACGTGCACTGAAAACTCATTTTGCTTGTAAATAAAATAATTATTTCATTAAATAATCATTTAACTATTACAAACTGATAATATAGTTTTATGACTCCCAACTATACCCATTATAGTTTATCCTCTTTGTTTGTTGAAACTTTTTATATAATCTTTTATATAAATATAAAGTTGTCATCTTGTGCCCAACATATATAGTCAAACATAATTTTTTTGGGTTGTAACCCACCAAAATAGTATAAAGACTACAAAATACCCCTTTTTCTTAGGAAACTAACTTTTCATAGAAAGATTCCAAAAACCATGTAGTTTTACAAACCATAACCTTGATATGACTTTTATAACCTAGAATATGTTTGTTCTTTTTGCATTCTTAAAACAAGTATCATAAATATTTGCAAAATGGCTAGTAGTAAGGATATCTTGTGCATATAAGGACTTGTATTTCAACATTTAAGCAAATCATTCAAGTATAGGTATAAATAAACAGTTTTAACTTGTATTCCCCCCTAAAACATGGAAATCTCAAAAAAGTGGAGGTATGAACTCACCTTAAGTGGATTTGGTGGATAGTTTGAAGTCACGAGATGAAGATTTCGAGCCTAGGATCTTAGATGGAGATTATGATCTTTCTTGGAGATGTTAGTATCCTAAAGATTTGACACATGATAGTATGTGTGAGGATGATAAAACTATGATAAAAATGTATAAAACACTAGGATATTACGAGAGCACTTACCAAAATCCGAAATCACTTGAGGAAGATAATTACTTGGAAGAACTTAGCTAGTTTTTGAGAGAAAGGGATGAGGAAAATGAGAGAATGAATTTTTGGTGTTGGTGTGGTGATCCTCGGCCGAAGGTATAAATGGAAGAGGGATGGGATAGTTTCATTGATACTTGGGGGGGGGGGGTATTTGCATGCTTAGTATGGAGGTATGGTGGTTAAAAGGTGGTAAAGTTGGAAGGTTAAATCACTAGGTCAACACCTCGGCTTCCCCACCCAACCGAGATCCTTTTACCGAAGATGGGGGTATTCAGTCTCAAGGCCGAGAACTAAGGTTCTCAGTTCCAGTCGAGAACCCTTGATGCTAGGTTTTTGGTCCGAAAGGGGTGGGAGTTCTTGGGTGTGATGCATCATGTGGACTATCAAATGCATATTATAAATATGATTTTCAAGGTATATATGTAATTATACAAACAATATCCTTTTAGGATCTATTGTAACCAGTTTTCATTGTGAATTCTCTTGTACATGGTTACATTTTAGACTTGATCTGACTCAAATTTGCTAGTTGTCATAGATATGGGGAAGATACGGGAGCATTTGAGGGGGAAGTTACATCTATGCAAATTCCAACAACAATTCTAATGAAGACAGTAATTACATCATCAAAAACAACCACTACAACATGGAAACTTTCTTATAGGAATGTTGATCAGTCGAAAGTTCAAAAGAAACGGATTTCGGTTAATGAAGGATATGGAGGTTCGAGTTCTGCACTTATCAAAACAACTTTAAATTTTGATCCCAAATATAATGGGAAAAGCATTCAATTTGAACAAGCTGCACAGGAGAAGAATAGATTGCAAGCAATAGAAATTGAAAGACAAAGGCAAGTAAACAACATTCTGAGTCAAAGGGTGAATGATCCACCAGGCTTCAATAAGGGTGATCCTAACAAGCATAGGTGTTATGAAACAACCAAGATTACAGTACTCAGTAAGACTGATGAATTCTTGAAAAGGCCTAAGAAAGGCTATGACACCGAGAACTCGGAATTCAATCAACTTTATTTCCCAATCAATCATCTGTTATTCAAATTTGCTCAGTTCAAAATAGTTGACAACTTTAACGACAAGGATGGATACAAGATATTGAAGATTCACTTTCATGCACTCTTGGGAAAAAGCGAAGAGGAGGTTTGTTCATTAGTAAATATTGTTAAAGTGATGTTAGTAGTTGTGCCTGATGTGTTGTTTGAGGGATTGCTACAAAATTTTTGTTATTCTGTCGTGAGAGCAAAAACTGTGGCATTCGAGTTCACAATTATAGACTTTCCATTGATGAATCTGAATGATCTCATCACTATATCAAAACTTTTGTGCAATGTTGGTGTTACAAAAGTGGCAGACAGTAATAGAGATGCATTTATTCTTGGATATGGTCACATAAAGGCATTTCTTGAAAGGTGCCTCGATATTATTAAAGAGCAGGATGAACATTGATAAATCTGAAGATGGTTAGATTATTCATCAACCTTTTGGAGTATTTTTTCAAGGAAAGAATAAGAAGGGCAAGTTGACTAAATTTCTTTTCCACGTGAATGACATTGAGAGATACACAAACTATCATTTTACGAATCTTTTAATCCGTATCAATAACTACAAGAAGAATGACAAAGAAGACAAAGCAGAGATCCAAAAAATCATTCTTTGGTACATGGATATTAGACAGGACTTGTTACAGACAATGAAGATTATAGCTTGAATTTTTGACTATTCTCGCTAAGGGGAGATTGTAGAGTCAAAAGTTGTAGTGAGTAGTCAAATGTTATATCTTTATCGTTCGCGTCTGTAAATAACAAAAGGTTAGTACTTTTGTTATCTAATCTATTCACAAGGAATCTACAAGTTTCGATATATATGGTCTAGTCATTGTGTTTTTTGTATGTCTGATGTACCCTATAAATAGGGTAAGTGCTTAGGTCTAGAGTAAGGAACACTCTCTGATTACTCTTTGTACTCAAAACCTTTGTACTCATTCCAGACTTAATCGAGGCTAAATAGATCTAATTTAGATCTCGGTGTTCTTTATCGCTTTCTTATATTCGATTGACTCAAACATTATTTCTAACATTCATCAAAAATGCTTGTTGAGCCCATTGACAATTTGTTACCTCTTCGTCAGTCCGGTAGAGTTAGCATGCCATCCTCATTTTATGGTTTCCATATAAATGTAGATGAGGACATGCATATTGGTGACAATACACTGATAATAATAACTATGTAATTAGGAATGTATGTGTTTAAAGAATTATATCGTTGAATAGGACATTCGATAAATTAAAAGTGGTTAAATGAAAGATAAAATAAATAAATAAATTAAATTAAATATCATAATATAAAATATTACTTAATGACTAGAATGAAAGATATTTATTTATTAGGGGCTAGAAATGTCAAGGATTAAAGATGTCAATTGTAAAGAATATTGGTTATGGGGTAGATAATGTAATTATGGGAAAGTAGGAGCTGGAAATGTAAAATTCATTGTTCTTCTTGAAAATTGATGGGATTTTGTATGGACTTCTCCACAGGGTCGATTCCAATTTTTTTTGGGTTTGTATAGCAATCGACACCAACCGTAATCGCCCCAAGTCCATTGTGTTTGTGTGTGTGCATGATTTCCTTTTCATTGGCCGAGAAAAGAGAAAACGGGAAGGAAGGAGGCTACAGCGATCGAAAGAGAAGAGGAAGGAGATGAGGGAGGGAGGCTAAAACCGAGTGGGAAGAAAAAAAGGGTGTTTGGTGATGTCAATTTTGGGTTAAGTAAGTCTTTTTATTTATTCAATTACATCCTTCTTCCTTCTTTTGATTCAAATTTGCTATCATGGCCATCGGTCATGGCCACCACAGGGTAGCAGTGGGTGGTGCCATAACTTGTTTGTCTATGGTTATTGGTTACATTGATTGGGAGATTAGGCTTTAAAGTGAATAATGTACCATTAGTAACATTGTACTTTCTTTTGGCAACATTAGTACCACCATTAAACCACCAACATGTGATGGTGCTATGAGGGACTAAATTTCCAGCTTTTGTGATATAAGGAGCATAATGGGTTAAGTTGGACAGTTAACCCTAACTTGAGCAAAAGTTATTAATTAATGGTCAAACCCTAATTTTATACTTCTTTTAAGTTATGCATTAAGACTTTTGAGTAAAGTTGATTAATACAATTTGGAAACCACACATGTAACCAATTATTATGTCTAAAGTGATAATACTAAAGCTTAACCATTATGTCCTTAATGGGACATCAAAAGTGACTTCAAATCTATTATGATCAATCTTTCCAATTCGGCCCATCAACTTCTAAAATTCATACAATGCAATTAGAGCACCTAAAAATCATGATACATGATTTTAGGAAAGCTTATTTTGTCTAGTCTCTTCAAACTTTGAATCATTTTTCCTAGTTCTAACCCCTTGAAGGGTATAATTGCCAATCTTCTCCGACTGGTCTGTGTTGTCATAAATTTTATGTGCTATCTTCTAAAAATCATAATAAATTTATTAGGACTCAAAATGCTAAATTATAAAGACTGTACTTAGATACGGATGTCTAGTTTCTTCCAAAGAAAGTGATTGATGTAATTACTAGTATATTTGTACAGTTTATTAAAAGAGTATAGAGTGGTCCGGTAAATGACTGAAATTATACATCAACTTGTGACGTGCATAATTAATTCTACAAAATTTCAATTTATGAAATGTCAGAGACTACAGTTAGGATATAATGCATAGTATACCATGAATGTTTCATAATATTTAACTTTCAATCCTCCTATACTAAAAGTTACCACATATGCATGTGTGTCCAAAAAGTAACAGCTCAACATGGTTAACTTGTAAAATTAATATAAAATCAACCAAAAACTTTTAGAATGAGATCTTCATATTTCCGGAAAGGTACGAGAGGCACTATATAAATATAATTTTATCTGAGCCTAACCAAGACTTTGATGTTAAGAAATCAGGTCCTGAACAGAATACTATAATCATAGAAAAGTTAAAGTAATACAAAGATAAGTATTTTAAAAAAGGAGGAGGTTTATTTAGCTATTGTAACTAGATTGTTAAATTTATCAAGAGAGGTGAGTTACACTAACTTTCCTATTATATAGCCATTACTTGTTAGATGTTGTTGTCCGCAAATACCCTAATCCAGTAGAGTGGACAAGGATATGTTATTGACCATGATAGACCCTTCGCGGGAAGTGGTCGAGGTGTGGATAATCATGAAAGATCCTTCGGGGATGTGATTAGTCCCCAGTATGGTAGTGTATGAAATAGAACCTTCGACGGAATCAGCCTGCTGATATAAAGTTGGTACTAACAATATGTGCTAGGAATGTTTATGTTTATGGCTTATGTTTTATGTGAAATGTTATGCTATGTGTAAGTAAGTGATGTATATAATGGTATAGTAATGTGTATGCTTACTATGCATTATTTTTACCCGTTGTTATTTAACATTTTTTCAGGATCGTCAGGTATTGAGAAGAGAAAGAGACGGTATGACTGTAGGAGACATTCTCCTGAAGAATTTAAGTCATTATTATGACGTTTTGTTAACCTGAGATATTTTATACTTCTGCTATATTTTTAACTATCATGTTATGAACTCTGATGAATGTTTTGGAAAAATTGAAAAGAGTAACGACTGGTTTTCAATTTACGTTTAAATTATATATAATAAAAATGGGTCATTACACTAGAAGAAAGTGATGGCAAGACCTAAGGTTGCCAAATGGAAAGAAGCAATGGATAACGACATCTAATCTGTGTACGATAACTAAGTATGGACATTGGTTGATCATACACCCGATATGTAGAAAATGGGTTGCAAATAGATCTTCAAGAAGAAGGCTGTAACACATTCCTTGTACGCGGCTAAATTTTGTATTTTATAACAATCATATCTAATTCATATGAAGTCGGATTTCTAAGAAATTTATATTTTCAGGATCGGGACGACGTGTACTTTCTATATATATATATATATATATATATATATATATATATATATATATATATATATATATATATATATATATATATATATATATATATATATATATATATATATATATATATATATATATATATATATATATATATATATATATATATATATATATATATATGTTTTGGCGCACTTATTTTACGACTTACGGGTGATTTGGCTGATTTTTCCTATTTTTCCTTAATACGAAACTTGCATTATATATAGTTTGCAGCACGCATGACTACAGATTATCCTAATCAATGATTTAATTTTAATCATTATTACTTATTATGTGTAGCCTGAATTTGCGGGTATTACAATTATCTCCCCCTTAGGATGATTACTTCCCAAAATCATCAACAAAACATGGCTTGTATAATGACTCTACACGTTACCTTTCCATCCTAGGTGATAACCGTAACTCTCATGTCTTTTCTATCAAGTTTTTATATCTTAGACTTCTTGACTGTTGATGGTGTTGCACCTATTCTTCTTCCTAAATTAAGTTCTTTTCTTTGAATACGGTAAGATACCGATGGCCAATTTTCTAATGACCTCTCATCGTTTGATGTAACGGTTGGACTCAGGTTTCTTTGAGTCACACTCTAACATGAAGGATACCTTCCTTCATGTTCCATTGTGATATAATCACATTATGTCATGTAGCAATTCTAGCTACATGTTGCTTAATCTTAACGGCAAACGCGATACCTCTACTGATTGCTTCGATTAAATTTTCCTTCAATCAATTATCTAAAGTCGGACGCTATGTCAAATTTACTTTGTATATTAGTCAGACTCGATTCAATATGACCACTAGGGTTGGAATAATAATTATCTTCGTAGTCATTACCGAAACAAAGGTAATGATGGAAATGAACAAAATAGCTTGATTACTTAGAGACATAGTAACCTTGTGACTTTCCCTAATCCAAGTGAGAGTCATGTGCTTCCGGTAGTATTGGTCTCTACTACCTTTCACACTTATTCATACTCCTCCCAAGTGTTATCTCACAGACCACTAATTTATCACAAAAAGGAATTTACACAAAAGGAACATAAAGTAGTTTTGGAAATTGCATTATCTTCGAAAACCTTTAAAAGATTTATTTATGCTATATGCTTATTACATCATGCCACACAACCTAATACTAATCATTTGTCTCCTTCTCTCAAGTACTCCAGAGAATCAGCTCCAAATTGTCACCCTCTTGTTTCCTCATCAAACCCCATAAAATATTCCCTCGCTTTTGGCTTTGGTGGAATATTTCGCCTGGCAGCTTCTTTCTTCTTTAGGCAGTCCTTCATGACATACACTTCCTCCTTATATTCAGAACATACCCTTCCATCGTACCAACACTTTTCGGAGACCAGGTCTTCCGCACCTATAGCAGGTCACTTCTATTGTCCATTGCGCAACATGCTTCTTCTTGCATTTATTGCACCACTCAACTTCATTATTGCCCCCAAACTTCTTGTCGTTGGGTTTAAACCTTGAGATTTTACTTTTCTTATCATAATTTGAGAGTCCTTCACCTCTCTTTTTCTCGCCAACCTTAGTCTTGTCGGCGGTTCGCTACTTGATCATATCTTCCACTGATTTTGTTGCCCAAATGGCTGATTCAAAGGTAGGTGCCTGCTTAACTGGCACAGTATACTCCCTTGGTATCCCCTTGGTGTACCTATCAATCTTTCCTATTTCATTCGGGACAAAGCGCAGGGCGAACTCCATCTTACCGGTGAAGGAATCGGTGTACTCTTCCAAAGTCGAACTCCCCTTCTTCAACTTCAAGAATTGGTTCTTCAACTCTTATATGTTCTCAGCAAAACAATACTTTCATTTGAAATGCACCAGGAACTCTATCCATGTCAGTTGCAGTGGCTCGTTTGGGCCTAATATCTTTCCCAATGTGTTCCACTGGCGAACAACTGAGCCCTTAAATTGTGTCACCGCATAGGTGGTTTGCAACTTTCCTAAGCAACTACGTGTAATGAAAGTCTGCTCCAACTCAGAAATCCAGTCCATAACTCCCATCTGTTCTTCTTTTCTAGTAAAGGATGATGGTTCGCAATTTATAAAGTCCTTACACTGGCATCTGCTCCTATCATCCCCTTTATTCAGGTCGTTTCAACTAATTACTTATGGTTCAGCTTGACTCACGGTTCTGCTATAGTTTCCTTCCACCGACTTACCTTCATTTAGTTTGGGCTGCATTACAGGCACAAAGGGTTCTCATCTATTCTCTCGGATGAACTATTTCATTTCCTCCCTCTGATCAGCTAATAGGACTCTAATCATTTCCATTATAATAGGTTCAGCTACCGATATTGCTTCAGGTGCACACTCGATCACATGGGGCTCATGCTGACAGTTTTCGTTATCGATTCCTAATCAACTATGTGTCCTCACCATGAGGTTCTGTATACCAAAGTAGTCGTTCTGGACGAGAAATTTAAGATAGAGAAGGCTTAGAAACATAATTCTCCTTATCGCTCCAAAAAGTTATATGTCAGTTCTAATATCGTAATTTAATGTTTAGAAACCTAAACACATAAAATTTCCTAATTTTAGGTCGGCAACGGACCTTAAATCTAATCAGATAGTAACATTTTAAATAGGCAACCAAAGGTATCTCAAGGCATCTTATAGATATAGCATGTACAAGTCATTTAGCACATAAAGCAAATTAGGCATCGAATCCTAAAGTGAATTAGTGCTTGTCTCAATTCAAGTGTATTATCTAAAATATAATAGACGCACATCCCATGATCATCTCTTAGCATACTAAGTTTAAGTCTAGAAATTTCCTAAAATTTCTAGTTCGCTTACACTAATGCTATGATACAAACTATGACATCCCCATTTTTACGGCCAGAAAAGGTCGATTAGTTTATGCTCATTAAATGAGAGTATTCTTCTAAAAAAGATTTATTATTCCGAATTCGTCCCAAAAACATGATAATAATATTATCAAACCATTTTCAAATAAATGTGTTTTATTTATAAAACTCAGAATATCATCGTCAATACAGAAAAATAAGCATAAACGGAGACTCTTACAATGTCTCAATATACTAACGGTCTACATCTTCTAGAATCTCTCATATATCATTACTATATTTCTTTAATAACCTGTAATTCAAATAAACTAAGTGGGTCAGGTTGGGAAAATTGTTGAGCACATAGGGTTTTCAACCCACAATATTGTAATATTTTCATATATATTCTTCAACATTCAAATAACCCAATTACCTCATTCCTCTTATCGTTACTTTATATTCCTAGTATGGTGATCTCAAAAGATCTTTCCTAAAGGATCTTTGTCGGTGGTATGATAACATTTTGGGAAAGCACGACAGTACATAAGTACATGGATAGGCACGGAAGGCACATCAGTACAATAGTACTTGAATAAGCACGACATGCACATCAGTACAATAGTAATTGGATAAGCACGGCAGGCATGACAACACAATATTACTTGGATAAGAACGGCAGGAACGAAAATACAATATTACTTGGCTACACACGCCGGACATGGCAGTATAATAATACTTTGGATAGACACGACATATAACGACTTACTCTTTTACACAACCACTAACGTATGTGCCTATATCACCGCCTCTCATTTATTATTATGCACAACCCTTTACTACCTAATTATATTATTAAGTATAATATACGATTAGATCAAGTAAGAAGCATATCATATTGTACAAATATATTAACCACAACAAAAACAGCACACATAGCATTTAAGTAATTAGAATACTTGTATATATGTGTAAGTTTGAAAGTAACTATGCACTCACATGATGAAAATGGGTGACTGCTGATTTTGGCAGCACTTCGCTTCGTACTTTGAAAAGACCTAGACGCATAAAGTACTATGTCTTAGTCTAGTTTCATAATCCTGGTGACTATAATAATTATAGTCTAGATTCCTCACTAATCCCAATGTGTATATCAAGATCAATAAAGTAAGGATCAGCCAAGCATGACAGTTGGGAGGCAGGATCATTTCGGCATAATAGCTTTTCTGAATTCCAACAACCAAGCCAACGTGACCATTGTAGAAACCTCTCCCATAAGTAGATCAGTCGGTATATCGACATGGAATTACTGATAAATATTATTTATAGTTTCATAACAACAGATGATGACTATAAATATAAATTACACTAAGATAGAGTTGAGTGTAATTCAACTTACAGAGATTTACTAGACAGAAGTTTGTAAGTTGCATTGGCAGAACTTCGGCCTGCTAGCTACTAGATGCCGGGCTCACAGGGGCCTCAAGGCTTCGCCAAATACATAAAACTAAGGGAAATTTTGGATAAACATAGAGGGATTCGAGGGAGAGAGTGAGAGAATGGGTGTAGAATGATTCAGCTCTTGGGAGCTATTTATAGGCGTTTTTGGGGTGCACATCGTGCATTTTAAGGTGACGTATCCCCAGCCTTTTTGTGTTATGTGTCAGAATCTCCGTGTTCCACGTTTTCACCTTCTAGAAGCACGTCGTCGCACGGGGCGCAAAACGCATATTTTGTAAATTTCACCATAACTCTCTTGTGTGGACTCTGATTTCGTCCCTATTATTATAAGATTAAATGATTTTGCTAAAATCATAGCTCTCTCGTATGGACTCTGATTTTGGTGTTCCCTTTATCAAAATTCCTATCTTAAAGAGTACCCTTAGAATGATTACGTCTGAATCTGCGGGCATTACAAATATCTCCCCTTTAGGATGATTACGTTCCGGAATCATCAACGAAACAGGGCTTGTATAATGACTCCATACGTTATCTCTTCATCCTAGGTAATAACCGTAACTTCTATGTTCCTTCGAATGAGTATCTAACTCATGGACTTCTTGACCACAGTCGGTGCTCAATCTTGCACCCACTCTCTATCTTGCATTGGACTTTCAGTTGTAACCTTCGAGTTACAAAATCAATCCTTATTGGAGACTCCTTCTTCTCCTTAACGGACTTAATATAAGTTCTTTCATTCGATTACCATAATAGAACGATGGGTCATGTTCTAATGACCTCTCATCGTATGATGCAACGCTTGGACTCAAGTCTTTTAGAGTTAAATTCCATAATGGAATATAGCTTCCTTCATGTTCTAATGTGATATAATCACATTCTAGCATGCATCACTTCTAGCTACGAGCTTTTTACTTTAACAACGATCGCGATACTTCTACTGATCGCTTCGATTATCTTTTATTTCGATCTTCTAGCTTAAGTCAGATGCTACATCGATCTTGGTTCTCTGAACCATGTAACATACTCGTCTTAGTCGGACTCGATTTGATATGACCACTAGGGTCGGAATAACAATCATCTTCTTAATCATTACTGAAATGATGGTAACGACATACATGAATAAAACAGAATCAATTACTAGTGCCTTGGTAACCTTGTGACTTTCCCTGATACAAGTGTGAATCTTGTGCTTCCGGTAGTATAGGCCTCTACTACCATTCACACCTACTCATACTCGTCCCAAGTATTGTCTTGCAGTCCCAAGTTCTTATTTCCTAAAATCACAAAACAATTTAACACATACGAATGTGTCCAAATAATCATATAATTTTCCCTAGATTCTACTAGGACTTCTTCCATACGTAACTTCAATCATCAATTCTGCTTCAACTCGGTTGGTGATGGAAACGCCAGATAATAGGAAAACTTAAGGAATTGCACCAATCGTTCTATCATCCCGCCAATCAAATGTGTACATTCGGATGTACCGTACTCCTTTATACGTTCTGTTATTTTATTGGACGTATTCTAAAGGCAAGACACCACTCTTACGATATCTTCCGATAGGTATCATTCATCATCGTAAGCCTTCTTATTTCCTCCATTTGCTCAGTCTGCTACGAGTCCTTATCATGACATTTTGTACACCAAAGTAGGAATTTGGTGTATCGATACGAGAATATAGATAGAGGAAGGTTTAGACGCGTATTCCTTCTTATTACTTCGAAAAGTTACATGATAGTTCTAATAGCGTAATTTATACGTTTATAATTCTGAACACATAAAGTTTCCAGATCTGGTCGGCAACAGACCATAGATCCAATCAAATAATAGCATATAAGGCATCTTTATAGCTATAACATAAATCATTTACCACATAATAGCAATTTAGGCATATTTCCAATAATAACTAGTGATCGTGTCTAAAATATAGTAGGCACTCATCTCATAATCGACGCTTAGCATTCTAAGTTTAAGTCTAGAAATCCTACAAATTCCTAGTTCGCTTAAACTAATGCTCTGATACCAACTGTGACATCCCCAATTTCACGGCCAGAAAAGACCGATTTTTTTATGCATTATTTGAAAATCAGAGTATACTCTTGAAGAAATATGTTGCGGCATTTGTTCACAGCAAAACATGAAAATAATATTATCAAAGCATTTCCAAAGAAATATATTTTATTTATATTAAAACATTGGGATGTCAATGTCAATACAGAAACATATGCATAAACAGATGTTACATTTATTCACACTAATGATTTACATCTCCTTTAATTCCTCAGTGTAATGTAGCTTTGTATCGACACATGTGATACAAATAAACTGAGTGGGTCAGGTTGGGAAACCTGGTGATTACATAGGGTTTTCAACCCACAATAATATAGTTAATTTGTTTATTCACATAATTCATGTCAAACAATTAACCCGATTACCCATCCCCATTTTCTTCATTTAATCTTCCTTAAAGATTTATCCTAGGGGTAATCCCCTACATCGTATTTACCTCTCATCTCCTTACATCACATTCCTTTATATGTTTGTTCCTAAGGAATTTTCCTAAGAACCATCGCTTACATCGCATAGACAGTACTGATTCGAAGATTACTCCCCCAATACGTGTCCAGTAAGGGTTAGGGTATCATCACATGAATACGTAGTTACAACGTCGCCTGAACTCGTAATTCAAGGTAAGGGTTAAAGTATCATCGCATGAATACGTAGTTAAAACATTGGCTGAACTCTTAATTTATCACCTACAGGTTATGAGCATGCTGGTGTTTCCACATGACTACCTAGAATAGTATGTGGTCGCCATCTATAGTCTGGTAGATGACTACATCGCTACATCGCAACATCGCAGGTCAAGATTATGGAATCTCCTCACATCTCACATCACCTATTTATCATCACCTATCTATCATCACCTAGTTATCATCACCTTTCTCTCATCACCCATCGCTACCCAATATATATTTATTAGTATAAAAATACATATACAGTTTAAATAACATAAACATGTATAAATCGTTCATCTAGCATAGATGTCAGGAACACAGATAATATGCACACATGGCACGTAATTTATATTAAATACTTCATATCTATGTGTAAGATGAAAGTAACTATGCACTCACTTGTTAAAGTGGTGATTCCAAACTCGGGCAGTGTTTTGATTCCAGCAATTCTATTTTACTTCGCCGAAACCTAGGATCATTACCGCTAGATTTTAGTCTAATATTTATAGCGACTATTTACGAGCGACATTGTTTTATAAGTGATAAACAATACTTTTCAACCACTATGTACAGACAGGGGCCATACATGAAACACCGGAGGGCAGGACCATTTTGGCATTATAGCACTTCTGAAATCCAACAACCTATTCGACCCTTCATACCAGATTCCCCGTACCACGAGTAGTTAAAAGATATTATAATAACACTTTTTATATTGTATTTTATAATATATATATATATATATATATATATATATATATATATATATATATATATATATATATATATATATATATATATTGTTTATATGTTCATAATAACGATATTGAACTTAAACATAAGTTATACTTAAAGTAGGGTAAGCATAACTCACTTGTGGGGAGGTTTGGCTAGGAACCGGACTGTGCGGGGGGCAGAACTTCCGAGCTGAAAATCTCTTCTTCTCGGAGCCTTGTGGCGCTCCGGGACTCGCCTCTTAGCACTTGGGAAGTACTAAGGCTTGGGAGAGGTTTAGACAGAAGTTAGAGAGAGAGAGAGAGAGAGATAAGGGTTAAGGTGTGAGAAATTATGGCATCCCTCGCATGGTATTTATAAGGGCTGATCTTCGGTTACGCATGGCGTTCTCCTCGGAGTACATTGGGCGTTCTGCGGTACAGTGGGCGTACAATCCTACGCAGCACATATAAGGGGGCACATGGTGAACTTTGGATGGGCGACGTGGAGTCTTCTGGGCCGCGCATGCGAGACCGTTGGGTGTACAGCTCGGCTACGTAGGGCGTACCCAAAGGCTAGCTGTCAGAATTCGAAGCAAGGACCGTGGGGAGCAAGCAAAGGCTGAGATTTGGCTACATCACCCTCTTCGCAACAGCTCATTCCCGACTTCTAAATTTCATAACTTTCAGATACAAGCTCCGTTTTCGACGTTCTTTATATCCATGCGTAGGTGGCGATGCACTTTACAACTTTCGTTTAGACTCCATCGGCTAATTTATTAATTTATTTTTAAAGTTATATTTTAACAGGCGTGGACAGGTAAAGTCCGTTAAAAATTCATAATTTTGTCATCCAACATTCGTTTTTGTCTGTCTTTTTATCGTTGAGCTCCTATTAACGAGATCTTCGATTCTTGTTTAGATTGTGTCGGATAAAAGTCGGTCGATCTAAAACTCAAAATCCGGGTTGTGCACTACTACGCTAAATCATGGAAAAATCATAACTTCCTCATACGAAGTCAGAATTGGACGTTCTTTTTATGCACGCTCTCGGTTTAACGTATACTACTGTAACATCCTAACTCCCAGGTATAATATTTATTTAATTTGGATTCATGATGTCATAGAAACTCAACGAGTTGGATACCCCAGCTCGCCGAGTAGAGGAGTTAATGGCCGCGTGATTTTTAGAGTCTACTCGACGAGTTGGAGGACCCAACTCGACGAGTAGGCGCTGAGTGTGAAAAACCTAATTTTTAGGGTTTGTGTTCTATTTAAAGGACCTTAAGCCTTCATTTCCGCCTCCCTTATCATCTTAACACTCTGAGAGAAACCCTAATCGAGCTATAACCTTGTGTGAGAGAAATAGAGGCTAATATTGTGGGTTTTAGTGCATTTTTGGAGGAAGGTTGAGGAGAAAAAGGCTTGGTACTAGAGGGAACTTTTGGCTAATATTGTGGGTTTTAGTGCATTTTTGGAGGAAGGTTGAGGAGCAAAAGGCTTGGGACAAGAGGGAGCTTTTGGATCTAGTGTTCATTCATCCCAAGCTGTTGTTTGAAGGTAAAAAGTCACCACCTTGCTCATTGTTTGGTTAGATCCCTTTTCTAGGGAGTTCAGGGCCTTTTTACATCCTTCTTTGAGTTCTGGAGTTATTTGAGCTTGCCATGGAGTTGAGACTCCAGATCTGGACAATAGGAGGTCCCTTAAGCCCATAGGTCCATGCTTTATCAAGCTAGTGGCAAGCCTTTATGCATTAAACCCTATATAAAGCTTGTTTTGGCATTTCGAGCCCTATATGCCATGCATGGACGTAAAGCTTGCAGATTTACGTGGTATTTCAGCCTTGGGAGGTTAGATCTAGAGATTAGGACATTATTTCTACTTAGAATCGACTGAATGGGAATTGGTCAAGAGGGACTTGGCGAGTGCATGGGCCAACTCGACGAGTCAGTAAGGGTTTCCCCGATAGTCTGAACGTACTACAACTCGACGAGTTGATGAGACAACTTGTGACAACCCGAAATTTCTATTCTGTACAACATTTCAATTCAATAGAAGTCAGAAAAGTTTCCGCTAAATTTCAAGCTTTTTGGAATAAGTTTGAGAATTTTAGGATTAGCACTTCGGGAGATATCAGGAGAGAGGATGCCCTAAGGTATATTGTGCAACAATATTATTCCAAAACTCCCAGAGTTTGGAGTTTACGGCCTAAACAAGGGTGTTTACGGCCGTAAACCCTAATTTGGGGGTATATATATGACACTTAGTCATTATTTACCATTTTTCACAAACTCAAGATCCAAACTCAATTCTCTCTCAAGTATCTTCGACTTTTTCTTCAAGATCTTCAACTTGTAAGTGTTTCTAGCCCTTTTAAGTTGAGATATTACTTAATCTAGTGTTTTAACACACTTCTATCCGTGAAATCATTCCAAAAGGTTAGATCTTCAAATTTCACCAAGAACACCAAGAACACACACTAGTGTTCTTGGACTTTTAGCACCTTTCAAGCCTCTATCTTGTAAGTACTTCTATCCTAGAGTATAATAAGGCTTGTTACACTTCTATACATCAAGCAAAACACCATGAAACACCAAGATCAAGGTGTTTACGGTCCAAGATGTTCTTGGACCATAAACCCTAAAAAGGGTACCAAAGTGTGCCCTAGTCCCTTCTAAGCCTTGGAAACTAGCATATATCCTTTCCTTGATGAGCTTAGCACTTGAAAACATCAAAAGACCATAAACCATATGGTTTTACGGCCGTAAACCCAAAGGAAAATGGTCTAAGGACCGTAAACTCCATTTAGGAGTGAAATGGTGCCCTAATCCCTTCCATAGGCTTATACTTCAAGTGGAAATGCTTCTAAGGACTTGTAGAGCTTCAAAACATCATATGGTCAAAGAAGCATGAGTTTACGGCCGTAAAATCATGGGTTTACGACCGTAAACTCAATGAGTTATGGTCAGAAAACCGTAAACTCATGTAAGGGGTTCCCTTGAACCCTAAACTCAATAGCAATGTCCTACAACACTTAGATGCAATCCTTAGCACTTATAACACTTATATAAAGTGTTTTACATGTCCTAGGATGTCTTAACTTTGTTAATTAGTTGTTTAAAGACTAATTGGATACATCTATGTGTTATTATTTGTTAACTAGGGTCATTGTGTGTGTACAAGTCTTCACTTGACACCTAGCAATCCTATATCATCAGTTCATCCAAACCACTCACTACAGGTGAGTTCATACCCCTTAATTAACCTTTTAAATGTTTTTAAATGCTTTTATGGGGGGGATACAAGTTGAACAATAATAGTTATTATATCAATCACATGTGATTAATAACTACCAAACAAGTGGATTTCTTACTTTTCAAACTGTGTTACCAAACTGTTTTACTTCAAACTGCTTTACAAACTCTTTTTCATATCAAATACTTTTATTAAATTCTTTTATACTTGTATTGTCAAATGCATGCCTATATATGTATAGTTATATAAGTAATGTTTAAAGGACTTAGGAAGGCTAACTCGCTTTAATTTCCTTTTCCTTGTTTGGATGTGGCTTTAGGGCATCTGTTATCCGTCCGAAGGTCGTTTAAATATTAGTTGTGTATCATGTATACATATATAGTCATAAAGGTTCTTTCTTTCTCTCAGCTTCATACCTTTGGGTAGCAAGGGTATACAAACATGTTCATACATTACTAGTAAGCTACTATAGGAGTAGTTTAGGAAGATACTAAAACTATTACCAGAACAATGAAACATACAAAGAGTCAGTTCATACATGAAACAATACCATACAGAGTTGATAACAAACATTACGATACAGAGTAGATAACAAACAATACCATACAGAGAGAACATACAGGCTAGACAGAGCGAGAACATACAATACAGCTAGCACATTCATATACATTATTACATTTATGTGAGCCATTAAACGGGGCATGGCACTACCTGCCATGACTGTTTTTGTATCCAGAATCTCCTTAATTGGGGAGCGTATGAGTTTGTGTATAGATCTATAATGGATTGACTAGCCTACACCTTGCTCCTCGCTACAGTGGGACTTGCAAGTCTACGGGTGCCAAATGTCATTTCTTATGACATCTTACATTGTCGTTTTTCTATTGAGTCGGTAGCAGGATACATGCCGATCACATGGTACTTTAAATAACAATTAGTTTAAAGTAGTTAGTACAGCAGTAGTTACTTAATACAACACTACAGTACTATATCATTTTCCCATTGCATTTACTTTGTGATATTCACACAATAAACAATAATGTAGAAACTATATTTTTGGATAATGATAGTCAGATTTGGGAAAATACATACTCTTACAAGAGACACACACACAAACACTAGATGCCTTGGTAGAAGGCTACTTTTAGTAGGAAACATAGGGTTTTCTAGGAGAGTTCAAACAAATACAAACTTTTACAAACATATACAATTATAGACTTACAAACACTTTCATACAACTACAGACACTAATATACTTATGATCTCACCAGCTTTAAAGCTGATAAACTCTTTCAAAATAACTTGTATTCTCAGGTCGCCAGTAGACAGGTACCGGAGCCAAGTTTTTTAGAAGATGGAGCTTGTTCAAGACTCATCTTTATTTTGATGTATATTATTTTTGGTGTCTATATAACTTGATAGAACACACTTGTATGAAATTATATTATTAATGCAATGGATGATGTTGTTGCTTGTTTACTACTTTGCATTGTTGTGATACTGTACATGACGTCCTCCACCCTCGAACGATTCTGTCGTTCCGTTTTTGGGGTGTGACAGATTGGTATCAGAGCATTGTTTATAGTGAATCGAGTGTATCAACCCATAAAAGATATACGAACTATAAACACAAGCGGGATTAAAATACTCTGATAAAGAGTTTATACTTTTAAATAATAAAATATTTAACCAAGTATACACACCTGCATCCATACTAAAATCAGTGTCACTAGGACAGAACAAAAGTATTACGATTGTTGGGCAACACAAGTAGACTTAGAGACATATGATCAACCCTGGGAAGATGTAGCCTGATCAACTACATTATCCGAGGACTGATTAGCATGTGCCTAAGTGTGGTTGTGAGGTTGCAACAACTCTAAAAACTTACCAACACTACTACAATGAGAACAATAGAACATAACATAAACTTAAAATACTATAGGAGTATTTTGTGTTACTATAATTACTTATCTGAGAACTAAAGGTATTTATTAGCATGTCAATGGTTGTTTAGTGGATACACTAAGGTTATATGTGCTAGGATATCATAGACTTAGAATCTGTAATCTTTGTTTTACTTCTTGTCCTTGTTTGGTTGTGGGCTTAGAGTTAGGGTCACTTATTCGAAGGTCTATCCTGTCCTGAATACATATAACTAGTATGCACTAAACAAGTATTGAAGTAACTAATAAAGATCATTTTATAATTATCTAATTAGATCGTCTATTTAGTTATTTCTTACACCTCTTTTCTCGCGTAGAATTAATGGTTGGATTCCATCTTCCCGGAGACCCATACTACCCCAACCACGGCAATGCAGGATGGCTGGAAGAAGAACCAGAAGATGATCACCCAATCCCTTTGGATGATCATGAAGCTGAAGGCTTTTCTGATGGTTCTGACTCGGAGCCAGAAGTCAACAACCAACCCCCAGCTGTTCAAAACCCAAACCCTCGTCCAGCATTTCAAGGACCCACACCTTTGTGGGCCACAAACTTGAATAGATGGAGTCAGGAACAGGGTCAACCCATTCCCTACAATGGAGACCGAAGCTTCTATAACCTCACTGAGGGAGGTTCAGCTGACAGGGTCCTACCTATCATGGTTCGTAGGATTGCTCGGAACACCGAGCAAGGTCGAGCAGCTATCCACCGAGTCGTGGAGATTGACGCCAACTCTGGCGTTAACACCGTCCGCATTCGCCAACTTGAGTCTGCTCATGAAAGGACTCAGGTCCGCAATGCAGTTCTACAAAGGGAACTTGCTGAAACCCAAGCTGAAGTCAGGGGACTTCGAGCACAACAAGCAAGATCTGATAGACGCGTGAGGGACATAGAACGTCTTTTGTCGGAATCAAGACCTCACTCTAGTAGTTCTCGTCGCCGTTAGAGTCTCATCGACTTCTCTTTTGGATATAACCTAGTTTGTGTAAAAACTCTAGTATAATTTCCTATCTTTGTAAATCTTAGACCTATTAAGTCTTGATTAGGTCATAGTTCTGTCAAAATTTCCCATCTTGGTTGATGTAAGGCCTACTTCTAGGTCATTTTTCCCAAACTTGTTACATCTATAATACCAGTATTATTGACAGATACCTAATCTTATGGAAATCAATATCCAATTGCTATCATCTGCTAGTACAAGATCTTCATTCAAACGTGCTATTCAATTGTGCTGTTGGGCTATGGATAGTTAGTCCATGAGTCATTCTCATCAATTTTTTTTTCTATTAAATTCTTATCAATATCTTCATCTTTGTAAACTTATAGTTGAAAGATGCCTCCACGTAAATCAACAAGACGCAATCCTCCCGCACCAACACTACCTACTCCTCAGTTCGACACGGCAGCTCTAAATGTTGCTGTAGCTGCGGCTGTGGCTACAGCCATGGCTCAATATCATTCGTCTGGTTCCACTGGAGGAGGAACCCCTGTCTTATCTACTCATGGTGAAATTCCTGTGCGCTTGAGAGAGTGCTCCTACAAGGACTTCACCAACTGCAAGCCATTATCCTTCAAAGGGACAGGCGGAGTCATTTCCCTCTCGCAATGGTTCGAGAAAACCGAATCGGTTTTCGAAATCTGCTCCTGTCCAGAGGAGAGCAAGGTCAAGTTTGCTGCTTGCACCTTTGAAACAAAAGCCCTAACATGGTGGAACAACCATGTTAAGTCGCTATCTCTTATAGTGGCTAATGCTATGGGCTGGGAAACTTTGAAAGACCTCATGATTGAGGAGTACTGCCCGAGGGGCGAGATCCAGAAGTTGGAGGAAGAACTGTGGAGCCTAACCATGAAGGGCTCCAACGTAGTCGCCTACACCGCCAGATTCTGTGAACTGGTGGCCCTCTGTCCCAACATGGTTCACATTGAGGGAAAGAAAATCGAGAGATATATATATGGGGGCTGATGCCACCATACCAGGGAAATGTTTTGGCATCACACCCCACTACATTTGATAGTGCCAAACGATTGGAACAACGGCTCATAGACCATGGGGTTCGTACCCCGGCCGCAACAACCACCCTGGCCATCTCAGAACCCGCCAGAACCACTGAGTCCAAGCGGAAATTCTGGGATGACAAGAAGAAGATGAAGGCTGCCAAAAAGCAGCAGGTCGTGGTAGTTCATGCTGCGATAGCACCTGCCGCTGCTGCTCCGGTCAAGCAGTACTCTGGAAGTTTGCCAAAGTGCAACAAATGCAACTTCCACCACACAGGAGCCTGCTGGGAAATGCAGTGCTCAAACTGCAACAGGAAAGGGCACACTGCCCGTTTCTGCAAAGCTCCGGCGAGGCCAATCACCCAAGTCCCCGGCACAGGAGTGGGCCAGACTTGCTACGGATGTGGCGAGGTAGACCACTTCAAAAGGAACTGCCCGAAGGCAGGGTTTGCCGGTGGAGTGGCAAGAGTGCTGGCCATAGGCCACGAGGAGGCGGTTGCCGACCCTACAGTGGTCACGGGTATGTTTCTCCTCGATAACTCTTATGCATGCATTTTGTTTGATAGTGGAGCGGAGAGGAGTTTCGTGAACCAAAAATTTGCTCATTTACTTAAGCAAAAATCACGAGCACTTAAAGAACCGTTCACTATAGAAATGGTTAATGGAAAGACGGAGAGAACTAGCAGTATATTCATAGGGTGTACCCTAACTTTAGATAGCCATTCATTTTCGATCGACCTCATGCCGGTGTCAATTAAAAGTTTCGACGTCATCATCGGCATGGATTGGTTGAGTCTTCATCGTGCCGACATCATGTGTTACGAAAAGGCTGTACGCCTTAATCTGTCGTCTGGCGAAACCCTAGTAGTATATGGCGACAAACCCGGCACAAACCTTCGTATCATCCCGAGCATTCAGGCTCAGAAGTTCTTGCGAAAGGAATGTTGCGCATTCCTTGCTCATGTGGTCGATGTGAGCCAAGAAACGAAAGACATTCAAAACATTCCAGTAGTACGCGACTTTCCCAACGTCTTTCCAGAAGAACTTCCAGGATTACCTCCGCAACGTCAAGTCGAGTTCAGAATCGACTTAGTTCCAGGGGCTACCCCCGTAGCCAAATCGCCCTATCGTCTGGCACCTGCAGAGATGCAAGAATTGTCCTGTCAACTTAACGAACTGCTCAGCAAGGGCTTTATAAGACCAAGCTTCTCACCCTGGGGAGCTCCAGTCTTGTTCGTCAAGAAGAAAGACGGATCCTTTCGTATGTGCATCGACTACAGGGAGCTCAACAAACTGACCATCAAAAATCGTTATCCTTTGCCTCGGATTGACGATTTATTCGATCAACTTCAAGGGGCAAACTTCTTTTCAAAAATCGACTTAAGATCCGGATATCACCAACTACGAGTGCTAGGGGAGGATGATCCGAAAACAGCCTTCCGAACTCGTTATGGGCACTACGAATTCGTAGTGATGCCGTTCGGATTAACAAACGCGCCCGCAGTATTCATGGATTTAATGAATAGGGTGTGTCATCCTTACTTGGATCAGTTCGTCATTGTCTTCATCGATGACATACTTATCTACTCTCGTAGTGAGGAGGAACATAGTCAACATCTGCGACAAGTCTTAGAAACACTACACTCGGAGAAGCTCTATGCGAAGTTCTCGAAATGCGAATTTTGGATCCGACGAGTCGAATTCTTAGGGCACGTGGTTAGCGAAGAGGGAATACACGTGCACCCTTCTAAAATTAAAGCCATTAAGAACTGGTCAGCACAGAAGACGCCTACAGAAATTCGTCAATTTCTAGGCCTCGCTGGCTACTATCGCAGGTTCATTCAGAACTTCTCCCGCATTGCGAAGCCTCTTACAACGCTGACCCAGAAGGGCGTATCCTTTGACTGGGAAGAGAAGCAGGAGAGAGTGTTCCAAACACTTAAACAAGCCTTGTGTACCGCACCAATACTATCCCTCCCCGAAGGGATAGAAGACTTTGTTGTCTACTGCGATGCGTCAAATCAAGGACTCGGATGTGTTCTGATGCAGCGAGGTAAGGTCATTGCCTATGCCTCAAGACAGCTGAAGACACACGAGGTCAACTACACTACCCACGATCTTGAACTAGGAGCAGTTGTTTTTGCTCTGAAGATCTGGAGACACTACCTGTATGGTACAAAAAGCACAATCTTTACAGACCACAAGAGCTTACAACATATATTCGACCAGAAGGAGCTCAACATGAGACAACGACGGTGGGTCGAGCTACTCAGTGATTAAGAATGCGAAATTCGTTATCATCCGGGTAAAGCCAATGTAGTAGCTGACACCCTAAGTCGGAAAGAATATTCTGGTCGTAGAGTCAAATCATTGACTATGACTATCCATTCACACCTGTCCACACAAATTAAGGAGGCTCAGCTCGACGCTTTGAAACCTGAAAATTGATGGGTTTTTGAGCATTCTAGCACTCCTATGGTGTACATGCAACCCTAGAAACCTTGGATCTATGTTTGACTAAGATACATGCAAATAATTATTTTTCCAAGGTTCTTATCCTAACTAGCATGGCATGGGGTACTTGAATCAAATAAAACTAGTAGAATTACTTACCTTGTAGTAGTAGTTGATTGCTTGGAGTTTCAGAGCCTAGCACCAATAATGTGGATGCCTCAAATGGAAGTCACAAATCACCACAAACTTGGAAACTTGAGAGACTAGTCACAAACTTCTTGAAATCGGCCCTCTTAGTTTACACACATCAACTCGTGCAATTTCAAGAACCAAAGCCTCCTTTATATAGTGTGGTGGATTAGGGTTACATCCATGTAAACCCTAATACCCATGTCTTTTCATTTCCATGAGATCCATGGGTTAAAGCTCCATGGAGTATCCATGGACTTTCCATGCAAGCCTAGCCCATTCCAAATAAGCATTAGCCCACACTATATAAATACAAGAGCCCATATTTAATTAATCATACTTTTGATCTCTAAATTAATTCTAGATTAATTATAGATCAATAGTATTTAAATAATATGATTTTATATTAATATATTAGGAATTATAATATATTAATAAATCATAACTTATACTATTCTCAAACGATTATCCATAAATTGTTCGGGTGAAGTGCAACCCAAATGGACCATGCCGAGTCGGGTCAAGTACATACCAAATATAGTTATGGACTTAGACACTATATCCAACAGTCTCCCACTTGGATAAGTCTAATAACTATAGTTGCAAGTATGATTTCAGGAACCGATCAGCAATCGTAGCTCTTTAAACTCTGTTGAACTATGAAGCGCCATTTTAGATAAGTGATCATATAATCCTCTGTTCTAGATATCAGCCGGACAAATACATGGAACATGGTCTTGCTTATTGTCCAGCATTTGTTTCCCGATTTTCGATTTGTTTGACATAGAACTTAACTGAACACATCAATTTAGTTCTGACCGGGCCCGGTACATAGGTCAAAACAAAATCATCGAGGGGCCCAGATATCGCTTCTAATCCTAGAAGGAACAGATAAACTTCGACTCATATGTTTGCTCTACTACTTGTTGAATTACACACAATTGCACGGTTTATAACATCGAGTTACCAATGCATTTTCGTGCAATCAAAGCATAACCAACTCATAGGCAACAAATCATATCTCTAGGTTTGAAGACTTATATGATATTACTGTCTCACGATCACTCGAGTTAAATTCCATGAAGTGATACAAGTGAGCGTGGGTTGAATCCAATACTCAGAACTTATGAGCACTCATGAGTGTTGTAGCCCCGCTTTGTCTAACATCTTAGACCTCTACAAGCCAAGCCATGACAGTCTTGATTTATATCTACTTCCAACATATGACCGACTGTGGAGAGTTTGAATAATATGATATAAACCATAACATAATTATTCTGGAAGTCAAAACATGCAAAAAGAAATAATAGTAAACGATTGACAAGAGATAGCAACACTTTACTCATAAATAACAGCTTTTATTTATCATCAAATGTCAATTACATTTTACAAATTTCAAGATTATCTAACTACTAAAACTAATATCATCCTTCAGCCCTATGCTCCGAGCATGCTGGAGATGCTTAGCCCGAGTCAGTCCCTTCGTGAGGGGATCTGCTGGGTTCTCATCCGATGATACCCTCTTTGCCACAAGGATTCCTTCTTCTATTCGATGTCTGATGAAGTGATATTTTCTGTCAATGTGTCTGGATCTCCCATGATCCCTTGGTTCCTTGGCTAAGGCAACCGCACTATTGCTGTCACAGAAAATCTCCATTGGCTCCTTTATAGCTGGTACAACTCCAAGGTCTCCGATGAAGTTCGTTAGCCATATAGCCTCCTTTGCTGCTTCGCTTGCTGCTATATACTCTGATTCACAAGGGGAATCAGCCACTGTCTCCTTCTTGGAACTTTTCCAAGTAATTGCCCCTCCGTTTAGAGTAAAGACTCAGCCCGACTGAGAGCGGAAATTATCCCTGTCAGTCTGAAAGCTAGCATCACTGTACCCTACAACTCTCAAGTCCTCACTGCCACCGAGGGTAAGGACCCAGTCCTTAGTCCTCCGTAGGTACTTGAGGATATTCTTTACCGCAGTCCGGTGTGCCTTGCCAGGGTTCCCCTGATACCTGCTAACCATGCTCAAAGCAAAGGCTACATCAGGTCGAGTACACGTCATAGCATACATGATCGATCCTACAGCTGAAGCATAAGGTATTCGACTCATTTCTGCTATCTCAGCCTCAGTACTAGGGCTTTGTGTCTTACTCAATCTGGCGTTACTCTGGATGGGTAACTCTCCTTTCTTGGAGTTATGCATGTTGAACCTTTTCAACACTTTGTCCACATAGGTGCTCTGACTAAGTCCAATTAGTCTTTTACTCTTGTTTCTCAAAATCCTTATCCCTAGGATATAGGAAACTTCTCCAAGGTCCTTCATAGTGAAACACTTCCCAAGCCAGGACTTTACTTCCTGCAGGGTTGGGATGTCATTTCCTATGAGTAGTATGTCATCCACATACAGTACCAAAAAGCTGACTATACTCCCACTAGCCTTGATATAGACACAAGATTCATCTTCACTCCTTGAAAAACCAAATTCTTTGATTTTCTCATCAAATCAAAGATTCCATCTGCGAGGTGCCTGTTTTAATCCATAAATGGATTTCTCGAGCTTACACACTCTACTCGGGTACTCTGTACTGACAAAACCCTCTGGCTGAACCATGTAAACATCTTCAGCCAACTTTCCATTAAGGAAAGCGGTTTTGACATCCATTTGCCATATTTCATAATCATGAAATGCAGCAATGGCTAACAAAACCCTAATAGACTTAATCTTGGCCACTGGTGAAAAGGTCTCATTATAATCAACTCTCGGAGTTTGAGAATAACTCTTTGCAACCAGTCGTGCCTTATAAGTGTGTACATTACCATCCATGTCGGTCTTCTTCTTGAAGATCCATAGCCTCTTTCCATTTAGCAGCCTCACTGATAAGTGTCTCACCTTCTGTCGTAATATGAAAACCATACAGGCTAGACAGAGGGAGAACATACAATACAACTACCACATTCATATACATTATTACATTTATGTGAGCCATTAAACGGGGCATGGCACTACCTGCCATGACTTCTTTTGTATCCAGAATCTCCTTAATTGGGGAGCGTATGAGTTTGTGTATAGATCTATACTGGATTGACCATCCTACACCTTGCTGCTCGCTATAGTGGGATTTGCAAGTCTACGGGTGCCAAATGTCATTTCTTACGACATCTTACATTGTCGTTTTTCTATTGAGTCGGTAGCAGGATACAGGCCAATCACATGGTACTTTAAATAACAATTAGTTTAAAGTAGTTAGTACAGCAATAGTTACTTAATACAACACTACAGTACTATATCATTTTCCCATTGCATTTACTTTGTGATATTCACACAATAAACAATAATGTAGAAACTATATTTTTGGATAATGATAGTCAGATTTGGGAAAATACATACTCTTACAAGAGACACACACACAGACACTAGATGCCTTGGTAGAAGGCTACTTTTAGTAGGAAACATAGGGTTTTCTACGAGAGTTCAAACAAATACAAACTTTTACAAACATATACAATTACAGACTTACAAACACTTTCATACAACTACAGACACTAATATACTTATGATCTCACCAGCTTTAAAGCTGATAAACTCTTTCAAAATAACTTGTATTCTCAGGTCGCCAGTAGACAGGTACCGGAGCCAAGTTTTTGAGAAGATGGAGCTTGTTCAAGACCCATCTTTATTTTGATGTATATTATTTTTGGTGTCTATATAACTTGACAGAACACACTTGTATGAAATTATATTATTAATGCAATGGATGATGTTGTTGGTTGTTTACTACTTTGCATTGTTGTGATACTGTACATGACGTCCTCCACCCCCGAACGATTCCGCCGTTCCGGTTTTGGGGTGTGACACAACTCAACGAGTTGAGTTGGAGTTTTCGCGATTCTTCTAAGAACATGACAAACTTGACGAGTCACATAGGTGCACTCGCCGAGTTGGGTCAACAGGGACTGTTGACTCGAGTGTTGACTTCCGTTGACTTTTAGGGTTTGGTCAATTGTGGACTTTGGAGACCATGGAGGGGTAAAATGGTATTTTCACCCTTTTTGAGACCTAGTAGAAGAGTTAACTAAGTAGTTATTATAAATTGTTGATTAGAGATAATTATACAATGTAGGCAAAGTCTAGACTGTTCGTGGGGTGCTAGATCTACTTGCTTACTTACGAGGTGAGACTTCTCACTATACTTACCTGAGTGCTAATACTGTGTGACCGGTGGGTCTTACTTGAGTTATCGAGCAGAGGGACCTATGTGCTTATATTCAGTTATGTGATATTATGCATCTTGTCTTTGTGATATATGCTATATTTTGTGCCTTACTGAGTTAGGACCGGAGGGTCCAAACCAAGTTCTGAGACCGGAGGGTCTTCACTGAGATACAGGACTGGAGGGTCCGACCCGAGCTGTAAGACCGGAGGGTCTTCACTGAGATTCATGACCGGAGGGTCCACACTGAGCTGTGAGACCGGAGGGTCCTCACCTAGACGCATGACCGAAGGGTCCATGCCGAGCTAAAGCCATGAGAGGCTTATTATTTGTGTATGTGGTATTTTGGGGAACTCACTAAGCTTTATGCTTACCGTGTTGTGTGATATGTGTTTCAGGTACTTCTCAGGATTGCAGGAAGGCTCCAGCTTGATTGTACACACTTGTTCGAGATGAGGTTTGAGGATTCTGGGATACTATCAGTTGTTTTGTTGATTTGTGATTTTGTCAAATGATCCATTATGGTTTTGAGAATATGTGATATTGAGTTTATATGATTTAAAATGTAAAATTTGTTTGAAATTTACAGTGTTACAAGTTGGTATCATAACCTTGGTTTGTGGGATTCAGATGTACTCTCGGGTATGTAAGGACTCAAACTGAGGATTTGAGAAAAGTTTTTTTTTAAGAAATGATTTTTTATAAAAACGAGTAAGAGCTTTCAAGAGATAACGAGAAGGAGCAGTGTGTACAATCAGCCAGAGCTCGAATGGTGATTTACCAAAATACCATTACTTGTTTGTATTATGAGAATTTACGAGATGTTAGAGCTGCATGCTAGAGGATAGGCTAGGTATTTCAGAATTTAGAGCTAGAGTTTCCTAATTCATGATGCCTCAGCCTAGGGTATGCTATTGATTGATCTTATCTGCTACTTGCTTTGTGTGTGTACTGAGTAGGGGAAACATAGCAGAAATCTTTTGGAGAGAGTTTGAGTAATCTAGGAGAGATGCCTAGATGCGCATTGAGGAACCTACCGAGAGAGTAGTGTGACATCCATGAGAGATAGGCTATTTGTGAATTAGGATCCTTGGAGGGGGACTTGGGACGACTACAGGTTGGTGTGGAAGGTAGTATTGGGCCCGTACTACTGAAAGCACGAGATATGTATGCGACCCAAGTAAGAATTTTAGGGTGCTAAGGAGCAAGTAGGGGTGGGTAACCGAGTGAGTGTATGTATTGAGCTAGTCTCTGATGATTTTATGTTTGCATTTTAGAGACACTATAGTGGTTACTTGCAACAACTCCGGGAGCACTGGTACCAGTGACGAGGAGATCCGCATGATCATTCATGAGGATGTGGTCGTAGCTATCAGAGAGGCCATAACAGAGATGTTCGGGGCTATTAAGACTACCCTGATTGAGATGTTTGATGAGCAATATGTTGCTATCATAGAGGTTGCCGCTGCCGCAGCCACCGCAGCCCTAGCTGCTTCGAGCCACAGGGAGGTGACCCATTGTTGTTTCATGAGTTCAATAACACGAAGCAACCAGATTTTGATGGGATGCAGGATCCGATCGTTTCCATGAGATGGATCTCCGACATTGAGGGGTGTTTCTATACGTGTTCATGTCCAGAGCATATGAGAGTCCGGTTCGCACTGAACCAGCTTCGCTTGGGAGCGAAGAACTGGTGGAAGTTTGTGAAGACTGATTTTACCCTTGCAGATCATGTTGCAGTGACATGGGAGAGGTTCACCAAGTTATTCCGAGATGAGTATGTTCCTCGGGTGGAGAGGGAACGTTTGGCACATGAGTTTCTGTCTCTCCAGAAGATGGTAGAGTTAGTGACATAGATTACGAGGATGTTTCATGAGAGGGCGTTGTTTTGCCCTGAGCACGTGTCCACTGAGCAGGAATGTGTGAGTCGGTATTTGAGCATCTAAAGGAGGGATATTCAGGAGTTCGTGGCGAACTCATCATACCGGACATTAGCTGATCTGCAGACCAATGCCAGGAAGAGAGAGATTGAGCTAGAGATTCAGACTAGGGAGGAGGGAGAGCAGCAGGGGAGAGATTGGAGATCGGTACAGTCGCAGTCGGCGACAAAGCAGGCTAAGCCCGTTGATTCGAGAGCTACAGGCCAGAAGGGCCACACCTATGGCAAGTGCGGCAAGAGCCACGAGGGATCTTTCTGAGCAGGGACTTGCTACAAATGTGGCATGGAGGGGCATATTGTGAGGGACTGCCCCAAGGGATTTTCGGTTTGCTTTCATTGCAACCAGACTGGCCATAAGAAGGTCGAGTGTCCACAACTCACTTAGGGATCAGCCCAGGCTTCTGCTCCTGCTGCTTTACGTGTTACTGATGGTCGACCGGGGAAGACCGAGGCTCCGAGGGCTCGTGGGAGAGCATTCCAGCTGACCGCGGAGGAGGTCCGCGCAACGCCTGATGTTGTTGTTGGTACCTATCTCCTTATTTCATGTTATTTTGAGATTTGTTTTTGCTTATATTGTGTTGCATATAGGTACTTTTCTTGTGAGTTTTGTGCCTTCTTTGGTGTTATTTGACTCCGGTGCGAGTAGATCTTTTGTGTATGTATCCTTTAGTCGTCACATTAGTGTCAGACACGAGGCGCTGAGTCGACCACTGAGGGTTTCTATAGCCGGCGAGCATGCGGTTTTTTCCACTGATGTATTCTGAGGATTTGTATTGTAGATTTTCGGTGTTGAGTTCCTGATAGATCTGGTGTCGATAGCGATGGGTGATGTCTGTGTCATAGTGGGCATGGACTGGTTGAGTTGGTTTGGAGCTTTGATTGACTGTGAGCCTCAGATGCTGACCATACAAGAACCTAGTGGGGGAGTGCTTACTGTGTATGGCGAGGGGAGTAGATCTAGATCAGCTTTCTGTTCTACCGCCAGGGCGAGGCAGAGTTTACAGCAGGGATGTATGGGCTTTTTAGCATATGTGATGGATGCGAGAGTTGACACTGAGAGGCTGGGTTCTATCTCAGATGTTCCAGTTGATGGGTTTTGAGCATTCTAACACTCCTATGGTGTACATGCAACCCTAAATACCTTGGATCTATGTTTTCTCTAGTATACATGCAAACTTTCATTTTCCAAGGTATTACCCTGACTAGCATACAAAGCTTTGATACTTGGGTAATAAAACAAGTTAGATAACATACCTTTTGTTGTAGCTTGTTGTCCTTGATGTATTTGGCCTTTAAGAACTTAGCACCAATAGTGTGAATGCCTCAAATGGAATCACAACACATCTAGGACAAAGGATGACATTTTGAGAGAGTATTCCTTTCACACAAAATTGGCTCATAGTTCTCTAAGAATAGATGCACACGATTTTGGTCATGGAGCAACATATTTATATGTAGAATTCCAAGGGTCATGGGTTAACCCTAATCCATACCCATGAGTTTATGATCCATGGTTCATGTGGTCGAACTCTTTATGTTTCCTTACATAAACTTAGTCCAACATGGATCATAAGCCCAACATACAAATATAACTAATTTAAACAATCAATCCCCATTTATTTAATTAGTCTCTTTTAATCAATAAATTAATTCCAAACTAATTCTTGATCAATACTAATTAAATCATATGATTTCATATTAATATATTAGAACTTATAATATATTAATAAACCATAAATAACATCTTCTCAAAAGTCCATCCAAACCAATTGTCCTGATGATATGCAACCCCAATGTACCATGCTACTCTCAGGTCAAGTACATACCAATTATAGTTATGGGCTTAGACACTAATCCAACAGTCTTCCACTTGCATAAGTCTAATAACTATTATTGCAAGTACGACTCCACAACCCGACTAGCAATCGTAGCTCTTAAAAGTCGCTGTCGAACTCTGATCTAATTAATGGCGCGTCCAATAGATAAGGGATCAGATAATCCTCCATTCTACAAGATATCATATGGACTGAGACATGGATTATAATCATTCTCTCTATCTATCTGTTGTTTCCCGATCTCCGATTTATGACGACCGACTAATTGAACAAATCAAATCAGTCCAGGCTCGGCCGAGTGCGTAGGGTGTGGTCACTAAATCATCGAGGGGCCCACAAATATCGCTTTTATCCCTCTAAGGGTAAAAGTAATGGATAAACTTCGACTCATATTCTTGCTCTATCTACTCATCAAATCACACACAACGATATGTTTTATAACACCAAATTACTGGTGTGTTTACATATGTCAATGTGCAACCGACTTGTAAATACAACTCACATGTCTCCGTTTCAAGAATATAAGACATTATTGTCTCACAATCACTCATGATAAAATCCATGAAGTGATTCAAATGAGCGTGTGTTGAATCCAATACTCGAATCTTATTCCAGGAGTAATCATGAACACTGCAGCCTCCTTGTCCTAGACAAACTACAGACCCATTCATGACAGTCTTGCCTCAATACCCACTTCCAAAGTATGATCGACTGTGGATGGTTTGAATAACCTAGTTATTCAGGATGTCAAAACATGCAAAGTGAAACACAATAATAATAATATTAATCCTATATGGCCCAAAAACTTTTGAGTCATATTAATTACTCATTATTCATTGTATAATGTTTCAAATAATCAACTTAATACTTGAATTAAAACAATACTATGCCATGCACCAAGAATGCACACTATGTTTGTCTAAACAATAGTTATGCCATGCTCCAAGCATGCACACTATCTTTGTCTATGGTCCTTACTTTGTGAAATAGATCAATTGAACACATCTTCAATGAAACTCATTTCACAATTCCAACTCTTTATCACCAGTGTAAGAATTCCAAATTCTTGTCACTGCCAAAATGTGTTAGACTCTAAACTATCATGCAATGAATCCTTTGTAATGTCTAGGTACCGAAAGTCACGGAGACTTGACCAACGATCTTACAAAGTATTCATCGGGAGATTGTTCTAAAACAATTCCACGGAAGCGAAGTCTCATATCCAAAGTACATCCTTCTTGCATTAAGTTTTCTAATCTTACACAGATTTAAAGATTAACTTCCACTTATGGAAACATTTCCATATTCCCATTTTGACCATCACTTCTGAACAAGAGTTACCTCTTCTCAGAGTATGTCAATATGGTCCTTTCCAAAATTTAAAATATAATTCTAACTGTCCATGAGCAACCAATCTTTGGTAAACCTCAGATTGTCCTCGATAATTGCTTAACCATTTTAGTCATATCTGGTTCTAGACCTTTTTCCCTCTTAATGTCCTAGGCATTTGGAAAATTAGAACGGATGAATATTATAGCACATGTAATTGATCCTATACCGAAGCATATAGGACACGATTCATGATGTCTTACATAAAGACATGATACTTGACCAGTCTTTTGCTATAATATTTCTATTTGCCATGTTCTTCGAATTATAAAAAGGGATGCCGTAATCATAGTCGAATTTTGAGAACACAATTAACACATTCATATATATAATTTCCTTATGTTGAACCATTCCAACATAACATTCATATATATATATATATATATATATATATATATATATATATATATATATATATATGAATAAATCTGATTAAAATCTCAATCTAAGATTTTAGATTTGAAATGAAGTATGAATTTCTCTCCCTTAATTATAGTAAAACAACTTTTCAAACCCTGCGACTTGCGAATTGAAACTTTTGTTTTCTATAATTAACATTGCTAACTTGCAACATTCATCATAATTGATTATGCTCCCACTAGCATAATAATCATTATTTTTGCTAGCATAACATTTATGCTCCCACTACCTATGGCATGTACCCAGGAATCAGTTGGACTTCTAGAAATTAATACTTATTGACTTTCATTACCAAAGTTCAGATTTCTGAGAGATGCTTTGATAAGACTTTATCTAGGCTTCTCAAACTCATACACCTTTCCTTAGATAGCTCACATGTGTGTCTAAACAATTTAAGTACTTACAGCAATAAGTCTCAAATGTTTAGACTTTTTGCCATTCCTCACAATTCGAATTATGAAAAGGTATGTCGTAATCATAATCAAATTTGAGAATGAAAATATCACAACTGGTATCTCCTTAAAATCTACCTAGTGAAAGCGTTTCCTCACCATCATTTTCATGAATCAGAGAGAAACCTTATGACACTTAGATTTTATGGTGTATGTGTTCCTATCCATGTGAATTTGTCAAAACCATACTCACAAGACAAGGTTAGTGACAAATCCAAACTCATATGGACTGAACTTGTTCAATCTTAATTTCTTGGCACCTGACAGCACAAGGGCCTACCATTGCTTCCTAGGTTGTTATGCAAACAACTAAGAACTCATAGAACTCACATGCATAGTCAACTTAGCTAGAATGGGCACAGAAACAAGAATATGTCAACACGATAGGTTATAAACATCAAGTCGTGTGCTAGTGACAAAACAATAGGTTTTATTCTTGATTAGTTCTTGAAGCTTTTCCAAGATCTTTAAGACTCCCACTGACTTCTTGACATATAATATTCTCTGTCAAGAACCATTCCTTGACAAAAAAAATATTCAACAGTTAGTGTAGATTCTTATCAAGATAAACACTTCACACAATTGGTCTTAGTTGGTCTTTGTACTTACCAAGACATCACAACTTACCAATTTCAAATGTACAAGAGTAAAAACATTTAACTCAACATTTGATGAGTGTTATAAACCTTTCCTAAGATTATGTCACTCAAGGTACAATCTTGGAGTATGACTCTAAGACTTGATTTGGAACGAAGTATGACTCATCTTCTTGATTTAACCATTTCAACAATTCACGATTCCTCTTCTTAGCCATACAAATGCACTAAGATATCCTTAGAAGATCAATTGTGACATGGTTTTCATAATCATTAAGATTATCATAAAAAACGATACTCTACTACTCTCCCATCTTTTTAGATTGGAGAAACTTTTATCTTTCTGTCTAATTTGATTCTTCTCATTCGTTCTGCCATACATTGAAACTTTTCCAATGCTTCAGAATTATACTTAAACTTGTAAGAATAATCACATTTAATAAACTTTTGTAAATCATGAGGAATAGTCTTATCGTTCTCTATGGTGGACCTGACCAGCGCACACCCAGTGTACCCGATCCCTTAGTCCTTCACTTGACTCACATATACATGTGAACAAAGAATTAGTCTTAATTTCCCGAAGATAAAGGTTCTCATTCATCACACAATACAAGTTGCATGACTCCAAGTTTCTATCCAACTAAAACTTGGGTGATGAGAATCTTTCCTTATTTGGTAAATTCTTGACATTACCACAAACAAAAGAATCAAATCCATTTTCCTAATATTGCTATCAATGGAATCATATAAACAATAATTTTTCACAAAAACCATTGTAAGGAAATTTTAAAAATAAGATAAATTTCAAAATTTTCTTTATTTATAAAAATTGCGGAAAACTTATCCTTACAATGAAAATACAAGTGAAAATATGTTGTTATCTATTCCTAAGCAATCTATCATAACTCTTAAGCAGCAGCTCACAAATCTGATCATCGAACCATGCGATCGAAATCCATCTCTTCGCGATCAGACTCATCATACTCTTCCTTTAAGCTTCCTTTCATTTCTTCGACTCTTCAAAACATCAAAAATGTAATTAAATTACATCATGTATTAAGAATCTCCAAATAGGAACTTAATAGAGTTAGATAGTGGACTTACCTGAAGCAGAGTCATACACTCTGACTTTACCATCCTTGTGGTTCTTCAGGTTGATACGGCAGCTTCGCAACCAATGCCCCTTCTTTTGGCAATAGAAACATATGGACTCTTTGGAATTATACACGGGACTATCTCAAACTTAGCCTTTCTCTTTACCATTTCGTCAACCGGGTTGATTACAGCCGGTCCCTTTCCATTGGGAAGAGAAAGCTTTTCTGGACTTTCAATGTTACCATTTTCAATGTCCATGGAAGTTTGGGGAGTAGATCTTCCAGTCAAATTTGATTTACCAGTACGCCAAATCATTGCCGATTCAGAAGCAACAAGCAAATAGGTAAGATCGATAAGGGTCATGTCGTGGTCTGTCACATAGTAGTCCTTAAAGAACCCGCTATATGGCTTAGGAAGTGATTGAAGAACCCAGTCAACAGCCAACTTCCTTGAGACTTTGACACCCAACTCTCCCAACTTGTCAATATGTGACTTCATCTCCAAGACGTGAGCACATACAGACTTTCCTTCCTGCCAATAGGGCTTTAAGTGACCTAGAACTTGTAGGTTAGGGAGATTTATTGGAGGAGGTGGAGGAAGTGAAGTTCCACTACAACACGAAGAAGGGATTAATCTTTCACCTTTATCGCCTAGTGGAAAATCATCTTTATAAAGAAAGTTTATTCAAAAGATTCGGGAAGACCGTAGTTGTCTGAACTAGACATATATAAAGGGAGAAATTCAAGTTTAGCTGATTTTAGTCCTTAATATAACACCCAACATGAAATATTAAGGCTAGGACCCAACACAATATTTTACAATTTGGAAGAGGGATGCCGTAATCCTATTGCAAAATATTTGAAGGTAGGTAAATGGCCATTTACCAATTTCCACCACAAAAAACTAAAAATAATTTTAGGTTTTAAGTGGATTGAAACTCCTAGATCGTTTGAGATTCATTGAACAGTTCAATGGCATGTTTTAAATCTCGATTATGCCCTTCAAGATTGTGACTGGGATGCCGAGGATCACAAACAAGGTGTGAATAACCATGCAAATTAGCTTGGCACACCCAATGTTACAACCACCTAATCAATGTGCCGGTTAACCACACACGCTCCATTGATTTATGATTAACATCAAGCTACCCTTTTCCACGCACTGTCAGTCCCAGATTAGGGTGTTGGTTAACCACACACGCTCCACTAATGACTTAAAAGGTGCAAAGTGCAATTTCATGGGTTAGCACCAAATTCACATTTTCCTAAGTAACTAAGATTGGGAATTTATAAGTGTTTAGTTACTTAGTACTTTATTATACTTTTAATGAGAATTTAAATGCCCCGTCAAACCCGTTCGGCTAACGACCCTCCACCAGTCAAGGAAGCGGTGGGTGAGAGTGGACACCCCTTAAACTGCCATTTTATAGGCAGTAACCTTATACCCCCTTATAGATCGGCTTCGTGAATGAGGCCTACTAACGGTAAGACTGACTTTACTCTTATACATATATATAAATATTAAACCTATAATATTATAATAGTATAAGGGTTGAATTTTAAACTTTTAAAACTCTAGGGTTTGGAACTGAAGTATTCAAAAAGTGAAACTTTACAAATTCCAAAACTTGAGTGGAAGTTTTGAACTATTCAAAAACTTTTGGAATCCATGACATATGAGTTTAATATATACTTTAATGAAAAGACTCTTGAAAATCCATAACTTGAGGACAAGTTATGGAGTTCATAAAAAGATTTATGGAAAATGACTCTTCAAGACCATATCCTATGAGTTTAATGAACTCTTTAAAAGAAACACTTTTCACATTACATAACTTGAGGACAAGTTATGGAGTACATAAAGGCCATAAAGATCATCAAATAAACTAACATGCATGTCAAACAATGTCCATGATCTAAATTAAACTCATATGAACAAGATAATTCATTTCAAACAAATTTCATGTAATTAGCATAATCACATAAACTAATACAAAACATGAAACTTTGACAATTATCTTATAAATTGGATAAGCATGATCATTACCACATCAAAAATAGGTTTATAAGTTCAAAATTAGCTTAGGGTAATGATCCTGGTCCAATTCAAGCCAAAACCATCGAAAATCTGCATTCTGGAGCACCAACTAGTCGAGTGCAAAAACAAACTCGGCGAGTTGGTCAGAATTGTGCTGGGACTCGGTGAGTCCCCCAGTGGACACGGCGAGTCCACTTTCCAAAACAGCAGAAAATCGATTTTTCAAGCTGAAACAACAAGTAGCATCAAGTATAATTGAAAACAACCCTAGGCACTGATACCACTGGTGGGGTTTGACCATTCTAACATTCCTATGGTGTACATGCAACCCTAAATACCTTGGATCTATGTTTTCTCTATTATACATGCAAACTTTCATTTTCCAAGGTATTACCCTAACTAGCATACAAAGCTTTGATACTTGGGTAACAAAACAAGTTAGATAACATACCTTTTGTTGTAGATTGTTGTCCTTGATGTATTTGGCCTTTAAGAACTTAGCACCAATAGTGTGAATGCCTCAGTTGGAAGCAAAACACATCTAGGACAAAGGATGACATTTTGAGAGAGTATTCCTTTCACACAAAATCGGCTCATAGTTCTCTAATAATAGATGCACACGATTTTGGTCATGGAGCAACATATTTATATGTAGAATTCCAAGGGACATGGGTTAACCCTAATCCGTACCCATGAGTTTATGATCCATGGTTCATGTGGCCCAACTCTTTATGTATCCTTACATAAACTTAGTCCAACATGGATCATAAGCCCAACATACAAATATAACTAATTTACACAATCAGTCCCCATTTATTTAATTAGTCTCTTTTGATCACTAAATTAATTCAAAACTAAATCTTGATCAATACTAATTAAATCATATGATTTCATATTAATATATTAGAACATATAATATATTAATAAACCATAAATAACCTCTTCTCAAAAGTCCATCCTAACTAATTGTCCTGATGATAAGCAACCCAAATTGACCATGCTACTCTCGGGTCAAGTACATACCACTTATAGTTATGGGCTTAGACACTAATCCAACACCAGCTGTGTGCGAGCTCTCGGATGTTTTTCCCGAGGAGATACCGATTTTATTCTGGGTGCGGCGCCTATCACCAAGGTACCTTATCGCCTTGCACCGCCCGAGATGCAGGAGTTATCCTCACAGCTCCAGGAGCTGTTAGGGAAGGGTTTTATTAGACCGAGTAACTCACCGTGGGGAGCGCTGATCCTTTTTGTCAAGAAAAAGGATGGTTCACATCGGATGTGCATCGACTACCGGGAGTTGAACGAGTTGACGATCAACAACTGTTATCCACTACCGAGGATCGACGAATTATTCGATCAATTATAGGGGGCGTCTTGGTTTTCCAAGATTGATTTGAGATCTGGAAATCATCAGATGAGAGTTTGCGAGGAGGATATCCAGAAGACGGCCTTTAGGACTCGTTATGGGCACTACTTGTTTGTGGTGATGCCTTTCGGACTCACCAACGCACCGGAAGCGTTCATGGATCTCATGAACTGGGTGTGCAGTCCCATGTTAGACAGGTCGGTGATCGTGTTCATCGACGACATTTTGGTATACTCGAGGTCCAGAGAGCAGCACGAGGAGCATCTTCAGGAGATTCTTGGAGTATTGAGGATGGAGAGGCTTTATGGCAAATTTCCAAGTGTGATTTCTGGTTATGAGAGGTCCAGTTCTTAGGACATCTCGTTAACCAAAATGGGATTTTGGTTGACCCGGCCAAGATTGAGGCAGTTATGCGATGGGAAGTGCCGAGGTCCCCATCCGAGATCAGGAGTTTTCTTGGCCTGGCAGGCTACTACCGGAGATTTATCAGAGATTTCTCCAAGATTGTCGTTCCTCTTACCAGATTAACCAGGAAGGGTGTTACTTTTGCTTGGGGGCCCGAGCAGCAGGCCTCATTCGAGACTCTTCGCCAGGGATTGTGCGAAGCTCCAGTGTAGCCCTTCCCGAGGGAGTGGAGGACTTCGTAGTTTACTGTGATGCATCTATATCGGGGATGGGTGCCATGTTGATGCAGAGGGGACACGTGATTGCATATGCATCAAGGCAGATGAAACCTCACGAGACGAGGTATCCCACCTACGATTTGGAGTTGGGGGCGGTGGTGTTTGCCTTCAAGATTTGGCGCCACTATCGGTATGGTGTTCGGTGTACCATATACACGGACCATAAGAGCCTGAAGTACCTTATGGATCAGCCCAACCTGAATATGAGACTGAGGAGATGGTTAGACGTAGTGAAAGACTACGACTGTGAGATTTTGTATCACCCTGGCAAGGCTAATGTGGTAGCCGATGCCCTGAGTCGTAGAGCAGTGTGTGCTCCGATCCAAGACGTGTGTATAAGGATGACGATGATGACTCCAGTCTTAGATACCATCCGAGAGGCCCGGGTGGTGGCCATGAGACCAGAGAACCGTAAGAGAGAGCATGTGATTGGATAGATTTCTGAGTTCGAGACCGATAGTCGTGGGCTTATGAGCTATCATGGGCGGATATAGATGTCGTATACGGGTGGAGCTCGACATATTTTGATGGAAGAGGACCATAGATCGAGATTCTCGATCCACCCGGGAGCCACCAAGATGTATTTGGACTTGAAAAGGGATTATTGGTGGCCTTGCATGAAGAGGGATGTGGCATGGGTAGTCAAGAGACGCTTGACCTGTCGTCAGGTCAAGGCGGAGCACCAGCGTCCACATGGCCCGTTGCAGCCTTTAGAGGTTCCCCAGTGGAATTGGGAATAGATTTCCATGGATTTTATCACCAAATTACCGAGGACCGCACGGAGTGTCGATAAGATATGGGTGATTGTATATTGGTTGACGAAGAGTGCTCACTTTCTAGCTATCAGTGTGAGCTCTTTTGCGGAGAAGTTGGCCAAGATCTACATGTGAGAGGTGGTGGAACGACATGGGGTGCCAACATCGATAGTGTCAGATTGAGATGTGCATTTTACTTCCAGGTTGTGGAAGAAATTTCATGAGGAGTTGGGCACCCGGTTACATTTCAGCACCGCTTACCACCCACAGACCGACGGGCAGAGTGAGCGGACGATTCATACGCTCGAGGACATGCTACGTGCATGTGTTATGGACTTCGGTGGAAGTTGGGACACTTACTTGCCCTTGTCTGAGTTTTCATCAAAGAACAACCATCATTCCAGTATTCGTACACCTCCCTTTGAGCTATTATACGGGGGAGGTGTCGGACCCCCATCTGTGGGGGAAAGGTAGGGCAGAGAGTGATAGGGAGCACTGAGATAGTGTTCAGGACGATAGAGCAGATCTAACATGTCAGGCAGAGGTTACCGACTGCCCAGAGTCATCAGAAGATTTATGCCAACCGGCGCCGTTCAGAGCTAGAGTTTCAGGTCAGAGATTTTGTCCTCCTGAAGGTATCCCCATGGAAAGGGGTGATCCGATTCAGGAAGCGGGGCAAGCTGGGCCCTAGATACATCGGTCCTTTCAGAGTGATTGCTCGAGTGGGTAAGGTAGCTTATCGATTGGAGCTGCCTGCGGAGTTTAGTGAGATTCATAACACCTTCCATGTGTCCCAGCTGAGGAAGTGTGTAGCAGATGAGACGGCGGTGGTCCCCTTAGAGGACATTCAAGTTGATGAGCGCCTGAACTACATTGAGAAGCCGGTAGCGATCTTGGATAGGAAGGTGAAGGTGTTGAGGAATAAAGAGGTGCCTTTGGTTCAAGTTCAGTGGCAACATCGGAAGGGATCCAAGTGGACTTGGGAGTCGGAGTCCGAGATGCGGGAGCAATACCCAGAGTTGTTTCCGGAGGATGACTTCGAGGGCGAAGTCTGATTTTAGTGTGGGAGAATTGTAACATCCCGACTCCCAGGCATAATATTTATTTCATTTGCATTCATGATGTCAGAGCAACTCGAAGAGTTGGATTCCCCAACTCGCCGAGTAGAGGAGTTAATGGTCGCGCGATTTTTAGAGTCTACTCGACGAGTTGGTGGACCCCAACTCAACGAGTAGGTGCTGAGTGTGAAAACCCTAATTTTTAGGGTTTGTGTCCTATTTAAAGGACCTTAAGCCTTCATTTCCGCCTCCCTTATCATCTTAACATTCTGAGAGAAACCCTAATCGAGCTATAACCTTGTGTGAGAGAAATAGAGGCTAATATTATGGGTTTCAGTGCATTTTTGGAGGAAGGTTGAGGAGAAAAAGGCTTGGTACTAGAGGGAACTTTTGGATACGGTGTTCATTCATCCCTAGCTGCTGTTTGAAGGTAAAAAGTCACCAGCTTGCTCCTTGTTTGGTTAAATCCCTTTTCTAGGGAGTTTAGGGCCTTTTTCCATCCTTCTTTGAGTTCAGTAGTTATTTGAGCTTGCCATGGAGTTGAGACTCCGTATTTGGACAATAGGAGGTCGCTTGAGCCCAAAGTTCCAAGCTTTATCAAGCTAGTGGCAAGGCTTTATGCATTAAACCGTATATAGAGCTTGTTTTGGCATTTCGAGCCTTAGATGTCATGCATGGACGTAAAGCTTGCAACTTTACGTGGTATTTCAGCCTTGGGAGGTTAGATCTAGAGTTTGGGACATTATTTCTACTTAGAATCGACTGAATGAGAACTGGTCAAGAGGGACTCGTCGAGTGCATGAGCCAACTCGACGAGTCAGCAAGGGTTTCCCCGATAGTCTGAACGCACTACAACTCGGCGAGTTGATGAGACAACTCGACGAGTTGAGTTGGAGTTTTCCCGATTCTTCTGAGAACATGAGGAACTCGCCGAGTCACATAGGTGCACTCGCCGAGTTGGGTCAACAGGGACTGTTGAATCAAGTGTTGACTCCCGCTGACTTTTAGGGTTTGGTCAATTGTGGACTTTGGAGACCATGGAGGGGTAAAATGGTCTTTTCACCCTTTTTGAGACGTAGTAGAAGAGTTAGCTTAGTAGTTATTACAAATTGTTGATTATACATAATTATACAATGTAGTCGCAGTCTGGAATGTTTGTGGGGTGCTAGATCTACTTGCTTACTTACGAGGTGAGTCTTCTCACTATACTTACCTGAGTGGTAATACTGTGTGACCGGTGGGACTTACTTGAGTTATCGATCGGAGGGTCCTATGTGTTGGATAAGGTGTCTAAGTCCATAACTATATTTGGTATGTACTTGACCCGACCCGGCATGGTCCATTTGGGTTGCACTTCACCGGAACAATTTGTATGGATAGTCTTTTGAAAATAGTATATTTGTGATTTATTAATATATTATAAGAAATCACATTATTTAATTAGTATTGATCAAGAATTTATTTGGAAATAATTTGGTGATCAAAAGAGACTAGTTAAATATGGATTCTAATAGTATGGGCCAATGGATTATTTAGAATGGGCTAAGCTTGCATGGAAGCCCATGGATAGTCCATGGAGCTTTTAACCCATGGATCCAGTGGAAATGAAAGGTCATGGGTATTAGGGTTTAAATGGATGTAACCCTAATTATCCATACTATATAAAGAAGTCCAAGGCTCTAGAAATCGGCACTAGTGTGTGAGACTTGAAGCATAGCCGATTTTGTGAGCCTAGTATACTCTCTCAAGAACTACCAAGTTGTTGTGGTGATTTGTGATTCCACTTGAGGCATTCACATTATTGGTGCTAGGCTGTTAAAGCTCCAAGTAATAAACTACAAGAAAAGGTATGTATTTCTATCTAGTTTTCAATGTATAAGAACCTACATTTGCATGTTAGATAGGACAATGCTTTGGAAATCAATTTTACATTTATAATAGAGAAAACATAGTTCCAAATCATCTAGGGTTGTATGTGCACCTTAAGGTTGTTAGGATGCTCAAAACCCATCAGTGGTATCAAAGCCTATGCTTGTTTTCTATTATATTGTTGCTTGTTTGTGATTTTGCAAAGCTGTTTTTGCTGTCTGACTACTCAACTCGGCGAGTCCATGAACAGACTCGTCGAGTTGATGCTTTTAGGCATGGACTCGACGAGTCTGTTCCTGCACTCAGCTAGTCTGATGCCCAGACAACAAACTGTTCGAGTTTTTTGGCCTAAATTGGGTTAGGATCATTACCTATAACAATTTTTAATCATTTGAACTGTTTTTTTATGATATGGTAATGTTTATCCTAATCTAATTACAAGGCAATTGTCATAATTTCAAGAATTAGTTAATATGATTATGCTTAATGTGACAACCTGGAAAAAAAAATTTGATTTTAAAGCCCAGTCAATCAACTCAAATGAGTGTCAAACTCATTAATAATGAATTCTAGCCTTGTTAAAGGTCTTTCTGAGGAGTTTTAGCCTAGTACACTTAAGGAATAAGTGTTGGATTTTATCTGCTAAGGCCACATTACAAGATTCAAACCCTAAACTCCATCCTATGGAGTTTACGACCGTAAACATGGAGTTTACGGCCGTAAACTCATGTAGGCCGTAAACTCCTCCATATAAGTCCATTTCCTTCACTTTTCTTCATTCTTTCACTTTCCCCTCAAGAACACATGAGTTTTCTCTCAAGTATCATCCCGATCTTCATACTTGATCTTCAAAAATCGTAAGTGTTCTTTCTCTAGTTTGTTGTTAATCCTACTTAACTAGCTTCATCCTCATGATTCATCCATGGAAATCATGTTTTCTTAGATCTTCAAATTTCACCAAGAACACACACTAGTGTTCTTGGCCAATATCAACCATTTCAAGCTTCTAGATCGTAATTACACTTCCCTATACTTCATATCTAGTTAGTATCCATGCTTAGAGGCTTGAAAACATCAAGAACACAAGATCAAATGGAGTTTACGGTCGTAAACTCCCAAGGCCGTAAACCCCTTTTTGGTGGCCATTAGGGCCATAAACCCTATAGCATGCAAGGCAAGTGACCCAGAACCCTTCCTTGATGTTTGAAGGACCTTAAACTTCACTCAAGATCATAATGACCTTGATTTTACGGCCGTAAACCCCTTTGGGCCGTAAACTCATCAAAAGCCTCATTTGAGGTGGTCTTCTTCATACAAGTGTAGAGCAAAAGTCCTTAAAGTTTCCTAGCATTCAAACCAACACTTTAGCATGTTTAACCATGAGTTTACGGCCGTAAACTCCCTTGGGCCGTAAACTCATGACCGTAAACTCATTTTAATGCCATTTCACTTTCCTTTGTTGAATTACATGTGATTCCAACACTTGGTCAAGGTGTTTCCTAGTCCCGGAAGGTGTTTCCTTTCATATAGTTGTTCATAAACACTATATTCATGTCAATATGTGTCCTTATATGTCATTTAGGACTTATTGTGTCTCGGGACTTCATTCGTGGAGCTTCTCATCCTTACACGCATACCCGTTTGAATCACCCACATCAGGTGAGTTCATACCCCGTAATTAATCTTTTAACTCTTTTAACTGTTTAAGGGGGGATACAAGTTGAACACAATGATAATTGTGTAAATGTTTGTTATAAACATCTTTCAAAGTGTTACTTATGTTATTTATAAGTTGTCAAAACATTTCAAAAACTCTTTTAAAGTTATGTTACTTTATAGTTATACAAAACTCTGTTTTTAAAGTACAAGCATAACTTAGTAGATAAACGATTCTTTTCAGTAACAGTCCAAGTAGAACATTAGTAAACTATAATAGGTATAGTTTAGGAGAATGCTATTCATTACTTCTAGTACAATGAAGCACATCAAGAGTCAGTTCTTACATGAATCAAACAATACCATACATAACATATAGTGAAGAGAATCAAACAATACCATACAGAGAGAACGTACAATATACAGTACAAAACAAACAAGTTAGGTTGCTATAGCATGAGAACACATACAGTATCTAATTATACCAATGAATCACTAACTCATTGTTTTAAACAAAAGGTGATAGTTATATTGGGTATACATGATCATATACTTTAATGTGAATTACACGGCTTTAGTTCCCTTAATCTCTTGACAGAGAGAGCGTTTAGTAGGGGTTCTAGCCTTCACATTATAACCGTAATAAAACAAATATGTTTTTAGGTTATTAGTACATCCGCATGTCATTATAAACGACAACTGTGTACTTACATTTCCCATCACTTTCAATAAAGTGACAGTACCACTTGAAAGTCAAACTCAAACTATTTTCGAGTCAAGATAGTTATAAACTAGGGAAAATATACATTTTTACAAACGACAAGCAGAAGAGTCGAGTCTAGCACATAGCAGAAGATGCCTTGGTAGAAGGCTACGTCTAAAAGAAAGGACCATAATGCTAGTATTGTGATTCCTTAATATATACATCACAGGATATATATATATATATATATATATATATATATATATATATATATATATACCAACAGAGTCTGACAGGTAATTGGATGTGTGCTCTCCGCTTCATTTCCTGTTCCTTGTTTGGTTGTGGGCTTGGAACGAATTCACCCAATCTATTTTCTATCCGATTCTATATATATGTATGCTTAGTATACATTAAGCTATCATAAGGGTACCAGGTATGGGTCAGGTTATAGGATACAAAGTCAAAACACAGTTTTTCTAGTACAAAACATACTTTCCAAAATCAGTACTTTTGGTATACAAAACTAGAAACTTCCCAGTAAAGGGTTTAATCCATTCTATTAAACCAATTAAATTTAAAGGACCTTAGGTGAGTAACTCTATAATACCTTAGTTTATACATCATGTTTATACATAAAACTAATACCCAATAGGTAGTTGGATGTGTGCTTTCCGCCTTACTTCCTGTTCCTCGTTTGGTTGTGGGCTTAGGGCAGATTCGCTCAATTAACTTTCTATCCGATATTAGATTATGTATAGCAGTATAACCTAAGCTATTATAAAAGTAGTCACTGTGGTCACCATTTTATTATAAGAAATAAGGGTTTTCTTAAAGAACTTCTTCATTAGATATAAAGGAACCATTACAATTAACTCCATGAGTAACAAGTGAATACACCAGGGTTATATATGACGATGATCTAACAACCAATGGAATGTGTGCTATCCGCCTTAGTTTCTGTTCCTCGTTTGGTTGTGAGCTTAGGGCAGATGCGCACAATCGATTGTTTTTTTACTCTGAGTCTTATATAACTTGTACCCACTTAGTACCCATAGAAAGGGTTGTAGTGTCATTTTACTCAAACCTCCATCAAGGTAGGAAATATAAGATTTGCTAGAGGAACAGGCGAACTTTTCAAAATAGAATTTACAACTTACAACATTTTACAACTACATGTTTCAACTACATTTTCAGCACTATTTTACATCTACAATTTTTAACAACACTTTACAACTTACTCATATCACTAAAATCTTATGAACTCACCAACTTAATTACTGATCAACTCTTTCAAATAACTTGTATTCTCAGGAGACTATTAGACAGGTGCTCGTGCTGGGAATTCAGAAGATGGAGCATTATAGCTTCAAGTCTTGTTTTGTTATTTGTTTATGAATTCTATGTTTTGTGAACACACACATTGTAAACACTTTCTTTTGGAATGAAATGGTTGTTCATTACTTGCTTACCATATACATATCTCGTGATACTAAACATGACGTCCTCCACCCCCGAACGATTCCGTCGTTCCGATTTTGGGGTGTGACACTTAATGTCTTGAAGATTGATGATATGAATTGCTTTGTTCTACGAGTTTGAATATGATCATGCATGCTTATTTGATTAATTGAATCCATGATGAATATGTTTTAATGGACTCCCTAACTTGTCCTCAAGTTATGGATTACCAAAAGTCCTTTTCTTTAAAAGAGTAATTAAGAACTCATAGGTTATACAAATGAAGAGTCTTCATTTTTAATAGGCCATTAAACTCACAAGTTATGAAGTTGAAAAGTTTTGAAGAGTTTCAAAACTTGCCCTCAAGTTTTGGAATTTAAAAAGTCTCACACATTAGTACTTTAATTCCAATCCCTAGAGTTTTAAAAGTTTAAAATTCAACCCTTATACTTTATAATATTATAATTTGATAATATATATCTATATATATATATATATATATATATATATATATATATATATATATATATGTATATATACGTGTGTGTGTGTATGTATAAGATCAAGTCAGTCTTACCGTTAGTAGGCCTCATTCACGAAGCCGGTCTATAAGGGGGGTATAATGTTGTTGCCTATAAAATGGTAGCTTAATGGGTGTCCACTCTCACCCACCGCTTCCTTGACTGGTGGAGGGTCGTTAGCCGAACGGGTAGGACAAGGACTATAATTATAATTAAAAGTATAATGATAAATATAAAGTAACTAAACCTTTTATAAATTCCCAATCTTCGTTACTTAGGAAAATGTGAATTTGGTGCTAACCCATGAAATTACACTTTGTACCTTACCAAGTCGTTAGTGGAGCGTGTGTGGTTAACCGGCACACTAACATGGACTAGTAAGAGTGGCAAAGGGTAACTTAATGTTTATCATAGATTGGTGGAGCGCGTGTGGTTAACCGGCACATAGATTAGGTGATAAAATTAAGGGTACCAAGTTAATTTGCATGGTTATTCACACCTTGTTTCTGATCCTCGACATCCCAGTCACAAACTTGAGAGGGCACAATTGAGATTTAAACATGCCATTGAAAAGTTCAATGAATCTCAAAAGAATCTAGGAATTTCAATTCATTAAAATTTAATAATTTATTTCGTTTTTCATGGTGGAAATTGGTGAATCGTCATTCACCTACCTTCAAATATTTTATAGCTTGGATTACGGCATCCCTCTTCCAAGTTATAAATTATTGTGTTGGGTCCTAGCCTTAATATTACATTTGGGTGTCTTATTAAGGATTCTTTATCTAATCTAAACTTGTCTTTCTTCTTTTCAGATGTCTTCCAACAATACTTCTGGCTCAAACCCTACTGGCTCCTTCTCTCTCATGAATCTTTGTGGGAGAGTCATCATTGATGGTTCAAACTTTAATGATTGGATCAGGAACATCAGTATGGTCACACGTTACAAGGACAAGGAATATGTCCTCGACCAGGAGTTGAAGGAACTTGATGAGTCATCTGCTACTCCACAGGAGGTTGCTGATTTTAGGGCACATGAGAAACATGCCACCAAGGTGGCTTGTATCATGCTTGCCAGTATGGCACCTGAACTCCAAAAGTCCTATGAGGACGTCTACCCTTTTGAGATGCACCATGATCTGATGGAAAGGTACCATCAGAGTGCATGTCAAGAGAGGTATGAAATAATCGCCTCCATGATAACAACTAAGATGAAGGATGGAGAGTCCATTACGGGTCACCTACAAAAAATGAAAAGATTTGTGGGCCGTCTTCTCAAACTGAATGTGAACTTTTATAAGGAGCTGGCTATTGACATCATACTGCACTACTTACCTCCCTGTTATGATCAGTTTCGCATGACCTATCATATGAATAAGGAGGAGGTCACCTTGATCAAGCTTCAGGGACTTTTCAGGACTTCTGAAAGCAACCTCAAAGGGAAAAATGTTGTTTCTACTCCTACCACTGCTCCTGTTCTGGCAATCGGGCAAGGAAAAGGGAAAAAGAGGGAGACCTCTTCGAAGGGTACCAAGGGAAAGTATCTTGAAGGCTCCTCTTCAAGTGGAACCAAAGGTGGTTCTGCTACTCCCTCTTCCAACCCAAAAGAAGCATAATGATTCTATTGATCGGAAAAGGGGCACTGGAAGCGAAGCTGCCCCAAGTACTTGCAGGATATAAATGATGGGAAGATCAAGCCCTCATTTGTAGGTATTTACACTATATTGTCTAATAACTCACCACATACTAATTCTTGAGTCCTTGATACAGGGTGTGGAATTCACATTTGTTCTGATTTGTAGGGACTAAGAAGAAGTGAGGAAGTGGAGCACGGGAAGATAAACTTAATCATGGGGAATATGAAAGCATCACCTGTCACCAAGATTGGAGTTTACTCTTTATTGCTAAGTAGTGGGTTAACATTAGATTTGAATAAATGTTGTTACTCGTCTGAAATGGTGAGAAATATTATTTCTTTTCATGGCTTGTACAAACAAGGTTATAGTTTTTCATTTGATAATGAATGTGGTGCTATTAATGTTTTTTATAATGATGTGTTTTATTTTAAAGCATTACCTTGCAATGGTGTATATGAAGCTGTGAATGTTGTAGATAACTAAGGAAATAATGTATTGCATATTTATTCTTCCACTAGTTTGGATAAGGCATCCTTGTGGCATTGTCATCTTGGACATGTCAACAAGAAGCGCATAGGCCAACTCCAGAAGTGTGGAGTTTTGGAATCATTTGACTTAAAGTCGAATGATAGTTGCGAGTCTTGTTTACTTCGAAAAATGACAAAGTCACCCTTCACTAGTACTTGTGCAAGGGGTGAGGGTTTGTTGGATATCATACACACAGATGTATGTGGACCTTTCAAAACCACCACAAGGGATGCTAACCGCTTCTATGTGACTTTTACTGATGATTATAGTAGATATGGTTATATCTACTTAATCAAGCATAAGTCAGAAACCTTTGAAAAGTTCAAAGAGTTTAAACAGGAAGTGGAGAATCAGCTGGGCAGGAACATTAAGATGCTTCGATCCGATCGAGGTGGTGAGTATCTTAGCACAGAGTTCCTTAACTATCTTAAGGAATGTGGAATTGTTTCGCAATTGACACCTCCCAGGACATCACAGCTGAATGGTGTGGCTGAAAGGCGCAATTGAACCTTGTTGGACATGGTTCGTTCCATGATGAGTCGAGCTTCGTTACCAATCTCATTTTGGGGGTATGCCTTAGAGACTGCCGCCCATATCCTTAATCTAGTCCCTACCAAGAAGCTTTCCAAAACACCTCACGAGATGTGGACTGGGAAAGTACCCACTTTATACCACATCAAGATTTGGGGTTGCGAGGCTTTCGTGAGGCGCGAGTTCATAAGCCACGGAAACAGTGGGAGGCAAATTGACCTTGAAGAGCTTCAACAGTCAAGCGGTGAAGGAACCTCAAACCCTAGCAATCAACCTGAGAAGGAAACTCCTGTTGAATCAACTGACAAGCCCATACCTCTGAGACGTTCCTCTAGAGTTAGGAATCCACCTGAGCATTATTATGGTTTCCATATTATTGCAGAAGGTGATACATTTATCAGTGATAGTACACTGGTAAATCTGGATGAACCTAACAACTATAGGGAAACCATGCCAGGCCTGGAGTCTGCTAAATGGAAAGAGGCTATGGACAACGAGATCCAATCCATATATGACAATCAAGTTTGGAACTTAGTTGACAATGTATCGGGTCGTAATACATTCGGGTGCAAATGGATCTTCAAGAAGAAGACCGACATGGATGGGAAGGTACACACTTACAAGGCGCGACTGGTTGCGAAGGGCTTCACTCAAACTCCGGGAGTTGACTATGATGAAACCTTCTTGCCAGTAGCGAAGATTAAGTCTATTAGAGTTATGCTGGCCATTGCTGCATTTCATGACTATGAAATATGGCAAATGGATGTCAAAACCGCTTTCCTTAATGGAAAGTTGGTTGAGGATGTCTACATGAATCAACCAGAGAGTTTTGTCAATGCAAGGCACCCTAATAAAGTGTGTAAGCTTGAGAAATCCATTTATGGATTGAAACAAGCATCTCACAGCTGGAATCTTTCTTTTGATGAGAAAGTCAAAGAATTTGGTTTTTCGAGAAGCGAGGATAGGTCCTTTGTATATGTCAGAGCTAGTGGGAGTATAGCTAGCTTTTTGGTACTGTATGTGGATGACATACTACTCATAGGAAATGACATCCCAACCTTGTAGGAGGTTAAGTCCTGGCTTGGGAAGTGTTTCGCAATGAAGGACCTTGGAGAAGCTGCCTATATCCTAGGTATAAGGATATTGAGAGACCGGAGTAAAAGACTAATTGGACTTAGTCAAAGAACTTACTTGGACAAGGTGTTGAAGACGTCCAACATGCAGAATTCCAATAAAGGTGACTTACCGATCCAGCACAATGCCAGACTGAGTAAGACTCAGAGTCCGAGTACAGAAGCTGAGATAGCTGAGATGAGTCGATTACCATATGCTTCCGCTGTAGGCTCGATCATGTATGTTATGACTTATACTCGCCCTGATGTGGCCTTTGCTTTGAGCATGGTCAGCAGATATCAGGGGAACCCTGGAAAAGCCCACTGGCTTGCGGTAAAGAATATTCTCAAGTACCTGCGAAGGACTAAGGACTGGTTCCTTAACTTCAGTGGGAGTGATGACTTGAGAGTGATAGGGTACAGTGACGCCAGTTTCCAGACTGATAGGGATAATTTCCGCTCTCAGTCGGGATGGGTCTTTACCCTAAATGGAGGAGCAATTACTTGAAAAAGTTCCAAGTAGGAGACAGTAGCTGATTCAACTAGCGAATCAGAGTACATAGCAGCAAGAGAAGCGGCGAAGGAGGCGATATGGCTGAAGAACTTTATTGGAGACCTTGGAGTTGGACCAGCTATAAAGGAGCCTATGGAGATTTTGTGTGAAAGCAATATTGCGGTTGCCTTAGCCAAAGAACCAAGAGATCATGGCCGATCCAGACACATTGACAGAAAATATCACTTCATAAGACACAAGATAGAAGAAGGACTCTTCGTGACAAAGAGGGTATCGTCAGAAGATAAACCAGTTGATCCCCTCACGAAGGGACTGACTAGGGTTAAGCATTTGCAACATGCAACAAGCATCGGGCTGAAGGACGATATTAGTTTTAATAATTAGATAGCTATTTCTGAAACTTGTAAAATGTAATTGACATTAGATGATTAAATAAAAGTTGTTATTTGTTTATGAGTAAAGTGTTACTGTCTTGTGTCAATCATTTACTATTGTTTCAACTTTGCATGTTTTGACTTCCAGAATAATTACTTTATTCAAACTCTCCACAGTCAATCATACTTTGGAAGTAGGTATGAATCAAGACTGTCATGAATTGGGCTTGTAGATGTCTAAGGTGTTTAGACATATCAAATGTTGCTGCAAACATTCATGAGTTCTCATAAGTTCTGAGTATTGGATTAAACCCACAATCACTTGTATCACTTCATAGAGTTTATCTCGAGTGATCGTGAGACGGTAATATCATATAAGTCTTCAAACCTAGAGATATGAGTTGTTGACTATGAGTTGGTTGTATATTGATTGTACGAAAATGCATCAGTAACTTGATGTTATAAAACATGCTCTTGTGTATGATTCAACAAGTAGTTAGTACAAGCATATGAGTCGAAGTTTATATGTTCCTTTTAGTCCTTGGAGGATTAAAAGCGATATCTTGGGCCCCTCGATGATTTTGTTTTGACCTATGTACCGGGCCCGGTCAGAACCTAATTGATGTGTTCAATTTAGTTTTATATCAAACAAATCAGAAATCGGGAAACAAACTGCTGGATAATGAGTACGACGTTGTTCCATGTATTTGTCCGGCTGATGTCACAACCCGAAAAAATTTTAAATTTTTTTTTTTGCAAAGCTCAGCCAGTCAAGTCAACTGAGTGACAGACTCATTCCTGCTATCATTTAGCCTCGTTTAGAGTCCGTTTAAAGGTCCAAAGGTCACTTGGGAAAATACCTACTAATACAAAGAACGAACACCCATAACATTTGATGCCTTGGTAGAAGGCTACGTTTAGTAGAAAGAACAATAATGCTAACCTTATGATTCCTTAATGAATACATCAAAGGATACATATATATCAATGGGATCCGACAGGTAATAGGATGTGTGCTTTCCGCTTCATTTCCTGTTCCTTGTTTGGTTGTGGGCTTGGAACAGATTCACCCAGTCTACTATCTATCCGATTCTAGATAGATATGTCCAGTATACATTGAGTCATCATAAGGGTACCGGGTATGGGTCAAGTCATAGGACACGGAGTCAATGCATAGTTTTTTAGTGCAGAACATACTTTCCAAATCAGAACTTTGGGTATGCAAAACTAGAAACTTACCAGTTAAGGGTTTAATCCATTTTATTAAACCAGTATAAACTTAAAGGACTCTACGTGATTAACTCTATAATAGTTTAGTTTATACGGCACGGTTATATATCATTAATATCCAATAGATAGTTGGATGTGTGCTTTCCGCCTTACTTCCTGTTCCTTGTTTGGTTGTGGGCTCTGGGCAGATTCACCCAATTAACTCTCTATCCGATATCAGATCCTATATAGCCAGTATAAACTAAGTGATTATAGAAGTAATCACTGTGGTCAACTTTTTATTATAAGAAATAAGAGCTTTCCTTAAAGAATCTTTTCATTAAATATAAAGGAACCATTACAATTAACTCCACGAGTAACAAGTGAACACGCCAGAGTTATATATAACAATGATCAAACAAACAATGGGATGCGTGCTATCCCCCTAACTTCCTGTGCCTTGTTTGGTTGTGAGTTAGGGAAGAGGCGCACAGTTGATTGATTGTTTACTCTGAGTTTTTATATCACTTGTATACATTTAGTACTCGTAGAAAGGATTGTAGAATCATTTATACATATCTTTCACCAAAGTAGAAAATATAGGATTTTCTAAGAGGAACTGGCGAACTTTTCTAAACAGAGTTTATAATTTATTTACATCACTAAAATCTTATGAACTCATCAGCTTAATTGCTGATCAACTCTTTCAAATAACTTGTATTCTCAGGAGCCTAGTAGACAGGTACTCGTGCTGGGAACTCAGAAGATGGAGCATTATAGCTTCACGTATTGATTGTTATCTGCTTATGTATTCTATGTTTTGTGAACACACTTTGTAAATACCTTCTTTCTAATGAAATGGTTGTTCATTACTTTGCTTACTATGATGCATGTCTTGTGATACTAAACATGACGTCCTCCACCCTACAACGTTTCCGCCGTTCCGGTTTTGGGGTGTGACAGATTGGTATCAGACCATTGTTTATAGTGAACTAAGTATATCAACCGATAAAAGATATACAACTATAAGTATAATGGGGCTTAAGTGCTCTGGATAATGGTATAGTTCAGGAGTATAACGATAAGTTATAAAAATATACCTACTTGCTATACATGTACATACTAGAAAGGAGAACAGAACTAAAGTATTTAAAGGTTGGACACTGTCGTCAAACCTGAACAGTTATGTAATCATAGCTAGGATCAATATAGCCTGATCAACTATATTCATTCGAGATGTGACCGACATGTGTTTGGGAGTGATGTGGTGTTGCAACAGTCTTAAAACTTACCGAATACTAAGTCAAGGGAATACTAGAACAAGTACATTTGAGTTAGAATACTATAGGAGTATTCTATGATAATATAACGCGATAACAAGTTTGAAACATACTAAGTACATTACATTAAAATACTATAGGAGTATTTTAGGCACTATACAAATAACTTATGTGATAACTTAAAAGACCCTTACAGATAGGTTTATAATCTTGCAATGTATACTTCCAAGGTTATATATAATTGAGAATTTATAGACTTAGAATTTGTGATCTACGCTCCACTACCTGTTCCTTGTTTGGTTGTGGTTTTGGAGTAGGGTCACTTATTTGAAGGTCTATTTAATCTTAAGTTATATACAACTTGTATACATTGTGCAATTATAGGAGGACTCTGTAAGGATCACCCCATAATGTTTCACTTAATCTCATAGATTCTTTAGTCACATCCATTCTCGCACGACGAACCCAGATAGATGTAACCGCTTCTTCATAGTAGACAACTGAAGAGTTCAGGAGGAACAAGAGCAAGTTCATGAGAAGTTTTCAAAGAAGGATCAACCGAAGTAACCAAAACGTCTTGCACGTCACACTAATAAATAATAATCTTGTTAACTAATTGAGCGAGTGGAAACACTCTTTTATGAATTGTTTCTAGTACCCTGTGGAAGTCAGGACCCGATACACTCAGAACTGGAATAACCTTGTCTTTTCAGCTTTCGGCTTGTGTCCACTGCTATAGATTTTTCCAGCTCATCTTTGTATTCTTTTAGCAAAGATGCCTCCTCGCAAATTGAACAGACTCACTACTCCGATAACTCCAACTCAACCGCCACTACCCCCGCCACAGTTCGACCTAGCTGCTTTTCAGGCAGCGGTAACGGCAGCAACGACAGCCGCCCTAACCCAAATTCGCGCAAGTGGTATCAGTGAATCTGGTGGCGGTGCTCACCTAAACAACCATGGAGATACCCACGAATACCCGCGGGAATTTACGTATAAAGACTTCATGAAATGTAAACCCAATTCCTTCGATGGAAATGGTGTAGTCATCGCTCTGATGCAATGGTTCGAGAGAACAGAGTCGATTTTCGAGATCTGTTCGTGCCCCGAAGGGAGCAAAGTGAAGTTTGCTGCCTACACCTTCTTCGGCAGAGCCTTAACATGGTGGAATGGCCATGTTAAGTCACTAACTTTATCAGTGGCAAACTCTATGGGCTGGGAAAACTTAAAGGAAAGAATGATGAGAGAGTACTGCTCAAGGGGCGAAGTACAAAAGCTGGAACAAGAGCTATGGGAGCTCAGGATGGTTGGCTCAGACATAGTGGCCTACACTGATAGGTTTAGCGACTTGGCAGCACTATGCCCCGAGATGGTTACCCCGGAGAGCAAGAAGATAGAAAGGTACATCTGGGGTCTGACTGCCCCGACCCAAGGAAATGTGTTGTCTTCTAAACCAGCCACATTCGATAGTGCCAAACGCCTGGCCCAAGTACTCATCGACCATGAAGTCCATCATGGCGTAGAAGTCCCGATTCCCGAGCCATCGAGGGAAGAGGACTATAGAAAGAAATCGGGAAATGATAGGAAGAAGAAGCGAACAATACAGGACACCCCGCAAGAGAAACAAGCGAGTACTATGTACGCCGCTACAACACCTGCTGCTCCAGCACCTGCCAGTCGATATGTTGGAACCCTCCCAAAGTGTGGAAAGTGCAACTATCACCACACCGTAGTATGCCGGAAAATGCAATGTCTGAACTGCCATAGAAAAGGACACACGGTCTGTTTCTGCAGGGTAGCGGCTCAACCAATCTCCCAAGTCCCCGGAGTTGAAGAAAACCAAGCCTGCTATGGCTGTGGTGAGACTGGACACTACCAGGAGGACTGCCCGATAACAAAGAAATCAGGAGCGGATGGACGAATTCTGATGACCACCGCAGGAGAATCGACCTCGGAGTCGCCTTCGAGCAGCGGTACGTTTTCGACCTAGTAATTACTTTGAAAATTAATTTATATTTATATAAGATTAAAACTTGGGGATAACACCTAAAAGTAATTGTAATAACTCACTCATAGGAACAAGTCACATCATTCAAGAGAACTAATAGATCCGTTCTGAGAAGCTATGATGGCTTAGTATGTACATTAAGTGTTGTGCATAGCTAAGATTTTGCAGACTTAGAGTGAGTGATTCCGCCTTAATTCCTGTTCCTTGTCTGCTTGTGGATTTGAGGCAGAGTTACTCAGTCGTCCGTCCAATTCATCTTAAATATTCACAACTTGTATATTCCAGGCGCTCGTAGTGGTACCAAGGAGGATCGTAGTTTAAAGTATCGATACTAGTTATCAAAACACTTTCATTTGTATGTATGCGCACATCGCGGTACGATAGGTAGAAGTGTTAACATCAAGGGGAAAACAGAAAGCACTAGAACATTTACAAAGAAGTACATATTCGAACACACTAAGGGTACACTATCGAACGCACTAAGAGTACATTTTCGAGCACGCTAGGGATACATCATCGTATAACAGACGTTTCTGTCGAATTGGCCAAACCCTATTCAGCAAAGAGTCCATTACTATCATTCGTCATGAATTGGCATGGTCCTCACCATACTAAGTTCATATGTTTCTATCGCCTCGATCGTCAAGCTCTCGAAACTTTCGTCATTTGTAGCGACAGTCCGACATAAACCTCATTTTTACCTTTCGTATTCTAAACCCCGAAGTACTCATGCGAAGAGTACTTTGTCTTCCGAAGCCTTGCCGCCGTATATTCCACAGACCTTTCCGAAATACCACTCGTCCAGCAGATCAAATTCGAGCACAGAGGCTAAGGACGAATACCGCTCACCTATCACTATTTAGTTTATATGCAAGGGTGGTATGTGATTTTGATTATGCAGATCTAGTATGTGTGTTTCCACCCTATCTCCTGTTCCTTGTCTGGTTGTGGACCTGGGGCAGAATCACACATCCGACCGTCTAACTAATCCTAATCATATACGACTTGTATACGTGAGATAATGATAGATGTATCGAGTATGAATCCTATCATGAACAGTAGGGCAAAGTTGCCAGGTCTACGAGTGTGTATCCTGCCAACCAGAGGAGCACAACCCCAGTAGTACGGCTAAGAAAGCTAATTTCAGGACGAAATTCCCTCTAACAGGGGGATGATGTGACAACCCGAAAAAATTTAAATTTTTTTTTTGCAAAGCTCAGCCAGTCAAGTCAACTGAGTTTCAGACTCATTCCTACTATCATTTAGCCTCGTTTAGAGTCCGTTTAAAGGTCCAAAGGTCAGTACATTCAAGCATTGAGCATAGGAATGGATCGCGTACACTTCTAACACAAAAATCGAGCCCTACACTCCAACATCAGGAGTGTACGGCCGCACACTGGGTGTGCGGCCGCACACCCCTCTCCTGGCAGCATACTCTCGTGTATATAGGAGGGACTTAGCCTTCTTTCATCTCTTTTCACCCTCCCAAGCCTAGAACTCGATTTTGCTCTCAACTACCATCCGATTTTAAGCTTAGATCTTCGAGTTGGTAAGTGTTCTTCTCCTGATTTGTTGTTAATCTTCATAAACTAGTTACATCCTTTGATTTCATCCATTTAAAATCATGTTTTGTCTAGATCTTCAAGTTACACCAAGAACACACACTTGTTCTTGGCGATTTTGAGCCTTCTCGAGCTTCCGGATCGTAAGTACTTCTTCCCAATGCTTGAATCTTGTTAAGAACACTTGTTTAAGTCCTTAGAAATGCCCAGAACTCGTGATCTTATGGTGTGTGCGGCCGCACACACTCATGCGGCCGTACACCCCTCAAAAACCCTCAAAACACCCTTCAAACACCCCTAAAGGCTTCCATATTGTAAGAACCATCCCCTAAGATTGTTACTTACTAGATATGAGCCTTAGAAGACGTCCAAACCATCTTCATCAAGGAGTGTGCGGCCGCACACACTCCATGTGGTCGTACACCCCTTTGGTGAGTGCTTAAGGGCCTCCAAAGTGCCTTTCTAGCTTCAACACTTGATGAGCATCAGTCCTACAAGCCTCCCTACCATTTGGAAAACGTTTTGTGCACTCTTTATCATGAGTGTGCGGCCGCACACTCCTCAAAGTGGTCGTACACTCCCTTTTGGTCAATCACATGTGATTCCAACACTTGGGCAAGGTGTTTCCTAGTCCCGTAAGGTGTTTTCTTGCATTTGGTTGCTTCTAAACACTATATATATGTCATTATATGTCAATTAGGACCCGTTAAGTCTCGGGACTTCATTCGTGGAACTTCTCATCCTTACGCGCGTACTCGTTTGAATCACCCACATCAGGTGAGTTCATACCCCGTAATGAATCTTTTAACTGTTTTAAATGTTTTTCAGGGGGGGGGGGGAATACAAGTTGAACACAATGACAAATGTGTAAATGGTTGTCATAACCATCTTTCAACAGATTACTTATGTCATTTATAAGTTGTCAAAACATTTCAAAAGCTATTTTCAAGTTATGCTACTTTATAGTTTAACAAAACTTCGTCTTAAAGTACTAGCATAATTTAGTAGTAAATTGAGTATTTTCAACAATAGTTCAAGTACATTAATAGTAAACTATAATAGATATAGTTTAGAGATTCAGGTCATACTAGATACAATACACGATAATATAAAGAGAACACACAATAAAGAGAAACAGGGAGGAACACACCATGCTAAGTACCGGGAAAAATCACGTTAATATATCTTGCCGAGTTTGCATTGACACTGGTACGATTTCACGTACCAGGACTAGCAGGCACGAGGTGATAAACCTAATAATATATCTTGCCGAGTTTGCACTGACACTGGTACGATTTCACGTACCAGGACTAGCAGCCACGAGGTGATAACCCTAATAATATATCTTGCCGAGTTTGCATTGACACTGGTACGATTTCACGTGCCAGGACTAGCAGACACAAGGTGATAAAACTAATAATATACCTTGCCGAGTTTGCATTGACACTGGTACGATTTCACGTGCCAGGACTAGCAGACACGAGGTGATAGAATATCATAATATATCTTCCTAGTTACATACGAGTTCACATTTAAACCTTTAATTAACCGACTTAGGACTAAAGGCTATTTTAGACTCCCCGAGTTGTATTGTACATTTAATACTACCTGGAGCCTGTATTTTATTACCTTAAGACTCCCCGAGGCGTATTGTCCATTTAATACTACCTGGAGTCTGTATTTTATTACTTTATAGCCAGCAGTGTCACTGCTGAGGTAAAACATTATTTTCCATATTACATTTACTTTGTGAACGTCTCACATATTCATTAATGTATAAACTATATTTAGTTAAAGATAGTCTCACTTGGGAAAATACCTACTAATACAAAGAACGAACACCCATAACATTTGATGCCTTGGTAGAAGCCTACGTTTAGTAGAAAGAACAATAATGCTAACCTTATGATTCCTTAATGAATACATCAAAGGATACATATATATCAATGGGATCTGATAGGTAATAGGATGTGTGCTTTCCGCTTCATTTCCTGTTCCTTGTTTGGTTGTGGGCTTGGAACAGATTCACCCAGTCTATTATCTATCCGATTCTAGATAGATATGTCCAGTATACATTGAGTCATCATAAGGGTACCAGGTATGGGTCAAGTCATAGGACACCGAGTCAATGCATAGTCTCTAGTGCAGAACATACTTTCCAAATCAGAACTTTGGGTATGCAAAACTAGAAACTTACCATTTAAGGGTTTAATCCATTTTATTAAACCAGTATAAACTTAAAGGACTCTACGCGATTAACTCTATAATACTTTAGTTTATACAGCACGGTTATATATCATTAATATCCAATAGATAGTTGGATGTGTGCTTTCCGTCTTACTTCCTGTTCCTTGTTTGGTTGTGGGCTTAGGGCAGATTCACCCAATTAACTCTCTATCCGATATCAGATCCTATATAGCCAGTATAAACTAAGTGATTATAGAAGTAATCACTGTGGTCACCATTTTATTATAAGAAATAAGAGCTTTCCTTAAAGAACTTTTTCATTAAATATAAAGGAACCATTATCATTAACTCCACGAGTAACAAGCGAACACGCCAGAGTTATATATAACAATGATCTAACAAACAATGGGATGCGTGCTATCCGCCTTACTTCCTGTGCCTTGTTTGGGTGTGAGTTAGGGCAGAGGCGCACAGTCGATTGTTTGTTTACTCTGAGTTTTTATATCACTTGTATCCATTTAGTACTCGTAGAAAGGATTGTAGAATCATTTATACATATCTTTCACCAAAGTAGAAAATATAGGATTTTCTAAGAGGAACTGGCGAACTTTTCTGAACAGAATTTATAATTTATTTACGTCACTAAAATCTTATGAACTCACCAGCTTAATTGCTGATCAACTCTTTCAAATAACTTGTATTCTCAGGAGCCTAGTAGACAAGTACTCGTGCTGGGAACTTAGAAGATGGAGCATTATAGCTTCACGTATTGATTGTTATCTGCTTATGTATTCTATGTTTTGTGAACACACTTTGTAAACACCTTCTTTCTAATGAAATGGTTGTTCATTACTTTGCTTACTATGATGCATATCTTGTGATACTAAACATGACGTCCTCCACCCTAGAACGTTTCCGCCGTTCCGGTTTTGGGGTGTGACAGCTGATATCTTGAACAGAGGATTATATGATCACTTATCTAAAATGACACTTCATAGTTCGACAAAGTTTTAAGAGCTACGATTGCTGGTCGATTCCTGAGGTCATACTTGCAACTATAGTTATCAGACTTATCCAAGTGGGAGACTGTTGGATAAGGTGACTAAGTCCATAACTATATTTGGTATGTACTTGACCCGACCCGACATGGTCCATTTGGGTTGCACTTCACCGGAACAATTTGTATGGATAGTCTTTTGAGAATAGTATATTTGTGATTTATTAATATATTATATGTTATAATATATTATTATGAAATCATGCTATTTAATTAGTATTGATCAAGAATTAATTTGGAATTAATTTGGTGATCAAAAGAGACTAGTTAAATATGGATTCTAATAGTGTGGGCCAATGGATTATTTAGAATGGGTTAAGCTTGCATGGAAGCCCATGGATAGTCCATGGTGCTTTTAACCCATGGATCCAATGGAAATGAAAGGTCATGGGTATTAGGGTTTACATGGATGTAACCCTAATCCTCCATACTATATAAATAAGTCCAAGGCTCAATCGGCACTATTGTGTGAGACTTGAAGCATAGCCGATTTTATGAGCTTAGTATACTCTCTCAAGAACTTCCAAGTTGTTGTGGTGATTTGTGATTCCACTTGAGGCATTCACATTATTGGTGCTAGGCTCTTAAAGCTCCAAGCAATCAACTACAAGAAAAGGTATGTATTTCTATCTAGTTTTTATTGTATAAGAACCTACATTTGCATCCTAGATAGGACAATGCTTTGGAAATCATATTTACATGTATAATAGAGAAAACATAGTTCCAAAGCATCTAGGGTTGTATGTGCACCTTAAGGTTGTTAGGATGCTCAAAACCCATCACTATGTGCTTATATTGAGTTATGTGATATTATGCATCTTGTCTTTGTAATATATGCTATATTATGTGCCTTACTGACTTAGGACCGCAGGGTCCAAACCAAGTTATTAGACCGAAAGGTCTTCACTGAGATACAAGACTGGAGGGTCCGACCCGAGCTGTGAGACCTGAGGGTCTTCACTGAGATACAGGACTGGAGGGTCCGACCCGAGCTGTGAGACCGGAGGGTCTTCACTGAGACACATGACTGAAGGGTCCACATTGAGCCGTGAGACCGGAGGGTCCTCACCGAGACGCATGACTGGAGGGTCCATGCCGAGCTATAGCCATGAGAGGCTTATTATTTGTGTATGTGGTATTTTAGGGAACTCACTAAGATTTGTGCTTACCATGTTGCGTGATATGTGTTTCAAGTACTTCTCAGGATCGCGGGAAGGCACCGACTTGATTGTACACACTTGTTCGATATTATGTTTGAGGACTTTGGGATACTATCAGTTGTTTTGTTGATTTGTGATTTTGACAAATGATACATTGTGGTTTTGAGAAAATGTGATATTGAGTTTATGTGATTTAAAATGAAAATTTTGTTTGAAAATTTACGGTGTTACAACTACGACTTTCGTTTAGATCGCTAAGGCTAAAAAGTATTTTACTGCAAACTCACTTTTTACGTTACACAGCGTCGTGTTGGGTTTGTCACGAAACTTCGACAGGTCATAACTTCTTCGTTAGAAGTCGGGTTTCGGCGTTCATTATATGTATGAAACCCTTGTGACATATACTATAACTTGCTTAAGATTATTTATTCGAAATAATCTTCCATCAAAAAGTCATTTTTGACACTTATTGTCTCTCAATTGACTAGCCCGAATCTGCGGGCGTTACATCCTCTCACCTATATTTAATTCTATGGTTTCTATGGTTTGGGTGTGAACTATTAGAAGCATCCACACTATTGGTGCTTGCTTTCCAAGGAAAATTTCATTAGAGTTGTTTGCATTATTCGCTTTTTGCAAAAGGTATGTCTTTTTAGTGTGTAATTTTCGATTTACATAGGTTCGAAGTTTGTTTCATAGGTATGTTGTTATAACTTGAGAAAATTCCATAGTATTCTATGTTTCATATGCCCATAAGTGTATATGTATATTCTTTTGTGCAAATATGTTTTTATTGTAACCTAGAAAACCCATCAGTTGCAACATCATCTTGATTCATCATATTAAATTATGATAAGCGGCAACATTGCATGTAAGGGGAAAATAACTCCCCACCAAGGTTGCAAAGTCACCTTAGTTGATCATATCAAAGTATGATAAGTGGAAAATGGAATATAAAGGGGAAATGATACCCCCACCAGGTCGCAAAGTTACCCTAGTTCATTATATCTAAGTATAATCCAATAAAAATATCACGGGCGTAGAGGCCAAATTTCATCTTGATGAAATAAGAATAACCATATAAGGACTACTAAAACAACAATATCGCGACAACATTACATCAGAATTCTAAAGGGAAATGCAAAAGTAAATAGCTCATCATTGGGAATAGGTATCAAAAGACGTGTTGAACAAACAATAGCGGCCATCATATTGTAGGAAACAGAAGGATCGAAAATCTAAAAGCTAAGAAACAAAACCCTTCCCATTAAAACAACTACATCAAAATATCAGGGAATGAAGATAGGAACAAGTTAGAATGTTATACATACAAAACTGGTTATGCATACAAGGAACCCCTACAAGGACGCTTGCCAAAAAACATAACCAACTTCATAAGAATGCTTAAAAATAATTTCTAAGTAACTAGGCGTGTAAACTCTCATTTTCTTAAAGATACGCATGGTAATCAGCTTCCTGGAGAAATCGTTGATTCTCCAAAATAGCCAGTTTATCAGTAGAAAGACAGAAATGGTCCTCAAGAACCACATGTTGTTCCCCGACATTGACCAATTCCTTCTTACATGCAATACAAATATAAGATTATGTCGGTCAAAAGCTCAAGCCAAAACAACAAATGTATGCACACATACATAAACAAGGGGGAAGAGATACCAACAGATGTGGAACCAACATAATCTTGGGGAACAACCACTTATTTTCAATAACTTTGAAGATTTACCAACCAAATCATGGAAAAAGCCATTAAATTTATTTGAAGATGACACATGTTTATGTACATAAAGAGCACTTCTCCACAACTCGGCTGAAGGATGTGTCATGTCCTCAACTAAGTTAGAAAACAAATTGTCACCAATATTCATATCAAGACCGGTAAATGAGATGGAATGCACATTTTAGAGAAGAACATTGTCAGCAGGAAGAACTTGATCTAACAGAAAAAAGCACAGACCCGAAACCAACAAGATCAACCGGTAAGCCAGTTCGCAGTGCTGGAGCTGATGACGGTGAACCAATTGAGATGATTTCTTCAACAAAAATTTCTTGAGGTCTGGCATCACTAGATAATTATGAAGCAAGGTTGAAAGAGCATTTACTCTTTCCTACAAGAGTAAATATATTAATATTAAAGACAATACTTAATGACAATCGGTGGCTAAAAGATCAAATACCACATTAGGGAAGAATATTCCATTTTAAGCTATTTACCTAGATAACTAATTAATAAGACATGCACCTCAGTTCGTGATTTCCTATTGTAACGTCCCAATTTTTTAGTCCAAAATTTTCTTTTTAATTAATTGAAACATAAAAACATTCACAAGAAATACCGTGAAAACACATCATCCCATAAAACAATGATCCATGTCTAAAAATCCAAGTCATAAAATAATAACATATCAGAGTACAATCCCAGAAACTCCATGCGTAAATCGTGTGTGTGTGTGTGATGCGATGCTACGCCGCCGGCTCCTTCCCCTTAGACGAAGAGGTACCTGAAACCAAAACCGAAATCGTAAGCACAAAGCTTAGTGAGTTCCCCCATCATACCACATACCATACAATATCCTCGGTATCTTTCAACCGGTAATCATCATCGGTATCTTTGAACCGGTAATCCTCATCGGTATCTTTCAACCGGTAATCATCATCGGTATCTTTCAACCAGTAATCATCATCGGTATCTTTCAACCGGTAATCCTCATCGGTATCTTTCAACCGGTAAATGGGGACTATTCCACCCCCTACCACTAGCATACAGCAACAAGATATAAACATACAGTCAGGCATATCCGGGTACTGACCTACCCTTCGGTCCTAAGGACCGCTACCAGGGAAACCAATCCCTACCATACACGTAACATATCATACAAATAAAACTCATGACCAAAGCATGTAACCAAACCAAGATAATTATCACAAAGACAATCATCTCCTAAATACTCATCTTTGGTGGGCCGACATTATGGCCTTAGACCCACCCCTACCGGAAGGTAACTCACCTCGTACAAGAAGCTGCTGATAATCTGTGCGGGAAACCTCCATCCGCTGCTGCTCCGGAAATCCTCCGGCTACAACCCCCACAAAACACTCAGTTAGAAACTGATATCTACTCTTAGGGTAAAATGACCATTTTACCCCCAACCAAGTCCAAGTCAAAGTCAACTTCCAGTTGACCCGACTCGCCGAGTTGGGCCGTCAACTCGTCGAGTCCCTTCCCTTTACTCGTCCTTATCCACGACTCGACTCGTCGAGTTTGGCAACGACTCGACGAGTTCCCCTTCCTTACGAACATCAATGAACCTTCATCCGACTCGCCGAGTCGTATGAACACTCGTCGAGTTCACCTTCAACTGATGAACAAGTCCTGACTTCGACTCGCCGAGTTGTATGAACAACTCGTCGAGTTCATCTTCAAACATAAGGAGATTGCCTTGGACTCGCCGAATCTGTTCTAGCACTCGTCGAGTCCCATGAAATCCAGGTCTAAAATTAAGTCCAGTGCGTTAGGTCACTCTTTCTGTACTGTTACAACCTTTTTAACGCCCAACTAAGTCCTTTTGATCCTCAGCAGAAATGGGACTCAAAGACTTGGACTCGTCGAGTCCCAACAACGGACTCGCCGAGTCGATAACGTCCACACCCAAAATCCTCTATTTCTGATGTACAACACTTGACCAAAAGATAGATCTAGGCTCCTTTAATCATTCTAGCATGTAAAGTTACAAACTTTACGTGCATGCATTGGACTTTGAGCTTAAAAGGACATAAAATAAGCTCTAGTGTTGCATGGGGCCTTCCTTGGGTGCAAAAGCAACCCAAATCTGCCTTGTGACCCCTCCCAAGACTTAGATCCGAATTCTTGACCCCCAACCATGTTTGCAATCATGGTTGGTTACCAAAATGGCTTATAAAAGCCCTAAATCTCCCCAAAAAGGGATCTATCAAATGAAAGAACAAGGTACAGACTTTATACCTCTCAAAGGCTGCAAATGATGAACCAAACTCGGATCCTTCAGCCTCCTCTTGATCCTTCTATGCTCTTCCTTCTTCCTTGAGGTCAAAACCCACAAAAATCACTCAAAAGCCTTAGATCTTGCACCAAAACACTTAGGGTTTGCTATGGAGGGTTTCTGGGAGCATAAAGGGGCAATGGAGGCTGTATAAGGTTGTTTAAATAGGGTGCAAACCCTCAGATTAGGGTTTTGTCCAGACAGAGCCTACTCGTCGAGTCCGGGACCCGACTCGACGAGTCCATCACTTAAATCCCCCGTCTCATCCCGCTTCTACTCGGCGAGTTGGTCCTTCAACTCGCCGAGTCCAAGGCCAAAAATGCAAAATACTTAAATAAAAATACATACCAAGAACCAGGTACTACAAATCTCCCCCACTTATTTTAGACTTCGTCCTCGAAGTCTGCTGCTCGATCCTGGAACATCTCTGGGTAATGCTCCATCATCTCATCCACCGGCTCCCAAGTCCATTCCGAGCCCTTCCGGTGCTGCCATTGCACCTTTACTAGCTCAACCCTCTTGTTCCTCAGATCCTTCGACTTCCGGTCAAGGATTGCTACAGGTCGCTCAATGTAATTCAGGCTATCATCGACCTGAATATCCTTTAAGGGTACTACTGCTGAATCGTCCACCAGGCACTTCCGCAGCTGAGAGACGTGGAAAGTGATGTGGATCTGACTGAGTTCGGCTGGTAGATCCAACCTATAAGCCACCTTGCCCACCCGGGCTATAACCCTGAAGGGTCCAATATACCTGGGACCCAACTTGCCCCGCTTCCTAAATCGGATGACGCCCTTCCATGGCGACACCTTCAGGAGAACCATATCCCCGACCTGAAACTCCAGGTCCGATCGGCGCTTGTCGGCATAACTTTTCTGCCGACTCTGAGCGGTCTGAAGCCTGCTCCGAACTTGTTGAATCCTCTCTGTCGTCTTGAGCACCACTTCGGTGCTCCCCATGACCCTCTGGCCAACCTCACCCCAACATATCGGGGTTCTGCACTTCCTCCCGTATAACATCTCGAAGGGAGGACGGTCAATACTCGCATGATAGCTATTATTATACGAGAACTCCGCCAACGGAAGGAAGGTATCCCAGCTACCTCCGAAGTCTAAAACACATGCCCGCAGCATATCCTCTAATGTCTGGATGGTCCGCTCGCTCTGACCATCCGTCTGCGGGTGAAAGGCGGTGCTAAAATGCAAACGAGTACCCAGCTCGTCATGAAACTTCTTCCAAAACCTGGAAGTGAACCGCACATCCCTGTCTGAAATCACCAAAACTGGCACCCCGTGTCGCGCCACTACCTCGCTGATATAGATATCGGCCAACCTTTCGGCCGAAATACTTTCCTGAATTGGGATAAAATGGGCGCTCTTGGTCAATCGATCGACGATGACCCAAATCGAATCCACTCCCCGCGCGGTCCTGGGAAGCTTTGTGATAAAATCCATCGTAATGTCCTCCCATTTCCACAGCGGAATATCCAACGGCTGCATCTTGTCATGTTGTCTCTGGTTCTCGGCCTTGACCTTCCTGCAGGTCAAGCACCGCTCCACGTACCATGCTATATCCCGCTTCATGCAGGGCCACCAATAGTCAGGACGAAGATCTCTATACATCTTCGTTGCTCCGGGATAGATAGAAAATCTGGATTTGTGTGCCTCCTCCATCAGGATCTGGCGCATGCCTCCATGATAAGGGACCCACACCCTACGGTGAAGAGTCAATAACCCTCGGCTATCATAGTCGAAGGAGGAAACTTGCCCCACAATCCGCTCGCTCTTCCGATGTTCCTCCTTCATGGCCTCCTGCTGGGCCTCCCGAATCTGCTCCAACAGCGGAGTCACCACTGTTATCCTTAGACAGATATCCCTGATCGGTGCTGCCTTACGGGTAAGTGCGTCGGCCACCACATTGGCCTTCCCCGGGTGGTAGAGGATCTCACAGTCATAATCCTTTACCACATCAAGCCACCGATGCTGCCGCATATTCAGATTTGGCTGGTCCATGAGATACCTCAGGCTCTTGTGGTCTGTGTAAATCGTACAACGAACCCCATAGAGGTAATGACGCCAAATCTTCAGGGCGAACACAACAGCCCCCAGCTCCAAATCATGCGTCGGGTAGTTCGCCTCGTGAGGCTTCAGCTGCCTCGACGCGTAAGCAATGACATGCCCCCTTTGCATCAATACTGCGCCCAAACCCGAGATGGACGCATCATAGTACACGACGAAATCCTCCATGCCCTCTGACAGGGCTAAGATTGGCGCCTCGCACAATATCTGTCTCAGTGTCTCGAATACGGCCTGCTGCTCAGGCCCCCAACGAAAGACCACGGCTTTCCTTGTCAGCCTGGTCAGGGGCACGGCTATATTGGAGAAGTCCTGAATGAATCTCCGATAGTAGCCTGCCAATCCCAGAAAGCTCCGAATCTCAGATGGAGACCTCGGAACCTCCCATCTTATCACGGCCTCCACTTTGGCCGGATCTACCGAAATCCCGTTCTAGTTGACAAGGTGTCCAAGAAACTGCACCTCGCGCAACCAGAACTCACACTTGGAGAACTTAGCGTACAACCTCTCCCTCCTCAAAGTCTCCAAAACCTCTCGCAAATGCTACTCATGCTGCTCTCGCATCTTGGAGTAAACCAAGATGTCATCAATAAACACTATCATAGACCGGTTTAACATCGGTCTACACACACGGTTCATGAGGTCCTTGAATGCGGCAGGAGCATTGGTGACATCACCACAAACTCATAGTGGCCATAGCGCGTCCGGAACGCAGTCTTCCGCACATCCTCCTCTCTGACCCTCATCTGATGATACCCTGATCGCAAATCAATCTTGGAGAACCAAGATGCTCCCTGTAGCTGGTCAAAGAGGTCATCAATCCTCGGGAGTGGGTAACGGTTCTTCACCGTCACCTTATTCAGCTCCCGATAGTCTATACACATCCGATGCGACCCGTCCTTCTTCTTCACAAACAGAATCGGGGCTCCCCAGGGAGAACTACTCGGTCTAATGAATCCCTTGTCTAACAGCTCCTGCAGCTGTGTAGACAACTCCTGCATCTCAGGAGGAGCCAACCGATACGGTGCCTTGGCTATCGGAGCCGCACCAGGGACTAGGTCGATCCTGAACTCCACCTGTCGCTCCGGAGGTATCCCAGTCAGCTCCTCGGCGAATACGTCCGCAAACTCTCATACCACGGGCACATCGCCCACTGTTGCCCTACCCGCCTCCCGGGTATCCGTAACATAGGCGACATAACCTGCGCAACCCTGCTGGAGGTAGCGCCTACACCTCGCTGCCGAACATAAAGCTGGTCCTCGCTGTGGCCTTTCGCCCTGAACCACCAGCTCTCCCCCACCAGGGGTCCTAATCCGCACTGACTGCTGCGTGCAGTCATTTACTGCCCCATTGGGGCTCATCCAATCCATACCAATCTAACATGCCCGAAGACTCCGGAAACTTCTTGCTAAGCGCAAAAGAGACAAACGATCGGGTAGCACCCGAATAAACAATACCTGAACTGGAATACCGTTCACATGGAACGATCCTAACCAGAGTGCATATATAACATATCAACATCACAACAGCATATCATAAAAGCATAAATAAGAAGTCATACCCGTCACCACATCGGGTGCAGCGCGTGCCTCCTCGGCTGTCAACTGAAACGCTCGGCTCCGAACCACTGGAGCCTCAAACTTGGCCTTCCGGCCATCCACAACCCGTGCTTTCGCTGGTGTCGGTGCCACTGTCGGCGCCGCTGCTGCTGTCAATCTAGGGCAATTGGCCTTTTTATGGCCCTTCTGATTGCAATGGAAGCAAATCAGGTCTAATATCTGAATCGCAGGAGTAGGGGCAGCGCAATTTCTGCCAAAATGCCCAACCTTGCCACACTTATAGCAGCCTGAACCCGTCCCAGTGCGACAAGCTCCCTCATGTGACCGACCGCATTTCCCACAGCGGTCCCGCCCTGACTGGCCTTTCGGCCTACCATCAGATCCCTTGGGCTTCTTCCCCGAAGCCCCCGTCGTCAGTCCCTCCGCTGCCTTCCTCTTCCGGATGTGCTCCAGATCAATCTCCCTCTCCTTAGCCCTGGCAATCATGGAATCCAGGGTAGGGCAAGCTGAGAAACTGACATGCTCCCGGATGTCAGCTCGTAACATATCATGGTAGCGGGTCCTCCTCATGTCCTCATCACCCGCATACTGGGGCACCAGCAATGCCCTCTCCCGGAACTTGGCGGTGATCTCCGCCACAGTCTTCGTAGTCTATCTCATGTCCAAGAACTCCCTGGCCATTTGCTGAAGCTCCACAGCTGGCGCAAACTCCGCCCTGAACCGGGTCATAAAATCCGGCCATGTCATAGCCTCAACAGCCGAGGCTCCCAGAGAGTCACCAACCGACTCCCACCAATCTCTGGCCCTGTCTCTCAAGCATCCTGCTCCATACCTCACCTTCGACCCCTCGGGGCAGAAGCTAGTCAACTGTGCAGACTCAATGTCTGCAATCCATCGTCTGGCAGCAATGGGGTCCTTCGCCCCATGGAAATCCGGCGCACCGCTCCCTCGGAAGTCCTTGAAGGACAGTGTGCGCGCACCCGCCTGGCTAGACGCCATATCACTCCTGAATGCTCGGAGGCGATCCTCCATCAGCTCAACAATCCCTTCCTTGATCGACCCGAAGATAACCGCCGTCGCATCAAGGATACCCCTCGTGATCTCGGACGCGATGAACTCGCGTAACCTATCATCCACATGCTCGGATCCTACGCCCGAGCCCGATCCTGACCCAGATCCTGAACCTCCTGCTCCATGTCGCATGACCACCATTCTGAAAATAAACATACGAATGTCAGGGTCACATATACTTTCGGAGGTCTCGCACACTTTCCAAGTTTCCAGGTTCCATCTAAGCCCTCCTTGATTCGAGTATGGGTCCTCTGCTTTTAGTAGTACGGGCCCATACTACCTTCCACATCTACCCGTACTTTCCTCCAGGATTGCTTCGACTTCACCAAGTCCCTTTTTCCCGATACCCTTTCCACTGACCTCATCCTAGGCTTCCCTAGGACACTCTCCGACCTACCCTCCGCCATTAGCTGCACTAGGAGTCCCCACCACATCCCCCTAACTAACTTGCGGATATTGTTACATATCCGTTCCTTAGCTAGTTGAAGACGGCCAGAACCCCCATAGCACAAAGCAAGCAGCATTCGTGCATTGGGTAACCAAATCAGGCATAACCTACACAGGCCATCCTACTGCTGACTAAACAGTCCTAGCATACAGCTCATACAACAGGCATATAAGGCATCCTCCTAGATCCTTAGCCCTAACTAGCATGCAATTCTCAGAATCATATATCAGGCACACAAGGCATCCTCCTAGATCCTTAGTCCTATTCTAGCATGCAGTTTTCTGAATCAAAACCATATAGCATGACATATCAAGTATGGGTATCTTGGGGAAAACTTACTTGAGCCAGGCCGGTCGCATGCATCACACACTTCGTCTTTCTTAAAATCCTTTCATTTAGATTTTAGAAAACCATTTTCCTTGTAAAAACCTTTTAGCCCCTCAGTTTGAGTCCAGACACCCCCTAGGGTGTGTCCGAATCCCTCAAACCAGGGCTCTGATACCAACTTGTAACGTCCCAATTTTCAAGTCCAAAAATTTCTTTTTAATTAATTGAAACATAAAAACATTCACAAGAAATACCGTGACAACACATCATCCCATAAAACAATGATCCATGTCTAAAAATTCAAGTCATAAAATAATAACATATCAGAGTACAATCCCAGAAACTCCATGCGGAAATCGTGTGTGTGTGTGTGTGTGTGTGATGCGATGCTACGCCGCCGGCTCCTTCCCCTTAGACGAAGAGGTACCTGAAACCAAAACCGAAACCGTAAGCACAAAGCTTAGTGAGTTCCCCCATCATACCACATACCATACAATATCATCGGTATCTTTCAACCGGTAATCATCGTCGTTATCTTTCAACCGGTAATCCTCATCGATATCTTTCAACCGGTAATCATCATAGGTATCTTTCAACCAGTAATCATCATCGGTATCTTTCAACCGGTAACCATCATCGGTATCTTTCAATCGGTAATCCTCATCAGTATCTTTCAACCGGTAACTGGGGACTATTCCACCCCCTACCACTGAAAGTAGTGTATATGACATTTATGATATTATCAAAAAGATCTGAACCATGCATTTCTTCATTCCAATTATTGTTTCTTAGGAATTTTTGCACAATTCCATCAGTTTTGTGTTCTAAAAGTAGTAGAACATTTTTTGCTTTTTCAAATTCATCTGGGTTTGTCTGTAAGATTAGTGAAATCTCAGTAACCCATTTTTCTACAACTCTTTCTCTGAGTTTTAGATCTTGGATACAATCAATATTGAGTACATTGATCGTATTGGATCCTTGACCACTATTTGGAATACCATTGTGGACAGGCATTTTGAACTCATATTTCTTTTTATTGCTTCTTCTAGCGGCTGTATAAGAAGATTCTGCTTCATCATCTTCCATATCTGAATATTCGAACTTTACAGTTTTTGTATTAGTCTTAAAGTTATCTTCTTGTTCTGATTCAGTATCAGGTTCATCTATTTTAGTCATTCTAAAATATTGATCAAAAAGTTTGGGTTCTTTTTGATACAATTCTTCGCATTCTTCAGTTTCTAAAGATAAAAGCTGAATAAGTTTTTGGTCAGCCTTATCATAATCTTCATATTGAAGGTTAAAGAAATATTTCTCAAGTTTCTCAGAGATTGTTTCTTTCATTTTTGCTCTTTTTTGAAGATATCGATTTTCTGGGAGTCTTTTGAGCTTCCTAAGTCAGGGTTTCCAATACTTGGATTGGGAGGTGAGTATTTCTTAAGACCTGAATATTTTCCAGTTTTGGTTTTTTGTTCTATGATGGGAATATTCTTGATGTGTTCAAGAATGTCTTTATTACAAGGGCAAGAGTCAATCTTTTCAGATAACTCTTTAGTAATGTCTGCAATAATTTTTGCAGATGCTACTTCTAACTGTGTAGTGGTTACGTATTTAATGGCCGTTAAGTCAAAGTTTATAATCAGCCCATCTATTTTTTCATTAAGGAGGTTGATTGATCTATTTAGCTCGGGTATCGAGGTCATCCTATCAGTTGTTTTAACTGCTCTTGTATATTAGTGATCTTAAGGTTGTTTTCTTTAAGAGTGCCTTCAATATTTGCCTTTTTGGCGACTTCTTCAACAAAATGGTTGTTTTTTAAAGAGTTTTCTAAAAGAATAGAATGTTTGTCAATAGACTGGGTTAGCTTGATAGTTAGTTTATTTTGTCTTTCAATATCTTCGAAGAATTTTTCAAAATTATTTTTATCAAGATTATTTTTAACCAAAATGGCTAAATCGTTTTTAAATTGGTTAAAAGGTATTTTATTTTTAGAAATATCTTTAGAAATATCTTTTGAAATACCAAGGTAATGGCATATTTTCGAAGTTTTTAAGAGACATCTTGCAATGATCTGGTTGAGATTATTGCAATGATTTACAATTGTTTGAATACCAGCTTTTCCAGAAGTAGAGAAAACGTATTCTTTCTTTTCAGTATTGTCGAGTTTGAATAGAAATAATCTTTTCTTTATTAATCCCTTCATGGGTTATATTAGTACCATACAGCAACAAGATATAAACATACAGTCAGGCATATCCGGGTACTGACCTACCCTTCGGTCCTAAGGACCGCTACCAGGGAAACCAATCCCTACCATACACGTAACATATCATACAAATAAAACTCATGACCAAAGCATGTAACCAAACCAAGATAATTATCACAAAGACAATCATCTCCTAAATACTCCTCCTTGGTGGGCCGACATTGTGGCCTTAGACCCACCCCTACTGGAAGGTAACTCACCTCGTATAAGAAGCTGCTGATAATCTGTGCGGGAAACCTCCGTCCGCTGCTGCTCCGGAAATCCTCCGGCTACAACCCCCACAAAACACTCAGTTAGAAACTGATATCTACTCTTAGGGTAAAATGACCATTTTACCCCCAACCAAGTCCAAGTCAAAGTCAACTTCCAGTTGACCCGACTCGCCGAGTTGGGCCGTCAAATCGTCGAGTCCCTTCCCTTTACTCGTCCTTATCCACGACTCGACTCGTCGAGTTTGGCAACGACTCGACGAGTTCCCCTTCCTTACGAACATCAATGAACCTTCATCCGACTCACCGAGTCGTATGAACACTCGTCGAGTTCACCTTCAACTGATGAACAAGTCCTGACTTCGACTCGCCGAGTTGTATGAACAACTCGTCGAGTTCATCTTCAAACATAAGGAGATTGCCTTGGACTCGCCGAATCTGTTCTAGCACTCGTCGAGTCCCATGAACTCCAGGTCTAAAATTAAGTCCAGTGCGTTAGGTCACTCTTTCTGTACTGTTACAACCTTTTTAACGCCCAACTGAGTCCTTTTGATCCTCAGCAGAAATGGGACTCAAAGACTTGGACTCGTCGAGTCCCAACAACGGACTCGCCGAGTCGATAACGTCCACACCCAAAATCCTCGATTTCTGATGTACAACACTTGACCAAAAGATAGATCTAGGCTCCTTTAATCGTTCTAGCATGTAAAGTTACAAACTTTACGTGCATGCATTGGACTTTGAGCTTAAAAGGACATAAAATAAGCTCTAGTGTTGCATGGGGCCTTCCTTGGGTGCAAAAGCAACCCAAATCTGCCTTGTGACCCCTCCCAAGACTTAGATCCGAAGTCTTGACCCCCAACCATGTTTGCAATCATGGTTGGTTACCAAAATGGCTTATAAAAGCCCTAAATCTCCCCAAAAAGGGATCTATCAAATGAAAGAACAAGGTACAGACTTTATACCTCTCAAAGGCTGCAAATGATGAACCAAACTCGGATCCTTCAGCCTCCTCTTGATCCTTCTATGCTCTTCCTTCTTCCTTGAGGTCAAAACCCACAAAAATCACTCAAAAGCCTTAGATCTTGCACGAAAACACTTAGGGTTTGTTATGGAGGGTTTCTGGGAGCATAAAGGGGCGATGGAGGCTGTATAAGGTTGTTTAAATAGGGTGCAAACCCTCAGATTAGGGTTTTTTCCAGACAGAGCCTACTCGTCGAGTCCATCACTTAAATCCCGCGTCTCATCCCGCTTCTACTCGGCGAGTTGGTCCTTCAACTCGCCAAGTCCAAGGCCAAAAATGCAAAATACTTAAATAAAAATACATACCAAGAACCAGGTACTACACCTATAAGGACTCATGCCACAAATTGCAAGTACAACATCAGGAAAATAACAGGTTTTAATGCAATAATGACTAAAATGTGATAGAAATTTATACAAACCAACAGCTAAAGAGGTTACATCATCAACTCATGATATGGAATTAAGGACCATGGGCAGGAAAACACTCGGCAAATCTAGCGTGCAAAATTTCACCTTCCACCCACTGTTCATGCTAGGTAACTCATCAACTAAAGCAAAGTGTCCACTAATAAATACATACCAGTCGCTATATTTCTTTAAACGGTAGAAATATTAAAACAAAGAAACATCTAAAGTAATGCCAACAGATACGCAAAATACTTTGAAAGCAATGATCATTGATACAACATTAGGACATAATTGTATCAGTTGAATAACATAAGAGCATAACACTCCAAGGAAGAAGGAGCGGGGTGGGACTCACAACCCATAATCAAGGTGCCTCAAGTAAAACCCAAATTTTCCTATTGATGGCTCATGAATCGAAGTAGAAGAAGTGGGTAACATAAAGCCGTAAATAATATACTGGTGGTACCCACCGACAAACCGATCTTCAACCTCAGAACGGAATGATGACATGACAATGGCCATAATGAAAACATAAATTAAATATTAAAAGTATAAGACAAAGAATGCTCTAAACTAGAAACATTCGTAGTGTAAAAGGAGGGACTAGTTACACTATAATTAAGCAACCTAATTAAGAACTAGATGTGACCAACAACGGCTATCAACATTTAATGTGAATACAACATACCCATGCATGACCCTTCGATTACCATAGACAATCTAGTACAAATGATAAAATTTGGTGCACTATTTTTACCCTTTGGACTGGGGGGGTCAAAGTCTTGAAATTTTAACAAGGATCAACTCAAATAACTAAAAAGCCCTTCTAATTGATAGATGTCAAGAAATACAAACTCATCGATATCAAACCTCTATTTGAAACCATTGCTCGAAAAGGATAAGCTCGAAGTCTTGAACTATATGGAATAGATCTGAAACTTGAGGATAGTTCACAATATGGATCATAAATATATGGCCATAAGCAAGCTACTCCCCACCTTACCCACTGAAGATTCCACGAGAGTGGCTTGTGATAACTATTACAAAAGTTTGAAAGAGTCGAACGAGATGGATTTCCTCATGTTGACAACCATGGTCCCTAAGCTTCAAAAGCTGATAAAAAACGTTAGTGCATATTACATGACCATGCGACTGCATGACATGTCTAACTATAGGCAAGGAAAGAGATATTTTATATAGTTAAGACTCTAGTGGGATGTAAAATGACTCAGGGAAGCAGTTTCAGTATACATGTTCTTAAGAATAAATCATACATTGATCAGCTTAAGCACTTAGGCTTTCCATTCATTCACCAGCTTGCTATAAATATCATGATGAACTCGCTGACTAGTTCATGTGAGTAATTTGCTTTAGACTATCATATGAACAATTTGGATAAAAGCATCATGGAGCTCCACGATATGTTGAAGATTGTAGAGTCTAACATGGCCAATGTTAAGGTTGTTACCCTGGTATTGACAATCTTGGAAGGAAGAGGGAAGAAGAAACTAGACCACCCTAAGGAAATGGGGAAGGTCAAAGTTTGTAACCTTAAAAATAACCCCAAGTCAAAATGGAAAGGCATGGTTAAATATTCTATTCCTCAATCAAAGACTCTTAAGGATACAATAAGTTTCCAATACAAGGAAAAGGACATTGGAGATTGTAAGTGCCTAGCATTCCTGAAGGAACTCAATGAGCTCAAGGCCAAAGGATGTGGTCCTTTAGGTGTGTAAATGATTGAACTTTATAATGCTTATACTTCTAATTCATGGGAGCTAGATACTCGTATGAGACTCACATTTATAATAATATGCAGGGACTAAAACAAAGTAGAAAATTAAGACACGAAGAGCCCGACCTAATCATGGGAAATAAGTAAATCGCTTCTGTAAATAGGATTGAGTCTTACGAGCTTAATTTTATTTTGGTGTATGAGTGGTATGTTGATTGTTTGTTATGTAGCTGATATGGACAGAACAAATATCTTTTAAAGCGTTGTATGATTATGGATTATAATTTTCTTTGAAAAATAGTATGATATTGGTACTTAAAAATGGAATGCTTTATTTAAGGGCTAGTCCTTGTAATGGAATCTATAAAATCACCCTCAACTTAAGAGAAAATAATAATTCAATCCTCAATGTTGACTCAATATCATCCAAAAATAGATTGGATAAATTTTACGTATGGCATTGTTTCCTTGGCCATATAAATCAGAAATTTATCGCCAAACTCCAAGCAAATGGGAGTTTGGGATCATTTGATAATACATCTTATGATTTATATGAATCTTTTTTGTTAGGGAAGATAAAGAAAGTACTATTCACAGGAATGTGAAGGGGACAAGGATTATTGGAACTCATACATACATATGTGTGTGGGCCGTTCAAATCAGCTACAAGGCACAGTGAACAATAATTTGTTACATTTACTAATGATATTAGTATACATGGTTATTTAATTTAATTAAACATAAATATGAAACTTTTGATAAATTCAAAAATACCAAAATAATGTAGAAAATCAACTTGGGAAAAAGACTATGATTCTCATATCTAATAGGGGTGGTGAGTATCTTAATGATGTATTTTACGATCATCTTAGAAATCCTAGGATAATCTCACAACTAACTCCACCCAGAATAATAAAACATAATGGTGTAGCTGGGAGGAGAAATTAAACATTACTTGATATGGTTCAATGTATAATAAGTCGCATTATGGTTTAATGTATGGTAAGCCACACTATGCTTCCTATAAGTCTCTTACCAACAAACTAGGTTTCCAAACCACCATCAAAATATGGAAAGGAAGTGTCCCTTCATTGTCATAATGATAGATCTTTATACTCATGAATCATATTAGAATGATATTACTAATAATATACGATCATAAAGGGTTACACTAACAACAACTTGTTCGAAATAGATTATTTATAAGAAATTGATTTTTTGTTAATACTCATTACTATTATAATTAATTGGGAATGATTTATTTTATTAAAATAATAATTTACAATGAAAATTATCATAATATATCATAAGATATGATTTATTAAGTCATCTATATCTTTTTGGACTAGAATGACTTTTGTTGTTTAGCTAAAGGGATAAAGTTTTATAATTTATAATAATAACAAGGATTTTATAAAATTCTCTTATTTTTATAATTTCACAAAACTCTCATTAAATCATTACATAGCTTTGTCGTAAATCTTAAGAGTGAAACACTAGCATCTTATCAAGTTGGCTTATTGTTGGTGTTCTACTAAGGATGAGCTCTACTCTACATTATTTATCAACTTCAATCCTCCCCTTGAGGACTCAAAGAACTACAACGGTTGTTAATATTTTGCTCTATGGTTGTCATTTTCTTTCCGATATTTGTAAGATGATCGTTGGTGGGATCAAACTAGGTTATGTTATTCAAATTATAAAATGCTTGTGTTGCTATCTTTGAGTTTTAGAAATGTTTTTTGAATAAAAACCCAAAAATTGGTATCATAACCAATTTGCAAGCTTGTTAGATTATTTGGATAATCTTGGTTTTTATAAATATGGATAACTTGTTTTTGTTAAAAATAAGTTCATACATATTTTCTTTGACATCTTTTTAATTTTTATTTTATATGACAAAGGTTTACATGCCTATTTTCTAATTAAAGTTGTATTAGAAAAAAAAGGAAGTATTGTATTTTAATGTATTATAAAGTGCCTAAACAATTTGTGGACCATTTGTGTTGTTGTTTGTGTTGATTTTATAAAAATTGTTGTAATATTCTTTTATTCATATGGCATGTAATAATTAATAGTTAGTTTTTCATCTTTGATATTTTGTAAGTAATATATTAGTATTAGACTAGTTTATTTTATATAAAATGTAACAAGATGAAGACAATGACCATTTTGAAGATCACATGTCCGCGGCTTTTTTAAGGTTTTTTACAAAATTTATAAAATCTTGTATTTTTTATACAGGAAGTTGTCAAATCTAGTGAGAGCATGATGAACAACATGAAGATGATTTTGTCCATTTCGTCCCTTAAGAAAGGACTTCGCAGTTTTGTGATGGCTAACGAAAGTGTCACTAGAACATGGATTGTTTTATGTAATTATATATGATTATGTTGTTTTATTTATGTTGATATTATGTTGTGGTAGTTAAATTAGATGATAAATGCACAATTATATGATATAAGAAAAACACATGACTTTGAAGAATTATTCATTGGTTTCAGCAAATGTGTGATTAAAAACTCACAATATAATAAGAAAAGAAGGATTTTGACATGACAAAATATGATAAATGACAAATATCGTCACTACTACAAAAGGGAGTATAATTAGTTTCTCTATTTTATTTTTACATATATATGCAACGAGGTCGTTGCATAATCTAAGTGTAGGTTAGGAGTTAGTAGATTGATAAGAGATTGAGTATAGTTCATAATATGTCAATTAATTAATTAATAAAAACTTTATGATTAAAAACTTATTATAGATCATGTGAAGCAAATTAGCAAGATATATTTGATAGATAAGTTATAGTATATATGTGGCTTTCTAACTTTAGTGAAATCATGAAACAAAAATCAAAACTTGTCTAGTATGAGGAATACTATAAACTTTGCATTGTTTACTAAAATGTACCCCGTCTAAAAACATCATTCAGTCAATAAGGATTGAGGTCAAGTACCAAATGGATTAGAAATGAAGGAAAGAAAGTTCCAAGTATTATAATAAGAAATGCAGGAAATTAAAAAAAAATTAGTTGCGCTCTAGAGAATGAGCCAATTAGTGACCTTTGGAATAAATAATAGAATTATATGTCTTCGATAGAAAGTAACTGACTTCTTTAAATTCCATTTGGGAGGAATTATATCAGGTAAACAAAAATCTCCCATAGAAAGTCATTAGGTAATTTTAGTAAATTCGGTACTATATGTAATAACTATATATCAAGAAACATATGTACGAAGGAAATGTAGAAAGTGGTATCTCAATAAGTAACATCATTTAGGGATATCATCTAACAAATATATGGGAGCTTGACAAAGATACGTTGAGGTTGAAAGTCTTTATTAAGGGTATATTAGAAGGGATGCAAAAGTTCGTATTGTTCATACTAAGTAGTAACCATTTATGAAAATTATAAGTATTTAAAATTGTGATAGTTACTTAGGATCTAAATTGAATATATCTAGAAGATATAAATTAAGGAGTAAGTTACAAAAATGGTCCTTGTGGTTGGGTTGAATTCTCAATTTTGTTCCATGAGTTGAAATTTTGATAGGTTAGATCTATGTGGTTTGTGAAAATTACACTTTAGGTCCTTGGATATATAAAAAAGACCAAATTACCCTTTTTTTTTCTTTTAACAATTTATTATATATATATATATATATATATATATATATATATATATATATATATATATATATATATATATATTATTGTTTTTATCTTTATTTTAATAGAATTAATAGAATTATCAAAATTATATAAAACCATATTATTATTATTATTATTATTATTATTATTATTATTATTATTATTTATTTTTTGCTTTATTTATTTATCTTTCTTTTTGAGGTTTAAAAATCTTTTAATATTTTTTTCGTTTCATTTAAATATATTTTTTAATATTGTTTTTTTTTTTGACGTTTTGTTCGTCCAATATAATTATTTAATGTTGTTTTTTATGTGTTTTTTATTTACATCATTCACTTATATGTAGGGCTGTAAATGAACTGAACGTTCGATAATGTTCGTGAACTGTTCGGCGGGAGTTCGTTTTTGTTTGTTTAATAAATAAATGAACGAACATAAACAAAAATTACCGTTCGTTTAGTTAAACGAACGAACATGAACAATTGTATCGTTCATACATTTATGTTCGTGAACTTTCGCTTATGATGATCGTTTACGTTCATTATGTTCGTTCGTTTAATTTATTTATATTCAATTTTTTTTATTATATTACCATATTATATGTTCGTTTATTTCCATATGTGTTCAAATGTGTTTGTTTATCTTTGTTCATTTATGTTTGTTCGTTTATGTTCGTTTAGTATGTTCACGAACATAAACAAAATAATTTGTTAAACGAACGAACACGAAAAAGAAAATTTCGTTCGTGTTCGTTTGTTTGTTCGGCTAACTTAAACAAACGAACACGAACAAGCTCTTGTTTGTGTTCGTTTAGTTCATTTACAACCCTACTTATATGTTAGTGTTTGTTCTTTTATTCAGTTTTATGATTTTATGTATTTTTCGTTCACATCATTCGTTTATATGTCAGTGCTTCTTCATTTATTGCCTAAATAATTATATTTTTTCGTATAACTATTTCTGAAAAAAAAACAAAAAAAAAACAAAGTAAACTTGTGTGTGTGTGTGTGTGTGTATATATATATATATATATATATATATATATATATATATATATATATATATATATATATATGTATATATATTGTTAAGAGAAAGAGAAAAAAATAAATATTAAATAATTTTATTGGAAGACTGATAGTTATTCGAGTTATTGTTTTAATTTATTTATTCAAAAAAATATCAAAAAATTCATTATATAATTTAAACGAAAAAAACATCAAAAAACAACATTAAAAAACATATTTAAATAAAACGTCAAAAATATTAAAAGATTTTTAAACCACAAAAACAAAGATAAATAAATAGAGCAAAAAATAAATAAATAAAATAAATAAATAATAATAATAATAATAATAATAATAATGATAATAATGATAATAATAATAATAGTAATAATAAGAATTTATATAATTTACATAATTGATTTAAAAAATTAAAAATAATTTTATAAATAATCTATATTAATTCTATTAAAATAAAGATAAAAAACAATAATATATATATGGACTATGGACCTACAATGCAATTTTCACAAACCACGGGGAAGTAACCTATCAAATTTTAAACTTAAGGACCAAAACTGAAAATTCGACCAACCACAGGGACCATTTCTGTAATTTACTCTAAATTAGGGTTATCTTAAAAAATTAGTAGATTTAATAGTTATTTGTCAAAGGACTAGCAAAAGACAAGTGTGGGGTATTTTGATATATCATACATTATGCATATTTTAAAAGATATATTTAACACTTTTATGCAGACTTTTATAGATATTTGATACTAAATGGATATAAATTTGTATTTTGCAGATTATAAGGACTAAATGATAAAATAGAAGATATTTAGAGCATATTGTGGAAGAATTCGTTGCTTGAAGACTAAGAAAGATTTTACTAAAGGCAATTCCATAATTATAGAAGATTTCGAAGATATTTGAGAAAATTCGCAAATCGCACCGCAAAATAAGTCGGTTTTAAAAAACAATATATAAAGTTGAGTTTCATCCACACAAGACAAACACGTCAAAGGTTAATATCCAAAACCCTAAAGAGACAAAGAATAGCAGAAAACCTAGAGTTTGTGGTTGTTGAAGTTCTAAAGAATTCTTGTTTGCATTTTGTTTAATTTCTTTGTTTCTATTAGATACTTAGTTTTGATTATGGGCTAAATCCATATACTTTTGAGTAGATGTAGATGATCTATGGTTATGGTTTCATTCATTGAAAGGAATTTAATAGTTATTTAATTTATTGTGTTAATTCTAAACTAAAGATCCATGATTACTGATAATGATTTTTTTATGTTTATGCAACCGAGTGCATGATTTAAGATTAGGTTCAGATTATGTATCTTGAATCACATTGTTTATTAACTTGTCCAAGCTGGAAAACTGAGTCAAGTGTGTAGGCAATCATAGGATTAATGATATTAATATTGAGTTAATCAACTTAGAAATCAGTGAATATCTTTCGAATTTCTATTGCACTTCATATGAATTGACCATATTTCTACAATGATTCGTAAGTCTAAACAAATGTATCTTTTAATTAATAGTATCTTGCTTACTTCATAATTACTTTGTTTTATTTATTTTATTTAGTACACTTCATTTCCCTTTGAGTTTAACATTCTTACTTACTTCAACTAATAATATTCCAGATTAGATACACTGTTCCGTGCATGTAGTCAGGTCACTTTGTTGGATTTATAAATTTAACACTAGATTTGTATTTTAATTAGGTTTATTTTTTTATATTGTTTTCTGCAATTAAGTTTCCATGTTTCTTTGAGCATTTCATCCTCTCCTTGCTGAAAGTTATGTATTTCTTCCCTCTTCTCTGTGATTTTTTTGGAGGGCTAATTCTTTAATTCTATAATTTCGACAATATTTTATGATATCGACGAGATGAACAACAAAAAGGTGCTTTCCTGGCTCGATGATACGAATTGTTGTAGCATCGATATACTAGTTCAATCACTAAGAAATCATGATTAACAAGAATGAGTGTAATATGAGCACAAGTAGGTAAATAATTCTCTTTGTATTTCCATGAGAGTAAGAAGATCAATTACACAAAGGAATGTAAGAAATAGAAAAAAAACATACTCTACCTTTTAACTAAGATTAAGGTTATGACACCTAAGCAATGACTCAAAATAAAAACTGTAAAGGACATTCACTCTGAAACTTAAGTGTACATATTCCATCAAAACATAACAATGAAGACAATATATTACATTTATAACTTTAACAACAAACAAAGACACAATAATATACATAAATTTGAGGCCTAATAATCTCCCCCTTTGTGTGGAGTCTGCGAAAATAGTCTTCATGCACTTTCAGTAAAAAATTGAGGTGCATAACAAAGCAATATAGTATGAATAGTGATCCAACATTTTAACATATTGGATACATGTTTAATATCATCCTTTGATTTAATTCTACAAAGCACAACCTTTGAAAGGATTCCAGTCAGTGTTCTAGTCTTCTAGAAATTCTTGTCTTGTATATAAAACATTTGATTTTTGTAGGTCTTGTTCACCAAGTTTTATACACAACTCCCCAAGGATCTTTCAGAATCAAGCCATCCTTCATGTTTTGAATATTTTCTGGTTGATCACAATGATTAATGGTAGGCGTCTTCTTCAAAAACTTTGCTAATTTAGTATCCATCTTACTAATCTCAAGAAAATAAAATCTTGTAACTTTCTTCAAATGGATAATGTGATTCAAGTATATCGTTTTTCTTTGGCAAGAATACCGGACAACAGAAACCAGTCATGAGGATTCATGATATGAAGATAAGAAAAAGAGAATTGAAATTCTTCATGACCGCTTCCCCTTTGAGCTTTGAATTTGTAGTTCATAAACGTATCATTAAAATATGCTTCGACTTAACAATCAATAATAGCTGGAATTTTTGTCAAACTCCAGACTTCTTGTTGTGGTCTTGATTATTAAGTATAAAACTCAAAAGGCTTTTGGTTCAAACTTCCATTTGACAGAAAAACTCCATAGGTTCTCGGAAAGCTTCTCCATAAAAACGATCTCGGAAAGCTTCCTTATCAGACATAGATTAACCATCAGTATTACAACATGGACATTTAACTTTGAAGCCGTGCCAACAACATCAGACTTCAAAGGAACAACATTTTTCAATTTTGTATATAGAGGTTGTGAGACAACAACAATTTTTTTTCTATGAACCAGCCTTCTGAATCATTATGGGAACAATATAATGATTCGCAAATTTCACCCTTTTTCCCCCTTGTTGCGAACTAGCCCCATTTTTCGGAACACCCCCATAAATTGACAGTTGAGAAAACAAAGGCTAAAGCTTAGTATCAAGCAAATTTGACATGTAATCAATGTAGGGATGATATTTTTCTTCATCAACCTTTGTGAGCCTTTGATTAATTTTGAAATTAAGAGCATTCACAAGAACTAGTTCATCGTCCTTCTTTGTAATTTCCTCTTTCAAAAGATACATCTCTTGCTTGAGTAATTGAACATTTGCTTCTTTCCTTTCAAGTTGAGTAAACATCACAACTTCAGAATCGAATGCATGAGCTAAATTTTGAATGAAAATGCCAATAGTTACATAATGAATTGTATTGTTATTCAAAAGAAGCATGCGATGCTCTTTGATTTCATTTAAAGGAACCTCCATCTTTTGTGCATGCCCTGACACTATCTTCTTATTATTTGAACCCAACTTTGCATTCTCAGAAAGTAATCACTTAATGGTAGCTTCATGATCAGATACCATCTTTGTAAAGGAAGTTGAGGAAAAATATTTACCATGACATACCAACATATTCAACATCATTTTCAAAGCCATGTAATCCTTATTAGTCATTGTAAATGATTATTTCTCTTTTTCTGACTCACTTTCATTATCTAGAATTGAAGGAAGAGATCTTTGCCTATGGTCAAACTGCTTTCATATCACGTATTTCCAATTAAATAGGGTTTTGATTACTTCTTTTGTTTGGCACATCTCATGTATTTCCAACAAGACTTGACAATAACTCTTCACAATAAGTCTTGCTTTGTTTTAGACCACATTTCCTTCTTTATCTAACTTGTTTCGTAAGACCCACTTTAGACCAACAACTGAAGAACCTGGAGGAGTCGAAATCAAACACCAAACTTTATTCCTTTCAAATCCATTTAATTCAGCTTGCATGGCTTCAACCCAATCAGAATGATCAAGAGTAGTTTTCACCGTCATCAGTTCAATCTTTGAAATAAAATAAGTGAAACATGCAAAATTATTGATTTTTGTTTAACAAAGCTTGTCTTTCTTTTTCTTTAGCACGGGTTAAGACACTTGTAGTTGGATAATCAGTTAAAAACGAAAATTAAATTATTTGATAGGGAATGCCCTTTAATTTTATTTAAAAATTTAAATATTAGTTGAAATCAATTCCCCGAAAATGGCACGAAAAACTTGATGTCTTGCTGACAGTCTATTAAAATAAACCTAAATGAATCCTAGTTAAGTTTATAAGATCTAAGTAATCCAAACTCAGACTTATCAACCCTCTGGTGTAGAACTCAAGGGGAAGAAAAGTGTACAAATGATTTAGATATTAAACTAAATTGATTTAAAAAAGAATTTGTTGTAATTACTTCAAAGAGAATAATCAAACCAACAATACATAAAACAAGCATATGATTAAATCAACATTAAATTGAACGATAATAATAATTAAAAAGTATTTTTTTTCATAGACTTAAAATTACCTAATGATTATGAATAGGGGTATAAATGAGTTGGGTCGAACCTGAACATACCCAAGCTCAGCTCGAGCTCATTTATATTCATCTAAGCTCGAGCCTGAGCTCGACTCATTTCGAGCGTAGTTTCAAAGCTCGTGCTCGACTTGTGGGAAATATAAAATACTAAAGATTGGTTTAGCTCGGGCTCGTTTTGTTATAATGCGAGCCTAAACGAGCCTAGGCTTGAATCGAGCTAGTTTATGGTTTTTGAGCTCGTTTGATAGTTTATCAAAGATTCAAGTGAATAATCGAACGTCATAATATGCATTCATATACACAACTCCCCAAGGATCTTTCAGAATCAAGCCATCCTTCATGTTTTGAATATTTTCTGGTTGATCACAATGATTAATGGTAGGCGTCTTCTTCAAAAACTTTGCTAATTTAGTATCCATCTTACTAATCTCAAGAAAATAAAATCTTGTAACTTTCTTCAAATGGATAATGTGATTCAAGTATATCGTTTTTCTTTGGCAAGAATACCGGACAACAGAAACCAGTCATGAGGATTCATGATATGAAGATAAGAAAAAGAGAATTGAAATTCTTCATGACCGCTTCCCCTTTGAGCTTTGAATTTGTAGTTCATAAACGTATCATTAAAATATGCTTCGACTTAACAATCAATAATAGCTGGAATTTTTGTCAAACTCCAGACTTCTTGTTGTGGTCTTGATTATTAAGTATAAAACTCAAAAGGATTTTGGTTCAAACTTCCATTTGACAGAAAAACTCCATAGGTTCTCGGAAAGCTTCTCCATAAAAACGATCTCGGAAAGCTTCCTTATCAGACATAGATTAACCATCAGTATTACAACATGGACATTTAACTTTGAAGCCGTGCCAACAACATCAGACTTCAAAGGAACAACATTTTTCAATTTTGTATATAGAGGTTGTGAGACAACAACAATTTTTTTTCTATGAACCAGCCTTCTGAATCATTATGGGAACAATATAATGATTCGCAAATTTCACCCTTTTTCCCCCTTGTTGCGAACTAGCCCCATTTTTCGGAACACCCCCATAAATTGACAGTTGAGAAAACAAAGGCTAAAGCTTAGTATCAAGCAAATTTGACATGTAATCAATGTAGGGATGATATTTTTCTTCATCAACCTTTGTGAGCCTTTGATTAATTTTGAAATTAAGAGCATTCACAAGAACTAGTTCATCGTCCTTCTTTGTAATTTCCTCTTTCAAAAGATACATCTCTTGCTTGAGTAATTGAACATTTGCTTCTTTCCTTTCAAGTTGAGTAAACATCACCACTTCAGAATCGAATGCATGAGCTAAATTTTGAATGAAAATGCCAATAGTTACATAATGAATTGTATTGTTATTCAAAAGAAGCATGCGATGCTCTTTGATTTCATTTAAAGGAACCTCCATCTTTTGTGCATGCCCTGACACTATCTTCTTATTATTTGAACCCAACTTTGCATTCTCAGAAAGTAATCACTTAATGGTAGCTTCATGATCAGATACCATCTTTGTAAAGGAAGTTGAGGAAAAATATTTACCATGACATACCAACATATTCAACATCATTTTCAAAGCCATGTAATCCTTATTAGTCATTGTAAATGATTATTTCTCTTTTTCTGACTCACTTTCATTATCTAGAATTGAAGGAAGAGATCTTTGCCTATGGTCAAACTGCTTTCATATCACGTATTTCCAATTAAATAGGGTTTTGATTACTTCTTTTGTTTGACACATCTCATGTATTTCCAACAAGACTTGACAATAACTCTTCACAATAATTCTTGCTTTGTTTTAGACCACATTTCCTTCTTTATCTAACTTGTTTCGTAAGACCCACTTTAGACCAACAACTGAAGAACCTGGAGGAGTCGAAATCAAACACCAAACTTTATTCCTTTCAAATCCATTTAATTCAGCTTGCATGGCTTCAACCCAATCAGAATGATCAAGAGTAGTTTTCACCGTCATCAGTTCAATCTTTGAAATAAAATAAGTGAAACATGCAAAATTATTGATTTTTGTTTAACAAAGCTTGTCTTTCTTTTTCTTTAGCACGGGTTAAGACACTTGTAGTTGGATAATCAGTTAAAAACGAAAATTAAATTATTTGATAGGGAATGCCCTTTAATTTTATTTAAAAATTTAAATATTAGTTGAAATCAATTCCCCGAAAATGGCACGAAAAACTTGATGTCTTGCTGACAGTCTATTAAAATAAACCTAAATGAATCCTAGTTAAGTTTATAAGATCTAAGTAATCCAAACTCAGACTTATCAACCCTCTGGTGTAGAACTCAAGGGGAAGAAAAGTGTACAAATGATTTAGATATTAAACTAAATTGATTTAAAAAAGAATTTGTTGTAATTACTTCAAAGAGAATAATCAAACCAACAATACATAAAACAAGCATATGATTAAATCAACATTAAACTGAACGATAATAATAATTAAAAAGTATTTTTTTTCATAGACTTAAAATTACCTAATGATTATGAATAGGGGTATAAATGAGTTGGGTCGAACCTGAACATACCCAAGCTCAGCTCGAGCTCATTTATATTCATCTAAGCTCGAGCCTGAGCTCGACTCATTTCGAGCGTAGTTTCAAAGCTCGTGCTCGACTTGTGGGAAATATAAAATACTAAAGATTGGTTTAGCTCGGGCTCGTTTTGTTATAATGCGAGCCTAAACGAGCCTAGGCTTGAATCGAGCTAGTTTATGGTTTTTGAGCTCGTTTGATAGTTTATCAAAGATTCAAGTGAATAATCGAACGTCATAATATGCATTCATACATTCCATATTTCCATTGGTTTAATGTGAATGTATGCTATTAAAACTGAATTGGAAAAAAAGAAAGAAGTGAATGGGCCGATTAAAAGATATTAAGAAATCTTATTACATTATTTGTAAAATGTAATATATAAGGTAAAAAAATAATTTTATAATATACTATATATATATTGGCTCATTTAGGCTCGTGATCCTAATCGAACTCGGTAATAAAAGCTCGGACTTGAGTTTGTTTAATAAATGAGCCATATGTCGAGCTCGAGCTCGAGTTGAGTTTTAACGAGTTGATCTAGAGTAGCTCGGCTCACTTACACCCTTAATTATGAATGATTCATATGAAGTGCAATTGAAATTAGCAGAACTCCACTGATTCCTAAATTAGTTAATTTAAATTAATGTCTTTAATCATATGTTTCTAAGTTATCTACCAATAGGGATCACTTTCCTAGATGCATTCTATTAATTATTTTTATGAAATACTTAATTGGTATGATTATTCCTAGGTGTCGTAGTAACTTCTCAAATTGGCTACACTAATTCCTCAATCATGAACATTAAAATGACTATTTCTATATCTACCTTAGGGGTGTACCTACCAGTCAACATTGCACACCTCAACCGCATAGAATCAATCTATAAATTGTCATCCAAAGTATAATACAAGATAAATAACTCGAACCTAATCTTAGATTGCACTCAACTACACAGATAAAGATATATCAATATTAATACGCACGGATCTTTAATCTAGCATTCATAATAAATTGAATAAGTAATAATATTCCCATCTAATAAAATCAAATCATAATCATGTCATGTCATCTACATCTAAACAAAAGAAATGAGAGTACTTAACCCGTAAACTAGAAAAGAAAAGAAAAACTAAAGAAATCTAACATACAACAAAAGAAAACTCTTTTTGTGAGCCTCCTAGATGCAATTCTTCAGTCTTCAGACTTTTCTTCTTATTTTCTGAATTCCCCAAGCTATATCCCTCTTCAGAATGAAATTAAGGGTCTATTTATAGCATTATGAGATTGAGTTAAATTGCGGCGCAACAAACAATTCACGATGCAAATTAATAAAATTGTTAGAAATCTTCAAAAACGTTAAAATCTTCATAATATTCTTCATACTAAAATTACAGTTGTCTCCTTTGGTCAAGAAGCTACAAAATTATGATTTATTTTTTCCCTTTTCAGCTTCTATTTTGACAATTGGTTATTTTCAACTACAAAATATAAATATATAGCAATTAAGCATCTTTTGTCCTATTTTACTAACAAAAATACTGATCAAATAAGTATATAAAATGCCCCATAAGATATCTATAATTTAGGTTATATCACCTCTTATTTTGACATCTAAAACGAAAATTCTAGTACCCCTGTTTCGACATCGGAAACTACTATGCCTATTTCACCCTCAAACATTACGAATGTGAAATCTAATACAGAGGAGATACGCAATGTGGACATCACTATGAATAGTTCTGAAGTGGACACAAATATCACCACTGGTGACGAACTTATCATTGAGGATACTCTTCCACCATCTCAACCACTGGAATCTCCACCTCGCACTTCAATACCCACTATTATACCTTTCCACTCACCCACTTTTCAAAACATCATAGAAATTTCTTTTCTTGAAAATGTATTTCTATCACATTCTACTAACACAACCTTTGATATTTTCTCTTTACCAACAATATGTTTTAATAACGAAGAAGAGGATGTTGATGACCATGCTTTGATGTCAAGAAAACAATATAAGAGTTTAAACAAGAAGTTGGGCCAAATATTAAAGTAGGTATGTGATTCAGCATCGGTTAAAAATACTGGTGATTCTGCTCGCAGAACAAAAGAAAATGTTTCTCAAAAAACTGTTTCGATAATGTTGAAGGAACATGAGAAAATATTATTGGCAAAGTTTGATACTTTTTCAAAGGAATTAGTTTTCAAATTCCAATGTTTTGTCGATACTTTGGATAAAAAGTTTATGGATTATAAGAGAAAAGAAAAGGAAATACATGAAAATCTTATGGATGCTATCCAAGATTTTAAAGCTCAAACAGTGGACATTTCTAATAAGAAGATTAAAGGAATTGGGGAAAATATAGAAAAGAGATAATAAAGTTTACTAATGTAAATTTTGCTCTGGCTACTTCAAGCTAGAATATTATTAATTATGTAACTACACTTTTGAAGATGTTCGGGATTTTAATGAATATAGGGCTGGTTTCCAGAATAGAGTAAAGGTATTAAAAGCTCAACTAAGTGAAGTTAATTCGAAAGTTTTCGAGTTTTAACCAAAGGTTGTTTCGGAAGAGAATAAGCATATTTTGAAAGAATTTGAAGACTATACTACTCAGATGATTGAAAAAGCTCATAATTCATTTTTGGTACAATTACAACCAACTTTGGAGTTGGTTTCCCAAATCCTTTCTAATGCTCCAAAGGTTACTTCTCAACCTTAGTCACAAGGGGGGGGGGGGGGGGGGGGGGTGGGGGGTGGAAGTGAAACCTCCATGGATGATCTCTTTAGCAAATATTCAAAGACCATCAGGGTTCATGAAGTGCTTCAGGAAATACTTCTCGAGGAATAACTTTAGTAGGATTTTTTATGTTAAGACCTTTGGATGTTACCTTACCGTTTCTGCTTCCATCAGTTAATAATTTAAGAATTATTGTTGTTTCAACAAAACAAATTCAATTTGATCCACCATTGTTGAATCCAAGTGAAGTGACTATAATCGGAACTACGATTAAAACCATGTCAACTGTAGTAACTACAAATGTTGACACGTTGAAAGGGAAATCAATGAAACCTTCGAATGATGTAAATAAATAAGACAAATGCTTCCAAATTTGAAAGGTTCGGTAGGCAAAATGATATTTTTGTCTTAAGGGAATAAATAGCAAAAGGTGTGGATATGGGTGACATTTTGAAATTTTGGAATGTTGAGATGATCAGAGGTATTACATTTTGTGACTTGGGTCACTTACAAAAAATTCCAAAGAAAAGCTATGATGTTAAAATTCAAACACAAATCAACTAGACATTCCTTTCAAGCCATTCACATTCAAGTTTATTTAGTTCAATGTAAAGGTCAACAAGGAAATTTTCAATACTTTCAAAGAATTGAAGATAAGATTTCATATAGTTCTAGGAAACCAGAAGAAGAAGTATGGTCTAGCGAAAAGATAACAAAGGTTTTTCATATTGCAAAATATGTTTATTTCGAGAACAAGCATCATAACTTTCGATATAAATTTGTGAGATGAGAAAATATGCATGTGAATTTACGATTATTGATTTCCTACTAATGAATCTAAATGATTTTTTGACGATGTTGCGTATCTTTTCAAGGTTTAATCAGAAAACTATCTCTTCGATAAATCAAAATATCTACAATATGGGTTATCAACATATTCAAGGCTTTATGCAGTACAACTACGCTCAAATGGCTTTGACTAATTTTGTACTTGATAAAGCTTTGGGGAAGGAAGTTGATATGCCTTTGACTTCGTTGAATAACATCAGTAGTTATAAAGATTGGGAGATACTTCAATATCCAAAAGGAGTAGTCTATTTTGGAAAGAAGATAAAGGGAAAATAAAAGAATAATTTCTTTTATATTGATTACATGGAGATGTTTCCCTACAATCTATTTGCAAAATATTCTCATTCGAATCTATTCCTATGTTCTCAATATAGATCATGACAATAAGTGGATGAATGATTTGATTTCTTGGTATATAGAAGTGGGGAAGGCTGTACTCAGTGTTGTTCAATTTTGTAGACGATTTAGGAAAATGTTATATATTCATAAAGTGGGATAATGTTAAGTCCAGTTATGTTGTGAAGATGTCGAAAGTATGGTGCCTATTGAAATCATCATATCTGAAAGCTGATAGTATTAGATCATATCAAAAGTGCAGTCTATATCAAACTAGTGTGTATAGCTTATTAAGTTGATTCCATATATCTTTTTATTACATGGTAGATTTTGCACACGTCATTGTCTTAGTCAATGTATGTTAATTATCAGATGTATCGCACCTATGGGCGTGTTCGGCAAAATTAGCTGGTAGCGGGTAGCTTTTAGCTTGTAGCGTTTTGTTAAACGCTACATGAAGTAACATTTGGATTTGAAGCGTTTTGTTTAAACTAAACGCTAGAAACTTGTAGTGTCAAACAAAGCTTTCTGTTCAAAATGAAACGTTTTGTTAAACGCTAGAAGTAGAAGCTCTCAAACGCTCCCAAAAGCTCCTTGCGGAACACGCCCTATGTGTCTATATATATATATATATATATATATATATATATATATATATATATATATATATATATATATATATATATATATATATATATATATATATATATATATATGGTGTTTGTCATAGTGTTAGGTTAACGGGTCTTTTCAAATACGCTCATAACATTTTGTTATTTGGGTTATCAACCTTTGTAACCTTACACCATCTAATTAGTGAGCTAAACAAACTTATTTACATCTTGTGTTGATTCGTTTTATGAAATGGTAGTCCAAACACCATAAATTGTACCATTCATGTGAAAATTTTACAAAAGCCTATATGCATGAGTTTGTAATTAACTTGATGTCTACACCATAGATTTCTCAATGAAAATTGTATTTGACGTGACAAGGATCAGTAGATTAAAAAAATACTCAAATTAAGTGTTGAACTACAGAAGTTATTAGATTGCAGAGTTGATATCAAAACCGTGAGATTTTATAGATGGTAATGATTCTTATATATCACAATTGTGAAAATCATAGTTAAGATTTTCATTTCTTAACTAACTATATTTTAAAAATCAATGTTTCTCGGTGTTTCCATGGCAATTGGCACCCCTCATCTTCTAAAATAATACTTTCCACCACTTTATTTTTTAAAATACTTTGTAAAATGATAATTCCACCTATACATTTTAAAATATCACTTTAAACCCCCTCACTTTGAACTTTATAAAATAACACTTTCATCCCTTCAATTTTCCACACTTCTATGTTTATCTTTGTAGTATATGTCACTTTCTATCACTGTACTTTATAAAATATCACTCGCCATCTCTGCTTTGCACTTTCTAAAATTTTACTTTACCTACTCAATTTTGAAAACTTTTGTTTTTACCCCGTAGTATATATAATCTTATTTTTTAATAGTTACCACCTTCAACCTTGTATAACGTCATCGGCTTTCTAAACATTAGTGTTTACTCCATCTACCGACAATTATGATCCCTTAACTTTGTAAAATGTCATTTTGTCCCCCTCAACTTTCTAAACTTTTGTGTTTAACCCACGTAATATATATATATATATATATATATATATATATATATATATATATATATATATATATATATATATATATATATATATATATATATATATATATATATAACTTTCTTTCATTAACATAAGAAAATGAATTTATTATGTATGAGTTAGGTCCGTGTTTCCTTACGGTCCGACAAAAAACTTGTGTACTTTTTCATGCTTATTTTTATGTACGTTTTCTACATATGAGTCGGGTCATATATAATACGTTTTCATTTGGCCGCATAAATTGAAGTTAGAAAGTGGTTATGATCTTGTGTATACCTAGCTTTTATCTATACAATCGTAAAAATTCAATTTATAAAAAAGGATTGGCCCCACTACAACTCGCGACAGTTGAGTTACTAGCTATATATTAAAGAAAAATGTATGTGGATGTTTCCACCGATATTTGCCACCCATCTACTTCATGAAATAATATTTTCCACAATTCTACTATTTAAAATACTGTATAATATGATATTTTCCATCCTTTGTTTTTTAAAATGTCACTTTGACCTCTCCACTTGAAACTTTGTAAAAGTTTTCTTTCGCCCCATCCATTTTGTAAACTTTCATGTTTAATCCCGTAGTATACATAATCTTATTTCTTTAATAGTTTTCGTTCGTTAACTTCAAAATATATATATATATATATATATATATATATATATATATATATATATATATATATATATATATATGCTTATTTTTATGTATATATCATATTTTTATGTATGTATCTATCTAAATTTGAGGTTGTTAACGTTTTGATATAAATTTATAACTTTCGTTCGTTTTTTTTGTTAAAAAAATTACCGTCTTTTTAATGTACGCGTCAGTATAAATTCGAATTTTCCTATGTTTTTAAATTATCGTGTTTATTTTTATGTACGCTTTCTACGCATGAGCTCAATCACATGTAATAGTTTTTTGATGATATGAACTTTCGTTCGTTGACATAAAAAAAATCTTACTTTCCATTTTGTATGTACATATCGGTATAAATTCTGGTTTTTCAAAGTTTTTGTGTTTATTTTTATGTACGTTTACTACGTATGAATTGGTCACATATAATACGTTTTCATTTTATGGTACGTATATATTGGAGTTAATCACTGATACTGATATTATATATTTATCTACCAAAAAAAGCAACGTAACCTAACTTGTATCAATATATTCGTCAAAATTCAACTTACAAAAAACAAATTGATGTCGCCCCGATGTGTGGTGGGAAAAATCCTAATTAATATTAAACTAATAAGTTTCTTATTAATATAAGCAAATAAAAATATACATAATTACACAAGTATTCATTTAATTTTATCATTCACCCCGTAAAAAAAATTATAAGTTAACGACTGAAAATTATTAAGGAAAATCAGATTATATATATTATGCAAGAATAACACGAATGTTTTGAAATTGAAGGCGGTGAAAATGATATTTTACAAAGTTCAAAAGTGGAAGTGATCAACGTATCATCTTCAAAGATAGAGGCGTAGAAGATTTTGGTATGTTACCGGTGATCACATTGTATGAAAGCTTCAATTAAAGATTTAGTTAAAGTGCATCTCCACTTTTCAAAAGTAACTTTTGGGCTAATAAAATCTAGCAACGATTCACATAAACAACCTAACCCCTTCAGAATGCAACTAGTGAGTAGATTATGTGACAAATATAAAACTTGTAAGTTTTTTAGTTTCGCCAAAGATTTTGGTATGTTACCAGTGATCACATTGTATGAAAAATTCGAGTTCTTTAGATTGGTATAATTCGAAAATACAGTAGGAATGGTTCCAAAATATGCTATTGGAAGATAGATCAAGAACTTGAACCATATCAAGATTCGAAACAAGGATTTCAGGGAAAAAAATGCCAGTTAGAGTAGACTATTCTGGGAGAGATTGATAACTACAAGATTCTTGAATTTGACCAAAAGTTTATCAAGAATGGAGCCTATGACTCCGGAATTCGAAAGTATAATCTATTCTAACCCAAATGGGTGTTGAAATATGGAGGTTGAGTTGATAAACATGAGTTTATTTTCTGACAAATTCAAGAGAGTTAACATATCTAAAGATGAAAGTTGTCTGAACCTTCTTCATATCGGATCTATGATTTGAATCTCCTCTTTAGAGATGGACCATCGATGGGGAAGATTTGGGTTCTCTCTAAACCAGATATTCGATTTGAATCTCCCTCTTCTCCAATATTTTGTGATGGTCGCCATGATTTAAGTTGCATCAAGCCTCTGCGTGATGGACTTCTGACATGGTCTTATGACCTTGTTTCTAGGGACAAGGGGGCCTAAGGAAAAGGGGAAAGGGAAGAGGTAACACATGTGAGGGTTTGATAGCATCGTTGGATGTGTCTTGAGTGACCGGAGATGTCTTGGAGTCGCCAGAGTACTGAAGTCGACGTTAATACCGATGGACAGGAGACTTACTAAAGAAGAAGTGCATGGGAGAGAGACGACGTGCTTAGGGTTAAAGACCTATTTATTTTATTAAAGGCAATAAATTATTTTTTTTATAATAAACATTTCAATAAATAATTAATATATAACAACTAAATAGAAAATAAATCAAAAAAGAAAGAAATAAGGGCAAAATTGTCTTTTTATGTCTGGAGGTATGAAACGTGCAACTTTTAACCAAACAAAAGACGTTCCGAGTTAATTTTTGAAAATAGGAACTAAACGTGCTTTTTGACATCTGCATGAGGGACAATTCATGTAATTTACTCTTATATAAATTAGAAGGCAACCACGTTGATAGTTTCTACATATGTTTTTTTTACGGTATAACTTCTAAAATGAGAGTTTTCATTTGCACATTTTTTAGATTACTATGTAAATTGTTACATTCACCCCGTTCTGTTTTCTAAATTTTTAATAGCTTTCATTCGTTAACTTCAACAACTAAGATAGACATTTTCTATCCTATACTTTCTAAAATGATCATTTTTATATCTATACTTTTTAAAATACTTTGTAAAATAATGTTTTCTACCCCTACATTTTTTTAAAGTGATAGTTTTCACCCCTATTTTTTTATACTTTCTAAAGGGACAATTTTTACCTCTACACTTTTTAAAAAAATTTGTAAAATTACATTTTCAATCTTTGTATTTTCTAAAGTTATAGTTTTCATCTCTATAATTTTAAAATACTTTGAAAATGATATTTTTCACCTTTGTAATTATTAAAATATCACGTTCACCACCTCCATTAGAAACTTTATAAAATGTCATTTTCATCAATTTTATATTTTAAACTTTCATGTTTATCCCAATGTACTATATACAATCTAATTTTTCTTAGTAAATTCTGTTCGTTAATTTTTTTTAAAAAAACTAATTTTTGTGTGATTATTTAATGTATGTGTCGGTATAAATTCAAGACGGTTAACACTTCGGCGTAAATTTACAGTTTTCGTTCATTAATTAAAAAAAAAAACATATTTTTTTATACACGTATCGGTATAAATTCGAGTTTGTCTACGTTTCGACATCATTTTTTTAAAGCTTTCATTCTTATTTTTTATGTACAAGCTCCTATGTATAAGTCATGTCATACAGAATACAATTTCTATTATTTAAACTTTTGTTCGTCATCTTAAAAAAATTATTACTTATTTTAATATACGTGTCGGTCAAAATTCAAGCTTATTTGCGTTTCGATGTAAATTTTGTGTTTTCGTGCTTATTCTTATGTTCATTTCGACATATATTTAGAACTTTCGTTCGTTAATTTTTCTTAAAAAAATATACGTTCTTATAAATTCGAGTTTGTCCACTTTCGACATAATTTATTTTATGTTTTTGTGTTTATTTTTATATATGTTTCATACGTATGAGTCGGATGATATATAATATGTTTTTTTATTACTTGGACTTCTGTTCGTTAACGTAAAAAATAATATTACTTGTTTTTATGTACGTTTCAATATAAATTCTTGTTTTATATGTTTCACTGTAAATTTTGTATACGTTTTTATGCTTATTTTTATATATGTTTCTTTTATATGTCTTTGATCACATAAAATACGTTTTTAAACCACGATAAAAACTTATGTTGATTAGTTATACCGATCTTGTATATATTTATCTACCAATAAATTTAAATTACCAAATATAGTGGCTCTCCGCAACGGCAAATTACTAGTTTTATTTAAATCTTAAAAAATTATTTGTATAGTTAATTTGTTCTGACTTTTTCAATTTTCTTATATAATTATAGTGGCAGTGGATCAATTTGTGGATTGAGGTCATTTACTGGTGTGGAAAAATGTACACAATGATTCATATAAAAAACAAGGTGCTTGAATCTCGGAAAACTTGGAACCCAAATTTGACGCATCTATTATTTTTCTTGGATAATTTTTAAGAGGTGTTCTAGACGAAGTCTTCTTCGAGAAGGTGGCCCCCCAGTGAAATGATGTCTCAAAGCAAGTTTTCCGGATTATTATATTTGATTTATTTTTATGAAAACAAAAATGGCTTTTGAAAGGATTTTAATTAAATAAAATATTATTATACAAGAATGTAATTTAAAATTTTCACAAACATGGTATTTGCTTTAATAACTTTGTTATTATGGTAAAGGTTTTTCTTAATCGATAAAATTGATCAAGTGACCTTTATATAACCACGGAATACAAAGATAAGAAAACTAACAAACATTTCTAAGAAAGTGGATAAAGGGAATACAAAGATAAGATTACTAACAAACATTTCTAAGAAAGTGGATAAACATAAAAGGAATAGGTACAGGAAAATATTATTTTCAATACTTCCCCTTAAGTTGGAGCGTGGAGGTAGGAATGAGCATTTGCACCGGACCGGACCGGACCGGCTCTTGGACCGGACCGGTTACAGAGAATATTGTCGACCGTGGACGGGACCGGATGAGTTGTGTCCGAGTCCATGTCCGGGTTTTCCGGTTCTTGAACCCGTTTGGACCGGTAACAATTTAACACAAGTATACATATATTGTCATCAAAATCTAACATGTTTACCACCTAACATATATATCAAGTTTACCAACAAAAGTTAACAATCTTAAGTTCTTAACACAAACATACAAAAGTAATTACCATAACACCAAAAATCATAATTTAAACTTTAAAATTAATCCAATTAACAAACGTCATAATCTAATCTTCCATTGGCCTCCTAACTTTGATATCCCGATATCCTGAAATGCTGAAATATATCAGCTTTGATCTCCTAACTTTGATTGATTGTAACTCATTGAATATAATATAAAAAACAACGAAATTATAGTCTAAAATCATCTACAAACTCTAAATTACACGTTGAAAAAAATCGCATGTCAATCCGACTAAAAACGAATGAGATATGCATGTTTAAACAATTTTACAGAAAACAAAATTTTAATTTATTGTTGAAAAGTTAAAATATTTCAGCTTTGATATCCCAACTTTTATTGATTGTAACTCATTGAATATAACACCAAAAACAACAAATTTATAGTCGAAAATCATCTACAAACTCTAAATTACACGTTGGAAAAAACCGCATGTCAATCCGACCTCAAACGAATGAGATATGCTTGTTTAAACAATTTTACAGAATACAAAATTTTAATTTATTGCTGACAAGTTGAAATATTTCAGCTTTGATATCACAACTTTGATTGATTGTAACTCATTGAATATAACACCAAAAACAACAAAATTATAGTTTAATATTATCTACAAACTCTAAATTACACGTTGGAAAAAATGGCATGTCAATCCGACTTAAAATAAATGAGATATGCTTGTTTAAACAATTTTACAGAATACAAAAATTTAATTTATTGCTGAAGAGTTAAAATATTTCAGCTTTGATATCCTAACTTCGATTGATTGTAACTCATTAAATATAACACCAAAAAGAACAAAATTATAGTCTAAAATTATCTACAAACTCTAAATTACACATTGAAAAGAACCGCATATCAATCCGACTTAAAACGAATGAGATACGTTTGTTTAAAAAATTAACTTTTTTTATAAATAAGTCGGTCCAACCGGTTTTTACCCCGTAACCGGCCGAACCGAACCAGTAAAAAAACCGGACCGGACCGCCCTAAAATCCTAGAACCGAGAACCGGCCCGGGGTTCCAAAAAAAGGGTATGGTTCGATTCACCGGTTCGGTCCGGTCCACATGTCCAAATGCTCACCCCTACGTGGAGCCCCTAAAGGTTAGGTAAAAATGTCCGCAACTTGGGTCTTCGAGTAGATTTGCACAGTTTGAACTTCCTTGGACTCAACACGTTCTCAAAAAAAATAACAATCCATTTCGACATGTTTGGTTTGCTCATGAAAAACCAAATTATTAGCAATATGTCTAGCAACTTGATTATCACAGAAAAGTTGAGTTGGACCATGACAAGGCATGTAAAGTTCCTTCAACAACCACCTCATTTATATTACTTCACTGACAGTGCATGATATGGCCCTGTATTCAGCATCAACTGATGAATGTGAAACAACTGACTGTTTTTTTGATTTCAAGGAAATTGGAGAGCCCCCTAATAGAAGAAGGTATCCAGTTCTAGACCTTCTGGTCATTGGGCATCCTAGGAGTTCACAATCACAGTAAGCAATAAGATTACTCCCTCCATTTCTAGTAAGAAGTATTGCTTGACCCGAAGTAGCTTTGAGATATTGTAAAACCCGATTAGCTACTTCAAGATCTTTAGTACGAGGATCACAAGCGAACTAGCTGAGAACATTGACAGCATAAGTAATATCTGGTCAGGTGGCTTGAAGATAGAGTAATCTACCCACGAGACGTCCATAACGATTAGCATCTATCATGGCTTCTCCTTCACACTTGTCTAATTTCATATTTTGCTCCATAGGAAAGGAAATTGGTCACCAGCCAAGCATCCTTACATCTTCTACAATGTACAAGGTGTAATTTCATTGGACTAGAACCATCCCATCTCGCGCTCGAGCAACTTCAATCCCAAGGAAAAACTTTAAAGGACCTAGGTCCTTGATGCTAAATTCGTCATCAAGAGCGCTTTTTGTTTTCTGTATTTTATCCATCTTATCACCAATAATGATGACATCATCCACATAAACAAGGGCAGCAATAAAAATATTTTTTTTCTTTGAAAAGGAACAAAGAATGATCAGCTCCTTAAGGTTTAAAGCCAAGGCGGTGCAATAAAGTGGTAAACTTTTTATACAAAATTTTGGAAGCATGCTTAAGCCCGTAAAGGGATTTCTGCAATTTGCATACACGAGGATCATTTTTCAATCCAAAACCTTGTGGAACTTCAGGTAAACGTCTTGATTCAAATATTCATGTAGGAAGGCATTGTTCACATATAGCTGGTGAACATGATATCCCTTTTTCTACAACACTAACAAGGAGAGTTCAGATGGTGACAAGTTTGGCAATCGGGGCAAAGGTGTCATGATAATATACTCCTTCCATTTGAGCGAATCCCTTCGTGACCAAGCGAACCTTGTATCTTTCTATCTCTCCATTGGGTTTGTATTTGATCTTGTAAACCCATTTAGAGTCAATAGCACGCTTTCCTTCTTGTAAGGTCCAAGTTTCATTCTTTTCAAGTGCTTGTATTGCGTTCTTCATTGCTTCAATCCAATTGGGATCCTGCATGGCTTGCGCAAAGCTTTTAGGCTTATTACTAGAGGTAATGGCCGCCATAAAGGCTTTGTGTTTATTAGTGAAATTATCCTAAGAGACAAAATGAGCTAAAGGGTGTATCGTTGAGGGCTGATGATTGGAGGAGATGGATATGTTGGATTTAGTGTCTAAGTCCATAACTATAACTAGGATGTACTTGAACCGATTGTAGCATGGTTCTTTTGGGTTGCCTTCACCAGTGCAATTTGATAGGATGGACTTTTGAGAATAAGGCTATTTGTGATTTATTAATGTATTATAAGTATAATATATTAATTTAGAAATCATATTATTTAACCAGTATTGATCAAGAATTAATTTGGAATTAATTTAGTGATCAAAAGATACTAATTAAATATATGGGGACTGATTAAGTAAATCAATGATTCTTATAGTGTGGGCCAATGATCCTTGGTTATTTAGGATGGGCTAAACCAATGTGATAGTCCATGGATAGTCCATAGAGGTTTAACCCATGGAGCCTAAGTAATATAAAAGGTCATGGTGCATTAGGGTTTACAAAGATGTAACCCTAGCATTTGTTACACTATAAAAGGAATCCCCTAGAGCCAAAATCAGGGGCACCTATCATTCTAAGAGTTTGATATTGATTTTGTGCTAACTAGCTTATTCGCTCAAGCCTCCTCTTGCATTTGGTGTTTGTGACACATTAGAGAAATCACACTTGAGGTGCTAAAGCTTTCAAAGGCCAAGAACTACAACTACATCAAGAGGTATTCATCTAACTATGAGTTTTGTATTGTATATCCTCCATTGTATACTAGTTAGGATGTATGCTTTGGAAAATTGAAAATGCATGTATAATTAGAGAAAACATAGATCCAAAGCATCTAGGGTTGCATGTGCACCATAGGAGTGTTATAGTGCTTAAAACCCAACAGTGGTATCAGAGCCTAGGATTGTTTTCTGTTATATTTGATTCTTGTTAATTTTCAAAGTTGAAAAAATCGATTTTCTGGTCTCTGACTGATGAACTCGCCGAGTCCATTGGCTGACTCGACGAGTCCACTCAGTAAAAGGGCAACTCGACGAGTCAGGTTCATGCACTCGTCGAGTAGATGGCTCTGGTTGCAGAATTTCGAGTTTTTGGCCAGAATTGGACTAGAATCATTACCACAAACTGTTTTGTAATCATAAAAAAATGCATTTTTCTGATTTGGTAATGATGATCCTCATCCAATTAAAGGACAATTGTCAAATTTTAAGATAATTAAGTTAGTTATTTGTATTATTTGATATGAATTGCCTTCCTATATGAGTTATATTAGATCAATAATATATTATATGATGATGTGATAAGTTAAAATTAATCTAAGTTGTTCTTGAAATGAGTTTTTGTAACTTGTCCTCAAGTTATATGAAGAGTCTCATTCATGATCATTATAAACTCATAAGTTTTCATAAGTTATGGAAATGAAAAGGTTTTGAAAGTTACAAAACTTGCCCCCAAGTTTTGGTATTTGAAAAGTCTCAAATTATGAAAACATTAACTCTAGTAATTGAAAGGTTTCAAAAGATGCATCTCTTGGATCATAACTTAAAATTAATTAAGTAGTTTTAATTTTGAATTTTAATAACCTAGATGCTTTGAATAATTCAATTACACTTTATGGACTTTATTAAATTAATTAAAGTGTTTAATTAAAAGAGAAGTTTAATAAATCCATAATAACATGGTTTAAGATTAATTAAATTAAGAGTATAATTTATTAATAGATTAAAACACCTAGTATTTTAAAAGTTTAAAATACACCCTTATACTATATATAATTAAAAGTTTAATATATTATATATGTGTAAGTGAAAAGTCAGTCTTACCGTTAGTAGACATCATTTACGAAGTCGGTCTATAAGGGGGATATAAGGTTACTGCCTATAAAATGGTGGTTTAATGGGTGTCCACTCTCACCCACCGCTTCCTTCACTGGTGGAGGGTCGTTAGCCAAATGGGTAGGATATGATATTAATTCTCATTAAAAGTATAATGAAAATACCAAGTAACTAAACACTTATAAATTCCCAATCTTAGTTACTTAGGAAAAATGTGAATTTGATGCTAACCCATGAAATTTGACATTGCACCTTATTAGTCGTTAGTGGAGCGTGTGTGGTTAACCGACACACTATTATGGGACTAATGAGGGATGGAAATGGGTAGCTTGATGTTAATCATATATCAATAGAGCGGTTAACCGGCACATTGATTAGGTGATATGTAACATTAAGTGTAACAAGCTAATTTGCATGGTTATTCACACCTTGTTTGTGATCCTCGACATCCCAGTCACAAACTTGAAGGGAATAATCGAGATTTAAACATGCCATTGAAAAGTTCAATGAATCTCAAAAGAATCTAGGAATTTCAATTCATTTAAAACCTAAAATTCATTTTTGTTTTTCATGGTGGAAATTGGTAAATCGTCATTTACCTACCTTCAAATATTTTACAATTGGATTACAACATCCCTCTTCCGAATTGTAGAATATTGTGTTGGGTCCTAGCTTTAATATTTCATTTGGGTGTTATATTAAGGACTTAAATCAACTAACTTGAATTTCTCCCATTATAGATGTCTAGGTGAGATAACTATGGTCTTCTGAATCTTACAGAAAAAGTTTTCCTCATGAAGATGATATTCCACAAGACAATCAAGGTGAAAAATTAATTCCTTTTTCATGTTGTATTGGAACTTCAGTTCCTCCACCTCCTCTAATAATTCTCCCTAACCCAAAAATTCAAAGACTTGAAATGTTCAAGGTCACTCAAGCCCTGTTGGCAAGAAAACACCAAGATGGAAAGTTTGTGTGTGCACATGTCTTGGAGATGAAGTCACACATTGACAGGCTGGAAATGTTAGGAGTCGTTGTGTCAAGGAAGTTGGTTGTTGAATTGGTTCTTCAATCACTTCCTAAGTCATATGGTGAGTTCGTTAAAGATTACTATATGACAGACCGTGACATGTCCCTTATCGATCTTACCTATTTGCTAATTACTGCTGAATCAGCAATGATTTGGCACACTGGTAATGCAAATTTGATTGGAAGATCTACTTCCCAAACTTCCATGGGCATTGACAATGGAAACATTGGAAGTCCAGAAAAGATTTCTCTTTCCAATGGAAAGGGAAAGGATAATTATGAGATTGTCCCGTGTACCATTCCAAAAGAGTCTTTTTGTTTCTATTGCCAAGAGAAGGGGCATTGGTTGCGAAGCTGCCCTGATTACCTTTTGATTATGTTTCAGGTAAGTCCACTATTTAACTATATTAAGTTCCTACTTATAGACTCTTAATACATGATTTGATAAGATTACATTTTGATGTTTTGTAGGATCAAAGGAAGCTTAAAGGAAAAGTATGCTGAGTCTGATCGCGAAGAGATGGATTTCGATCGCATGATTCAATGATCAGATTTTTGAGCTGCTACTTAAGAGTTATGATAGATTGCTTAGAAATATGTAGTAACATAGTTTTCATTTGTAATTGCATTGCAATGAAAAGTTTTCCGCATATTATAAATAAAGAAAATTTTAAAATTTATCTTGTTTTATATTTCTTTGCAATGGCATTTGTGAAAATTGGTGTTTATATATTTTTAGCAATATTGATTTGATTCTTTCGTTTGTGGTAGTGTCTAAATTTACCAAATAAGGAAAGATTCTCATCATCCAAGTTTCAATTGGAGAGAAACTTGGAATCATGCTACTTGTATTGTATGATTAATGAGCACCTTCATCTTTGGGAAATTAAGACTAACCCCCTGTTCACATGTATATGTGAGTCAAGTGAAGGAATAGGGGATCGAGTACACTTGGTTGTGCACTGGTCAGGTCCACCACAAAGAACGATAAGACTATTCTTCATGCTTTACTAAAGTTTAGTAAATATGGTTATACTTACAAGATTAAGTATAATTTTGAATCATTGGAAAAGTTTCAATGAATAGCAGATCGAATAAGAAGAATCATATTAGGCAGAAAGATAAAAGTTTCTCCAATCTGAAAAGAAGGGAGAGTACTTGAGTATCGTCTTTTATGATCATCTTAATGATTATGAAACCATATCACAATTGATCCTCTAAGGAAATCTTAGTGCATTTCTATGGCTAAGAAGAGGAATCGTGATTTGTTGAAATGGTTAAATCAAGAAGATGAGTCATACTTCGTTCCAAAATCAAGTCTTAGAGTCATACTCCAAGATTGTGCCTTGAGTGACATAATCTTAAGAAAGGTTTATAACACTTATCAAATGTAGAGTAAAATGTTTTCTACTCTTGTACATTTGAAATTGGTAAGTTGTGATGTTTTGGATAAAACAAATATCAACTAAGACCGATTGTCAGAAGAAGTGTTTGTCTTGATAAGAAACCACACTAACTCTTGAATATTTGGTTGTCAAGGAATGGTCCTTGACAAAGAGAATCTTATATGTCAAGAGGTCAGTGGGAGTCTTAAAGATCTTAAAAAGTTTCAAGAACTAATCAAGAGTAAACCCATTGTTAATCACTAGCGCACAACTTAAGGTTTGTAACCTATCGTGTTGACATATTCTTGTTTCTATGCCCATTCCAGTTTAAGTTTACTATGCATGTGAGTTCTATGATTTCTCAATTGTTTGCATAGGGCAAAGCACCTTGATCAGTGAAAGTTCATTGATCAGTAAGAGTGATCTGCTGAACCACTTGGAAGCAATGGTAGGCCCTTGAACTGCTAGGTGGCAAGAAATTAAGATTGAACAAGTTCAGTCCATATGAGTTTGGATTTATCACTAACCTTCTCTTATGATTATGGTTATGACAAATTCACAAGGATAGGAACACACACACCATAAAGTCTAAGTGTCATAAGGTTTCTCTTCGCTTCATGAAAATGATTGTGAGGAAACGCTTTCACTAAGTAGATTTTAAAGAGTTAGCAATTGTGATATTTGCATTCTCAAATTCGATTATGATTACGGCATCCCTCTTCATAGTTCGAATTATGAGAAATGGAAAAAGGTCTAAACTTTTGAGACTTATTGTTGTAAGTTCTAAAATTGTTTAGACACACATGTGAGTTATCTAAAGAAAGATGTATGAGTTTCAGAAGCCTAGATAAAATCTTATCGAAGCGTCTTGTATCAGAAATCTGAACTTTGGTAAGAAAGTCAACAAGTATTGATTTCTAGAAGTCCAGCTGATTTCTGGATATATGTCAAAACTAGTGGGAGCATAAGTGTTATGCTAGTAAGATAGTAATTATTATGCTAGTGGGAGCATAATTATTATGGTAAGTGTTGCGAGTTAGCAATGTTAATTATATAAAAACAAAGGTTTCAATTTGCAAAGTTGCAGAGTTTGAAAAGTTGTTTTGCTATATTTAAGGGATAGGAATCCATACTTCATTTCAAATCTAAAAGCTTAGATTGTGTGATTTTAATCAAATTTAGTCAAGGATATATATGAATGTTATGTTGAAACGATCCGACATAAGGAAATTCTATATATGGAAATGTTATAGAAAGAGGCTGGTAAAGTATCAGGTCTCTATGTAAGACATTATAAATCGTGTCCCATATGCTTCGGATATAGGATCGATTGCATGTGCTATAATATTCTCATGTTCTAATTTTCCAAATGCCTAGGGCATTAAGAGGGAGAAAGGACTAGAAGTGGATATGACTAAAGTTATTAAACAACTGTTAAGGACAATCCAAGGTTCGCTAAGGATTGGTCACTTGTGGGCAGTTGGAAGTATAACAATGAATGGACCACATTGATATGATTTTGAATAGATAGGATTCTATTAAGAATGGATAGTCGTATGGTAATTATGGAAAAGTTTCCATAATGGGAGTTGGATATCAATAATCTATGAGTAAGTGAGAAACTTTTATGCAAGAAGGATGTTCGAAGGAATGTGCTTTGAATATGAGACTTTGGATCTTTGGAATTGTCTTGTAACAATCTCCAATGGAATGTTTTGTAATTGGCAAAGTCCCTGTGACTTGTGTGCATAGTCATTACAAATGGATCAATGCATATAAGCTTATAATCTAACAGAATACAGTAAGTGGGAAGGACTTGGTACTCTTACACTTACGATAAGGATTTGGAATTGTGAAATGTGTGTCATTGGAAATGTTTACAATTGATCTATTTCACAAAGTAAGGACCATAGGCAAACATAGTGTGCATGCTTGGAGCATGGGACTGTTGGATAAGGTGTCTAAGTCCATAACTATATTTGGTATGTACTTGACCCGACTTGGCATGGTCTGTTTGGGTTGCATGACATCGCAACAATTGGATAGACAAAATGAGAAAAGGACACTTATGATTTATTAATATATTATAAGTTCTAATATATTAATATGAAATCCTATTATTTAATTAGTATTGATCAAGAATTAATTTGGCAATTAATTTTGTGATCAAAAGAGACTAATTAAATATATGGGGATTGATTATGTAAATCATTCATTCTTATATAGTGGGCTTATGATCCATGATTCACTAGATTGGGCTAAGTCTCATTGGGTGCTCCATGGATGCTCCATGGAGGATAAAACCCATGGGTCATGGAGGAAATGAAAATCCATGCAGATTAGGGTTTACATGGTGCAACCCTACATGTGGCACACTATATAAAGAGCCCCATGGCAAGCAAAAATCGGCCACTAAGACTAAGTAAGGGAGGGCTAGCCGAATTTGTGCTCAAGTGTACTTCTCTCAAGTTATTCCGAGAGTTGTGGTGTTGTGTGAAGCATTTGAGGCATCACATTTGGGGTGCTAGGCTCACAAGATCTTAAGGAATCCAAGCAACAAGAAAGGTATGTCATTCTACTAGTTTTTATATTACATGTACCCCATTCACATGCTAGTTAGGATGAAACCTTGGAAAATGAATATTTGCATGTATAATAGAGAAAACATAGATCCAAGGTTTCTAGGGTTGCATGCATACCATAGGAGTGTTAGAATGCTCAAAACCCATCAGTGGTATCAGAGCCTAGGCTTGTTTTCATTATACTTGATGCAAACTGCTGAAAAAAGTCGAATTTCTACTCAATGTTTAGTGAACTCGCCGAGTCCATGGGGGGCACTCGACGAGTCCAAGTGAAATCTCATCCTACTCGGCGAGTAGGTTCTTGCACTCGGCGAGTAGGAGGCCCTGAGTGTAGAAATTTGAGTTTTGTTGCTGGAATTGGACTAGAATCATTACCCTAAACTGTTTTGGACTTATAAAATCTGTTTATTATGTGGTAATTATTATGCTAATCCATTTTCTAAGGTTATTATCAAAGTGTCAAGTTTTATATATGTTTATGTGATTCTTGAAAATTGCTGGTATGAATGTTCATGCTTATGAGTTTGGTAGATCATAGGAATTATTTGCAAGTTGTTTGTTAGTGTAATTCTTGATCTAAATGCCAATTAATGGACTCCATAACTTGTCCTCAAGTTATGGAATTCCAAAAGTCCTTTCTATAAAACCATTAAGACTCATAAGTTATAGAAATGAAAGGTTTTGAATAGTTTCAAAATTTTCCCACAAGTTTTGGAATTTCTAAAGTCACTTTAGAAAACTTTAATTCAAAACCCTAGAATTTTAAAAGTTTAATACTCAAACCTTATACTTTTTAGTATTATAAGTTAATAATATATATATATATATATATATATATATATATATATATATATATATATCTATATATATATATATATATATATATATATATATATATATATATATATATGTATAAGATCAAGTCAGTCTTACCGTTAGTAGGCCTCATTCACGAAGCCGGTCTATAAGGGGGTATAAGGTTGTTGCCTATAAAATGCCAGCTTAATGGGTGTCCACTCTCACCCACCGCTTCCTTGACTGGTGGAGGGTCGTTAGCCGAACGGGTAGGACAAAGACTATAATTCTCATTAATATTATAATGATCATAAAGTAACTAAACCCTTTATAAATTCCCAATCTTAGTTACTTTAGGAAAATGTGAAATTGATGCTAACCCATAAAATTACACTTACACCTTGCTAAAGTCGTTAGTGGAGCGTGTGTGGTTAACTGGCACACTAACATGGACTTAAAAAGGGTGGCAAAGCGTGGCTTAAGGTTTATCATAGATCGGTGGAGCGTGTGTGGTTAACCGGCACATCGGTTAGGTGAGAAAATTAAGAGTACCAAGTTAATTTGTATGGTTATTCACACCTTGTTTGTGATCCTCGGTATCCCAGTCACAAACTTGAAGGGCATAATCGAGATTTAAACATGCCATTGAATTGTTCAATGAATCTCAAAAGATCTAGGAGTTTCAATCAATTAAAACCTAATAATCTATTTCGTTTTTCATGGTGGAAATTGGTAAATCGTCATTTACCTACCTTCAAATATTTTGTAGCTTGGATTACGGCATCCCTCTTCCAAGTTATAAAATATTGTGATGGGTCCTAGCCTTAATATTTCATTTGGGTGTCTTATTAAGGATTCTATATCTAATATAAACTTGTCTTTCTTCCTTTTCAGATGTCTTCCAACAATGCTTCTGACTCAAACCCTTCTGGATCCTTCTCTCTCATGAACCTTTGTGGGAGAGTCATGTTTGATGGTTCCAACTTCAATTACTGGATTAGGAACATCAGGATGGCCACTCATTATAAGGACAATGAATATGTCCTAGACAAGGAGCTGAAGGAAATCGATGAGTCTTATGCTACTCCAGAGGAGATTTCTGAGTACACTAGCCATGAGAAGGATGCCACTAAGGTATCTTGTATCATGCTGACTACCATGACATCAGAACTCCAGAAATCCTATGAAGATTTCTACCCTTATGAGATGCACCAGGACCTGATGGAAAGATACCATCAGAGTGCTCGTCAAGAGAGGTATGAAATCATCTCTTCCATGATAACAACCAGGATAAAGGATGGTGAACCCATCACGGGCCACTTGCAGAAGATGCAAAGGTTTGTGGACCGATTGCTTAAGTTGAATGTGAACTTCCCTGAGGAGTTGGCTATTGATATCATACTGGACTCCTTACCTCCATGTTATGATCAGTTCTGTATGACCTATCATATAAACAAGGAGGAGGTCACACTTCGAAAACTTCAAGGACTTTTGAGGAGAGCCGAAAATGGTCTCAAAGGTAAAACAGTTGTATCTACTCCTACCACAGCCCCTGTTCTGGCAATCGGGCAAGGTAAAGGGAAAAAGAGGAAGGCCTCTTCAAAGGGTACCAAGGGAAAGTCTCTTGATGGCTCCTCTTCAAGTGGAACCAAAGGATGTTCTGCTACTCCCTCTTCCAACCCAAAGGATGCATAATGCTTCTACTGTCAGGAAAAGGGGCACTGGAAGCGAAGCTGCCCCAAGTACTTGCAGGATCTTAAGGATAGGGAAGTGAAACCCACCCATGTAGGTATTTACACTATATTGTCTAATAATTCACCACATACTAATTCTTGGGTCCTTAATACAGGGTGTGGAATTCACATTTGTTCTGATTTGCAGGGCCTAAAAAGAAGTGAGGATGTGGAGCACGGGAAGATAAACTTGATCATGGGGAATAGGAAAGTGTCACCTGTCACCAAGATTGGAGTTTATTCTTTATTGCTTAGTAGTGGATTAGTATTAGATTTGAATAAAGGTTGTTACTCGTCTGAAATGGCGAGAAATATTATTTCTTTTCATGGTTTGTATAAACAAGGATTTACTTTTTCATTTGATAATGAATGTGGTGGTATTGATGCTTTTTATAATGGTGTTCTTTATTTTAAAGCATTACCTTGTAATGGTGTATATGAAACCGTGTCGATTGTAGACAACTTAGGAAATAATGTTTTGCATATTGATTCTTCCACTAGTTTGGATAAGGCATCCTTGTGGCATTGTCGTCTTGGACATGTCAGCAAGAAGCGCATAGGCCAACTCCAAAAGGCTGGAGTCTTGGAGTCATTTGACTTAAGGTCAGATGATAATTGTGAATCTTGTTTAATTGGAAAAATGACTAAGTCACCCTTCACTGGTACTTGTGCTAGGGGTGAAGGTTTGTTGGACCTCATACACACAAATGTGTGTGGACCCTTCAGAACCGGCACAAGGGATGCTAACCGCTTCTATGTGACTTTTACTGATGATTATAGTAAATATGGTTATGTCTACTTAATCAAGCATAAGTCAGAAACCTTTGAGAAATTCAAAGAGTTTAAACAAGAAGTGGAGAATCAGTTGGGCAGGACGATAAAGATGCTCTGATCCGATCAGGGTGGTGAGTATCTTAGTATCGAGTTCCTTGACTATCTTAAGGAATGTGGAATTGTTTCATAATTGACACCTCCTAGGACACCACAGCTGAATGGTGTGGCTGAGAGGCGCAATCGAATCTTGTTGGACATGGTTCGTTCCATGATGACTCGAGCTTCGTTACCAATCTCATTCTGGGGGTATGCCTTAGAGACTGCCGCCCTATCCTTAATCTAGTCCCTACCAAGAAGGTTGCCAAAACACCTCACGAGATGTGCACTGGGAAAGTTCCCAATTAAGACCACATCAAGATTTGGGGTTGCGAGGCTTTCGTGAGGCGCGAGACTCACGATAAGATTGAACCTCGAAGTGAGCGGTGAATTTTCATCGGCTACCCACATAAATCCTTTGGTTACCTCTTCTACAGACCTAGTAAGAATATGGTCTTTGTGGCGAGGAGAGGAGTCTTTCGTGAGAGAGAATTCATAAGCTAAGGAAACAGTGGGGGGAAAATTGACCTTGAAGAACTTCAAGAGTCAAGCGGTGAAGGAACCTCAAACACTAGCAATCAACCTGAGGAGGAAATTAATGTTGATGAGTCCATACCTCTGAGGCGTCCCACCAGAGTTTGGAATCTACCTTAGCATTACTATGGTTTCCATATTACTGCGGAAGGTGATGCATTTATCAGTGATAGTACACTGATAAATTTGGATGAACCTAACAACTTTAAAGAAGCCATGGCAGACCCTGAATCTGCCAAATGGAAAGAGGCTATGTACAGCGAGATTCAGTCCATGTATGAAAATCAAGTTTGGAACTTGGTTGACAATGTACCGGGTCGTAAGACAGTCGGGTGCAAATGGATCTTCAAGAAGAAGACCGACATGGATGGGAATGTACACACTTATAAGGCGCGATTGGTTGCGAAGGGCTTTACTCAGACTCCGGGAGTTCATTATGATGAAACCTTCTCACCAATAGCGAAGATTAAGTCCATTAGGGTTATGCTAGCCATTGCTGCATTTCATGATTATGAAATATGGCAAATGGATGTCAAAACCGCTTTCCTTAATGGAAAGTTGGCTGAGGATGTTTACATGAATCAGCCAGAGGGTTTTTTTGATGAAAAGTATCGTAATAGAGTGGGTAAGCTTGAAAAATCCATCTATGGATTAAAACAAGCATCTCGCAGATGGAATCTTTGTTTCGATGAGAATGTCAAAGAGTTTGGCTTTTCGAGGAGCGAGGATGAGTCATATGTATATGTTAAGGCTAGTGGGAGTATAGTTAGCTTTTTGGTATTGTATGTGGATGACATACTACTCATAGGAAATGACATCCCAACCTTGCAGGAGGTTAAGTCCTGGCTTGGGAAGTGTTTCGCTATGAAGGATCTGGGAGAAGCTGCCTATATACTAGGGATAAGGATATTGAGATACAAGAGTAAGAGACTAATTGGACTTAGTCAAAGTACCTACTTGGATAAAGTACTGAAAAGATGCAGCATGCAGGATTCCAAGAAAGGTGACTTACCGATCCAGAGTAATGCCAAACTGAGTAAGACTCCGAGCCCGAGTACATAGGCTGAGATAGCTGAGATGAGTCGAGTACCGTATGCTTCCGCTGTAGGCTCGATCATATATTCTATGACTTGTACTCGCCCTGATGTGGCCTTTTCTTTGAGCATGGTCAGCAGATATCAAGGGAATCCGAGCAAGGCTCACTGGACTGCGGTGAAGAACATTCTCAAGTACATGCGAAGGACTAGGGACTGGGTCCTTACCCTTGGTGGGAGTGATGACTTGAGAGTAGTGGGGTATAGTGATGCTAGCTTCCAGACTGATAGGGATAATTTCCGCTCTCAGTCGGACTACGTCTTTACCCTAAATGGAGGAGCAATTACTTGGAAAAGTTCCAAGTAGGAGACAGTAGCTGATTCAACTTGCGAATCAGAGTACATAGCAGCAAGCGAGGTGGCGAAGGAGACTATATGGTTGAAGAAATTCATTGGAGACCTTGGAGTTGTACCAGCTATAAAGGAGTCTATGGATATTTTCTGTGATAACGAGAGTGTAGTTGCCTTAGCCAAGGAACCAAGGGATCACGGGAGATCCAGGCATATCGACAGAAAATACCACTTCATTAGACATCGAATAGAAGAAGGACTCCTCGTGGCAAAGAGGGTATCATCGGATGAGAAGCCAGCAGATCCCCTCACGAAGGGACTGTGTAGGGTTAAGCATTTACAGCATGCGAGGCGCATTGGGCTGAAGGATGATATTAGTTTTAGTAATTAGATAGATTTCGAAACTTGTAATAGTTGAAATGTAATTGACATTTGATGTTTAAATAAAAGGTGTTTTTTATTTACTAGTATGGTACTGTCTTGTGTCAATCGTTTACTATTGTTTCATTTTGCATGTTTTGACTTCCAGAATAACTATGTTATGGTATATCATATTATTCAAACTATCCACAGTCGATCATACTTTGGAAGTAGGTATTGAAATAAGACTGTCATGAATTGGGTTTGTAGATTTGTTTGAATTGTATTAGACATAGCAATTGTTGCTGCAACATTCATGAGTGGTCATAAGTTCTGAGTATTGGATTCAACCCACGCTCACTTGTATCACTTCATGGAATTTATCTCGAGTGATCGTGAGACGGTAATATCATATAAGTCTTCAAGCCAAGAGATATGAGTTGTTGACTATGAGTTAGTTGTACATTGATAGTACGAAACCGCATCAGTAACTTGATGTTATAAAACGTGTTGTTGTGTATAATTTGATGATTAGCTAGTACAAGCATATGAGTCGAAGTTTATATGTTCCTTTTAGTCTTTGGAGGATTAAAAGCGATATCTTGGGCCCCTCGATGATTTTGTTTTGACTTATGTGTCGGGCCCGGTCAGAACTGAATTGATGTGTTCAATTAAGTTCTATGTCAAACAGATCAAAAATCGAGAAACAAACTGCTGGACAATAAGTACGACGTTGTTACATGTATTTGTCCGGCTGATATCTTGAACAGAGGATTAAATGATCACTTATCTTAAATGGCGCATCATCCTAGTTTCGCGAGACTTTAAAAGAGCTACAATTGCTGGTCGGATCCTGAAGTCATACCTGTAACTATAGTTATTAGACTTATCTTAAATGTCGCATCATCCTAGTTCCGCGAGACTTTGGGTTGCATTGCATCGCAACAGTTGGATAGACAAAATGAGAAAAGGACACTTATGATTTATTAATATATTATAAGTTCTAATATATTAATATGAAATCATATTATTTAAGTAGTATTGATCAAGAATTAATTTGCAATTAATTTTGTGATCAATAGAGACTAATTAAATATATGGAGATTGATTATGTAAATCATTCATTCTTATATAGTGGGCTTATGATCCATGATTCACTAGATTGGGCTAAGTCTCATTGGGTGCTCCATGGATGCTCCATGGAGGTTAAAACCCATGGGTCATGGAGGAAATGAAAAGCCATGCACATTAAGGTTTACATGGTGTAACCCTACATGTGGCACACTATATAAAGAGCCCCATGGCAAGCAAAAATCGGCCACTAAGACTAAGTAAGGGAGGGCTAGCCGAATTTGTGCTCAAGTGTACTTCTCTCAAGTTATTCCAAGAGTTGTGGGGTTGTGTAAAGCATTTGAGGCATCACATTTGGGGTGCTAGGCTCACAAGGTCTTACGGAATCCAAGCAACAAGAAAGGTATGTCATTCTACTAGTTTTTATATTACACGTACCCCATTCACATGCTAGTTAGGATGAAACCTTTGAAAATGAATATTTGCATTTATAATAGAGAAAACATAGATCCAAGGTTTCTAGGGTTGCATGCACACCATAGGAGTGTTAGAAAGCTGAAAACCCATCAGGGACAACTATTGTTTCAATTCAAGTATTAAGTTGATTAATCGAAACATTATACAACGAATAATGTGTAATCAATATAGTGATTAAATAAAAGGTGTTTTATTTATATTAAAAAGTTTTGAGACCATATTGGATTTGATTATTCTTGTGTTTCACTTTGCATGTTTTGACTTCCCGAATAACTAGGTTATTCAAACTATCTGCAGTCCATCATACTTTGGAAGTAGGTATTGAGGTAAGACTGTCATGAATCCGTCTATAGATTGTCTAAAGTGTTTTAAACATAGCACAATGTTCATGAGTAATTTTGGAATAAGATTCGAGTGTTGGATTAAACCCACGCTCACCTGAATCACTTCATGGAATTTATCACGAGTGATTGTGAGACGATAATATCATATAGTCTTCAAACTAAGATATATGAGTTGTTGACTACGAGTTGGTTGTGCATTGATGATACGAAAACGCATCAGTAACTTGATGTTTTGACTTATGTGCCGAGCCCAGTCAAAACTAAATTGATGTGTTCAGTTATGTTCTATGTCAGACAAATCAGAAATCGGGAAACAAACTGCAGGACAATAAGTATGACTATGTTCAATGTATTTGTCCGCATGATATCTTGAGAACAGAGGAATATATGATCCCTTATCTAAAGGACGTGTCACTGATTGGGTTAGAGTCGACAGCGGCTTTTGAAAGCTACGATTGCTAAGTCGGATCCTGAAGTTACATTGGCAGTTATAGTTATTAGACTTATCCAAGTGGGAGACTGTTGGATTTAGTGTCTATGCCCATAACTATAACTGGGATGTACTTGACCCGATTGTAGCATGGTCCTTTTGGGTTGGCTTCACCAGTACAATTTGATAGGATGGACTTTTGCGAATAAGGCTATTTGTGATTTATTAATGTATTAAAAGTATAATATATTAATTGAGAAATCATATTATTTAATTAGTATTGATCAATAATTAATTTGGAATTAATTTAGTGATCAAAAGAGACTAATTAAATATACGGGGACTGATTAAGTAAATCAATGATTCTTATAGTGTGGGCCAATGATCCATGGTTATTTAGGATGGGCTAAACCAATGTGATAGTCCATGGAGGTTTAACCCATGGATCCTAAGTACTATGAAAGGTCATGGTACATTAGGGTTTACAAAGATGTAACCCTAGCATTTGTTACACTATAAAAGGAGTCCTCTAGAGCCAAAATCGGGGGCACCTATCATTCTAAGAGTTTTATATTGATTTTGTGCTAACTAGCTTATTCTCTCAAGCCTCCTCTTGCATTTAGTGTTTGTGACACATTAGAGGCATCACACTTGAGGTGCTAAAGATTTCAAAGGCCAAGAACTACAACTACATCAAGAGGTATTCATCTAACTATGAGTTTTGTATTGTATATCCTCCATTGTATGCTAGTTAGGATGTATGCTTTGTAAAATTGAAAATGCATGTATAATTATAGAAAACATAGATCCAAAGCATCTAGGGTTGCATGTGCACCATAGGAGTGTTATAGTGCTTAAAACCCAACAGGATAAATGTTCAGGAACTTGGGATGGGGGAGCTTAACATTGTAATCATTGAGATGAGCCGGCATAGTACGATTTCGTTTTGGCCGTTGAAATCTCTCCGTTTCAGAGTGAGGTTCCTCTTAATCTTCTCTCGTGTCGTGAATTGTTGGAGTTGGACCAATGATGCGATATGATGTGGCAGTGAATTCGTCTTCAGTTGGAGTAGGTTGTGTATCCGAGGATGAAACAAGTTCGGTACCCTCGGTTTCGTCCAAGCTATTAATGACAGGTTGTCCCGTCCCATCTTCAATTTCCCATTGCTTTGGAAAGAGAATTAGTTCTTCTTCCTTTTCAATCCCATGTACATTAGAGAAAGGGAAGGTGTTTTCATAAAAATATTCATCCCTTGATATGATGATCTTGTTGTGTTGTGGGTTATATATTTTGTACCCCTTTTTCCTTGGAGGATAACACAAAAACACTCTTGGTCTACCTCTCATCTAAAATTTATCTCCTCCTGTTTTTGTTCTTCGATAATATGCTACACAACTAAAGACCTTCAAATGATCATATTCAGGTTTTTGATTGTACAAGAGCTCATAGGGTATTTTGTTGTCAATTACATCAGATGGAAAGCGATTGATAATGTGTGTGACGGTCAAAATGCATTCACCCCAAAACTTGATTAGGAGATTAGCTTCAAATTTTAGGGATCTTGCTGTTTCAAGAAGGTGTTTGTACTTTCTTTCCACAACCTCGTTTTGTTGGGGCGTGTTTGGACAAGTAGTTTCAAGGATAATACCTTCTTTAAAATAAAAATTGAGCATGTTGTTGGAGGTGAAATCACATCAATTATCACATCTAACTTTCTTATTTTTTTTTTCAAACTGAACCTGTATCAATTTATGAAAGTCAATAAGTCAAGTACTAGCTTCATGCTTGTGTTTGAGAAGGAATACCCACACTGCGCGACTATAGTCATCGACGATAGTAAGAAAATAGTTTTCATGTGTGAGTAAGGGTTTTCTATACTTTCCCATATGTCACAATGCACAAGATCAGAACATGAGTTTTTTTAGTGGTGCTAAGATAGAAATGCAATCTAGCAAATTTTGCTCTAATGCATGAATTATAAACAATGTTTGAATTAGCAGAAATATTCTTAATAAAATCAAAACGACAAAGTTTAGAAACAAAAGTGCATCCTAATCTTTTGTACCAAGTGCCATAGCTTGTCATTAAGGCTTGTCTTCTCGTCCCTATCCTATACAGCCCCTCGTCACATTCACCCGTTCCAATCAATGCCCTCGAACTCAAGTCCTACATGGAAAAAAAATTTGGAAAAAACATGACAACACATTGCAGGTCGTTAGTAATCTTGCTTACTGACAAAAGGTTACACTCAAAATCTGGTACATGCAAAACGTCCTTTATGGTAATATTGTTGGGTAGTGTATGATTTCCACAACCCTTGATATAAACGGTATCACCATTAGGTATAACAACGGGTGATTCAAAACGTTTAGTGGGTAATTTTTCAACTAAAGAGTTTTCATAAGTAAAGTGTTCAATGGCACCCAAATCAACAATCCATTTATCCATCCTGCTGATCTTACCTAACATGTTTGTAACTGGGGAGTTTTTGTTTTGATTTTCAAAAAAGGTGGCAAACTGCTTGTATTCTTGTTCATTCAATCCGAGTGTTGGATTTGGCTCACCTTCAATAAATGCAACTTTTTGTTTCGTTTGTTTTCCTTTTCCTAGACACCAATCTAGATAGCTAATGCATTTAAAACAACCATCTCAGTTATGATTGTCTTTTTCCACAAAAGTTGTAATGCTTAACAAGTCCTCCAATCTCTTTCTTTCCTTCTTTTTAAGTGGGCTTGAAGGAATCTTGATTGTGGTCACGTTTGGTTGGTAAGAAGGCTTGAAAGGCTGTAGGATCACCCTCCGTTCGTCTTGAACCAGAGACAGCCCATTGTTATTCATCTTCAACCACAAGATGATAACATGCTCCTAGTGTATGAGTGGGTCGCGTGGCTAGGATTTGAGTTGTTATGGTGGAAAAATCACAATTCAAAGCTAGTAAAAACTCATACAACCTTTCTTTATCTTGAAGTTCAGAGAGTTTCTTACCTATACCACATGCACACTTCTTGCATTCACAAATCAGCATAGGTAGAACTGACTGTATTTCATCCTATGTCCCACAAAGCTTGGTTTAATATGATGCAATAGATAATCCTTCTTGTGTATCCGCGGGCAGAGATTGTTTCAATTCGTACGCCTTAGGCACACTTTCTTTTCCAAAGCGTTCCTTCAAATCTTTCTCAAATTTCTTGTAACGTGGTAGCATACTTGATGCATGTTCTAATCTCCTTCTCCATGGCGGTATTCAATCATCATTTTATCACGTAGTCATTTCTCATCCAAGGCATGTAATCCTTGGAATCGACAGTCAGTTTTTCGATGGAATCGTCAATGAACCCAACGTTGTTCTTGGCAAACAAGAATTTCACCATATCTTTTGACCGGTTAGTATAGTTTCTGTCTGTGATCATGTCATTAACGTACATATGTCTGGGGTAATCAGAGGGGTTGAGATAGAATGGAGAATCTTAATTGGGAGTGTTGATTGTGTCATCAACGACATCCTTCCCACCGTCGCCGGACATGGTTTAGGGTAGGGTTGGATCGATTATTTCTACTATGATACCATAATAACTTTGTTATTATGTTAAAAGTTTTTCTTAATTGATAGAATTGATCAAGTTCCCTTTATATAACCAGGGAATACAAAAATAAGAAAACTAATAAACATTCCTAAGAGAAAGGATAAATATAAAAGGAATGGATATGGAAAAATATTATTCATAATATGCTTCAAGTACGAAGGACGGAATAAACCTTAATTTCTAAAACATTTTGAATATATATATATATATATATATATATATATATATATATATATATATATATAATTTGGATTGAGGACTAAAAAATAAGTGATGACTGCGAAAACAAATCTTTCCGCATGATTGAAATAATAAAAGGTGGAAATTTCATTTTATTTATCGTCAATATGTCGCGAGACGATATGGCATTTTACTAATTACGTACGAAATATTGATAATTTCCGGCAAAGGTTAAAAGGTTTAAAATGGAAAAGGAAAAAACAAAAAAAAAATAAAGAAGAAGAAAACTTTATTTAATTGAATATATTATTGATCCAAATTAAATGAGTCAAAATATATAATGATCTATAGTTTTTTTTTTAAACTTTATTTAATAGAATATATTATTGATACAAAATCATATGATTCAAAAATTATTTGATTCAAAATACTATGATTCAAAATAATTTGATTCAAAATTTTATGGTCCAAAAATAATATGATTCAAAAAAAGAATGAACGGAACATATTACGATCTTTAATATTCTTATTATTAAAAATTTTATAATTGTTATACATTAAAAACTTAAACTGATATTTAGTTTAAAAAATAAAATAAAATTAAAAATATATAAAAAAAATAAATAAATAAACAAAAATACTATATATATATATATATATATATATATATATATATATATATATATATATATAATTAAAATAAATAACAAACTAGCTTAAATGACTTTTATGGTCGTTCGTCGCACGTGATTAAATCCCTCAGTCTGTATTAATTACCATGGACTTCGGTCGCATGCTAACGCATCAGGCCCAAGTATTAGATTTGATGTTTGTTCCCTTGACGAAATGAGTGGCATAGAATTGTCTTCCTAGTCCTCACCATTTTTAGAGTTCTCACCCGAAGCGGACCATATATATATATATATATATATATATATATATATATATATATATATATATATATATATATATATATATATATAATTGACAAAAAATGTTGAGAATGTAACTTAAAATTTTCAGAAACATGGTGTTTGCCGCAAAACCATTGATCTTACCGACACGAGAGGGAGATATAATATTCATGGGTGAATATAATTTTACGTATATTCATATATAAATCCACCACCTCCCTCTCCTCTGCCACCTCCCCACTACCATTTCCTCCGCCCCATCCACCTCTACCATAGCCACCGCCACCTCCGCCATGGTTGTAACCACTACCTCAGCAACCGTCGCCGCCACCACTACCACTACCACCGCCACCGCTTCCCCTACCACCACCTCCAACAACCCATCCATCGACTCCGCTACCACGTCTGCCACCACCACGCTTGTCACTTTAATAGCCGCCACCATTTCCACCGCCACCACCTCATCCACCACCTGCCATATTCATATATGAATAATCACTGATGAATAGACAAGTACTTTTATATATATATATATATATATATATATATATATATATATATATATATATATGCATTCATACATGAATAAAATATGTTCGGTCGCTAAAATGCTTTAGCAACACATTAAAAATGAGTGAATGAGATTCATTCATTTATTCTCAACCATTTTTTTTTTCTCAATTGAACCTTACTATGTATGTGTTTATATGTGTGTGTGTATATATATATATATATATATATATATATATATATATATATATATATATATATATATATATATATTAAAGGAAATCTAATTATTTTCAAAAATAGATTGAATATAATAATATTTTTTTTGAAGACATCCAAACTGTTAAGCTAATAATACAAATAACCACCAATAAAATAATATTATATTTTAAATAGCATGCAATTTAAAAAAATATACAAATATATAATGTATAAGCATTTTAATATGGATAAGAATTCATATGAATTGAACTCTTATATTCTTTTGTTAATAAAATAATATTATCCCATAGAAGTTATATGCTTACTTTAAAATCGTCAAAAAGTTTATCCATTAGGCTTGAGGGAGTGGCCTCGCCAGCCCTCTCGCCAACAGCCTCGCCAATAGATGCTACACCACCCCTCGATGTTCGCTATGAAGTTCGTTAGGCAGAGCTCGCTAGTAGCGAGAAGAGAGAGAAAGAACCGAGACAATGTGATTGGCAAAGGGGTTTGTTTCCAAGAAATCGAAATTTGTAGGTTAAAGAAAGAGAAAGAGTATCAAGTTGTTTGTTGGGTAGCAGAGGAGGAGGAAGACATAGAAGTCATGATTTGGTAGTTTTGGTCCCTCGATTTTAGCCTTTTGACAGATTCGAACCCAACTTAAAATTTCTTTTACAACTTAAATTTCTAGAATTATCACAAAACCCCCTGAAAAACTTTATTGTAACTTTTTTAATTAAATAAGAAATGTTTGTGTTTTAAAAAATATAATTTATTTGATATTAATTGTTTGTGGTGTAAAAAAATTATTTAAAATAATATAATTTAATTAATTTTGAAGAAGAATTTTTTTTTGGAGTGCTAGGAGTGTTACCATTCCCTATGAAATGCTAAGGTTTAGGTGGTAAGACAAAAAAAAAGATGATGTGGCTGGTAAGGTGCTTGGAGTGTTACCACTCCCTCTAGCCTTATGTATAACAAAATAAAGCATAACGGGGATCACCAGCTAATCCCTATATTCTCGGTCAGGATGTACCACCTTAATAGATGGGTAAAACAAAAACCCTAATATCTTTCTAGCCCAGATGCTACTGATTTGCAGCCGTTTTTTTTCCATGAAACCCATCAATTACGTATTTTCCACCATGAAGTCCACCATCGCACCACTAGCTGTCGACTGCGTCCGCTGCTTCTCTATTTTCAATTTTTTATTCTTGTTAAATCTAACCGTCATCTGCTCCCTTAAAATCATATTCTCCATCAGGCACTGTTCGAACTCCTGTCACATCTCTTCCATGATGCATCAACCATGATTCTGATGCTTATATTTAGTTTTTTTTCTTCACCTCATTTCTCCGTACATTTCATGCAACTCACATCCATTAAACGGTCTCACTCCACCCTTTAGAAAACCTAGACTTTCGTTTTCACCACAAGTAGCACTGTAGACCAGGATCCCAAACCATTTCGAATCATCAAAAACACAACTAACTTATGAAATCGCCTCATTTCTCTCTCACTCTCACATACACGAGGTATAGGTTTTTTACATCAAGATACGATGTAATTTTGAAGGAGGTCTTATTGTATATGAAGAAGGTCAGATACATAATCAATGTTTGGTTATCTAAATACTGCATATATATATATATATATATATATATATATATATATATATATATATATATATATATATATATATATATATATATACTCAATGTTAAAACCTTTGTGCAAGTTATTTTTTCACTCATTTCAATTAGATAATGAGTTTGTTGTATACTCAATGTTAATGAGGCAGTTTTTTTTGCCTATTTCATTTCTAATTTCTTGATTTACTATGCAGGCCAATCTACAAGATGAATATAGAAATACTTGTGTTGAGTCAAGAAATATTGAATTTGATGATATGACATTTCTGATATAGAAGACCTTGGAGAAGTAGATAAAGAAGTTGAGTTTTCTATATCGAAGGTGAAGAACCTTTGATATATCTATCTATTTTAGTGTGCACTTTGGGTTTGTACTTCAAGTCTTAGTCACACTATGTATTTTGAGTATGTTGAGGGCACTACTATATATGGTGCTATAGTCTTAAGTGTTAGATAAACAAAGTTCATACATTTCCATATTTGTACACTTGAGATTACCTTCCAGACTAATTGAGCTTGACCGAATTATTTACACCTCGTGTTATTTTTATTATCATCTGATTCATGTTTGATGTTCTTAATTCTGCAATGTCATTTCTATGGGATCCTATATGTGGTATCAGAGCTTAATCTTGGAAGTTTAAGCAACTAATTCCAGTCAACGATCCGAAATAACAATTTGATCTCATGAATCTTACACCATTATTCAATGTTGTAAGTATTCTATTTTTGGAAGGAATTATTGTTCTAGAAATTGAATTCCATTATTTGATTCATTTAAATTCGATTTTCTCTCTCTAGAACATTTTGCAGATTTTGTTTCTTATTCGAAAATTCATTCATATCTGTTATTGGTTCATGTTTTAGAAGTGAATTTCTTGAAGAGATTAATATTTTGTTAATAGATTCGTTCTAGATCTGTTAAAAATTGTTTCGATCTACTTTCTCTCTCTAAAATTCTCTTTAGGTCTATTTTCTATCTCTTGAAATATCCATGATCTTGTGATCTTTTTGTTTTGTGGTCTGAAATGTAAGAAACAATTAATAAGAAATGGTTTGTAATGGCTAGAGGTTATCCTTATGCCTACACCTTTCAATACATTCTTTATTCCTTGACTATTGGATTCCTTAAAGAATATACACTCATTTCTTTTAGTGAAAAGGATAAGCATGGAGAATTAATCACTTATCTCTTGATCACGAAAACAATAAAGTTTTGTTTGATGGATTGATTACTAGTTATCAAGGGAGATGAAGGAATAAGAAAGAAGGAGAAGTCATAAGAGGAATTCATCTTGATAAATGTATATATGGTTTCAATATGCTTGAAATTTATGTTGGTGTTCATGAAGTTCATAATGATGTTCATGAAGATGTTCATAGTGTTTATGATATTCTTGATGTTCCAGAAAAGGAGATAACACCAAATGTGTTGGGTTTTTATTCAAAAATCTGGTTTCACAACTGGTGAAAATGACAACGGAAGCTTTAAAACTGTTGAATAAAACTAAAACTATTTTACCCACCAAGGATCATTTTGCAAAAGTTAGAAAGATTAAAAAAACCATGGAAGGGAAAGCATAACAACCTTTGAAGACTTTGATCCTCATGGGAGGTTGGAAGTTGATGAAGTGTGGCATGAAACTCTAAAACAAGAGTTCTCTAGAAGTATCCACCAAGCAAGAGTAGAACCATCAAAACATGCTAGTATTCACTTGTAATTTGTTGTTCATAAGCCTTTGAAATATATACCAAATATATGTTCAAAGGTGAAGCAACAAAGGGACTTCATCTAACATCAAAATGCAAGAGAATGGAGGAGTAGAAGAGCTTGCAAAGCTCAAAATTTGGCAGCCCCTTAGAGCCTCTCATGCTCACGGTTTTGACCCCAAAGAAGAAGGAGAATGAGGCTTGCAAGAAGTATGTTAAAAACTTCCATGCTCTCTCTTATATAATGACCAAAAAGTGAAAGGGAGACCATAAAGAAAAAGCATGGACAACTTTGTTCCAAGCATGGCATGAATTGATTAAATAATTCAAAAGAAGAGCATGTTTGGTCTCCTCTTGCTTTTTCGAAAAAGCATGCCATAATGAAGAAAAAAGTTGTCTCATAGGTTGTTTATATACACATACATGTTATCTTTATAAAAAAAGATCATTTTTATAAAGAATTCACAACATATATATATTTATATAACTAGTCATATATAAATATCTTATTCTATATAAAACTATCTTTTATATATAAATTGTAACTAGCTTATTTTATATAAAACTATTTTCTATATAAATTGAACTAGTTTATTAAGATATAAATATAACTTATAAATAATCATACTTTATGATATATTTCATAAGTTGTTATTTCTCCA